>NC_090438.1:407457051-408707051 GCF_031143425.1 Pleurodeles waltl
CCCTTTCACAATAAAAGCCAGATGGAAGCATATTACGCCTCATCATTTCCCTCTCACTTGCCACTATATTGTGATTGATTTAATCTCTGAATGATTTATTCTTATGAAATGTAACCTGTGGTGTTCCATGTCTATATTTCCTTAATACAGGGTCAGTTTGTTAAATATGCCAACTTTTTTCAAAGATGTTCCTAATATTATAGGATTAGCTACTGTAAGGGGCAATAAATCTCATTGTATTGGTTTATTCCCTGATGACACCAGTCTTGTATAGTAAGCTTTCTCTAGAGGTTGTATTAACTTTCGGTTTGGCTCCACAATGGTATTCAAGCCTTAACATCTTTCCTTGAACCTCTTGCGCATGATATTACTCTTTACTTCATAATCCTTTGTAGAGCTGAAAATCCGTCATGCGCGTAGTGGCTCACCACAAGGGATGCTGTTAATTAACCTAGATGGATGTGCACTCTAAGCATTAAGTAAGCTGTTCCCAGCCATTTTTTTTCTGTATAATCTTGTGGTCAAAGAATCTTTATCCACCACAACCTCAACATCTAAATAGTCAATGCGTGAAACACTATAGTGTGCAGAAAATTGTATACTGCAATTGTTTTGATTTAGTTTGGTCACAAATTTCAAAGCAGATGCTTCATCCCCTCACCAGATCACAAATATATAGTCTATATAGCAACACTAGAGGACTACTCTTTTTTCAAAGTCCAAAATCTCCAAGGATACCTGCTCCTCCCAGCAACCCATAAATAAATTGGCATTGCTGGGCACAAAGCAAGTGCCCATTGCAATGCCCTGTAACTGTGTATGTATTTGATTGTCAAAGATAAAAAAGTTGTTTTTCAGGCAGTAGCCAGTCATATCAGATAGCATTTCAGTGTGGAACAACAAGGAGACAGATCTAGCATGCATATAGTGCCTGATTGCTTTCAGACCTAGATCATGGTGGATGCATGTATATAACTGGCAACATCCAATGTCAAAAGCAGATAATCATCCTCCCACTGTATACCTTCAACAATCTTTAAAAAATGCGTGGTGTCTTTCACATATGATGGTAATGTTTCTACAAATTGTCGGAGATGGTAGAAAATATATATAGAGGAGCTTTCTAACAGGGAACCTAAGGCCAATACTATTGGTCTTCCAGGGGGATTTTGTTTATCTCTATATAGTTTGGGCAAAAGATAGAGTACTGGGATTTTGGGGTGATCACATTTCAAAAATAGCTATTCTTCCCACTTAATTAAACCCCTCTCTCTCCACTCTGATAGCATCATATGATATTTTGCATTTGCTACCTTGACTTCCTCTCTATTGAGCTCCTTGTAGCAATTTGTATAATTAAGCTGTCTTTTTCCCTCAGGCAGATATTGAATTGTGTCTAAGGCAACTATATTTCCCCTTTTGTCTAATTTCCTAATCACAATGCTGGTATACTTTTTTAAGCTATTTAGTGCCTTCACTTGTGGTCCTGATGAGTTACTTCTCTTCATGTTACTGGGTCTATATCTGATCTTTTTAAATTGTTTTGTTACATCCTTGTCAAATACCTCAATGGCATCACAGTGTATGGCAAGTAAAAATGTAGATCTGGGTTTAAAAGGACTTGGACAAGATTTCTTCACCTCCATTCCCAACATCTCCAAGTTCATAATCGGATCCTCATGTGCCATTTAACCATCATGTAAAGTTATCAGAGTATGCAAGATTTCAATGTCCGAAATCTGTAAATTACTTAATTCCAGACTTTTAATCTGTTTTTGTTCACTCGCCTTGTTGTGATGCCATTTTTTTAAATTTGAGTTTTCTAACAAATGTGAACAAATCAATTCTAGACTGTGTGTTATCAAAACCACCAGAAGGGCAAAATGAAAGACAAGAGTTTATATTCATCACTTGACAAGACCCTAGGGGACAAATTTACCACATTCATTGCACTAGTTTCCAAGCCCTTGTTGTCATTCCCAAGGGCCTCACATCTTCTATTTGATCTCCTCCTTTTTGCCTTCCAGTTATATAGATATATATATATTTTTTTCCAATAGGTACCAGAGTACAGGGGCTCAGCTCACTTTGGTCCGTGTTGGGTTCTGGAACCCCAACAATGCAAAAATGTATCAAGTTACATCCTTTCCTTAAGGACCCAAATGACACCACTGAAATGCATTAAGCGATTTATACACCCAATAAGTTCTCACCAACATGTTTCGGTCATAGTCTTGATCATGGTGGGTGAAAGAGGAACTGACGTGGTCATTACACGCATGCATTCAGTGATATCGACAATGGACAACAAACAGTGACACAAGAGTGAATTACGCTATTAAAACAACATAGTAGCTGACATGTTGGTATATGTACCAAATTATACCATGCACTATTCTGTAAAGCATTTACTAATCAAAATTCAGAAAATAATGCAGTGTAACATTAATAGTTTCTTGTAATCATCTGATACAATATCAATATACAACAAATTATTCAGCTTGTACTCGGACAAATGTCGCAAATGAATCATAACTCTCCCTTATCATCTTCATCTTTAGGTGACTCTACCCATGTATAATAACATCAAAATTCATCAAGCCACCATTACCAACAAACTACATTTGATAAGTCTCTTCTGCTCTAGAAATCCAATGCCTCATATACTTCTTGGACCCATAGTCGTAGCTGCAGGGGGGAAGTTTGGTGTGTTACCCCCCTAATAAATGTATTTTCTGATAAATAGTTGGTAAAAGTACTTTCAGTTGAGTATGGTGAGGTGTTTGTCAAATTTCACCTGGAAATTTCACATGGACACAGACAAAAGCACACACTCTCTATTTTGAATGTTTTAGGAGGCTGGCTCGGAAAGCAGCCTGAACAACGACGTGGGAACAATGATGGGTGTTGTCCACAAAAGTGGAACAACGCTTTCCTTAACAACAAAACTGTTTTCCTCTTCCTTAACCATGCATGTATGAACAACTAACATATGTGGTTAAGACAGAGGAAAACAGACTCGGGATTGGAAAGGATGCAGTCAGATAAGTGGGGCTGGGGTAGGGTTGGTGGGGAGTTTTAGGGGCGGGATGGGGGTAATTTTAATTTTTAGGGGGGTGGGGGTCGAGGTAGTTTTAGTGGCAGTGGTGGGGGTCGGGGTAGTTTTAGATTTTAGGGGCGGGATCGTTTTAGGGGCAGGGTGGGGGGTTCAGGTAGTGTTAGGTTTTAGGGGCGAGTTGGTGGTCGGGGTACTTTTAATTTTTTGGGGCAGGGGTGGGGATGGGGGGGTCGCAGTAGTTTTAGAGGTGGAGTGGGGGTTGGGATAGTTTTAGGTTTTAGGGGTGGGGTATGGGGTCGTGGTAGGATTAGGGGTGGGTATGGGGTCGTGGTAGGATTAGGGGTGGGGTTAGGGTAGTTTAGGATTGAGGGGCAGGGTGGGGGGTCGGATAGTTTTAGGGGTGGGGGTCCGGGTAATTTTTGGTTTTGGGGGTGGGGTGGGTAGTTCGGGTACTTTTAGATTTTAGGGGCGGGGTGGGGGGGTCACAGTAGTTTTAGGGGCGAGGTAGGGGGTCAGGGTAGTTTAGGTTTTAGGGGAAGGGGTGGGGGTTAAGGTAGTTTTCCGTTTTAGGGGTGGGGTGGGGATCGCGGTAGCTTTAGGGGCGGGGTGGAGGAGTTGGGGTAATTTTAGTTTTTAGGGGTGGGGGGTCGGAGTAGTTTTAGGTTTTAGGGGTGGTGTGGGGGGTCGCTGTACTTTTAGGTTTTTTGGATGGGGTAAGGAGGTTAGGGTACTTTTAGGGGCAGGGATGGGGCTTGGGGTAGTTTAGGTTTTAGGGGCGGGGTGGAGGGTTGGTGTAGTTTTAGGGGTGGGGTAGGGGAATCAGGGTAGTTTTAGAGGTGGGGTGGGTGTGGGGGTCGAGGTAGTTTTATGTTTTATGAGCGGTGGTGGAGGGTCATTGTCATTTTAGGGCAGGGGGTGATGGTTAGGGTAGTTTTAGGTTTTAGGGATGGGTGGGTCACAGTAGTGTTAGGGGCAGGGATGAGGGGTCAGAGGGGTTGCATGCTGTAACCACACATGCCATTTCACGTATGCCTTTCCAGGAATGCCTTTTCAACTACAAATCTTTGTCAAGGCATTAGTGGTAAAGGCATTAGTGGTATCAATGAGGTCAGTGTTCCAACCTCGTAGTTCAGGCATGCGTGGTTCCAGCAGGCGTTTGTCTGACATATATTTGGCTGGCTCTCTAGATGTTGTACAAAAATGACGTGCACTGTGCAGAGAGTCCAAGCAACCCCACTTTGTAATCCAGAGGAAAAAAGCAGACCACCTAGTGCTCTGTTTTTGTGGTAGCGTGGGTAAGCCGTTAGGCTAATCAAGGAGATGTGCTAAGCATTTGTTGTACTCACGGCTGTCAATAAATGTGGACACATACTCAGAAGACTAACTCAAGACCAATTTCCAAAAATAATTCAGATTTATATCACATTTTTAAGACCAAGATCATCAATATACAGTAAGGACTTCTTTAGTGATGATTTTTCAAAGTTATAAAAATTCTTGCTTTTATGGGTAACTATGCACCATGGGAATCAATAGGAAAACTTAAAAAATTAATTTAAAATGAGGCAATGCTCTCACAAATGTTAACTTCTATTTTTAGGTCGAGGTCATTGAAACGTCCAATGGGACAGCCGGGGAAGGTCAGGTGGTTCCCGGTTCAAGCTGGAGCAGCGGATGAAGGTCTTGGAGCTGGTGCCCAAAGGAGAAGGGGACCACTTGGAAACACACTGCAAAGTTGAACATAAAGGTAAGGCATTGGGCAGCCATCTGCAGAAGCAGAGGTAAGATTTCAAAAGTAGTAAAGCATTTGAAGCTGCCCACTGGAGCAGGGTGCCTGTCTGGGGAGGAGGTGTAACACCTCTACCCAGGAAATACTTTGTGTTCTGGTTCATGAGAGCACAGACACTCATCCCAGAAGTTCAGAATCATGTGGTGGCAGGCTGGTTAGGACCATTCAGCAGCCATGCCAGGGCTGTTAGGTCTTGCAGGGGTATCTCCAAAGAGCCCTCGGGCACATATTATATTAAATCCAACACTGGCTTCAGTGTTTAATGTTTTGAGTTGTTTAATACCAAACAGCCCAGGGTTCAGAGAGGTTATAATGTAGCTAGAGAACTCGTAATGACCAGTGTCCAGCATATGCATTTGCTATGGCTTCCCTGCACACTTACTATGCCTTAAGAATTAGAAAAGACACAGTAGGGGCATATTTGTTCATGCACACATATGCCTTCACATGCATTATAGTACACCCTGTCTTTCTTAGGGATAAAAGGCATGCCAGAGGGGTGACTTACCTATATTGCACTCCGTGTTAGTGGGCATGGCACTCTTGGTGAGTGCCATGTTGAGTGTGCAACTTTGGATTCACCTTGTAATGCACTTGCAATGGCAGTCTGCATGAGGCTGGTGTGGGGCCTCCCAGAGGTTGCATAAGGTGTTGGTGTAGATGTCTTGGGTGCATGTGTGTTTGAGGTATGCTTGTGGGTGGTGGGTGTAAATTGGGTGGTTGAGTAAGGGTGTTTATGTGCTTTGGGCTGAGGAGGGTGGAGGTGCTGGGAGATGCAGTGGTAGGTGTGTGGCGGTCTGTTGGGTGGTAACTGCAGGTATGGTGGATGCGCTGCTTGAAGAAGTGTTAGTGGGTTTGCTGTCTGTGGGTGTGGTGACTGGGGTGGCTGTCTGAGGGTGTGTTTTTGTGCTGACTGTGGGTAGGATAGGTGTAGTGGCTAGATCTGTGAATGTTGGTGTGGTGTCTGCAGGTGTGTTAGGTGTGCTGTCTGTGATTTTGGGGTGGGTGGGGGTATCAGGGCAGTTTGTGACTGTTGCTGTATGTGCATCGGAATGTTGCTTGTGTATATGCTGGTGGTGTGTCCTGTGGTGCATATGTTTGTCTGTGGATCCTCTGGATGTTGAAGAGGACGCATGCATTTCTGTTTGTGTTTTTTAGCTGGGTCAGGGAAAAGGGGTTTACAATTGGGAAGAGGAAGGTGGAGGAGGGACAGTAGACAAAGGATGACTGGCTGCCATCAGTGTTGAGGTCAGAGCCTGAAAGGATATCTGTAGGCCAGTCAGTGCAACATGAATGCCCTTCAAAAATGCATTACTCTGTTGGATTTGAGTTGCCGGTCCGTGGATGGCATTCACAATGGTCAACTGACCCACAGAGATGGACCTCAGGAGATTAATAGCCTCCTCAATGAGGGCAGGAGGGCTAACAGGGGCTAGGGCAAAAGTGCCTGCAGCAAAGGAGACACCCACACTCTTGGGTGAGCTGACACGGCCAACTGGGTGAGGAGCTCAAGGAGGGTGGTGGTAGAAAGGGGGGTGGCAGACAGAGATGGTGCTGGGTGGTCCCATATGGATCCACCACCGCCAGGGAGTGACCACTGGAGAAGGATTATGAAGATGATGAGGTGGATCCTGTATCTCCGTGACACTCCCCTTCCCCTCCGGGCCACAGGGTCCCTAGTTATTGGTGGTATCATGACTTGAGGTCCCATGGCCCACAGCTTCCCCACTTGGCTGTGCCCCGTCTCCTTCGCCTGTCGATGCTAGAAAACATAAAGAGAGGTAGGGTCAAGAGGTAGGGCCATCACATTTTCTTAATACACTAACATCACACTGTACATATCATTTACACTAAAACTAGTTGTACTATTCCCCCAAGTAGAGCCTGTTAAGTGCCAACTTCATGTCACAACAAGATACAATGTATACCTCTATATAACAACAATGTCACACACCAGCTACGCCACCTATATCACACCTACAATACAATCATATCAGTAGATCTATCACACTAACCGTTCCATGACAAGCTGACTTGGCAACATGAATCTGAACCCCTATCCACAGCAACATAGTCAACCAATAACCAAGCTATGTGAAATATTGGTAACATTGATTTCCACATATCACAAACACAAAATCTACACATACTTACAATATTACCTGATGACATGTACCAGGAAAAGAACCTTATCATATGCTGAACACAGGACAGCATGTTGCATAGAAGCCTAAACCATTTCATGTCACAGAGTTCACAACCTTCACAATTGAAATTTGCTAACTTTAACCTATTTTGCATATCCGCATTTGGAATGTGATAGACTCTAAACATGTCACCAACACATGTACCAATAGTGATGCAGGAAAGGATGATACATAATTGGTTGACATAATCATCTTAGCCATTCTCCACCTGTGAACAGAGTCTTGCTCACACATAAGGGCCTATTTAGCCTACAGCATTTACCCACAGACAACCACAGGTAGCATAACTACTCCTTAAACACATTGGATACCTGTCATGGGCATGAAGGTCACATGCAGTTTAACGTATCATGATGAGTGGCAACATCAATAGCCCAATGTTTGAGTGGCAACATCACTATCCACACTTCAGACATGACTAGTCTTACACATGTATAGGAAAATGTCAATGACACAAACCACATCTGAGGATACTGTGATAGAGACATACACCTTGAGGCAAGCCAAATGACTGACTACACATACCATTCCACCCACATGTGAATGTGAACTACTACACCTGCACCACAATGTAGCCAGTGCAAACAGTAGGTTTAAACACTATAATCATTTAAAACATATCCAAAATAGCAAAAGAAAATATATTCATGATACATTACAATGTTTAATTATGACAGAAACTTACAATGTGCATGTGATGTTGGCAAAAACCAGTGAAGAATGTAAGTGTTAGTAAGATGTATTGGCCTATTTAGCATGACCAAAACACAATGGCTAAGGAAATAGCTGTGTAGCCACTTGCCATCCAAAGAACATGTACATGGTACTAACATTCAGAGCTCTGAGATCAATGTATGTGTTGCAGTAGTAATCTAGCAATACCTCCATGGTTTCCAACATATAGGATGTCTACTCAGATGAGACATTACAGGGGCAATGTAAAGCCCTCACATACCAAATGGGTTTACCAGCTTACAGCTCTAAGTAAGTTTAGCAAATATGGCATGTGAAATGTCAAATGGACATCACAGCCTCACATGAAGTAGTCACTCATCAGAAACCTCAAGAAAAGTATGAATGACTTAAACTTATCAGTCTCTATGCTGCACATAGACATGGATCAAGGGGCATTGGAGTGGACAGAGGGCAGGGACCTGAAGAACTTACCATCATGATATTGGGAGTATGTATCTGTGGGTGGCAAGGAACAACCAGTAGTGCATATAAAGCAGTATGGTGTTACACACATGACACAGTCACAGGTGCATCCTCATATGCTTTTGTACAGAAGGTATAACATAGGAGAGTAATATGTCCCTATATATAATAGAATGTGCACACCTGTGTATCAATGTTGAGGACTGTACATCTATGTGGTCCTCGGAGATCTTTGACCCTTTCCGCTTACCACATTGTCACAGTTTGGATTCTATCACTTCATACACTGACCTGGCATAGGGATGAAAATGTGTTAAATCAGTACTTACCCCCTTTGTGTCTGCTGTGTTGCCCTCAAATGCCCATCCAGCTCAGGGTAGTTGGATGGGCCAATATGATGGCCTTAAGGGGGGTCAAGGTCCAACGGGCACCCCTTCCTCCTTAGGAGGACATCTGCAGACAGGCCTCAGCAGTCTTCCAGGCCCAGCATCTCAGGTCATTGCACCGCTTCCTGCAGCGGGTGCTCCATTGGCTCTGGATCCTCAGGGTCCGCACTTTCTTGGTGATGGCATACCAGATCCCCTTTTTCTGATGGGTGCTGACCTGCCTAGATGACACAGACAAGAGTAGAAATTTATGTTCACATTCACCATCCCAAAACAAGAAGGGAGAAACAAAAGTGAGTGTGAGTAGCAATACATTCACTTCTTCCAGCATACCCTTATATGTAGACTGACCATCTGTAGTCAGGCCACGTGTCAAGGGGAGTCAGCCATACAAAATGCAGATCTAGTGCCAGGTATTGGCAAGAAACATATGACTGGACTACAAGCATGTCTTGATTTCATAGTAAAGATAAGTCTGGAGGAGCCCTCCTCTGCTCACCCAACAAGATTTGTCAAATTAGTGTTGCCATATGAATGCTCCACAACCTAGCCCTGAGAAGTCAAATACCATTCATACCAGATGAGGGGGAGCCAGCAGATCCTGTGGGTGGAAATGCAGATGAGCATGATGAGGATGAAGCTGGAGACATCAGGGCTGATCTCATAAAACAGTACTTCAACTGACTCAAGGTATGAGATGCGATGTACAAAAAATGATTCATTGGGGGTATTGGGGACATTAGGAATGCCAGATAAGGTTCTTATTATGACCCTCAGATAGGTCATAAGTGGCTCCAAAACCCATAACTCAGATATGCATGCAGATTGTTACTTGGAGTTGTGTAAAGAAGTGTTATGTACATAGTCTAAAGTTCTCACAATACACAATCAAAATGACATTTGTACATATGGTTTAGCAATCTAACGTATTAGTATCAATGTGGCCTACACCTTATGTTTGTCAATTATAGATTGCATTTTGACTATTTGGCTCATCTTCATTTGGTAATATCAGACAGTGTCACAGGCAGATGGGATTTGCAGACTGACATGTGAAGTGAACATGGATTAAACCAGGTACAGTCTGGCCTGAGATATGTGGTGTATGAGTTCTATGCCCTGACTGTCGGGACAGTGAGATGATAGTTTCCTTTTCCAGACTAAAGGCATGTTTGGTATTGGAGGTGGGGCTAATGGTGCCATGTGTGTGTTCATTTGTCTCTGACATGTAATTGTGTATTATTCAGACCCTCTATCATGATAATGGTTTGTGTTGCATGTGAACTAACTTGTACATAGTTGTCAATGTGTCTCCACTTTGTAGACCAATGTGCTTGTGTATGAGTGGCAAGCTTACAGTTGCCTGACCATGGTAAGTGGAAGGTTCCACGACTGGGGACATTAGTACTGACCACTGTCTGTTTCATGGGGTATGGTGATTTGGGAGCTATGTTATGGGTATGTGATAAGGCTTTAGCTGATGATACATTGAACCAATATATTTGCCTCCTGGGAAACTGAAAGACTGACATGTCCCTAACTTCAGATGTCTGTGGCTTGGTAATCTTTGGCACCTATGCTGAAACACTGACGTTAGCAGCAGCACTTCACTATGTGATAATTGGTATTCTCCAAAGAAATATGTGGGAATGTACAATACAACTGATTTGTGTCATGTATAAAATATATTGTCAATGGAATATGAATCCTGGTTATAGGGTACATGTGTAATAACCGTGACAACTGCTTTAAGTTAGAGAGGAACATTTTGGTACAAGACTTGTCATACACAGTAGTTGTATGTGGTTGATAAATCACACTAACACATGATCTGTAGTTAAGTGGTATTTTTTGAGGAGTGTACGGCAAAATGAGTGATAAGAAACTGAAATAACTCAAACAAAATAGGGAAGGGTTCATCATCAAGGTAGCTACTACACAATTTGGAAACACAAGTTCAGTGTCCTTGAATCATAGGAGAATGGAGATACGTTTCAGAACAGTCAACAGGGTGTATCTGTGTCACATAAGGGGAGCCAATCAGTAGAGGTTCACTTCTTGGCAGTGGGTTTGGTCCACTAGCAGCCACAGATGTAGAAGGGCCTGATGTTTCATTGCTAGTAGAAGAGGCGTGATGTTGGGTACAAAACCTACTCAGAGTAGTATTCATGTCCCTTAGCACCCCAGCAATGGTAGCCAGGATGGCATTTTGGGCCTGCCACTGCTGCACAACTTCCTTTATGTTGTCCATCTGCATCTGTTGGATCTCCCCCTTCATTGTCAGTACATGGCCCATCATGCCTTGGGAATGTTGGTAAGCTCCAAAGACGTTGGAGATAGTGTCCTAGTCAATTGTGTCCCTTGGAGCCCCCATCCTCTGGCCCACACCATCCCTCCTACGTACCCTACCCCCACTTATCTGTGCCCCTGGTAGCAGGACCATCATTGTCAGGGGTGACATGATGTGGGCAGGGTGAGGCTCACAGTTGTTGACTGACCAGGAGTCCCTGATAGGTCAGCTTTGTCCTTCGTGCCCAAATATCCAGGGGTGTTTTCCTCACTGGGTCCTTCATTGAGAGGTGAAGTGGCAGTCTCCGATATACTCTTGATGTTGAGAATACATGTAGGAGAAGTGGAACACACAGTTGCTATAAGTGATGCAACAAGTGATGTTGAACTTTGACAACTATACATACTATTTGACATGCACACACTGCCTTTACATGATACCCTGATAGAACAATGACAGCTCCTTACAAATCTGGGTTAGAGCAATGTGGGAAACAGAGATTTGCAATTGCACCATGCTCCAAGCTCTTGGAGTATGTTGGTGTTTAGGTGGCTTCCGATACCCTCATATCTCGTCTGAGTAAAGACACAACAATGTACATTTGTCTCCTAGTAATGTGCATGGCATCAATAGTTCCACTAACAGCTGAACAATGCACAATGGTTACAGAGCTGGCCAACAGTATAGGAGTTACGTTTTGACCTGGGCCTCTGTAGGAATGTACTTGAAGTAGATCCAGTTACCCATATAGTCCCCCCCAGGTGAGTATATGACATTGTTAAGAAGGTTTTCTCAAAGACCAGTTTGGTAGGGGACACAGCTGTAGCTGTGTTTTGCTTGTAATAGTACTGGTAGTGGGCCATAGCATTGCTGTCATTGCCATAGACTGTTAAACAGTGGTGCATTCAAGAGGGGCTACATTGATTGTTTGTTTTACATGCAAGACATTTTAAAATGTAGTATACTGCTCTGGTTTTCTTACGGGTGGAACAGTGCCTGCTGGGAGTTGTAGTGCTGTCAGTACCTTTACTTCACATGTAATACACAAACACTGTGGCCCCAGGTTTGTTTAGTTGACATGTGGCATGCCAAAAAGGGGTATTTAGACACTTGATCTAAGGGGGTGGTTTGGTCATTGAGGTGGGGGAAGGTAATCGGTGAGCATGCAAGACAAAACGTTTTGGTGACATGAATGGTGTAGTGACTTACCGGACTCTACTCCCCAATGTATTCCTGCCAGGCCCTCAGGATGCAGGATGTCCAAGTCCTTCTTCTCCCATGATGTGAAAGTAGGGTTAGAAGGTGGGGGCCCACCGCCAGTCTTGAGAACCATCAGCTGGTGCCCGACTGCCATGGAACAGACCTTCCACCTGAGGTGATTACACCTCTTCCTGATGTCCTTCCTTGTGCGTGGATAACTGCCTACAGAATTCACCCTGTTGACTATCCTTTGCCACAACTCCATTTTCCTGGCGATTGATGTTTGTTGGACCTATGATCCAAAAAGGTATGGCTCTACTCTGACAATTTCGTCCACCATGACCCTCAACTCAACATCAGTGAAATGTGGATGTTTTTGTGGGGACATGGTAGTGGTGGAAGACAGTGTGAGGTCGTGAAAAATAGGGAAACAAGTTTTAGTGATGAGGTGTGGGTATTGTGTATGTTGTGCAGGTATGGGATCAATGCTGAGTGAAATGTATAGGGGTGCCTATTGTTTTTTTTGCAATATCTTTAATTTTTGGCTTGTCTCTGGCTGTGTGAGGTGTTCTGGTTACAAAGGATTGTGGGCTGTGTAGGGGTGTCTTATATAATGCTGAGTATAGTTTTATTGTGTTTATGTGTGTCAGGTGTGGGGTATTGAAACTATCCAATGTGGTGTGGTATTCTGACTGATGTGACTTCAGACCACTGCGGTTCCCACCCCCAATGGTTTTCCTTCAGGGAAGAACCACGCTTGTGATTTGTGGATTGTAATATGATCAGAGGCTTTTTGACGGGCTTGAGGTGCTGGTGGTCAAACCGCCTATTTTCCATCCTCCAATGTCCTGGGGGTTTTGAAAATCTGGCTGTTTTTTAGCAGACTTCGCTGTGTGGCTCTTAATATAGCGATCCGATCACTGCCAACATGGCTGTCTATTGGCAGGCGTCATTGTGGCAGTCTTGCCAAAAGACAGCCAAACTCGTAATGAGGCCCTTAGTGACAAAGTGGAATCAGCAAATGCAAAGTCTTATATCTCACCACTGATTAATCAAATTTATGAGGCTGGCTCTCTATATAGTGTAGGAAAATGACATGCACTGTGCAAACAGTCAAAACAGACCCACTTTAATATCCAGAGGTAAAAAGCAGCCCACCTAATGCTCTATTTTTGTGGTAGTGTGGGCAAGATGTTAGGTTAATCGAGGATATGTGCTAAGCATTTGTTGTACTCACAGTATCAATAAATGTGTACACATACTCGGAAGACTAAGTCGAGACCAATTTACAAAAATGATTCAGTTTTTTATCAAATTTTTAAGACCAAGACCATCAATCTACAGTAAGGACTTCTTTAGTTATGATTTTTCAAAGTTTAGAAAATGTTCTGTTTTTGTGGGTAATTACACACCATAGGAGTCAAAGGGAAAACTTAAAAAATGTATTTAAAATCAGGCAATGCTCTCACAAATGTTACCTTCTATTTTTAGGTCGAGGTAATTGAAATGTCCAATGGGTCAGCCGGAGAACGTTGGGTGGTTTCCAGTTCAACATGGAGCAGCGGATAAAGGTCTTTGAGCTGGCGGCCCAAGGAGAAGGGGACCACTTGGAAACACACTGCAAAGTTGGACTTAAAGGTAAATTCAGTGGGTCCCCTTGGAGGGTGAAGGTCGCAAAGGGTTTGGGAACCCCCAGAGCACAGCTGGTTGGTCGATGCAAAGTCCAGGGAGACTGGGCGCAGTGCAGATAGGTCCACCAGGAGTTGTGTGTCTTAGAATCCTTGGAGTCAGGAGCAGGCGACTTTAAGTGTGAATTGTAGGTCAGCAGGGCCACTCTGGGGAGTTGTTATTGGATGTCCTGAAGCCCCTTGACTGGTGCTTGCTTCTGGGATTTTGCGAGTCTGGACTGGACTTTACTTCTGGATGTCTGATGTTGGAGGTTGGTACCTCGAGTAGTAGTACGCCTCAACCCTGGAGAGGCGTAGTACCACCAAACTAGGCACAGTGGCAGGTATTGCCCTTAAGGATCTAACAGAGCTGCGGGATCCGGGTCATCGGTCAGCAGCTGGCCGCTTTACTAGTCTTCATGGGTTCCTTGCCTGCAGGGTACAGGGAAAGCTGGAGGTGCTCCGGGGTTTTGTAGAGTCTTTCAGATTTCCAAGTGACACCTCATCAGCGATTGTCAAGTCCTTGGAGCAGCAGGCAGGGTTTGGTGCCTAATTGTTGTGCACCAGGGCTTCAGTTCTCATGCCTTGGGTCTTCTTTGTTCCTGGCCTTCTTGTGTCCATCAAATCTAATCTCTTGGTCTAGGGATGCCCTCTAAATACCTAATTTAGGGGGCATTAAGGGGAGTACCTGGTAGTGGCCAATGGACCACCCACCTTTGGGTGGCTATGCCCACTAAGTGACCGCTTCCTCTGTGAAGGGGTACCATCCCTAACCGTGATTGGCTATTTTCGTAACATTCAAGTTGAAGGAAAATTAAATGGAGTTGGCACACTGCCTGCCACCCCTTGTGGGGTGGAGCAGGCTGGAGATGGCCACTCCTCATATCCTTGCTAGTTTTCCACCGTATTCCCACCAAAAGTGGGAGCAAAACCATTGAGTAGCCATCTGCAGAGGTCAGATTTCAAAAGCGCTAAGGCCTTTGAAGCTGACCACTTGTGCAGGGTGCCTCTCTGGGGGCGGAGGTGTAACACCTCCACCCAGGAAATACTTTGTGTTCCTGGTTAGTGAGAGCACAGGCTCTCATCCCAGAAGTCCAGAATCATGTCCAGTGGTGGCAGGCTGGTTAGGACCAGTTAGAAATCATGCCAGCGCTGTTAGGTCTTGCAGGGGGCATCTCCAAGGTACCCTCTGGGCACATTGTATATTAAATCTAACACTGGCATCAGTGTGGAATGTTTTGAGCTGTTTGATACCAAACAACCCAGGGTTCAGAGGGGCTATCATGTATCTGGAGAACTCATAATGACCAGTGTCCAGCAGATGCATTTGCTATGACTTCCCTGCGCACTTACTATGCCTTAAGAATTGGCAAAGACACAGTAGGGGCATATTTTCTCATGCACACATATGCCTTCACATGCATTATAGTACACCCTGTCTTTGTAAGAGATGTAAGGCCTGCCAGAGGGATGACTTACCTATATTTCATTCCGTGGTAGTGGGCATGGTGCTCTTGGTGAGTGCCATGTTGAGTGTGCAACTTTGGATTCACCTTGTAATGCACTTGCAATGGCAGTGTTAACATCAGGGCAGTGCACGCTCTACGGGCGACTAGAATGCAAAAACCCAACAATTTCAAGCTAACATAATTCATGCATTGTGCTGATATGATGTTGTTTAACCTTTTGCATTGCAGAGTTTAATCTTAAAGACTTATGTTCCGCATGCATATAAATACTGTTCACATGCTATGTACTGCTGCAGGTTTTCAGACTGTGTCAAGGTGTGGTCCCCTTCCAGGGCCTTCTAGAAGCTTTCCCTGCACCATGCCTGGGTGTGGTTTGTGGACTGGGCCAAGACTCTACATAAGGGAGCCAGCCCAGCTCCACGTGCTCACTATTCAGAGGTACCGGTGCAGAGCAGCAGCAACTTCCTGAGCTCTTGTTCCGGTGGCCTACTTTGATCCTCCAGGGCTTGCCCTTTTCTCTTAGTTGGTGATTCTTGATCAGGGCGATAAGACGGAGGTCGGGCTGGGCCCGATCCGTTATTGATGACTTTCGAGTTCTTCAGCCTAATTTTGCATGATAAACAATTTTACTCTTGTGCGGGTGAATGTGCGCTTGGTCGTTTCATGGCATTTACATGCTGATACTCGAATCGACAAGACGCACGATTATTTGCTTGTGTGTTAACTCTTGACATTCATTGTGCGCTACCATTTTATGGCATTTACAAGGTAGCATTCGAATCGGCAAGACGCGCAATTCTTTTCTCGTGCTTAATTCATGTTATTCATTGTGCGCTACCATTCCTTGGCAGTTACATGGTGGCATTCGAATCGGCAAGACGCGCAATTCTTTTCTCATGCTTAATTCATGTCATTCATTGTTCGCTTCTATTCCTTGGCAGTTACATGGTGGCATTCGAATCGGCAAGACACACAATTCATTTTCTTGTGCTTTAACGCTTGATATTCATTGTGCGCTAACTTTCCTTGGCAGTTACATGGTGGTACTCGAAACGGCAAGATGCGCGATTCATTTCCTGTGTGTAATTCATGTTACTCATTGTGCGCTACCATTTCCTGACATTTATTTGGTGACATTCGAATCGGCAAGCCGCGCGATTCCTTTTCTGTGTTTAAAATCACGGTGTTCATTATGCGCTACCATTTTAAGGCGTTTACTTGGTGGTTTTCGAGTTGGCAAGTCGCATGATTTATTTCTCAAGTCTATTCTGTGTTATTCATGGTGCACAATCATTCTATGGTATGTACTACTCATGTAAAAATCTGCAATGTGCGCAATTCATGTTCCAGAAATTTGAGAGAACAAAAAAAGCCAGAGTTCTAGATGTAATGTTGTGTGTTCCTAACATGTTTCTCAAACACAATTCATATGATGGTTTAGAAATCATTCAGATTGTTTCCTGATCCTCATGCAAAGGATAATACTTGAATTTGAAAGTTGCATTTAAACTTTCTTGATTTCCTCACAGGTATCCAGTCATCTTGAAGCCTAGTCATTGTAAGTCTATCCTTAGGTTGTTCATGTTTTCAGAATGACAATGCTTAGAGTCATAGCCTAGTATTGATTCATATGATGTAATCTTGATATTGTGTGTTTTAACCTTTTTGCTTCCTACAGGTCTCCTTCCCAGCTGTTCCCTTCCTATTCCCCTTTTCCCCACTTGGACTCTCTTAGACTCTGTGACAATTCAAATCAGAGTATTGGAGCTGTCTTGTGGCGGAAGTGTTGGTACGTTCACAGACCCCGAGGATCCGGTGACTCTGACAGAATAGTGAGCCCACAAATTATTATCCTCCTGGTTTGTGTATGTTCTCAACATGGTCACACTGGACGAGCTAGTCAAGGCTATCACTCAGCTCCAAGCAGAGGTGGTATCATCAAAAGATTTGGCAACTAGCCTAGCTGAGAGAGTGAGTCAGTTACAGGATAAGTTAGAAAAGAAGGAGCAAAATCCCCCACGTGTGTCTTGGCCAGGTCCTTCTTCTCAGACTTCTGGAGGTAATCCGACAAACATTTCCCTCAATGTTCCTTCAGCCATTCCTTTAGCTCCCTCAGAACGTTTCTCAGGTGACCCCTTGAAAGCGCAATCTTTCCTGGTTCAAGTGAAATTACACTTCACCTGCAGACCGCATACTTTCCCCGATGCCCAGTCCAAAGTAGCTTTCTTGTTATCATATCTGTCTGGAGATGCAGCTACCTGGGCTATTCCTCTTGTGTGTAAAGATAGTCCCTTGATGTACAACTGGAGAAATTTTGTTCGTGAATTTGAGCGAGTTTTTGATCG
The DNA here is from genome assembly GCF_031143425.1 of Pleurodeles waltl. Taxonomy (NCBI): domain Eukaryota; kingdom Metazoa; phylum Chordata; class Amphibia; order Caudata; family Salamandridae; genus Pleurodeles; species Pleurodeles waltl. The sequence goes on from NC_090438.1 coordinate 407,474,621, forward strand.
TCGAACTGTAACACTGTCAAGAGATCATGAATTATTAGACTTACGCCAAGGGAATCAGGACTGGGTGTCATATTTAGCCAACTTTAATCGGCTGGTCGCTGAGACATCCTGGCCTGAAGAAAAACAAGCGGCCTTGTTCTACAAGGAACTCAAAGAGGAGCTAAAAGATATCCTAGCTCAAATCGACCCGCAACCTACAGACTGTCAAGAATTGATAAACCTTGTCTTGAGGCTTGATCATCGTTTAACAGAACGAAAAGGAACATGCAAAAAGACTGAAAAATATTCCTGGCGTGTTCACGATAATAGAGACTCAAAAACTCAGAAAGAAAGAACGCCGGAACCGATGGAAATTGGAACCATCAGGAGACCTTTGACCAAAGATGAAAAGGACCTACGTACAAAGAATGGACAATGTCTCTATTGTGGACGCAAGGGTAATTTTGCCAAAGATTGTCCAATCAAACCAAAGAGCAAACGTGGTCCAGTTCAGAAGGTTGCAGCCAATGAACAAGGCAGGTCGGAAAAACTAAAGCACCCAAGATGCAGAGAAGGGTTGCTCTTGGGTGTCACTGTGGATCCTTCACAATCTAGACATCTCAAACTGGGAATAAGAGTTCAGGTTAAGAAAAAGACCTATTTCAAGAAGGCTCTATTCGATTCTCGGGCTACCGGGAACTTTGTTGATGCCCAATTGGTTCATGCATGGGGGATCCCATGTATTGAAAAGAAGACCCCAGAAATCATCCAGGCAGTCAATGGAAAACTCTTGACTGGAGGTCCGGTAACTCTTCAGACTGTCCCCTTGTCGGTGATTTGTGAGGATAAGAATCAAAGAAAGAAACATAAAGAGAAACTCATCCTTGACGTGATCCATGCTCCCCAGTATGGGATTATCCTTGGCTTACCATGGTTAACTCATCACAACCCAGAGATTAATTGGGCAGAACGAAAGGTCATGTTCTCATCTGCGCTATGTAAAGAACAATGCCTCCAAAAGATTCAAGTATCAACAGTTTGCAACTCTTACATAGCTACTGCTGCAGAGAAAGAAGTTCATTTGCCCAAACAGTATTCATCTTACGAAGATGTATTTGATGAGAAAGAAGCAGAGAGCTTACCTCCTCATAGATCTTATGACTGTCAAATTGATCTAGTCCCAGGTGCGATACTTCCCAACTGTCGTGTATATGGCCTGTCAGAACATGAAAATCAAAATTTACAAAAATATCTAGATCAATTCTTGGAGAAAGGTTTCATTCGCCCTTCTAAGTCTCCTGCAGCTTCTCCTTTGTTTTTTGTTCATGGTGTTCATTATGCGCTACCATTTTAAGGCATTTACTTGGTGGTTTTCGAGTTGGCAAGTCACATGATTTATTTCTCAGTCTAATCTGTGTTATTCATGGTGCACAATCATTCTATGGTATTTACTATTCATGTAAAATTCTGCAATGTGCGCAATTCATGTTCCGGAAATTTGAGAGAACAAAAAAAGCCAGAGTTCTAGATGTAATGTTGTGTGTTCCTAATATGTTTCTCAAACACGATTCATATGATGGTTTAGAAATCAATCAGATTGTTTCCTGATCCTCATGCAAAGGATAATACTTGAATTTGAAAGTTGCATTTAACCTTTCTTGATTTCCTCACAAGTATCCAGTCATCTTGAAGCCTAGTCATTTTAATTCTATCCTAAGGTTGTTCATGTTTCCAGAATGACAATGCTTAGAGTCATAGCTTAGTATTGATTCATATGATGTAATCTTGATATTGTGTGTTTTAACCTTTTTGCTTCCTACAGGTCTCCTTCCCAGCTGTTCCCTTCTTATTCCCCTTTTTTCCACTTGGACTCTCTTAGACTCTGTGACAATTCAAATCAGAGTATTGGAGCTGTCTTGTGGTGGAAGTGTTGGGAACGTGCACAGACCCCGAGGATCTGTTGACTCTTACAGGCAGTCTGCATGAGGCTGGTGTGGGATTTCCCAGAGTGACATAATTGGTGCTGCAGCCCGAGCGGCCTTCTTCAAAACCAATACCCTATGTAACAGGGGTAACATTTACTAGGGACGTACAAAGGTGGCTGAAGTGTCATACATAGTACAGTTTTGGGGAAAGAGATCTGATCCTGGGAACCTGTTTAGCAGGTGCCAGGGCGCATACAGTTTGAAACCACGTAATCTTCCAGGCAAAAAGTGGGGGGCTAACCATGTCAAAAGAGGTCCTCTCTCACACTACCCTCAAACGAAAGGGGATGAAACTACCCTTGCCCTGGGGAGTCTTCATCCTATAAGTGAAAGAATTTGGAAGGGCCATCTGCATTGGCATGGGCAGTCCCAGGTCTGAACTATGAAGTAAGAGCCAAATAAATATGGCCTCAGCTTCTTCATGGCCCATACAACATCAGTGGCTTTCCTCTCTATGGCACTCCATTTCTGTTCCCTGGGGAGTAGTCTTTTGCATATGAAAGCAACAGGCCGCCCATGTCCCTCATTATTTGACTAGGCTTGAAGTGCTCCTATCCCAAGTTCAGAGGTATCTGTTTGGACAATAAATTGCCTGGAGTAATCTGGAGCTGTCAAGGCTGGGGCAGAGTACATTGCATCCTTCAGAATATCAAAAGCCTTTTGACAACTCTCTGTCCAGTTAACTTTTTTGGGCATTGTCTTGGAGGTAAATTCTGTGAGAGGGGGTACTATGGTGCAATAATCCTTCAAAAACCTCCTCTAGTACAGAGTCAAGTAACGGAATAGCCTGACTTGAGTCTGAATGGTTGGAGCTTCCCAAGCTAGAATTGTCTGGATCTTGGCTGTAGTGGCTTAACTTGGCCTCCACTTACTAGGTGGCCCAAGTATACAACCGTTCCCCGCCCTATCTGGGAATTACTGGCCTTAATAGTGAGGCCTGCCTTTTTCAAAGCCTCTAGGATCTTTCCCAGATAGATCAGGTGATCCTGCCAAGTGGAGCCGCACACAGCAATATCATCCAGATAAGCTGCACTAAAGGATCCTAGCCAGGCTAGGACTTGGTTCACCAACCTCTGCAAGGTGGCAGAGGCATTCTTTAATCCAAAGGGCATTAGAGTGACCTGATAGTGACCACTTTGAGTGGAGAATGCTGATCTACCTTTGCTCCAGGGATCAAACCAATCGGCAAGTACCCAAATGTAAGATCAAGGTACAGGTACAGGTACTCAAATATTTGGCTGCCCCTCATCTGACAATGAGCTCATCGGCTCTTGGAATTGGGTGTGCATCACTTTTTGTTACTGCATTGAGACTCTTATAGTCCACACAGAACCTCATTTCCTTTGGTTTGGGGACTAAAACTACTGGGCTAGCCGAGGGACTCTCGGAGGGTTTAATGACACCCAAATTCAGCACCTTTTAGACTTAAACTTGGATGCTTTCTCTGACAATGTCTGACTGTCTATAAAATGTGTTTTTGGCAGACAGGCTGTCTCCAGTGTCCACATCATGGGTTCACCTCTTAGTCCTACCAAGGTCAGAGAGAATAATTCAGCATACTGGATGAGGACTTACCTGCAATCAACCTGATGTTGTCCTTTGAGGGTGTCTGACAAAGACCACTCCATCAATAGAACCATCTTTTGGGTTGCTTGAGAGGAGATCAGGAAGAGGTTCACTCTCTTCTTCCTGTCCCTCATCTGTAACCATGAGCATGGTCACATCAGCTCTGTCAAAAGTGGGATTCTTGCAACTGCCAAGGTAGGGGTAGGGCCCAGGCCACTTGTATTGGATAGGCATAGGAACCAGAGACTCTAACACCCAAACTTTCTGGTCTGGTAGGAACTCCACCATAGCAACTTTTTGGTCATACCAGTGCTTCTGAAGGTCCTGGCTGGCCTGAAGGTTTCTGCTTGCCTTTTTCATATACGCAGCCATCCTGTAACAAAAAACCAAGTACATAATCCACACTGTCCTGTTTCAGCTCTTTGAGAGGCCCCTCCTAACCTTCCCTCACAAGACTCAATGGGCTCCTAACAGAATGCCATAATAAAAGTTCATAGGGGGGAAACCCCTATCCTCTTTGTTGGCACTTCGCTGTAGGCAAAAAGCAGACATGGAAGTAAGACATCCCATTTCCTTCTCAGTTTTATAGGGAGACCTAATCATGCCTCTTAGTGTTTTGTTAAATCTTGCAACCAACACATTGGTCTGTGGATTGTATGGGGTAGTGAACTTATAAGTCACACCACATTCCTGCCACTTGTGTTTTAAGTATACAGACATGAAGTTTGAACCTCTGTCTGATTCTACCTCTTTAGGAAACCCAACCCTAGTAAAAATACCCAGAAGGGCCTTGGCCACTGCAGAGGCAGTGATGATCTTAAGAGGAATAGCTTCAGGATATCTAGTGGCATGATCCAATGCCACTAGGCTTCATCTATTTCCTAAGGCTGTTTGAGGGTCAAGGGGCCAACAATATTAACCCCTACCTTTTCAATGAACACCACAACCACAGGTAGTGGGATTAAGGGGGCTTTCAGGTGGCCTCCTGCCTTACCACTGACTTGACAGGAGGCACAGGAATGGTAATAGTCCTTACCTTTTGGAGCATCCCAGGTCAGTAAAAGGGATTCACTATCCTACTCCGGGTTTTGTTTTGGCCAGGTGCCCCACCAAGGGAATGTCAAAGGCTAGAGAGAGAAGAAACTCTCTGTACTGCTGAGGCACTACTACTCTTCTGGTTGTACCAGGCTTGAGGTCTCTGGCCTCAGTGCATAGGAGTCCATCCTCCCAATAGACCCGTGGGTACCACTGACATTACCCTGTTCTTCCTGTGCAACTTGCTGCCTCAGGCTTTCATGAGTGCGTCAAGTTCTTTGTCCCTGGTCTCAGGAGTAGGGCCCAAGCTCTTCAGGCTCAGTTCCCTCTGGGTTTAACAAGTTCTCTTCCAGGAAAGAGATGCTGACTTGTGGTCTGTTTAGAAGCTGGTTGCCCAGTCTTCTTGCCTTTTCTCTTGGAGGGTTGGTCCACTCTTCCAGGATCTAACACCTCTTGTTCATTTTGGTGTTTGCTCTGAGCCTTTGTTTTGACACAACCCCGTTCTAGGATCCAAAGCATGGCTGCATGAGTCCTCATTTCTACTTTAGCAGCCCAGGGGGAATTCTCCAGGTCATTTCCAAGCAGACAGACTACAGGGATGGATGTGGACACAGCCACATCTTTCTGGCAACTACCACCCCCCAGTCAAAAGATACCGTTGCCATTGGATGGATCTTTGTGACATTGTCAGCATTGGTGATAGGATATGTTTTCCCTATCAAGTACTGATCTGAGTGGACCAGGTGCTAGGCCACCATGGTGACACTAGCCCTAGTGCCTCTCAAGGCTTTTACCTTAGACCCAATAATCAGAGGGTAGTGGCTGTGTTCTTGCATGCAAGTAGGCTAGGCAGGACAGGATAAGTCTACACCCACTCTGTGACTTATGTTGCCTCTGTTGTTTCACTGACATGGTCAGGCCACAAGTGTGATCTCATCTGGAGATTTGCAACTGCATTTACTGTAGGTAGACTAGAGGAATTCTTCTGTTTTTACAGCTAGGGTCTCCAGTTTGGTGTCCTTTGGTTTTGCAATCATGGCACCAAGACTTCTTGGGATCAAAGTGTCTACCCTTGTACCCAACCTTAGACTGTGAGGAATCTCGGGGCCCACCCTCCTGGGAAGATTCTTGGGGGGCTGATGAAGACTCTTTGTTTTTGTTTTAATTCCCTTCTTTTCCCTGGGGGAGGGGTCTTGTTGGCCTCTTTCTTTTGGTCTCCCTCACCAGTGGTAGTTTTGATAACCCTTGTTTTGACTTGAATGGTCTGCCTTCTTCCCCAACTCTAGAGGGACCTTGGTCTACCAGTAACTGATATACTTTCTCATTGTAACAATTACTCAAAAGATGCACTTTCACAACTAAATTGTAAAACCCATCAAAATCCTGTACCTTGTTACCTTCTAACCAGCCACCCAACATTTTTTTACTGAAAAATCCACAAGTTCTACCCAAGACTGACTGTTTTTTTTTAATCTCCCTGAATTTTATTCTGTATCCTTCAGTGGTAAATCTATAACCCTCAATCAGGGTAGCTTTCATGAGGTCATAGGACTTAGCAACTGTCTCATTGAATGCCAGGTGCTTATCCCTGCATTTACCTGAGAACAGTTCCCACAATGGAGAGCCCCAATGTTTCCTATCTACTTACCGGGCTTTGCAGGCTCTCTCATATGCAGAAAAATATTTGATGAGCTTATCACATTCTGTGAAAGGGGGTACAACTCCTTTGGGATGTTGTAGGTTAAAAATACTTCTCCTTCTCCTTAGTTACTTGTATGCAGCCACCAGAGATGGGTCCTTGGCCCAACTCTCTTGTTTTCATCTCTTTTTCCAAAAGTTGAGCTTCTAAAGCCAGCCTTATGGTCATCCTTGCCAGAGCCAAATCCTCCTCTTAGGGGGCTGCTACTTCTGAGACAGAGAATCCTATCTCCTCTTCATCAGCTTCATTGGATTTTTCTTGAATTCTGTTTCTGAGGTCTCACCCTCACCCACTGAGTGTTCATTCTCATATTCTGGCACAAGCTTCCTACGAGTTTCTGTGGTGGCATGAACACCAGTGTGAAAATGTCATCCTTTGCAGAGCCCTTATTCTGGGGTACTTTATTCCCATCCAGGGGGTCAGATGGATCTCCTTAGCCTGGTTCTCGGCATCAGACATTTTTCTTACTGAAGTTGGGACCTTTTTAAAACTTTTGAAAAACTTTTGGAAATGTTTGAAAATCTTTTTCTAAGACCTAACTACAATAAAGACTTAGGGGCATATTTATACTTGTTTTGCGCAGAATTCTTGTCATTTTTATACTTTGGCGCTAGACCCGTCTAGTACCAAAGTTATGGAGTTAAGTCATTTTTGGGATGTGGAAACCTACCTTGTGTCAATGAGATGCAAGGTTGGCATTCCTGTGCAAAAAATGACTCTATTGCCTTAGCGCCATATTTACCTCCCAGTGCTAAAATCACGAACAGGGGGAGGAGGGGTTCAAATAATGGTGCAAAGCTTGCTTTGCACCATTATTTAACGCCTGGGTCCAGGCAAGTGTTAGGGAACCTGTGGGCCTAGTTCCATGGTGGAACACCATGGAATAAGCCCACAGGTGCACTCCCCAGGCCCCAGGGACACCCACACCAGAGGGACAGTGGAGGATGGGGGTCCCCATCCCAGGTGAGTATAGGTAAGTACAGGTAAGTATATTTTTTTTTAAAGTGCCATCAGGGGCCCTGAAATGGCCCCCCTACATGGCACTGGGTGCAGTGGACATTCCCAGGGGACTTTGGTCCCCTGTGCTGGCCATTGGGGTGGAGGGCATGACTCCTGTCTTTTCAAAGACAGGAGTCATGTGGTATGGGTGGTTTTGCATCAGGAAATTACACTAGGTTGGTTAGAGTCATTTTTTTACTCTAACCTGCCTAACGTCATTTTCTGGTGCAAAACCCTCTTCTCCCATACTGCCTTCCCCACCCGGCTAACATCATTTTTTTTACGTTAGCCTACCCTTTGCACCATTCCTTAAACATGGTGCCTGCCAAATAGTACAAATATGCTCCTTACATTCTAATCCCCATTTCAGGCCCCTAACCAGGGCCCTAGCAATTAATTTCAGTATTTTGCAAAATCGTCCAATTGAAAAAATACAATTAGCCTTAAGACAATTTTTAGAGTTATACTTCTGATCACTTAGGAGGTTATTATGAACACACACTCCGAAGAATAACTTGAGACCAATTTACAAAAATGCTTCTGATTTTTAAAAAATGTTAAGACTAAGATTGCCAATATATGGTAAGTACTTAGTTAGTTATGATTTTTCAAAGTTTAGAAAATTTTCTGTTTTTGTGCGTAATTACGCACAATAGGAATCAGTGGGAAAAACTTTAAAAATACATTTAAAACCAGGCAATGCTCTCACAAATGTCCCCTTCTGTTCTTAGGTCGAGTTCATTGAAGTGTCCATTGGGCCAGTCAGAGAACATCAGGTGGTTCCTGGATCAAGCAGAAGCAGCAGCTGAAGGCCTTGGAGCTGGCGCCCAAAGGAGAAGGGGACCACTTAAAAGCACTTAAAGGCAACTTTGATAGGTCCCCTTGAAGGGTGGAGTAGCAGTGTGTTAGGGACCGCTAGAACACAGGTGCTCAACTGAGGCAAGGGCCAGGGAGGCTGGGTGCAGTGCAGATAGGTCAGCCAGGAGTCATGTGTCTTAGGGTCCTTAGAGTCAGAAGCAGGTGACTTTGAGGGTGGATTGCAGGTCAGCAGGGCCACTCTGGAGGTAGTTCTTGGCTGTCCTGAAGTCCCTCTACTGGTGCTTGCATCTGTGCTTTTTGGAGTCAGAAGTGGACTTTGCTTCTAGGTGTCTGACTTTGGGGGTCCGGTACCCTGAGTAGTAGTACGCCACAGCTCTAGAGAGTGACAGTGTCACTAAACTAGACATGGTGGCAGGTCTTTCTCTTAAGGGCTGTTGTACAGAATGTGGCTGCTCTGATGGGTCCGGGTCATTTGTCAACAGATGGTCTCCTGGCCCGGGGCAGGGAGTGACCCCTTTACTCAAAGGGAGACTCTTGCCGATTTTAAGAAGGCTGGGTGTGCTCCAAGGTTTTGGAGATTCCTTGACATTTCCAGGTGACACCTCAGCAGCAATTGTCGATTCCTTGAAGCAACAGGCAGGGTTTTGTGCCTTTTTTTGTGCAGCAGACCTTCAGTTCTCATGGCTTGGGTCTTCTTTGTTCCTGATCTTCCTGTGTTCATCAAATCTAATCTCTTGGTCTAGGGATGTCCTCTAAATACTACATTTTGGGGGGGCTTGGGGGAGTACCTGGCAGTGGCCAATGGACCACCTACCATAGGTTGGCTACACCCACTAAGTCACGACTTCCTGTGGGAAGGGGTCACATCCGTAACCCTGATTGGCTGTTTTTCTACCATCGATGATAGAGGAAAATGAAATGGAGTGGTTATATCACCTGCCAAAACCTGAGGGGTGGTGCAGGCTAGGGATGGCCAGTCCTCCTACCCTTGCTAGGTTACCCACCTGTTTTCTCACCTAAAGTGGGGGCAAAGCCATTAGGTAGCCATCTGCTGCTAGCCAGAGGTCAGTAAAGCCTTTAAAGTTGGCCTCTGGTACAGGGTGCCTGCGTGGGGGAGGAGGTGTGACACCTCTACTGAGGAAAGGCTTTTTGTTCTGATTTCTTAAAGCACAGGCTCTCACCCCAGGAGTGCAGAATTGTCTCTGGTTGTGGCAGGCTGGTTAGGACCAGTCAGCAACCATGCCAGTGCTGTTTTTGCAGGGGGAACTTCTAAGGTGCCCTCTGTGTACATTGCATAATAAATCCAACACTGGCATCGGTGTGGGTTTATTGTTCTGAGTTGTTTGATACCAAACAACCCAGGGTTCAGAGACGCCATCATGTAGCTGGGGAACTTGTAATGATCAGTTCCCAGTAAATGCATTTGCTTTGGCTTCTCTACACACTTACTATGTATTAAGAATTAGCAAAGACACAGCAGGGGCATATTTGCTGATGTACACATATGCCCCAACATGCATTATTGAGCACCCTGCCTTAGGGCTGTAAGGCCTGCCACAGGGTTATTTTCCCATGTAGCATGCAGTGTTAGTGGGCATGGCACTCTTGGTAAGTGCCATGCCGAGTTTGCAACTTTTGATTCACCTTGTCGTGCACTTGTAATGGCAGTCTGCATGAGTCTGGTGTGGGGCCTCTCACAGTGGCACAATTGGTGCTGCAGCTCTTATGGGCCCTTTTCAGTACTCATGCCCTAGGTACTAAGGGTACCAATTACTAGGGACTCACAAGGGTGGCTGAAGTGCCAAACATTGTAAAGTTTTGGGGAAAGAGCTCTGGCCCTGGGTACCTGTTTAGCAGGGGCACAGGGCACCTAATGTTTGAAACCACATCATTTACAGGCAAAAAGTGGGGGGCTTACCATGTCAAAAGAGGACATTCTCACAAACTTTCTAAAAGAAAATTTTATTTTACAAAATATTGTGGTTTCTCTCACTTAATACACCTATCAATCTGCATTCTTCTCCTTTTCCACTGCCCTTAGCCCCTCTCATATGCACCCTTCTTGTCCTAGAATCTATTTGAACAAAATAAGCCAGCGTGATTGTTGAGAAAATCTGAAGAATGGAAAGCAACAACTAGTTTAAACTTGACCTAACAACATGAACCTAGCTGAATCCAAGTCCCAACTTCCAGACACTTGGATTTACCCACTGCACCAATCTGACCTTCAAAGCACATCACCAAGAGGTTTAAGAGTTCCTGTACAAGCTCTCCCTCCTAAAGTGAACCCATTGCTCATGTTATCGGCCTATTTAATTGTTGGAATCTATTGCTAAAATTCACAGATGTGTACTTTTATAACGATCAGAGCACTGGGCTGAAGGAAAAAACATCTTCTCTGAAGTATGATGTTCAATGTGTACCTCTTGGCAAATAAATACATCATAGCCAGAGGAGGAGCATTACATTTAGCCTTTATGGATTTTTCTAGTGCACTTAATTTGCCAAATGATTCTACATTGTAGGCACTAATAGAGAACATGGGGCATAAAAGGAATTACTTTCACTAATCATAGGTTTGCACTGGGAACAATTGAATAGGTGAGTTATGGTCCACAGGAGGGAAAGCACCCAGAACATTTGATCTAATTATGGAGTGGCTCCATTCTTGTTCTTGCAAAACATAAATGGCATGGACCATTGATCATCATCTAGGGGAAAGGAAATGGCCAAGATGGAAGATGTTTGAGCAAATTCTGTTGTACGCAGATAATTCCATATTAATTGCAAAAAATAGAGAAAGGGCTGGATTTAAATATAATTCTCAAAATCCTTTATTATGACCTGTGGCCCTAATAATACCAAGCTGAGGACGGGAGAGTTGGTCAAAATCGAGAAGGGGAAGGCTTTCAATTTTTTAGCATTACTTTTCCATTCAGTATTAAAATGGTCCGCCCTCTTAACTTTAAGATTACAACAATTTATTAGAGATAATGAGGCTGTCTTTCAATTTGCACATAGGCTATGCCAAAAACTGATAAGAGAAATTATAAGAATTAGCAAGAGTACGTGCATTCCAGTAGGGGTGGGAGTGTGGGGACTTATAATTATGGCTATTCTTCAACGTGCTGAAATTGGGTTCACCTGCAGACTACTGAAGCACAGCAACCTTTATTTACCATGTTGAGCTAAGGTTAGGATATTTGGAAGCTTCTATTGCTTTAACACCCCTATTGTTATGGATAACTAACTGGTGTAAACAGGAGGTGGATCTGGTCAGGCTTTTTCTTAGACATTGCCTTGCTCTTTATAATATGTAGTGGATCCCCTGTTTAGTAGTGGATCCTCATTCTATAGTCCCTTAGCTTTAAGATTTGCTTAAAAAATCATACTACTATTTTTGAGAAGTGGGCAATAAATGCTGCATTGCTGGTGGATTCGGCCGAATTTTGGGCACTTGTTGTTATGCTTGCATTGCAAAGTTCTAGGCAAATTCAATAAACTGCTGTGTGGAATTTTTTTTTCTTGCCTGCAACTCGCCAATGGCAAGTTGGACAAAGCGAGCAAGAACTGGCGTTCCCTAGTGTGATTTTCGAGCACTAGAGGGCACCCAGCAAGATTTTCCCAAAGTAGGCAGTCTTGACCATTCATGATTGGACATCTGACACTAGAGTAGAAAAACGATTAGAGCGGCAGCAAAATCAGCTCAAGCAGCAGCAGCCACTAGCGTGCTGCGTTGTGCCCTTTGCATGGATTTTTCAGTGCAGAGCGAGCTCCCAGCACTAACAATCAGCATGAATAGTGTGATGTGCTGAATTCCACCTATTCATGGAAGTCCACAGAATCTCGCAGAGTTTTCGTGTATCTCCTTGGAATTCTTCAAATTTCTCCCACCCATATTATTTTAGTATGCGATTGTGGCAGGAAAGTGTTCAGTCCATGGAATCTGTCATCAAGTATTTTGATGGATGTTCAACACTGGGTATTAAAACATATTTTGTTTTCATTGCTAATAGTAACCATCAATTTTATTTGACCTGTTTACGATTAAGCACTGTACACTTTCTGGTTGAGTTTCTGGTACAGGGTACATGGTTCTCAGATTCGCCAAAATGCCTTCCTGACAACATTTCTACCCAGGGCATGACTAACTTTGCATGCTATATTCTGCTCCGAGGGGCGCCTATTTGACCCTGATTTTACACACAGCTAATATGAGACACTATAAATCTGGGTTAGTCTTTTTTCGGCAGTGAGGGTCATTAGATGCCTGTTAGGCAATTCTTAACTTTATGATAAGGGCAATCTTTATTGCGAGGAGCTATGAAGAAGTAATGATTTATTTAATGTTGATTTTAGCACTAGTGTTTTAAATCAGGTTTTAACTTTATAAATATTTATTTATGTACATTACCTGGGAGTTGCTGAAGGATGAATTCTCAAAAGGAAGTTACATATTTACTTTCATTCAATGTATTTATATGACATTGTATATTGTGGTCGTTCATATAAAAATTGGGTATTCTTTTAAAAATGTGATAATGTAATAAAACGGTTAAGGCTATTTAGCCCAAAAATGTTTTTTTACCTGAACTCAACTGAATCCATTCATCCCAGAAAGTGAGTTCAAAACTATAATTCACACCCTGACTGACTCCCAACTATCACCCCTTAAAGGCATCCTACATGCCTGATCAAGGGCGTGAAGCATTATGACCACATCATTCTCATGCTAACAGAACTTCACTACCTCCCTTGCCAGGCCGTACAATCTACAAAACCATCTGCATCATATATAAGGTTATCACAACCCACACCCCTCCCTTTGTGACTCATAATTTCTGATTGTTCTTGGCACACTGGCAGTCAAGAGAGCATCAGACAGACTGGTGATGAATAAGTGTAAGAAAGAAAACACGAGGCAATTTGGACCTCATTATGACCCTGGTGGTCTAATGACCGCCAGGGTCGTGTTGGCGGTCGAACCGCTGCCAATGCAGCAGTGGTCTAACCACCACATTACGACGGTGGCGATAACACCGCGGTCGGACCTCCAGCACCAATAGTTTTCGTCTTCACAGCGGTCTGGCAGTGCTGGTGGTCCTAATCCACCAAGGCAGCGCTGCAAGCAGTTCTGCCCTGGGGATTCTGACCCCCTTCTCCGCCAGCAGTTTCATGGCAGTAACCCTGCGATGAAAAGGATGGTGGAGACTGGGTGCAGGATGCCCCAGGGGGGCCCATGCACTTGACATGGGCAGTGCAGGGGCCCCCTGGCCAGCCCCTTGGCAATGTTCACTGTCTGCCTAGCAGACAGTGAACATTGCGATGGGTGCTGGTGCACCCTATGCACTACAGCATTGCCACCGGCTCCATTACGAGCCAGAGACAATGCTGTAGCCATTTCCCGCTGGGAATCTCGTAATGGCTCTGGCAGGGAGGCAGCCACATTGGTGGCTACCTCCCAGTCGGAATTCGGCGGACGGGCCTTTCTGTCTGCCGAAGTCATAATGAGGGTGTAAGGAAATGCCTCCTTGGCATGGTTACCCCCTGACTTTTTGCCTTTGCTGATGCTAAGTTTTGATTTGAAAGTGTTCTGAGGCCTGCTAACCAGGCCCCAGCACCAGTGTTCTTTCCCTAACCTGTACTTTTGTTTCCACAATTGGCATACCCTGGCATCCAGGTAAGTCCCTTGTAACTGGTACCCCTGGTACCAAGGGCCCTGGTGCCAGGGATGGTCTCTAAGGGCTGCAGCATGTCTTATGCCACCCTGGGGACCCCTCACTCAGCACAGACACACTGCTTGCCAGCTTGTGTGTGCTAGTGGGGATAAAACGACTAAGTTGACATGGCACTCCCCTCAGGGTGCCATGCCAACCTCACACTGCCTATGAAGTATGGATAAGTCACCCCTCTAGCAGGGTTGTAAGACGGAACACCGATTTCCTAAACAACTAGTGCCTTAACAGCGAGGTCGTAACACCGACCTCGTTGCTACTATTAATGAATTTACCACGAATACCTTAACAACGATTTTCGTTGTAAAGGCATTCCTGATAAAAGCATTACCCCCCCACCACCTCCCCAAAACCAAAAACGCCCCACCCCCCCAACCCCACCCCAAAACCTAAAACCCCCTGACCCCCCACCCCCTCCCCAAAACCAAAAACGCCCCAACCCCACCCCAAAACCTAAAACCCCCTAACCCCCAGCCCCCTCCCCAAAACCAAAAATTTCCCACCTCAAAACCTAAAACGCCCCACCCTAAAACCTAAAACCCCCTGACCCCCCACACCCTCCCCAAAAACGCCCCACCCCCCCAACCCCACCCCAAAACCTAAAACCCCTGACCCCCCACCCCCTCCCCAAAACAAAAAAATGCCCCACCCCCCCACCCCACCCCAAAACCTAAAACCCCCTAACCCCCCACCCCCTCCCCAAAACCAAAAACGCCCCACCCCCCCAACCCCACCCCAAAACCCCCTGACCCCCTCCCCAAAACCAAAAACGCCCCAGCCCCCCAACCCCACCCCAAAACCTAAAACCCCCTAACCCCCACCCCCTCTCCAAAACCAAAAACGCCCCACCCCCCAACCCCACCCCAAAACCTAAAACCCCCTGCCCCCCACCCCCTCCCCAAAACCAAAAACGCCCCACCCCCCCAACCCCACCCCACCCCAAAACCTAAAACCCCCTAACCCCCCACCCCCTCCCCAAAACCAAAAACGCCCCAACCCCCCAACCCCACCCCAAAACCTAAAACCCCCCACCCCCTCCCCAAAACCTAAACCCACCACTTACCTTAGTCGACCCCTTCTCACCTGCGTCGTCCTCCTTCGCCAACTCCCTTCTTTGTACCTTAACCACGCATGTTCGTTGTTCAGAACATACGTAGTTAAGGCACAAAATAACGGAGTCGTGGTTAAAAAAGCATTGTTGCGCTTTCGTTAACCACAACTTTCGTAAAAACAAAGTCGTAAAAAAGGATGTTTCCCCTCTAGCAGGCCTTACAGCCCTAAGGCAGGGTTCACTATACCATAGGTGAGGGCATAAGTGCATGAGCACTATGCCCTTACAGTGTCTAAGCAAAACCTTAGACATTATAAGTGCAAGGTAGCCATAAGAGTATATGGTCTGGGAGTCTGTCATGCACGAACCCCACAGCACCATAATGGCTACACTGAAAACTGTGAAGTTTGGTATCTAACTTCTCAGCACAATAAATGCACACTGATGCCAGTGTACATTGTATTGTAACATACACCCCAGAGGGCACCTTAGAGGTGTCCCCTGAAACCTTAACCGACTACCCGTGTAGGCTGACTGGTTTTAGCAGTCTGCCACACACCAGACATGTTGCTGGCCACATGGGGAGAGTGCCTTTGTCACTCTGTGGCTAGTAACAAAGCCTGTACTGGGTGGAGATGCTTATCACCTCCCCCTGCAGGAACTGTAACACCTGGCGGTGAGCCTCAAAGGATCACCCCCTTTGTTACAGCACCCCAGGGCACTCCAGCTAGTGGAGTTGCCCGCCCCCTCCGGCCATGGCCCCACTTTTGGCGGCAAGGCCGGAGGAGATAATGAGAAAAACAAGGAGGAGTCACTGGCTAGTCAGGACAGCCCCTAAGGTGTCCTGAGCTGAGGTGACTCTGACTTTTAGAAATCCTCCATCTTGCAGATGGAGGATTCCCCCAATAGGATTAGGGATGTGCCCCCCTCCCTTCAGGGAGGAGGCACAAAGAGGGTGTAGCCACCCTCTGGGCTAGTAGCCATTGGCTACTAACCCCCTAGCCCTAAACACACCCCTAAATTCAGTATATAGGGGCTCCCCAGGTCCTAGGAACTCAGATTCCTGCAACCTCAGAAGAAGAGGACTGCTGAGCTGAAAAACCCTGCAGAGAAGACGGAGACACCAACTGCTTTGGCCCCAGCTCTACCGGCCTGTCTCCCCACTTCTAAAGACACTGCTCCAGCGACGCGTTCCCAGGGTCCAGCAACCTCTGAAGCTTCAGAGGACTACCCTGCATCTAGAAGGACCAAGAACTCCTAAGGACAGCGGCTCTGTTCCCCAAAGACTGCAACTTTGCAACAAAGAAGCAACTTTGAAACAACACATGTTTCCCGCCGGAAGTGTGAGACTTTGCACTCTGCACCCGACACCCCCGGCTCGACTTGTGGAGAACAAACACCACAGGGAGGACTCCCCAGTGACTACGAGACCATGAGTAACCAGAGTTGACCCCCCTGAGCCCCCACAGCGACGCCTGCAGAGGGAATCCCGAGGCTCCCCCTGACCGCGACTGCCAGCTTCAAAGACCCGACACCTGGTAAAGACTCTGCACCCGCAGCCCCCAGGACCTGAAGGATCCGACCTCCAGTGCAGGAGTGACCCCGAGGAGCCCCTAACCCCCCTTGCCTGCCTGCATCGCTAAAGAGACCCCTTGGTCTCCCATTGATTTCTATTACAAACCTGATGCTTGTTTGCACACTGCACTCGGCCGCCCCCGTACCACTGAGGGTGTACTTTCTGTGTGGACTTGTGTCCCCCCCCCGGTGCCCTACAAAACCCCCCTGGTCTGCTCTCCGAAGACGCGGGTACTTACCTGCTGGCAGACTGGAACCGGGGCACCCCCTTCTCCATTGAAGCCTATGCATTTTGGGCACCACTTTGACCTCTGCACCTGACCGGCCCTGAGCTGCTGGTGTGGTAACTTTGGGGTTGCTCTGAACCCCCAACGGTGGGCTACCTTGGACCCAAACTTGAACCCCTTAGGTGGTTTAATTTACCTGCAAAAACTAACAAACACTTACCTCCCCCAGGAACTGTTGGAAATTGCAGTGTCTAGTTTTAAAATAGCTATATGTCATTTATGTGAAAACTGTATATGCTATTTTGCTAATTCAAAGTTCCTAAAGTACCTACCTGAAATACCTTTCATTTGAAGTATTACTTGTAAATCTTGAACCTGTGGTTCTTAAAATAAACTAAGAAAAGATATTTTTCTATACAAACACCTATTGGCCTGGAATTGTCTCTGAGTGTGTGTTCCTCATTTATTGCTTATGTGTGTACAACAAATGCTTAACACTACCCTCTGATAAGCCTACTGCTCGACCACACTACCACAAAATAGAGCATTAGAATTATCTCTTTTTGCCACTATCTTACCTCTAAGGGGAACCCTTGGACTCTGTGCATACTATTCCTTACTTTGAAATCGTGCTTACAGAGCCAGCTTCCTACAGAGGGCCTAAGTCTTTTTTATATATAAACCCAGAATCTGGAATGGCTATGTTCATAAGAACTGCCATATCCCTTCTCCTGTTTAGGAGATATGTGAAGACACATTCTTTTAAATAACACGATGTCTTTATGCACTAACAATTCACTTTTGCTCACAGAAATCAGATATCCCCCCAATAGTACATTGACTGTGTCTAATGCTCCTCTGCCGTTCTGCCTTTTGACGTTTGTGCTATATAAATGCCACATACATATACATAAACACTACTTGCAGTGTTTATTCCAGAAAACAAATGGCAACCAAAGATCCCTACCATAATGTCTTTTCGATATTTCTTTGCCAATTGTATGTGCGTTTTACTCTCTTTCCACTAAACAATTAAATAAATAAATAAATAAACAAATGCATTGCAATTAATCCCTTGTTTTGATTGATTGGCATGCACTTTTTGTCCTACTTCCATGTCATCTTATAAATTGTGTAATGACCATATTTCTTCATTTTCCTCTTCTATTTTGATTATATTTTTGGTTTGATTCATTTTATTTGTTTAATTTTATCACACTTTTGTAATAATTAGGTCTTACGTGAACATAGTTGGGATGCAACTTTATTAGCTAGATTAACCACTGTTAAAAATACTGCCCCATGCCTTGCCAGAAGAGACTTTTCTAGTTTGTGGTGTCAAGTCCTATCAATTCGTGGGTCCTTCCTTTTCTAGTCTTCCTCATCCTCCTATTCTCTAATCTTGTGAACGTTCTTTTTTTCTTTAACTATAATGTCACCACACCTTGACACATGATTTGCCGTATGATTTGCAGATGTTAACTAAAAATGTTATTTATAACTAAACTTGATCAAATTAATACTGTCAGAAAATGTACTACATAATGTCACATACTTTGCCTCTGAATACATACTTTGGTACCTAATTCTAGTGGCACTGGCAGTGGAAAAGCTCTAAAGAGGAGTGGTTTGTGGGTTGTCATTATGATGATGAAACCCATATTTCATAAGGACCTCTGTTCCTGTGAAATATGGATTTTCATACCACATCATATTGTGCATTAAAGAATGGTTTTAAAACAATCAAGTGCTATGTGGGTATTATTAACTATTATTCGATTCTAGGGCAAATTAGGAAAGGCTTAGAGGGTTGCAATCGAAAATTGAAATTTTTGAAATGCAGTTGTCATTTTAGGGAGCAAATGAAATGTTTATTGAACTGTGTAGGTTGCATGCAATAGAATAATATAGGTTGCATGCCATAGATCGAAACAGGGAGGAACAAGCACAAAGCATGGCAATATTCATATGACTAAAAGCTGCATAAAACCTGTTTTGATGGGATTGTGTATTTGTCAGACAGTGTATTGAGAACGAGGAGTCTCTTGTGCTTGACACTCGGCTGTTTGCAGAGGTTTGTGTGAGAAAGGGACTGAGTGCATCTCTTTGTTTCCTGTTTGCTGCCCCCATCACCTGTGCAGTTTTGGGTTCCTTCCCAACATTGCCCAAGGAGTGAATGGATATTGCCTTCCTCCACGGGTCTAACACATTGGCTAGGGATGGAGAATTTGTGCATTTCTGATGGGCCCTTAGCAATGGTTGGAGAGAAGCACCAAGGATGGTAAATCCTCAACGTTTACCTATTCCTGAGGATGAATTTCTGATTCTTCTGTCTCCCAGACTTGAAAAAGGACTGGTGAATGCAGACGTTCCTACATGGTTAACGGTATATTATTTGGGCTCATCCTCCATTCCCCAGACCTCCCCCTGTCATACCATTGCGAAGTAGAGAGCAGCTATTACCTTACTTCATCTCCCTTATCAGAAGGAAGAGCGAACATCTAACAGTTCTCCCAGAGTCCATTTATATTTCTGAATGGGACACAAGGAAAGATGTCAATCAGCGCATTCCTCCATTTACTGCAAAGAATTACAGGGCAAGGAGGGCTAGATTGGGTTGTACAGTGTTCTGGGCCTAGGGTTTAGGCAAAGGGTAACTGTAGTGTATGCATGAGCGTTTCCACAGACTGTTACCAATGACAATTTTGGTCCACATTGATAGGCGCACAATCATCATTTTGACACCACACTTTCTGACTTGCAATCCCATTGTTCTTACCCTTTCTATAGCCTCTTTTTCTTGCTCTGAATTCTTTCTTCCATGTACTCTAGTGCATAAAGGCCCCTCTTGCAACAGTAGCAACACATGCCTAGTTATGGATCAGTAAGCTTTCTTGCGAGCATACTTCACCGGCAACTACCAAATTATTGTTGTTTCTTTTACAGCTTTCGAGCATCTCGAAAAGGTAGTGGGCGCTGGGCATGTTCATTGCCACTATCATTAGCTTACAACACTAATAGACCATAGGACATCAGGTTTGCGTAATGAATAAAATAAGTCAACCTAACATATCGAATATATTGTGTTACAGAAAGCGAATTTGTATATGTATATAGTCTGTCTCAATCCCTGTTCTTTCTAGCCACCAGATGGCAGTAGCAATTCTATTCTCGAGCTTCCTACTTGGCAGCATGAACAGACTTTGAGTATAATTTAGAGTTTGACGAACAGAGCACTCTACTGCTAATGCGTCGCAGTGCCCTCCACCAAAATAATGGTCCAACTGCCCGTTTAGGTTCGGATGGTCGGTCAGCTATCTTTCTGTACAGCGCCCTTCAGTTCAGTCAATGGAAATGTTCGTCGTTCAACTCAGTAGAGTAGGGACAGTCAGAGGAAGGGCATTGCACTACCCACCCTATTTAGAGTGGACAGTGTGGAATCCTTTTTTTTTCTGTCCGTCACCTACAGCTAAAACCTGGCAGTGAGAGATAAACAAAGCAACTAATGATCCCTACTCCCAGGGAAACAAATCCCATGGTGTGTGGCTCATTGTTGGGGTTTTCAATAACAAACTCCAACGTTGGTACCTCCCAAGGTACTGAGATAACCACCGGGCTATCGGTGTAAATTTGGCAGTAGTCCATAAGGGTGACAGACGTAATATCCTGGTCAACTCTGATAGACAGGGTATAATCTGTCAAACTTTAGATCTGGACATGTGTCTTCCTACTGCAGAAATAACACTGCTCAAGTTTACTGGAGGGCTCTTCCATGCTCTTGAGAGAGCGTAGTTTAAATATTACATATTATAGGAGTAAAATGCTTATGTTTTAACAATATTGCATTAACAATATTATTCAGTGAAACGTATTAAACGTGGAGAATTGTTCACATGTGTAAACTAATGTCAACTATAAGAAATAATAGTTTATATTATGCCTAAGAGAACACATTAACACGTATAAAACTGCATTCATTAGAATTCGTATATCTTAAGTTAGCGTGAGTCGAGAACTAGCTGTGTAACTCTCATATTAAAGCGTATTTTTCTGTTTCTCCAGTGTGCTGACTTGCAAAAGACCATGACCCAGCAATTGTTCTTTTCCTTACTTGTTTGCAACAATGCTAGATTTTCCCAATCGCATGCTAGCAGCTTTTAGTATAAAATTATGAACTTCGAAACAAATATGGACACTCTCAAGGACATTAAAGCATGGAGAAGAGAACTCTTGACCTGATGTGTGTGCCAAGGAAATGAAGTAACCCCGGATGTGCCACCTACGAAAAACGTCAATTATGAAGACCAATTAGAAACTCAGGATATATCATGAAATGACAAATGCATTACTTAATGTATAATTTGATAGGTTACCAATAGTGGGGTGTAGTGACTGTCCAATAGAATTTTGGGGGAATGTATTTTGGAAAAGGGCTAAAAACCCATGACACAAGAGATAAAGGGCATTAGGTAGGGAATGATATCGATTGCATCCAGAAACTCTGTCACTCTATTTGGTGATCTGAGACTTTGACAAAACCATCCTTGCCCATAATCTGCCCCATTACACTTTCCTCCTTATGAGGAAAGTGTCCCTTGCCTTTAACTTAGATAGACTGACGGTGATCTAGCTGATGTCCTGAAGACGAAGACTGATCCTGTATGCTGACTTATTCTGAGGAGGGTAATTATTCTGTTGCTAACGGAAATTCATGTATTTGCCTTTTCTTTCTAGGTACCACCTGCTGTATGTTTTTGATTAGAGACCCTGGTTAGATGTTTTCCAAATTCATGTTTCTAAATTGTTTTGCATGAAGCCCAACATGCTAATGCTAATTGGAGGTTAGATGAGGCATTCATCTTGACTGACGAAACTGACGTGACTGACGTAGTGCTATGCTGAACTAAGACCTTTAGGAGGTTCTATGTATTGCGATCTGCTTATATTCACATGATTATCTTATGCTTCTGATCTTTGCATTATTGAAAGCTTATCATAGTTGTCGCCTTGTGATTATGTTCATTTGCTTCTTGGTTTTGAGATTAATGCATTTGCTATTAGATTGTAATCAATAGGGAATAAAATTCATAAAGCTCCATTAAGGTGTGGTTATTCATGGCCGAAAGGTCATGGTTGCGTCGAAGGTTTATTGATGTCTAAATTGAAATATATTGTGGTGATATATGTTGACAATGTTATTGACATATTGATTGATGTATTGATCAGTTATCTCGTTTTACGGTGTCTCACCACTGGGTCCAAAGATTCATCGGCCTAAAACGAGTCCTGATGTGTATAAATTAACATAGACGGACGCGTTAACAGTTCTGGTAGTAGAGCGACGGTTTGGTCCTTGGGGGCCCTAGGACGGAGTTTCATTGTTTAATTTGTTTTTCTGTGATAATGCAATTTAGAGAGATGATGAGTTGCTAGGTTCGCCATGGCTTTCCCGGGATCTCGGAGCCTGCCTAAATGAGTTGGGAATGTTCTCGGCGCCATAGTATGCGTGGTTAGGGTCTTTGCGCTTATTAAATCTTATGCATCTTGCAGGTGGTTGTGAACATTTGGGAGTGTCTAGGCCAAATTAAGTGTTGTTTAGAAGGAGTGGGCGTACTCCATAGTATGAGAGTAGGGAAGTCGGGGTACTTCATGTGAATGCAGCGCTTATTGCTCAAAATTATCCACGTGGTTGGTTGTTGTATACGGACCTATTGAGGTCTAAGACTCCGCAGTATGATGATAAATGTGGTTTATGTTGTAATCTGTGCGGTTTAATAGGTCAATCGGGCCTGGTTGACAAGCCAAGTTTCGAGTTTTGATGCATGTGTGAAACCTTCGATGGAGATTTAACAAGTTCTAAAGTGCACTAGAAGGAGTCATTGACAAGTCGAGAGTAGGATTTGCAGGTCGAATTCTGCTTGCGTATGTGGGAACTGAGAAGGAGAGAGTAGCGGCCGAGGCTTCAAGTGAAATCTCTGTAAAGTTCTGAAGCGAATGTGTTACCCTTCCTGTAGTAAACCAGCAGATTTGTGTTGTTATTTTAAGTGCTCGCAATAATTCGCATTAGTTTGTATGAGTTGTAAAGAGTTAGTGAGGTGTGGACGAGCCACAAGACTTTGTCAGCTGCAGTGTGTGTGAGTGTGACGTCAGTGGTGCCGCGCTGAGATAGGTCAGATGCCGAGAGGGGTCGCGCACGGATTGGCTGCCACCCGTGAGAGGCAATAGGTTGAGAAAGGGTAGGTGAAGAGCGTCCTGGGAACTAAGCCGTTTTTCTGATTAAATACGAAATAAAGAATTGCAAAAATGAATTTTGTCAAGGCATTCAAAAGCGCTTTGAAGGGAGATGTATATATTGTTGCAACCGATGGGGAACCTACACCACCTGAGGGTACTCCAGCTTATACAGTTATGGAGGAAAAGGGTGTTGCACCTTGTTTATGGATGAAACAATGGCGCAAATTAACAGAGAAAGAGGGGTGTCTAGCGTTTCCAGAACATGGGACATTTAATCCAAAGGTGTTAGAAAATTTGAGGTGGATGTTAAGTATACAGAAACCACCTCCGAGACCGGCACAATACGAGGCTTTGGCGATTTGGGACCTGATGTCTCTTAAACATAGGCAAGAAAGGTTTCACAGAAGACTGAAAAGAGCAGAAAAATCCTATGCAGAGGCTAGATGGGACAATGAGAACAAAATGTGGAGACGGGGAATAGTAGATGGGTTAAAGCTGTTCCCGGCAATAACACAGGGAGAAGAGACACAGGGAAAGAAAGCTTCTTGCAAAACCGACAAAGATTCAGGCAAAACCAAAGAAAATAAAAGGTCCTGGGAAGAAGAAGATGATTCAGATGATGAGGCGTTTATGGATAGATTGTTACATGATCGTCCGCCACTGTATGCGGTGAGCGATAGTGCTCCAAGTACTAGCTTGGATCCTGGGAACCAGATGAAGGAAAAGGGAGTTACTGATACGGTACAGACTAGCGATACAGCCTCGATACAGAATGGTGTCAGTGTACCCACTGCACCAGATTTGCCGATACAGTTGCAGCCTCCACCGCAGATAAAAAGAATTTACCCTGATGTCCCAGTGCTTGAGACTACTGCGAACTTGGTGGTGCCGCCAGACCCGATATATACAAAGCCAAGGTTAATACACATTGAGTCAACTCCAAAGTTAGTGTCTCAACCGCCACAGCTGATACCTGGGTATAACCCCGTAGCGGGTCCACTGATAGAACCTGTACCAGGTACATTAGAGCAGACTTATGGTGTTGGAGCTCCAAGAATCTTGGGACCAGGTCAGACACCTGCCGCTATATCGTTACCTATTACTGTTGGTCCCCCGGTGCCGTTATATGCACAGGAGAAAACAAGGACGTGTGAACAAGGAGTTATGACTCAGGAAGCGATAAGAGGAGGGCCTATTAGAACTCCACAAATAATGGCCCAGGGAGAACAGGTATGTGAACAACCGAGACCCTTGATGGACCTTAGTCCAATAGGGGCACCTCTTGAAGCGATGCGTCAAGCAGGGTTGGGAGTCTTGACTCCCCAAACCATGAGTACGAATACCTCCCACACTCCAATGATACATGCAGGGAACATTTTGCTGCAGGGTTTTATAGTACAACAGTTAAATGAATGGTTAGAGAAAACTTGTACTTTGCAGAAGACTACAGTGACCACAGTTGAACCTGAGAAAGAAAACCGAGATGAATACTTGAATTTTGTACGATTAGGAGCAGAAGCTGCTGAGTTAGTGGAAGGAACAATGGGAGTGAATAGGTTGGAATCATACACTGAGGCAGAATTGAGATACTTGTGCCCCAAGATTACCAAAGAGGTAGGCAAAGTACACCAGAGATTAATGAATTTGGCAGACAAATACAATGTCGATATTGGAAACACTAAACATTTGAAAAGGAGCTACAGATTAGATTTTGACACTAAAGATTTTGAACACACGAGATCTGCAGGCATGAAGGCACACTTGAAAGAACTGTTGCAAAGTGCACAAATTTGGGGTGCACTAGAGAAATGGGAAGGCCGATGGGCAAAGAAAAGAGATAAGGGAAAGGGAGATAGCACAGGGTCTAATAAAGTACCGACCACACCCAATCTAGACACTGTGAAAATCCTACCTATGAGAGAAACAGCTGGTGGTGTCTTAGTGCATGTGCCTTGGTCTAGGGGAGACATTTTATCCTTTACGAATGATTATCCTAGGTTAAGAGAAAAGCCGATCGAGTGGTATCAACAGACAGATAGGTTTGTGAAGCTTGCAAAGTGTCTCTGGGAAGACTTGAATACTTTGTTTGAGATCATTGTTCCGCCAGATTTGTGGCTCGAGTGTAGATTGGCCCACGAAGGAGCCGGCAAGGGATAAGGTGACTGGAGCACCTTCTGAAGAGGTGATGAAATATTATCATAAAGTAATTGAGTTTTTGAAGCAAAAGGTGTCGCCGAAGGTGACCGATTGGCAGAAAATCGACGGACCTCTCAAGAGGTTAAAGAGTCAATACATGCGTATTATGAGAGATTGTTGAAAGCGTTCAAACATTACAGTGGTACTGAGACTATCGAACCGAAGGACATGAACCATCTTGTGTTTAGGTTCGTCGAAGGGCTGAGACCGGAGGTCAGCCAGATGATTAAGAATCATTTAATTTGTTGGCAAGCTAAACCAATTGATGAAGTGTTACAGTATGCGAAATAATGTAGTGATGAAATTGAGTTGAAGCAGAAAAAGTTGAAGGAGAAAGTGATGGTGATGCAGATAAGGGCTGCACAAGCTGGAATACAGGGAAATGGCATTCAGCAAATGATACAGCAACAACCGCAAATGAATGGTGTGTTTCAGGCACAGCCGAGAGGCAGAGGACGAGGTTTTGTGAACCGTAATTCGGATATGAATAATGTTGTTATTCAAAATGACGGTCAGGGAATGAAAAAGATGTCACCATGTCATGCGTGCGGGTGCATGGGGCATTGGAAATGGGATTGTCCGAATATGGTGCAGGATGGTGCAGTTCAGCAGAGCATTATTGTCGGTACATTACAAAATTCACGAGGTCCAAAAATGAGACATCAGAACCCGAATTTTCAGAATAATTTGGTGCAAATGCCAGGGGTACAACCCATGCAGCAGATGCAAATGCCGCGTTTCCAAACAGTGTCAGTGCAACCAATGCAACAGCAGATCCCTAGGGTGCCTAGACAGCAAATGCAGTAACCCCTAGCTCCGATGGGACAGCAACAGGTGACGCTTCCTCAGCAGGTCACAGGCCAGGTAACAAACAAAAACAATACTGTACAACAATTCCCATTTCGAGGTGAAAGTGACATGAATGGGGATTGGTCAGATGACAGCTCAGACAGTGAAGAATGCAGGCTTGCAGCATCCTTAGAGGTAGATCAGAGAGGCCCATATGTAGAGGGAAAAGTAATGGGCTATAAGGTTTCATTTTTAGTTGACACAGGAGCTACACGCTCTACAGTTCGAAGTGCAAAAGTACTGAGATTACCTCTTTCAGGGCGCACCATACGAGTGGTCGGTGTGGCAAATCAGTACCTGACTAATCCAATTACTGACCCAGTACAGGTTGAAATTGGAAATTTCCAAGGCCTGCATAGATTTGTGGTATGCGATTCAAGCCCAGTGTCCTTGTTAGGGAGAGACTTATTATGTAAGACCAAATGTTCGATTACCTGTTCCAATGATGGAATAGAAGTACAGACAAACAGTGACGATGAGGGAGATGAGGGTCAATTCATTGAAGAAGGAGGAGAGACGAATGAAGATTACCCTCTAATCACTCTATTCCCAGTGTTTACCTTGATAGATCTACCTGCTGATCTACAAGGGTCTGTAACAGATAAAGTGTGGGATTTGACGGGAAAAGAGGTTGGATTAATCAAGGGAGTAGAACCAGTCAAGGTACAGATAAAGCCAAATGCAGTGTTCCCACAAGTGTCACAATACCACATGACTCAGGATGTCCTCATTGAAGTAACACAGATAATTGCAGATTTTCTCAGACAGGGAGTTTTGAAAGAAGTTTTGAGCAGTCCGTGCAACTCTCCTATTATGGGTTAGAAGAAGCCCTGTGGGAAGGTTCGAATTGTGCAGGACTTGAGAAAAATAAACGAAATTGTGATAAAATGCTGCCCTGTGGTACCTAATCCAGCAGTAATAATGTTTCAGGTTCCGTGTGATGCTGAATGGTTTACTGTGGTAGACCTATCACAAGCATTTTTCTCGATACCTCTTCACGAAGACAGCCAATTTCTGTTCAGTTTCAAATTCCTGGATAAGGTGTACAGTTGGTGCAGAATTCCTCAGGGGTTTTCTGAGTCACCATCCATCTTCAATCAGATATTGAAGAAGGATTTGGAACCTCTTGTGCTGCCTTTCAATTCGACTCTTGTACAGTACATTGATGATTTGTTGATTGCATCTAAAACCAGAGACAGCTGTAAATATGATACCATTGCATTGTTGAATCATTTGGGAAAGAATGGACACAAGGTGTCACCCAAGAAGTTGCAATACTGTCAAAAAGAAGTGAAATATTTGGGACATCTGATTGAGAAAGGGTCCCGAAGAATATCAAAAG
Organism: Pleurodeles waltl; assembly: GCF_031143425.1. Taxonomy (NCBI): domain Eukaryota; kingdom Metazoa; phylum Chordata; class Amphibia; order Caudata; family Salamandridae; genus Pleurodeles; species Pleurodeles waltl. The sequence continues at coordinate 407,501,912 of NC_090438.1, forward strand.
AGAGAATAACAGCTGTTTTGCAAATGAATCCCCCAACAACAAAAAGAGATGTCAGAATGTTCTTGGGAATGGTGGGCTACTGTCGACAGAGGATACCCAACTTCTCGATCATCTCAAAACCCTTAATAAAATTGACAGGAAAAGAGGTCAAGGATGAACCATACACAATCACTTTGACAAAAGAGGAGCTTGAATCATTTCTAGAGTGAAGGAGTGCATGTGCAGGGCTCCAGCATTAGGAATGCCTGATTATGAGAAACCTTTTCTGTTGTTCTGTCATGAACGTGATGCTTGTTCTTTATCTGTTTTAACACAGGTCCACGGAGATGCAAATCGCCCTGTAGCATATTTTTCAGCTACTTTGGACCCTGTCGCAGCAGCCTTACCGGGTTGTTTGCGAGCAGTCGCAGCAGTTGGTCAAAGCCTTTCACAATGTGAAGGCATAGTCATGGGATACCCTCTGACAGTAATGGTTCCACATTCTGTCGAAATTCTGTTGACATGAACTAAGACGCAACACATGACAAATGCACGACTTACCAAATATGAGACGATTATTCTGGGGTCACCAAATGTTACATTAAAGAGATGTACTGTGCTAAACCCGGAAACTCTACTTCCCAATGAGAATACAGAAATCAAAGATGGGGAAGAATTTGAGCATGATTGTCTTGAGGTGACCGAGCTCTGTACCAAACCTCGCCCAGACATACAGGATACCCAGTTAAAAGAAAACTATTGCATTATGTTTGTTGATGGGTCCTGTTTAAGAGATTCAGCAGGAACATTGAGAGCTGGTTACGCAGTATGTACCATAACTGGAATAGTCGAAGCCTCCTGCCTCGAGAAAGTGTTTTCTGCACAGGTGGCAGAATTAATAGCTCTTACAAAAGCCTGCCACGCTGCTGTAGATTTGAAAGTCACTATCTATACTGACAGCAGATATGGATTTGGAATTGTGCATGATTTTGGCCAACTCTGGTCACAGAGGGGTTTCATGACCTCCTCTGGTTCACCTGTGAAAAATGGAGAACAAATAAGAGATTTGTTACATGCGATTCAGTTACCTCTTGAAATTGCCGTGGTGAAGTGCAGTGCTCACACCAGATCACAAGATTTTGTATCAATGGGGAATGGTTATGCAGACCAAGTTGCAAGATTTTGTGCATTGAACTGTATATCATTTAAGGAGCAGTGGGAATTGTTACCACAACCTGAAAATGACACGAGCTTAAGCCTAGCATTACGAGTGGTTGATACCTTAGACGAGCTAAAGACATTACAAAGCCGTGCTAGCAAAGAAGAAAAACGTTCCTGGCAGAAAATGCAGTGTGTACAAAGAGCAAATGATATGTGGGTCTCTGAAGAGGGAAAATTGGTTCTGCCAAATAGTCTTTTGTCACAATTTGCCCGATTATATCATGGGCAGGCACATTTAGGAAGAGATGCCATGATCAGATCCTTTAAAATTGATTGGTTCAATCCAAAATTCAGACATGCCGCAGAAATGACTTGTCACAGGTGCGTCATCTGTCAACAGATGAACGCTGGAAAAGGAACTGTGGTAACTTTGAGCCACATTGGGAGAGCTGGAGGTCCATTCAACAAAATGCAAATGGATTTTATCGAAATGCCTGTTTGTGGAAGATTGAAGTACGTGTTGGTGATTGTGTGTGTTTTCAGTCATTGGATTGAGGCATATCCCACACTTATGAATGACAGTCTTACGGTTGCAAAACTACTACTCAGAGAATTAATACCAAGATTCGGGTTTCCGGTTTCTATAGAATCAGATAGGGGAAGACACTTCGACAATGAGGTGATTAAACTCCTGTGTGCCGCACTCAACATTGAACAGAAGTTGCATTGTAGCTATCGCCCTGAAGCATCAGGACTAGTTGAACAGATGAATGGTACCTTAAAATCAAGAATAGCAAAGATGTGTGCAGCAACAAACATGAAGTGGCCAGACGCATTACCTCTAGTACTGATGTCTATGAGAAACACCCCAGATAAGAAAACGGGACTGTCCCCCCATGAAATCCTCATGGGCATAGCAATGAGGTTACCAGCGGTACCTGCAAATGCACTAGTGAATATTACAGATGATATGGTGTTGGATTACTGCAAAGGTTTGGCTGACGTGATTCGCTCTTTCTCTCACCAGGTGGAAGCTAACACGATGCCACCAATCGGCGAACCAGGACTCTCTCTGCAAGCTGGAGATTGGGTGGTTGTCAAGAAGCACGTGAGGAAATCGTGTCTTGAGCCTCGTTGGAAGGGGCCGTATCAAGTAGTATTGACGACCACTACTGCTGTCAAGTGTGCCGGGGTTCCCAACTGGATACATGTCAGTCACACAAAAAGGGTAACGTGTCCTGTTGAAGAGGAACTTGAAGTTTCCGGTACAGCAACTTCAGGAGGAGAAGTCTCAGAGTCGGAGGTCAGTCAAGAAAGATCTGAGACTGCAGGAGAGCCCACTGAGAACAGCCTTGTCCCTCAAGCTGTCAGTGAGTTCGAGAGAGGTGACAGAGTGCCTATCTCAGTTGAGGCAGCAGGAGAACTAAGTCAAGGAGAGGTTCTCCCAGAAGTAGACGAATACAATTCAGAGCCCGAACTCAGCATAGAACCGGAAGACGACAGGGAAGGAGAGGTTGTAAATTCAAATCAAAACGAGTCAGAGTCTCCTGAACCAGTTGCAGGTCCGTCAAGAGAAAACACCATATCACAAGAGGAGGGTGCTGTCCAACGTCCTGAAGGGAAACACCGAAACAAGACACACAGAGGTGATAATTGGCCAGACAAGCCACATTTTAGAATAAGAGAGATACCAAACGAGACAATAATAGAAGAAAGCGATACTTCACAGGCAGATGATCTGAGTGAAGGGGAACAACAAGGTGAACGAAGGCTAAAAAGAAAAAGAATAGCAAACAGAAGATATGCAGGTCCTGAATGGGCATATGCTACAACCTCTGAATGGCAACAAGAATTCTTAGCATTCTGCTTTGATCGAGAAGTACCAGGCCAATACTACGGTACTTGAAAAAATACAACAAGAAAACTTGGATAAAAATTGAATTCGTGAAAGCTGAAAAGAGACAGAGGGGGTTATTACAACTTTGGAGGAGGTGTTAATCTGTCCCAAAAGTGATGGTAAAGTAACGGATATACCACCAGCCGTATTACGAGTTCCATAGGATATAATGGACTCATAATACGGCTGGTGGTATATCCGTCACTTTACCATCACTTTTGGGACAGATTAACACCTCCTCCAAAGTTGTAATAACCCCCAGAATCTTTAGAAATTACCGGAAAGTGACATTAAACCTGGAATTGACTTTAAGAAACCTGATTACGACAAGCTGCTATCCTGAATTGACGAAAAGGGTCCTGGAGTGAGTGAAGACGCTGAAAAGTACGCAGAAAGAGTTTTCTTTTTGCCTTCTTAAGTTGATTGTTAATCTGCTATTCTGATTCTATACAAACATGGCTTATAGTAGCAAAGGAAGTAAGGTGTGTGGTTGGTTAGGTCTTATGATAGGTGTTGTATGTGCAATAATGATTGTGGGAGTGATTGTAGGAATGCTATGGAGAGAGAAAGAAACTATTAATGCAACTTCAAAACCTGAGACTACTACTACTAATAAACTATCACCTTGGGAGAAATTTGAGCAAGATGCGAGACATATGCATGAGGGAACTAATGCAAAGGGGGAACTTTCTACTAATGTCTTCTATCGCTTACTAAATGAGTATGTGGAAACTATGGATGCGAAAGATTGTTATGTGTGTACTAAAATTCCTTCATCTGTGCAGGAGGGGGTTACTTATCATAGCCTCCCTCTTACTTATGGAATTAGCTGCAGCTTGCTATTAACAAGATTCTATAATCAAGAGCATGTGCAATAGATCTATTCAAATTTGGATGTTGTGTTTTCTTTTGTGCCTGTGATTGAATTCTTAAATAAATTAGCTAAAGAGCATGATATTAAAATAGTTAGAGGATTCTTTGAACCAACACTTACATTCGGAACTGCTTATGCACATCGCAATAATTTGACTTGCTTACTGTCTCCTGTAGAGAAAAGCTTTTTAGATCACACAGATGATAGACGCAAAGCACTGGAAGAAAGGTTAGAAAAAGGCTTAGAAAAACGTACTTATGCAAATGATTATGCTTACACAGCAATTAAAACACAAGGCAAATTAGCTATAGATGCATTACACGTAGGTAGACTCTGTACATATAGACCGAAATCTGATCAAGATAATCTGTTTGTGGGTACGAGTGAATGTAGGCATGTGTTTTTGTTTCAGAGTAAATGGACCTTTATGTTAAATGGACAAGATCCAGCGATTCCTGGAATCTACTATATTTGTGGATTGAACGCATATTACCGTCTCCTTAAGGGATGGTATGGGACATGTTATTTGGGAATAGTATTCCCAAAGATATACCAGATTGATGACTTAAAACAAATACCTAAAACGTCTGAATTACAACATACTAGACAAAAGCGAGAATCAGTGGCGGCTGTCATTGGTGACATATTTGGAGCTATAATCCCATCAGTAGGGGTTATTTTAAATTCTATGAAAATTCAAAAGTTGTCTACTATTGTGGATAACATGCTGACAAATTTTACAGGAGCTATACTTCTGATGGATACTGAACTTGCTGCAGAAAGAGCTATGACTCTTCAAAATTGGCTTGCTTTAGACATTCTTTTAGCAAAGAGTGGAGGTGTGTGCAAAATGCTTAATGAACGTCATTGTTGTTCATTTATTCCAGATAACAGTAAGAAAATTAGAAGCATGCTTACTAACCTTACTAGAGATAGTACGGATTTGAAGGATCTAAAAGAACCTATGGTTTGGGAGAAATTTGGGAAAGGAATTGCCCGAGTGGGAAGCTGGTTTACCAACATTTGGAATGGGGTACTTGCAAAAATTATGATGGGTCTATTAATTGTTTTGATTTGTCTATTAGGATTATGGGGGGCATGCAAAATTAATGACAAAGTAAAAAGAAATTGGTCTAAAAGAGCTCGACAAAATGAAGAAAGTGAAAGAGAGAAAATGTTCAATGAAATATAGGAAAGCTCACATAAAGGGTAAGATGTTGAAATGCGTATTATGCGCAAGGTGAAGAACTAAGATCAAAAGATTGTGTGATGACGAGCGTCATCAGAGGAGGGACTGAGAGAGCTTAGTTTAAATATTACATATTATAGACGTGAAATGCTTATGTTTTAACAATATCGCATTAACAATATTATTCAGTGAAACGTATTAAACGTGGAGAATTGTTCACATGTGTAAACTAATGTCAACTATAAGAAATAATCGTTTATATTATGCCTAGGAGAACACATTAACACGTATAAAACTGCATTCATTAGAATTCGTATATCTTAAGTTAGCGTGAGTCGAGAACTAGCTGTGTAACTCTCATATTAAAGCGTATTTTTCTGTTTCTCCAGTGTGCTGACTTGCAAAAGACCATGACCCAGCAATTGTTCTTTTCCTTACTTGTTTGCAACAATGCTAGATTTTCTCATCCGCATGCTAGCAGCTTTTAGTATAAAATTATGAACTTCGAAACAAATATGGACACTTTCAAGGACATTAAAGCATGGAGAAGAGAACTCTTGACCTGATGTGTTTGCCAAGGAAATGAAGTAACCCCGGATGTGCCACCTACGAAAAATGTCAATTATGAAGACCAATTAGAAACTCGGGATATATCATGAAATGACAAATGCATTACTTAATGTATAATTTGATAGGTTACCAATAGTGGGGTGTAGTGACTGTCCAATAGAATTTTGGGGGAATGTATTTTGGAAAAGGGATAAAAACCCATGACACAAGAGACAAAGGGCATTAGGTAGGGAATGATATCGATTGCATCCAGAAACTCTGTCACTCTATTTGGTGATCTGAGACTTTGACAAAACCATCCTTGCCCATAATCTGCCCCATTACACTTTCCTCCTTATGAGGAAAGTGTCCCTTGCCTTTAACTTAGATAGACTGACGGTGATCTAGCTGATGTCCTGAAGACGAAGACTGATCCTGTATGCTGACTTATTCTGAGGAGGGTAATTATTCTGTTGCTAACAGAAATTCATGTATTTGCCTTTTCTTTCCAGGTACCAACTGCTGTATGTTTTTGATTAGGGACCCTAATTAGATGTTTTCCAAATTAATGTTTCTAAGTTGTTTTGCATGAAGCCCAACATGCTAATGCTAATTAGAGGTTAGATGAGGCATTCATCTTGACTGACGAAACTGACGTGACTGACGTAGTGCTATGCTGAACTAAGACCTTTAGGAGGTTCTATGTATTGCGATCTGCTTATATTCACATGATTATCTTATGCTTCTGATCTTTGCATTATTGAAAGCTTATCATAGTTGTCGCCTTGTGATTATGTTCATTTGCTTCTTGGTTTTGAGATTAATGCATTTGCTATTAGATTGTAATCAATAGGGAATAAAATTCATAAAGCTCCATTAAGGTGTGGTTATTCATGGCCGAAAGGTCATGGTTGCGTCGAAGGTTTATTGATGTCTAAATTGAAATATATTGTGGTGATATATGTTGACAATGTTATTGACATATTGATTGATGTATTGATCAGTTATCTCGTCTTACGGTGTCTCACCACTGGGTCCAAAGATTCATCGGCCTAAAACGAGTCCTGATGTGTATAAATTAACATAGACGGACGCGTTAACACTCTGATAAGTCTTGACATTATTATATATTGCAGTCTTGACATTAATATGTATAGCCCACACTGGAAGCCACGATTGTGAACGCCAGACTCTAAATCAGATTTAAAGTTATTTCCCAATGTTACTACATCATAAAGGAATTTCAGGCTGATCTGACAAGGTTGTTTGACAGAATGTCAGTGCAGTGCTGGAGAATAGAAAGCACAGCTGTAGGAGAGCAAAGGCTCAGAGGGTGTTTGGGTGGGTGTTAGCGAACCAGGTATTTTGTTTTTTACTTTTGGGACAGAGAAGAGAGGCCATGGTATACATGACTCTCCTATTACTCCTCTGCCCCCAAACAGCAGATGGAAGAAGCAACAGATGATTTTAGGGCCATCCATTACATACAATTGTAGCTGAGTAAAAAGTGAATAACTGGTATGTTTTACACCTTGTGGTTCTTGGTTTACATAGACAACTTAAGCTTCTCTCTCACTGCCTATGTGATGTCACTCAGAACCGTTCAGAGAAAAAACCCTGTTATTCACTGTAACCTATTTAATATTGTATTCTATGTATAGTGGTCCACCTTCTCTTTAGCTCACATTGCAAAACAATCAGTTCTTTCACACTTTTTCCCCAGTTTGGTGTACAGAATATCCTTCATGCTATATCAGTTCCTTTTCACATGGTTCCTATTTTATGAATGAGTTGAGAAGATTACCACTTAGACTTTCCTCTTCTGCCTGTGAACAGAAGAATGAGCACAAAAACTGTTGGCACTCAAAATGTCTGGAGAGGTATTAGTAAGTCTGCAATAATATACAGCCTTCATCTTAAAGGACCAAAGCGTGTACCCACACATAGGTGTCATGCTTCATCATAGGGCCCCTCTTAACAAAGCAATCCTGAGAGATGATGGTGTGGGCTACAACCATCTGTACAGGGGAGTTCTTGAGATGTTAGTCAGACAAGAGAATGTCCTCTGTAGTAGAAGGTGTGGGTGGGTGTACTGCAAAAATGGAAAAACAAAGGGAAAAAGACTGATGCAAACTACCTCCTGGTGGACCTATAATAATTTATTTTTGTCCCCAAAAAGTAAAGATTAACTAATAGGGTTTTATTCTACCCATTGTAAAACAGGCATGTTTCTGCTCACACGACACTCTGCACAAATATTCATCAGGACCAAAAACTCTATTCTCCAAAATAACCAAGTTAAAGATATAGGTAAATAGAACAGTAGTGACTGAGTAAATGCTTCATTTACTTCTGGCTGGGTCTGTGTTAACAAAGAGATAACGTACAAACATATGGACATTGATTAGACACAGGATATACATTACATAAGGGACACCCCTGATGACAAACTAAAGGGGCCACTCACTGTGTGGTCACATTCACATAGTGCCGTTAACGCGTCCCTTTATGTCAATTTATACACATTAGGACTCGTTCTAGGCCGATGAATCTTTTGACCCAGTGGTGAGACACAGTAGAACGAGATAACTAATCAATATGTCAAGCAATATATCAATAACGTTATCAACATATATCACCACAATATACTTTACTTTGGATAAAGACATTGATTAAACTGTCGGCACAACCATGACCTTTCAGTCATGAATAACCACACCTTTATTGAAGTTTTGTGAATTTTATTCCCTATTGATTACAATCTAATAATAAGAGTATCAATCTCAAAACCAAGAAGCAAAAGAGCATAGTCACGATATGGCAACTCTGATAAGATTTTGACAATGCAAAGATCACGAACATAAAAGCACCAACATATGATAAACATAGGTTAGAATACATATAATAACGTATACATCTCAGTTCAGCATAGTACAACGTCAGTCTTGTCTATTTACGTCAGTCAGGATGATCACCTAATCTAGCCACTAATTAGCATCAGCATGTTGGACTTCATGCAAAATAATTTAGAACACCAATTTAGAAAACATCTAACTAAGGTATCTATCCAAAATACAGCAGTTGGTATCTGGAAAGGAAAGGCAAATAGACAAATTACAATAGCAATTGTCATAATTACCCTCCTCGGGATAAGTCAGCATACAGGATCAGTCTTCGTCGTCAGGACATCAGTTAGATCGCCGTCAGTCTACTTCGTCTAAGGGACAGGGGACACTTCCCTCATAAGGAGGAGAAGCGTACAGGGAAGTCTATGGATGAGGGTATTTGTCTAAGACTCAAGTCACCAAACAGAGTGACAGAGTTTCTGGATGCAATCAATATCATTCCCTACCTAATTCTCTCGAGCCTTCTGTGTCATGAGTTTTTATCCCTTTTTCACAATACCTTCCCCCAAAATTATATTGGATAATCGCTATACCCCACTATCTTTAGCCTATCAAATTATACTAATCCAAATTGTCACCCCACGATAATTTATAACACTTTGATGGTCTTCATAATTGACGTCTTCGTAGGTGGCACTTCCTGGGGATGTCATCTTTCTGGCACGTTTTTCAGGTCAAAAGTTCTCTTTTGCATGGTTGAAAGTCCTTGAATAATTTTACTTTTGTTGCAATACGTACAAAACTTATACTAAGGCAGCTAGCATGCGGATGGGAATAAAACATAACTTGCAACATAAAACAAAGGAAAAGAACACATGCTGGGTCATGGCCTTTTGCGAATCAGCACACTGGAAAACAGAAAAATATGCTTTAATATGAGAGATACACGGCCAAGTCTTCGACTCACGCTAACTTAAGGCCTATGGGTTCTAATGCAAATGCAATCCTCGTAGGTGTTAACATATTCAATTAATCATAATGCAAGCAATTATTTCATATAGTCGACATTAGTATATGTGTACAATAGTAACTTCACACTTATAATCATGTTAAGTTATAATCATGTTCAGAATACATTTAAGCGAATAATATTTTATGATCATTTTGTATGCAGCATTGTTAGGTATATTTCACATCTAATATATGTAATATTTAAACTACGCTCTCTCAGTCCCTCCTCTGATGACGCTCGTCATCACACAAATCTTTCTCTTTTTTTTTTTCATTTTTCATTTTTCACCTTGCGCATAATGCGCATTTCAACATCTTGCCCTTTATGTGAGCTTTCCCAAATTTCATTGAACATTTTCTCTCTTTCACTTTCTTCATTTCTCCTGGTTCTTTTGGTCCAATTTCTCTTTATTTTGTCATTCATTTTACATGCCCCCCATAATCCTAATAGACAGACCAGAATAATTAATAGACCCATCAATATTTTTGCAAGTACCCCATTCCAAATGTTGGTAAACCAGCTCCCAACTCGGGCAATTCCCTTTCCAAAGTTCTTTCAAATCCTTAAAATCTGTACTATCTCTAGTAAGGTTAGTAAGCATGCTTCTAATTTTCTTACTGTTATCCGGTATAAATGAGAAACAATGACGCTCATTGAGCATCTTGCAGACTCCTCCACTCTTAGCTAAAAGAATGTCTAAAGCAAGCCGATTTTGAAGAGTCATAGCTCTTTCTGCAGCAAGTTCAGTATCCATCAGAAGTATAGCCCCTGTAAAATCTGTCAGCATGTTATCCACTATAGTAGACAACTTTAGAATTTTCATGGAATTCAAGATAACCCCTACTGATGGGATTATGGCTCCAAATATATCACCAGTCACAGCCGCCACTGATTCTCGTTTTTGTCTGGAATGTTGTAATTCAGACGTCTTAGGTATCTGTTTTAAGTCATCAATTTGATATATTTTCGGGAATACTATCCCCAAATAACATGTCCTATACCATCCCTTAGGGAGACGGTAATAAGCATTTAGCTCACAGATGTAATAGATTCCAGGGATTGCTGGATCTTGTCCATTCAGCATAAAGGCCCATTTACTCTGGAACAAAAACACATGCCTGCACTCACTCGTACCTACAAACAAATTGTCTTGGTCAGATTTTGGCCTATATTCACAAAGCCTACCTATGTGTAATGCATCTATAGCTAACTTGCCTTGTGTCTTGATTGCAGTGTAAGCATAATCATTTGCATGTGTACGTTTCTCTAATCCTTTTTCTAATCTTTCTTTCAATGCTTTGCGCCTATCATCTGTGTGATCTAAAAAGCTTTTTTCTACAGGCAACAGTAAGCTGGTCAAATTATTACGATGTGCATAAGCAGTTCCAAATGTAAGTGTTGGCTCAAAGAATCCTCTAACTATTTTTATATCATGCTCTTTAGCTAATTTATTTAGAAATTCAATCACAGGCACAAAGGAAAACACAACATCCAAATTCGAATAAAAATATTGCACATGCTCTTGATTATAGAATCTTGTTAGTAGCAAGCTTCAACTAATTCCATAAGTAAGAGGGAGGCTATGATAAGTAACTCCATCCTGCATAGATGAAGGAATTTTAGTACATACATAACAATCTTTTGCAGCCATGGTTTCCACATACTCATTTAGTAAGCGATAGAAGACATTAGTAGAAAGTTTCCCCTTTGAATTAGTTCCCTCATGCATATGTCTTGCATCCTGCTCAAATCTCTCCCACGGTGTTAGTGTAGTAGTTTCAGGTTTTAAAGTTGCGTTAATGGTTTCTTTCTCTCTCCATGGCATTCCCACAATTATCACTGCACACACAACACCTATTATAAGACCTAACCAACCACACACCTTACTTCCCTTGCTACTATTGTAAGCCATGTTTGTATAGAATCAGAATAGCAGATCAACAATCTAACTTGAGGATAATCTCCTTTTTTTTTTTTTCTCTCTTTTGTCAAATCAGGTTAGCAGTTTGTCGTACTCAGGTTTCTCAAAAGTCAAATCCAGTTCTAGTGTTACTTCCGATAGTTTATAAAGTCTCTCTCTCTTTCAACTTTTAAAATTTAAACTTAGCCAAGTTTTCCTTGAAATTTGTTCAGGTACCGTAATATTGGCCTGTTCAAAACTCGATCAAAACAGAATGCTAGGAATTCTTGTTGCCACATTCAGAGGTTGTAGCATACGCCCATTCAGGACCTGTATATCTTCTGTTTGCGATTCTTTTTCTTTTTAACCTTCGTTCACCTTGTTGTTCTCCTTCACTCAGATCATCCGCTTGAGAAGTATCACTCTCTTCTAATATTGTGTCATTTGATACATCTCTTATTTTAAGGAGTGGCTTATCTGGCCAATTGTCACCGCTATGTGTCTTTTCTCGATGTTTTCCTTCAGAACGTTGGACAGCACCCTCCTCTTGTGATATGGTGTTTTCTCTTGACGGACTTTCAACTGGTTCAGGAGACTCTGACACGTTTTGACTTCTCTCTACAATTTCTCCTTCCTCTTCCTGTTCTAGGTTGGGTTCGGGTTCTAACCCGTATCCGTCTACTTCTGGGAGAACCTCTCCTTGACTTAGTTCTCCTGCTGCCTCTACTGAGATAGGCACTTTGTAACCTCTCTCGAACTCATTGACTGTTTGAGGGACAAGGCTGTTCTCAGTGGGCTCTCCGGTAGTTTCAGTTCCTTCTTGACTGTTCTCTGGCCCTGAGACTTCTCTTTTTAAAGTTGCTGTGCCGGAAGCTTCAAGTTCCTCTTCAACAGGACACATTACCCTTTTCGTATGACTGGCATGTATCCAGTTGGGAACCCCGGGACACTTCACAGCGGTAGTAGTCATTAATATTACTTGATATGGCCCTTTCCAACGTGGTTCTGAACACGATTTTCTCACATGCTTCTTGACAACCACCCAGTCACCGGCTTGTAGAGAGTGGCTTGGATCGCCAATCAGTGGCAACGTGTTAGCTTCTGCCTGGTGAGAAAAAGAGCGAATCACGTCGGCAAACCTTTGCAGTAATCCAACACCATATCATCTGTAATATTCACTAATGCATTTGCAGGTACTGCTGGTAATCTCATAGCTCTGCCCATGAGGATTTCATGGGGGGATAATCCCGTTTTCTTGTCTGGGGTGTTTCTCATTGACATCAGCACTAGAGGCAAGGCATCTGGCCACATTATGTTAGTTGCTGCGCACATTTTTGCCATTCTTGATTTCAAAGTACCGTTCCTCTGCTCTACTAATCCTGATGCTTCAGGGCGATAGCTACAATGCAGCTTTTGTTCAATGTTAAGTGCGGCACACAGGAGTTTAATCACCTCATTGTCGAAGTGTCTACCCCTATCTGATTCTATAGAAACCGGAAACCCGAATCTTGGTATCAGTTCCCTAAGTAGTAGTTTTGCAACTGTAAGACTGTCATTCCTACGTGTGGGATATGCCTCAATCCAATGACTGAAAACACACACAATCACCAACACGTACTTCAATCCTCCACAAACAGGCATTTCAATGAAGTCCATTTGCATTTTGTTGAACGGACCTCCAGCTCTCCCAATGTGGCTCAAAGTTACCACAGTTCCTTTTCCGGCATTCGTCTGTTGACAGATGACGCACCTGTGGCAAGTAATTTCTGCGGCATGTCTGAATTTTGGATTAAACCAATCAATCGTAAAGGACCTGATCATGGCATCCCTTCCAGGTGTGCCTGCCCATGATAGAGCCTGGCAAATTGTGGCATAAGACTGTTTGGTAAGACCAATTTCCCTTCCTCTGAAACCCATAGATCATCAGCTCTCTGTACACATTGCATTCTTTGCCAAGAGCGTTTTTCTTCCTTGCTCGCACAACCTTGTAATGTTTTTAGTTCGTCTAAGGTGTCAACCACCCGTAATGCTAGGTTTAAACATGTGTCATTTTTGGATTGTGGTAACAATTCCCATTGCTCCTTGAACGATATACAGTTCAATGCACAAAATCTTGTGACTTGATCTGCATAGCCATTTCCCATAGACACAAAGGGGGTCATTCTGACCCTGGCGGTCCGAGACTGAAAGCACCGCCAACAGGCTGGCGGTGCTTTCACCCCTATTCTGACCGCGGCGGTACAGCTGCCCTGGGGATTATGACCCCCTTACCGCCAGCCTGTTTCTCGCAGTTTGCACCGCCAGGAAGAGGCTGGCGGTAAGGGGTGTCCAGGGGCCCCCTTACAGGGCCCCGGCCAGCTTTTCACTGTCTGCATAGCAGACAGTGAAAAGCGCGACGGGTGCAACTGCACCCGTCGCATGGCCGCAACACCGCCGGCTCCATTAGGAGCCGGCTCCTGTGTTGCAGCCTCATTCCCGCCGGCCCAGCGGGAATGTCAGAATGGGGGCCGCGGGAGTGCGGCCGCATTGGCGGCTGCATGGTGGTTTCCGCCTGGCCAAGGTCGGAATGACCCCCATAGCCTTGTGATCTAACGTGAGCACTGCATTTCACCACGGCAATTTCGAGAGGTAACTGAATCGCATGTAACAAATCTCTTATTTGTTTGCCATTTTTCACAGGGGAACCCGAGGAGGTCATAAAACCTCTCTGTGACCAAAGCTGGCCCAAATCATGTACGATTCCAAATCCATATCTGCTGTCAGTATAGATAGTGACTTTCAAATTTACAGCTGCGTGGCATGCTTTTGTAAGAGCAATCAATTCTGCCACTTGCGCAGAGAACACTTTTTCAAGCCAGGAGGCTTCAACAATACCAGTTATGGTATACCGCATAACCAGCTCTCAGTGTTCCTGCATAATCTCTTAGACAGGACCCATCAACAAACATAATGCAGTCATTTTCCTTTAACTGGGTATCCTGTATGTCTGGACGAGGTTTGGTACACAGTTCAGTCACTTCAAGACAATCATGTTCAAATTCTTCCCCATCTTTGATTTCAGTATTTTCATTAGGAAGTAAAGTTGCCGGGTTCAGTACAGTGCATCTCTTAAGAGTGACATTTGGTGACCCTAGTATGATCGTCTCATACCTAGTGAGACGTGCATTTGTCATGTGCTGAGTCTTAGTTCGAGTCAACAAAATTTCAACTGAATGTAGAACCATTACTGTCAGAGGGTATCCCATGACTATGCCTTCACATTGTAAAAGGCTCTGACCAACTGCTGCAACTGCACGCAAACAACCCAGTAAGGCTGCTGTGACAGAGTCCAAGGTAGCTGAAAAATATGCTACAAAGCGATTTGCATCTCCGTAGACCTGTGTTAAGACAGACAAAGAACAAGCATCACGTTCATGACCAAACAACAGAAAAGGTTTCTCGCAGTTTGGCATTCCTAATGCTGGTGCCCTGCACATACATTCTCTTAACTCCAAAAATGACTCAAGCTCTTCTTTTGACAGGGTTATAGTATACCGCTCATCCTTGATTTCTTTACCTGTCAGTTTTATCAATGGCCTCGAAATGATTGAGAAGTTGGGAATCCAGTGGCGACAGTAGCCCACCATTCCCAAAAACATTCTGACATCTCTTTTTGTTGTTGGGGGATTCATTTGCAAAACAGCTGTTATTCTTTCTTTTGATATTCTTCTGGACCCTTTCTCAATTAAATGTCCCAAGTATTTTACTTCCTTCTGACAATATTGTAACTTTCTGGGTGACACAATATGTCCATTCTTTCCTAGATGATTTAGTAATGCAATGGTATTGTATTAGCAACTGTCTCTTGTTTTGGATGTGATTAGCAAGTCATCAATGTATTGCACAAGAGTTGAATTGAAAGGCAGCACAAGTGGCTCCAAATCCTTTTTCATTATCTGATTGAAGATGGACGGTGATTCGGAAAAACCCTGAGGAATTCTGCACCAACTGTACACATTATCCAGGAATTTGAAACTGAACAAAAATTGGCTGTCCTCATGAAGAGGTATTGAAAAGAAGGCTTGGGGTAGATCTACCACGGTAAACCATTCAGCATCACAAGGAACCTGGAACATTATTACTGCAGGGTTGGGTACATTTTATCACAATTTCATTTATTTTTCTCAAGTCCTGCACAATTCGAACCTTTCCACAGGGCTTCTTTAAACCCATTATGGGAGAGCTACATGGACTGCTCAAGACCTCTTTCAGAACCCCTTAATCTGCAATTATTTGTGACACTTCGATAAGAACATCTTGGGTCATGTGATATTGTGGTACTTGTGGGAACACTGCATTCGGTTTTACCTGAACTTTGACTGGTTCTACCCCCTTTATCAGTCCTACTTCTTTCCCGGTCAAGTCCCACACTTTCTCTGTTACTGTTCCTTGCAGTTCGACAGGCAAATCAATTAAAGTATGCATTGGGAATAGAGTAATCAAAGGGTAGTCTTCATTTGTCCCTGTTTCTTCCTCTAAAAATGGACTTTCATCTCCCTCGTCATCACTATTTGTCTGAACTTCAATTCCATCATTGGAACAGGTAATTGAGCATTTTGTCTTGCACAGTAAGTCCCTTCCCAGTAGGGATACCGGACTTGAATCACATACAACAAATCTATGTAGCCCTTGGAAGTTGCCAATTTCAACTTGCACTGGATCTGTAATCGGATTAGTCAGGTACTGATTTGCTACTCCAACCACTCGTATAGTATGCCCTGAGAGAGGCAATCTTGGAACTTCTGCACTTCGGACTGTGGAGCGTGTGGCTCCTGTGTCAACCAAGAATGAAACCTTATAACCCATCACCTTTCCTTCTACATATGGGCCTCTCTGATCCTCCTCTAAGGATGCTGCAAGTCTGCACTCTTCACTGTCTGAACTATCATCTGACCAATCCTCATTCATACCATTTTCACCTCGTAATGGGAATTGTTGCACAGTATTGTTGTGATTTGTTACCTGGCCTGTGACCTGCTGAGGAAGCATCACCTGTTCCTGTCCCATCGGAGCCATTGGTAATTGCATTTGCTGTCTAGGCACCATAGGAATCTGCTGCTGCACTGGTTGCATTTGTATTGACTGAAAACACGGCATTTGCATCTGTTGCATGGGCTGTACCCCTTGCATTTGTACCAAATTATTCTGAAAATTCGGGTTTTGATGTCTTATTTTCGGACCTCGTGAATTTTGTAAAGTACCAACATTAGTGCTCTGCTGAACTGCACCATCCTGCACCATATTCGGACACTCCCGTTTCCAGTGCCCCACACCCCCGCACGCGTGACATGGCAACATCTTTTTCATCCCTTGAATGTCATTTTGAATTACAACTGTATTCAAATCTGAACCACGGTTCGCAAACCCTCTGCCTCGACCTCTCGGCTGAGTCTGAAACATATCATTCATTTGCGGCTGTTGCTGTATCATCTGCTGAACTCCATTTCCCTGTATTCCAGCCTGTGCAGCCCTTATCTGCATCACCATCACCTTTTCCTTCAGCTTTTTCTGCTTCTCCTCAATTTCATCACTACAGTATTTTGCATACTGCAACACCTCATCAATCGGTTTAGCTTGCCAACAAATCAAATGATTCTTAATCATTTTGCTAACCTCTGGTCTCAATCCTTCGTCGAATTTAAACACAAGGTGGTTCATGTCCTTCGGTTCAATAGTCTCAGTACCACTGTAATGCTTAAATGCTTTTATCAATCTCTCGTAATAAGCATGTATTGACTCTTTAACCTCTTGAGAGGTCCGGTCGATTTTCTGCCAGTCAGTCACCTTCGGCGACACCTTTTGTTTCAAAAACTCAATCACCTTATGATAATACTTCATCACCTCTTCTGAAGGTGCCCCGGTCACTTTATCTCTTGCCGGCTCCTTTGTCGGCCAATCTACCCCTCTCTTGCACTCAAGCCACAAGTCAGGCGGAACAATGATCTCAAACAAGGTGTTCAAGTCTTCCCAAAGACATTTTGCAAGTTTCACAAATCTATCTGTTTGTTGATACCACTCGATTGGTTTCTCTCTCATTCTGGGATAATCATTAGTAAAGGATAGAATGTCTCCTCTAGTCCATGGCACATGTTCTAAAACACCACCAGCTGTCTCTCTCTTAGGTAATATTTTTACTGATTCCAAATCAGGCGAGGTCCTAGCTTGATTAGACCCTGGGCTGTCACCCTTTCCCTTATCTCGTTTCTTCGCCCATTGGCCTTCCCATTTCTCCAATGCACCCCAAATTTGTGCACTTTGCAACAATTCTCTCAAATGTGCCTTCATCCCTGCAGATCTCATATGCTCAAAGTCTTTTGAGTCAAAATCTAATCTGTAACTTCTTTTCAAATGCTTAGTGTTTCTGATATCAATATTGTATTTGTCTGCTAAGTTCGCTAATCTCTGATGTACTTTGCCTACCTCCTTGGTAATCTTGGGGCATAGGTATCTCAGTTCTGCCTCTGTGTATGATTCCAATCTATTTACTCCCATTGTCCCTTCTACCAACTCGGCAGCTTCCGCCCCTAATCGTATAAAGTTCAGGTATTCATCCTGTTTTTCCTTCTCTGGTTCAACTGTAGCCACTGCAGTCTTCTGTGAAGTATATGTTTTTTCTAACCATTCATTTAACTGTTGGACTGTAAAACCCTGCAGTGAAATGTTCCCTGCATGTATCATTGGGGAATGTGAGGTATTCGTACTCATAGTTTGGGGAGTTAAGACTCCCAAACCTGCTTGGCGCATTGCTTCGAGGGGTGCCCCTACCGGACTAAGGTCCATTAAGGGCCTCAGCTGTTCATTTACTTGTTCTCCAGGGGCCATTATCTGTGGAGTTCCCATAGACCCTCCTCTTATCGCCTCCTGAGTCATCACTCCCTGGTCACACACACCCGCTTTACCCTGTGCATACAATGGCTCTGGTGGACCAACAGTAATGGGTAACGCTATAGCGTCAGGTGTCTGACCCGGACCCAGACCTCTTGGAGCCTCAACTCCATAGGTCTTTTCCAATGTACCTGGAACAGGTACTAATGGTGGTCCTGCTACAGGGTTATACCCTGGTATCAACTGTGGTTGTGGTTGAGACATTAATTTCGGAGTTGATTCAATCTGTATTAGCTTTGGCTTTGTGTATATCAGGTCTGGCGGCACTATCAAATTTGTAGTAGTCTCAAGCACTGGGACATCAGGGTAGATTCTCTGTATCTGTGGTGGAGGCTGCAACTGTATCGGTATGTCTCGTGCAGTGGGTACACTGACACCATTCGGTATCGAAGCTCTATCGCTAGTCTGTACCGTATCTGTAACTCCCTTTTCCTGCGTCTGGTTCCCAGGATCCAAGCTAGTACTTGGAACACTGTCACTCACCGCATATGGTGGCGGACGATCATGTAACAATCTGTCCATAAATTCCTCATTGTCTGAATCATCTTCTTCTTCCGAAGATCTTTTATTCTCTTTAGATTTGCCTGAATCTTTGTCGGTTTTACAGGAGGCTTTCTTTCCCTGCGTCTCTTCTACCTGTGTTATTGCTGGGAATAACTTCAACCCGTCTACAATACCCCGTCTCCACATTTTGCTCTCATTATCCCACCTAGCCTCTGCATAGGATTTCTCTGCCCTTCTCAGTCTTCTCTGAAACCTTTCTTGTCTATGTTTAAGAGCCATCAAATCCCAAATTGCCAAAGCCTCATACTGAGCTGGTCTCGGAGGTGGTTTCTGTGCACTTAACATCCACCTCAAATTTTCGAGTACCTTTGGATTAAACGTCCCATGCTCTGGGAATGCTAGACATCCCTCTTTCTCTGTTAATTTGCGCCACTGTTTCATCCATAAACAAGGTGTGACACCCTTTTCTTCCCTGACTGTATAAGCTGGAGTACCCTCAGGTGGTGTAGGTTCCCCATCGGTTGCAACAATATATACGTCTCCCTTTAAAGCACTCTTAAATCCTTTAACGAAATTCATTTTGTGATTCTCTTGTTTTGTTTTAATCAAAGGTGACTTAGTTCCCAGGACACTCTTCACCCGCCTTTCTCAACATATTGCCTCTCACGGACGACAGCCAATCCGTGCGTGACCCCTCTCGACAACTGACCTATCTCAGCGCGGCACCACTGACGTCACACTCACACACACTGCAGCTGACAAAGTCTTGCGGCTTGTCCGCTCCTCACTGAACCCATACGAACTCACACAAACTAATGCAAATTATTGCGAGCACCTTAAAATGACAACACAAATCTGTCGGTTTACTACAGGAAGGGTAACACATTCGCTTCAGAACTTTACAGAGATTTCACTTGAAGCCTCGGCCGCTACTTTCTCCTTATCAGTTCCCGCATACACAAGCAGAATTCGACCCGCAAATTCTACTCTCGACTTGTCAATGACTCCTTCTAGTGCACTTTAGAATTTGTCAAATCTCCATCGAAGGATTCATACACAAATTATGACTCAAATTTGACTTGTCAACCACGCCCGATTGACCTATTAAACTGCACAGATTACAACATAAACCACATTTGTCTTCAAACTCCGGAGTCTTAGACCTCGACAGGTCCGTACACAACAACCAACCACATGGATAATTCTTGAGCACCAAGCGCTACATTCACATGAATTATGCCAACTTCCCTACTCTCATACTGTGGAGTACGCCCACTCCTACTAAACAACACTTAGTTTGGCCTAAATACACACAAATTTTCACAATCACCTGCAAAATGCGTAAGCTGAGCAAGCGCGAAAACCCTAACCACATATACTATGGCGCCGAGAACATTCCCCAACTCATTCGGGCAGGCTCCGAGATCCCGGGAAAGTCATGGTAAACTTAGAAACCCATCATACCTACAATTTGCATTATCAAAGAAAAACAAATTAAACAATGAATCTCTGCCCTAGGGCCCCCAAGGGCCAAACCGTCGCTCTGCTACCAGAACTGTTAACGCGTCCCTTTATGTCAATTTATACACATTAGGACTCGTTTTAGGCCGATGAATCTTTTGACCCAGTGGTGAGACACCGTAGAATGAGATAACTAATCAATATGTCAAGCAATATATCAATAACGTTATCAACATATATCACCACAATATACTTTACTTTGGATAAAGACATTGATTAAACTGTTGGCGCAACCATGAACTTTCAGTCATGAATAACCACACCTTTATTGAAGTTTTGTGAATTTTATTCCCTATTGATTACAATCTAATAATAAGAGTATCAATCTCAAAACCAAGAAGCAAAAGAGCATAGTCACGATATGGCAACTGTGATAAGATTTTGACAATGCAAAGATCACGAACATAAAAGCACCAACATATGATAAACATAGGTTAGAATACATATAATAACTTATACATCTCAGTTCAGCATAGTACGACGTCAGTCTTGTCTATTTACGTCAGTCAAGATGATCACCTAATCTAACCACTAATTAGCATCAGCATGTTGGACTTCATGCAACATAATTTAGAACACCAATTTAGAAAACATCTAACTAAGGTCTCTATCCAAAATACAGCAGTTGGTACCTAGAAAAGAAAAGCAAATAGACAAATTACAATAGCAATTGTCATAATTACCCTCCTCGGGATAAGGCAGCATACAGGATCAGTCTTCATCTTCAGGACATCAGTTAGATCGCCGTCAGTCTACTTCGTCTAAGGAACAGGGGACACTTCCCTCATAAGGAGGAGAAGCGTACAGGGAAGTCTATGGATGAGGGTATTTTTTAAGACTCAAGTCACCGAACAGAGTGACAGAGTTTCTGGATGCAATCGATATCATTCCCTACCTAATTCTCTCGAGCCTTCTGTGTCATGAGTTTTTATCCCTTTTTCACAATACCTTCCCCCAAAATTCTATTGGATAATCGCTATACCCCACTATCTTTAATCAAATTATACATTTGGTAATCCAAATTGTCACCCCACGATAATTTATAACACTTTGATTGGTCTTCATAATTGACGTCTTCGTAGGTGGCACTTCCTGGGAATGTCATCTTTCTGGCACGTTCTTCGGGTCAAAAGTTCTCTTTTCCATGTTTGAATGTCCTTGAATAATTTTACATTTGTTGCAATACGTACAAAACTTATACTAAGGCAGCTAGCATGCGGATGGGAATAAAACATAACTTGCAACATAAAACAAAGGAAAAGAACACATGCTGGGTCATGGCCTTTTGCGAATCAGCACACTGGAAAACAGAAAAATATGCTTTAATATGAGAGATACACGGCCAAGTCTTCGACTCATGCTAACTTAAGGCCTATGGGTTCTAATGCAAATGCAATCCTCGTAGGTGTTAACATATTCAATTAATCATAATGCAAGAAATTATTTCTTATATTCAACATTAGTATATGTGTACAATAGTAACTTCACACTTATAATCATGTTAAGTTATAATCATGTTAAGAATACATTTAAGCGAATAATATTTTATGATCGTTTTGTATGCAGCATTGTTAGGTATATTTCACATCTAATATATGTAATATTTAAACTACGCTCTCTCAGTACCATTCTGTGATAAAGAATAGTGGGCACTGAATAGATGTGTTAAACAAACCATGTACCCTCAACAAAACAAAGAAAACATGGTAGACACACACTTATTTCTTGGTATATGCCTCAACTCAGCTCAGGCAGTTGGGGCATAAACAGATTTTGGAAATATAGTCATAGGGAATTAAAAAGAAGAAACTATCTGTAAACAGAAGAAGCACTAGGTACATGCTCTCAGCTCAAGAGAACTCAAAAGTGGTTGTATGTACTCTGGTCACACACTGTCCCCAAAGGATTCTTTGAAGGTACAGAAGACAAATAGTGGCCATGTTCCCACTGCTCATGTGCTGACCTTACATTCAATATAAGATGTATTCCCCATGACTGTCAGCTATCTCAAATCTAAGTGGTCAGGTTTAGCAATTAGTGTTGTCCTGAAACTAGTTGTGTGCTCATGCAGCAATCTGGTGCAAGACCCTGCTCATAAATGCCCCCATTTAAGTTATTGCCCTTGACCACTAGTATTCCATCCAGTCAATGAGTACCATAGTGTTATACCTGGCATCCATGGTTTGGTTTCCCCTAACTTGTTGCCCTCTGACTTCCTATTTTTCTGACTCATTTTTGCTGGCTTTGAGGATTCTGTGCACTTTGCCTCTGCCAACTGGTGCTACGGTGCAGGTGCTCTATAATCTAAACATGGTAACATTGGCATATCCACAATTGGCATAGTTAATTTACTTGTAAGTCCCTAGTTAAGGTGTACTATGTGTACCAAGGTCCTGTAAATTAAATGACACTACTGGACCTGCAGCACTGATTCTACCACTCACTACAGTAGCCTTTCAAACCTGTCTCAGACCTGCCCCTGTAGAGCCTAAAGGTGCAGTTTTAAATTGCATTTTCGACCTGGCAAGGATACACACTTACCTGACCTAAACCTTCCTTTTTATTATATGTGTCAACCCTAAATTAGGCTCTGGTTCATCCCAAGGGCGGGTTGCAGTGTACTTGAAAAGTTGGACATGGACATTTTAGTTTAACATGTCTAGGTCGTGAAAAACTCTTTAATCAGTTTTTCACTGCTGCAAGGCCTATCTTTCTCGTAGGTTAACATTGGGATTGCCTTAAACATATTTTAGTGTAATTTCCAAATGGGAGTGGGAAGCAATAGAAATATGGAGTTTGGTATCTCTGGACTCACAATTTAAAATCACAACCTATGGTGAAGTTGGAGTCTAAATAGTAGGTTTGAAAATGGCACTTTTAGAAGGTTGACATTTTCTTACTTTAAACGTTCTGGGGTCCCGATACACCACTTTTCTTGGGTTCCTCTACTGCAACCTAACAATCCTATGGTTGTGCGGTATTTATAATGCGGCGCACCATGATGGTCATTAGCACAATAGCATCAAGTAGTTTGATACTGTTGTGGAGCTTTGCTGCACTAGCGTAAAAATGTTGACACTAGTACAGCAAACCACAGGGAGGATCATAGGTTACTATGGGTATGTCATTTTAACGCCTGTTCACAGCACTCATTTAAAATTGAAGGAAAAAATGTTGCAGTGAAATTTGTAAATTTCACTATGTCTTTTTTTGCACCTCCCTGCGTGGGAATGCCCCCCTTGAATAGATTATTCCTGACTTAGGCATAATGTGGCACAAGGGTTTACATTACAAAGTGCCGCAATGCAAGCATTACAGCGCTTTGTAAATCTGTTGTGGGGAAAAGGCCTCCTTAGAGCCGCCGTAGCATCATAGAAAATGATGCTAGGGCGATGCAAGGTGCTGCAAGAGGCTTGAATATCTGCCCCTCTGTGCTCTTAATACAATCTGGGGTAAATGACAGTTGGGCTTTGTGCAAACCCTCTTGACAGTCGCACACAAAGGGAGCTTGGGTGTGACATTTGCATCCTGATGGACCATCACTTGGTTGATGGGTCTTCCTGGGCTGGATGGGAGGGAGGAACTGACACCCACACCTGATTAGAGTGATGCCTCTCATCACACAAAGAGCTGCATACTCCCCTGCAGAGTCTCTGTAGCTAGGGAAAGAAGGCACATTTTTGTATAAGTGCTAGGCCCATACCCCACCAAATCAGTTCACTTTTGGATCCTGAGGAGACTCATCAAAGAAGAGGAGTTGTGCTGCCAGGAGGGACTGCCACTTTGCTACTTGCTCTGCTGTGTTGGCTTACTGCCTTCTGATTGCTGTACTAATAGGAGGGACTGCTACTTGACTACTTGCTCTGCTGTGTTGGCCTACTGCCTTCTGATTGCTGTGCTGCTAGGAGGGACTGCCACATTGCTACTTTCTCAGCTCTGTTGGCCTACTGCCTGCTGATTGCTCTACTGCTAGGAGGGACTGCCACTTTTCAACTTGCTCTGAGGTGTTGACCTGCAGTGTGAAAGACTACTCCAGCTTTACAATATCAAAGGTCATCTCAAGTAACTTCAAGGGCTTGTTGGCTTGCCCACAGTTGGAAATCTCAGAACCATTAAAGATTTTACCTGCGCAACAACACTGCAGTGGGTCTATATCACCTTTGAATCAGGTAGCAGTGTGTTGGAAAATGGGTTATTGGTGAGGGCAGGTAAGTACCTACACTTAGCAATAGGCCACTAACCTCCACTTAGGTCCAGTTAGGTCTCAGTAAATTAAAACTAGCTCAACCCTTGGTAGCTTGGCAATGAGCGACATGGCTTAACTTAGGAGACAAAGCGTAAAGCATTCAAACATCACAAAACAGTAATTAAATAAACACAGGAAACAGTTTAAAAATCCTAAATCAATTTATAAACATAGATTATATTTTTATCCTTAAAATGACGCCAAAACTAATACAATCGGATAAGGGGAACCAGAGATATGATGTTTTAAATAATTAATGCTTTCGAGCTAATAGAAGCAACTAGCGCTCAAAGGGTTAGAAAAGGTCACACTTGAAAGGAACAAAGTCCAGAGTTCAGGCCACCCATGAGGTAACACTGTCACACTTACTTTCAGAAGTGTTTGATTCAGGAAAGTGGTCCACATCACCAGCCAAGGGTTCAGAGGCTATGGGATGCCCCTTGGGGTCTGAGACTACAACTCCCACAATGCACCTCTTCAACTTATGGAGTTGCTCCAAACATCTGGATCTTCTTCCAGAGGTCCTCTTTGTGTCCTTGAAGTATCCACAACTTGATCCAAGTTTCCAGAAGCTTTGAGTTGTTCCTTGGGAGTTGGGACCACAATTCCCAGAATGCACCTGATCAGAATCCTCAAATGGCCACTGGACGCTGGTCAGCTGGGCTCTGCTTGCAGGACTTGATGCAGGGGACTCTGGGCAGCTCCTTTGTACCTGTAGCACACAGGGAGTCCCTTCTTGAAGCAGTAGAAGACAGATAAAGTCCTTTTGGTGGTAAAGCCCAAGTGTGCAGCTGGTGCAGTCCTCCAGAGTGCAGGGTCCATGTGCAGGTCAGGGGTCCAGCAGGGCAGTCCTTCCTCTCCTGTAGTACTTCCTTGTTGGAATCTGATAGGGATCTGAGGTGTGGGTGCAGGTCTGCCAGTTTTATCCCTGCTCCTGGGTGAAAAACAGGGGGGTCCTGGTTCTCCAATCAGGTGCAGGGTCCTTCCCGGGAAGTGTGGCAAAAATCAATCCCAGGGAGCAACTTTCCTAAAAAATCCATCATGGCTGAAAGTGATTTTTGGAGGTTACATCTGGCTGAGCCCAGCCACTGGTGTGGCTAAAAATCCTAAACACACCCCACTCCTGCCCTCTCCTAATTTAATCAAGGGGGCACCTAATTGTCGGGTTTGCAGGATGTGAGGGTGTTGCTGGGTTGCTTAAAATGTTCTTCCCTGCCTTTGAAGACCAGTTTGGCTGCCCTCCCCCTTCCAGCTTCAACATCTGCTAAGGGGAGATCTCCTCCCCCAGGCACATCTCTTTGTGTGGGGTCAGGCCACTTCACACCTCAGGCTGCCAGTGGCTGGCCAATCAGAGCACAGCAGCAAAAACACTGCAGGGCTGAAGTTGGCAACTTTTCAGGTAAAGTTTAAAACTCTTTACCTGAACAAGTTATATTAAATCCCACAACTGCTAGTTGTGGGATGTATTATAACAATTAATGTGATACCAAACTTCTGGTATCTGTTACTTAAGGGGACTTTTAAAATGAAAATAAAGTCTCCCCATTCTAGCCTATCGAGGCCATTCACTACAATGAGGGGAAAACGAATTTGGCTGTTTTACCTCACCAGGGCTTATAAAACTATTTTTATAAGGTCCCTGCTTATAGTTACATGGCATCTAGCCCTAGGGGCACATAGGGCACACCTTAGGGGTGACATACATGTAAAAGTAAGGTAGTTTAAGACTTTGGAACTACTTTTAATTCCAAAGCCGAATTTGCATGTAACTTTAATTTAAAAGCAGCCAGCAGGGCAGGCCTGCCTTCAAAATGGCACTGGGCACCTCAGCACCTATGGGTGCACTACCTATTCTGGGGTCCCTACATCCTACATGCCCTACCATATACTAGGGACTTATAGGTAAGTTGACTTAGCCAATTATAATTAGCCTAATTTGCATACTGAGTTTACACAGAGCACAGGCACTGGGACTGGTGAGCAGTACCCAGGGCACCATCAGAGTCAGGAAAACACCAGCAAAAAGTGGGAAATGGGGGCAAAAAGTTAGGGGGCCTCGGCAATCAGCCATGTTCTCTCACACAGTGCATCCCAATGAGGGACCATGAATCTCACTACTCCACATTTGTGACATGCTCCCTCTGACCAGCGCGTGTCCAGTGCTTCTTCGTTCACCAAAGTCAGCCCATGTCAAGTGTTTTTTCATTCACCATAGTTAGAGCGTGTTGAGCACCTCCCCGGTCACCAAAGTCGGCGCATGTCAAGCGATTCTTCATTCACCAAGGCCAGTGTGTGTTGAGTGCTTCTTCATTCACTAACTTCAGCACGTCCTAAGTGCTGCTTTGTTTGCCAAGCCTGCAAGGGTAGCACTTCTTCATTCTCCAAAGCCTGCACATGTAGTGCTTCTTCATTCACCAAGCCCTGCATGTGTGAAGCATGACCCAACATTCTGCACCGCTGTGCTGTGTCCAGCTCATCTGCCACAATTGAGGACATTGTCACATAGCTGTCACGACACCAACAAGGTACTGCAGGTAAAGGGAGTGGGTCGAATGCTCAGCCTCCGTGTGTGTATACCCAGCGAGACCCTGTGGAGCAGCTTTGGGTGGCCTGTTGTGTGTTTTTTTGCCCCACCTCGACTTCCAATCTCGAGGGGCCAAGGAAACCAAGATCCCCTGCAAACCATTCTGGTTGGGAGACCGCATTGGAACTTTTGTTACGAGTGCTTTTTGAGTACTCCTTTAAAAAGAACTTACTGTAGCTCCCTGAAAGGGAGAGTCTGCCTCTTTTTAAGCACTAAGGCCCTCATTACAACCTTGGTGGGCGGCGGAGGCCGTCCGCCATGGTTGAACCGCCGAACGTCCGCCTATGCGGCCGCAATCCCGCCGGCCGCATTACAACATCCACGATGGGCCGGTGGCAGAAACAGAGTAAACAGGGTGGGGCTGTGCCTGGGGGCCCCTGCACTGCCCATGCCAAGTGCAGGGCAGGGGCCCCCAAAGGCCCCGCGACTCCCCTTCCCGCCAGCCTTTCCATGGCGGTCCCTACCGCCATGGACAGGCTGCCGGGAAGGGGAGTCATAATCCAGCAGGATTAAAACCGCTGGGACAACGATGACGGGAAACCGCCAGTCCCGGCGGTGTGACCGCTGCACTACCACTGCAGTCAAAATATGGCGATTTGCACCGCCAGCCTGTTGGCAGTACGATCGCCAAAATAACCCTGGCGGTCTTTGACCGCCAGGGTTGTAATGAGGGCCTAAATTTCAATACTATGCTTGAACTGTGATAACCTATGCAAAAATAATGGGATTTTTGGCATTTAGGTCTAAATTTAATCAGATAAATATTCCCTATTTTTTCTAAACTAGTGTGGAGTCTTTTGTGGTGTCTTCACTGTGTTACTGTAATTCAAGTGCTGCACAAATATTTCACAAATTGCCTCTTAGGTTAATCCTGACTGCTCTGTGCCAAGCTACCATAGGGCGAGCACAGGTTAACTGAGGAACTGTACCTGACTAACCCTGAATAGGATTATAGTCCGTACTTGGATAGGGTACATATCACTGCCAACTAGAGACCCACTTTCTAACACATGGCTATTAGCCCTAATGCAAGTAAGGACCACCAGTCTACTGGTTGAATAGTTAGGCACAGCTATAATTCGTGGGCAGTGATCCCCTCACACTGCTGTGCCCAATACATTAATGATAGTGATTGATTCGGGGTAAATCACAGATGCTGGGATTTCTGCCTACTTCCTACACAGAACGAAGAACTTACAACATATTGCACATGAGACAGTAGGGAGAGAAATGCTCTGCATCGTGTCACACGGCCTTCAAACCCAGATAAAATGCCAGGTGCTTTGCCAACGTGGTGGAGATGTGATCACACAATGTACCTTATGCATCCTTGGTTAATTATTGACACCTTCACAATATTTTAGAACTTTAAATTACGAATGCATTCTTTCTAATAATAAAAATGAAAACTTTACGAATTGTCTAGCCTCAAACCATTCTAGATAATGGAATCTATTTAGATGCATGTGCAATTTTAGGCGGTGAGATCTTCGCACACATCCTGGTCCTTGCTATGAATAAAAATGACTCGCGTGGGCTTGTATTTTATTTAAAGATGTACAAATAAAAATAGAGATAGGTCAAATTATACAGTCGGGCAGATTTCACATCTTCTAGAACAGTTGTATATCTTAAAAATTCAATCATCAAAATATGCCCTAAGTATTCACCGTGACTTAATTCTGAATAATTAATTAACTTGAGGGAGCTTGACAGGAAATCCAGAATACTAATCAGTTGTTTCATTATAAAATAAGAAAATAGA
Organism: Pleurodeles waltl; assembly: GCF_031143425.1. Taxonomy (NCBI): domain Eukaryota; kingdom Metazoa; phylum Chordata; class Amphibia; order Caudata; family Salamandridae; genus Pleurodeles; species Pleurodeles waltl. The sequence continues at coordinate 407,530,863 of NC_090438.1, forward strand.
GCATTTAGCTTTAGAATCAGGTGCACATGCCATACAATATAAAACTTGCTTAGACTTGCTAGTTGAACTTACAATAAATGCTTCTTTCAGTAAAGTATTCATTTACTGCAATACAAATAGAGTAGCTAACTCCTTCTTCAGTCGGGTTATTCTGTCGTAATGTCTGTAAAGCAGCAGAGGCGGGCTATGTTTGACAAAAATATTACACACATATTTGTGTGATAAGTGCGTTGCATTACTGTAGATTGAAAAAACACAGTTTTGATTCCATTAGATACTTTCCATGTGTTTCTTTTTTATCTGCTTGCTTTATGATCTGCCTATGTTACGTTATGCAGTTTTCTGCCACGCATGGACATCAATTAAGAATAGCAATGGATTACAGCTAGCCACAGTGGCTTGGATCTAAGAATCCTTAAAATTACTTTTGTTAACTGATTTCTGGGGTCATGAAGGAAGCGGGATTTATCTAAAGTAAAAAAATACTTGAACTTATTTTACTTTCTGTTGCGTCCAGATCCTGCCTCCCCTCAGATACTCAGCAACAAAAGCTGTGGCTATATAGGGTTTAAGGCCAAAAAGTCCACGCCCATTCTTGCTTTGCTTGCTTGTGACCTGGGGTGCTTGCCAGCCTTAAAGCGGTCATTTTATTCATAAAAAATTATTGTTTATGCTGTATATATTTCTTGTTTTACTTAGCAGCCTTAGGTAGTGTTGGTGATTGTTCTTTAGAATTCTAAATCACCTGAAGTGATTCCATTTTGTCACAATCATTTGAATAGTGAAATACTTTGTTTTTGTCTACAAATTCCAGAATTATTAAAAAATCGAGGCTAATCAATATCCACTATGCTTCATAAATTTAGCATGAGAGTTTTTACAGTTTTTTATATTGAGATTTGTCTGGATCATCAAATCTTAATATGTTATATGTTTGCTTCATGAGTGTGTGGGATGTGGTTGCCTACTTTAGACACCTCTTGGATTTATATGCCTTGACGTTGGCTTAGCTTTGCTAAGCTACAGAAGGGAGAACCAAGGGATACCTAAAAGTGGATTGAGCTATTTTTTTGCAAAATATGGTCAATGTAGAATCAGATCTAGAGTGCCATTAGCCTCTAGTTGTTCCTGTCAAGACTTTCTCAAAGATGAATCAATTAAAATATATTATATATAAATGGAATATACAAACCATAATATAACACCCTCCTCTTAATCTGTTATTTAACCTTGTTTCTCTGTACTTCAGTGTTTCACTAGCTCACCCAATCAAGGTGTTTTCATTATGCTTGGAACGTTAGAGACATTTAAATATGAAAAGCCAAAGGGTTCCATCGTGTAAGAAACTTTCCAATACTCTGGATAATTTATTTGTCTTTTGCAAATTGACAGCATGCAAGTTTATAGCTTAATTTAATTGAAGAGGATATATTTTTGGATACTGGTTGGCATAGGTGCCACATCACTATATGGCTTTCACTTACGGTAGGCTATCATTACAGTTGCAGGATGCCCTCTACAACAAGCTTTCCCTGGCTACTCAAATTCAGAGTGGTGCTGTAGGAAAATAAATTGAAACACTGACATTTGAATTGTATTGGTCCAAGTGGCATGGCACTGGCCATCAACCCTTTTTTTTAGAATTCACTCTGCATTGACACCATTTGACTCTTGTTGCCAAGCCAGTACATGCACAAATGTAAATGTCTGGGAGAAACACTTTGGGATAGTGATGTAATCTGCCGAGTGTCTGTTAAGCAGGTTCCATTTCCACTCGCTCAGTAACAGTACTATTTACTTGTCCCTTTCATATACAGTAGCTTGAACAGTCTGTTGTCACTCTCTCTGGGCACTATTCTAACTCCAAGCACTGTGAAAATATTAAAAGGTTCTTGATTGTAGTTCAGCAGTATTAATACAGGATTGTCTTTCTTTGCGGAGGAATCAATTATGTAAATTATAGTGTTCATTTAATCACGCCAAGAGTTGATTTCTTTCAGCCAGCTTTTACAATGCACTTTTAAATGCAGGAACATGTTTTCTGCAGGCTCCACCTCACAGTAGATAAAATGACAACTCACTTTTCTTTGTTTTTTTAATTGCAATCAACACTAAAGTACTGCCTAAATGAATTTTGTAATGGAACACTGAATGCATAATTGGATTTGAGCATCCTATCTTAGTTTTGAAATATTTGAGGCTTGGGATAGTTTGTGCCTAACCAAAATTAACTGGTCCAAAAAGATGCATGTTTGAGTATAGGCAGTTTGACAGCTTCATCTTACCTCTGAGTGGAGAGCTTAGTTTCTCTCTGTGACAAGAGTCTGGTCCTGTATTCGTCTAGGACCTGGATGACCACAACAAGAAGTGGCTGAGGGATACTACTGGCTTAAATGCTTACTGATAATGATGAACCTGCAATCCAAGGTGTGAAAACAAGAGCACATGGTGGTACTTGTGTAGTGGGAAGAGGGAATTATACACTGTATGATGGTATGAGAGAATCAGAGTGTTACTCAGGGGCAGCTGCTCCATATGGGCAGAGGAGTGTCGTCCCCTCGCCAGCAGCAGAAGCCTGTGGTGAAAGGGGTGGGACATTGGGGATGACAGCCTCGGAAGGGAGTGCACAAAGCACTCCCCTCAGAGTGCATGTGTGTTTGGCCGGCAATCTGGAGCCGGCCATACACACATGTGATGTAGGCTCTCTGGTTGGAGAGATCCTGCGCAGGCTTCCAGTCTGCCTGGGAGCGCTCTGGCTGAAGGTACTTTCCCAGACACTGGATTTGTATTGCTTACAGTTATGAAGCTGGAGGTGGTGAATCTAGACACTGAAGGGAGGAAAGAGGAGACAGGCTCCCACTTAGAAATTCAGAGGTTTATTCAGCATTTGGCTGACATGATACTCAATCATACATGTAGTGGATGTCCTGCCCACCGTAAAAAGTACTGTATAGTCTATGGCACTTGCAATATAATGTCGAAGAGATTCTTAAATTTTTGAAGAAGTGTCTTGTCCACAAACCATTAAACAATGCCCTACATTATATCATGCTAAATGACACACAACAAACTACACTATAGTTAATACTTTGCAAATAATTGTTAAATAGCATTGTTGTGTAGCCATTTTAGTTATAGCTCCATGCACATTATTTTAGCAAAACCAGGCCTTCAGTTGTGCACTTTAACTTAGATATATTTTATTCACGCTTCGTGTATTATTTTAACAATAGCCACATTTGGGCGGTCTTGTTTTATTTCTCTCTATCTAGCTGTTCTTTGCCTAGGTCAGCACTGCGTTTTTAAGCAAGACATTTCTTTGACTCTGTTATTTTCTCAAGGCTGTAGTAAGATAGGTTGCCGGTAAACATGGTAACGCTTTGTCTCTGGTATTCAAAGAAACGTACACATCCTTACGTAGGGATATTTTCTCAGAACATCAGCTGTTTTATCATAAAACCACTTCCCTGTCCCATACACATTAAAGAGAGATTCCAGCCAGATGCCCACAACTGTATGCTGATTGCTGAGTCCTTGCTACAGCTGCTTATGTATTTTTCAGACCTTTGCTCAGATATGGGGGGGGGGGGTGATGTCTTCCCAGGGGAAACCTGAAGGGTAGAACTAGAGTTTAACATGCTGTGCTCTAATATAGCCTAGGTAGGAATTCATTTAATGATGCTAGTGACAATATGGTAGCGTTATTTCTATGCTTAACTCTCCTTGTCACAATTTTAATCCTGTCATGCTTTATCGTCCTGGTTATTGCAGTACATGCTTTATTATCTAAGATGCAGTTGCTTCGTTAAAAACCTTATTGAAACATATACTGCCTCTGATTGTCCTTGTATATATGAGACTAATGTAACTGAGAGAAACGGATGATATCTGAGTGACCAAGATTTCCCTGAGGAGTCACTTGTGTCATGCGCTCAGCTTCCCAATCATCCCTGCTCCTGGGTAGAGATGAGGCACTGCTAGTTAGCCGGAGCAAAACCCAGACTAGGCCGACAGGTGTCATGTGTAGTGGGTTCAGACTCAGGCCCCCACACTGCAGGCGATTCTGCCGCTCAAATCTAGAAGTCTCATTAGAATAATGAGAGCCTAGGTAACAGCATATTCACACACAAATTAGTATCCTTATCAAAGCGACAACTCGTTGAAATGCAATGCAACATGGAGATATTGAGCTAAGTCTGGTTAGCATTCTTACACAAATCACTGTCAAGGCACAAGATGCAACAACATTTGGTAGTATGGATATCAAACTCACCCCCTACTCGCTGACTCTGGCCCTGTAGTTCTCAGACAAGCCAGGAATGTGATGCATCATGGAGGCCAGGATCTGCAGCACCTGCTTTTTGCTGCTTGGAGTACCTCCACCACCAAAGGTCCCCATAACAGTTTTGCAGTGGATGCTGTGGTGCTGAAATACACCCTGATGGCACACAAACCTGAGACTGGCCAAGCAGATTTTGTTTTGTATTCTTAAATCTGACCTACACACAAAACTGTGAACAAAGAAATACATCTAATTATTAACTATCTAATGCAGCCATCTCAAACAAAATTAAACCATTAATGATATATTTTCTCAATAATACTTCACTAATATTGTCTGCGTATGGAACCAATGAGTCTTTAATGTTTTGTATCTACATGAAAAAATATTTGCGATGACACTAGGTAGTAAGAAAACATGTTATATTTTCAACAAACAATAAGCCCATTCCTCTGTTGTATATTGAATATATACAGTACAAAATGAGAGCTATTCATGAAGGTAAACTTACACAAGAGTTAATCTACACATGTAAGTTTACTCTTTTGAATAACTTTAGTGCTTTTGGCTATTCACTATCTAAGAATGTAAGGTTACTTAAAGGTGTGGACTTATAAGCCTCCCACCACTGAAATCAGAGAGTGGAGCCATAATTTACAAGAGTATAGTTAATATTTGTATCTTTTCACACAATGGGCAGAGATGTCCAGCACCGGGTCAGACATTTCCCTATGGTAAAATGGAGAGAAACGTTTATTAAAATAAAATATTTTTGTGTTACATATTAATGTAAATTAATTTTAAATATTAGTTTTAAATGTAGAACAAAATAAAAAAATATATAGCATATTTAACTTATTTTTATGTAAATACTGATTTATTTTGATATTTTAAATTAAAGTAGTTATTTTCTCAAAATGTAAATAAAAAAAGGCTCACCTAAATCATAACATTTATATTTATACAAGTATTTAAAGTTATCTATAGAATTAAGGTAAAATATTTTTCCTGCATGAGAAAACAGCACTATTAGCACATGATGAGCATAGAACAAGGTCTAAATATTATACAACAAACAGGCAATTATTTTGCATTAGCGCATAGTCAAGCGTTATTCACAGGAAATCATTTTCAGCTTCCTCAGACACACTGTCTGATGACAAGAATTCCCCAGAGTCAAGCTAGTTGCAGGATGTTGCAGGGTGTCTGACTTGGCAGTGACATGGTAGTGGCCGAGTCCAATCCGGTCATTTCTCCCTCTCAGTGCAGGTTTTATATGGCAATGAGATTTTTTTAAACTTTTACATTCTGCCATTGTTTATTGAAGTCAAGCATTACATGGTGTAGATCTGTGACAAATTGGTCCACCATAGTGTAAGACTCAGAGGAAGAGAATTCTTGCAAGTATAGACCATGCTGCCATAAGAAGGGAAGTAAGTAGCCTGCCCAGGAGAGTAGTGTATGGGTTGACCGAGGCTTCCCCACAATCACCCAACAGGAGCACCAGTGGGTCTGGTGGCAGGGTCACTGAACTGATTTGGCAAACCTGCTGAAGCACTTACACCTAAAATTGTTTCAACTGTGTGCACTGCCACCACATGTGTAAATCAGTGACCGAGGCCTCACAACCCCTCCAGCAGAGATCAGATTGTCTAGTTATAGCGTGGAGTCATCCAGGGGTGAAATACCAACTTGTAAGGATTTTATGTTAATTGGCTTTATGCTGTAGACAGATACAGGTTGTGACTGAACAAGACCGCAGTCACTGCCATGCATCATCTGTTATTGTGACGCTCATATCCTGCTCCAGTCTTGACTGGTAAGGGTGTTTTTGCAGCTGTGGGAGGATACATAGGGCCATGGAAAGGTTTGTGATTCCCTTCTTTGTGGGCCCTGGAAAGAAATGTGCTCTAGCAGTGTTTAGATCCATCCTTGTCTTGGGTTGGGTGACTGTCCAGTGAGCGGCTAGCGAGGACAGTACTGCTGACACCGGAAAACACTGCTAGCATCACCAGGACCTTGTCCTGACATGGTGCAATTTTTGGCAAGCACCCACATTTCATAAAAGTAAAAACAGAATAGAAATAAGTTAGATATGTTAGGAATATTGTTTAGATTAGTAGAACTAAATAGAAGTACGAAGATGACAATCGGTTTTTACACAAGCTATGAACGCTCTATTTTCACCTGGGCAAATATTTTGTAGTTTAGTAGAACTAAATAGAAGTACAAAGATGACAATCGGTTTTTACACAAGCTATGAACGCTCTATTTTCCCCTGGGCAACCCTCCTTTCACCATCTTGTCAGCTTTCCAAGACACTGTGCAGCCCATTCTTGAGTCAGTGGTCAGTGCATTGCTCTGCCTCCCGTGGCTCCACCCTGTAAGTAGAGCCCTTTCCCTGGGTCCTCTGAACTCCTGACCCCTGTCAGGAGTTTGAGGCCCTCCTCCACCTGCAGGCTTCTGCCTGCGCCTCATCCCTGGTGTCTAGTGGGAGAGCTCTGCTTTCCTACTAGGCTACCTTCTGCCTCTCTCCTCCTTTTGCTTTGCTTTGCTCTCTGCTCTGCTTCACTAATGTCCCTTAGTGCTCCTTTTCCTCATTTCTCTCTCATTCCGCTCTCTCTCTCACTTTCACTCTCTCCCTCTCTCTCCCCCCTGCCGCTGTTGCCCCCGAGGTCCGCCCCTTTTCAGCCCTCCCTCTTTTCTGCTCTGCCCCTTTTCATGCCACTTTTCATCCCCCTCCCGCCCCCCAGCTGTCGTCTCCTCCTCCCCACCTCCCTACTTAATGGAAGCCGCTGGTGCCCCAAAGGCAAGCACGTCTGCGCCTGGACCGCGCCCATCACCGGAACCCCTAGTTTCCGTCCCCCCCACTGCCGCCACGCATCTCTTCACTACGATGCTGCCACCCTCCGCGCCCTCAACACCGGCTGCTCTCCCGCCTGTCTTCAAGCCTCCCTGCAGACCACCCGCGGACCCTTCTCCTGCTGGAACTGCACCTTCACCAGCCTCCGTGCCAACGACCCACCCACCAAGGCAGGACGCAACCATCTCAGATGTATCCTCCTCAACACCCGCTCCGTCCAGAAGCACACAATAGAGCTATGGAATCTACTCGACTCAGCCTCCCAGATGTTGCCTTCCTGACCGAGACCTGGATAAACCCCTCCTCAGCACCTGACATCGATATAGCCATCCAAGACGGCTACAAGATCACCCGCAGGGACCGCTCCAACAAACCAGTAGGAGGCATCGCCATCTTCCACAATAACATCCTCAGGATCATGACCAAGACCGAAAACACCCTCAGCACTGCCGTACACCTACACTTCCAAATCCACACTGACCCAAACACCACCCTCTGAGGGACCTTCATCTACAGGCCCCCTGGCCCTCGAAAGCAGTTCAGCGACTCCATTACCGACATCATAATCACTCACGCTTTCGCATCCACTGACTACATACTCCTTGGAGACTTAAACTTCCACCTCGAGGATACCAACGACAACAACACCGCCACCCTGCTCGACAACCTCTCCAACCTCGGCCTCAAACAGCTCATCATAACACCAACCCACTCTGCAGGACACACACTTGACCCTATTTTCTCCGCCAGCAATCACGTCTCTTTCAGCCACACCACCGAACACCACTGGACAGACCACCGCTGCATCCACTTCTCCTTTAAGAAACCCGCAACACACCACCACCAACAACGGATCCCCACCGGAGTTGGAACAAGGTCCCAGAAGACCAACTTATCATGACTCGCTCCCAGAACCCACCCATCGACACCACTGACACTGATGCAGCTGCCCTCAACTTCAGGCAATGGGTCAATACCTTCACCAATACTCTCGCCCCAATCAAGAATCCCTCCACTGACAGAAAGGCCTTTTGGTTTACCACCGACCTCTACGAATCTAAGCAAAGCTGGCGAAGACTCGAAAGAAAGTGGCGCCAAGATCAGACTCTGAACAACCTCAAAGCCTTCAAAAATGCCATCCGCATACACCACCAACTCAACCGAACTGCCTTCAAAGACCGAATCAACAACAATGCACACAGCCACAAGGAGCTCTTTAACGTTGTGAAGGAACTCTCCAACCCCAGCTCCAACGCTAACAACATCCCGCCATCCCAAGACCTCTGCAACTCCCTAGCCTCCTACTTCCACCGCAAGATTGCAGACATCCACGACAGCTTCAGCACCCAGACCCCAACCGGCAACCACCAACACCACAGATTCACCCTGACCAACCTCCTTCTCTCCTGGACCCCGTCAACGACAACAACACAATCAAAATCATGAACACCATCCACTCCAGCTCTCCATCTGACCCCTGCCTTCACCACATCCTCAAAAAAGAAAGCTCTCTCATCGCACCCCAACTACGGAAGATCATCAACAGCTCCTTAGAATCCACCCCCTTCTCGGACAGCTGGAAACACGCTGAGATCAACACCCTCCTCAAAAAACCCAAAGCAGACCCAAAGGACCTCAAGAACTTCCAGCCTATCTGCCTTCTCCCCTTCCCGGCAAAAGTAATCAAGAAGGCTGTCAACAGACAACTAACCCGCTTCCTCAAGGAGAACTGCACCCTGGACCTTTCCCAATCCAGATTCCACAGCAACCACAGCACTGAAACTGCCCTCTTCATCACCACAGACAACATCAGAACCATACCTGACAGTGGCAAAACCGTGGCCCTCATCCTCCTGGACCTCTCCGCCCTTTCGACACCGTCTGCCACCACACCCTATGCTCACACCTCAGCAATGCTGGAATCCGCAACAGAGCCCTGGACTGAGTCACCTCCATTCTCACTGGCAGAACCCAGAGAGTCTACCTCCCCCATTCCACTTGGAGGCCACCAAAATCATCTGCAGCATTCCACAGGGTTCGTCCCTCAGCCCGACCCTCTTCAACGTCTACATGGTGCCGCTCGTCAACATCGCCCAATCCCACAACCTCAACAACATCTCATACGCCGACGACACCCAGCTGATCCTCTCCCTCACCAAGGACTCCACCAAGACCTGCCTCCATGAAGGAATGAAGGCCATCACCAAATGGATGAAGAGCAGCTGCCTTAAACTCAATTCTGACAAGATGGAAGTTCTCATCTTTGACTCCACCCCCTCCACAGGGGTGACTCCTGGTGGCCTGCCACTCTCGGAACCACTCCGACTCCCACTGACCATGCACGAAACCTAGGATTCATCTTGGAGTCCTCACTATCCATGACCCAGCAATTCAATGCCATCTCCTCCTCCTGCTTCAACACCCTCTCCATGCTCTGAAAGATCTACAAATGGATACCCACAAAAACCAGAAGAATAGTCACCCAAGCCCTCGTAAGCAGAAAGCTGGACTACGGCAATGCCGTCTATGCAAGAACCACGGCCAACAAATTCCTGATTGATTTTAGCTTTGCTAAATTTATCCTTCACTATTTGTGTATTTGCTCAGTTGAGGAGTGGGTTAAGGCACAAGTCATACACTGCTGTCAGTTCGAATTGCTGCCCACATGTATGCCTATCCAGCATGATCGTATCTCGTTAAAGGTCCCCTAGTATTTGGGGCACTCCCTTCCACCAGTCTTCAAAACGTGTACACAGCAGGAATTAGGGATCATATGCAATAGGAGAGGGTGGAGAGGGATATGTGGTGGCCACCTGGTGGTGATTTATTCTATCCCAATGTTTCAGGAAGGTAGCAGTGGCGTATAGTTGTGCTTGTAAGGAGGGAAATTGATCCTGGGACTTCATTCACATGGGATAATATGATATGAAATTGTATGATATGATATGATGAATTTATTGCATGATTACTTAAAATCGTTTCACAGAATACAATAAATCACATATAAAATGCATACAAAATACATCTATAACTCGCAATAACTTATATATTATGCACTAGGGGTCACAAAGAACAAAGGAATCAACAATGAAGGGACACAGAGAGTATGGTGCAAACAATATATTTACAACCAATATTAAATGCCACCTGTAAGCTACAGGCCTTTTTGTCAAACCCATCAGCACAGATACTTAAAAAAGGGTACTTATCATGTGTTATCATAAGATACTAAAATCACGAAGTGAAAGTGCAAATGCCTACACCAATATTCCAATCCATCTTGCACCACCTGTGATAGAATTTAAAAGTTGAAGCCCCAAGACGTGACAGCAGAACCAGAGAATCAAGACATGGCTGCAGAACCAGCGCACTAAGGCCCATATTTATACTTTTCGACGCACAACTGCGCCAACGCAGTTGTGCGTCAAAATATCTAACGCCGGCTAACGCCATTCTGAAGCGCCATGCGGGCACCGTATTTATTCAATGACGTTAACCGGCGTTAGCCGGCGGAGCTGCCTGGTGTGCGTAAAAAAAAATGACTTACACCAGGCAGTGCCGGCGTAGGGGAAAATGGAGTTTGGGCGTCAAAAAATGGGGCAAGTCAGGCTGAGGCAAAATATTCGCCTCAACCCGATTTGCGCCATTTTTTTTTACTCCCAACCCCCATTGAAATGACTCCTGTCTTAGCAAAGACAGGAGTCATGCCCCCTTGCCCAATGGCCATGCCCAGGGGACTTTTGTCCCCTGGGCATGGTCTTTGGTCATAGTGGCATGTAGGGGGGCACAAATCAGGCCCCCCTATGCCAAAAAGAAGATAAAAAAAAAAAATACTTACCTGAACTTACCTTAATGTCCCAGGGGTGGGTCCCTCCATCCTTGGGCGTCCTCCTGGGGTGGGCAAGGGTGGCAGGGGGTGGGGGCATGGGAGGGCACCTCTGGGCTCCTTCCGAGCCCACAGGTCCCTTAACGCCTGCCCTGAGCAGGCGTTAAAAAACGACGCTAACGCGGCTAGACGTAATTTTTTTTGACCCGCCCACTCCCAGGCGTTATTTTTCACCCGGGAGTGTAAATACAGCGCACATGCCTCAGAGTCATTTTTTAGAAGGGAACGCCTACCTTGCATATCATTAACGCAAAGTAGGTGTCCATGCTAAAAAATGACGCAAACTCCATGAACTTTGGCGCTAGACGCGTCTAACGCCAGAGTATAAATATGGAGTTAGTTTTGCGTCAAATTTGCGTAAAAAAAAACTACGCAAATCCGGCGCAAACAGAGTATAAATATGGCCCTAAGAGCACAAATGTGTGTGGTAACATTTTGTATGAGGGTGAGAGCAAGATAAAACAGAATGTGATGAAGGGACTGGCAAAGCTTGAAGGTTGAACTGCCATGGCGTGACAACGGCACCAAAGCCTTAGACATAAAGACCAAAACATCATAGATAAAATAAAATTAACATGCAGGTAGGAGCCATTTCAACAGTAGAGCTTCTTTTGCAGCCCGACCGTCCTTATTTGTTCCCACCTCATGCTGACCATGTGCAAGCTGTAAAACCTTTCCCACTCTGGTGAAGAATTTCCCAAGGCAGGCCAGTTCCATAGGGGCCACTGCAGTAAATATGTAATATAAAGTAAATATGTAATTTGAAGATATTTTGCAAGTTCTCAGGCCATATTTAAAAAATAAGGGTTTCAATAATTGTCTCATCTCTGAGGCCAAGCATGGACAGCAACATAGAAGATGTATTCTTGATTCAGTATTGTATTTACACAGAGTACATTCCTGCAAATAGCCATACAAGGACTTCCAATTGCGTCCATAGTCCCTGACCGGGAGAGTTAGGAGACACATTTGCAAGATGCTCTGGAATACACGCGGACCTGATTCTGCTTTTCTATACGGCTGACCTTTAGTTGTTGTGTAAGACTCGGCTAGACCATCGGCTCCGCTGGTATTCTGGATTGTGTCAATGCCTCTTTCCCTTGATGCTCGAACACCCATCTCTTTCAAGATCTTTTTTTAGCAGAGCCATCTTTATAAGAGGATCTGTTGCATAGGAGGGAGCCAAGTTTAACAATTTCTCGGCATTCCTGAGATAGATGGCCCAACTACTGGATTCATCCTTAAAGATTGCTTTCAAAGAACCCCTCAAGTTATTGGTTTTGGCCTTATAAACACAATGGAAGAGCTTAATTATGCCAGTTTTACATGTCATATCCATTATTACTATATCAAATTCCAAGTGTATCCCTGCATGCCTGGTTAGTTTGGGAATCTGAAATACCCTTTTATGGTGTCTCACCTGACAGTTCTCCAACGGAGTTATAAGCCTTCCAGGATATGCAAGGTGTCCATAGGAGATTGCAAGTAGTAAGTTTGCCTTAATTACTCTCCTGATTGTCTCTGATGTTGGCGATTTGAGCCAGTGGTAGAGTTTTGTTAAGGCATATGTAGTTTTCTCAGCTTTATTTGTCAACCCCTCTACCTGATATGACATTTTCCCCATACTTGATATGCAGACTACAAGATAATGATACTTCTCTTCTATCTCTATTTTTAACAGGCCAAGTTTCCAGTCTCTATGGTGTTTTTTGGCTTCACGGACAAAGACCAGAACATTGGTTGTGGTTACAGGCCCCTTTTCAACCCTTTACGGGTCTGGGCAAGCAAATCCATTTCGAGAGCGTTCTGGATTATAGGGAGCACAGTCTGACCCATGTTCGGGGGAAATATGTTTACATACACTGAGATGATGTAAAGGAATAGAAGATCATCCTTGTTCGAAAAGCATCCAAGGTTGGTGTAAGGAAGGCGATGCTAGTCTAAGGCTGGCTGAAGTTAGGAAGCATGAATCTAGTACTCTATGTTAGGTACCCTCACCTTTCCAACAGTTGTTCTCTTGTAAAGTGTGGCTCTGGGTACTCTGGGTATGGAATTGTACCACACAAATTGAAGTAAAAGTTATTGGGTTTGAAGAATAATTTCCCTATGGATCCATAAAAGCAAAGTATGTGTCATGTATAGTGATTGGGGTAGGTAGTTCATTTTCAAGTTGTTGATTGTACCCAGTCATGAGATCTCAACCCTACCCCAATGGTCTTTGATTAGGGCGTCTAGCACAGATGGTATGTTTTGTAGTCATGTCGGGGCCCATTAAGAGTTTGGCGGGCGGAGGAGGCTGCCTGCCAAACTCCCACGGTCAGGTTGTCACCAGTGTTGCCGCCTTCCCGTAGGCTCTATTAGGAGTTCCCCACTGGGACAGTGAAAAGCGTGATGGGGCTGTCCATGAGGGCCCCTGCACCGTCCATACTAAGTGTATGGGTAGTGCAGAGGCCCCCATGGCGGAGAGGAGGATCGTAATCCCCAGGGCAGCGCTGCATGCAGTGCTGCACTGGCAGATAAGGATCGCCCAACTGCCACATTCATAATGTGGCAGTCTGACCGCCACAAAAGCTGTTGGACCACCAATTTGGCAGCGGTCAGACCGCCAGGGTCGTAATTAGGGCCATAGTGTGTGATTAGAAGTAGTGAGGAAGTTCCCTGAATAACATAGGAAAGTGGCTGCCCATGTCAGGCCAGCGGTGGAAAGCAGATGTTGTGATGTGGTGGTGGGAGCAGAAGGCCTTCCTGTCTAGGGGCCCTGTGGAGAGAAATCGAGGAGGAGAGGAAACCATTAATTTTTATACATGCCATCATGGCCACATAATTGGCCAACACATAAGCCATCAACACATGAGGGCCTAGCAAAGTCTTCGAGAGGATGGACTGGCAGGTTTTCTGAGCGGTCTTCTCAGAGACTTCATGCAGCGCTGTCCTGACGGATTAGGACCACTAGCACTGGCAGTCTCTCCAATGGAGGGACACTGGCAGTGCTAGCGGTCCAACTGTGGCCAAACCGCCAGGGTCATAATGTGGCAGTCTGACCACCACCAAAGCTATCAGACCACTGTTTTGGTTGGGGTCGTACTGCCACCACAGCCCTGGCGGTCTGTGGACTGCTAGGGTCGTAATGATAACCTCTGTGTCTGCCTCATCATCACATCTCGCTGCCGCTCTGGACTCCAGTAGTGCCCTCTACAGCAGCAGCTTGCCTCTGATCAAATGGCAGTACTGGGCATTATCAGGAGCCCCATCTTGAGAACTCAGGTGAAGCACACATGTTGGGCCTGTGCCCAGGCCACGCCATTTATATATATCGTTTTTTAACATTAAACTACATTTGTGTTTATGTATTTAAAAAAGCTAACATACGTTAATTAAATTTACTATGAGGTTTTATTTGGAGTCTTCTCCGTTATTTTCCATTTGAGGGTCCATTACCATCAGTAGGTACAACATTGATTAACTAGTCTGCCATCCATGACAGCTAAATCAGTCACCCACTGTTAGAAATAGGGTTTCTGGTTGGCAGAGGTATGACTGCTGTCTAAGCTGAAACCACAATCCTACTCAGGGCAAGTCAGATACACACCATAAACTAACCTTTTCTCACCCTCTGGCAGCTTGGCACAGAGCATTCTGGATTACCTTATAAGACAATGGGCAAAGTAATTGCGCAGCACTTAAAACAGTAAAACAGTGAAACCACCACCTCAGAAAAAGATATCAAACCTTGTTTGATAAATGGAGCTTCCTTTAATTTATTGAACACAACAAATCACAAAAATCCAATAAGTAGAAGTTATTTTTAAAGAAGATCTGCAAATTCAGTGCTTAGAAACATAAAGCATCAACTGGGGCTATCTGGTCATGCTTCACTGGCTCACATCTGAAAGTTTATGCTGACTGTGGTGGAGCACAGGTCGGTCATGGGGACCATTCTTGTTCTGCTGCAAGAGTATCTTTGGATGAAGGATACGTTCAATGTTGTAGACTCGATGCGAGGAGCAGATGGGGTGATGTGTCAATGTTGATACCTTTCGATGTAGTCAATGCGTCAGTTACGATCTACACAGAGATTCATCATTGGGGGAAACCCTTTACAATGAAGGTGATGTGTCGTTGCCGAGCCGCGCAGCCGATGATGCGAGGTCCATGAGTTGCAATGCACCAATGTCGAAGGAGATGTCTCAGTTCCAACCAGAACAACAGCGACAATGCTTGAATTTTGGCAGTTGCAGCACTTTAGACCACTTCCAAGGGCCCAGGACTATTGGCACAACGTGGTGGGCAAGACTTGCAACAAACATAGTTAAGGTGCTGTAGGTGATGAGAGGTTGAAGTCTTATGTGTCCCTTAGACTTCAGAAGAACAAGAGGCAAGTCAACAAGCCCTTAGAGTGACTCTGGGTTCAGGTGAGATGGGTTCAGTCTTTCCTCAGCAGGTCTGAGGGCAGCAGGGCAGCAGGGCAGCACAGCAGAAAATCAGTTCTTCCAGAGCAACAGTCCAGAGTGGCAGTCCTTGTAGCAGCACAACAGTCCTTCTTCCTGGCAGAGTTCTTCACAGGTCTAGAAGTATACTGAGTTGGTGTGTCAGATGTCCAGTTCACATACCCAGTGGTGCCTTTGAAATGGGGCAACTTCAAAAAAGTGCTTCGAAGTGCACATAGGAACTCCCTGACTTATGAGTAATAAAAGGGGAGTCTAAGGCTTGTCAAGTCGACATGGCGGTCAAACTTCACATACAGGCTGTGCAGTAGCAGGCCTGAGGCATGTTTAAAAGGCTACCTAAGTGGGTGGCATAATCAGTGCCGCAGGCCAACTAGTAGCATTTAATTTACAGGCCGTGGCACATATAGTGCAATTTACTATGGATTTATATGTAAACTAATAATGCCACTTGTGGATGCACCAATATTACTATGTTTTAGGTGAGTGAGCACATGCACATTAGCATTGGTTAGCAGTCCTAATGCCAACAGAAAACAGATCTGCCAAAGTGAGGCACAGCAGACAAAACATTTGGTGGAAGACCACCCTAAAGCTTGCAGATCTTATACCCATCAGAATGTGTCCGCCTTAATAAATCATTTTTATCAGCATTCTGAGGTACCTAATAATATGATGAACAGGAATACTGTCATTGATGAAGAGTAATTCATTGATGAGATTGCATCCATTACTGAAAAAAATCCCCAATTAGAATCAATAGAGGTATACTGTCAGTCATGTAGTTTGCATCAAATGTAGTGTACCTTTAGTAAAAAAAAAACATTTAAAAACATATCTTTAAAACCTGTACATAGGTTGCAAAATGTGACACTGTTTTATTATTTTTAATATAAAATATATTTTAACGGTATGACAAGCACATTTGAGACACTTTGGGCCTGATTTAGATATTGGCAGATGAGGTACTTTGTCACAATGGTGACAGATAATCCCGTCCACCGAAATGTAAAACCCATTATATCCTATGGGATTCAGATTTCGGTGGACGGGATATCCAACACCATTGTGATTGAGTAACTCTTCCACCAATATGTAAATCAGACCCACAATGTTTATTCACTTTAAAATGTTGACTTGCAAATGGATATGCATGTTTATAAATATTGGCCATTTTAAATATTGAACACAAAAATAAAAAGCTCACTTAAAGGTTTTATTTTTATTATTTATTGAAAAGTTATCAAAATGTGCAGTTAGAATTATCTAAATTAGCATCATCATAACAAATATAAAGTGACCTTCTTATATTAGAGGTTTTGAAATATTTTAAAGTAAAATAATACTTATTTTTATTTATATATGATTTAACATCAAATTTAATTTAAATATATTTTTGAAAAGTCAAAACAAATTAAGTAATTTTTACATTATTTCCTAAGTGGTTCTATTTTAAGTCCCTACTTCCATTATTTTCTATGTAAGGGTGTGTAGTACAAGTGGTTTGCCATGTGTGGTACGGCACTTACCATGAGCTGTACTAAATTTGAGTCTTTTTAGGGTTCTTTTTCACTGTAGTAAATATAGAAGTGCAGTTTGTGACTAGCATTGGACTAAGGGCCTCATTATGAGTTTGGCTGTCCCATCACGGGACCACCTAACTTACGGGGAGGACGCCACCACCATGGCGGTAATGTTACCTCCGAGCATATTATAATGTTCCCGCCGGGCTGACAGGGGGGAGCATTGCAATATGCGTTCCCGCTGACTCCACTGACCTCCTGGTCAGTGTCTGTTGCCCTCCCCAGCTTCTCCTGCTGCTGCTGCCTCTGCCTTGGGAACAAACTGAGAGCTGCCTGACTCTCAGTTCGAGGCCCTCCTCCATCTGCAGGCTCCTGCCTGCGTCTCATCCCTGGTGGCCTAGTGGCCATCTACCAGTATCTTCTGTCTCTCTCTGTCTCTCCTTACTACTGCTTTTTTATTTCTGCCTTTTACCTCTGTTTTTACATTGTTTTTCTTTTTTCTTTTTCTGTCTTTTTTCTTTTTCTGTCTCTTCTGTTATCCTCTACCCCGTGCAACTGCTGCCCCTGTGGCTCTGTCCCCCAGCAAAGCAATTTTCCTGTCCTCCCACCTGACTGGAACTCCCACCTCCTCCCCTTCTTAATGGTGACTGCAGTGCTGCCACGCCTCTGGCATGCAGAACGGCCATTAAATGCAAGCCCATCAGGGTCCGTCTGCACATGGACTGCACCCAGCACCTAGATCCTGGTTTTCGCCCCGTCCATTGGTTCGACACCAGCACTCTACTTGCCCTCAACCCAGGAAGATCCTCAGCCTGCCACCAAGCCGAACACAGGAACAACCATGGACCTTTTTCTTGCAGCGCCTGCTCCAACACCCTCCAAGGTCCACCCCATACTCCCACACCAAGCACGGATAGCCACCTCAAATGCACACTCCTCAACACACGCTCCTTCTTCCAATATGCAATAGAAGTCCTGGACCTCCTCGACTCAACAGCCCCAGACATCGCCTTCTTCACAGAGACCTGGATCACCCCCACCACTGCCCCAGACATCTCCACGGCCATCCCGGACAACTACAAAATCATCCACAAGGACAGAGCCAACAGGCTTAGAGGAGGCATTGCCATAATCTACAAGAACAACCTCCGCCTGACTACCAGCACCGAGTCACAGTCTCAGTCAACACACATGCACTTACACTTCCATATCCAGACCAGTTCAAACACCACCCTACATGGCTTCCTCATCTGCAGACCACCCGGACCCCGACCCCAGTTCTGCAAAGACATCGCCGACCTCATCGCCCCCAAGCACTCACCTCCTTTGACTATATCCTACTCATCGACCTCAATTTCCTCCTTGACACCCTCAATGACCCCAACAACTTAATCATCCTGGACAACCTCACAACTCTCTACCGCATATAAGTCATCAACCCACAGAGCCAGACACATACTCAACCCCGTATTCTCAGTAGGGGACAACATCACCATCTCCCACACCTCCAAAACACATTGGACTGACCACAAGTGCTTCTACTTTATCTACACAAAGAACACTGCACGCCACCAAACTCCCCGGCCCCCCATCAGACACTGGGGCAAAGTCACAGAAGCACAGCTCACCAACACTCTCAACCACTCCGTCCCACCGAATGTAATGGACACTAACAAAGCTGCAAGCAACTTACACCGATGGCTTTCAAACTGCACCAACCTCATGTCCCCCCCAAGGAAATCAACAGTGAATCTAGAGAGAAAAACACCCAAATTGTTTACACCAGACCTATAGGAATCCAAGCGTGCCTGCAGATGATTGAAATATAAATGGAGGCTCAGGAAATCCACCAAAGCCGACGTACCCTACAAAATAGCAGTCACCGCGCACCACCAGAACATCAGAACCACTAAAAAAGATGCCTTTCAAGCATGCCTCAACACCAGCACTCACAACAGCAAAGAGCTCTTCGCCATCATCAAAGAGTTCACAAACCCTGGGGTAGACACATCATACATCCCTTCTGCCCAAGACCTCTGCGATGATCTCACCACCTTCTTTCACCGTAAGATCCAAGGCATCTACGAAGGCTTCAGGAAGCAAAGCCGGCCAGCACCGTTCAGCACCACGGACCTTGCACCCCACCAGATACTGCATTCCTGGACCCCCAGCATCATAGTGGACACCCAAAGACTGATGAACTCCATCCCCTCAGGAGCACCCTCGGATCCATGCTATCATTATATCCTCAACCTGGCCAGCACCTCCATAGCACCAGAGCTTTGCCGAACAATCAACCTATCCTTCAAGACCTCCACATTCCCCTCAGACTGGAAACATGCCAAAATCAGCCTGCTACTCAAGAAACCCACCACCAACCCTAGGAAGCTGAAGAACTACAGACCCACCTCTTTGCTCCCTTTCCCAGCCAAGGTAATGGAGAAGGCCGTCAACCAGCAACTCACTAAGTTCATCAAGACACACCGTATCCTGGACCCTTTCCTGTCCAGTTTTAAAAGAAACCACAGCACAGAAACCGCACTCTTAGCAACCACGGATGACACACGCATAATACTGGACCATGAAGACACTGCCGCACTCATCCTTCTTGACCTCTCCGCTGCATTTAACGCCATCTCCCACTCCACCCTGTTCGATAGACTGCACAACGTCAGCATCCGAGACAAAGCCCTGAACTGGATCAGGTCCTTCCTCACCGGAAAAACAGAAGGTCAGACTGTCACTGTTCACATCATAACCTAAAGACACTTGATGTGGAGTGCCCTAAGGATTCTCACTCAGCCCCACGCTTTTCAATGTCTACATGGCCCCACTCTCCGAGATCACCAGACAACATGAGCTAAACATAGTCTCCTGTGCTGACAACACCCAACTGATCCTCTCCCAGTCCAAGGACTCTGCAGCAAACCAAGAGGAATTTCCACAACGGGATGAGAGCAGTCGCCGCCTGAATGGAGGCCAGTTGCGTCAAGCTCAACTCGGAAAAGACAGAGATCCTCATGATTGGCTCCACCCCTTCTGCCTGTAAGGCATCACACTGGGTAACACCCCTGCCTCCATGAACCAGGCACGCAACTTGAGCATCATCCTGGACTCCACTCTATCGATGACCCGCCAAGTTAACGCTGTCTCCTCATCAAGCTTCCACAACCTCCGTATGCTTTGGAAGATCTTCTAATGGATTTCCCTTGACACGAGGAAGACAGTCACCCATACAAATCAAACTGGACTATGGCAATGCACTAAATGCTGGCATTACCAAGAAACTTCAACCAAGACTACAAAAAGTCCAAAATGCAGCAGCCAGACTCATCCTGGACATCCCCTGACACAGCCAAATCTCCTCCCACCTCAGAGACCTACACTGGCTCCTAGTCAACAAGTGCATCACATGCAGTCTCCTGATCCACACCTTAATGGCTCTACACAACATAGGACCAGCATACCTCAACAACCGCCTTACCTTCTACATACCCATACATTTCCTCCCAGCCATCCCCAAGATTCGGAAAAATACAGCAAGAGGAAGATTCTTCTCCTACCTGGCATCCCGAACATGGAATACACTTCCCCTCAAGGTTAGGCAGACTGCATCACTGAAGCAGTTCAGAAAGGACCTCAAGATCTAGCTCTTCAACTGAGCAGCAAGCCTTCTTTCAGTGCCTTGATTAACTGCGCTTTACAAATCCTTGATTGATTGATTGATTGAGGATATTAAGGGAGCTTACAACCTAACACTCCGGCACTCTCGGAATTTGCACTGTCTGCAAGGCAGACATTGTGCATTCCGACGGTGCTGGGCAGGGGCGCCCCTGCACTGCCCACGCAATGGGCATGGGCAGTGTAGGGGCCCTCCTGTGGCCCCCTGCACTGACTTTCCACTAGCCTTTTCACAGTGGGTTCCCTGCCATGAAAAGGCTGCCTGAAAGTTGGGTTGTAATCAACGAGGCTGCACTGAGTTCAGCCCTGCCATGGCTGATTACAAGCCCGACCACTGTCACCCCGTGAGATCTATGATCCTGGTGGGGATGGCAGTCTTCAGGAAGGTCCACCCACCAAAGTCGTAATTTGGCCACAGCCGCAGCGGTCCAACCACCACCGCGAGTTTGGCAGTCTCTAACCGGCAAACTTATAATGAGTCCCTTGCTCTTTTGTTGGTGGGTACCTGTCCCTTTTTAAGCCCCTCCCTAAATTGTCCCTAAATCCATTGTTTCTCCCGTAACCCCTCCTATTTTGTAGTAGACATTCCCGATTTTTCATCTACTGCCCCAGTCCATTCAACGTTTACTACTAAAACATAGGCCTAAGTGTACAGAGGTCTCAACAGAGTAGAGATAGGAGATGTGGAGGCAGAGACCTCTGCATGTCGGTTAGTGAATAGAATTTTGTAGTAAGAGAGTCATAGTATGATGGTAGCTCTAATGTTCATAATCTAGATTTTAGGAAAGTGGTGGGTGTGTCCACCAATTACAACAAAATTAGTACTCACATTGTAGACATACAGCAAGCCACTGATGTAGTATTGAGTTTTGCATATGACACTAAAACATGTGTGTAGCAATATCATCCAAACATTACAATTGCATCTTACAGAAATGTCCATTAGCAACTTCAAACACTATGGAGAAGCATATGGCATTGCAATGAGTGTCTGTACAGACGACTACACCATGCAGGAAAACATATAATTACGAAGTACAAGCTTATCTGCAAAACCATTAAAATATTGTATCATCAATTGAATGTTGAACTGTGGCTATTCATTAAAATCGCTTCTACAATCCCACCGATTGTGAGGATCATGGCAGCGTCTCTATACCTTTCACAATACAGTGGGAGAATCAAAAAGGATGTCTCAACAAAATTGTTCTGCTTCCCTCAACCACTTCCTTATGTTATGCCTTGACACATGCATGAGTACATCCAATTCTCTGTGGATTTTGGAAAGCTAACAATAACAAAGGAGAGTGTTATGGATTGAGCAGCATACCACAGGTCGTCGGCATCATTGATGATACTAATTTTGCATGGGTTCCACTTTATGTCTGAGAGTATGTACACTGGAATCTGAAATGTTTCAACTCTGCCAATGTACAGGTGGATTGGATATAGGACCTTTTCAGACCAGAATCTGTGCAAGATTTCCATGTTCCGCTTAAGCCTCACTGGTGTTATGCAATACCAGGGCACCTCAGCAGAAAGTAGACTTTGTACAAAGGATGGCCTGGCTTGTAGAAGGAATCCAATATTTTTTAGCCTTATAAAATGTAATGATGTGGGCAGCCACATTGACTAATGATATATTTGTGTTTATATTTTTCAGGAGACCTAGGTTGTTCTAGTTTTAACTGGCTATTGACACCTCTGAGAAACCCCACAACACTAGAAAAGACTCACATCCTGTGGAGCTGATTATTAGCCTCCTGAAGGCCTGGTTCAGTTGCCTGGACAAGACCAGACCTGCCCTACTCTACTCTCCAGTCAAGGTCTGGGAGACTGTGATACTCTGTTGTATACTTCACAACATTGCTCTTCGGAAAAATATCCCTGTTATTAAAGATAGTGATTTCTAGTGGCAACCAGAGGGTAATACACAGGACACGCAACAGCAAGATGATGGTGAGGAGAATTAAGGCAATAGCATTATGCCTAAACTCACTGAAACCATCTTGGATAAGTGGCTGCAGTCAATCTGTCATGTGGTGGTCATGGACTGGGACATATCAGTGATATTAATTCCTGAACTAGATTCCATTTTTAAATATGTACTTGTAGATTGACTGAGTTATTTTCCATTGTAGCCTCAAACAAGCTGTCTGCACACTTCACAACACACAGGCACATTAAGGTCCCGATTTAGATTTTAGGGGAAGGGTTACTCTGTCACAATGGTAATGAATATCCAGCCTGGTGAAATCTAAATCACATTATATCCAATGGGATTTAGATTTTGGCAGATGGGATATCTGTCACCGTTGTGATGGAGTAACCCCCTCTACCAATATCTAAATCAGGCTGTTGGTTTGCACAACAACATTTTCTTGTTTGATTATCACCAGAATAGAAAAAAAGAGTCTGACAAATATGCCATGATTATCTGCTTCTCCGACATGCCTGGTACATACAACAAGAAAAGAGATGGTATGTGTGCAAGTGTTGATGCATGTTATGAAAACTGGTTTTGGCTGGATCTTTCCACTGCATTCATGCCTTACTTTTCACTCACAATCAGGTAGATTACACAGTGGTCAGTTTGCTGTATAAACACTGAGCTAAGGTCATTCAGGTTAGAGAGGCCTTCAACACAGAAGAAGTGTACAAGATGTCAGATTACAGATTACAGACGGCTGGTTGCTGTCCCTCCCTGTATTAAATTGGACAGCCCCAAAGAATCTGAGTTTAGCTGAGCTCAGCAGATAGAATGCATGTTTTCATTGGCAAAGTAAAGGCGCTCCTTCCTGTTTCCATGCCCACTGAAGTCTGATAAACTCAGAGTTATGCTATGCTCAGGTTTACAGGGTGCCGAATCCCAAATACTTAAATTAGGAACAGTTGGTTTATGCTTTCAGAGCAGTGCTAAAATAGGGTGTAGGAATTAGAAAATAACTTCTAGGAAACATGGTAGAAATGTTTGTCGTATTTACATTCATAGTAACCTTGATACCAGCAATTTGCTATATTTGTCTTGTGGACATTTTGCATTTACTAAGTAGCAGGTTACAGTAATAAATGCTTTTCAACATTCATTATGTCATTATTAGTACACATGGTTAAATGTGACATTCTTAGAGCAAAGGGTGGGTTTCCCAATCACCATTGCATCCCTGAGAACAAAGGGGCTATTTTATTCACAAGAAAGCACTTCCTCCCATGAAATAGGACAGAGAACATGTTTGCATGAAACCAGATCTGCCTTCCTCATACATAGCACATTCAACTGATCTTTGTGTTACGGGTTTATGGGATCTAAACCTGTAGACTACCCATAAGGTGCATAATATGGTGCTCCAATGCACATAGTATGGTGTCCAAGTTTTCTTTTATAATGTATACTCAAAAGCACTACCATTGTAAAAATACAGAGATATCATAGTCTCATGTAATACTGCATTAATAGTTAAAACCTTCTTCAAAAAACTAGGTTAGTCAAGCTTGTCACTTGAAAGGTTAAAATCCCCCTCTGTGATTTTCTAGTTTTGGATCTTATTGATTGAATCAGCTCTCTTAAAATGATGGCTTCTGCTGAAGTTGTGATAGGATTTTATTATTGTGAAGCAGTTACATAGCATCTCAAAGCAAATAGAGACCCAAAGGCAGGAGGGGCAGTTACCTTTGTAATAGCTGCACATGCAGCATATGCATGTGAAACCTTTTACTTATAGGTGGAGTTTGAGGGTCTGGATGCAAACACAGCAAACTTTCATGTATACTGACCATCCAATACAGAGCTTACCAATGCCTAAAAATCCCCCATACTTACTAGGACATCAAAATTGGTTTGTAGGTACACTACAAAACACACACAGACATAGACATGTCAGACTTGGGGATCTGAGTAATGAAGGGGCTACATGGCAAGTAATGACAGGATTTACACCTTAACCAAATCCAGGTGCATTGACTTTAGCAGAAGTAGTGGCACTATCGAATAATGAAGTCAGGGCATATAGATGGCTTTTACAATATGTACTAAGACCTTTTAATATTAGGCAGGTTCCGGTTAGGGGATCAATCAGGGATACATTCAGGGATAAATTCACACCCAAGTAATAAGTCCACAGACAATAAACACTGTCATGGCAAAAGTCCCCAAGAAGTGTGAGTAAATAGCCTTCTGCATTGTTCTTAAGACCAAACAGTTGGAAGAAATATACCCTCACAGAAAACCCCATGATAAACATAATTCTCACTATGCGCTTACCTTTAGGAATGGTGCCACCTGTAAAGGAGTGCAACACCTTGGGAAGCATTTCTGCATGCATCTAAGGTACAACACATGGTATATCCTCATTGGTGGTACTCCCAGAAGTGATAAAACTGATAAAAAACAGATACAAAACTAACGTAGAGATGTGCCAGTGCTAGATCTGGGTATGAAATGAATTGGAAATTTTGCCACAGTGTCCTCCATTGTTTTAAGTAATATTTCTAGGGAAGCATCAGCACTGACTCTACATCAGAGTTTGGTAGCTGTTCCCACACAGGATCAGGAACAAGAGTTATCAAGAATCATATCTGATACCTACACTTGTTCGGGCGATGTCACCTCATAGACATGGGCAGTAAATCTGCAAGGTAAAAGCAAGGGCAGAACTGAGGTTGACATGAAAGAGAAACCTGAACCTGAAGCCAAAAAGAAGCAATGGACTGGATCTCTGGCAAAGCAGAAGGTCCAGGAGGAGTGGTTACAATTTGGTGGACCAGAAACACAATTAAGAAGCATTCTTCTGATAGCAGGTATTCTCATTCTTTTTAGTACTCAGATGATAGGAGGACGGACACAGGGGGTCAAAGTGAACAATGACACAGAAACAAATATATCAAACAAAAATGATAAACAGGATGAAGCACCGGGGGTGGTTTAAAGAAAGAAGAGAAAGGTTCGGACCCCAAAATACATTTTAAAAAGACTAAAGTTGCTGGAATTTCTTAAAAGCATGCTGTGTATACTACAGACACTGCTGTGGAATATGTGATTGGCACAAACGTTTCTAAACAGTGCAACAGAAGAAACAAAAGTGCACCAGACTCTAGAAGAGATTCTGATGGTGACTCTCACTGAGTGGTACAATCAAGTTGAAACCCCAGATGGACGTGTAAGACCTTGAGATAGGGTTTCGAATGTAGAAATAAAATAGAAGGGGGTATTCTGTGCACAATAAAAGCAAACATCTTGTCACATTTATCTGATTCTATGACATGGGCCCTCATTTTGAACACGGCGGGTTGGCCAGCCATGCCAGCATTGGCGGCTGAATCCGTCAGCCGGCATGGCGGGCCAACCCGCCGCATTATGTACATGGTAAGGGCCGCCATCGGCAGCCCTCACTCACCGCCAGGCATCGGCCATCAGGCAGCCTGACGGTGAGTGGAAACACTATCCATCAGGGTAGCTGCGCTACCCTTCGGATAATGTTTCCATATCCACCAGCCTTTCCCTGGCGGGCTCACCTGCCAGGGAAAGGCTGGCAGAGGGGGTGCCCCAGGGCACCCCTGGGGGCCTCTGCACTACCCATGCAATGTGCCGATTTTTGGGCAGTGATCAGCGCGACGGGTGCAGCTGCCGCACAGAGGCATTGACAGCAGTTCCACATTGACGGCGGCTCCACATGTGTAGCCTCCGTCAATGTCTCGGCCTGGCCTTTCTTTGAGCCGGCGGGCGGAAACAATGTTTCCGCCCGCAGGCCCACAGAAAGGTTCATTATTTGGCCAGCGGGGTTCCGGGGTCGCTGGTGGTCAGTGTTTTGACCGCCAGCATGAACACGGCGGTTGTTACCGCCGTATTTATAACAACCACCATAATCTTGACTGGCCTCCAGTTTTTATTAAAGAAGCACCCTGGAGAGAGGAGGTGATTACTGTAGTCCTTCCTCCCATAGTGCCTGAGGACATTAGGGAAATGTATGCCAGAGCGTGAGGTGAAACACTTTAACTCACGCTGTATAGAAGACAAGTGGGGTGGATAGCAATTCATTTCCTCATGTCATTCCATTAAGGAGTGGGCTTCAGATCCAGGCTTAATATCTAGTTAAACCTGATGAAGTGTGACATAAACGCAATTATGTTATACTTAAGATACCAAGGCATTATAGAGCCTTGCATTCAACCAATAAACACTCCTCTTTTCCGGTCTTGAAACCAGAAGGAATATACATAATACCTTTGGACTATAAGAATTTAAATTCAAATACTAACATTTATGCTGTGCAAAATGTTCATACTATAGATCCTATGACAAATCTTGTGTGAACAAAAAAATAGAATAGTCCACATAGCGCTCCCAATAGGCTATAGGAATAGTCAAGGTCTATTTTCAGCCCCTATTATGGAGATTTTGAAATAGATCCTGAATCCCATATTTCATTGATGATATTAACATCACAGATGACGATTTAAGAACACAGTTAACTCTAGGGACCCAGATAGTGATTACGCTAGCCTTACATGGCTACAAAATACATTTTAAAACATCTAAAATAGCTTACTTGAAAGTAGTCTTCCTAGACTATGAGCTATCAAGTGAGGGAAAAGGACTAGCGCCAGATTTCCTTCAGAAATCCCCAACTTTGCAACCACCAAATATACCCAGAAAAGTGTATGCCTTGCTGGGTTTTCTTAACTTTGGATGAGCTTATTAGCCACATCAAGCTGAGTGAGTTAATATTGTTTAGATAACATTATTAATTGTTTTTTAAATATAGCTTACAATTTTAAGTGAATGAGACATTTTTATTAATTGTCAACAGTAATTTATAGTGTTGCAGCAAGCTGTTGGGTTTGTTAGGTGATATGGTAGTATTTCAACTACGTAATATATAATTAAGAATGATTCAATACATTTTTTTAATTATATGACTGATATATTTTATGTCATATATGTAATATTGATTTATTTTCATTATATGTTGGTTGTGGTGTGTTAGGTTTGTGGGGATATAGGGAGACTAGTTAATTAAGTAATAATTAATTATAAATACTTATTTGTAAATGAATTATTTACTTAAATTCTAAATATGGAAATTGTGGAATACTTATTGCATTTTTGGTGAGCTTGTAAGGGTCTAGGGTGGAAAGTTAAATAATTAATAGTTAATTATCAATTATTATTAATGGTTAAATAATTCTTTAATTTATTGTAAAAATGTATGTGTTGAAATAGTTTGTAGGGATACAGACAATGTATAGTTAATTTTTTATTGAATAAAAATTATATAAATAATTTGATGTCAGTTTCTTCTAATTCAAATATATAAATAGTTTTTATGTTAATTAACTTTTTGTATTTCAGATTGTAATATTTTTTCTCCCTTCATGGAGTTACCCATACATGTAATGTGTATAGTGAAGTATTCTCGCTACTCTTGCTTAGACTGTAATAGGAATAGAAAACATGAATCTCTTCACAGTAAACACTTTCCCTACTGTTTCGCTGTTTGGAGTAGGAATAGTAAATTCCATCCCTCTGAAATCCAACACTTTCTCTACTGTTGCAGAGATTGGAGTGGGAATAGTAAGTATTACCCCTCCAAAGTCCAACACATTCCCTGCTGTTGGGCTGACGGGATTGGGAATAGTAAATTTAATTCCTTGAAAATCCAATGCTTCCGCTACTGTTACACAGACTTGAGTGGAAGTAGTACTTTTACCCCTCTAAAGTCCTATTGTTGTGATGTTTGGAGTGGTAGAAAGGGGAGACAGGCGGATATATGGATGAGGAGGCTGGATATTCTTCTCAATGGTGTTTTATTCGTATTTACAGGTTGTTAAGGAAAAATGATATGCGGATATATGGATGAGGAGGCTGGATATTCTTCTCAATGGTGTTTTATTCGTATTTACAGGTTGTTAAGGAAAAATGATATGCATGTATGCCCATGGTCTGGCACAATCTGCTGTAAATATTGCATAAGGATGGTTGTTTCTTCAATCTCCTTTCTACAGATGCCTTCTCCTGGATTATGTTGGCCCGGAGTCTCAGAGAAAGAGATACCGGTAAGTATATAGATGAATAATCAATTTCGGTATACCATCACCATCTCCTGGTGTGCCCTACTCTTTGTGCCAGGTTTCTTTCTTAGACTGAGGGAAACATGCACCCGATCTACTCCTGGACTTGTGTACTTCTTAAGGGTCAGTAGTTAGGTATCTTTAGTGACTATGACAATGTAACATGCAGGAGCAGCCAATGAGGTTAAATACCACCCGGTTTGGTGTCCTTCAGATCAGTGTCTATTACTTTAAACAGTTTTAAGGTATATGTCTTCTGTATATCATCACACGGCTTAGCAGGGAAAACGCTCTAACGCAGGGGATGGTTTTGGTAGTACAAGGGCATGCAGAAAACAGACAAGAACAGTGTGCTCTAAATGTGGTGTCACAGAAAAGGTGAGGTGCAGTGTCATATATATGCCCAAGCATAGTGTTACTAAAATTAAAACACTATTACCCATGCTGTTCACTCCTCCATACAAAACAAACCTCTTCCCTCTCCCTCCCCTCAGTACTGACCCCCTACACCGCAGCTCTCCTGAGTTGTGGCAGCTCTTCAGCTTCCTACGGGGGTGTCCATCACTCCTCGCTCCAGGTCTCATGATCTCCCTGTCTGTGCCGTCCTTGACGGCATCAGCGGCATTAGGTGTTCTTCCCTCAGTTTGGCAACTTCCTCCTTCTTCTGGAATTCTCAGTCTCTCCCTCGCCCCCCCTCCATGTGGTGACAGCGTCCTTTACTCATCCTTTGGGCCCCCACGAATAGCTCTCCCCTCGGGTAGTCCTGCCTCCCTGTTCAAAAATACAATGGTCCCTTTTTAATGTTGATGTTTGGGGAACCTCTTCTGGTTTAACCCTTTCCACTCCTTTTTCACAAGTGTTCTGGATGGTATGGTGCTCAGCTCAGCGTTTGTGAGTTAAGTAGAGGGCTTCAGGGACTGTTTCCTCACATCCATCCTTCTGAAACCCAGTGCTTTCCCTACTGTTGCACTGAGACTTTCCCATTCATTGTGGTGACTGGAGTATGAATACATCTAACCTCTTGTAAGTTCAGCACTTTCCGTACTGTTTCATAAACTAAAGTGGAGATATTGTATGATAATATTCT
The DNA here is from genome assembly GCF_031143425.1 of Pleurodeles waltl. NCBI lineage: Eukaryota > Metazoa > Chordata > Amphibia > Caudata > Salamandridae > Pleurodeles > Pleurodeles waltl. Next base: position 407,560,697 of record NC_090438.1, read on the forward strand.
AAGACTCCAATAGTTTACATAATATGTGAGCAATAGATTTGTAGGCATTGTTTTATTTTTAATGTAAATTGTTTGGAAAATGTTTCCATTTATTTTAACGTTTATTGTATTTTTTTAAAATGTGTTTTCTGTTGTTTGCCCTTTTAAAGTTATTATATTTGATTTATTGTCTCCATTAATTAATATCTGTTATTCAATCATTTATATGTGTTATAGTTTTGTTGTGTATGCATGTCATGCATATATATACATATATTATAATTATTAAAAATATGCATTTACATTCTATTAATATTATTAATATTTTGAATATATTGTTATCAATATATATATATATATATATATATATATATATATATATATATGCCAGAGTATATATATGTACCGTAGTACACAGCATCCTTGAGTAAGGAGAGTGAAGTTGGATTTCATGGGGTTCCTCGCCCGAGCGCAAACTGCTATCAGAGGGTCCCACATTTGACGATCAGTAACTGAGGTTTATTAATAAAGTGTGGTCGACCCATGGGAGCTATCAAACTAAGGTGTACCGAGCCAGAATCGCTATTATAAGTGTGGTGTTGTGGGTGGCAGAAACCTAGGGAACGTGTAAATTGCACACTATGTTGGAGGACGCAGCGTGCTTGACTGGAGCGGTCTGGTAAGTAAGCGTCCCCTCCATGTTCTGCGGGCTTTATTGGCTTATGTCTGGCAAAGACGCTGTAGTGTGGTTAGTTTTACGTATTCTTTGTGCATTAGCTTCAGGCTTTAGGCCTTTGTGCACTTTGCCCTGAATATATTTTATTCATTTGCTGACAGTTTAGAGCCTCTGTGCACTTTGCTCTACATGCTTTTTATTAGGCTTCGTACTGTTATTTTTCAAATAGCCAGGTCTACGGTGTTGTTTTTTATTCATATCACACTGTTTTGCCTACTTCAGCACTGGAGTTCTCCATAAAAAATTTACTCTGTGCTTCAGTCAAGGATACAGTCTGGTACATTGCCGATAGACGTGGTAGGAGTTTAGATTTGGCATTCCTGCGTAGGGACATTTTGTGATCACGATGACATGTTAGTTATAAAATCACTTCCTTGTCCCAATACACGCGAGAGGGAGATTCCGACCAGGGAACCACAACTAGACGCTGACTGCCTCGTTGCAGATGCTGAACCAAGATCACAGGCCTTTGCTCAGGTATGAGGGCTGATGTCTCCTCAGTGATTCTGAAAGGCAAGCTAGAAGCTTAACATGCTGTGCTCTAAATAGAACAAGCAGAGGGAGAGTAGAAAATGTTAGACACTATGATAGCTTTGTTCTTATGTTTTACTCTCCTGGTGACTATTTCAATCCTACTGTGTTGTATTGTTCTGGTTATTGCGGCTCACGCCTTAATATCTAAAATACAGTCGTTTTATTAAAACATTATATAAAACTTATACTGTCTTTGTCATTTGTATATGAGATCATATTGTAAATAAGAGAGTTGGTTTGGATCTGAGTAACCACGACTTCCCTGAGAAGTTCCCAAGATGTCATGCGTTCGGCTGCCAAATCATTTCTTCCTCATGGGAGAAATGAGGCACTGCTAGTTAGCCGGAGCAAAAAACGGATTTAGGGTGACAGAGTTCCTTACACGTGGGTCAGACTCAGTCCCCCACACCGTTATCGATCCTGCTGCCTAGAAATCCAGTAGTCTCATTTAGGATAATGAGAGCCCACACGACAACGCATTTCCTGCATACATGGCAATATGATGTAACAGTGTTTTAAGAAGCATCCGGCATGATTTTTCTAGTGGGTTGCATTGTTATTGTTTTAACAACACACTGGTCGGCTCAACTGACTTATTCATGTGATTCTAACTTAAATAGTATGTATACTATTGGTGTGCTAATATGGCTAATGAGTACACCTTGGCAGAAAACTCTAAGTTTTGAATTTGGGCAGTTTGTGATACCCAGAGTAGCGCAGAGTTCCTGAATTCCCCATCCGGTGCGAAACAAAGTTAATTTGTTTTCAATTTGCGCCTGCCAGATTTGTTTTTGTGTGCTCACTCACAAGCACCAGAATATTCTCAGGCCACTATCCAGTGTGTGCAAGATATTGCGCGCCAGTTTGCATGGCTTCCGGCCATGACAGTGCAGATGCAGTGCTGCTTGCGAGCATGAATGCAGTTCAAGTAGATTTTCAATTCAAGAAGCATCTAAATCTACTCAAAAATAGGTGTTTGAGTGGATTTTCTTCTTGAACCGATCATTCAAGTTGTTTTTTAGTGCAAGAAGCCTTTTTTAAAAACTTTTTTTAACTTTTTTTCTGAATAAGAAGGAAGTGACACAGAGACTACAACTTCCTGTTTCTGTCCGGCAGGCTTCTCCCAGTGCTTTGTCCATCTCCTGATCACTTTTCACTTTGATTTCAAGGTGAAAGGATCACTCTTTTTGTCTCTTGGATATAGGGTCTTTGTTTTTGTGACATCACACAAGGTCAAAAACTATTGCAGAAGGGCGTTGTTTGCTTGATAGGGCATGCACCAGTATTTCTTTGTACCTTTATTTGAACTTCAAATTTCATTGTGGTACGTGGCTGGAGTTTACGAAGGGGGCCTAGTTATTTTTTTTTTGCATTTCATTGATTTATAATCTTTTGTAAAGAAAAATTGCCGCACAGCTCAGTAGCTTTTCTCCATGTTTGATAGATTTGAAATAATAATTTAATTTACTATGCCCTAGACGTCCAATGTGTCATCTAGCCAGTACTAGTCAACAGTGCATGAAATAAATATTTCCGTGGTATATGGTTTTAAAGATTCATTTAGGGCAGGGATGGAATTAGATTAAATAACAAATGTTGGCTATTGTAATTGTTATTGTATTTATATAGTGCTTGCTAACCCTGACGAGGCGTCAAAGTGCTTTTCGGCGAGAAGCATGCTAATCTGGAACCCAAAAGGAATTGGGGTGGATTTATGTAGGGAAATATGAGTACCATATTAGTATTAGTATAGGGAGGTATGAGTTAATTTGAGCAGAGGACATGTGAGTCTTATATGGATTTAATAGAATAATGGAGGGAGAGAGGAGGGAAGAATCTAGAAGTGTTCATTGAGAGAGATTAGTAATAAGATGTGGTTTGGGCTGATAAAAAGAGAGGTGATGGATTGGAGAGTCTATAGAAAGGGATTGGGGATATCATAGTAGTAAAATGGGGTTTAGGGTGAGTCAAAAGAGGAACAAATGAGGGAGTATTTAATAGGGAGATCATAGAAATAAAACAGTAGAACGACACCGGGAAGGATGTGAAAGGACAGAAGCGCTCACAATTAGTTCCAGAGTATTATGTAACACACTTAATCCAAGGCACGGTGCTCCTGGCAAGAGGACCTCCCCCCTCCTCCAATGTTTCCTCAGGAGAAAACCTACACAAAACAACAGAAGTCAAGGCACTCGTGAATAGAAGAAAAAACATTAGTTTTAGAAGTCCATATGTATATGAAATTAAATCATCTTCAAAACATTCAGGATCCGAAAGGCCATGATTGGTTAACATGATTCCATTTTATTCTCCGAAGTGAAAGTTCAAACTTGTTGGAACAAGCAACAGCCAACAAACAACAGCCAACACTTGTTTCGTTGTGGGGTAAATTGTTCCCCGTGACTTCGTCAGGGCTCCGTATTGTAATTGGAAACAAAAACGAAATCGATATGTAGATCAAACAAGTCGTGAAGTAACAACTTTCCAATATCAATCTCCCTGTAAGGAACAATAATATTCTTATACAGTGTATGTACACACCTATATATCTTAGCTCTTAGATTTAGCGCTAAATCTGCCGAACTGAATCATATTTGGATTCCTGCTCACGCTAACGCGTGACTTCTCTATAATACTAAAATCTATAGGTGTGTCAGCACGGCTATTGCCCACAGTTACTTATGGGGCCAAAATAATGCTGGGTAAGGAAGCTGCTTTCTGTAACCGAGTTCAAATGAAGGCTTACAAATCAGTGCTCCAGATCCCACGTTCAGTATCCCCAGCTCAGGTACACTTAAAATTGGGGCTGAAAAACTACGAACAACAGGGTAAATGTGCTGATATTAAATTCTTTTGGAGAATGCGAGCAGCAGAGACTGGTACCATCAACAACCTATGCTGGATTGAAATTGAGGAGCAACAGTGTCGTAACAATAAAGGCTCAGGAGATCATCACTTAAACAACTCTATTAAGGATCTAGGCTTGCAAGAAGCATGGGACATGAGCCCGGGTAAAGTGGAGTTTTACCAGAAGGCAAATGCTGCCACTTGGTTACTGTCTTTAACTATTGACCAAAACACGCCCTCTAGAAGACAACATGCCTGGACCATATTAACATCATATAAATATTTACGGGCTCACGACTATCTAGCAGTACCCTTCACTCAGACATTGAAACATCAATTTATGCTTTTGCGTTTTGGTGGGATGGAAACCAAAGACATGGTCCCTTCATGGAGGCAGCAAGCACATTCTTGTCACCTTTGTGGGTACAAACAAGAGACACTTGTCCATGTTTTTGGTGTGTGCCCGGCATTGTCAGAATATAGGAGAATGTACTTGCGAAACATTCTTAGGTCACTGAACATAGGCTCATGTAGGCCGGCTATTATTAGTTGGTTAAGTGGTATCTCAATCCCGTTTTCTTGTCGGGCGACTAAATTCATGGTTCAGGCCCAAAAGCAATGGAGAAAATAGCTGAGTAGGTAGTACAGAGATTACAACTGAATGCCACAGTTGCTGTAAAGATACACAGGTCAATGTTGATGAGTACTTAAATAGTAAACATTAGCATATTGGGTGGATGGAGAAAATAGCACCAATTTCTAGACTTGAAGGGCTAGCGTACACAACGGGGGGAGTCTTAGGCATTTAGATTGACTAATCAGTTTGAATTATGTTTTACTTGTCCACTTGATTGTGTTTTTACTTTAGTAACTAGGAGGTACTGTCACTTTTTCATGGATGTAAGCGAGTGCTTGAGCTTAAGACCCTAAATGCATGATTCAGTCCTACTAAGAAATGGTGAAATCAGGTGTGTAGGTAGTATTTAGACAAAAACTGAACAGTACAGTTGCTGTAAAGATATACGGGTCCATTTGAGTTAATGAGTACTCAAATGGTAAACCTAGTATATTGGGTGAATGAAGAAAACAAGGCCAATCTTTAGTCATGTAGTGCTAGCACGTCCTATGGGGGGAGTCTTGGGTCGTGTAGATTGTCAAATTAGTTTATGGATGTTTTACTTGTTTTTTTTTTAACTTGACTGTGTTTTACATTAGTAAGTAGATGTCACTGTCACTTTATTTATGCCTGTGAGCATTTTAAGCCTAATATTCTAAGAAATGACTTAGTATTATGATAAATCAAACTATTTTATATGTATTTAAATTTAACTTAACAGCATGTTTGAGTGATTGTAAGGCACGAATATGTGATTTGCATTGGTTTTAGTTAAATTTGCTAATAAACTTATTTACAGTTTACAGCACAAAGAAATCTATCTATCTATCTATCTATCTATCTATCTATCTATCTATCTATCTATCTATCTATCTATCTATCTATCTATCTATCTATCTATCTATCGATCTATTTATCTATCTATCTACCTAATCAGATTATAAAATGTTTACTCTTGAGTAGTCAGCTGAAGATAAGATAGTTCTCCATTGATCTTACATTTGGGGGTAATGAATTCCATAGTTTGGCCGCTTAAACTGAGAAAGATGTACCACCTACTGTGTTTTACTTGTTTGGTGGTGTTTTGAGACAGGGTGCCAATCTTGGGTGGATGTTTCTTTGTTGAATGTATTTGGTGATTTTATTACTGATGAAAAGTGTTCCTGCTTCATGTATTGCTTTGGGGAAGATACATCACATAGCTTTCATGGTGAAGAATCTTGATCTTGTGACGCTTAATCTTGCTAATATGTCCAATTGAGCATTCATTGTTAACTTGGAGTCAGTGGCAATGCCAAGGCTTCTTACTTCCTTACATACTTTAGGAGCTGGTCTTAGATTGTCAGGCCAGGCGCAGAGTGGGTCATCATTTTTTCCAATTGGCACAAGTGAGTATTTCCATTTTGGAGGCATTCAGTTTGAGATGGCTTTATGTTACCCACTGATCAATGGGTCTGAGAAACTGAAGATTTGTGTTTTCATTGTCTTTGTGACACTCCAGTTTAAGGAGTATTTCTGTGTCATCCACTTAGTTGTAGCGTGTGAGTTGTAATTCATTTATCATTGCTGGTAATAACATCATGTAGATTTTGACAAGCATAGGTGAGATGATTGAGCCTTGAGGGACCCCTGCTTTTTTCAAGTAGGGTTTGGATGAGAAAGGGGAAGTACGGATGACATTAGTTCTGATTTGTAGGTAGGATTTGATCCAGTCAAGGGCAGTCCCCTCTATGTCGGCTTTGTAGAGTCTTTGTATTAGCGTATCATAGTCAACTGGGTCAAAGGCAGCTGAGAGGTCCATGAGAAGTAGTGCAGCAACTCCATTGCAGTCTATTGTGTTTTAGGTCATCCCAGGTGAGGATCAGGGCAGATTCAGTGCCTCTTCCTGGGTGGAATCCAGTTTGGTAATCTGAAAGTATAAAGTTATCTTCAATGCATTCTGAAATCTGGGTAAAAGCTGCTCTTTCTATCAGTTTGCCCAGGGAAGGTCCATTTGTGATTGGTCTGCAGTTGTTGGGGTCATGTGGGTCCAGGTTTGTTTTCTTCAATAATGGGCATATTTATGCCTTGTTAAGGTTTTCAGAAAAGGTTCCCATAGTTAAAGAGTTATTGATGATTCTTTTTACTGGTGTAGCAGCAGAGGTAGATAAAAGAATATTCTTGGAAATGCGTCATGGGCAAGGGTCAGAAGGGTAGCCAGAAAGCCTTCTTGCTTTGACCGGATCCATGAATAGCATTTTAAATTCTGTCTGAATAGCACATTTCTTTAGCTGTTTTGATTGATAATTTGTACATACTGTTAAGTTTGCATAGCATTTTTTTAAATTTGCATTGCATTTTTGTTCTGCAAAAAGTGTACATGTGGGGTAATATTTGATGGCATAGGAGGATCTGTGTTGTTGTAAAATTTGTATAGCTCGCTTCATTTTTGTGTTTGCTATGCTGAATTATTGTTAGTGTTTCCTTCAGTGTTACCACCATGCCTCCTTTTTCTGGGCAGTGTCTGTGTCATCGGCCACCATTTGTCTTTGTTCTCCATGCCATGTGTCCAGGAGCCATTTTGTGTTGTCTATGTCCAAAGTCCTGAATGTGTTCGTTGTTCTCCATCCCTCCTTGCTCACTATTGTTATTTGCCCATGTGGATGGCAGACAGTTTGTGCGTCCAGCCTTTGCCAGATGCTTGAATGGATGGATGTCATGCCAGTTTAATAATATGCTTGGGGAACATTGCAGACTGGGTATACGAAGAACATGATTTTGATGAACAGTGTTATATAATATTAGCTTATTTTTTTTGCATTGTTTATTTTGTATCTCCTTGCCTCACACTAGGTTAATTTCTTCTTATCCTCCCATACAAACATTGACAATTATTGACCTTTTATGTATTTTTCTATTTTAATTTTTTTTTTTTTTTTTTTTATTATTTTAATTTGTATTTTTTATAATTCTAATTTCTTTTTAATTTATTTTTTTACTTTATATTTTATATTTTAATTGGTTTACATTTTTTCATTTTATTTTTTATCTATTTTTAATTTTTTTACGTTTTGCCTTGATCCATCTATCCATCCAATCACCATGGGTGCACAGCCATGCTAGAGCATTCAGTTTCTATAATCCCATTTCCTCCTGGGCACCCTGTCTGCTATGCACTACAGACAAGTCAGCAGCATCATTCATTTGTAAATGATTGATTATTTCCACCACCTTGCTACCATAAGTTTTTCTAAGGATTATTCCATTTAGCCAGGCACTTCTCTGACTACCACAGGGGTCTCCTTTAAAATAGACAGAGATAAAACAAAGATCTATATCTGTATGCTGTGTTGCCCAAATTGTAATTACATTTTATAGAATGGTGGTGGTGTGGTTTGACCCTACAAACAAGGTTTGGATAAATAGTTATTTATTACATACGTAACGGACCACACTAATGTTGCGTTTGTCTGTACTATTTCAACCTGCAACAATGTCATGTTTCACTAACTACATGTTTTTCTTGCTTGGTTGCTTTTAGGTGCACAAGAGAAGAAGACACATCACCCGCAGTACTGCCAAAAGAAGGCCTGTACAGTGTTTTCAGTCCTCCATTCCCTTCCGTTTGAACATCTTAGTGCCACTGCCAACTGAGTGCTTTAAGATGGCCCCAAAGAAAGTTGCTCCCAAGAAAGTGGTCAGTGAGAAGAAGTAGCTTTCCACCAGTGGTGTGCCGACTGGAACCTTTTTTAAAAGATGTGTGCCTGCCACAGTAGCCTCAGGGGAGGAAACTGGAAGTGGCACTCCTGCATCAACAGCACCACCTCCAACCTAAGCCCAATACCATGTCTGTCAGTGAGGCAGCCACTGCAATCCTGATGATGCAGACCAGCAGTGACACTGAATTTGATTTGTTCCTTTAGCAAAGTAGCACCCAATTGTTTCAGCAAATGGAGAAAAATGGACAGCAGCCGCAGCCAACAATAATATAATTTCCTGACATTGGAGCAGAACACGAGGTCAGGCTTCTTGCTGAGCATGAACCTCCTGTTTTAGCATCATTGGCTCCCAGAGGTCCAGCAAGGAAAAGGAAGGGTAATTCTCAATTTTCTCCAAGCACCACTTTTGATGACAATGATAGGGACATGGAGTAGACCCCTGCAGATTCCAGGAGATGCGAGGAGAAGCAAGGGAAAAGAAAAGTTCCTGAAAGCCTTAGAAAGATGAAAGGGGATGACGAGGAGGATGACAATGACAAGCTAGTAATTGTGGAAGCTGACACAGAGGAGTCCGACATTTATATTCAACCTGCTCTGAGGGATGTGGCACAGGTAGAACCACCAGCTCCCATATTTGTAAGGCTTCAACTGAGACCTGAACCAAACCCTACCTCAGTAGAAATATGCACTGCAAACAGGTAATCGACAACAAATCCACCTACCTCCAGTTCTTCTTCAGGCATTGGAAGTAGCCCATTAAGAAAGCACCTCTCCCCAGTTTGGGGCTTCTTTATGATGAGCAAAGAGGAGGAGAACATTGCAATATTCGCCACTTGCCACACAAGTGTTTATCGAGGTAAGCCTGGTTCAAGTTATGGTACTGGAGGCTAGATGACCCATATGAGAAGATATCACGCAATCCAGTGGGAGGAGCACCTTCAAAAAATTGCTGAACATGGTTGTGGTGGTGAAGGTGACGAGAGAAGGGAAACATCAGCTGTAACTAGTCAAATCAGAGTTGAAGGTGAAGAAGAAGAGGTTGCCATCCTCACGCAAAGCAGCCCTGTCCCCAGCAGTGCACCTGAATCACCTGCCTCTGCAACCTCTCAACGGCAGAAGAAGACTCAGAGTCAGATGGAGACACCACAGCAACCAGTGACAGCCCCACAATGCACATTAAGTCTACCACCACCTACTTCTCAAAAGTCGCCTGCATCAGTGGATCCAGAAAAAAAGAAAATCCAGGTGACTATAATGGGTATTTTTAGGTAGGAGGAACCTACGACTGCAACCACCCAGAGGCACATTTATACAATGGGAAACCTGCAAGAATGTTAGCGCTGAACCTTCTCCCTTTTTCTTTTGTGGAAGGAGTGGGATGATTAGAACTTGTGGCAGCCATCTGCCCAAAATGGAAGGTTCCAAGTTTGACCTATTTAGGTAGAGTTGCTGTTTCAGCACTGTATCACGATGTGTTGCAATAGGTTGGACAAGCTTTGCAGCAAAATTGTTGCCCACACTATCCATCTGACGACCACTTGTCACGCAACTGATTACATGTGAGCACTGCACACTGGATCTATTTTCAGGGCGTAAAGCAAAAGCTATCTATAGGTCTTGGCCCTGAAGAGAGTTTTGAGAGCATTTGGCAGCATGCAATAGTAGCTATGTTCACCATGGAGAAATCATAAACAGCTGCAAACATCCTGGATGAATTTAACAGCAAGGTAGCTGAATGGCTCTGACCCAGAGGTCTCTGAATTGGATGTGTTGCCATGGACAATGGCAGTAACATAGTCAAGGACATGGCAGATGTTGGCTACTTCAGGGTCCTGTGTTTGGTGCACTGCATCAACCTGGTTGTGCAAGACTTTCTAAAAAAAAAAGACATAGCCAGTAACATACTGACCACCTGCAGATAAACTGCCCTCATTTCAGCCATTCTTTTAAAGCCCGGAAGGAGTTGCAGATTATTCAGAGTGCTACTAGAGTACCAATTAAAGCCCTGATACAGGAGGTCTTAACATGTTGGACCTCAACCTATTGTATGTTGCAATGTCTGAGGAGTATAGACAGATCAATGGCTATGTCATTCAAAGAAGAGTGAATGCAATTGGGAAAGCTATGACCATGGATGTGGACAAATGGAGCCAAGTCAAATGCCTGACAAAGATGCCGCTCCTTTTTGAGATTTCCCATGGGAAGTTAGCAAGGAGGACTGCATGATGAGCTAAGGTATCCCGTTATTGCATCTGCTACGGGACCAGATAAAGACGGTGTCTGAGAGGTTTATACTCAGATGTGGGAATGAAAACAATGAAGCACATGCATTGGTTGAGAGCTTAAGCTATTGCTTGACTTGTAATCCAAGGCTGCAAAATGACTTTATCTCATCCAAAGAGTACACCTATGCCACCTTACTTAATCCACGCTACAAAAATTCTTCCCACTTCCATTCCTTTTTCTGAGGGGATGTTTCAAATTACAAGAGGTGGATTGTTGAGGAAGCCAGACATCAGGAAGAACAATGGCTGGAACTTAGAGTCCCACTCCACATTTCTGGAATGCTGCCTTCAACTTCCAGAGATGGCAGTCTTGTCTAATCGCAGCAGCCAACACCAGCCAACACCAACCACAAGAACCCCAAGGACAACAGCAACAGAAGAACTGGTTCCAATCTCCGCATTGACTTGGTTTAATGTGGCAGGCCTTAAAACCACTGCAGAGGCAAAGGCAAAAGAGATTGAGCCAGTGGCAGCACCAATGGCCATTCAAAGGATTTTCCAGGAGTATCTGGATGACCCATAAGAGGTGTATGTGGATCAAAACCCATTGGTGAATTGGTATGGGAAGAAGTGCCCAAGGTCAGAGCTCAACCGGCTGGCAATAAAGTATTTGGCTTGCCCTGTAGCCAGTATGTCTGCTTAGAGTGTGTTCAGTGCTATTGATGAAGTTGTTACAGTGAGAAGGGCCAGTCTCTCACCACAAAACATGGAGATATTCACCATGATCAAAATTAACCAACATTTCATGCCACATTGTTATACAATTCTGAAACACCGCAGAAAGAGGAGGAGGATGATTGGTCAGAATCAAGTGTGTGTAGCTGACCAACTACTGGGTGAGCCACCTGAGTTTGAGGACACACTCTAATTCCTGGACTGAGTATGCCAGTGCCACCATAGAATGCTTTAATTATTTTTGGTTGAACGTCTCTATTCATTTAATTTTCTTCTGTCATGTCATTTTTAGTCAAATAAGTGGATGGATTGAAATTGGACCAGTGTGTAGTGAAGAAGCCTCCACAATACCTTCATGACATTCAAGATAATGCCTTCCTCCCTTACATCCCTATCCTTTTTCTACATCACTTAGCAGGGCTGCCCCAAATGAACTTGTATTTACAAGAGTGCCAATACCAAATTCCAAAGTGTTAATAGTAAACTTTGATCAATCTTTAGTGTCTGATGAGTGATAATTTTTCCTGAAGGTGATTGGCCTTTACAAATTTACTAAGCAAAAATGTACATGTATAATCTATTCCTTTGTTCGGGGTCTTCAGAGACTAGACCAGTCACTTTAGTTGACAAACACAAATCTATGTGTCCCAGGCCAGCTCTCCCTTGCTGCTGCATTACTCTGTCCTGTTTTCTGCCTCATTCTCACTACCTTCCCCTCCTCTTCCCCTGTTTGAATGATTTCTTCTGCTTTCTGGCTTGTTTTCACAGCTTTTTTTCTCCTTTCCCTCTGCGTTTCTGAGTGCTTTCTTCTGTTTTCTTCCTAGTTTTCACTGCTTTCTCTCTCCTTTACCCTGTTTTTCTGAGTGCTTTCTCCTGTTTTCTGCCTCAGTTCCATTGCTTTCTCCATCCCTTTCCTCCATTTTTCTGAGTGCTTTCTCCTGCTTTATGCCTCATCTACTTCTTTCCCCCTCCTTTCCCCAATTTGTCTGTGTACTCTCTCCTGCTTTTTGCCTCCTTTCTTTCTTGATTTATTCCCTTTTCCCCATTTCTGCTCCTGCCTGCCATCTGTTTTTGTTTTACCTCCTATCTAACCCCTATTACTGTCTCCCAGCACCATTCCCTCCTCCCAGGACCTACTTAAGGGAGGCTGCAGCATGGCCGCACCACTGGCACACCAAAGATGCACCAAAGTCAAGCCTGTCTGTGCTTGTCCATACCTGGACCGTGCCCAGTGTTAGGACCCCTGGCTCTTCCACCACATGAATATACACTGCTGCTGCCCTTGACCCTGGACGCACCAACAACCACTTCTGCTGATCATTCCTGTGTACCAACAGAGGACCGTTCTCCTGCCAACACTGCTGCCTCACCTTCAGCACCGAAGCAACGAATGCAAAACACATCGACCACGACCACCACAACACAACTCCAGTACATCCTTCTCAACGTATGTTGACTAGTTAAACACTCCACGAGGTCTGAGACATGATCTCCTGCCTCACCCCAGATGTCATCTTCTTCACAGAAATCTGGCTCAACCATGCCTCTGCACCAGACAGTGTCACCACCATCCCTAAAGGTTACAAAACAGTGCACTGGGACTGAAACAACAAGCACAGAGGAGGAATCACCATCATCTACAGGGACACCATCTGCTGCACAACATCCTCCGACGACCCAACACTGGTAATGAAATACTCAACTTCCAACTCCACACAGGTGAAAAAAGTACCATCAGAGGCACCCTTGCCTACAGATCACTAGGACCACACCCTAGCTTCTGCAATGCCATCCCAGAAACCATTGTCATGCAAGCAATGGACACCGAGCACTACATATTCCTAGGGGACCTCAACTTCTACCTCGACGACCCTAGCAATGCCAAATCCACTCACCTCCTAAAAAGCCTGAGCAACATCAGCCTCAAGCAGCTCGTCACTGGCCCTCTCTAAATTGCAGGACACACACTCAACCCCATATTCACCTCCAGTGACAGAGTCAGGTACACCCACAAAACAGAACTCACCTGGTCTGACCATCACAGCGTAAACTTCACCATCTCCGGGCCCACAAACCCCAACACTGTACTACCCAGATCCAAGCGAAGAAACTGGACAAAGGTATCAGAAGACCAGTGGAACAACACTCCCCTCTGACTCCCCAGACTCTACACACGGCCCTGAACATGCAGCAAAGAGCTTTTCCAGGTGGATCACAGAATGCACCAATGCCATCACCCCCGCTGAGACAGCCAAGGTCAAAGAACAAAGCCTAAGAGCAAGCTGGCTCATCGAGGAACTTCACTCCTCTGAATGCAACTGTGGACAACCTGAAAGGAAGTGGTGCATCAGCAAAAAAACAGAACACCGTACTGCCTTCAGGACCGCCCTCAACCAGCACCACCTCGTCCTGAAAGAAACCAAGAAGAACCCACTAGCAGGCCACATCAAAGCAAGCATAAACCACAGCAAAGAAGTATTTGCCATCATGAAGGAGTCCCACAGCCACAGATAATGACATCACTCCCTCACAGGAGCTGTACAACATCCTCGCAGAACCTATTCCACAACAAGATCTCGCCTATCTAAGAAAACTTTGAACACCAAGGCCCTCATCCTGACCTTGGCGGGCGGCGGAGGCCGCCCGCCAAAGTCCCGCCGTCAGGTTACCGTTCCGCGGTCGAAAGACCGCGGCGGTAATTCTGACATTCCCGCTGGGCTGGCGGGCGGCCGCCTTCAGGCCGCCCGCCAGCCCAGCGGGAAAGAGGCTTCCACGATGAAGCCGGCTCGGAATCGAGCCGGCGGAGTGGAAGCTGTGCGACGGGTGCAGTTGCACCCGTCGCGTATTTCACTGTCTGCGCAGCAGACAGTGAAATACATTTAGGGGCCCTCTTACGGGGGCCCCTGCAGTGCCCATGCCAGTGGCATGGGCACTGCAGGGGCCCCCAGGGGCCCCGCGACCCCCCCTACCGCCATCCGGTTCCCGGCGGGCGGACCGCCGGGAACTGGATGGCGGTAGGGGGGGTCGGAATCCCCTCGGCGGCGCAGCAAGCTGCGCCGCCTTGGAGGATTCCAACGGGCAGCGGAAAACCGGCGGGAGACCGCCGGTTTTCCTGCACTGACCGCGGCCAAAGCGCCGCGGTCAGAATGCCCTGCGGGGCACCGCCGGTCTGTCGGCGGTGCTCCCGCCGACCCTGGCCCCGGCGGTCTAAGACCGCCGGGGTTAGAATCACCCCCAATGTCTCCACCACAGATAGCATCAATCTGCTCACATGCACAAACACCGGCCGCGGACACCTTCTCACCCAAGGGTACTCCTCACCACGCAAGACACTATCTCTATCATGAACTCCGTGGAGCACCCACAGACCCTTGTCCCACCACGTCTTCAACCTCAGAAGCAAGACAATCATGATTGAAGCTCAGGAAGATTCTGAATACCGCCATCACTGCAGCCTCCTTCCTGGAGGTCTGGAAACATGCTGAAGTGAGGGTCCTCTTGAAAAAAACATCCACCCACCCAGCCAAATCGAAGTACCACCAGCACATCTCTCTGTAGGAAAGTACCCTCTTTCTTGGCATGGTAACCCCCATTTTCTGCCTGATGCCAGTGTGTATGACTGTGTTCACTGGGATCCTGCTAACCAGGACCCCAGTGATTGTGCTCTCTCTCCCAAAACTCTGTATTGCATCCCACAATTGGCACACTGGTGCCCTATGATAAGTTCCTAGAATATGGTACCTAGATACCCAGGGCATTAGGGTTCCAGGGGAACCCTATAGGCTGCAGCACATATTTCCCATCCATAGGGAGCCCAAGCAAAGGGTTCTGCAGGACTTCCATTGAAGCCCGTGTGAAAAGGTGCAAGCACCCTTTCACTGCCACTTTTCACTGCACCAGGTCACTTATAGGTCACCCCCATGGCAGGCTTTCCAGCCCAAATGGGCAGGGTTGAAATTACCTGTGTGTGGGGGCACTCCTGCATCAGAGGTACCCCATGAACTCCAGGCCCATTTTCCCAGACTTCGTGAGTTGGGGGATGCCATTTTACGAGTGTACTGGACATAGTTCAATACCTATGTCCAGCCACATAATGGTAACTGAACCTAGGCATGTTTGGTATCAAACATGTTGGAATCAAACCCCAGTGCTTTTGCAAGCATTGGTTGTATGATTCCAGGCACTCTGGGGGCTCCTTAGAGGATGCCCAATATTGCCATTACAGACTTCTGAGGGTTGTGAGAAAGTAGCCTCTTTCTAGCATGGTTGCCCCCACTTTTGGCCTGTTTGTTAATGTGTGTCAGTGTGTATTTACTGTGTCACTGCGATCCTGCTAGCCAGAACCCCAGTGCTCATAGATAAAAACCTATATGTCAGTGTGTTTTGCCTGTCTCACTGGGATCCTGCTAGCCAGGACCCCAGTGGTCATAGTTTGTGGCCT
The DNA here is from genome assembly GCF_031143425.1 of Pleurodeles waltl. Taxonomy (NCBI): domain Eukaryota; kingdom Metazoa; phylum Chordata; class Amphibia; order Caudata; family Salamandridae; genus Pleurodeles; species Pleurodeles waltl. Next base: position 407,576,508 of record NC_090438.1, read on the forward strand.
AATGTGCATGCCTGTGTAGTGCCTAGCTTTGTCACTGAGGCTCTGCTAATCAGAACCTCCATGCTTATGCTCTCTCTGCTTGTACATTTGTCACTGTAGGCCAGTGACTTCATTTACCAACTTCAATTGGCATACTGGACCCCCTTTATAAGTCCCTAGTATATGGTATCTAGGTACCCAGGGCACTGGGGTTCCAGGAGATCCATATGGACTGCAGCATTTATTTTGCCACTCATAAGGAGCTCAGACAAACCCTTACACAGGACTGCCATTGCAGCCTGCGTGAAATAGTGCACACACTAGTTCACAGCCATTTTCGCTGCACTTAAGTAACTTATAAGTAACCTATATGTCTAACCTTCACTTGCTGAAGGTTAGGTGCAAAGTTACTAAGGGGCATATTTATACTCTGTTTGCGCCGACTGTGCGTCAAAAACTTTGACGCACAATCGCCGCAAACCGTGCACCATATTTAAACTTTGACGCCCGCGAATGCCAAAATTCCGCCGTGTGCATCATTTTCTAGATGCGGGAAACCGTCTTGCATTAATGACATGCAAGGTACGCGTTTCCATTCATAAAATGACCTAAACTCCTGTGCGGCTTATTTATGCTACCGAGCAAAAAAGATGAATGGCTGGGAGGCGGAGTCGGAAAATGACGCACAGCTTGATTTGTGTAAAAAAATAGCACCTGGGTCAGGGTAGGCGTTAAAATGGGGCAAACACACCTGTACTTAATGAAAACACACAGAAGCAACAGCAGAGCTCCAAAAGGAAGACATGGAGGTGCTTTTCATCCAGCATGCACGCAGACGCAGAGCACAGGACCAACAACAGCAGCTTCCACAACACCAGCAGGGACCCCCAAAGGCAACGCAGAAGGCAGGAGAGGATATTCCGCACCAGGACAACCCTTCTGGGACTCCACCTACAAGACATCATTCAGAGGTACTAGCTCAACTGGCAAGCCATTCAGCAGCTGCTACGCAACATTGAGCCACAGTTGGCACCCAGCTTGCAGACACCCCACACCATTCCACCAGAAACCATGCTGCTAGCTGTACTCCACATGTTGGCAAGTGGCTCCTTTCAAACCACTGGTGCCCTGGTTGCTGGGATCTCTCAGCCATCATTCTCCGCCTTCCTACCCAAGGTACTGGATGCTATCATCTCCCTCACACCCGCCACATCAGCTTCCCCAACACACAGCAGAAGTAGCAGGAGACAAAACAGGGGTTTTACCAAATTAATGGCTTCCCACACATCCTTGGTGCCATTGACTGCACACATGTACGCCTTGTGCCACCTGCTGCAACCGAACATCTATACTGAAACAGGAAGCACACACACTCCATCAATGCGCAGGCCATTGTCGATCACTGGGGTTTGATCACCAACATCGTGGCAAAGTATCCTGGGAGTGTACATGATTCATTCATCTTCCGTCACTGAACCATCAATCAACACTTCCAGGATATGGAAATGGGAAGTACAGAATCCCAGTTATATACACACTGCACAGCAACCCTCTAGGACACACAACACATACACCACAACATCGACACGTGGACAGGAAGACAATGAGGTTGTGACACCGCTAGGCATGTTTGAGATCCTCACCCAATGGGATACACACCTATGGACAAATGACAGTTCCAAATAACAACAGATGCCACTCCACAGACACATAGGGGACAATTTAAAACAACACAATGACAGAGACATGGCCCCAACTGGCTTTACAATTTGGAAGATTAATCTTTCAATATCACATCAATAACACTCAATCAAACACCCTTCCAAACAATAAGTACTGTGTAAGGGGTGAGTAATGTGTTTCGCTGCAGGTCAAACACCATGACACACATAGCATGATGATGACTACAATGAAGGTCACATGCATTCATTGAGGCTGTACCAATATCTCACATCACTCCTGCTCTCACATTGCCCACTACCAATAAGCAAGTGGACTGTGCGAAGAACACATATTGATGGGACAATATTGAAAGTGCACATTCCTACACATACGCATTGCGACAAATCAACACACACACAACAGATGTACAGGCATAAGGACCTTCTGAAACTCAAAATGACAACCTCACAACCAAGTTAGCCATCTGAACTAGAACATGTTCAGTAGTATAGGTACACGTTACAACCTGAGTCGACTTGGCAAAGGCAGAGAAATAGGTCTGCAGTGAAATTGTCATATATGTGAAATTAGTGCATAGTCAATTGTCAACCCGTCAGTGCTAACGACGTACAGAGATGTGTTGTACATTGTCTCCTTGCCAAATCTAAGGGTCTCACTGATGGTTAAATAATTCTATTGCATATGTGAAATTGGATGGGATGTCCAGGGTATATAGATGCAATCATGTTACCACCACTGTGGAATTGAATCTGTGTATGAAAGTATCATCTCACCCCCAGTTAAGACACAGGGATACCTATTTCACATGACACAATGCAAGGGAGTACACACTGTACTGCAACTCAACAAAAATACTGCTGACATCCGGTCAACAGCCAAACACCCGTTCAGATAAGGAAACAACCCAATGCTGATGGTACATCCTAGAAGCCTAGGATTCCACACAATAACACAAACACTGATGAGTCACAGACAACACAAGAGAACAACTGCCATGCAAAGTGATAATTATGGTGCAAGGTACATCAACATGTTCTCACTCATTTTCTCTTTCAGCTGATCAGGGGTATGGGATCCAGCCATGGATCATGACCCCATTTGCAAACCCAAGCACTACAGCAGAGCGTGCCTATAATGAGGCACAAAGGAGGACACGCAACTTTGGCATCCTGAAGTCAAGATTCAGGTGCCTCGACATCACCGGAGGCAGCCTCCTATACTCACCAGAAATGGTGTGCAAAATAATTTTGACCTGTGCCATCCTGTACAACATATGTGTAAGAAGGAACATTCCCCTATATGAACCCGACCCACAAACGCCTGAAGAGGAGGAAGAGGAGGATGCTGTCCATCAGCATGAGGGTGACCATCCAAACACAGCTGCAGGATTGCGTCGGAGATAACATATTGTCCAAAATTTCTTTTAACTCTACTCATCCATCACCACTGTCTTACCATATGTCAATAAACACCTATACTATTCACTATATCATGGTCAGGACAATAATTTTTGCATAACATTATCTCTAACTATCAGAATCAGAGTGTAGCCTCATGGAGCATTGCTGGAATACAGATTAGGACACAGAAAAATCCAAATCTATTTTGATGCGTATGAATGTAGAGCCAAATTCACACACACTGTAAATTACATATATCCTGTACATTTCACATTAAAAGGGCAATGCAGAGGACCACATCTATTTCACACATACATGTTGGCAACATGGTTCATCGCAGCATATTGCACACAACTAAGACACCATCAGTCAATAAGGGAAAAAATGCCTCATACATGAGGCAGTGGATGTGCTATTGCATTGGTGACAAGAAGGTATAACCATACCCTTGACAGCAGTAAGTCCTACGTCACCTATCTTTGCAAGGACTATGGGGGGCATTCCAACCCTGGCGGTCGGTGTTAAAGCGGCGGCAAAACCGCCAACAGGCTGGCGGTAAAGAAAATGCAATTCTGACCCTGGCGGAAACCGCCAACAGAGACCGCCACTTCAACACACCGCCCGCCACTGCGGGACAAACTAACAGTGCGGTGGTCACCGCCAACAGACAGGCGGGAGACAATGTACCACCCACCCTATCACAACCCACCAATCCGCCACCTTTTCCAGGGCAGTAGCCCCGCCGATATAAACACGGCGGAAACAGCCATTTCAAATGGAAAACGCTCACCTCCATACACTCCACGAGGAATCTGGACAGCATGGAACCAGAACTCCACATCCTCCCAGCGATTGTCTTCCTGCTCCTCTACCAGGAGCACGAACGCCGGCGCAGAAGACAACGGTGAGTACTGCACCTACGACACAGGGGAGGGGGGAGGCACAAAAATACGGGGACACACATATGCGACACACCCACCCTCACCCTCACCCACTATAACACACACATCAATGCATAGCAACACATCACAGTTACCCCCTCAAACCCCCTGTAAGAATGCAAAGACAAAAGGAAATGATAATAAACATTGGAATATATTGTATAACTGGCATTAAAATATATCACACATCTAAAACTTTATATACATAAATTGTCCAGTCCGATATGTGTATCAGGCATTGTTCGTGGGCCACTGGGCCCAAATCACATGGGCAAAGCCCACACAGGATACCTGACTCCAACGGAGAGAACACTGCAGGGGCATCAGATACCAAAACTACAGGCACCTCAGGGGGAAGGGAATGGGGGCACCTCAGCCAGATGAGTCCATGACGCCAGATCCACGAGGGGCCTCCATGGCCACTGTTTCATCCTGGGGAGTGCAAAGCCACAGTCTCTCAAGTCTCTACAGTGGGTGGCTTGCCCACTGTGCCATCCTGGGGAGTGCAAAGCCACAGTCTCTCAAGTCTATACAGTGGGTGGGTTGCCCACTGTGCCATCCTGGGGAGTGCAAAGCCACAGTCTCTCAAGTCTCTACAGTCGGTGGGTTGCCCACTGTGCCATCCTGGGGAGTGCAAAGCCACTGTCTCTCAAGTCAATATCAGTCTCCACTGGTACTGGAGGGGGAGTAGTGCCCAGAGTGCTTCGTGCAGCCCTGCCCAAAACAGATGCAGGCCTGCCCCTTCCGCCAATGGGCCAGTGGTGCTTGAGACGGCGGTGCCCAGCGGAGCGGTGCTTGAGACGGCGGTGCCCAGTGCTGCGGTGCTTGAGACGGCGGTGCCCAGCGCAGCGGTGCTTCGGATGAAGGGCCCAGCGGAGCGGTGCTTGAGATGAAGGGCCCAGCGCTGCGGTGCTTGAGACGGCGGTGCCCAGCGGAGCGGTGCTTGAGACGGCGGTGCCCAGCGGAGCGGTGCTTGAGACGGCGGTGTCCAGTGCAGCGGTGCTTCGGATGAAGGGCCCAGCGGAGCGGTGCTTGAGATGAAGGGCCCAGCGCAGCGGTGCCTTGAGACGGCGGTGCCCAGCGGAGCGGTGCTTGAGATGAAGGGCCCAGCGCTGCGGTGCTTGAGATGAAGGGCCCAGCGCAGCGGTGCTTGAGACGGCGGTGCCCAGCAGAGCGGTGCTTCGGATGAAGGGCGGAGCGGTGCTTGAGATGAAGGGCCCAGCGCAGCGGTGCCTTGAGACGGCGGTGCCCAGCGGAGCGGTGCTTCGGATGAGTGCCCAGTTCAGTGGATCAGCCCATGGCGTGGAGGTCATTCGCCACCTGACCTGTGGCTGGCTGCGCCTTCCTGCCCACCTGGGATGGGCTTGGTGGGGCCCTCCTGGGCTGCAGTACCGGGCCTGTTGGTGTCCTCCTGCCCACCTGGGATGGGGCATGCGGGGCCCTCCTGCACAGCTGGGCTGCTGGCGGTCTTGTCGGGCGTGCTGCCCTTCCCAGCCTTCCCTGGTCGCCTGTGGCCCTTCCCCACCTTTGGCGGTGTGCCAGGTGGCACCACACACCCTGCCGGTGCCATGGTAGGGATTTTGGTTCCAGGTGTTTTAGGCCTCTGGCGCCGGCCAGTGACAATCTTCGCATGTTTTTGCGGCGGTGGGCGGCCGGTGCCTTGGCTCCCTACTGAGCTGGCTGCCCTTGAGGGTGGGGGACTCCACTGTCCATGGCAGACTGTCTTCACAGGGCCCGCTTTTGTGGTGGCTGAGGTGCTGACTGGAGTCTTTTTAGATGGTCGGGGTGGGGGAGTTGTAGGAAAGAGGTCAAGTTTGGAAAGGAAAATAAGTTTGGGAAGAGAGGGACGGGTAGGTGTAGTAGGTATGGGAGTGGAGGAAGAGGTTGGGGTTATAGGAGTTTGAAGTCTGGTGTCTTTGGGTGCAGGTGCTTGGGCTGGAGGCTGTCGTGAGGTGGATGGCTGTTGGGAGGGTGGCTGCCTGTATTTGTGTAGCTTGGAAGAGGGGGTGACAGACACACTGGGAGAGGGCACAGGGGACGTGTAAATGGTAGTGGGGGTGGTGACTGCACGTGTGCGGTGGGTTCTGGTGGGTGTGCTGGTGATGGACGAAGTGGCTGAAGATGTTGTACATGCAGGTGTGAGTGGAGACGTGACAGGGAGGGAGGAGGGAGACGAGGAGGAGGGGGACACAGTGGAGGCCGTGGGTGTTGGTATGTCTGTATGGATGTTGCTTGTGTGAATGCTTGTGTGATGTGTGGTGCTTATGTCTGGATGAGCTTCCCTTGGGTGTTGAGGTGTGTGCAGGCTGGTCTGATGGTGTGTCTGGGATAGGCAGAGGTACAGGTGATAGGGTCTGGGTGGAAGAAGTTGGAGGGGGAGGCTAGAGACAGGGACAATTGCTGCCATCAGTGCTGAGGCCAGAGTGTTGAACGATCGCTGATGGGCAGCCTGACCAGAATGAATGCCCTCCAGGTATGCATTACTCTGGTGCACTCCCTTTCTACACCCTGGATGGCATTCAAAAGGGTAGACTGCCCAACAATGAGCGTCCTCAGGAGGTCAATGACCTCCTCACTGAGGGCAGCAGGGGTGACAGGGGCAGGGCCTGAGGTGCCTGGGGCGAAGGAGATGCCCACCTTCCTGGGTGAGCGGGCACGGGGCAAACGCTGACGGGCTGCTGGGAGGGCGGTGCTGGTGCGCTGGGTGGCGGCTGTACCTGTTGTTGCGGGGGGCATGGATGTTGCCGCCACCACAAGGGAGCTCCCTTCAGAGGATGAGTCGCTGTCAATAATGTCTGCACGGATCCCCGCTGTGGAGCTCCCCTCACCCTCCGTCCCACTGGTGTATTCGGACTCCGTTGCATGGCCCTCCAGGGCCATGTGGGATGCAGCTCCCTCGTGCTCCGATGCCACTTCTCCTCCACCTCATGATGCTAATGCACACATGAACAGGAAGACCACAAAAAAGGGGGGGGGAGAAATAAAGACATGTTGAGTGCATGCATTGGCGACACCGTTGGCGGAGAGGACAGACACAGAAGCCCCCTGCACTACGCCGCGCACTTGGGGTCCACTACTCAATCCGTGGGACATGGCCTACAAGCCTATGGACGACAACTGCACACATAGATGACACAGGGCCTTGAATAGCTGTACTTGGCACCCTACAGAGGTGGGGGGTGGGGGCACAGGGCCATGCCTTATGGAGGGGCCTAGCCTACAGAATTCGCCCTGGCCTAGGGATACCCACAGCCCTCCTCCCCCACCCAGACACCTCCACTGCGCGCAAAGTCAGCAGAATGAGAATGTACTCACCCCCTTGTGTCTGCTGTGATGTCCTCACGCGCCCATCCAAATCGGGGTAGGCCACCGCCAGGATCCGGGACATCAGGGGGGTCAGAGTACGACTGGCACCCCTCCCACGTTGGGAGGCCATCCCCAGCTGAGCCTCCGCTGTCTTCCTGCTCCAGCGTCGGATGTCCTCCCATCTCTTCCGGCAGTGGGTGCCCCGTCTCTGGTGGACCCCCAGGGCCCGGGCGTCCTTGGCGATGGCATGCGAAATGTCTATCTTCTGGTGGGCGCTGACCTATGTGAAATGTGCAGGGGGAGAAAAATAGTCATCACCTTCTGCACCCTCAATGTGAGTGGCCCCTCATCCCTACCCTTGCCATGTGGCACATCCTGTCATCCGTCATCTGATGTATGCCTCATTCGCTCCCCTCCCCACCATCTTTCATCCACCCGACTCAACACAGGCATTGACCACAAAGCATGGTCCCAGTGTACTTACCTGTTGGTCTGGAGGACCGTAGAGTAGCGCATACTGGGGGAGGACCCCATCCACGAGTTTCTCCAATTCTTCAGATGTGAAGGCAGGGGCCCTTTCCCCAGTCGCATGAGCCATTGTCTCTTCTAGACCGAGGTCACAGCAGCACTTGCAGTGTAGGTCCTCTCCCTTTGTCGAAGATCAGGTATTGAGTGATTAAGCAGATAGAAAATGGCGGTCACGCCCGCAGCGGTGCGTACCGCGGCGGTGCGTACCGCGACCGCCGGCGCTCATCGTCATTGGCTCCTGAGACCCATAGGGTTCAATGTTAACCAATGCTGCTTAGCGCCGCGGTCTTCGCCCGCCTACCGCCACGGTGTGCCACGCCAGCGCATTTTCCTCACATCCCATTGTCGCACTTCACAGGTCAGGCAGCTGCCATTTCAAGGGCAAACATGGCTTAATTTCTACTGCGTCATACATACCTAGGCCTTGCATCGACACTCATACAAGCCATACAATGCATTGGGAATCATGTTATGTGCAAGCTGTGGGGACGTACCTGTGGGTTGATTGACTCTGTGCTCGCTGTTGTCCTTCATAGGCACCGTCCGCTGGGACTTGCGAGGAGATGGCGGAATCTTCCAGTGTACAGACCGCTGGTGGACCTGTCGACAATGGAGGAAAGACATGTCATACTGACATACAGGCTTGACCGAGCCACTATACAGGAACTGTGTGCCCAGCTAGAGCCAGACCTGATGTCACCAATCCGCCAACTCACAGTGATCCCCCCTCTAGTGCAGGTCCTGTCAGTACTCCATTTTCTAGCAAGTGGGTCATTTCAAACAACAGTGGCCATATCATCAGGGATGTCCCAGCCCATGTTTTCCAAGGTGTTGTCCAGAGTGTTGTCTGCCCTGCTGAAACACATGCAGAGTTACATTGTCTTCCCTGAGGTGGGGGAATTGGCTACAGTGAAGGGTGATTTCTATGCCCTTGGACATATCCCCAACATCATTGGTGCCGTTGATGGGACACATGTTGCTTTGGTCCCCCCCAGCAGGAGTGAACAGGTGTACAGGAACAGGAAGAGTTATCATTCCATGAATGTCCAGATGGTGTGTTTGGCAGACCAGTACATCTCCCATGTGAATGCCAAGTTCCCTGGCTCTGTGCATGACGCGTACATCCTGCGGAATAGCAGCATCCCTTACGTGATGGGTCAACTCCAGAGGCACCGTGTGTGGCTAATTGGTGACTCTGGTTACCCCAACCTGTCATGGCTACTGACCCCAGTGAGGAATCCCAGGACAAGGGCAGAGGAACGCTACAATGAGGCACATGGGCGTACTAGGAGGGTGATCGAGCGGACCTTCGGCCTCCTGAAGGCCAGGTTTAGGTGCCTCCATATGACAGGTGGTTCCCTAATGTACTCACCAAAGAAGGTGTGCCAGATCATCGTGGCCTGCTGTATGCTTCACAACCTGGCTTTGCGACGCCAAGTGCCTTTTCTGCAGGAGGATGGTCCAGATGGTGGTGTTGTAGCAGCTGTGGAGCCTGTGGAGAGTGAAGAGGAGGAAGGCGAAGAGGACCACATAGAGAACCGGAACACAGTAATACAGCAGTATTTCCAATGACACACAGGTAAGGATCGACACCGGCATATTACATTTACTTAAAGAGTACTACCTCTCTACTGTCTGACCTTTTCCCCCAGTGTATGGTAACTGAGTTGTGACTTTCCCTTCCGATTTCAGAGATGTGGGCCCCACTGCGTGACATCTGCTATGTTTCCCATGGACTACAGCTGTGTGACAGTGGTATGTTGTCATCACAATGTACATATACATTTTGGCACGGTCATGTCTAATACATTTGTATTAACCGCTTCTGTGCCTTGGACGAGATGATCTCGTCCAAGGCTGCAGTTCCCCTGTGCCTTGGACAAGATCATCTCGTCCAAGGCACAGGGGAACTTGGGGGAGCGCTAGCGCGCCACCCCGTGCACCCCCCTCCCCCCCAGGCGGGGATGGAAGGGGAACACCTTCCCCTTCCACCCCCACCCCCGTGACGTCAGCGCGTGAGCGCGCGCTGATTTGTCACAGGGGCCTCCCCCATCGCGCTGGAAGCAACGCTTCCAGCGCGATTGAAAGAGAAATGCAAAAGCATTTCTCTTTCAATCACTGGGGGAGGCCCGGAGGGGCTTCAAAGGGAAGGAAAAGTATTTCCTTCCCTTTGAAGTCTCTCCGAGGGTTTCAAAAGCCGGATTGCATGCAATCCGGCTTTTGAAACCCCACTAGACACCAGGGATTTTTTTTTTTTTACAGAAATTTCCATAAGGGAGCGACCCCTTGGGCAAGGGTCGCTCCCATGGGGGGCATTTTTTCGGGAAGGCCTTTCTGCCCCCCCTGGTGGCAGATCGGCCTATTATTAGGCCGATGTGCCCCCAGGGGGGGCAGAAACCTCTAGGCACCAGGGACCATTTTTTTTTATTTTTTTTTTGTTTCATTTTATTTTTTTAGGTGGGGAGCGACCCCTTAGGCAAGGGTCGCTCCCCTTGGGGGAAAATTATATTTAGGCCAATCTGCCCCCCTTGGGGGCAGAAACCACTAGACACCAGGGAGTTTTTTCTTTGCTTGAATTTCACGCAAGGGGAGCGACCCCTTAGGCAAGGGTCTCTCCCTGGGGGGGCAAATTTATTTTAGGCCATTTCTGCCCCCCCGGGGGCAGATCGGCATATTATTAGGCCGATCTGCCCCCAGGGGGGGCAGAAACCTCTAGGCGCCAGGGCAAAAATGTTTGTGTGTTTTTTTTTTTTTGTTTGTTTGTTTTTTTAGAGATGGGGAGCGACACATCAGGCAAGGGTCGCTCCCCAGGGGGACAAATTGTATTTAGACCATTTCTGCCCCCCTGGGGGCAGATTGGCAGAGTTTAGGTCAATCTGCCCCCAAGGGGGCAGAAACCACTAGGCACCGGGGATTTGTTTTTTGGCGCCAATGTCACGCAAGGGGAGCGAACCCGTAGGCAAGGGTCGCTCCTGGGGGGGCAAATTTATTTTAGGCCATTTCTGTCCGATCAGCCTATTATTAGGCCGATCTGCCCCCAGGGGGGGGGGAGAACCTTCTAGGCGCCAGGGCAAATTTTTTTTTGGTGTTTTTTTTTGTTGTTTGTTTGTTTTTTTAGAGATGGGTAGCGGCCCATCAGGCAAGGGTCGCTGCCCTGGGGGGCAAATTGTATTTAGGCCATTTCTGCCCCCTTGGGGGCAGATTGGCCAATTTTGATGAGGCCAATCTGCCCCCAAGGGGGTCAGAAACCACTAGACACCAGGGAGTTTTTTCTTTGCGTGAATTTCACGCAAGGGGAGTGACCCCTTAGGCAAGGGTCGCTCCCTGGGGGGGCAAATTTATTTTAGGCCATTTCTGCCCCCGCGGGGGCAGAAACCTCTAGGCGCCAGGGCAAATGTTTTTTTGTGTTTTTTTTTTTTTTTAAAGATGGGGAGCGACCCATCAGGCAAGGGTCGCCCCCCTGGGGGCAGATTGGCCGATTTTAGGTCAATCTGCCCCCGAAGCCACTAGGCACCGGGGATTTGTTTTTTGGCGCAAATGTCACACAGGGGGAGAGACCCCGTAGGCAAGGGTCGTTCCCGGGCATGGGGGGTTTGGGGGAGTGTCAAATTTATTTTAGGGCATTTATGCCCCCCCCCTCCCGGGGCCGGCTGAGCTAGAGGCCAAACTCCACAGGTAGGCACTTTGCAAAAAACACCTCTGTTTTCTGTGAAAAAATATGTTGTGTCCACGTTGTGTTTTGGGCCATGTCCATTTGTGGGCGCTAGGCCTACCCACAGAAGTGAGGTACCAATTTTATCGAGAGACTTAGGGGAACGCTGGGTGGAAGGAAATTTGTGGCTCCTCTCAGATTGCAGAACTTTCTGCCACAGAAATGTGAGGAACGTGTGTTTTTTTAGCCAAATTTTGAGGTTTGCAAAGGATTCTGGGTAACAGAACCTGGTCCGAGCCCCACAAGTCACCCCATCTTGGATTCCCCTAGGTCTCTAGTTTTCAAAAATGCACAGGGTTGGTAGGTTTCCCTAGGTGCCGGCTGAGCTACAGGCCAAAATCCACAGGTAGGCTCTGTTTTCTTTCAAAAATTTGGATTTGTCCACGTTGCGCTTTGGGGCGTTTCCTGTCGCGGGCGCTAGGCCTACCCACACAAGTGAGGTATCATTTTTATCGGGAGACTTGGGGGAACGCTGGGTGGAAGGACATTTTTGGCTCCTGTCCGATTCCAGAACTTTCTGCCACAGAAATGTGAGGAACATGTGTTTTTTTAGCCAAATTTTGAGGTTTGCAAAGGATTCTGGGTAACAGAACCTGGTCCAAGCCCCACAAGTCACCCCTCCTTGGATTTCCCTAAGTCTCTAGTTTTCAGAAATGCACAGGTTTGGTAGGTTTCCCTAGGTGCTGGCTGAGCTAGAAGCCAAAATCTACAGGTAGGCACTTCACAAAAAACACCTCCTGTTTTCTTCCAAAAATTTGGATGTGTCCACGTTGCGCTTTGGGGCGTTTCCTGTCGCGGGCGCTAGGCCTACCCACACAAGTGAGGTATCATTTTTATCAGGAGACTTGGGGGAACGCTGGGTGGAAGGAAATTCGTGGCTCCTCTCAGATTTCAGAACTTTCTGCCACAGAAATGTGAGGAACATGTGTTTTTTTAGCCAAATTTTGAGGTTTGCAAACGATTCTGGGTAACAGAACTTGGTCCGAGCCCCATAAGTCACCCCTCCTTGGATTCCCCTAGGTCTCTAGTTTTCAGAAATGCACAGGTTTGGTAGGTTTCCCTAGGTGCCGGCTGAGCTAGAGGCCAAAATCTACAGGTAGGCACTTCGCAAAAAACACCTCTGTTTTCTTCCCAAAAATTGGATGTGTCCACGTTGCGCTTTGGGGCGTTTCCTGTTGCGGGCGCTAGGCCTACCCACACAAGTGAGGTATCATTTTTATCTGGAGACTTGGGGGAACGCTGGGTGGAAGGAAATTTGTGGCTCCTCTCAGATTCCAGAACTTTCTGCCACAGAAATGTGAGGAACATGTGTTTTTGTTAGCCAAATTTTGAGGTTTGCAAAGGATTCTGGGTAACAGAAACTGGTCCGAGCCCCGTAAGTCACCCTCCTTGGATTCCCCTAGGTCTCTAGTTTTCAGAAATGCACAGGTTTGGTAGGTTTCCCTATGTGCCGGCTGAGCTAGAGGCCAAAATCTACAGGTAGGCACTTTGCAAAAAATACCTCCTGTTTTCTTCCAAAAATGTGGATGTGTCCACGTTGCGCTTTGGGGCGTTTCCTGTCGCGTGCGCTAGGCCTACCTACACAAGTGAGGTATCATTTTTATCGGGAGACTTGGGGGAACGCTGGGTGGAAGGAAATTTGTGGCTCCTCTCAGATTCCAGAACTTTCTGCCACAGAAATGTGAGGAACATGTGTTTTTTTAGCCAAATTTTGAGGTTTGCAAAGTATTCTGGGTAACAGAACCTGGTCCGATCCCCGCAAGTCACCCCTCCTTGGATTCCCCTAGGTCTCTAGTTTTCAGAAATGCACAGGTTTGGTAGGTTTCCCTAGGTGCCGGCTGAGCTAGAGGCCAAAATCTACAGGTAGGCACTTCGCGAAAAACACCTCTGTTTTCTTCCAAAAATTTTGATGTGTCCACGTTGCGCTTTGGGGCGTTTCCTGTCGCGGGCGCTAGACCTACCCACACAAGTGAGGTATCATTTTTATCGGGAGACTTGGGGGAATGCTGGGTGGAAGGAAATTTGTGGCTCCTCTCAGATTCCAGAACTTTCTGCCACAGAAATGTGAGGAACATGTGTTTTTTTAGCCAAATTTTGAGGTTTGCAAAGGATTCTGGGTAACAGAAGCTGGTCTGAGCCCCACAAGTCACCCCATCTTGGATTCCCCTAGGTCTCTAGTTTTCAGAAATGCACAGGTTTGGTAGGTTTCCCTAGGTGCCGGCTGAGCTAGAGGCCAAAATCTACAGGTAGGCACTTCGCAAAAAACACCTTTGTTTTCTTCCAAAAATGTGGATGTGTCCACGTTGCGCTTTGGGGCGTTTCCTGTCGCGGGCGCTAGGCCTACCCACACAAGTGAGGTATCATTTTTATCGGGAGACTTGGGGGAACGCTGGGTGGAAGGAAATTTGTGGCTCCTCTCAGATTCCAGAACTTTCTGCCACAGAAATGTGAGGAACATGTGTTTTTTTAGCCAAATTTTGAGGTTTGCAGAGGATTCTGGGTAACAGAACCTGGTCCGAGCCCCGCAATTCACCCCTCCTTGGATCCCCCTAGGTCTCTAGTTTTCAGAAATGCACAGGTTTGGTAGGTTTCCCTAGGTGCCGGCTGAGCTAGAGGCCAAAATCTACAGGTAGGCACTTAGCAAAAAACACCTCTGTTTTCTTTAAAAAAATTGGATGTGTCCACGTTGTGCTTTTTAGGCGTTTCCTGTCGCGGGCGCTAGGCCTACCCACACAAGTGGGGTATCATTTTTATCGGGAGACTTGGGGGAATATACATTAGCAAAACAAGTGTTATTGCCCCTTGTCTTTCTCTACATTTTTTCCTTCCAAATATAGGAGAGTGTGTAAAAAAGACATCTATTTGAGAAATGCCCTGTAATTCACATGCTAGTATGGTCACCCCGGAATTCAGAGATGTGCAAATAACCACTGCTCCTCAACACCTTATCTTGTGCCCTTTTTGGAAATACAAAGGTTTTCTTGATAGCAATTTTTTACTCTTTATATTTCAGCAAATGAATTGCTGTATACCCGGTATAGAATGAAAACGCACTGCAGGGTGCAGCTCATTTATTGGCTCTGGGTTCCTCGGGTTCTTGATGAACCTACAAGCCCTATATATCCCCGCAAACAGAGGAGTCCAGCAGACGTAACAGTATATTGCTTTCGATAATCTGACATTGCAGGGAAAAGTTACAGAGTAAAACGTAGAGAAACATTTATGTTTTTTTCACCTCAATTTGAATATTTTTCTTTTTCAGTTGTTATTTTCTGTAGGAAACCCTTGTAGGATCTACACAAATGACCCCTTGCTGAATTCAGAATTTTGTCTACTTTCCAGAAATGTTTAGGTTTCTGGGATCCAGCATTGGTTTCATGCCCATTTCTGTCACTGACTGGAAGGAAGCTGAAAGCACAAAAAATTGCAAAAATGGGGTATGTCCCAGTAAGATGCCAAAATTGTGTTGGAAAATTGGGTTTTCTGATTCAAGTCTGCCTGTTCCTGAAAGCTGGGAAGCTGCTGAGTTTAGCACCGCAAACCCTTTGTTGATGCCATTTTCAGGGGGAAAACCACAAGCCTTCTTCTGCAGCCACTTTTTTCAATTTTTTTGAAAAAAACGAAATTTTCCCTGTATTTTGGCCAATTTCTTGGCCTCCTTCAGGGGAACGCACAAAGTCTGGGTACATCTAGAATCCCTAGGATGTTGGAAAAAAAGGACGCAAATTTGGCTTGGTTAGCTTATGTGGACAAAAAGTTATGAGGGCCTAAGCGCGAACTGCCCCAAATATGCAAAAAAAGGCCTGGCACAGGAGGGGGAAAAGCCCTGGCAGCGAAGGGGTTAAATCACAGGCAGACTCCAGACTCTTTTGTGCAATAAGTGTGTTTATTAGGGTGTTCTAAATTGGTGGGTGGTTGCAAATCAGTGAGGGGTGATGGTGGAGGATTGTCCATGGGAGAGTCCAGACTATCAGTATCACAGGTGCATTGTCCAAATGCCTGTGGAAAGTGGAGCAGGGACAGTTTAAGGCTGGACAGGGTGACAATGTGGGACAGTGGGATGACAATCAGGGAGGTATCCTTTGCTGGCGGGGGTCTTGGCATCTTACTCTGTCTTCTTCCTGGATCTCAGGGCCCGCTTGCGGGGTGGTTCTCCTTCTGCAGGGGGTGGGGTTCTGGTGGCCTGTTGGTCTTGGGTCGGGGCCTCCTGTCCACTAGCGCCGGCGGAGGTGGTAGGCAGTTCTTGGTCAATGCTAGTGACAGGAGCCCTTTGTGGTGCCACAGTGTCCCGCAATGTGGTGACTACCTGATTCAGAGCCACTACGATGTTGCCCATGGCGGAACTGATGTTTCTTAGTTCCTCCCTGAACCCCATATACTGTTGCTCCTGCAGAAGCTGGATCTCCTGAAACCTTCCCAGGACTGTCGCCATCGTCTCCTGGGAGTGGTGGTATGCTCCCATGATGGAGGAGAGGGCCTCGTGGAGAGTGGGTTCCCTGGGCCTGTCCCCCCGTCGCACAGCAGCCCTCCCAGTTCCCCTGTTTGCCTGGGCCTCTGTCCCCTGGACCGTGTGCCCACTACCACTGCCCCCAGGTCCCTGTTGTTTTTGGGGTGGTGGGTTAACCTGGGTGCCCTGTAGTGGTGGACACACCGCTGATTGACGTGTCCTGGGGACAGAGATATGGGCCCGCTGGGTGGGCACTGTGCTGGTGTTCCCAGAGGGGGGAAGGTCTGCTGTGGCCTGTGGCTGTCTGAGGGGAACCGACTGTCCCGAGGTCCCCGATGGGCCGGGCTGGTCATCTAGATCCAGGGAGACAGAGCTGCTGTCATCACTGTGGGCCTCTTCTGGGGGTGGAGTGGACATTTGTGGACCCTCCCGCACGGTGACGTGGCGTTCGGGTCCTGCAGGGGTATAAAAGTATGGTTATTGCTTCTGTTTGTGCCATAGCGTGCAATGGGTGGGTGCCCGTGTACCCCTGGGCTTGCATTCCTGTGTGGGGGCTTTTGTGACGGTGTTTTTGGGGGGGGGGATGGTTATGTGCAGTGGCCATGCTTAGGTGATGGGTGTCCATGCTTTGTGGTCGCATGCAGGGCTTGGTGTTGGGATGGGTGGGTTGTGATGGTGAGACATTTGCATGGATTGGCTGTGATGGGGGTGAGGGTGAGTGTGGGGGTATGAGTTGGCATGCTGGTGGGGTGGGGGGGATGAAGTAGTGAAGATTTCACTTACCAGAGTCCGCGATGTTGTGCCTGGATACCATGGAACGCACCTTCCCCTGTAGGTGTTTCCACCGCTTCCTGATGTCGTCCCGATTTCTTGGGTACTGTCCCACAGCGTTGAACCTGTCCACTATTCTGCTCCATAGCTCCATCTTCCTGGCAATGGTGGTGTGCTGCACCTGTGTCCCGAATAGCTGTGGCTCTACCCGTACAATTTCCTCCACCATGACCCTGAGTTCTTCGTTAGAAAACCTGGGGTGTCTTTGCGGTGCCATGGGGTGGTGTGGGGTGGATTGTCTGGTGCTAAGTGTGGTGATGTGTATTGGTGTGTAGTTTGAAGTGCGTGGTAATATTGCTGGGTGACAGTGAATTGCGCGTCTGTGTGCTCGTATCTCTTTTCTCTGTGCGTGTTCACGAATCTCTAGTAGTGGGGGTTTGTGGATGATGTGGGTGTGTGTTTTATATTGTATTGGGTGTGTGGGAGTGTTGTTTGTATGTGTATCAGGTGTGTGTATTTCAAATTGTCCAATGTGGTTGTGTTTTGTAAGTGTGTGTGTATTTTGAGCGCGGCGGTGTGTACCGCCAATGGTATACCGCGGTTGAAAGACCGCCGCGTGGATTTGTGTGTCGTGATAGTATGGGCGTATTTCTGTTGGCGTGACGGTGGAGGTTTGGTCATCGCCAGTTTCTTGCTGCCCTTTGGTGTGGCGGACTTTTGTGGATGTCTGTATTTTGGCGGTTTGCCTGTTGTGGGTCAGAATGACCGTGGCGGTTTACCGCGGCCGCGGCGGTGTTATGGCGGTCTTCTGCACGGCGGTAAGCGCCTTTTACCGCCGAGGTTGGAATGACCCCCTATGTGTGACAAGATTTCCATATAAGCAGCAACTTGATAGCACAAGTGCCCCATGTATGACTAGCATTGCTCACATGACATCCCATGCACATGGCAGCCCATGTCCTAAGTCCAGCCACTCCCATGTTTCCTGTCTCAGCCCACCCTTCTTCAGAGGTCCCTGGAATGGGAATATGTGTACCCAGATAATCCCTCCTCTACACACACCCAGACTCACAATGTGAATCCAGTGTGCTTCCCTCTTTAGTATGGTATGCCATAGTCATTGTACTTCTGTCTGCCTGGATGTCAGGTTAAATAATGCACTGCCTTGTAGTCTGTAGGACCTGTAATCACCTGTACATTGCTTCCCATGTGAAAGGTACTGTTGGTCCTTTGAACTTGAATCTCACCTACAGGACTTGTGAGAGACTGATGCTGCCCACACCTGTGAGCACCTCCATGGAGACCAGTCATTTGAACATGCACTGCCCTTGCAGCTGCCTGAAACAGCATATAAGCTGTCATTTTATCTATAACACTGTTATGCATTGAGGTAAAAATCAGCTGTGTAACACAGCCCTTGGGTCAATGTGTTACGTTCCAACACACAGGAGAAACACAGTTTTCAGTTTCCACAGTGTTGTTCCACCTTTGACTAGCCTCAGTCTGACCACTGTGTATTTACCTTGTTAAATGTTTGGATCCTGATTGACCCTGTATCCTGTTAGCCTGACTGGTTCCTGTCATTGTGTTACCCTAAAGGTTCCTTGTGGCAACATTTGTATCATAGTTGCTTTCCCAACCCTCACTTTCGTCCTGGGGTATTGTGTCAGGTGGGTCTACAATGCATACTCAAATACATTGTATAGCATAATCAGTTTATTTATCGTACCATGGGGGGGAACTTGTCTCCAAATAGCCGAATCATGGCCTATCCCTTGTCTGGGTTTCATGTATGCATGAGTGACAAATAGTGACAGTGTACCGTGGCTGTATGCATGGATTGGGTATGGAGCCTCCAGCACACCCACCAAGTCAGATAATGTGCATGAAATGTCTACACATTTTAGGACCCTGACAGTCCACACGCACCATAGACCCTAATAATTTTACAGGCTGAACATTGGTCCACATACATGATCCAGGCACCTCTGTGCATTTTACCACTGGAAATATGTGAACACGTGCTGCTTGGTCTGCTGGTCCTCCACTGCTACAGGAGAGACATGGCACATTTATATGACTCCAACTGTGGTGTAACATTACATTTGTGTATTATATTTGGTACTCAGTGTCACAAACATGGTACCCACATAGCATTATCCCATGCCTGTCTCATGGTGGGTAAACAATCAAGTGCCTAGGAAGTAGTATCCAACAGTCCAGGACATATGATGGCTAAGTTTTGGAACATTGCCATGAACAACCGTCTGCTATCTATCCTGTGTATGCTTTGTCACTGGTGGTGCTTATGTTCCAAAAACCTAGGAAATGCACACAGCAGTTGTTGCTACGTGAATGACTTACACATGTCCTCTCTCATTTCTACACTGAATAGCATCTGAGGGTTGGACACATTGACTCCACATGCATACAAGCAGATTTGCAAAAGTGCATCTGGTGATGGTCACACAGTGGGACAACAACAATAGTAATAGCCAAATCACACACATTGACCCATACGCATTGATTTACTGTATTGATTTGGGTCACCTTGCTATCCTCTCTTGACGCAAAACATGCCCAAACCAGGTAATACCTAATTGTATCCCACATGTTTGGCCATCTATTGCGTCAGTGAAGAGTGCAAATCCTGTACAACAAGTAGAGGATCATGGTCCACAGTAGTATGATCTGTCACATGTGCCCATACACCGTAATGCCCAATGTGGGTGCAATCAGCCTATCTCTGTATTGCCACAACTGTCATGTACTATTACAAATGAGAAATGACCCAAACCCAGTTAAAGTCAGAAATTGTGACGCATACGCGTCAAAAAAGATGCACATGCATCAAAAAATAATGCATATGCGTCGAAATATGACGCACATTGCCATGAAACATCCATTGACCCTGAGCTGTAATTCCCACACTGTACCCCCTGAAATTGGTTAAGTATGAAATATATTTCAAAATATGGATGCAGGGTTATTTCTGAGCATGTGCGTAAACAAAAATGATGCACAGACTGTAAGCGTCATAATATTTTGACGCATAACAATAAAAACGCACTGCATTTGAGGCAGGAAGTGATGTAATAGGATATCCTGTTTACAGAATTGGTACAGTGGGTGTACTTTCACTTTGCAGTCTGTGATATTTCCTGACTGTGTGGCTGTGTTTTGACTTGTCACTCTGTGCATTTTGTGAATTTGTCTCCAGTGTGGTTTTTGAATTGTCTTTTTGTGTTTCATAACTGTCTATGGTATCCTGTCTTAATTTTTTTGGGGTCATTTTTGGTGTCAACATTTGTCTTTGTTGTGTTGGAAGTCTGTTGTGGGTAGTGTTAGTTTGGGTATAGTCGGGCTTTGTTCTTAGTTATTTTGCATTTCCCTGTCCTACTTTCCCTCTATTCTCCTCTGTACCCCTTTATTCTCTTTTTTTTGGTGCAAACATGTTGGGTAGGCCTCGTCTTGGCAGGATGGGAGAGGAGGAGCTGGGTGGCTTTATTTGGCAATTCCTACACTTAATGATAGAGGCAGGTGGTCGTATGATACAAGGCTATCACACAGAGGCAAGGAGGCTCCGGTAGGCAAAGGTGTTGTACCATCTCAAGCGAATCTACAACACACCACGCAATGACTACCAGCTATAGCACCTCTGGGCTGACCTTGTTGCCAGGGAGCAAGACCTGCTGGACCACCTGGGTATTGTGATTGGTGGCCCTGTTGGTGAGTACAAATCAGAGTAATGTGCATGTTTAAATGCTCTGTAGTGACATTAGCTGATTAGTTCATATGCTGCAAGCAATTTATTTGAACATGTGGAATGCTAGTTAAACATACAGGGCCATATTTCTACTTTATTAGCACCGCATTTGCGACATGTTTTGAAGCAAGAGCGGTGAAAACTTACAAAATACAACTGTATTTTGTAAGTTTGTGCCGCCTTTGTGTCAAAAAGCAGCACAAATGCGATGCAAAAAATGTATAAATATGGGCCACAGTTGCCTGTGAGATATACAATATTTCCTACACATTACCGTCATTTGTTGACGCAACAGCTAGACTAACTTTCAAAACACAACAGGAGCCTGTAAATTAGTGCTGGCTTCACGTCAATTGATGATGCCAATGTGGCTCTAACAGATGTTTCATGCATGGTCTGTGAGTGTATCAGGAAACACATGTTTTAAATCCAGATATTTTAAAGAAATAATGTGTCCCTCAATTTCTTCGGATACATATCTGAACTGGATTCTGACACATACGTATCAAGTTATAGCTGACCTCGGGTAGCATCTTAGACTGATATTTGGAGTTTGTAGTGCCACATTTAAATTGTGGATGGATGGCAAAAGGTATGCACACGGGTTCATATCTCTATGGTTGGTGCAACTTACCATAGCTGTGGCACATCAAATGAAGAAAATGATACAAATTTAGGGCTAACAACTGTCCCTGGCCCTCTGTACATTGTACCTGTGTGTCTTAAATTGGTCTTAGTCACAATGTCTGGGTGACTGGTATTGCAGTCCTCCCGGAATGTGGCTTGGCATGTCTCTCATGGATACACATGATGAGAGGAATACACTCCATGTATTAGTCAACTAACTAATGAAGGAGCATGTTTGCCACCACATGGTAGTTAGGGCCACTGCATGTGTGCAGGTA
The DNA here is from genome assembly GCF_031143425.1 of Pleurodeles waltl. Lineage (NCBI taxonomy): Eukaryota > Metazoa > Chordata > Amphibia > Caudata > Salamandridae > Pleurodeles > Pleurodeles waltl. The sequence goes on from NC_090438.1 coordinate 407,597,946, forward strand.
TGTGTGTCTTACTTACTGGAGTCCCCGGGTCTGTACATGTTTGCAGTGGTATGTAGGATCCAGTATCATCATGTCTGAGAGGCTTGACTTTCTGAGTTAATATTACACATAGTATTTGTATTTGGAAGTGTTGTACAGTGCACAGACATTGAGCACATTTCTCCCTTCCATGCCTTACAGGTGGACCTGCACCATACACTATCAGAGAGGTGGCTCGATTTGCGGACCCAGACATCTCCAGTAAGTGTTGATATTTCTGTTCTGTGTTGTGTTTGCTGATGATGTGTGATTGATTCCTGTGTGTTGGACATAGCAAGGTGTGATGCGCTGGTCAATGATCGGTTTTGTTCCTTGAGTGGAGTATCATTTTTTCCCCATCTTTGAGTTGGCCAATCATTACCGTATTGTCATAATTTGGGATTGTAGGTCAGTCCTGTAGGCATAGTAATGTGAATAGGGATGAGTTATGTGGATAAAACTTGAAATCAGAAATGTAGCAGTTGACCATATTAGTGATTTAGTCAGCAAGTCAGACACTGATATTCCCAGAATAAGGATGCCAAAGTCTTACCCACAGACTTCACCTTCCCTATTCACTAATGAACATGTTTGACTGTATGTTTAACTTCCTAACAGCATTTAGCTCCACATGTTGTGCTACGAGTATGAGGCACTTGAGTGCAATGGCCTAGGTGTGCATGCAGCTCATGGCCAGAGGTGTACTTGCATCTATCTGTTTGTTGTAAGTCATGGGTTACTGGTAGGAAATGATGTTGACAATGGTCTGCATTTCCAAAGATAAGTGTTGATGGGATTGTCCAAGGTTTGGGTGTATCCTAGTTGGACTTCCTCCTTACCTGTGGTGTGCTGGCCAAACCCATGTACAGCTGTCCAAAGCTTCCTGGGTGTCCTTGTTGTTTGAAATTATTTGTTGCTTGCCCATTCCCCCCCCCCCCCCAGGCACAGGCATATGGTTGTGAATAGTGTACCTAGGACTGATGATCCAAGTTTAGTACACAGACATGTACATCTGTAAATCACTTGTCCAAACCTAGGATAGCCACTTATGATTAGCAACTGCATTCTATACTTAGTATATGTTGTCCTCCATGTGTCCCGTCTTATAAGGGGGTGTGGGGTTGATGTTTAGATCGTTTCATTAACTGTGATAAGTAAGTTTAGCTTATGATAGTTAGGGACAGTTGTGGGTAATGTGTAGTTAGAGTAGTTTAAGTTAGTTAAGGTGTTTCCCCTGGGTTTAGCTTGTTTTTACTGTTTAATATATATCTAGGTAACTCTTTACAGTATGTGTCAAATGCTTGTAGATCAGGGCCTTGGCATGAATGAACAGTGTCTCTTTTGTATTAGCTTTTGTGTACCATGCGGCAACCAAATCCCAACTGAGCTGTTACATTGGCAGCTACACCAAAGCTACTTAGCTAAGATTTGGCCATCAATGGCACCCACCACTCATGGTTACTATGGATTATAAAGTGTGGTTAATTTATGATGTATGTTTTTAATGTCACATACTTTGCTATCAGATTTGGTGTATAGTTTCTATTTTCCTCTGAAATAACCCTCAGGAAGGGCAGATGATGGTACAATCCAGACCACTGTGCATAGTTATCAGCCAACATTCGTTCAGGTCAGGTGTATTGACAATCAATAATCATTGACCTGAGATAAACATCACTGATGGCCATCACCGTTGATGTGTCACATTACACAGAGACAAAATTGTTGTGTAAATGCTATTTATTTTAAAGTGCTGTCGTACATTGTCCATGATTGTGAGTCCATTAGTGAGGCATCTTCCATTGTGATCCTACACAAGTGCAAAAGGACATATCATTGGACATGCTGGGGTGACGTGTCAGACAGTGTAGAGGGACAGGATTTGCCAATGAGGTAGTGAGAGACAATCACAGGGCAGGGTGACAAGATAAACAATGGGCTGAAGAACAGTGCTTGAGTACAGTTGTTACAAGGCTGGCATGTTACAAAGCACAGGACCTTGGTAATAGGTGGCCATGTGGCAGGGACTGGTGCTACCGGGTACTCTTACGAGAGAAGGTGATCTGTTCCACATCTTCATCTTCTGATGTGTGTGATGTCTCCTCTGCCCTTGGTGGTGGTGGTTGTGAAGGGGCAACACACACCTCAGTGTTTGAAGACGTGGAGTCAGACATCCCGGTAGCTGCCAACTTAAGGGCAGTACTGCAGCAAGGAGGAGCTGCTGGTTCTTAAGAATAGAAGCCACATCACGGTGGTAGGCAGCCTGGTTGGCCCTGAGGGGTTCAATATTGTATTTATGCACGCGTTGACAGGATTGTTGTTGTAGGTGTTGGGTCAACTCTATGACAGGTGTGCTGATTTCCTTCAACCTTTTTTCAAGTTCCTGCAAGATTGTTGTTCGCCCTTGCAGAGCTGCTGCCTGTTCTCCAGTTGACATCATGCACGAACGCACCCCCTCGAGGCTGGCTGCCATAGTTTGCATCCCCACCCGCACCTCCTTGGCCAGCTCCCGCTGTTCTCCAACTACAGTTCACTCAAAGCTGTTGCCAGGGTCGTCAGAGTCCTCAGCTGTGTTGTAGCTTGCAGGTCATACAATTGGGGTGGTGGATGGGTCCTCTGTGATGTCTGCTAGTTATGTGCTCCTCCTTGTGACTGAAGGTGGGGTCTGGCGGGTCCCAAGGACATCTTGGAGGGTCTGCTGGATGATATTTGTCAGCTCGTCATCCATGTCATCAGGGTCGTCCTGGACAGGCATATCCGCAGGAGAGCCATCGTCGTCTGCAATGAGATATGATACAATTAGTGTGTCTGTGTTGTGGCATTTGTAATGTGACATGCCTGCCTTTCGATTATTTTCACATTGTGATCTTGGTTCCTGTTCATTGTTCCTGTATTTAATATTAGCATTCTCGCAGGCCTATGCCCCACCTGCATATCACATCTATTGTGGTCAGGTTGTGGACTTGTCAGCATCACATCCTCTAGGTGTTGGTTCTGGCCACCTTCTTGTCCTACTCAACCCTCCGTCTAATTCCATTCTCATGGTGAGGCCTTTCACTGGCTGTGGGTGTTCTGATGGCACTAGCACCACACTTAACAATCTGGAACTGAGCCAGTCTCTGATCTTTCACATCCACCTATATGTTGTTGAGATCTAGCATATACTATGTATAGCATTGTTATGACACGATATGGATGTCAGAATTGGTAATGTGTACTGCTGATGTTGGGGAATGTGTGGTACATTAAATTGCACTGATTGTCCTAGCAGTGTTCCATTTCCTCCTCTGACTGTGCGGGTGTATTTCTGTAACCAGTTACATGTGCCCCCCCCCCTCAATGCTGTTGTCTGAGCAGTATGACATTTGGGATGTTGCATGGTGTCATTGGAGCTACTGTGACCCAGGCACAGGGTGGACCCTGACATATGCAGCATGGGTATGACATTAGTGCTGTGTACCTCCTAATGTTTATGACAATAGCTGATGATTGTAGCAACTATGGACAATCACATTTGACAAGATTGAAACATTTGTATTGATTTCAGGGGATTGATAACGTTGTCATCCTGAACCCTCTAATTTGGGTGTGTTTGATCCATGGGGACGTTACTGCCATTAGCCACTTGATCTGCACCCACAGCAGAGGTGGTAGTGGCAACTGTTGTCAATGTTACATTCCACTTGCAGATATGGCCAGAGGTTGTTAATTGGGCCCTAGTTTATGTAGGGAGAATACCGGCTGACCTGTGATGGGCTGCCAGTTTAACGTTGTACCATACCCTCATGGCCTGGCTTTACATTTCCAACATCCTTGGCATAGCAGCATACCCCATGCAAAGGTTGTTGGTGTAGTGTAGTATTGTGCCCCAGGTTTCCTCTGTACAGCCCATGCCCCCGTGCCGTGCCCCTTTACCCATGCCACTCCCTGAATATCATGACTTACATGCATTGTGTAGTAGGTATGTCCACCCCCCCTGCTTACAGTTAACATTTGTGCATTTTAATTCCCCATGCGACTTACCCTGCATCTGTGTTGTCACGTGGTAGTCTGTGCTGTCCTGTCCTGTAATCCCTGTGACGATCTCCTCAGGGATGAAGGCTGTGACCATCTCCTCCATGTGGTCCAGGGCCTCCTGCGGTGCTGGACTCCCACCTCGAGTCTGCAGTGCTGCCTTCCTGTACCTGGCCATCTTTTCCTTGGTCCTGCGCTTGCAGCCATGCCAGCGTTTCTTGCACTTGATGACTGTTCTCCGTACTTCTGCCACACTGTTGATCTTGTCAACAATTTGTTGCCATATTGCCTCTATCCTACTGATTGGCAACTTTGAGGTGACAAACAGTTGGTGCTGGTGTTCCTTCACCTCTTTCACCAGAATTTCCTGCTCCTCTGCACTGAAGCAACACTTGATTTTCTTCTTCTCCCGGTCCTGGGCCTTGTGTAGGTCCTCCTGGTTGGTTCCTGGTCTGTTGTCATCTTCCTGGGGTGTGTGCAAGCATCTGGGATCCATTTAGTCTCTCCTTAGCACATTTTGCTGTGTTTGTGCTACTTTTTGACGCAATTGCGTCAAAAACAGCACATATCTGGTTTGCGACGTCGTAAACCTGCTCACAGTCTTTTTCGCCGCGTTAACGTCATTTTCCTTTACAATGTGACACATTGGTTTGAGTCAAAAAAATTGACTCACACCTGTGGTTTGCGCCGCCGTGCGTCAAAGTATCAATTTGACGCCTGCATGGCGCAAAGAAATGGCGTTAGCCGGCGGTAAACTTTTTGACGCAAAACTGCACCGACGCAGTATAAATAGGGCCCTAAGTGTGATGGCACCTTTGCACTTTGTGAGTGCGGGGATACCATTACACATATGCACTACATATAGGTCAATACCTATATGTAGTTTCACAATGGTAACTCCGATTATTGCCATGTAACATGTCTAAGATCATGGAATTGTCCGCCCATTCCAAATGTGGTATTGGAGAGCCAATTCCATGCATCCTGGGGGCTCCACCATGGACCCCCAATACTGCCAAACCAGCTCTCTGAGGCTTGCACTGCAGCTACAGTTGCTGCCACCTCACAGACAGGACTCTGCCCTCCTGGGTCTGGGCAGCCCAGTCCCAGGAAGGCAGAACAAAGCATTTCCTCTGAGAGCAGGGTGTTACACCCTCTCCATTTGGAAATAGGTGTTACAGGCTGGGGATGAGTAGTCTCCCCCAGCCTCTGGGAATGCTTTGAAAGGCACAGATGGTGCCCTCCTTGCATAAACCAGTCTACACCGGTTCCGGGGCCCCTTCTCCCCTGCTCTGGGGGGAAACTGGACAAAGGAAAAGAGAGTGACCACTCCCCTGTCCATCACCACCCCATGGGTGGTGCCCAGAGCTCCTCCAGTGTGTCCCAGACTCCAGCCATCTTTCTTTGCAAGGTGTGGGGGAACTCTGGAGGGCTCTCAGTGTCCAGTGCCAGCAGGTGATGTCAGACACCCCTCCTGATAGGTCCATACCTGATAAGGTAGCCAATCTCCTTCTCAGGGCAATTTAGGGTCTCTCCTGTGGGTTCTCTTCAGATTCTGCTTGCAAGTTTCCTTCAGGAATCCTCTGCAACAACTTCAGGCTCTTCTGACCTTGGATAAACCGCAGCCTGCTCCAAGAAATGCTGTAACTGCGACAAAGTGTCTACAAGAGACACTTTTCTTCAGCAACCTCAGCTCCAAGTCAGCAACTGCAACAGATTCCATCATGTGCACGCTCTGCGGACCCCCTGTCTTCATCCTGCACCAGAAGAACCAAAGAAATCTCCTGTGGAGTGACAGAGTCACTCCCCTGCTCCAAGCAGGCACCTTTGAAGATGACAACCGGTACACTGGGACTCCTTTCACAATGACAAGCGTGCTCCTAAGGACACAGAGGGTGGACATCATCGACATAGACTGTCCTAAGGTCCTGCTGATGCAATTTGGAGGAGGTAAGACCTTACCTTCCCTGAGAACAACAGTACCCCTGTATACTGTGTCTTCTTCACTTCCTGAGGCCTCTGTGCACTCTTTGCAAAATTCATTACTGCACAGCCTGGCCCAGGTCCCCTGCACTCCACCCTGTGATACTCAACTTGCTGAGTTGTTCTCTGGCGGTGTGGGACCTTCTTTTGTTGTGCTGCATCAACTGCATTTTGCACTTTCTTTGTACCTGGATCCTGTGGCTTCTGGGGGAGCTGGTTGTCATCCCAAGGGTGCTCTAAAGTGCCGAGAGCCCCCTTTTTCTCCTCACACAGAAGTGAGGCCCCCAGGTCCCCCCTGGGTCCATCCAGTGCCATTTTGACAAAAAATGCACTTTTGCCATAGCCAAGGCTTGTTGGTGCCTTCCAAAACGAAATCTCATCTGCAACAATCTTCACACCGTGGGACATCTTTTTCATCATGGAGGAACCTGCTAGCATCTTCCTAGGGTGCATTTCTGCAGTCTTGGAATAACTGTGGACTCTTCTTCTGAACCCTCTTCTGGGTTGGCAGGGGCTTCTGTCCTTCCTGGTACTTCTTTCAACTTCTGGACTTGGTCCCCTTCCTTTGCAGGTCTTCAGATCCAATAATCCAGCAGTTGTTCTTCGCAGACTTGGTTGGCTACTGCAAAATCTCAAAAACAAGGTGTAGTGTGTCCTAAGGAAACTTGCAGTACTTTACTCCTGCTTTCTGGGCTCTGGGGTTGGGTAATTTTCTTACCTTTACTGTATTCTCACTCTCCCAGCGATTCTGCACACACTACACTTGTCTAGGGGGATATTCGTGATTCACATTCCACTTTTTTAGTATATGGTTTGTGTTGCCCCAAGACCTATTTTCTCTCATTGCATTCAATGGGATTTCCTACTGTTTGATTTGTTCTATGACTATTTACTTGTCTAATTTTGGTGTCTAGTGTATATATTGAGTATAATTATATTGTGTCTGGTGTAAATATTGTGTATAATACTTACCTCCAGAAGGAGTATTGTCTCTAAGATATTTTTGGTACTGTGTCACCCAAATAAATACCTTTATTTTTGGTAGCACTGAATATTGTCTTTACTTGTGTATAAGTACTGTGTAACTATAAGTGGTATTGCATGAGCTTTGCATGTCTCCTAGTTCAGCCTAAGCTGCTCTGCTATTGCTACCTCTATCAGCCTAAGCTGCTAGAGCACTACTATATTCACTACAAGGGATAACTGGACCTGGTGTAAGGTGTAAGTACCCAAGGTACCCACTACAAATCAGGCCAGCCTCCTTCCAGGGTTTCCAGACAGCCCAAGCTGCTGCCACCTTCAGACAGGTTTCTTCCCTTCTGTTGCTTGAGAATCTCAAGACCAGGAAGACAGAACAAAGGATTTCCTTAGGGAGAGGGGTGTTACACCCTCTCCCTTTGGAAATAGGTGTTACAGGCTTTGGAGGGGTAGCCTCCCCAGGCCACTGACAATGCTTTGAAGGGAACATTTGGTGCTCTCCTTGCATAAACCAGTCTACACCCATTCAGGGACTCCAAGTCCCCACTCTGGTATGAAAATGGACAAAGGACAGGGGAGTGACCACTCCACTGTCTATCACCACCCCAGGGGCGGTGCTCAGATCTCTTTCAAAGGGTCCCTCGGTTTTGTCATCTTGGATTCAAGGGTGGCAGGCAACTCTGGGAGCATCTGAGTGGCCAGTGCCAGCAAGTGACATCAGAGGCGCCTCCTGATAGGTGGTTGTACTGCCATTTGTTAAATTTTGTTTTGACCAATGACTTTGTGTTTCACCACTGCGCATATTAGTTGCTCAATGTTCACCAGTAGCACATGGTATGTTTTGTTCAGTTGAGCCGCCTATGGCTTTGACATGGCATTAGCCATTACTTTCTGTATTCAGTTTAGCCGCCTATGGGCTTTGACATTGCATTAGTCATTACATTCTGTATTCTGCCTATTGGCTTTGACATGGCATTAGCCATTACTTTCTGTATTCAGTTGAGCCGCCTATGGGCTTTGACATTGCATTAGCCATTACATTCTGTATTCTGCCTATTGGCTTTGACATGCTGTATCCAGTCTAGCCGCCTATTGGCTTTGACATTGCATTCCTATTGGCTTTGACATGATGTATTCAGTTTAGCTGCCTATTGACTTTGACATGTTATTAGATATTCTGCCTATGGGCTTTGACATGATATTATATATTGCATTTTGTATTCAGCTCAGCTGCCTATTGGCTTTGACATGATATTATACATTGCATTTTATATTCAGCTCAGCTGCCTATGGGCTTTGACATGATATTATACATTGCATTTTGTATTCAACTTAGATGCTTATTGGCTTTGACATGACACTAGACATTGCATTTGATATTTAGGTTAGCTGCCCATTGCCTTTAACGTGGAGTTAGACATTGCAGTTGAGAATCCAAGCTGTATTTTTCCAAGCTGTGTTTTTGCACAAGAGAACCAAGATGTTTTTCTCACAGTAGACTAGACATGATAAGAGAGAGTACATGGGTGTTGTTCTCTCTGCTTGAGCTTGGGAACAGGAGTAGTCTTGGAGACCTGGCCAGTCTCCAAAAGGCTTGCTCAGTTTCCCAGGTCTGAGAGGAGGGGGCACACCTTTGTAACGAATGTAACAGGCTGCAGAGAGTCAGATTCGAATCTGCCGGACCTCGTGCTGGAGCTTGGCGCCAGCTGCCAGCAATCCCGTGTGGGTAGATGAATCTCTTTCCCGCGGCTGACAGGGGTCATCAGCTTGCAGACCTTAGAAAGATGAAGCTGTAGATAGTTCCCACACGGTGAAGTATTTGTTTTGCTTTGCATTCAATATCTTATAAATATAACCTGCTGTGTATATTGCAAACTGATATATTTTGTTTGATTAACGCGGACTTGAAAGCTACTAATTCGTCATACATAAAAATTGGGGTTGGGGAAGAATTAACAACAATAAAAGTCTTCTTTGACCTCAGAAGTGCATTTCTGTTGTGTTATGTTAGTGCTTAGAAACTAGATAAGAGGAAAGCACTACAGTGGTCACCCAGCAAGGTGTCCAATACCTGTTTCAGGGCTAGTTATCATCTCTCTCTTGGGTGGTTCCTCAGATTCGGAATGCAAGTCTCCAGCAGGAATTCTCTGCACCCTCCATTTCGACTTATGACTGAAGAAACTGCATCTGGACGCTCCAGGAACAGACAAGCTGCAACAAAGAATCAAGACACCTCCTGCAAAATTGTATCCATGGCTCCTTCCAGCAACTGCAACATTTTACCAGCTGTGCATCCTCTGAGGACAGCCCGTCTTGGGGTTAAGGAGTCAATCCCCTACTTCTGCAACACCAACTGCGAAGACGACTGGCTGCGTTGATCCCCTCTCCTGCTGAGCTGCATGCATCCTGCATCATGGGTGGTAGACTGAAGTGGTACAGATGGCCCTCTCTTACAGCTATCCAACATGGGTGGAGGTAAACCCTTGCCTGCCCACGCAGGACAGTACCCCCATGCACCATGCCCTTTGCAGCTACCAAGGCTTGTTGGCATCTTTTCCACAAGATCTTCAGGCATCCTGAAGATCTAGTATGCAGCACTCTTTCCTGTGATGCACAGCTCTCTGAGTGGTTCTCTGGCGGCGTGGGAGCCTTTTTCATAGTGCTGCATGGGCCTCTTCGCGACTAATGTGTCTCCATCCTGTAGGACTCCTGTGGGCACTGCCTAGGCTTCTGTAGGCTCTCTGTGTCGCTGTGGGCTTCCTCTGATTCCCCTTCCAGTCCACCTTGTCCTTCCTGGTCCCGGCAGCTCCACTTTCCACTAACAGCAGGTTTTGCATGTGCAAGGGCTTGTTGGTGGAATCCAAAGACGCAAATCCGACTGCAATTCTCCTTCTTGTGTGGGACATCACCTGCATCCTCCAGGAACTTGACTTTGTCTTCTTGGGTGCAGTGCTGACTCTCCTCCTTCACCGTCGAATCACCTCTTGCACCTTCAGTCTGGTGGGTAGGGGCTCCTGCCCTTCCTGGACTCTGCTGTGCTTCTTGGACTTGGTCCCTTTCTTTCACATGTCTTCTTGTCCAGGAATCCACTGCTGGTGTCTTGAAGTCTCTTCTGGGTTTTCTTCTTTCCTTCTAAGTGGAAGTTCTTGGGAATTTACAGTGATTTACTCCTGCTTCCCTGGTCCGCTGGGGTGGGTTGTGTTACTTACCTTTTGGCTTTCCTAGCACTCCCAACTCCCCTCTACATACTCCACTTACCTAGGTGGGGGACCGACTTTCGCATTCCATTTTTTTAGTACATAGTTTGTGCTCCCCCAGGGCTATTTCTCTCAGATTTTCATTAATTGCACTGTTTTCTAACTTGTTTTGCCTATTTCTGCATAATAGTATGTATAATGTGGGTATTACTTACCTCCTAAGGGAGTATAGCCTCTATGGAATTTTTGGTATTTGTGTCACCAAAATAAAGTACCTTTATTTTTGTAACACTGAGGTGGTCATTGTGACTTTGGCGGTTCTGCCATGCCGACGGTGGTGGTTAGACCTCCAACAGTGTGGTGGACAGGACAGCCAAAGTATGACCATGGCAGTGAACTGGATGCATCACAGCCAGTTCACCGCCTGTACCACCAGGGCGGTGGGACCGCCTGGCCGAAGGTTGACCACCTTCAACCAGGCTGTCTGACTAACACCGACCAGGGTATTATGAGTAACCTTTCTGCCAGGTATTCCGTGGTGGCAGCCCGCTAAGAAATCCCTGGCGGAAAGGATACTTGCAACAGGAATAATAATTCCTGTCGCCACAACAGGAGTCCCCAACTCCCCCCTCCATGTTGGAGCCTCCCCGACCCCTGACCGCATCAGAAGCTACCCACCTCCCTTCCAGTCCCTGTACTGACCCCTCTGCCCCCGATCCCTGTACTTACCTCTCACCCCTGATCCATGCATGCACACACCACACTTATATACATTCATGCACACATCCACGCTCACTCATTCACACACACATACACAGCCATGAAACCACCCCTGCCCCGGCATACAGGCATTCACACAAGCACACAGACACTTGCACACACACGCACACAAACACACAACAGCCCCCACCCCCCCCTGCTGTCGGACGATCACCTCACCTGGTGGTCGTGGTGGTTGTCTGGGAGGGAACGGGGTCCATGGGGCTTGCTCCGCCACCAGTGCCCCACCAACACAACACCCCACGCAGTTTACAATGTTGTAATACAGTGGGCAGTGTTGTGGTGACATGGCGGTGGCGGCGGAAAAAGCACCACTAGACTGCCGACCGCCACTATGACTGCTGGTGGCTTCTCCGCCAAATAGTGGCAGAGAGCAGCCAGCAGTCATAATATGGTGGTCTTCAGACTGCCAACACTGGTAGTCATATGGCAGTGGTGACTTCGGCGGTCTGCGGAATAGACTGATAAAGTCATAACGAGGGCCTGAGTGTTTTCTTTCATATGTGCGAGTACGAAGTGTGACTACAGTGATGTAGCATGAGCTTTGCATGTCTCCTAGAGAAGCCTTGGCTGCTCATCCACAGCTATCTCTAGAGAGCCTGGCTTCTATATACTGCCTACACTACACTGATAAGGAATACCTGGACCTGGTATAAGGTGTAAGTACCATAGGTACCAACCACACACCAGGCCAGCCTCTTACACTCTCTCTGCTCCCCTATCCAGCAAAAGTCCTCAAGAAAGCATTCAACCAGCAACTCACCCAACACCTAGAAGACCACAACCTGCTGGACCCCTCCCAAAATGGATTTTGAGCTAACCACAGAACCAAGAAAGCTCTGATTGCAGCAACAGATGATATCAGAGCCCTCCTGGATTGTGGGGAAACAGCAGCCCTCATCCTCCGAGACCTGTCCGCAGCGTTTGACACCATCTCCCACCACATACAGATCAACATACTTCACCAAATCGGGATTCATGGAAAAGCCATCATAATGATTGCTTCATTCCTCACCGACAGCACAAAGCCCAAGAAGATCATCTGTTGAGCCCCCCCAAGGATCGTCCCTCAGCCTGACCCTCTTCAACACCTACATGACCCCCCCCAGCCACAACTTCAGATCACGCTGGCTCAAAATCTCCTACACCGACAACACACAGCTGATCCTCTCAGTGTCCGAAGATCCCTCCACGACAAAAGTTAACTTTTGCATGATGAATGTGACGGACTGGATGAAGGACAACTCTATCAAACTTAACACCGAAAAAGCGGAAGTCCTCATCTTTGGGAACAACACCTCGCCATTGACTGACACATGGTGGCCCGCAGAGCTTGGCACAACCCCCTCCCCAACAGAACATGCTCACAACCTCAGCATCATCGTGGATAGCAGGCTATCCATGAAGAAACAAGTCAACGCATTCGCATCTGCCTGCTTCCACACCCTTCTCTTACTGTAGCACCCCTCCTCGAGAGACTCTAGACAATGCAGAGCTCATCAGCAAGACTCATACTCAACCTCCCCAGAAGGATCCACATCACACCTCATCTCTACAAATTACACTGGCACCTGATTCAGAAGAGATGCCAGTTCATGATGCTGACCCACGCCTACACAACAAAGGACCAGCATACATCAACAAACTCCTGACCATCCACCAACTAACCAAACACCTTCTATCATCTTCCCTCTCTCTCGCATACACCCCATGGATCCGTTGAGCCAACAGCAGAAGACACACCTTCTCGCACCTGACAACCATAGCTTGGAACACCTCCCCTCGCACCTCAGGACTGTGCCATCACTCCCGTGACTCAGAAGAAAACTAAAGACCTGTATGTTCGAATGATCATACCTCCACACAGCAGCATACAGCTCTAGTACCTTGAGACCCTCACGGGTGATTTGCCGCACTTTCTAAATGTTTAATTGATTGATTGATTGATTAATCTATGCAACAGACAGCAATTCAGTTTCTCTACTTGTTCTTCAACAGCAGTGCACTAGACGTCTATCTTGTTTGTGTCTGGACTGGGGCTGAGTTACCCGAAGTCAGGAGGAGGATGGAAGGACTCAGGGTGGGACTACCTCATCAACAGAAGAAAGGAGTTATTGACTTCAAATGGAAACCATGACTCTGAGGGCTAGTGCTCAGCTATGTGTAATGGTGGGAGCTGTGCTGATTTGGGAAATGCTGATGAGTATATGTGTTTCACTGGTGGAAAAAGTGAAACTCTGAGTCCTTTTGTTTTTTGCTCTGCCTCTGAGTCTTCTTGGCGCACCCCCTATGATGCTTACCTTCCTTTGTCCTTCTCCTTGACTCTACAATACAGTTTCTGTTTTACAATCTGAAGGCCTTCTCCTCTCCTGTGCAAATGAAAGGCAACAAATGAGATCAGCACTCCTGCTTACCTACTGCATGGGTTCTGAAACAGGTATCCAAGAGTGACAGACGTTCCTAGTAGAATGCAGATACACCGCTCAATTTGGCAAAACAGTATCATTTTTCTGTTAACAAGATTTTTTTTAGAACTGGGTGGGTTCAATTAAATCCTTCATTTCAAACCTAGACAACCTAACATTTAGATATCTAAACCATGGGTCTATGAGGCAGAAGTGCTGTTTGCAATGCATTTAATTGCACTGTGTAATACTCATTCCTTAATTTCCTTCCACAACAGATTGATGATGATGATATGCTTCTCATTGCCCTTAGAAATACTGTTATGTTTGTCTTTGTGGCACCTTCCCCCAAATTCTCTTTCCCAACCATTCATCAAACCCCTAACCCTCTTCTCCTGGACTGTGTGATTTATTGAGGTCTGACTTAAGTTAATTTACACTGAATAGATTCCACACTTGGTGGGACAGATGTGATTAAATGCAACACCAATTCACAACAGGATCTTCAGTCTATTACCTGAGCAATAGCCCACACAGCCCCACTTACCCAACCTCGTATAAGTAAGAAAGAACATCATTCCTCAAAGTAAAAGTTAGAATCATCATTCCGGCCTTTTGTTATTATGAGTCAATAAACCACCTAACATTGTCAACTACAGAGTACAGACTTTAAGTAAATTTTTCATGACTTGAGGATTTCATAACTTGGTTTTTCAAATTCCATGCTCAGCTTTCCTCAAATTAATTTACTTTTGCTAGTTTTTTAAATTAGGTATTCTTTGATGTGTCATGGTGGTTGTAGTCTGTCCTCAGTTGTTCTAAAGCTATAATATAATAGTATACGTAACCTACTAATTCTAATTTTTTCTTTCAGTTTACTTGCCTATGATCCTTTTGATCAATCCTACATTTGGAGATCACCTAGGTGGGAGTGGAACCTAGCTGTGATGCCTTCCCTGTTAGTATACTACCACTACAATAAAGAAGGCACCTTGGGAAATCTTTCTGTAAGATGTTAGAACTTGAAAGATTGACAGAGGGAGCTGTTGCCAGCCATCACTTCATTGTTTCAGGTAAGAGAACTATGGGGTAAATTGAACTACTTACCTCAGTATGTAACTATAACTTACTTCTACTGCAGTTGAGATAAGTGCTTATTTATCTATGTTTCTGTAGGCAATATAGAGGATGGCAGCATACCTTCATGACTGGCACACACTTAGAGAAATAGATTAAAAATACAGGCTGCGTGAAAAGTCATCATTGAAACGTTGAAGTAAAACCCCCCCAAAAAACTTCAGACATACACGAATTATAAAAAATTCCCCTTTACTAATATATAAAATACAAATAATAAAATGTAAAACCCAACCTCTCCACTCACACCAGACCCACCCCTCCTGCATCTGTCCACATACCCAATGTCCAAAATAAATATCCAAGTCCATTAACTGTCCAATGTCCATAAAATGTCCATCCCAAATTCACACCCTGTCCACCCACAACTCCCTCCCTCTAAAAAAAAAATCTAAAAAAGGGCAAAAGAGGGCATTTTGTATGAGTTCTCCAGAAGTTCAGTGCAGCCCTCAAGGCATACCAGCCAACAGCTCACTTGAGCTAGTTCAATCAGCACATGGCAATGGTAAAGCCTGTCTGAAAGGGGCGTGGGACAGGGATAAGCAGGTCCACAGTGGTGACAGCCCTGATGTGGCCTGGGGCTAGAGATGCAGTAGGTTGGCTGGTAGAATTGAGTACGGGTCTAGGAGCAGGGGCATGTGCCGTGCCCTCTTCATCCACCAGACACTGGTAATGTGCCCTGCCTCTGCCACTGGAGCCGGGCTGCGTTCTCCTGCCAGATCAGTGGTGGAGGTGGACCAGCAGGAGTATCTATATCAAGAAAGAAAAAAAATGAAAAAGACAAATTTTAAAGAATGTTCTCTGCAAATACATTTATTTTCATTACATTATGGTGGCACAGTATTAGTACATTGCTGGTGGTCCTCTAGGGCCATTGGAATTTTTGATGTGATGATTACAAAAGTCAGTCACAGGGAGGGAGATGATTACAACACATGCCTCAGCAACCCAAAGACTGTCAGAAGGCAGCATAACATTGAAAAAAGTTACATTTTTCTGGTAAAGGATGTCCAAAAAAATTAAACCACACAGACACTTTGGCGGTCATTACAACCCTGGTAGTCTTCAGACCGCCAGGGCCGAGGAGGTGGTGGTCGGACTGCCGCCAATGTGGCGATCCAGCAGCCACATTACGACTGTGGCAGTAAGCGCCATGGTTGGACTGCCAGTAGCTTCACTTCTCCTCCACTAGAGGGGCTGGCAGTGCTGGCGGTGCTAGCAGTGCTGGCTGTCCTGATCCACCAGTGCAGCACTGCCAGCAGCGCTACCCTGGGGATTATGAGTCTCCTCTCCACCAGATTTTACATGGCAGTAGCACTGCCATGTAAAGGCTGGCAGAGACGAGGTGCAGGGACCACATGGGGGACCAAGCACTGCCCATGCACTTGGCATGGACAGTGCAGGGGCCCCCATGGGCAGCCTGTCATGCTTTTCACTGTCTGCTTTGCAGACAGTCAAAAGCACGACGGGTCCTGGTGCACCATATGCACCGCAACATTGCCCCGGCTCAATTATGAGCCGGCATCAATGTTGTGGGCTGTTTCCCACTGGGACAGTGGGAATCTCTTAATTTGTGCCACGGGAAAGGGACCGCACTAGCAGTAACCCGACCGTTGCAGTGTGGCGAGCTGCCTTTTCCACCTGTCAAACTCATAATGTGTGAAAAAAAAAAAAATAACTCTGTTTAATGAGTGAGGCATCATCTGTTATGGATTACAATTATTCTTTTCTTGTTGTGCTAATTGACTGCAAGGTTGTTGCTACTTTGTACAGCCTGCAGCTGGGGCAACGGCAAAGAACAAAATATCACCTTTGATTCAAATGGCCCTGCTCTTCTCCAAATGCCTTTTAATTCTATCCTGACTACAAGAGGCATATGATGATTATATGTTACACACGTCATGTATAACATTCGCATAATAGATATCCTGTCTGGCTTAAATAGATGGTGGGAAAAATGATGCATTGCAGTACAGGGAAAGGAACTGAATATATAGATTTTAATGGGCACATTTGCCATCCACAAAAGATGAAATCACAGACACTTAATCCCACTTTACTTCCCGGCCTCACCCTCCTACAGAAACTATTTAAATCAAATACATTAAGGGAAGGAAAAGGAAAGGAAACTTGACTGAGGGATTTAGAGGACTAGAGTTTGGCAGTGGGGTTACTCCGTCACAAACGTGACATTTATCTAGTATGACACATTACAATTTGTAATATGGCGGATGGGCTATCTGTTGCGTTTGTGATGGAGAAACCCCATCTGCCAAACTCTCAATCAGCAGGGTAAGGTACAGAGAAAAGTCTGGGTAGGTATGTTAGAAGTCTTGCTAAAGAATACTAGGAGGGGTGGTGGCTCACTGATGATATAGCTTAGGCTTAGTCACTGTAGTTTAAACTGAAAGTTGATGAATGTCAAATTTGAACAGGTGTAAATCCATTATGGAAGCCATATGAAGTATGAACCACTTGTCCAGGCCATAACAGTTAGCACATGCCAAAAATATTTTTTTTACAATGTGGACAGACGTTAGGACTGAATAGTGCAGTTCTAGGGAAGGTGACTGACTGGGCACTGTGAGGGAAGAGAAAGACATCTTGTTTTTGTTTCAGTTTACAATCCATTGAAAGCTTTGAAAATGCTAGATTAGCAGAAGCAGTTGCATATTTCACTGCCAACACTGCAGTGCTTGATTGAACAATGCTGCAGTTGGGTGGGGTCATCATCATTATCATCTTTATCATGGCCCATGGGTCATGAGTTGCGAAGATATCATGGCCCATGGGTCATGAGTTGTGAAGTGCCATGAGCAGAGAGGTAATGGATGATGATAGATGGGTACGAACTGCTTGACTTAACAAATAATGGGGTATGCTAGTAATTGTCAATAACCAAACAATGTGACTTACCATCACCCATCCCCTCTGCCGCAGAGACTCCACGTTCAGGTACTGCATCTGGCACACTGGTGCTGACCCCTGGCACTGGTGGTCTGTGTGGCTAGAAAAAAACAACATTATACATTTTAGATGCCACCTCCCCCCCCCTTTTTTCTTTAACAAAATACAACTAACACCTGACTACAGTTGGGTTCGCATTATCTCCTCTCTCCCATCTAAAATATCACTTTGGGCATTTTGCTGGTTGAAAATGTTAGAAAAGCCAGTAGTCAAGTCAACTGTAATGGTGAGACAGAGAAAGGATGATAACTGTGAGTCATTTGAAGCGCAATGAAGGGGGAAAATAAATTGGTCATTGCAGGACACAGGTCATTATGAGCCTGGCGATCAACAGACCGCCAGGGTCACGGTGGCAGTCAGACTGCCATGGTCTTGGCAGTCCAACTGCCACATTATGACTACAGAGGAGCCGCTCCAGTCCAACCACCGACACAGCCAAGGTGCTGCCAGTCAGCAGCCTGGCAGTGCTGGTGGTCCTGGAGGTTCTAATCTGCCACGGCAGCAGAGCTGAGGATTACGAGTCCCCATCCACTAGCCTGCCATGGAATGGCTGGTGGAATGGGGATCTGGGGGGGCCCATGCACTTGGCACCAGCCCAGCGGGGAAGTTAAAATAGGGCCGGCGGGGTTCAGGCCACCTGTGTGGCATGTTGGCGGGAAGACATTGGCAGACGGCCTCTGTCACCTGCCAATGTCATAATGCGACCCTTAGTTTGGTATTGTTTGGCAGTTTTGGCAAACTCAATGGGACCGTCCTCATACTACTTTACTGTCATGCTGCACTGTCATTGAAACTGCTGGGATAGTACAACACAACTTTGGGGGGATGTACCATAACCTTGCCCACTCTCTCGTCATTTGAGCCTTGGCCTAATTACGAGTTTGGCAGTCTTGAGACCATCAAACCCGTGGTGGTGGTCGGACTGCTGCACTCCTGGCATTCCGGCCGCTAGATTATGATCCTGGTGATCAGACCACTAGGAGACCGCTACCTCTGCCGGGATCAGAGATCCTGACGGGCAGGCAGTCGGTCGAATTCAAGGTCAGTCATGGCGGTGTCAAGTTTGACACCGCCATGCTGATCATGACTTCCCTTTCTGCCAGCCTTTTCATATTGGGGTCCCTGCCATGAAATGGCTGGTGGAAAGGTAGTTCTGGGGCCCACAAGTGGGCCCCTGCACTGCCTACCACAATGTCGGGGGCAGTTCAGGGGCCCTCCTGTCAGCACCCTTGGAATGTGCACCATTCTAAGGGTGTTGTGTGTAACAGTATTGGCCTCAGCTCCCGAACGTTTGAGGTAACACCACCCAAAGACTAATAAGCTTAATGGATAGTGTGGCAGAACCAGACGTCTCTTGGGAAGAAGGAAATACAGGATAGAAGTGGAAAGATACAGGTGTTACAGTTGAACTGGAAAATGAGACAACAGGAGGTGAGGTGGTTTGAGCAGGCAAATGCAACGTAGGGCCTGCAGTGAAGGGGATCATAAAGTCACATATAATTCAAAGATGTTTAGTGACCGTCTTTGGAAGTATTAGGACTTCACCAACTAAATCCAAACTATCGGGAAAGACCACTGCCTAAACCTGTCCATTGGGCCTCAGGACCTCCTTGTGAGCAGCAAAAGACATATCTCCAGTTTTCAACTTCATGGTCAGGTAACACTTACTTGGGAAATGGCATAATTGCTAAAACTGCAAATAACTAGGACCTGCAATCACTTTGGAGCATATCATCTTGATTGGATTGCTAATTTTCAGGCCTTCTGGTGTAATGTAAGTGAATTTTATATTAAATTATTGGTAATAGGATGAAATAATCCCCTAAATCTTCCAGTATGTTTGATAGGAAAATCCCATGTGAAAACATTAAATTGAATGTTATTAGAGCAGCTGTAATTAATATGAGGTTACTTCTGTTACACAAGCTGGACATTCAGAGCCTCTTGGTTGAGAATAGCCTAGACATGTTGGGGGTTATTCTAACTTTGGAGGAGGTGTTAATCCGTCCCAAAAGTGACGGAAAAGTGACGGATTTACCACCAGCCGTATTACGAGTCCATTATATCCTATGGAACTCGTAATACGGCTGGTGGTATATCCGTCACTTTACCGTCACTTTTGGGACGGATTAACACTCCTCCAAAGTTAGAATAACCCCCGTTATTTCTTACAAAAACATAGTTGGGCATCTTACATCTGACCGTGTGGCAAAAGAATTGCCATTGTGTATAGATCTCTTTATCATGACGACATCAGCAAACTGGCTGAATTGGGCACTGTTGAAGTTTTGTCTTTTCCCTTCAAATGTTTGTTAATCGGTCTTTTTCAGGAGAATTCCTTGCCCTGCAGAATACTTTGGTAATTTTGGTGAGTGGTTATTAAATGGCCTTAGCCCTTACCTACAGTTTTCCAATTTCACCATTTTAGGTTATTTTAATATCCATATGGATAAGCCTCAGGGTAAAATGGCAGTGGTTCTAGGAGATATTTTCATGCAATCTTAATTTAATCAAAGATCATCAGTCCTTTGTTTAAATTAAGCCATACTTTATAACTGATTTGTATGAATTGTGGCTCTCTGAATACTGACTACTCCTATCTAGTGACCTGTTCTGGTAATTTTTTATCCTATTTTCATGGCCCTCTCCGAATTTACTGCAGAAGTCACAAACCTTGAATGTTCAATCATGCCCCTGGCATAAAATTGGGGCAATAATCTTTTAAGGTTTTTAGGCAGCATGTATACTCTGGTGACGTTTGCCATAGAAGTGGTTGTCAACCATTTTATTCAAAGCCTTAGGGCCTGATTGAGATCTTTGCAGATGAGTTACTCCTTCACAAGAGAGACTTTTGCATGCCATATCGCTCAATCAGAGAATTACAAAAAATGCTCCTTTACAAGCCCTAATGTATTTGTGGGCCACCTATTTTCACAAAAAGGTGGCGAATAACCACTCATCTTTTACCATTGAGAAAATTACTCCCAAGGTTTCTTCACTCCCCTGGATATATTCAAGTGGAAGATACCAGATCTGAATTTTTAAACACTTAGATTAATAATTTAGTCAATCAACCATACCACTCAGGTCATGTTCCTCACTAATGAAAACAACCACTTGTACTTCTGCTATGTAAAAAAACAACGCCTGACATTTCTATTCTTAATAACCTCAGACCCATCTCTTTGCTTTCGTTGATTGCCAAGGTCCTTGAAAAGATGGTCAAATGAAGCAATTTTTAGAAGGCAACAATATTGCCTGCCCCTTAGGCAGCTCTCCATCCAGGGCCTAGTAGGGAGGCCATATTATTCGAGATCTTCAAATTTGTCAAATTACATTGGATAAGGGCAACAGCACTGTGGTCATGCTCCTAGATTTGTCTGGAGCTTTCAGCACATTATCCTATAATATTTCATTAGAACATCTGGAAACAGTAGGGGTTAGGGACAAAGCTGTCAGATGGTTAAAATATTTCCTCTCAGAACGAGGGCAAGGTGTCATTTCCCCCTTTTTCATCTGGTTTTACAGACTTCAGACTTGATGTTCCACAAGGCTCAGTTTTAAGACCCACTCTATTCAACATCTATTTGGCCCCCTCGAGGATGAGGTTGAATCGCAGGGCTTAAAGATTGTGTCATATACTGATGATACACAACCATTAGTCTCTTTTAAGCAAGTAGATGATCATTGGAAGTGCATTTTCCAGGCTGCCTAAAGGCAGATGCAAATCAATACAGTTCAATTGCTTGAAGCCTAATACTGATAACCTAGAGGTATCTTTTTTAAACTCCTCTCTTTTGGTCTGGAATGTCTTTGGCCACAATCTTGCTGTGCTCTCACTCTGTCTGCCCAATATACTAGGAACCTTGGGTTCAAATTTTATTTGGATCCTTCTTTGGGATCCCACATTTTGAATATTACTGTATTATGCTTTGACTTTTAAAATTGCTATTTACGATTCCAAACGTTTTGCTGATGAACATCAAGAAACCAATTGTGCAAACCTTGGATAGCTCCCAGCTCGACTATTTCAACTCCCTTTTCTTGAGCAGTTCTGCTGAATCATTCAACAAACTGCAGATAATATGAAATGCTGCCAATTGGCTCATTCTAAGGCTCATATTTATACTTTTTGACGCAAAACTGCGCCAACGCAGTTTTGCGTCAAAAAAATTCGCGCCGGCTAACGCCATTCTGAAGCACCATGCGGGCGCCGTATTTATTGAATGACGTTAGCCGGCGTTAGCCGCCGGCGCCGTCTGGTGTGTGTGAAAAAAAAACGACGTACACCAGGCAGCGCCGGCGTAGGGGGATATGGAGCTTGGGCGTCAAGAAATGGGGCAAGTCAGGTTGAGGCAATTTTTTCGCCTCAACCCGATTTGCGCCATTTTTTTTCACTCCCAACCCCCATAGAAATGACTCCTGTCTTAGCAAAGACAGGAGTCATGCCCCCTTGCCCAATGGCCATGCCCAGGGGACTTCTGTCCCCTGGGCATGGTCATTGGGCATAGTGGCATGTAGGGGGGCACAAATCAGGCCCCCCTATGCCACAAAAAAACAAAAAAAAAAACACTTACCTGAACTTACCTTAATGTCCCTGGGATGGGTCCCTCCAGCCTTGGGTGTCCTCCTGGAGTGGGCATGGGTGACAGGGGGTGTCCCTGGGGGTATGGGGGGGCACCTCTGGGCTCCTTCAGAGCCCACAGGTCCCTTAACGCCTGCCTTTTGCAGGCGCTAAAAAATGGCGCAAAATCGGCCGTACGTCATTTTTTGGGACCCGCCCACTCCCGGGTGTGATTTTTACCCGGGAGTATAAATCCCACGCACATGCCTCAGAGTCGATTTTTTAGACGGGAACGCCTACCTTGCATATAATTAACGCAAAGTAGGTGCCCACGCTAAAAAATGACGCTAACTCCATGGACTTTGGCGCTAGACGCGTCTAACGCCAAAGTATAAATATGGAGTTAGTTTTGCGTCGAAATTGCGTCAAAAAAAACGACGCAATTTCGGCGCAAACGGAGTATAAATATGCCCCTAAGTAGCCAAAAAAGACATTCTATTAGACAGGGTCTTAAGCAGGTGCAATGGCTGCCTTTTCAAAACAGTCACTGTCAAAATTTTGCTGATCACATTTGCAGCTGTACACAAGAAGGATATTCACTTTCTTCAGCAGAGAATCAGCGGCCAAGGAAAGACTTAGGGCCTCATTACGAGGTTGGTGGTCGGACGAGCCTATCGCCAAACTTGCGGGGAGGATGCCACTTCTAGCCCAACCATATTGCAATGTTCCTGGAAGCCTGTGCAGCAGGAAAATTGTATTACATCATTGCCACCCAGCTGACCACAGGAACAGTGCTACGCTATTGGTCTCTGCTCCCTTAAGGGAGCCAAGGCCAATATTGTAGCACACCAGCAACCATCAGAATATGCACTGTCTGCAAAGCAGACAGTGTGCATTCCGATGGTACTGGGCATGGGCAATGCAGGGCCCCCCCTGTGGCCCTTGGCACTGGTTTTCTGACAGCTTTTCCATGGTGGGCTGACTGCCATGGAAAGGCTGGTGGAAAGCTGAGTTGTAATCAGCATGGTGGCACTGAGTTCAGCGCTGCTGTGGCTGAGTACAGCTCAGACTGCCATCAGCCCAATGGGAATGAGGTTCCTGATGATGATGGCGGTCCCCTGGCTGGGCCTCCCGCCAGGGCTGTAATGTGGCCATGGGCCACCTGGAGTGCAGTAGTTTGACCGTCACCATGAGTGTGGCATTCCTCAGACTGCCACACTCATAATGAGGTCCTTACTCTCTAATAATAACTTGCTCCTGACTTTTTCAAGAGTAAAGTGAGCCATAAATGGGGGACACACTTTTTAATATTTGGTGGCTAAACCATGGAACAATTTGCCTTTAGAGCTCAGGTAACTAGATTACAAATCTTGTTTCAAAAAGGACCTGAAGTCCTTCCTTTGTAAGTAATGTTAATTGTTGATCACAAATAATCCTACTCTTTTGCGCCAAGAGGCTTCCCTGCAACAGCTGCTCATGCTTTGGAAACAGTATTTCATTCATTCTCACACTCACTCACTCATTCACTCATTCATTCATTCATATATTCGTGAGCAAATGTGTTGGCTGCATAAGAGGGCTGTGGGTTGCTGGGGTATGAAATTAACTTTGACTGTTGTTGTTCCACTGGGCAAACAGTGGGAGGAGAAAGTGATACCTGTGCTGGAAGCCTCAATTGATTGGGGCCTCTAGAGTTAGTGAGGTTCTAGGTACAGCCCTAGATGGTGTCGGGCTTGCCCTTCTGACACCACAGGTTGTTGTTGAAGGGGAGGAGGAGTCCTAAGATCGGCCTCCTCCTCGCTGGTGTTCTCCAAGTTCCTTATACCCCAATTGCTTCTTCTGGCTTTTTCGGAAGACTTGTGGTTACAGAAGATGAATGTCTTTAGGCATGTGCCCTAGCCCTGCTGGCGGTGTCTTCCTCTAGTTTACTGCTGTTAGAAAGTCTTTGTGCCCCCCCCAGCAGTTTATGATCTTCTTCTTAACCCCAGGTCCTGCTGTGATGAATCCTAGCCAGCACAGTATGCTGACAAGGTATGTGGAAAAAAGAGAGACATTTAAATACTTATGTTCAATACTGCTTAGCATTATTTTATTTCAAAGGGTTGCTTTTACCCTGAATTCAAGAGCTGACATCATGCAATATTTAACTAACATCTCATTATCCAGTTTTATGTAAAAAGTATTTTTGGAATGAGACATGCCAAAGAAGAGAAAAGGTAGTGTTATGAGTTTATGTCTTTGAGTAATCCTGTGCATAAAGTGAAAAAGTATGTCTTGCGAAATATTACACACTTTGGCTACCTGAGATTAAAGTGTATTTGTCTGAGGCAAGAAAGCATTGTAATGGATTTTATTGTGTTCAGGGCATAACGCATGTTGAGGTTGACTGATGCCAATTTAATCCACCAACACAAATTTAGAAGATCTAGTTCAGGAGGCCTGTCTATGGAATACTTAAGGTCCGCAGGCAATTGTGATGGAGTTCTCTGTCGACCAAGCTCTAAATCAAGCCCTATGTTTGACAAAATGGAAATGTAAGAGTTTACAAAGAAAGAAGCTGCATTTTAACTCTTATCTTGTCACAAGAGATTAAAAAATTAAATTCCATTGTGCCAAGATCTGATCATTAGCCAATCTAAATAAAACTACAATTATACATGAATGTTAGCAATGTGAAACATTCAAACCTTTCATAACATAAAAATAATTCAGGCTAAATACAACATGAAAGGTTAGAACAGCTTAAACTTACCACATGACATATACCACTATCTTGTTAGGTCTAGTGAAAGGTTTCAGTTATTTAAACCCGTAATACCTATGGCACAGAGCAAACAGTCTTACCTTGGAGAAAATGTGTTAAACATTTAGAAATAGAAAAACAGTTAACAAGTCAAAAACACAATACAATACCCCATTCCAATTTACAACAATAGGCTACAATTAAATGCACAAAATAACCCCAAAACAACACAAACCCAATAAGTTGAACCAGAGAGGCAACATTTTAAAGATTTTAAAGATTTAAATAAAAAAAGTGCAAAAGCACAAAGCTCCAATGGTACTCAATGGTTGTGATAAACCAGGACGAAAGCACAATTTCATACAGACTGCTACGAAGTCCAGAGCGGATACACAAACAAGTTTTGACCTAGTCAGAGGTTTCACCTTGGGAGTTAGGGCCTGATTTAGATCTTGGCAGTAACAGTCCCACTGCTGACTTCTCGACTGAAAAGCCGTCGATTCGTCCACCATATTTAGATGTTGGTGGTCCCATAGCCGAAAGCCCACATCCCAACCTCCGCCTCTGCCAAAAAAACACTGCCCGGGTTGACGATGAGAGTGAAAACTGCACAGGAGTTTGTGACCACTGCAGACATATACATGTCACAGTACTTTTTTATATCACTGTGGCATGCATATTTCGGAGAGACAATTGTGTCACACATGGCTGGAGACACACTAGCACAGCCCGCATAGTGCACACATGTACACATGTCATTTTGTTGTCAGTATTCATAGCCAAATGAATGCTGGCACCACAATGACAGTTCATTCACACTTGTCAATGGTGTTCATGTGTGTGAAGTGTGAATTGCAGGGGGACCTTTACTGGTAGATTTGTGCCATCTGTTGTGTATGTGAGTCAGTACATGCATGTGTGTGTGTGTGTGTGTGTGTGTGTGTGTGCAGATTTGCTGGTTGAGGTGGAGGGAGCTGGAGTGGGTGGTGTGGTTGTATCTGTATGTGAGTCACTTGCATGTGAGATCAATGTTGTTGTGGATGTTTTGTTGAAGTGTGTCACATTCAGGTGAGTTGTTTATGTGGCAGAAGTTGTTGTGCTGTGTGTAGTTGTGCTTGTGTGTGACTTTGTTTTTGTAGATGGGTGTGTATCCGGTTGTTGTGGTTGTGTCGTGTGTGGGTGCAGTGTCAATGGTGCGAGCATGTTATGTTATGGATGTACGTCAATGTGTGTTTCCATGATATAAAGGTTGTGTTGTGTTGTTTGGAAAATGTAATAAATGATGGTGTGAATGTGGTGTGTTGTATAGTGTGTAGTGCAGATGGGCCCATATGGCTAAGGGACAGTGTGTATGTGTCACGTACCTTTATTCCATAGCCCCTGCCATTTTACAAAGTCCATTTGGTCCCGCCACGTCACCCTCCATCAGAAATCAGTTACTAGTTCACCGCTTGCAGAGCTGTAAGATCTTAAAATGGCAGGCAGAACACCATTGATGCAGTAATACCGCCAAGATGTAAATCAGGCCCTTTGTCTTTATTCTGGAAGTCACAATCCCTAAGCAGGGCAAACCAGTAAGCTTTGTCCGTGGGAGTCTTCACAAATTGAAATAGGCAGTAGCTGAGGTACTGATGAAGCCATTGATTTTGGCAATAAAAGCTCAGAGCAGAGTCTTCCTGACTGGTATGATGAATGCTAGGTCTTTTCGAGGTGTCACCTAACATTTGCTTGTGACAGGGAAGGCCCTTTGTAGTAAATTAAGTTCTTGGATCCCCCCATCTGGACTTGCTGCCAGGGAAAGAGAAAACAGCTCTCCGTACCCAAGCAATTTCTTCTGCTTTGGGAACAGTTTTCATATTTCATCAATCTGTAGGCTACTGTTAGAGCGTTAATGCAAATAAGGTTCCAGGAGCTTCAGGCAGAGAAAAGGTAACTTTCTAAATGTTACCTTTCCTTAAAATGTATTAAAAATTAAACTTCATAATTGATTTGGGCTTTGATTAAATAACAAAATAGTGGCTGAATCATGTTTTTAGCTGCTTCCAATTTAGAGATAGCAGAATTACTATTTAATAGGCCTTCCCAGTGTATCTGTTTGGACCAGCCAGCCTTTCTACAGTGAAAATATATTTTGGGTGCTAGTCACTGTCAGGACCATATAACTTTAAATCACATGTTCATCTTATAAATACTATTCACCCTCCCTTGTGAGCTGAAAGTTCTATATGGGGGAGACTTAACAATATTTAAAAGGAAGTTTTTCTCTGGTCAAAATTGTTATTTCAGAGGTCTGGCTGCAGATTTAAAATTGTACCCAGGCTTCCGTGGTACACCTAGAGACATGTTTGCCTGTTCACAGTACTGAATAGTACAGTAATACTGTGGTCTAAAGGCAACATTTAACTTTCCCTGCTCTTGGTATATTTTGGTCATCTTATACTATAGTCATATTAGAGAGTTTCAGCCAATAGTCAATTACTACATTAAAAAAAAAAAACAATCACAATGATGGTTGTGATATATTACCACTGTACCCTGTCAAATTTCCCACTAGGAAACAGGTGCTTCGTCATAGCGCCAACCACCAAAAAAGCCCCAAATTGAGACACTACTCCACCTAAAAAGGGGAGGAGGAGCACTCTCAACAATGTTTCCTAAGAAGTTTTTTTCAAACAAATACACAAGTAGAATTTATATGGATGATGAAAAATGAAAATTTGAATATGAGTGAATTGTTAGGCAAACATCTCTCATAAAAAATGCTGATGTCAAATGGACTAATTAAATATCACGGATAAAATGTTCTAGTTCTGGACAACATGTAAAGTTCATGAGGGCATGCTAAACACATTGTTTGGGTGAATGCTGGTTGATATGGGAATGATGTGCAGTATAATATATCTGATTTGGGTTTTCCCGAATATAGGAAAAGGAATGTGTTTAGGTTTTCTATATTTATGTAAATTTTTTAGTGTTTTTAACAACATGTTGTGTAGTGTTGGTACGGTCTGTGACATTGTATTTAGAAGGTATTACATATGTACATATGTGTTTTAAATATTATGTATATGATTTTCAACAGCCCTGAGGAATTCCCCTTGTTTTGGGATGAAACGTGTTGGCTGTGTCTTTACTTACATTTTACGATTTTGCACATGCTTATTGCAAGCAAGCAATAAAGAATGAACTTTGTGGTCTACCTTTAATCCATGATATTCATAGTAATTAATTGGATAACAAAAAATTTGAAGTAAAAATGGACTGTTAATTTCTACTTGTGCGCTTTTTTGAAAGAACTTCTTATAAAACATTTTTGGGAGTGTTCATCCTCCCCTTATTTTTGTGGAGTCAATTTCTACATGTTTTAGGGATCAGGGCACAAACACTGGGCATTACAGCAGTCCCCCGGAGTGCAGAGCCTAAAAACCAGCAATAAGATTCAGTAAACAATTGTGGGTGACCATGCAAAGAATGTCATTCTCTCACGTGTACTCAAATGAATATTATAAAAACACATGTAGCATTGGCTGCTTATGTTTAAGCTCTTCCAGCTGAACATGGAGGGTCAGATAGGAATTTCTCAAGACCCTCCTGTTAGGTGGGGGTGCTGGGAGTGTTTCTGGAAGGACAGTCCCATAATATCCTAAGGCTTGATTTTGGCCTCGCAACAAAGGCACAAAAATGCTTTTGCCAGAACTTGCCTTGCTGGGTGTGGACACTCTGCAATAAACATTGGTGATGTTTCACCATGCTTGGGCCCACTCTGCATCACTCAGCTATGTCTCTGGACCCCCATAAACCTGAGGGTACTGTTAGACAACCCCTTACTATGAATTTCTAAATCCTGATTACTGACTTGTGGGGCCTTCTAATCAAGTACCTCAGTCATATTACGCGTTAAATTATGCCAAGGAGTAGCATGAGTGAGGAGAATGATGTTGTTATGAGAGGATGGTTCAGAATGACCGCAAAGTGGCCTATTTCCTCTTGCTGCATATAATTTTCAGTTTGTTTCAGTTGCAGGGTGGAGATTGACATGTAGGAGGTAAAAATCCATGTTCAGAAGGGAACCATTTGCATGCAGCAGGTAGACCCCTACATGTAGCGAAAACAATAAATAATTGAGAGAATCACAAAACTATGAACATGGATTGTTTGTGTACTTAATGTATGTATTTTCACTTAGGATTTCTGTATGTTTGACCTAAAATATGAATGTACTATGTGGAATGTGAAACATGTGACTTCTCTTTTTTAATTTAGGAACCCTAATCTACATGTAATAAAGTATACCTATAAACATGCAGTAGAGGTTAGGGTAAGGTGTGAATTTGTGTTGTAGGGATTTCTGAGTATGTTGGAAATGCCATCCCCAGATGTACAGGTTGCCCTAGTGTGACATATTGGGGCATATTTAAGAGAAGTGGCGCTGCACACAGTGCAGTGCCACTTTTCGTGCACCCCTTAGCGCCCCCCTAATGTCCCCATATGTGCGTAGTATTTAAAATACGGCGTCCTATGGCGGTAGTTAGGGGCCAAGCATCAGAATTTTTTAAGCTAGTCCAATGCTTTTCAAGATTAGCAACATATATTTTGACTCCAATCCTGCTAAGCACCCAGAGTCCCATTCTAAGCCTCCCTCCTTCTAACACCTGCTCTGAGCAGGCATTAAAATGCTGAAGAAAATGACGAAAAGAAATCTCCTAGATTTCTTTGCACCATTTTTTTGACCCCCCCCACCCAAACAGGGGAGCGCCCCCGTTGCATACATTATGCCTGGTGCAGGCATAATGTAGAACAAAGGGTTACAAAGTAGCGCAATGCATGCATTGCGCCACTTTGTAAATATGGTGCAGCGTTTTTGGCCTCCTAACACCACATTAGCGTAACAAAAATTACACTAAGGTGCAGTTCAAATGATACTAGGTGCTGGTGCCGTTCAAATTATACTAGGGGCTCTTAAACATGCTCTATTGTTTCTTACCAAAAAAAAAAATGTTTCACCAAAGTCTCTCGCACCCAAGTGACATGCAGGAGGAGACTGTCAGAAGTTGTGTCTATTGTGTCTGCTCACAGGAAAAGCAATATAGGCATCACTGAGGCAACTTTTGGCATTACAGGTAGCTTCAGCCTTGATGAGTGCTACTGGTGTTTGTTACAGAAAAGGTCTGCTGTGTGGTAAGATGGCTGATGTGCCAAATGTGTGCCGTCAATGGCATCTAGCACATGAGGGAAGTGGCCCAAGGCATAGAACTACATTGCCATCCTTTGCCTTTCTGCTAGTGACTGTGGTATGCTGATAAACTGGTGCACTCTTCTATTGATGTACCTCAGTGTCTGATGCAAACATCACGACTGGCTTGGCTGTGAGATGCCAATGTTGTCACGGGTGACCCTCCTGGAAAGATGCAGTGGCCATGAAGTGGAGAGCAGCCAATATTATCACATACGCAGGCACAATCTGGGAGCAGGATGTAGGTGAATCAAGCTCCTGCTCCCAGGCTCCAGCCATGTCAATGATCACACCTGGTTAGAAGAAGTATCTGCAATGAAAGCTTCTCTGAACTCTTCCCTACTTCCCTTAACATCTGAACAATTGTGATCCTTGGCCTCTAAATGCCCTCTTCCCTCCTTCAAAATGGGGAGCAAACCAATAAACATGTTCATTGTCATAAAGAAGGCAAAATCAGCTGTTTGGTGTGTCAGCGTGGATGTGATTGGATGGTACTGAAATGTCTTGCACCTGGAGTTAGGTACTGGAATTCAGAACTATCATTCCTTTTATGGCCAGATGTAAAGAAATTAAAACTTAAAAAAATATCCTTGTTCTAATATTCAACAGGATTTAATTTAAAAAATATAAATCATATTTAAAAAATGAATAATTTGTAAAGAAAACAAAATACATTGCACAGGATTTCATACAAAGTTTCAGTAATTAGGAACTTCAAAAAGACAGGGAACAGGTTGCTTTATTTTGCACTATATTTCTATGGTGCTTGGCTTTTTCCATTACCTTTTCTGGGAGTGTGTTTCAGTAGTAGTGGTTTTACGTGTGTGGTTTTGGGATTTCTGCAAGGCAGAGCTAAAGTACATTTACTACTGTTTAAGTTTCTTGGGACTGCAGTAACTTTAGAAATGCAGTTTGTGAATAGCAAAGTTCTTATTAATTTCTGGGTGGTGCACTTTCCCTTGTTAAACACCTGCATATCGCCCCCTAACTCCCTCCAATTTATTAGTAAGTATTTCCCATTTTCCAGCCAGTACCCCGTTCCTCCCACATTTACTGAAATAAGGTATGCATACGTTTGCAGAGATATCTGCACTCAGGTGGAGGTCACTGCAAAGAAAAGATAGGAGATGACACATAGGTTTACAAATAGTGTTTTGAAGTGCATGAGTAGTGCTATTGTAGTGCCACTAAAATACTACAAAATGCAGATAGTGAATAGGCTCAATCATGTTTAACAAAAACAACAAAATGAAATGTTTGGTTTGATATTGTGGCGTGGGTTTTCACTTGTACTCTTGAGCTGAATTGTGGGAGATAATTTTGACACATGTGTTGTGACCAGTCTAAGTTGCAAATGACCATGCCTGAAATCATACTTTCCAATTCACCTATAGACAACACATATGCCAAATGTGATGTGGGTTTTTAAACAAATGCTAGTTTTATGCTTAAAGTCTTATCTTCTTAGTCCTTCCTATGTCATGTCAGGCTGTCATTAGCTGAGGCACTGGCAAGTCATAAGTGCATACCACTGGATAGCGCACAGATACTCACTATAGAGAGATTTACAGTATAAGTCGTTAGCCTATTGCTGGAATGGTGATGCCTCTTTTCTGGTAGACGTCTGCTCAGTCATGGAGTGATGCCTATATATATGTTTCAAAAGAGACCTGACATGTCTGGTGTACATCTCAATACCTAGAACTCTGACTAGATGTTACCAACTCAACCTGTATCTACAGAAAAGGGCCCCTTTTAATCAAGGATATCGGCAGAGGACCAGGAAAACCAAAGCCATAACTCACAAGACAAACCTGACACCCCTTATTCCTTTTAGATGTGAAGCAATTAACTACCTATTAAATGTACTTAGCAAGCAAAGAGCCACAAACCTTTAACCCATCTCAGTGATTGTAATGTATTTCCTCAAACAATACTATTTTCCTACTTTACAATAGCACAACTTTTTTAGAACAACATTTTATGCAAACATAGTCAAAATGTACACATGCCTCTCCCTTCTTTTTTAAATTACAAACTAACCCTCCCTAAAAAATTCAATTCGGAAACATCACTCAACCATATACATACACATCTAGGTGGATGGAAAATGTATGACCATCACGTTGTTAATGTGAATTTTGAAGAGTCTCACAATAGGATATCTCTTTTTTCATATGTTGGTGATTAGTGTTAGACTCACCTGGGCCAGATGAATGACCCAGTCTCAAGACCAATAGATTGTGCTGAGTTAGAACTAGGGAGCTATAGACAGCTGTCAGCAGATTTGGTTTGTCAACTTTTAGAAATTGGGTTCCTGGTTGACTGGAGAGTGAGCCCTAGTTAGGCAGCAACAAAAATCCTAGTCATGGTATGGCACATGCAAACCCGCTAGGAGCCTGGCACAAGCAGCCAGGCTTAAGTTACAGGCAATGTGTAAAGTAGTTGTGCAAAACTTCAAACAGTAAAACAGTGAAACCACCACAGAAATGATCCCACAGCAAAGTAGAGTTTAATGAAATAAATAAATAAAGACTAAAATGACTACGACCCAGTCAGTAGAACCAGAGTTGTGAATTTTTAATGAATAAACTGTACAATGGCAACTAGAAACAGAAAGCGCCAACCATGGCTACCTGGTTGCACTGGACTGGGCCAAAGTCAAAGATTCAGAACAACCGCAATGGAAGGCGGGTCAGATATAGACCCAGATTAGTCCTGCTGAACCAATACATTCTCAAGTTTTGTGCTAAGAGTCCTGGTCACGGACAGGTGGGCTGCAGCTTCATGCTGGCAATTTGTCTGCAGCCTATGATGCTTGCTGTCTGAGATGGGCTGATGCCTCCTTGCACTGAGTTTCTGTGTTAACTACATTGTTCCAGTGTAAATGGGCTTGTTCGCAGTTGCGAAGAGCCCGCAAACTTGACTGAAGAGCCGGCTGAGCCACACCAAGGGTCCATGGCCTAAGGGCCATCATGTGGGAGTCAGTAACTTGCTGAAGATGGGTCCAGAAGCTGTTTGGGAGGCTGTTCTGTCCCTGAGGATCAGGTCAGAGGCCTGAAGGCTGTCCCTTTGAGTCAATCTAGGGTCCTGGGTTCAAGATGGAGTTAGAGGTCCAGTTCTTCATCCCCAGGCAAGTGGGCAGCAGGCATCAGGTCAGCACAGTAGGGCATCAGTTCCTTGTAGAGCAGCAGTCCAGCTGAGCGGCAGTCCTAGTGGTAGCACAGCAGTTCTTCATCCTGGCAGAGTATCTGCAGGTACAGAAGAATTGTTGTGTCTAATGTCTTACTGTTAGACCCTGGTGCCCTGGTTCTAAAGTATGGGAGAAGTATGGAAGGTGCCCTGGTTCCAAGCTGGAGGCAGTCACATTGTGGGCTCATTAATTCCTTTGTGTGAAGAGAGAGCACAGGCTTTTGAGTTGCAAGAGTTGATGTAATAAGCTCCACCCCCATCTGTCTAGCAGATGGACCATTCAGGGTCACCTAATCCAACTATTGTGTGAATGGCTGAGAGGAATTCACAAGGACTGTCAGTTACACCCAGTGATGTGACCCAAAACAGCCTGCAGGTGCCAAATGGCTAAGGTAAAAAAAGTAAACTTGCTAAAAAAGACATTTTCAGAATTGTATTTTAAATACGACTTCACCATAAGTTAGGATTTTAAATTGTGATTCCAGAGACACAAAGCATGAAATATATGTTTCTAGCCCAATCGGAAATTACACTTACAAAATGTAATAATTCAACTCAAATGTTATCGTATGCAAGAGATAGGCCTTGCTGTAGTGAAAAACAAATGTAAGGGTTTTTAACAACCAGGGTTAGAAATTGGGTCTCTATTTGGAAGAGGTACATACCCTGTCCAAGTAGGGGCATATTTATACTTTTTGGTGCAAAACTGCACTAATGCAGTTCTGCACCAAAAGGTTTAGCAATTGATTGCCACCATTCCTGAGAACCCGACGGGTGGCATAGTTATGGAATGGCACAAGCTGGTGCAAAGGGTGGACTAGGGTAAAAAATGACGTTAGCCGGGTACGGCTGGCAGTATGAGAGAAGGGGTTTTGCACCAAAAATTACATTAGGCAGGTTTGAGTAAAAAAAGATGACTCTAACTAGCCTAGCATCATTTTCTGAAGCAAAACCATCCATACCACATGACTCCTGTCTTTGAAAAGACAGGATTCATGCCCACCACCCAAATGGCCAGCACAGGGGGCCAGTGTCCTCTGGGCATGGCCATTGCACCATGTGCCATGTAGGGGACCCCAAGTTGGGCCTCTGATGGCACTTTAATAAAAGAAAATGCTCACCCATACTTACCCTACCTACCTGGGATGGGGTCCCCCATCCTCTGGTGTACCTCTGGTGTGGTTGGAGGTGTACCTGGGGCTTGAGGAGGGCACCTGTGGACCCATTCCATGGTGTTTAACCATGGAAATGGGTGCACAGTTCCCCTAAAGCCTAGTCTGACCCAGGTGTTAAATAATGGTGCAAAGCAAGCTTTGCACCATTATTTAGCCCCTCTTCCCACAATGCGTTGTTTTAGCACGGGGGACAAATATGGGGCTATGGGGTTAGCTCCGTGGGAACGCCTACCTTGCATATTATTGATGCCAGGTAGGTTCACTCATCTAAAAAATGATGCAAACTAAAATATTTTGATGAAGATGGGTCTAGCGTCAAAATAACCATTTGTAGTTTGTTTTGCGCGAATTTGCATAAAAACATTACGCAAATTCAGGGTAAATAGGGTATAAATATGTCCTTCAGCCCTTAGTACAAAGTACCTGGGATGCGTAAAAAATAATGGCACAGAGGGCCACAGAGGAGGTGATGCGTTGGAAAGTTAAGCGATGCGTAGATGTGTCCGGCGTGGCAGAGGTAATGCATCGATTCTTTCCTCACAGGCAAGGTGATGTGTTGATGTCTGGCTGCGCAGCCTTGGCTCCTTACTGCAGTGCAGGGGTATTTTGACTCTAAGATATAATGCATGAAAAAACCCAAAACGTGCTGCAATGATTAAACAGGTGTTGCTTCGATTCAGTAGGTGCTGCAGGGATTTTACATTGTGTCAATTTTGCAGGCATTGCATAGATTTTCTGGCACAGTGGATTTTCTCTTTGATGGCCCTAAGAGGAGGCAAGCTCAGTCCAAGCCCTTGGAGATAACTTGTGCAGGAAGGCAACGTCGTTCCAGCAGGGTCAGGGAGTGGCAGGCAGTAGGGCAACAGAAGGAGAGCAGTCCTTCCAGAAAAGCAGTCCAGATAAATTATTTCAGCAGCGTGGCAGTCCTACTGACAGAGTCTAGCTGTAGATCCAGAAGTGTCTGATTTGAGGGGGTTACAGACCCAGTATGGATACCAAATTTGTGCCTTTGAAGTGGGAGAAACTTCAAAGAGTGGTTTTGAAGTGCATCAGTTCCCCTTTCAATCCAGTCCTGTCTGCCAGGAGCTCCTTGAGGAGTGACCCCTTGACCCTGTTGTCAGGTCAAGTCGCTCTCCACGCCGAGCAGTTCCACCAGCTATTGCGTGTGTCCCTCGCTGCTCACTGCCCCTGCTCTTGTGAGTTCAAGCCTGCCTGTAAGTATTCTGTGTATGCTGTCTTCTTCCTATTTACCTGTTTTTGCCTTTTCCCCTTCTTTCTCAGTGCCTCTGTGTCTCTTTCTTGCCCTTTGCCTACTGTATTTTGCCAATTTTCCCCTTCCTGTTGCTGCGTCCCCTGCAGCCACTTCCCCCTCGTTCACTCGATCGTCCCCGTTTCCTGCCTCCCAGCTGCTCCTCCCTTCCATCTCCCCTACTTAATGGCAGCCTTGACACTGTTGTCAGGTCAGGTCACTCCCAACGCCATGCAGCTCCACCAGCTAGTGTGTGTGTCCCTCACTGCTTGCTACTCCTGCTCTTGCGAGTTCGAGTCTGCCTGTAAATATTCTGTGTCTGCAGTCTTCTTCCTGTTTTCCTGTTCTTGCCTTTTCCCCTTCTTTCTCTGTGCTTCTGTGTCTCTTCCTTGCCCTTTGCCTCCTGCCTTTTGCCAAATTCCCTCTTCCCGCCGCTGTATTCCCTGTGGCCACGCCCCCTCATTCTCTTGATCGTCCACGCTTCCCACCTCCCAGCTGCTCCTCCCTCCCACCTCCCCTACTTAAGGGCGGCTGCTGTGCGGCCGCGCCTAAGGCAAACCCGTATGTGCCTGTCCATACCTAGACCGCGCCCACCACCCTGCTCGACAACCTCAACAACCTCGGACTCAAGCAGCCCGTCACAACACCCACCCACTCCGCAGGACATACGCTCGACCCCATCTTCTCTGCCAGTAAACACGTCTCCTTCAGCCACACCACCAAACTCCACTGGACCGACCACCGATGCATCTACTTCACCTTCGAGAAACCCACAACACACCACCACCCATAGCAGATTCCCAGCCGCATCAGCACGACATCAGGACTCTATTTGACAACTGCAAAACCGCTGCTCTCATCCTCCTGGACCTCTCGCCCGCCTTTGACACTGCCTGCCTCCACACCCTTCGCACACACCTCAACGAAGCAGGGATCCGCGACAGAGCCCTGGACTAGATCACCTCCTTCCTCACCGGCAGAACCCAGAGAGTCTGCCTCCCTCCATTCCACTCTGAAGCCACCAAGATCATCCCTTAGCCTGACCCTCTTCAATGTCCACATGACACTGCTCACCAACATTGTCCAAACACACGACCTCAACATCGTCTCATACGCTAACGACACTCAGCTGATCCTCTCCCTCACCAAGGACCCTGCCACAGCCAAAACCATCCTCCACGAAGACCATCGCCGAATGGATGAAGGACAGCTCTCTGAAACTGAACTCTGACAAGACTCAGGTTCTCATCCTCAGCTCCACCCCCTCCGCCTAGGATGACTCCTGGTGGCCTGCCACACTGGAAACCCCACCAACCACGCACACAACCCGAGGTTCATCCTGGACTCATCGCTATCAATGACCCAGCAAGTCAACGCCGTCTCCTTCCTCCTGCTTCAACACCC
The DNA here is from genome assembly GCF_031143425.1 of Pleurodeles waltl. NCBI lineage: Eukaryota > Metazoa > Chordata > Amphibia > Caudata > Salamandridae > Pleurodeles > Pleurodeles waltl. The sequence goes on from NC_090438.1 coordinate 407,634,985, forward strand.
TCGGCATGCTTCAGAAGATCTACAGATGGATCCCCGCCAGAACGACATGGACAGTCACCTAAGCCCTCGTAAGCAGCAGGCTGGACTATGGCAACGCCATCTACACAGGAATCATGGCCAAGCACCAGAAAAGACTGCAAAGCATACAAAACGCCTCGGCACGCCTCATCCTGGACATCCCCCGCTACAGCCATATGACAGCCCATTTGTGAGACCTGCATTGGCTCCCCGTCAACAAGAGAATCACGTTCAATCTCGTCACCCACGCTCACAAAGCACTGCACAACGCCAGACCAGAATACCTCAACAGACGACTCACCTTCTACACCAGACCTGCCAGCTTTGCTCCGCTGACCCTGCCCTTGCCACTGTTCCACGGATCCCCAGAAAGACCGCTGGTAGCAGATCATTCTCCCACCTCACCACCAAGACATGGAAAACCCTTCCTATCCTCCTGCAACAGACACAGGACCTGCTAACCTTCAGGAAACACATCAATACCTGGCTGTTCGAGCAGTAGCAGCAGCCTGCTCCCCCCTAAATGCTTTGAGACCCTCACGGGTGAGTAGTGCACTTTACAAATGCTACAATTGATTGATTGATCAATCCTTTGTGTGAGATCAGGCCACTGGCCTTAGAAGTGTAAGTGAGAGCCCCTCCACCCTTCCTGCCTAGGAAGACCCACCAGTATGCAGATGAATGCAGATGCAGCTGAGTGCCCTGTGTTTATGGCTCTCTGGGTGGAATACACAAAGGGAGCTGTCAACCAACACCGACATAGATTGGAGAGAGGCTGCAAGGCACAAAGAGCAGTAAGTGCGGAGAAATGCCTAGTTTCTAAAACTGTTCTTTTTGCATTTGTTGCCCCAAGTGGGAAGGGTATGCCCAGATGTGGGTCCCGTACTCACTGTGCCACCAGATTCAAGCTAGCCTGGCTGAAGAGGGGTGATACCATGAAACCGGTCCCAGGATGCTTGTTTCTGGTCCAGAGAGAAAATGGTCCAGCAGTTCGAGATGGACTGTTCCCATGAGGAACAGGGTCAAGACTGATTTGCATATGGCCTGGTCCAAACTGGAATGGCATGGTGATCAAAAAGACTGATGAATTAAATCCAGATCTGTGACTGGGGGTGAATGTCTGCTTTGTTCTGCATTCTGTCCATCAACTGTTCTCTTTGTTCTAAAAATGGCATTTCTAAAATAGTAATGTTAAATCCAACATTACCAATAAGCAGGATTTCTCACTACCATTCCAATCATACCCAACATGACAATGCCACTCCTTTCAGTTCAGAAAATACCACTTAAAAGTATATAAGGGAATTTCCAATGACGGCCTATGAGAGGAACAGTTTTCACAGTAGGAAAAAATGACTTTGGGAGTTTTTTACTACCCAACATGTAAAGCTTACACGTACATGTCCTGCTGTTTAATTACATAGTACCCTGCCACGCAGGCTATATAGGGCCTACCTGAAGGGTGACTTAAATATAATAAAAGGTGAGTTTAATGCTCAGCAAGTAGTTTTAAATGCCAAGTCCAAGTGGCAGTGAAACTGCACTCACAGGTCTTGCATTGGCAGGCCTGAGACATGGTTAAGGAGCTACTTATGTGGGTGGCACAATAAGTGCTGCCGGTCCACTAGTAGCATTTAATTTACAGGCCCTGGGCACATATAGTGCACTTTACCAGGGACTTATGGGTAAATTAAATATGCCAACCGGGTAGGAGCCAATGTTACCATGTTTAGGGGAGAGACCACAAGCACTTTAGCACTGGTCAGCAGTGGTAAAATGTGCAGAGTCCTAATACCAGCAAAAACAAGGTCAAGAAAACACAGGTAAACAGGCAAAAAGTGGAGGGAAGACCACACTAATGCTGCCAGGTCCAACAACCAGGATATGTAAAACTTAAAAGTGCATGTCCAAGGTTTTAAATACATTGCACCCTGCCTTCTGGGCCATCTAAGACCTACCCTAGGAGTGACTTAGATGTATTAAAAAGGAAGGTTTGGGCCTGTCAAAAAGTTTATTTTGCCAGGTCGAAAAGGCAGTTTAAAACTGCACACCCATGCTCTGCAATGGCAGGCCTGAGACATGTTTACAGGGCTACTTAATATGAGGCATGATCAGTACTCCAGACCCACTAGTAGCATTTAATTTACAGGTCCTTAGGTACATGTAGTACCACTTTACTAAAAATTTACAAGTAAATTAAACATGCTGATTGGGTAGAAGCCAATCTAACATGTTTAAGGGGAGAGCACAAGGACTTTAGCACTGGTTATCAGTGGGGCCTTGGAACTGTAGTCCTGTGGTTGTTTGGGCACCAAAGGAAGTTTGGGAACTTATTCATAATTTTTGCTCCAGAGCATTAAGGGGACCCGACAGCAATTTCAAGTTTCTCCAGTGTGGAGAAGAATTTTTCATCAGAAAAACAACAAAGTCCTTTTTCAAATTGGGACCTAGAAACTTTTTCAGACTTCCCTAATTTTAGGGGGGATTAATCCACATAGTATATTTTGCATGCGCTCCATTGTTTTGGGCCTCAAATCAGGACACAGCACACGCAGTGACCACTCGCCCCTGACCCCGAACATCCGGGCACGTACTCACTGGCTCCTATTGTGTCCATGCCAGGTCGAGGCCCAACTGTGGTCACTATCTGGAGGTGTATTTATGACTTCTTGACAACTGTTCACGTCTTACCAAGAAAAGAATGTCATGTATGGTTTTATTGCTTTATAAAAGCTTGCTTCAATCCGATGTACAATGAGAGACAGTCCTCAGACGCCGTTCTTTAATTGCTCTCTCAGCCATTAGTTTAATTAAATGAACCATTTCCTGTTTTGCCTGATGCCTCTTGCCTTTTTGTTTCTCATGGTAAATTCTCATTTGAGCATCACTGCCATCAGAGCTTCACACTGATTGGCACTATTCTCACTTACATTTTTCAAAATTCAAATCTCCTGTACCTCTTTTTGGATTTTAGTTGTTTTGGTTTCATTTTGCCTATTAAATTTGTCTCTACTTCGATATATTGGTGTGGGATTTTTTTATTGTGTTGTGTTTTTGACTTTTTAGCTGTTTTTGTACTTCTAAATGCTTTACACATTTTTGTTAAATTAAACCTGTCCTCTCTATGCCATTGCTTCCGGGTTTTGAGCTCAGGTTTAAGTCACAGAAACATTTGACTGGCTACTGACGTTATTATTTGTGGTGTCGTAGTTTGGACTCTTGCTCTAGGCAAGACTGCTGGTTAAAGGATGACAATACTTTTGTTTGTTGGTGACTATGCCTATCCTACAACAAATCGCAACTGTTGTCCCAACCTTACCGGCTTACTAGCAGTACCTCACCAGAAACACAATAGTAAAAAGGTGATTTGTGGCAGCCTTTACTCATGGACTCAAAACTAAGACTTCTCAGGGAGTGTTGTGGTTAAATGGAGATTACCCTATCTCACAGATATATCATGTCTCATACAAACACAGGCAATGACAAAGATGCAGTAAAGTTTTAGTAATTTTTATTTAACACAACTGCAATTTGTGATAAGTTGCATGGGCTGCAATGATTAGGATAATGAATAATGCAAGGAACAGAATTGTGAAGACGAGAGTCATTATTACAAAGACCCCCACCATCTTGCAATGCACATAAAAGACATACAAGATGTAATATGCCCTAATACCCTAATGTGATGGGCCTAACCTCCTACCTAAAGGAGAGCTGGGTTTGCTAAACCTAGTCTGCCAATGCCAGGTCCATGAGATGAGCCCCCAACCCTCGTTTCCTTGGAATGAGGTCTCTATCTCAGACTCCGCAGGGACACGAAGACTGGGTCAGCGTCAAGACTATGTGCAGCATCGATATCAGCAATGGTGGCGATGCCCTCTGGTCGGAATCCCTCTAATTATCTGTCTAAAGTGCGATGTATTTATACAGATCTACCAGCACCCCTGACGTAGGTGTGTTCCCAAACAATAGATAACAGACATGCTTGGGACAGCAATTATTATAAACAATCCCTCAAAAGTGTAGAGAGGGAAAATCCCTAAGTGTGAACACCTACTGTTTGTTTGTCTTTACTGCTTGAGCTTGACGCCTTAACGTGGTGGCACTGATAATGCAATACATAACAAGTAGACTAACTATAAACAAGGCAGCCATCTTAGATGAATTAAATAATTAAATGGCTAAGACAGAGCAAGCTACGTAGGTTAAAAGTCACCAGGTGACAGGGGCAGGAGTTTGCAAGCCAGAGGCTAAGCTAACTCCTGTTATCCCATTAAAACAACGATTCACTACAGTAGTCGACACCAACCAACTCCAACTAATAAATCACTATTTCATAGTAGTACTCTGCAGCTCTGTGTGCTTGTGAATATAGATGCACCTTCAGCATATAATATGAAATGTTAGTTTAACCCTTCTGCGGTATAATGATATATGCATTGATAATTTAATTAATTAACTACCTTTAATATATAATACTTTCAGGAAATCACATGAAGCATTTAATTCAAACAAATGGGAGATGATAACTTCCCAAACGAAAACATAACTTAGTTCAAGGAGAATCCGTCAAGACACAATTCCACTTTTACAGCAGTGTCCAAGTCTATTCAAACAAAGAAGGCTATACTCCAACTGAAATCAATGAATCAATCAATAGATTTGTAGAGAGCTACTTGTCATCGGTGAGGAAATCCAGGCGCTCGCAGGGTCCAGTTTATTAGCCGAATAGCCAGATCTCCAGGGACTTCTGGAACTCTGGAAGAGATGAGGAGGTACGCAGATGAAAGAGTAGCTTGTTCCATGTCTTTGCTGCTAGGTAGGAGAAGGAGCGACCTCTGCATCTGTTATGTTGGATAGGGAAGGTGAGGGTTAGAGAAAGTGACGCAGAGTGGAAGTGTCTGGTGGGCTGATGAAAGTTCAGGCGGTGGTTGAAGTAGGCAGGTCCACAGTTGTGTGAGGCTTTGTATGCATGGGTAAGGAGCTTGAACTGTAATCTTTTCTGTGCAGGGAGCCAGTGGTATTCCTTGAGGTGGGGTTTGATGTAGGTTTTACTAGGGAGATCCAGGACAAATCTAGTTTCAGTGTTCTGTATGGTCATCAGATGAGGTGAGCTTCTACCCTGCATAGAAAGCACTGTCATAGTTCAGCCGGCTGGAGATGGGGGCCTGTGTGATGGTGCACCTGGAGTTTTGGGGTATTCATTTGAATATCTTATGATGAATGCAAAGAATGAAGAAGCAGGAGGAGGAGACGGAGGTGACCTGAGTTGTCATGGTTAGCTTGTTGTCCAGAATAATACCTAGTTTCCTAACTGTCAGTGGGGATAGGATTAGGCCCGAGTTCTGAGGACCACCAAGGTGCATCGCATGGGGAGCATTTGTTTCTGAAAATCAGTACCTCTGTTTTGTCTTTTTGAACTTCAGGCAGTTCTCCTTCATCCAACTGGTGACATTTGTCATGCACTTATGGAAGATGGTCTTGGTGGATGAGTTGTGTGTCATCGCATAGGATATGCTGTTGGGTCTATGGGTTTTGTTGCAGCTGGCCAGAGGTGCCACATAAGAGTTGAAGAGTGTGGGGTTGAGCGTGGATCCTTGGGGTACTCCATAGATGTTTTCCTTGGGTTAAGAGTCGAAGGGCAAAAGGCAGACTTTTTGTCTTCTTCTTTTGAGGAAAGAGGTGATCCATCTTAGGGCAGCTTCTTGTGATGCGTGTTTGGTGGGAGACTGCATCAAAGGCTGCAGAGAGGTCTGGGAGGGTCAGAGTAACAGTCTCTCCTCAGTCAAGAGGACTCTGTGATCATTGGTAGCGGTGATGAGTGCTGTCTCGGTGCTGTGATTGTTGCGGAATCTGGATTGGGAGGGGTTGAGTAGGAGGTTCTGTTCCAGATGTGAGGATGAAAATTGTTATTTGACTGAGTTTTCTAATACTTTGTCCAGGAACGGGAGCAGGGAAATCGGTTGGTAGTTATTGAGTTTGCTGGGGTCTGCTGATGATTTCTTCAGTAGGGTGTTGACTTCTGCATGTTTCCAGTCCTTGGGGAAGGTGGTCGTGGAGATTGAGGTGTTGAACAAAGTAGTGAGTAAGTGGCTGATTCTGGCTTCACCTAGGTTGAAGTTTTGGTGAGGACATGGGTCAGTTGGGGGGCCCTGAGTTGACTGGGTTCACGATGGGGGCAGTGTCCTGTGAGGTGAGCTGTCTCCGTTTGGTTAGAAGGATATCTGTGGTGGTAATGGGTCATTGTGTTGCTTGAAGAGGTCGTGCTGGGGGTTGAGGTTTCTGTAGATGTTGGCAATCTTGTTGTAAAAGAAGTTTGCAAGGTTTTTGCAGAGTTTCTGGACAGGTGTAATGCTGTTTGTGGCAGCAGACCGGTTGGAGACTTTTGTTGAGGATGTTGAAGATTTCTTTGCTGTTATCGGAGCTTGATTTAATGCGTGAGGCTAAGGCCTTTTTCTTTGATTCACACACCTTTCTATGGTAGAAGATAAAGGCTATCTTGAAGACGGGCATGTCAGTCATGTAGTTGCTGGTCTTCAGTGTACCAGCTAGCCTGCTTGGTGACCTTTCTGTGGGTGTTGTTGCCGACACGACTGACACTGTTAGTGCAGTTGGTGATCCAATGGTAGAAGTTGCTGACTTTGTGGTCTAGGTTGTAGGAGGAGATGGGTTGGATAGTATTTGGAGGGCGTTTATCCATGGGTCCTTTGAGACTTTGCTCCAGTTGTGTTATGGTGCCTTGGGCAGACTGGGGATGGAGGCCTGTGAGTTGGTGGAGTTGATGTGGAACATGGAGTGGTCAGTTCAGGTGAGTTCTGTGGTGCGGCTGTTCCTGATGCGGTTGCTGGAGGTGGCAATGTGGTCTGGCATGTGGTCAGTGGTGCACAAGGGGTTGTTGGCAAGCTGGGGGAGTCTGATGTTGTTCTGTCAAGAAGATTGGTAGTGTTGATGGTATTATGGTCGTTGAGATGGAAGTTAAGACGAAAATGTAGTTGTTGAAGTCCATGGTGAGGGTGCAATGAAGTTGCAAAATGCTGGATATGGTCCAGGAGGACTATGGGTGAGGGTGCCCCTGCTGGTGGTTTTGCTGTCTGTCTTGAGTCGAAAGTTGAGGTGTTCCATGGCTGGGGTGATGTCTTCTTTTGTGGTGGTGTGTTGTATGAATTTCTTGTGTATGATGTCGATCCCTTCGCCAAGCTTGTTGAAGCGTGTTTGTGAAGCCTAATTATTAGACAGTTTAAAATAAGTAATTTATAAGTATTAGGTGTAGGGTTTCATATTGCTATTGGGTGTATTTTCTTGTAGCTGCAGTCTTAGGAGATGCATAACCATTCCAAAATAATATTTTCTAACATGGTCTATATATTTAAAATGTTAATGGTGCTTGTGTGATTTGAGTGATAACAGTTCAGATACATCACATTTTGTTGTGTGACTCATTGTCAGTTCTCATTCCGGGGCCAAGGAACAGGCATGGGTTACTGGTCCACACCCTGTAGCAGAGGATTTGGTCTCTGCTGCCCATTCTCCAGCCTATTATGTTTTTTCCAAGAACAACCAAGTACATTCTTAGTACTTGACTCTAGCTATACAAGCAGTCAAAAGCTTTTCAGAGAGCTCAGTTGGTGGTATGGCATACCCAGAACTCAGCACACACACAATACAGTACAATAAAGAGGTAAGGTAAGTTTATTGTCTGATTAATAACAATCATTACAATGTATGCAAAACATTAGTACAGCATTTACACAACAATACTTTCCTAATTGTAAAATAAAGAATAACAATTGTCTAAAAACTGATTGTAATTCAATAAATTGTCAGCTGTAAAAGCAATATTTATCATTGTGCGAAGGTTAATACGAGATAATACTAAAGTGCTTTGATGGTTATGAGCCATCCTGAAACAGTATCCTTTGTTGTACAGAATTGGTGCAAAAATAGCACTAAAGTACTTTAATGATTAAAATCCATACTAAAATAATGCAAAAAAGATCAGATTTACTTTTTTCTTTAATATCTGCAGTTTGTTACAGATTACTTAATGCAACCATTCCTTATTACCGTTATTAGCTGTGCTTGTTTGTTCAGCTACTACAGTTTGTTACAGATTACTCAATGCACCCAATATTTGTTACTGTTTTCAAGCTACAAGTTTATACAAGACTCAACGATTCCTAAATGTATCCACAGTTTGCTCTAAGTAAAACCATTATATATTGTTGCATTATGAGGAGCACTTTTAATCCGTGATAATCTAGAAGGCTTTTGAGATTAAATCCAACATATTGTCCGCAAAGAGGAAGAATTTATTAAATCAATTAATCAGAAGGATTATTCTACCAGATAACCAGAGTACTACAGCTTGATGACATGTTTTCACACCAAATTCATTAATCAGAGGTTTCAGCAAAGCCTGTCATGCTTGGAGCAAACAAAGACAGATGCACACTATACGTAATAACGATTAATTTGAAAAACCACAAAGTCTGCAAAAGTTTGTTGGCCATTGTTGCACCCATCTTGGAGTGTCATCCCTTGGTGGATACCTGCCAAGTCTTAACTGAAGAAATGAGGGCCAGATGTACGAAGCATTTTTCAAGTCGCAAAGGGATGGATTCACAGAATCAGCCCATTTGCGACTTGATAAATGTTTTTTGTGGTATACAAAGCCCTAACTGCAATTTGGTAACTTGTTACCGAATCGCAGTTTGGGTTTTGTGATTCAGCTTTAGGAAGGGGCCTGTCAAGGGCATCCCTTTCTAATACCGAATCCAAATGGTATGTATGATTGTTTTGTGACTGCGAATGCGGTCGCAAAACAATCGCAGTTAGCACCAGTTTCAAACTGGTGCTAACCCATTCTCAAACAGGAAGGTGTCCACATGGGACCCCTTCCCCTTTGTGAATGGCAGCGAAAATATTTTTTCAGTTTTTTTATTTTGAAATGCATCTTGTTTTCCTTTAATGAAAATGGGCTGCATTTAAAAAAAAAAAACTGCTTTATTTAAAAGCAGTCACAGACATGGTGGTCTGCTGTCTCTAGCAGGCCACCATCCTTGTGAGGGCAGCCATTCCCAATGAGGTCAGAAATTGCGACCTACCTCATGAATATTCATGAGGTAGGTCAGTTGCGACCCAATTGGGAATCGCAAATAGTGTAAAGTACACTGTTGTATATCCGGTTAGCGACTTGCAAATTCCGAGTCTCTAAGACTCACAGTTTGCGAGTTGTAAAACCGGATCTTTGTACATGTGGCCATAAATCTCTTGTGTGATGTTGGAGGTGCTCCGGTAGATACCGTTCAACCTCAAGTTTTCCATACTAATTAATAACAGTCCAAGCATGCTTTAATGCAGCTAAGGCCTATTTATCTATTATAAAACACAAATAATTTGTCGAACAACTTAAATGGATCTTAATAGTGGGTTTGTTTACATCCAAGAGCCCAAAAGGCTGGAGGTTAAAGGTATGAAGGCACCCTGATAAATAGGATCTCCAAACACTTGTAAAATTGTGGTTTATAGGTTCTTGCTAACACAGATTGGCTAAAGAGCCAGGCTCAGATGTAAGTAGGCTATGTAAACATTTTAAAAAGGCAGACTTTCTCACTAACGTTTGGCTTAAAAGGCAAACTCTAATTGAATTTTCACATGGCCAATGTTTCTCGGTATCTTGAAGATAGATTAAGGTGGTCATTACAACCCTGGCGGACGGTGTTAAAGCCGTGTAAACAGGCCGGCGGTAAAAAAATTGAAATTACAACCGTGGCGGAAACCGCCAACAAAGACAGCCACTTTAACACTCCGACTGCCATGGCGGTACAAATAAACAGCTTGGCGGTCACCGCCAACAGATAGGCGGAAGACAATGTACCGCCCACACTATTATGACAGGCCAATCCGCCACCTTTACCGGGGCGGATTCACAGCGGATAAAAACACAGCGGAAACAGGAATTCTGAAGGGAAAACGCTCACCTCTACACACCCCACGAGGAACGAGGACACCATGGAACTGGAACTCCAAATTCTACCTGCGATAGTCTTCCTGCTCCTCTACCAGGAGCACGAACGCCGGTGCAGAAGACCACAGTGAGTACTGCACCTACGACACAGGGGATGGGGGAGGCAAAAAACAGGGACACACACACGCAACACCCCCACCCCCACCCTCACCCACTACAACACACACACTAATACATGTTGATACATTAAGTTACACCCCCCAAGTCCCCCCCAGAAGAATGCAAAGACAAAAGGAAATGATTGTAACGATTGTAATCCATTAAAATCCAGTACTCCAAAATATATAATCACTATAAACAAATATATACACCAATAATACAAGTCCAGGTATTGCACCATTTATAGTCTGTAGTCCACTGGGCCCAAAATACATGGGCGAGGCCCACACTCAATACCCGATCAAAACAGAGAGAACACTGCAGGGGCATCAGATAGAAATACAACAGGCACCTCAGGGGGAAGGGAAGGGGGAGCACCTCAGCCGGATGAGTGCACGACACCAGATCCACGAGGGGGCTCAATGCCCACTGTTCAATCCTGGGGAGTGCAAAGCCACAGTCTCTCAAGTCTCTACAGTGGGTGGTTTGCCCACTGCCATATCCTGGGGACTGCAAAGCCACAGTCTCTCAAGTCTCTCCAGTGGGTGGTTTGCCCACTGTACCATCCTGGGGAGTACAAAGCCACAGTCTCTCAAGTCTCACAGCGGTGCTGGTGGTCCTTCATGGCCCAGCGGTTCCTGTGCTGGCGGTCCTTCATGGCCCAGCGGGGCTCGTGCTGGCGGTCCTTCATGGCCCAGCGGGGCTTGTGCTGCCGGTCCTTCATGGCCCAGCGGGGCTTGTGCTGGCGGTGGCCTCCTGGGCAGCTGGGCTGGGGCTGGCGGGGCCCTCCTGGGCAGCTGGGCTGGGGCTGGCGCTGGCGGGGCCCTCCTGGGCAGCTAGGCTGGGGCTTGCGGGGCCCTCCTGGGCAGCTGGGATGGGGCTGGCGGGGCCCTCCTGGGCAGCTGGGATGATGGCGGTCTTCTCCGACCGTGCAGCACTTCCCAGACTTGCCGGGTTTCTTGTGACCCTTCCCCACCTTGGGAGGTGTAACAGCTGACTCCACACTCCCACCGGGACCACTGGGAGCGGCTTTGGTGGCTGGAGTCTTCCCCCTCTGCCGCCGGGCACTGGAAAACTGCTTCACAGAGGGGGGGCTGGCTGTGCTGCGGCTCCGTGCCACACTGGCTGTCCTGGTGGCAGGTGCACTCCACATACCTGTGACAACAGCCACCACTGGTCCCGTAGATGTTGTGGCTGAGGTGCTACTTCGGGACCTATGAGATGGACGGGGTGGGGGAGGTGTGGGAAAAAGGTCAAGGCTGGACAGGAAAATTATTTTGGACACACTGGGACGGGTAGCTGGAGGGGGTTTGGGAGTGGAGGAATAGGTGGTGGTAGTAGGAGGTGTACGTTTGGTGAATTTGGGTGCAGGTGCATGCGCTGGAGGCTGTGGTGAGGTGGATGGCTGTTGGGTGGGTGTGTGCCTGCGTTTGTGTATCTTGGGATGGGGCATCACAGACACACTGGGAGAGGACACAGGGGACGTGTGAATGGTAGTGGGGTGGTGACTGCACGTGAGCAGAGTGTGCTGGCGGGTGTGCTGGTGAGGGACGTAGTGGCTGTAGAGGTAGTGCATGCAGGTGTGAGTGTAGACGAGACTGGAGGGAGGAGGGAAATGACGAGGAGGGGGACACAGTGGAGGCAGTGGATGTTGGTGTGTCTGCATGTGTGTGAGTACCTGTGGGATGTGTGGTGCTTATGTTTGCCTGAGCTTCCCTTGTGTGGTGAGGTGTGTGCAGGCTTGTCTGATGGTGTTCTTGGGATAGGCAGAGGTACAGGGGATTGGGTCTGGGTGGAGGAAGTTGGAGGGGGGAGGCTAGAGACGGGGACAATGTCTGCCATCAGTGCTGAGGCCAGAGTTTGAAAAGCTCGTGAAGGGCCGCCTGACCAGAATGAATGCCCTCCAGGAATGCATTAGTTTGTTGCAACTGCCTTTCTACACCCTGGATGGCATTCAAAATGGTAGACTGCCTAACAGTGAGTGACCTGAGTAGGTCAATGGCCTCCTCACTGAGGGCAGCAGGGGTGACGGGGGCAGGGCCTGAGGTGCATGGGGCGAAGGCTGAGGGGCTGCTGGCAGAGCGGTGCTGGTAGGGGGGGTGGCGGCTGTACCTGTAGATGCGGGGGTACAGATGTTGCCGCCACCACAAGGGATCTCCCATCAGAGGACGAGTCCGTGTCGCTGGTGTCAGCTCCTGTCCCTGCCGTGGAGCTCCCCCGCCCTCTGTCCCACTGGTGAATTCCGAGTCCGTAGTCTCGCCCTCCAGGGCCATGTGGGATGCAGCTCACTCGTGCTCCGGTGCCACTGCTCCTCCACCTGATGATGCTAATGCACACAAGAACAGGAAGACCACAAAAAGGGGGGGAGACAGAAGAAAGACATGTTCAGTGCATGGATTACCGCTGCAGTTGGCGGACAAGACAGACACAGAGGCCCCCTGCAGTACACCGCGCTCTTGGGCTCCACAGTGCAATTCCTGGAAAATGGCCTACAAGGCTATGGATGACATCTGCACACATAGATGACACAGAGGCATGAATAGCTGTACTTGGCACTCTACAGAGGTGGGGTGGTGGGCCACAGGGCCATGCCTTACGGAGGGGCCTAGCCTACGGAACTCGCCCTGGCCTCGGGAAACCCACAGCCCTCCCAGACAACTCCACTGCATGCAAAGTCAGCAGAATGAGAGTGTACTCACCCCCTTGTGTCTGCTGTGATGCCCTCAAGCGCCCATCCAACTCAGGGTAGGCCACCGTCAGGATCCTGAACGTCAGGGGGGTCATGGTTCGACGGGCACCCCTCCCACTTTGGGAGGACATCCCCAGCTGAGCCTCCGTCGTCTTCTTGCTCCAACAGCGAATGTCCTCCCATCTTTTCCAGCAGTGGGTGCTCCGTCTGTGGTAGACCCCCAGGGATCGGACGTCCTTGGCGATGGCACGCCAAATATCTTTCTTCTGGTGGGCCCTGACCTACATGAAATGTACAGGGGAAGAAGAGAAGTCATTACCAACTGCACCGTTAAAGTGAGTGGCCCCCATCCCTACCCTTGCCATGTGGCACATGCACTCACCGTCTTACATGCACGCAGCACTCTGCCCCCTTCTTTCTTACATCCAGCCCTCTCCACACAGGCATAGCCCATACAACATGCTCCCTGTGTACTTACCTGTTTGTCTGGAGGACCGTAGAGTAGCGTGTACTGGGGGAGGACCCCATCAACGAGCTTCTCCAACTCCTCCGATGTGAAGGCAGGGGCCCTTTCCCCAGACGCACGAGCCATTGTCTCTTCCAGAGTGAGGTCACAGCAGCACTTGCAGTGTAGGTCCTCTCCTGACGAAGATCAGGTATTGAGTGATTGAAGTGATAGAAAATGGCGGTCACGTCCGCGGCGGTGCGTACCATCACTGCCGGCATACATCGTCATTGGCTCCTGGGACCCATAGGGTCCAATGTTAACCAATGCAGCATTGCGCCCTATCTCCGACCGCTTACCGCGACGGTGTACAACGCCAGCGCAGTTACCTCACATCCCATTGTCCCACTTTAGAGGTCAGGCAGCCGCCATTTCATGGGCCCACCTGGCCTCATTTTCAACTGCGTCACACATACCTAGGCCTAGTCTCAACACACATACAGGCCACCTTTTGTGCATGATTGGTGTTCTGGGTAACCTGTGGGTACGTACCTCTGAGTTGTAGACTCTGTGGTCGCTGTTGTCCTTCATAGGCACCGTCCGCTGGGACATGTGAGGAGATGGCGGCATCCTCCGGTGTACCGACCGTTGGTGGACCTGTTGACAATGGAGGAGCGATATTTGATAATCACCTACAGGTTTGACTGTGCAACAATCCAGTAACTGTGTACCAAGTTGGAGCCAGACCTGATGTCAGCAATCTGCCATCCCACAGGAATCCCCCCTCAAGTGCAGGTGCTGTCGGTGCTCCATTTCCTTGCAAGTGGGTATTTTCAAACAACTGTGGCCAGGGCATCAGGGATGTCCCACCCTATTTTTTCCAACGTATTGTCCAGAGTGTTGTCTGCCCTTCTGAAACACATGCAGAGCTACATCGTTTTCCCTCAGGTGGAGGATTTGCCTACAGTGAAAGGTGAATTATATGCCCTGGGACATATCCCTAACATCATAGGTGCCATTGATGGGACCCATGTGGCTTTGGTCCCCCCCCCACAGGAGTGAACAGGTGTACAGAAACCGGAAGAGTTATCATGCTATGAATGTATAGATGGTAGGTTTGGCCGACCAGTACATCTCCCATGTGAATGCCATGTTCCCTGGCTCAGTGCATGACGCCTACATCCTGCGGAATAGCAGCATCCCTTATGTGATGGATCAACTCCAGAGGCACTGTGTGTGGCTATTAGGTGGGCCCCTGGAAGCAAGACAGTGGGAATGGTTGTCTGGGGTTATCCCTACAGGTTAGTGTGTGTCTAACAGTTGTCCCTCGCCATTTGCAGGTGACTCTGGTTACCCCAACCTTTCATGGCTACTGACCCCAGTGAGGAATCCCAGGACAAGGGCAGAGAATCGATACAATGAGGCCCATGGGCGAACTAGGAGGGTGATCGAGCGGACCTTCGGCCTCCTGAAGGCCAGGTTCAGGTGCCTCCAAATGATAGGTGGATCCCTATTCTACTCACCAAAGAAGGTGTGCCAGATCATCGTGGCCTGCTGTATGCTTCACAACTTGGCTTTGCGACGACAGGTGCCTTTTCTGCAGGAGGATGGTCCAGATGGCGGTGTTGTGGCAGCTATGGAGCCTGTGGACAGTGATGAGGATGAAGCAGAGGAAGAAGATATGCAGAACAGGGACTCAGTTATCCAGCAATATTTCCAGTGAAACACAGGTGAGAATACAATCCTGCCTACTACATGTACTTTTACACTACTACCTCTATCCTGTCTGTCGTTTTCACCCAGTGTATGGTCACTGAGTTGTCACTTGCCCTCACGGTTTCACAGATGTGGGTCCCACTGTGTGTCATCTGCTTAAATTCCTCATGGACTAGAGCTGTGTGACATAGGTATGTTGACATTACTATTTCAAAAACATTTTGTCACTGTAATTGCAAATACACTATTTCGAAATCACAGACAAACTCCAGATCATTTTGTGCTTTAGGTGTGTTTATTTAAATGCAAAATATTGGAGGGGGAAGTTAAATGGTGAGGGGTGATGGCGGAGGAGTGTCCATGGCAGAGTCAAGTCTATTAGTCTCACAGGTGCATTGCCCATATGGGCATAGGAAGTGGAGCTGGGGCAGTTTAATTATGGACAGGGTGACAAAGTGTGACAGTAGGATGACAATCAGGGTGGTCTAATTTCTTGGCGGGGGTCTTGGCATCGTTCTCTGTCTTGTTCCTGGATCTCAGGGACCGTTTGCGGGGTGGTTCTCCGTCTGCAGGGGGCGGGGTGCTCGCGTGGTGGTCCTATGGCGGGGCGTCCTGTCCACTAGCGCCGGTGGAGGTGGTGGGCAGTTCATCGTCCATGCTAGTGTCAGGAGCCCCTTGTAGTGCCACAGTGTCCCTCCTGGTGTTGAGTACTTCCTTCAGCACCCCTACGATGGTGCCCAGGGTGGAGCTGATGGTTCTGAGTTCCTCCCTGAAGCCCAAATACTGTTCCGCCTGCATGCGCTGGGTCTCCTGAAACTTGGCCAGTACAGTTGCCATCATCTCCTGGGAGTGGTGGTAGGCTCCCATGATGGAGGAGAGGGCCTCATGGAGAGTGGGTTCCCTTGGCCTGTCCGCCCCCTGACGCACGGCAGCCCTCCCAGTTCCCCTGTGTTCCTGGGCCTCTGTCGCCCAGACCGTGTGCCCACTGCCACTGCACCCAGGTCCCTGTTGTTGTTGGGGTGGTGGGTTATCCTGGGTTCCCTGTAGTGGTGGACACACAGCTGATTGACGTGTCCTGGGGAAGGAGGTATGGGCCCACTGGGTGGGTGCTGTGCTGGTGTTTCCAGAGGGGGGTAAGGTCTGTGGTGGCCTGTGCCTGTGTGAGGAGAACCGACAGTCCAGAGGTCCCCGATGGTCCGGGCTGGTCATCTAGATCCAGTTGGACAGAGCTGCTGTCATCAATGTGGGCCTCTTCTGTGGGTGGAGTGGACATGTCTGGACCCTCCTGTCTGGTGACGTTGGGTAGGGGTCCTGCACGGTTGGAAAGGCATGATTATTGCATCTGTGTGTGCCATGTTGTGCAATGTGTGGGTGACTGTGTACCCCAGTGCTGGCATTCCTGTGTGGGAGCTTGTGTGAGGATGGTTTAGGGGGGTGTATGGGTATGTACAGTGTGCATGCTTTGGTGATGGGTGTCCATGCTTTGGTGTTGCATGCAGGGCTTGGTTTTGGGATGGGTGGTTTGTGATATTGGGACACTTGTGAGGAGTTGGTGTGATGGGGGTGAGGGCGAGGGTGAGGGTATGTGATAGCATGCAGGTACAGTGGGGGATGTAATAGTAAAGCTTTGACTTACCAGAGTCCATTCCTCCAGCTACTCCTGCGAGGCCCTCAGGACGCAGAATCGCCAAGACCTGCTCCTCCCAGGTTGTTAGTTGTGGGGGAGGAGGTGGGGGTCCGCCGCCAGTCCGCTGAACCGCCAGGTGGTGTCTTGAGACCACGGAACGCACCTTCCCCCGTAGGTCGTTCCACATTTTCCTGATGTCCTCCCGATTCCTTGGGTGTTATTCCACTGCGTTGACCCTGTCCACTATTCTTTGCCATAGCTCCATCTTCCTTGCAATTGAGGTGTGCTGCACCTGTGCTCCGAATAGCTGTGGCTCTACCCGGACAATTTCCTCCACCATGACCCTGAGCTCCTCCTCCGAGAACCTGGGGTGTCTTTGCCATGCCATGGGGTGGTGTAGGTGATGTGTGGGGTGGAGTGTGTGGTGATATGTAGTGGTGTGTTGTGTGAGGTGCGTGGAAGTTGTGTTGGTGATGGTGTTATGTGCCTGTGGATGCTGTTGTACTTGCTGGTGGTGTCTCTCTCTGGGCTTCTTTCTGTATTTTTTGTCGTGGGGGTTTGTGGGTCATGTGGGTGTGTGTTTTATATTGTAATGGGTGTGTGGGAGTGGTATGTGTATGTGTGTCAGGTGTGTGTATTTTTAATCGTCCAATGTGGGGATGTTTTGTAAGAGTGTGTGTATTTTGAGCGCGGCGGTGTGTACCGCCAATGGAATACCGCGGTTGAAAGACCGCCGCGTGGATTCGTGTGTCGTGATAGTGTGGGCGTATTTCTGTTGGTGTGACGGTGGAGGTTTTGTTTTCGCCAGTTTATCACTGACCTTTGGTGTGGCGGACTTCTGTGGGTATCTGAATTTTGGTGAATTCCAAGATGTGGGTCATAATAGCTGTGGCAGAATTTTTGCGCCCGCGGCGGTGTGTTGGCGGTCTTCTGCACGGCGGTAAGCGGCTTTTACTGCCAACGTTGTAATGAGGGCCTAAATGCTTTGATTTGTAAGATGTCTAATAAACTGGAGTTGAGACCTCAAAACATTATTGATCCATAAGCTAATGAAGGTATCAACTTAACCTTCATGATTTTTACTAAATACTTGTGGCTACAACATAATAGCTTGTCACACAAAGTTCTAAAAGCAAAGATAAGCAAGGCAGTTTTAGCCCTTAAGTTGTTAAAGTGGCACTTAATAGACAATCTGTCATCAAATGTGATACCTAGGTATTTATAAGACCTGACTGATTCAATCGCCATTCCTCACGCTTTCTCTTCTCGAGGTCTCGAGATACAATAAAGTGATTCTCCAGCACAGTGCTTCTCATACAAAAAAGCCAAGTAATTTATATCATTATAAGGAACAATACTACACAATTTTTTTAAGTAGCTCATCTGCAGGTATTAAGCTAAGACACCAAGGGGGTCATTCTGACCCTGGCGGTAAAATCCGCCAGGGCCAACGACCGCGGGAGCACCACCAACAGGCTGGTGGTGCTCCCATGGGCATTCTGACCGCGGCGGTACAGCCGCGGTCAGAAACGGAAAACCGGCGGTGTACCGCCGGTTTCCCGCTGCCCTGGGGAATACTCCATGGCGGCGCACCTTGCTGCACCGCCATGGGGATTCCGACCCCCATACCGCCATCCTGTTCCTGGCGGTTTTGGCCGCCAGGAACAGAATGGCAGTATGGGGTGTCGTGGGGCCCCCGTAACAGGGCCCCACAAAGATTTTCAGTGTCTGCCATGCAGACACTGAAAATCGCGACGGGTGCAACTGCACCCGTCGCACCCCTTCCACTCCGCCGGCTCCATTCGGAGCCGGCATCCTCATGGAAGGGTGTTTCCCGCTGGGCTGGCGGGCGGCCTTCTGGCAGTCGCCCGCCAGCCCAGCGGGAAACCCAGAATACCCGCGGCAGTCATTTGACCGCGCAGCGGTATTCTGGCGGTCCCAGCCAGGCCGGCGGCTTCCGCCGCCGGCCGGGGTCAGAGTGACCCCCCAAGTGTTACATCTACCTTCTCTCTCAGCCCCTAACCCCTTTGGTAATGTACAGTTTAGTAGAAATGATGAACAGTGCATGCGTAACACTTCACCTCAGTTAATAAATAGTCTTTGTGACTGTATTAGTAGTCTGCCTCTTACTCCTTCTCTAGGCAGCAGCAGGCCTGATGAGTCTTACACTCACAGTCTTTGCTCACCAGAGCTGTACTGGGGCACAATTGAGATACATAGCTGCCACACCCTGGTCGGCAGGTGAAGGCTGGCCAGCAGCATACTAGAGTTACTTAAATCTACGCCCCTCTAATCGCACCTCAATTTAAATAGGGCAATGAATGTTGTGCTTCCCTTTCAAAACACAGAAGTACTTGAAATTTCCCATCCCAAACCCAATCACTTCTATAGATTAAGGGGGTCATTCTGACCCTGGCGGCCACCGCACCGACCACGGGAGCACCGCCAACAGGCTGGCGGTGCTCCCACGAGCATTCTGACCGCGGCGGTTCAGCCGCGGTCAGAAGCGGAAAGTCGGCGGTCCCCCGCCGACTTTCCGCTGCTCGGGGGAATCCTCCGCCGCCATGGGGATTCTGACACACCCTACGGGAAACCCGCCATGAACAGGATGGCGGTAGGGGGTGCCGCGGGGCCCCTGGGGGCCCCTGCAGTGCCCATGCCAATGGCATGGGCACTGCAGGTGCCCCCGTAAGAGGGCCCCAAAAAGTATTTCAGTGTCTGCTTTGCAGACACTGAAATACGCGACGGGTGCAACTGCACCCGTCGCACCCCTGCAACTACGCCGGCTCAATTCTGAGCCGGCGTCCTCGTTGCAGGGGCATTTCCTCTGGGCCGGCGGACGCTCTTTTGGAGAGCGCCCGCCGGCCCAGAGGAAATGTTTGAATGGCCGCCGCGGTCTTTTGACCGCGGTGCGGTCATTTGGCGGCGGTACCTTGGCGGACGGCCTCCGCCGTCCGCCAAGGTTAAAATCACCCCCTAAGACCATAGGTGCCATGGTAGTGATTTATTTGCCTTTCATTATATGGCACTGCACTGCCTCCTCAGGGGTAGAACATGTATTATGATTGTGTTTAGAGTGGGTCCACTTTATGTTGGGATGAGTAACTTGATAACTGGCTATGGAACATAGGTTATGTTGTGGATTGTGTAAGAAATCTGGTAACACACTTGTTTGAATGGGTTTCTTATGGAAGATGGGTTAAGGAAAATGTGGTCCCGGACTTAGAAAATTACATAGGGAATGGATTTATTTGTGGCATACTTCTGGTAGCAAACATTTTATGAATAGGTTGCTATTAATATTGACAGCTGTGTTAGGGAACTGGGTTCCAGAGTGGGAAGTGGGTAGAATTGTTAGTGACAGAGAGACTGTGTTTTTACTTACTAGTTTCCATTCCGTCTGGGATTCCCATGATGCCTTCTGTGAGAATTATGGCCAACACCTTTCGATTGTAGGGCATGAGATTCAGAGGCCTGGGAGACCCACCATCAGTTCCCATGGCATGATGGAGTGCAATTGAACCAAGGGAGCTTGCTCCACCCTACCACCTGTGAGCACTTGGTATTGGAGAAAACATTCTCCTTATCCACAATTCTTGTCTGTATTTGCCTTTTCTGGCTCATGGTTGTTGTCTGGACCTATGCTCCAAACAACTACCTCATCCATCATCGCAGTTAGCTAATTTTCTGAGAATCGGGTTTACTTTCTACTAGTCATGTTTGCAAATAGCTCGCAAGCTGGTGCTTGGATGCTGCCACTGTGTGTTGTAAGAGGTAAAGGTTTTTTTGTTGTTTCAGTAGCCTCTTTTGTAGTGTGAGCTGCAGGTGTTGTAGATAAATTGATTTTGACCAGATGTATTTTGATAGAGGCACAGCCAGCCACTGCTTTCCTCCATCTAGAGGGTAGTTTTTCCCCCTGCTGTGGGAGGCTGGCCCGCTATGTAGTATGTAGTATACAAACTTAGACACACTATGCAGGGGCTCCAGACAACCACACGTTGGTTTCCAGAAGTAAACATTAGACCATCTAATGCTCCACATTTTAAGGTAACTGGTCGAGCAGTCATGCTAATCCATTAGATGTGCTAAGCATTTGTTGTGCTCACAAATCCGATCATGCACCACACACACTCAATGAATAACTCAAGACCAGAATTTATAAAAATACTTTAATATAATTTTTAAGACCAAAATGGTTCAGATAGCTTAAGTACTTTTTGAGTTATGAGTTTTCAAAGTTAGTCTTTCTGTGCGTAACTATGCACCCTAGGAATCAATGTAAGGCAACCTAGAAAAATGCATTTAAAATCACACAAGTGAGTTACCAGTCTCTTCTTTTGCAGGATGGTTGTTGAGGTTGGTGGGCACACCATGCCAACTGGAGAGTTTCAGGAAGCTCCCAGTTCCGGCGGGAGCAATACTGGAAAGCCTCTTGGCACAGGTACAGGGCCACTTGGAGGGGCCACCTGGAAAAGGAGCTGGTTTGCAAGATACAGATGGTGCCTTTGGGTCCCCTTGGGCTGATGAGGTTGAAAGGGGTTAGGAACCCCGGGCACATAGCAGGTTCCCTGATGCAGGGCTGGGGGAGTCCAGGGCGGCTTGGAGGTCTTGGATGCTGTATGCAGTGGAAGCCTTTAGAGGTGGAGGTAACTCTTCTTCCAGGGGTCTTACAGGACGATGAGGGTGGTCTGGTGTAGGTCCAGGGTGTCTCTGAAGTCCCTTGACTGGGGCTTTCTCCTGGTCAAGTTTCAGCTCTGGGGGAGCTGTTTTTGGTGGTTTGCGATGTGCACTGACCAGTACCCATGGTATCAGCACAACTCTGCCACGGGAGGGTGCTGTGCCACCAACATTGGCACACTTGTGGATCTCATTGGGGCTGTTGTTGGTGTGTTGTGGGGTCTGGCTGCGATTTCTGGTTGCAGAGATATCATCCAGTCAGTGAAGAGACCATCACCGGTTTGCGAGTTCCTTGTAGGTTTTTTTAGTTTCTTGAGTGGTACTCCACTCAGGAGGGAGATCTCAGGCTATTTGCAAAGCCTGGAGGTCCTCATGGTCTTTTGAGGTCGGTCCAACTCTTCCACAGCAGCGATTGTCGGGAGTCTGGTGCAGTAAGCAGGTGTCTTGGAGCTTCTTCTGGTGCAGCAGGTCCTCTGTTCTTGTCCTGCTGGGTTCTTTGGTACTGCCTTCTTTTATTCCTAATGAATCTGAAGACTTGGTCTAGGGGAGCCCACTAAATACTGAATGTAGTGAGCGTTTTAGGGAGAACCTGGTAATATCCAATGAGACACTTACCCTTGGGTGGCTGCACCCACTACAGCACAACTTCCTGTGGGAAGGGTCAGTACCCTAAGCCTCACTAGCTATTTTCCTGACATCCAACATGGAGGAAAATGAAATGGAGGGCCCACTTTGCCTTCAAGCCCCCAGGGGTGGTGCATGCTGAGTGAGGCCCCTCCTTCTACCCTTTGTGTGGTTTCCCATCTTTGCTCCCGCCAAAAGTAGGGGTTGACAAAGGGGGAAGCCATCTGCTGTTAGCAGCAGGCCTGTGGACTTGTGTTTCAAGGGTGGTAGTCCTTTGCGGCTCCCCGCCAGGAGAGTGCACATTCCTGAGGGTGGGGGTGTTAGCTCCTTCACCTAGGAAGGGCATTGTTTTACAAACCAGAGAGCCAGGGCTCTCCCGCAGGTTTGTATATTGCCCGTATGTGTCAACACCATGGCAGTGCGTGCTCTATTGGCGACTAGAATGCAAAAACCCAGCACTCTCAAAACAACTTAATTTATGCATTGTGCTGATATGTTGTTGTTTAATCTTTTGCATTGCAGAGTTCAATCCTGAAGACTTATTTTTAATGTGCTTACAAATGCTGTTCATTTGCAATGTATTGCTTCAGGCTTTCAGAGTGTGTTAGGTTGTGGTCCCTTTCCAGGGCCTTCTAGAGACTTTCCCTGCAACATGCCTGGGTGTGGTTGTGGGCTGGGCCAAGACTCTATAAAAAGGAGCCAGCCCAGCTCCAAGTGCTCACTATTCAGAGGTCCCGGTGCAAAGCAGCAGCTACTTCCTGAGCTCCTGTCCCGGTGGCCTATTTCATCTTCCAGACATCTGACTTTCATTCTTCATTTGGAGATCCTTGTTCTGGGTGGTAAGACAGTGGTTGGGCTGGCCTCCTGACGCCGTTATCGAGAACTCTCATGTTCTTGGGCCTAATTCTTTTATGATTTGACAGAGTACTTTGCGCGTGTGAAATATGCGCTTGAGTGTTTGTGACATTTGCAGGGTGACTTGCGAATCGGCAAGATGCGTGATTCGTTTCATGATAATTTAATCTTGTTGTTCATTGCACGCTACCATTTCTTGACATTTGCATGGTGGCTTAAAAAATGGCAAGACGCGCAATTCGTTTTATGGTGTTTTGACTTTGTTGTTCATTGCGCGCTACCATTTCTTGACATTTA
Organism: Pleurodeles waltl; assembly: GCF_031143425.1. NCBI lineage: Eukaryota > Metazoa > Chordata > Amphibia > Caudata > Salamandridae > Pleurodeles > Pleurodeles waltl. The sequence continues at coordinate 407,658,059 of NC_090438.1, forward strand.
CATGGTGGCTTAAGAATCGGCAAAAGACGCGTGATTCGTTTCATTGTACTTTGATCTTGTTATTCATTGTGAGCTGTTATTTCTTGGCATTTACATCGTGGTTTACGAATTGACAAGACTTGCGATTCGTTTAATGATGATTTGACTGATACTCATTGCGTACTACCATTTCTTGGCATTTTACATGGTGACACTCGAATCTGCAAGACGCACGATTCTCTCCTCGATTTTAATTCATGTTGTTTATTGTATGACACTATTCTAAGATATTTATCATGTAATATTCGAGTTGATAAGTTATGTGATTTGTTTTTCCTGAATCCATATTGTGTTATTCATGGTGCACAATCCTTTTATGGTGTTTACTATATATACATATAAAAATCTACAATATGTGCAATTTGTGTTGAAACATTTTAAGAGTACACAGAAGATCAGAGTTTCTAGATGCAATATTGTATGGTCCTAGTATGCATTCTCAAAAAAGGATTTATATGACAGGTTTAAAATTTAGTCAGAATGTTTTTCTGATTTTCATGTAAAGGAAAGTACTTGAATGAGAAAGTTTTCATTTAATCCATCTTGATTCCCTTACAGGTATCTGGCCATCTTGAAACTTAGTCATTTTAAACTTAATTCTTAGATTGTTCATGTTTTCAGAATGACTATGCTTAGAATCATAGTCTAGTATTGATTTCAGGAGATATAATTTTCATATTGTGTGTTCTAACCTTTTTCTTACTACAGGTCTCCTTCCCAGCTGTTTCCCTTCCTAATCCCCTCTTCCCCTCTTGAACTCTCTTAGCCTCTGTGATTTATCTATCAGAGTCTTGGAGCTGTTCAGTGGTGGACGTGTTGGGAATGTGCGCAGACCCCGAGGATCTGGTGACTCTGACAGTCTGGAAGTGGCATCCTGGATAGAACCAGTCAACAACCATGCCAATTTTGTAGGGGGGCACCTCTAAGGTGACCCCTAGGTACATTTAGGTATAAATCCAAAACTGGTACCAGTTTGGATTTATAATCTTAAATTGTTTGATACCAACAACCCAGGGTGCAGAGTGGCCATCATTTAGCTGGGGAACTCATGTGTGACCAGTGTCCAGTAAATGTACATAAAATGGCTGTTCTGTTCACTCACTATGTCCCAGTTTTGGCAAGGTCACAGTGGAGGTATATTGCTCATGCAACTAAGCCCTCACATACAGTGTGGTGCACCCTGTTTAGGACTGGAAGGCCTGCTAGAGGGGTGACTTACCCATAACATATGGAGTGTAGGATGGACAGGGCAGACAGGGAGTGTGCCAGGTCGAGTTTATCTTTTTAGGTTTGCCCCAATACACTCAGCCTGCAATGGCTGGGCTGGGTGCATCTGGGTGCAGGGTTCTAGAGGGTGGCACAATAAGTGCTGCTGCCCTCAGGGGTCTACTCTTTATATTCCATGTCCTGGGTACTGGTGCACCCATTTACTAGTGACTTACAGTGATATTTAAGAGTGTATCCAATTGTGCCAAGCATCACAAAAGATTTAGGGAAAGAGATCTGGCCCAGGAAACCTGGTTAGCAGGGGCCCTGGGTACTACAACAGCTAGGACACATCAACAACAGGCACAAAGTGGGGGGCTAACCATGCAAAAAGAGGCCTCCTCTCACACTTGTGCTTGCACACAAATTTAAATATAGTTTAATAATATTTACCATACCAAAATTAATGGAGGCTTTTCTGTTGATTGAGGACAGGGGACCTGATGGTAGAGGACTTATGAACCAATGACAGTCCTTCCTTCACTGTGGTGGATGATGGTCGATCAACCAATCCGAACTATGGCAGACGATTAACCGAATGGATGGATCTTCCTGTCATTGAGAAAGAACAATGGTAAAATGTGCTATTTCTGTAGCACAAACCTGATCAAAAGACAGGTGAGCATTTTAAAGGGAGAAAGACAAGCATGAGGCCAACCAGTGATGGAAGAGGATACTGGTTTGTGTATTGTTAATGCATTGTGATGTAGAGGTATTTAAAGAGGTGCATCCTTGGTGCATAGATGGAAAAGGTCTTTTGCCTTGATTTTTCCTTGCTACTATTCTTACTCCACAATATGAAGGTGTCCCGGCTGTAGGTGTGCCACCAGAGATAGTGAGTTTGCCTTCAAGATAAGCAGATGTGGTGGTCACAATAGTGTTGTAAATGATGCAGTGTGTTTTGATGTTGGTGCTGTCCAGTGAGGGGAGCCAGTAGAGTTCCCTTGGGATGGGAGTGAGTTGATCATATTTCTTCAGGCACTAGTTGACAAATGCTGCGGTGTATTGGATGCCCTTAAAGGGGCTAGTGTAGCATTTGAGAGGCCATGGAGCAAGGCATTGCTACTATCCAGATATAAGAGTATTATGATATGAACAACAGTGATTGTGGCACTTTCCAAAATAATTTTACTAATAGTTATTAAACAACTGTGGAGATCTCTGCACATAAAATGATAGGACAGGACTATCTTCTTATGTGTGAAGTCTCTACAGTTGGAAAATTGATGTTCATACATTAAAACTTGTAGATGGTAAATACCAGAAAAATAGTAAAATCACATAAAGTTCTAAATTTATATTTTTGAGTAAGGCCCTGAGTATATTTTCCTAAATGTAGGGCATGTTTATGATGTTCCTTATTATCCAGTTCTACTGTAGTGGAAACTATACCTATCTTGCACAAAATAACGTATAGTGACAAAATTTAAAGTAGGTGTATATAGCAAGATACTTGAGTTTCTTTGTGTTTTGCATTCATGAAACACCACTTTTTTGCCAAAGAATATAGAGTTGCTTAGATAGAGATATTGGTAAGGTATATCACTTCACAATTACATGTTACAGTCAGTGTTTCACTGACAATTTACTTAAGGCATCTCAGTCTTAAAGAGATCCACGGCAACAGGCAGACCTTCTTGCCTTCAGAGGTTACTAGACAGTGTGGCGTCTTGGGTTTCTCTTTCTCTCTTACCCCATTCACCTTCCCCTCTTCTTCCACTGGCCCTCATGTCTTAGTATAAGTGGTCATTTGTGCAGATGATGAGAGATGGAAAAGTACATTGTTAGATCCAGTGCCCAAGGTTAGTGAAAACTGGACACCTTGCTATGTTAATGGTGCATTATTTTTTCAAGCAGATTGTGCCTGGAAGATTTACAACTGTGAAGGTTTGTAAGTTTCCCAAAAATCAGTAATTTAAGCATCTAATGTGAGGGAACCAAAAATCTTTTTTTCATTATCTTGTATGAATCATCACCCCTGTTTACACCAAGGGACTTATTACAGATAGGGCAGACATTTCCTGTTTCCACCACGGTACCCCTTTAAGCAGGTGCACCAGGTACAAACAGAGAAAGTGCTCCCTATCACGCTGAATGCAGCTGTAAACATGCACTGCCCCCCCTTCCAGTGCATTCAATATAAATATGGCGCAGCTGTTTAAAAGCTGGTCTATGTTTCTCTGTGCAGGCAGAAACCCCCCTTCAATTTTAAGAGGGATTAGAGATCCCCTCGCAGGTGGGTGCAGCGAGTCACTGCACCTGCCAGCAGGGGAATGCCTGGTGGGTCCATGGGGCTCCCTTATTTCCATCCCGAGGGCTTCTTCAGAATGTAGACTGAAAGTGTGGCACCTTTTTGTGGTGCACATTCAGTGCATGGCCCCAAGCAAAATAGGAAACACCATCTAAAAGTAGCATTGATGCTTTCTCTATTATAGTTGGGGCTGCACAATTTGTGGTCCCTTTTGTAATACCAGGATATCCCTATAGTGCACAAAGCTGGTGCAAATGCCTGAACCATTGCATCTTTTTCCACCCCCGCCAGATCCCTCCGCTCCGCCCAGATGGCCCTGGCCACCGTCTCTCGCATCTGCAAAGCCACCGCCAGAGGACAATCTTTTATCTACACTACAGCGAAGAGCTGAAACAACATCCCCCTGCACCTCAAGACGTGGTGCTTCAGATGAGGCCCCTCCCCCCCAGGGCCTTGAGACCCTCACAGGGGAGTAACCGCCCTTTACAAATACTGATTGATAGAATGATTGATTGTTGTGCCCGCAGTACAGCCCCTGGAGTTAACACAATATGATTACAACTCCTCTGCACACCTTTATGGCTAAGGTAAGAGTATGGCTTAAATAAATAACATCCACAATATTCCCCTACTTGCCAAAATTCACAAAGCAGAACTTTGTGCATTTGTCAACGAGACCTCTGGTAGTGAGTGACAAGATATAGTACATTTCAACATGCAAATTATGGTCTCCATAGAACTGAATTCTCTAGAATATAACCGTTCATATAGTATTTTTCTACCAGATGTTTGTCCTGGTGCACAGCATGTAATATGGTCCTACTAATCCTGAATGGAATCTGTATCTTTCCCTTTTAAGACTACTGTCTTCATGCAAGGTTCACATAATTCTATGAATGTCAATGATTTGCCACTCTAGACACAATTGTAAATTCATTGTGGAGCAAACCTCTTTAATACAGGAAGTAAAGATATTAAATTGTGTTGTGCATAATGTTATGCAAAGAAAAATAAAAAATAATAATAATAGCAGCATAACATTTTTGGAGGCATATTAAAATAAACCCTTCCATCAAACTTTTCATAAGCGCCTTAAAAAAGGTCTTTCTGAATACTCAGAACACAAAATTGCAGTAATTTTCAGTATGTACGCCTTCACTTCATTGCAAAACTATTCCAAGTGTCCTAAGTAATACAATAAAACAAAATGTACAGTTTTACAGCTTTGTTACATTTTTTTTTTTTTAAACAGACCCTCAAACAAGATGACTATTGAAACAATAAAGTGTGCAGACTGATGTTACATGCCTACACACCGAATCTTCATTTGAGATTCAGTCCCCAAAATATTGTATTTTAGATCCCTCTAAATACAGCTTTATGTCCGGAGGTTTTGATTTTAGTCAACATTTCCCTGTGATGTATTTCTCTCTGTATTGACTGTTGAGCAGTATATAAAACAACAACACTTGATTGTTCGTATCCTGCAGCATGTACATTCTCATTACCTACGACTAAGTAATATTTGTCACAAAAATAATGGTCATTAGATACATTATTTATTTTATCAGCATACATTTTCACATAAAATAATGCAAAACATATGTGCAGGATTATGTATAGCATTACATCCAAAAAACAATGTATTATATATATATATATCCCTATTGTCAAATCAGCTGCCTTTGATGGGCCGTCTGGCCCAACACCACTGAGCCAACACTACTGAGCCTTTTGTTCCTGTAGACAGCATGGAGACAGGGCCAGAGAGAGTACACTCACACTTCCCTGAGGTAGCCACACCAAGGAAATTTTGTCCCATCATGAAAGGGGCAAGATTGTGGCATTCTGGGACAACCAGATGTAACAAATATCAGGAACTTCGTCACTTGGTAGGAGGGGATCCAGTTCCCAATTGGCTAGTTACCATGTGGTCATCTCGGGACATGTTCCTGGGCTAAATCTGCAATCCCTGGCACGTTGACCCTCAGTACTCACTGGACTTGGAAGAAGGACAACAAGAAGACCACTCTGCACCCATTGATAGTGCACAAAGAGAGGCTGCAACATTGGAGAGACTGCATCTGCTGAACTTTGGGCTATCAATCAAAAAATCAGGGGCATATTTATACTCCGTTTGCGCCAAATTTGCGTCGTTTTTTTTCGACGCAAATTCGGCGCAAAACTAACACCATAGTTATACTTTGGCGTTAGACGCGTCTAGCGCCAAAGTAGGAGGAAAGAGCGTCATTTTTTTGCGTGAACGCCTTTCTTGCGTTAATGAGATGCAAGGTAGGCGTTCCAGTCTAAAACAATGACTGCGACGCAAATGCGTCGTATTTATACTCCCGGGCAAAAATCACGCCCGGGAGTGGGCGGGGCACAAAACCCTGCATTTGCGCCTCTTTTTAACGCCTGGGTCAGGGCAGGCGTTAAGGGACCTGTGGGCTCAAAATGAGCCCACAGCTGCCCTCCCATGCCCCCAGGGACCCCCCCTGCCACCCTTGCCCACCCCAGGAGGACACCCAAGGATGGAGGGACCCATCCCAGGGACATTCAGGTAAGTTCAGGTAAGTATATATATATTTTTTTAAATAATTTTTTGGGGCATGGGGGGCCTGATTTGTGCCCCCCTACATGCCACAATGCCCAATGACCATGCCCAGGGGACATAAGTCCCCTGGGCATGGCCATTGGGCAAGGGGGCATGACTCCTGTCTTTACTAAGACAGGAGTCATGTAAATGGCGTCTGGGCGTCGTTAAAAATGGCGCAAATCGGGTGGAGGCGATTTTTTTGCGTCAACCTGAGTTGCACCATTTTAAGACGCCCTAACGCCATTTTTCCCTACGCCGGCGCTGCCTGGTGTACGTGGTTTTTTTCCACGCACACCAGGCAGCGCCGGTCTGCTAGCGCCGGCTAAACTTTTTGACGCTAAACTGCGTTAGCGCAGTTTACCGTCAAAAAGTATAAATACGGGCCTCAGTGTTTATTGGAGAGTACAACTTATCACACCTCAAGGTACTAGAGAGGGTAGTGCAGTCAGTCAAAGAGCCATGTCTTGAGGTCCTTTCTGAATTGAGGCAGTGAGGGTGATTGCGGTAGAGTGTTCCAGGTCTGTGCAGTGGGACAGAAGATGGATCTTCCTCCTGCCGAGCTCTTGTAGATCCTTGGGATAGTGGCCAGGGCCAGGTGGGTGGAACGGAGATGTCTGGTGGGTGTGTAGAAGGCGAGGCAGTGGTTGAGGTTTGCAGGCCCGATGTTGTGGAGGGTCTTGTAGGCATGCATGAGGAGCTTGCAGGTGATTCTTTTGTTGATCAGGAGCCAGATAAGGTCTCTCAAGTGACCAGAGATGTGGCTGCTGTGGTGATGTTTAGGATAAGTCTGGGCGAGGCGTTCTGGATTCTCTGCAATTTCCTTTGGAGGTTTTGGGTGGTGCTGGCGTAGAGTGCATTGCCATATTTAAGCTTGCTGCTGATGAGTGCCTGGATGACCTGTTTCCTGAACTCAGTGGGGATTCACGTGAAAATCTTCTGAAGCAGGTGGAGTGTGTGGAAGCAGGAGGCTGAGATGACATTGATTTGGTGCTTCATTGAGAGCGAGAAGTCGACAATGATGCTGAGGTTGTTACGAACTGCACTTGACTTCTCACCTCTGGATACAGGGTTGGCGAATACACCCGGTCTTCTACAGATTCTGGATAATCCCAGATAGGGGCAACCCTTTCTAGTAGCCACGGTGCCGCTTGACAGGAAACGCCAAAGCAGACTGTACTCTCCAGAAGGAGTCCCAGAGGGAAAAAACCCAAACACTGGGGAAAAACCTCAAACAGGAACTCCTGAAGAGAAGAAGAAAAAACAGGACTTGACAACAGGAACAAAAATAGGCAAAAATATTCCAAGGCAAAAAAGCAGGAACGAAGAACAGGAGCGAAGAGCACAACCAAAAGGAAGTGTTTACAACGCAAGGTAGAGCAAGACTGACTGGCTTATATACTGAAAAAGGGGAAGTGATATCACAGGAAAGGGAAAGAACACATCTCGAATTGGGAAAAGCCCATAGACAAGAATACGAAAAGGAAAGCAGTATAGAAGAAACGAGAGCATGCTGGGAATACAAACAGGAAGAAGACAATATGGACACAAGCATGGACATGGAGAAGACAAAGGCAAGAAGGAAAAAGACCAGAGAAAAAACACCACCAACATAAAAGAAGAAAAAATATCTACAGGTAAGGGTAACGCGACTGAGAGCGTAATACACGCTTCCCAGGACGCGCTACCAAAAAACACGGGGAACGGCGCTCCGAATGTTGCAGCGCGTTCCTGCCACGGAGGCAGAGAGAGATGCTGCATCAAGGCGCGGCGTTACAGAGGTTACATGCGTGGCCGGCGAGTGTAGAGGGGGTTCCGAGCACTGTGGGCCACCAGGAGTTGTTGCGGGCAGAGGGGGTAGTGCCCAGGAAGAGGACTTCGGCTTTGTCAGAATTGAGTTTGAGGCTGCTGTCCTTCATCCAGATGGCGACTGACTTAATCACATTGTGAAAGTTGCTCTTTGTGGCTGTGGATTCGTCAGAGAAGGACAGAATAAGCTGAGTCTCATTGGTGTAGAAGACGATGTTGAGTCCGTGGTCTCTGAACATGTCTGCAAGCGGGCCATGTAGATGATGAAGAGGGTGAGGCTCAGAGAAGGGCCCTGAGGAACTCTGCAGCTGATCCCTATAGGTTCTGAGGAGAACGGTGGGAGCTAAACTCACTGGATCCACTGTGAAGTTTTGCTGCAAATGCAAAACTTGTGGAGTCTTGTGCAGAGGGTGTGGTGGGAGATGGTATTGAAGGTGGCAGAGAGATCCAGGAGGATGAGGGCTGTGGTTTTGCCTCGGTCAAGGAGAGTGTGGATGTCGTCCGTTGTGGTGAGAAGTGCAGCGTCTGTGCTGTGGTTGCTTCTGAAGCCTGATTGGGAGTGGTCCAGAGTGTGGTTAGTTTTGATGAATTCTGTGAGTGTGGCATTTATTGCCTTCTTGATGACTCAACTGGGAAGGGGAGCAGCATGATGGGTCTGTACTTTTTGAGGTCCTTCAGGTCAGCAGAGGTTTTTTTTTAGCTGTTGATTTCTGAGTGTTTCTAGTCTTCAGCGAAGGTGGCAGACTTAAAATGGCGCAGTTAATGCTGTGGCAGAGTCTGGGGGCTATGGTGGTGCCGGCTTGGTTGAAGATGTGGTGGGGCAGGTGTCCGAAGTGGGCTTCAGGGTGGATAGTTTTCATGATCCTTAGGGTGTCGTCAGTGGTGAGGGTGATCCAGTTGAGCAGGGTCAGCTAAGAATTGGAGCATTTGGGTACAGCGGTTGCGGGTGGGGTGGGTGGGTCCTAGGTTGCAAAGCTGTCCTAGATGTCTATGATCTTGCGATGGAAGATGGTGATGAGGTTGTCACAGAGGTCTTGGGTATCCCTGCTGGGTTTGGCAAATTCTTTGATCACGGTGATGAGCTCTCTGCTGTTGTGTGCGTTGACGTTGGTACATCAGAAGCCTCCCAAGACAGACCAACCCAGGAAACCTCAATGGTTCACAGACACCCTCAAAGAATCCAAGAAAACCTGCCGTACCCTCGAGAAAACCTGGCGCAAAGATCACACCGCAGAAAACATGTCAACCCTCAAAACCACCACCCGCGAACACCACCAGCTGATCCGCGCCACCAAAAGAGCATCCTTCAAAGAGAGACTGGACAAGAACACCCACAACACCAAATAACTTTTCAACATCGTCAAAGAGCTCTCCAATCCCAACGCCAGCTCCAACTCTATCACGCCCTCACAAGAACTCTACAACTCCTGCGCTACCTTCTTCCATCGAAAGATCACCGACCTACACGACAGCTTCGGACCACAGATCCCGCCGACCGCCACAGAACCCACAGCCCCAGCCGTCACCCTCAACACCTGGACACCCATCAGTGCCAAAGAGACCTAAACTACCATGAACACCATCCACTCCGGTGCCCCCTTGGACCCTTGACCACATTACATCTTCAACAAAGCCGACGCCAGCATCGCCCCCTATCTCCAGACCATCATCAACAGTTCATTTGCATCTGCCACCTTCTCTGAGAGCTGGAAACATGTGGAAGTCAACGCTCTCCTGAAGAAACCCACAGTGGACCCCAGCGACCTGAAGAACTTCCGCCCCATCTAGCTCCTCCCCTTCCCGACCAAAGTCATCAAGAAGGCCGTCAACAAACAACTGACTAACTTCCTCGAAGGCAGCAACCTTCTCGACCCCTCCCAATCCGGATTTCGGGCCAACCACAGCAAGGAAACGGCCCTCATCACAGTCACCGACGACATCCGAACCCTGCTGGACAACGGAGAAACAGCCGCCCTCATCCTCCTCGACCTCTCGGCTGCCTTCGACACCGTCTGCCACCGCACCCTAATAACCCGCCTCCGCTCCACCGGTATCCAAGGACAGGCCCTGGACTGGATCGCCTCTTTTCTCTCTGACCGCTCCCAAAGAGTCTACCTCCCGCCTTTCCGTTCGGATCCCACCGAGATCATCTGCGGCATCCCTCAAGGCTCCTCGCTCAGCCCTACTCTCTTCAATGTCTACATAAGCCCCCTCGCCGACATCGCACGCAAACACAACATCAACATCATCTCCTACGCCGACGACTCCCAGCTGATACTCTCCTTCACCAAAGACCCAGCCACCGCCAAAACCAACCTGCAGGATGGAATGAAAGACGTCGCAGAATGGATGAAACTCAGCCGCCTGAAGCTGAACTCAGACAAGATGGAAGTCCTCATCCTCGGAAACTCCCCGTCCACCTGGGACGACTCCTGGTGGCCCACGGCCCTGGGCACCGCACCTACCCCCTCAGACCACGCACCAACCTCGGATTCATCCTGGACCCCCTTCTCACCATGACCAAGCAAGTCAACGCCGTCTCATCCTCTTGCTTCCTCACACTCCGCATGCTCCGAAAGATCTTCCGATGGATCCCCGCAGACACCAGAAAAACTGTGACCCACGCCCTCGTCACAAGCCGCCTGGACTACGGAAACACCTTATATGCAGGAATCACCGCAAAACTTCAGAAACGTCTTCAGCGAATACAAAACGCCTCTGCACGCCTCATCCTCGACGTACCCCGCCACAGCCACATCTCCCCCCACCTGAGACACCTACACTGGCTACCCGTCAACAAAAGGATCACCTTCAGGCTCCTCAACCACGCACACAAAGCCCTCCACAACAGGGCCCGAATACCTCAACCGTCGCCTCACCTTCTACACGGCCACCCGTCAACTTCAATCCACCAGCCTCGCTCTCGCCGCCGTCCCTCGCATCCGCCGAACCACTGCAGGTGGAAAATCCTTCTCCTACCTGGCAGCCAAGACGTGGAATTCCCTCCCCGCCCACCTCAGGACCACCCAGGACCACCTCACCTTCCGGAGGCAGCTCAAGATCTGGCTCTTCGAGCAGCAGTGAACCCCCGCCCAGCGCCTTGAGACCCTCACGGGTGAGTAGCGCGCTGTATAAATATGACTCATTGATTGATTTATTGATTACTGCATGGCAGTTTTCTTTGTGGCTCTGAGAAGATGGTATGTGGTGATGGCAGTTTTGAAGGCTGCGTGGTCAGCTGGGGTCTTGCTGCTCCTCAATTTTCTCTCGAGCCGTCTGCAGGTGTGCTTGAACTCTTGATGGGCAGGAGAGAACCAGCTGACTTTCTTGGAGGGCTGTTTGCTGGGGGATTTCTTGAGGAGACCCAGAGTGTTGGTGCAGTCCGAGAACCATAGGTGGAAGTTGCATGCCGATGTGTTGGCTTCCCTGCGGTCAGCGGTCATGTTTTGCGTAGGGGGGTGGGGAGTTCAACTTCAGAAACCTTGCTTCAGTTTCTGCGGTGGTAGCGGTGCGTGCAGTGGTTTTCGGTAGGTTTGGTGAAGGAGAAGGGGACCCAGCGGTGGTTGATCCAATGTAGTTCAGAGGTGTGGGTGAAGGAGATGTTGTTGCTAGCGGAGAAACCTAGATTGCTTTCATCTGTTGGCAGCCATCTAGGCAATTTTTCCAGGATCCAGATGTCATTCACTCCCCTCCTGGCCAGCCAAGACCATGGTAGTCAGAAGACCTGACACCATCTCCCCCATTCAAAGGGAATCAAAGCCAAAGGGTAGTGACTTTCCTGGCCATTTGCTATTATAACCTGGTGGAATGTATTGGGAATCAGGTGCTCTCTGCACAGCAGATGACACCTGACATTAGTCAAACTGGCTCCTGTGTCCCTAAGAGCATCTACCCTCTGCCCATTGATGGTGCCCACCTCCTATTCTTGAAATATTGGAAGGCATGTGGGCATTGTGCCCCATCTCCTTGTCATCCAGGGACTCTAGGGTAACCACACTGACCTCCTCCACACTAACTGGGGCTATCACATTCCCAAGCACTACACAAGTCAACCTCAGAGTCTGCCAAACACTGGGGGGCTGTGACCGCTTGTGACTTTGGAATCACCCATGGTGTGCCCATGCTGCTAACACTCATAGCACTTGGCGACAAACTTGCTAGTGTTCCAATCAAAGAAGCCTTCTTTTCTCCGTTCCAGATTGAGATTGGGACCCTTTCCCTTGAAAACTGCTTTGGGGACTTTGAAAGAACTCCTTACTTTTTATCACTCCACCTTCTTCTGGTGGGTACCCTGACAATTGTTTTGGGAGTCCCCCCCGATTCCTCCTTGGACACTCTGGTGTAGACCAAGAGATCTACCGCCTCAGCAAGCTTCCTTGGATCAGTCAGCTTGATGTGTACCAACTCTGTAAAAAGGTATAGATCATGTATACCGTCAGTAGTAGGTTGTACAGTCCAATAATATCATCCACATTGCTGCCCCTCACCCAGCCCTTCAGTGCCTTGCTGGAATAAATATAAGACATCCACCAGGGACTTTTTTAGGAGTTTGTGGCTGCCCCAGAACCTCTCACAGTATTTCTCAGGTGTCAGCCCAAATTGGAAAACATTAATGTCCTTCATGTGGGCATATTTGGTCTGATCCTCTCTCACTGGTGTAAGGTTAATGTCCCACCCCACTGTGGGTATGTGCCTCCACAAGCTACCCCCAGTACTCCTTGAGGACCTTGGGTACTTTTAGGGCTACCTCATATGCTGAGTATCATTTAGCAATATCATCTCCTGCCACATAGCTGGGCATTAGGCCCTTGGGTATACGTACTCTCACCGCTCTATTGGGCACTGATGGTATGCTGCCACTGTTACAAATGGGGTCTCTAGTAGGCAATGGTTTGTACCCTGTCCAAGTAGGGACCCTCAAACTAGACTGGGTAAGGGATCCATACACCTAAAATAACCCTACTTACCCACTTGGTAGCTTGGCACGAGCAGTTGAGCTTATCTCAGAGACAATGTGTAAAGTATTTGAACACACACGAACAGTAACACAGTGAAAACACCACACATCCAACATAAACCAGAAAATATACGAAGTTTCAAAGATTAAACTTCAGTATAGCGCTTAGAAACACAATAGCTTTAACTGGGGCTATCACAACATCACTAATGGAGTCATTTCCAACAGTCCGACATCAATCGCTGGGAAACGAGGGACGGTCACAGAGTCGCATGGACCCTTGGTACAGCACCTTTGAAAATGGTGAAGCAAAGATGTTGCATGAAATCGGGGAGGTGAAGAGTCGCTGGAGCTGGTGCGTCATCAGTTCCTTACTGAGAGGCAGAGGAGGTGAGGCGTTGGTTCCTTAAAGTTGCAGGGGTGGTGATGCAGCATTGGTGGTGAGGCATCAGTTCCTTACGATCTGATTGGGTCCATGAATCCAGCAGGTCGAGGCGTGCAGCGTTGACTTTGCGGTGTTTCTATCACACCATGGGGGCACCGGTGCTACAGCGGAGTTGGAGTCGATTGCCCCAGGTGTCGGGGACACGGCACTCAAGACTCACACTGTGGCAGGACTTTAGAGGTGCTGCAATGACATTGGGCATGCGGCGTGGGTTGCGGTCATTGCACTCAGCTGGGAGCACGGCTTAGGTGCAGACAGCGGCACCAGTTCTGAAGTTGCTCTGGAATCAATGTTTTTGGTGTCTTCTTGGTTTCACCAGAACACACTCCCAACGGCCCAGGACCTGGACTTTGCACTACTTGGCAAGTCAGGACTCTCAGCAAGTGCTGGCAGATAATGTATTTGATGTCCCTGAGACTTCTAACAGGAGCTCAGATCAAGCCATTGGAGAAGCTTTGTAAGCAGGATGTAGAAAACAAAGTCCCGTACTTTCACTCCCAGGACAGAAGCAGCAAGCAGCAGGACAGCACCGCAAAGCAACAGGCAGAGAGGCAGTCCCTCCTATAGCATCCAGCTCTTCTTCCTGACAGAATGTCCTCAGTCCAGAAGGATTCTAAAGTTGTGGAGTCAGGGGTCCAATACTTATATACTTATACTCATTTTTACCTTTGAAGCAGGCAAACTTCAACGGAAAATCAAAGGAAAGTCTTTGTAATGCACAAGACCCTGCCCGGGCCCAAGACACACTCCAAGGAGTTGGGGACTACTTTGTCTAAGGGCAGGCACAACCACATTCAGGTGTAAATGTTAGCTCCTCCCACTACTCTAGGGAAGAAAACCCATCAAGATATGCGGGGCACACCTCAGCTCCCTTTATGTGATTGTCTCCAGTAAATTCAGAAACAGCCCAACTGTCATCCTGACCCAGATGTTTAGTCCACAGACAGGCAGGGACACAGAATGTTTAAGCAAGAAAATGTCCACTTTCTAATAGTGGCATTTTCAAAATTACATTTCAAAAACCATCTTCACCAAAAGATGTATTTCGAAATTGTGAGTTGAGAGACCCCAAACACCAAGGGCCAGATGTAGGAAGTCTTTTGCATGTCGCAAACTGCGAAAACCGCAGTTTGCGGCATGCAAAAGGCCGAACGCGATGCACAACCTCAAATTGCGAGTCGGTATCGACTCGCAATTTGAGGATGCGACTCGCAAATAGGAAGGGGTGTTCCCTTCCTATTTGCGACCGCATCACCATGCTGAGTTGCTTTGTGACCGCGAATGCGGTCGCAAACCAACTCGCAGTTACCACCCACTTGAAGTGGTTGGTAACTCATTCGCAAAAGGGAAGGGGTCCCCATGGGACCCCTTTGTGAATGCTGAAAAAAAAGTTTTTTCAGAGCAGGCAGTGGTCCCTACTCTGAAAAAAATGAAACCAAATGGTTTCTGAAGTTTTTCTTTTTGCAACTCGTTTTCCTTTAAGGAAAACGGGCTGCAAAAAGAAAAAAAAAAACTGCTTTATTAAAAAAGCAGTCACAGACATGGAGGTCTGCTGTCTCCAGCAGGCCACCATCCCTGTGAGTGCATGGACTCGCTATGGGGTCGCAAAATGCGACCCACCTCATTAATATTCATGAGGTGGGTCTTTGCGACCCCATAGCGAGTCGCAGAAGGTGTCTGAGACACCTTTCTGCATATGGTTTTGCGAGTTGCAATATTTTACTTACCTGCATCTGGCCCCAAATCTCTATGTGCTCCCACTAGGAAACGGCACTTAATTTTTTTTTAAGGCAACCCTCATGTTAGCCTATTGGAGAGATAGGACTTACAATAGTGAAACATTATTTAGCAGTATTTCACTATCAGGACATGTAAAACACACAAGTGCAGGTCCTAGCTTTTAAGTACACTGCATTCTACCCATGAGGCTGCCTTAGGCCTACCTCAGGGATGACTTACACAGGGGCAGCTCCTTCGCAATGGCAAAGGAGCTTCAACCCACTGGCTGAGCCAGCAGCTAAAAAGTAAAATGAAATGTAGCTTTTGTTTTATTTTTTAGCTGCTGGTTCAGCCAGCATGTGCAGGCAGTGGCCAATAGAGGTGGGAGGAGGAGGAGTGGAGTGAGTGAACTAAGTGCGCATGTCAGTTTGGCCAGCCATCCCAGGCAGGCCAAACTGATATGCGCACTTAGGTTTCTCCAACCTGGCTGTGTTGCACAGCTGGGTTGGGGAAACTTGCAGACTTCAGTGCACTGTCAGGGCGGCAGACCAAGCCACTCAGACCAATCCTGATGCTGCTCTCATGCTATGTATAGCATGACTGCAGCGCCAGGATTGAATGGGGAGCCTTTGCTAGTTTCCTAGGGACTGGTGAGACACCAACACCATCAGAAGAGGAGCGTAGCAGGCGGCAGCAGGAACAGGTAAGTGTTTTCTTTTTTATTATTTTCTTTGCCTCCCCTTCCGATTCCCCTTCCCTTAAAATTTGCGGCAGCTGCCGCTGGACTTACATGCAGTAAAAGGGTGCGTTTGGGTCTGGCAAGTGGGTGCCCTTGCCAGGTTGAACTGGCAGTTTAAAAATGCATACACAGACAATGCAAGGGCAGGTCTGAGACACGTTTACAGAGCTACTCATGTGGGTGGCACAATCAGTGCTGCAGGCCCACTCGTAGCATTTGATGTACAGGCCTCAGCACACCTGGTGCACTAAACTAGGGTCTAAGATATGTCAATCATGGATAAACCAATTCCCAATACAATTTAGAAAGTGAGAACTTGCACTTTAGCACTGGCATGCAGTGATAAAGTGTTCAGAGTCCTAAAGCCAATCCAAAAAGGTCAGAAACTATAGGAGGAAGGAGACAAAAAGTTTGTGGATGACCTTGGAAAAAGGGCCAGGTCCAACACCCACCAATATTGCTGGACTCCAACTGCTTTGTATTTATGTCCAGCTCCTTGAAACTGAGCTTATGGGCCATCCTCCTCTCCTCCATAGCCCGTTTAATTCCTTCCAACGATCCCTCATCCTCAGACTTCTTCTCTAGTTTTACCCTGGCCAGCCCCAGCTTGAACTTCCTCTCCTCTTTCGTGTCCTCCAGCTCCCTTGGAGTCAGGCCCCTGGCAGACATACTGCTCCCTGCTGCATCCTGAGCATCCTGGTCATCTTCTGGGGTAGAGTTGGGCTCCCCTGGCAGCTTAAGATCCTGTTCTATTCCCACCCCCCTCTTTCCCTGCTTGTGCTTCCTCCTTCTCATTGTCATCCATGTCATCCTCTTCTGAGGTGGACTGCCACCTTTACACATACTCAAAGGTCCAGAGAGCTATCTGGAGATCCATTTTGATAACCATCTTTTCTGTGGTCAGCCCATTCTTGTTCCAGAGTTTTAGCAGGTCAGCCTTGCTGAGAATGTCAAAGTTGCACAGCTAAATCTCCAACCTGTAAAAAGTAAGGCAAGGCAATTACATTTAGAAAAGAGAGAAATGTGCCAAAAGAAAACTAAGAATGTTCTAATTCACACAGTTTAACATCAACGTGAGAAAGTGGGTTGTTGGTTGACTGGGTTTTAAGCCATGGTTAAGCAACAGCCATAATCCCTTGCATGTGAACCACAAGAATACATTAAATTAACCTGTGCTTAACCCTAGGCAGCTTTGCACAAAAAGCAGTCAGGCTTACCTTAGAGGCAAGGTGTAAAGTATTTATGCAGCACACAAACAGTATTAAAATGAAAACACAATACAAGAAAAATACCAAACCAATGGTTGGAAGGTGGTTTCATAATAGTTGGTGCAGGTAGATACCTACAACTTGTAACAACACCGCAATCACAAATAAGGTCCAGTCAGGTCTCCCAAATTAATCTTTGCTCACCCCTTGGTAGCTTGGCTAATGAGCAGTCAGGCTTATCTTAGGAGAAAGGAGTGTAAAGCATTTAATATCACCAAACCTGTAAATAAGTAAGACACAAAACACAATTTATAAAAATTGAGAATATTTTTATCTCTAAAATGACACAAAACTGGAAAAACAATCAATGTAGGGAACCGGTTATATGAATTTTTAAAGACTCAATGCAACATTATGGTTTCTAGCACCTAAAAGTAAAATGAGCCAACCGCATTCGGGTCGCATTGGACCAGCACCAAGTCAAAGATTTAAGCAGACTGCAATGGAACGTGGATCAGATACAATGAGTGGTTGGTGCCGGTTAAGTTTTTACCTCTTGCAATTAGTCACTTTTTGGAGCTTTTTCTCTATACCTCAAGGCATCAGATCCTCGGATCCAGGTTTTGGTTCAACGTCAGTGGCCTGCCACAGCACGATGCTTCAATCAACTCTCAGAGGTCGTTATCTTCATCTTCGATGGTGAGGAGCTTTGGAATATCCAGCGAGACAGACCAGTGTGGTCAGGCCAAGTCGGGGTTCAACGTGGGCAAAATTGACACTCATTTGAGCCAGTCTTATTCTGGAGCATTTTCCTAAATATTTTCCAAAAGTTCCCAAACTTTCAGAACTTCTTCTGAAAGGTCCTTTGAAGGTTTCACAACACCAGCCAAAGATTCAGATGTTTGGATGTGTCTTGTAGGATATGGGGACTACAATTACCACAATACCCCTTGCCAATCTAAGTAAAGTCCAGGTTAAGCAGGTCAGCTGGACTTGCTCTGTGGTAGTTGATGCAAATGACCTCCCCCAGCACCTTTCTTCCTGTTGCTGATCAAGGAGACCATTCCTTGATATTTTAAGACAGACAAAGTCCTCTTTTGTGAAGTCTTGATAGGCCAAAAGGTGCAGTCCTTCTGAGTGCAGTCTTCTCTTTGTTCAGTCCAAGGGATCAGTAGGGCAGTCCTTCTTCTTCAGATGTTTCCAAGCAGGGATCTGAGGTGCAGTGTAGCTCTCCCATATTTATTCCTGATTCTGGGATGGCAAGAGGGGAGGCACCCCGAACCATTGGGGTTCAGTTTGCCTCCCTCTGTGAAGTCCACTTCCTGGGAAATGTGGCATATTTCTGTCCTAAAATGCACATTTCCACAAAAATCAAAATGAAGAATATCACTCTTGAGAGTTCAGGTCTGGCTAACCCAACCCACAGGTGTGGCTAAGATTTCTCTACACTCCCCTTGCAGACCACCTCCTAATTATTTAGAGAAGCTCCCATCTGACTGGAGGTGCAGGATGCAGAGGTGGGACTGTTTCCTGTACTCTATGTGCTTTTCCCTTTGAGGACCAATTTGGCTACTGAGACCCTTTTTTTTCCTGGCATCAGCAGGCAGTAGATCTCCTCCCACCAGATATCCATATTGTTTTAGCTCCAGGCCTCTTCACAGCTAATCAGGAAGCAGCTTGGCTCAGGCTGTGAAAGGCTGGCCAATCAGAAGAGACGGTCACAGAGCTGTTTTAGATAACTTCGGGAAAGCAAGTTGTAAAACTACTTTCCTGCAATAATTATAATAAATCTGACATTTGAAAGTTGTTATATTTATTGTAACTATTATATTGATACTTAGAATTGCTCCTCTAGAGCATTCCTGTCAAAGGTTAAACTTTATTAAAGTTTAATAAAGCCTTCCAGTGTTAGACTACGGAGCAAGCAGCACTACAAAAGGGAAAAGCAAAGTTGCCAGTTTTTACCTCTCCAGGGCATGTACATCTTTTAAAATGTCCCTGCTTTTTGTAACAAGGCACTCTCTCCAAGTGCAGACCTTAAGGGGACTTTTATGTAGTAATTTTAATTCCTAAGTCGAATTTAGACATAATTTTTTGTAAAAAAACATCTGAGAGGCAATAACAGCAGACACCACAGCAGTGCACACTTAAGTGTATTAAATCCACTAGGGTCTCTAAACCTACATGTCCTATGATATACTAGGGACTTACAGATAGGTTGTCTGAACTAATTGTAACTACACCAATTACCATATACCTTATAAACATAGCACTGGCACTGGGCCTGGTTAGCAGAACCCATGGCACTTTCAAAGTAAGTAACCACCAATATCAGTCAAAAGATGGAGGTGATCAGGGCAACAAATATGACTTTCTCACACCAATTTCGAAAAAACAGTGTACATTTGATTAAATTATTTGACACCAAAATGACAAAAATCCAATCAGCAGAACCAGAGTTATGAATTGTAAAAGTGTTTTATAAAAACTAGTGCCTAAATGATCAGAGTGCCATGATAAATAATGATACCATGGGGTACGTTATTTATTGGGTGAGATAAATAATGCCTATCACAAGTTCATGGGAAATAACATGCTGATTTGGGGTGTTAGAAGCTGGGTTTCTAGTTGGAAGAAGTTTTCACGTTGTCCAAGTAGGAACCACAATCCTAGTCAGGGCAAGTAAGTTACACTACAGAAATTAACTTGTGCTTACCCTCTGATAGCTTGGCACAGAGCAGCTAGACTTAACTTAAGAGTCAGTGAATACACTATTTGTGCAATGCTTAAAAATACAGTAACACAGTAAAAACAACACACAAAGGGGGTCATTCTGACCTCGGCGGTAAAAGGCTCTTACCGCCGGTCAGAAGACCGCCATTCTACCGCCGCGGCCGCGGTAAACCGCCACGGTCATTCTGACCAACAACTGCCAAGCCGCCAAAAACCCGACATCCACGGAAGGCCGCCTCATCAGCGGGCAGCGATAAACTGGAGATGACCAAACCTCCACCGCCACGCCAACACAAACACGCCCATGCCATTACGATCCACCAATCCACGCGGCGGTATTTCAACCGTGGTATTCCATTGGCGGTACACACCGCTGCGGTCAAAATACACACCCAGGCTCCAAAACCCAGCCACATTGGACAATTTGAAATACACACACCTGATACACATACAAACACCAACCCCACACATCCAAGCAACTATAAAACACACACCCACATCACCCACAAACCCCCACTAGTTGGAAATTGGAGAGAAGGCGAGAGAGAGCGAGCGAGCGAGCACAGCAATCGAAAACCCCAACACACACAGGAACCCAACATCATCAACCACACCACATCTACGCACACATCACCACACACCACCACTCACATCACCGCAAACACCACCCCACACCTCATCCACACCACCCCATGGCACCCCAAAGACACCCCAGGTTTTCGGACCAAGAACTCCGGGTCATGGTGGAGGAAATCATAAGGGTAGAGCCGCAGCTCTTCGGCACACAGGTGCAACACACCACAATAGCCAGGAAGGCGGAGCTATGGCAGAGGATTGTCGACAGGGTCAACGCTGTGGGACAGCATCCCAGAAACTGGGAAGACATCAGAAAGCGCTGGAACGACCTATGGGGGAAGGTATGGTCGATGGTCTCCAGACACAACATCGCTGTGCAGAGGACTGGCGGCGGACCCCCACCCACCCCACCCGAATTCACAGCATGGGAGCAAGAGGTCCTTAACATCCTGCATCCTGAGGGCCTCGCTGGAGTAGGCGGAGGAATGGACTCTGGTAAGTCTAGTCTCAACTACTCCCCCCTCCCCAACCACCAGCATGCCAACCCACACCCCCACCCTCACCCCCAACCCCCCAGCAAACAGCCTCCCTGCCAATGTCTCACCAGCACAACCCACCCAACCCAAAACCAAACCCTGAATGCCAACACAAACCATGGACACCCATCACCTATGCATGACCACTGCACATACCCATCCCCCCCACAAACCACCCTCACAACTCCTGCCACAAGGGGATGCCAGCACTGGGGGACAAGGGCACCCACAAATCGCACACCATGGAACACACAGAAGCAATAACCATACTCTTTCACCCCTGCAGGGCCCGAACGCCAACACACCGGCCAGGAGGGTCCAGATATGTCCATCCCACCCACAGAACAGGCCCGCAGTGAGGACAGCAGCTCTGTCGACCTGGAACCTGATGACCAGCCCGGACCCTCGGGGACCTCTGGACAGTCGGTTCCCCACACACAGACACAGGCCACAGCAGACCTAACCCCCTCTGGGAATATCAGCACCGCTCCCACCCAGCGGGCCCATGCCTCTGTCTCCAGGACAGGTCAATCAGCGGTGTGTCCGCCACTACAGGGCACCCAGGCTGACCCAACACCCCAACAACAACTGGGACCTGGGGGCAGTGGTAGTGGGCACACCGTCCAGGGGACAGAGGCCCGGGGAAACAGGGCAACTGGGAGGGCTGCAGTGCGACAGGGGGGGGAGGACAGGCCCAGGGAACCGACTCTCCAAGAGGCCCTCACCACCATCATGGGAGCATACCACCGCTCCCAGGAGACGATGGCGACGGTAATGGCCAGGTTCCAGGAGATCCAGGCACAGCAGGAGGAACGGTACATGGGGTACAGAGAGGAGCTCAGGAACATCGTCCAGGCCCTGAACCTAATAGTCACCACATTGCGGGACCATGTGGCACCCCAAAGGGCCCCTGTCACCAGCCCGGACCAGGAACAGCCTACCACCTCCGCCGGCGCTAATGGACAGGAGGCCCCCACACAACGACGGGCCACCAGAACCCTACCTCCTGCTGAAGATCAACCACCCCGCAAGAGGAGCCTGAGATCACAAAGGAAGACAGAGTAGGATGCCAAGACCCCCGCCAGCCTAAGATCCCCCCGGATGTCATTCCACTGTCCCACATCGTCACCCTGTCCAACCTTGAACTGCCCCTGCTCCATCCTTCCACAGGCATATGGACAATGCACCTGTGCGACCGAGAACTGGACTCTGCCATGGACTTCACTCCACCCCCACCCATCACCGTTTTACTATCATGGACCTATATGCAGCACTTTAAATAAATCACTTATTGCACTAAAAACACTCAGGAGTCTGCTTGTATTCTTAACAAATGTATTACACATAACGGGTCAAAAATGTACAGTTACATTGTGATGACAACATACCAATGTCAATTTGCTTTACTCCATGGCCGAACAAACCAGAAGTCACGCAGTGGGTCATACAGCTCTGAAAAGGGAAGGGAAAGTCACAATTCAGTTGAAAGGAACTGGGGGGAAACACGGAAAGTAGAGATGCAGGAGGCCAGAAGTACATGTAAAATGACGTGGGGGATTCTTACCTGGGTGCTACTGAAAATACTGTTGTATGACCGTGTCCCTGTTGTCCGTGTCGTCACCGTCGTCTTCCTCCTCTTCACTCTCCACAGGCTCCACAGCTGCTACAACACCACCATCTGGACCATCCTCCTGCAGAAAAGGTACCTGGCATCGCAATGCAAGATTGTGAAGCATACAGCAGGCCATGATGATCTGGCACACCTTCTTGGTTGAGTACATTAGGGATCCCCCTGTCATATGCAGGCACCTAAACCTGGCCTTCAGGAGGCCGAAGGTCCTTTCTATGATCCTCCTAGATCGCCCATGGGCCTCATTGTACCGTTCCTCTGCCCTGGTCCGGGGATTCCTCACTGGGGTCAGTAGCCACGGCAGGTTGGGGTAACCAGAGTCACCTATTAGCCACACACGGTGTCTCTGTAGCTGTTCCATCACATAGGGGATGCTGCTATTTCGCATAACATACGCGTCATGCACTGACCCCGGGAACTTGGCATTTACATGGGAGATGTACTGGTCAGCCAAACAGACCACCTGGACATTCATCGAATGGTAACTTTTCCTGTTTCTATACACCTGCTCATCGTCTTTTGGGGGTACTAAGGCCACATGGGTCCCATCAATGGCACCAATGATGTTGGGGATATGTCCAAGGGCATAGAAGTCAGCCTTCACAGTGGCCAAATCACCCTCCTCAGGGAAAATAATGTAGCTCCGCATGTATTTCGTCAGGGCAGACAACACTCTGGACAAAATCTTAGAAAACATAGGCTGAGACATCCCTGATGACATGGCCACTGTTGTCTGAAAAGACCCACTTGCCAAGAAATGGAGGACTGACAGAACCTGCACCAGAGGGGGAATTCCTCTGGGTTGGCGGATGGGGGACATCAGTGCTGGCTCCAGCTGGGCACACAGTTCATGTATAGTGGCTCGGTCAAGTCGGTAGTGAAGTATTATATGACGTTCCTCCATTGTCAACAGGTCCACCAGCGGTCGGTTCTCGGGAGGATTCATCCTTCTCCTCGCAAGTCCCAGCGGACGGTGCCTAGGAAGGACAACATGGAGCACAGAGTCAAACAACCCACAGGTACGTAACTACAGCTTGCACAGTACACGATTGTCAATGCATTGAATGGCTTGTATGAGTGGCAATGCAAGGCCTAGGCCTGTGTGACGCAGTAGTAATTAAGCCCTGTGGTCCCTTGTAATGGCGGCTTCCTGACCTGTGAAGTGTGACAGTGGGATGTGAGGTCAATGCGCTGGCGTGACACACCGTGGCGGTAGGCGGTCGAAGACCGCGGCGCAAAGCCGCATTGGTTAACATCGAACCCTATGGGTTTCACGAGCCAATGACTAGCTGCGCCGGCGGTCGCGGAACGCACCGCGGCGGTACGCACTGCCGCGGGCGTGACCGCCATTTTCTATCTGATTAATCACTCGAGACCTGATCATCCACAGGAGAGGACCTATACTGCAAGTGCTGCTGTGACCTCGGTCTGGGAGATACAATGGCTGCTGCGACTGGGGAAAGGGCCCCTGCCTTCACTACAGAAGAGTTGGAGAAACTTGTGGATGGGGTCCTGCCCCAGTATGCGCGACTCTACGGTCCTCCAGACCAACAGGTAAGTACACTGGGTGCACGTTGAATGGGCTATGCCTGGGTTGTGTATGGTGGATGTAAGATGGTGGGGTGGGGGGACAATGACGAGTGCAAGGCACGACAGATGAGAGCATGTGCCACATGGCAAGGTTGGGGAGGGGGGGCCAATCGCATCTATCATGCGGAAAATTGATGATATTTCAATTTCCACCCTGTACATGTCAAATAGGTCAGCGCCCATCAGAAGATCGACATTTGGCGTGCCATCGCCAAGGAAGTCCGGAACCTGGGGGTCCACAACAGACGGGGCACCCACTGCCGCAAGAGGTGGGAGGACATCCGCCGCGGGTCCAGGAAGACCGCCGAGTCACTGCTGGGGATGGCCTCCCAACCTAGGAGGGGTGCCAGTCGTACCCTGACCCCCCTGATGTACCGGATCCTGGCGGTGGCCTACCCCGATTTGGATGGCCGCGTGACGACATCACAGCAGACACAAGGGGGTGAGTACCAGCACATTCAGCTATCTTTACGCGCAGTGGAGGTGCCTGGGTGGGGGAGGAGGGCTGTGGGTGACATTAGGCCAGGGCGCTTTCTGTAGTGTAGTCCTCTCCTTTAGACATGTCCCTGTGCCCCCGCCCCCCACCTCTGTACGGTGCCAGGTACAGCTACCCATGGTCCTGCATCACCCATGTGCGCGTTTGTTGTCCCTAGACCTGTTGGCCCAGTCACAAGTACTCAGTAGTGTATCCCGATTGCGCGGCTTAGTGCATGAGGCTCCTGTGTCTGTCCTCTCCGCCAACGGTGTTGACAATGCATGTACTCAACCTTTTATTATGTCTCCCCCCACCCTTTTTCTTTATCTTCTTGTGCATGTGTGCTTCAGCATCATCAGGCGGAGGAGACTTGGCACCGGAGCACGAGGGAGCTGCGACTCACAAGGCCCCGGTGGGCCATGGCACAGACACCGAGGCCACCAGTGATACGGAGGGCGAGGGGAGCTTCACAACGGGGAGCCGTGGTGAGACCAGCGACACCGACACGTCCTCGGAAGGGAGCTCCCTAGCGGTGGTGGCAACATCCGTGCCCCCCACCTCTACAGGTACAGCCGCCACCCAGCGCACCAGCTCCGCCCTCCCAGCAGCCCCTCAGCCTACGCTCCGTGCCCGCTCGCCCAAGAAGGCGGGCATCTCCTTCGCCCCAGGCACCTCAGGCCCTGCCCCTGTTACCCCTGCTGCCCTCAGTGAGGAGGTCATTGACCTCCTGAGGACCATCATTGTTGGGCAGACTACCCTTTTGAATGCCATCCAGGGGGTAGAGAGGGAGGTGCATCGTAGCAATGCATACCTGGAGGGCATTCATTCGGGTCAGTCTGCCCATCAACGATCGTTCAATTCTCTGGCCTCAGCACTGACGGCAGCCATTGTCCCTGTTTCCAGCCTCCCTCTTCTAACTGCCTCCACCCTGTCTCTGTCTCCTGTTCCTCTGCCTATCCCATCCACACCATCAGACCAGCCTGCACACACCTCAACACCCAAGGGCAGCTCATCCAGACATAAGCACCACAGATCACACAAGCATTCACCCAAGCAACACCCAGATGCAGACATGCCAACAGCCACTACCACCTCTGTGTCCCCCACCTCCTTGTCTCCCTCCTCCCTCCCTGTGACGTCTACACTCACACCTGCATGCACACCACCAACAGCCAGTACACCCATCACCAGCACACCCTCCAGTACAGTCCGCACACGTGCAGTCACCACCCCCACTGCCGTTTACACGTCCCCTGTGTCCTCTCCCACTGTGTCTGTCACCCCCTCTTCCAAGACACACAAACGCAGGCAGCCACTCACCCAACAGCCAGCCACCTCACGACAGCCTGCAGCCCATGCACCTTCACCCAAGGACAGCACACCTGACTCTCCTACAACCACCTCCTCTTCCTCCACTCCCATAACCACTGCACCTACCTTTTACCTTGGTCCTAAAAAGTGTTATCTCTCCAATCTTGACCTCTTTCCCTCACCTGACCCACCCCCTCCATCTGCTAAGAGTCCCAAGAGCACCTCAGCCAACACCAGCCCGGGATCACGTGTCAGCGTAGTCCATGGATTTTGGAGTCCCCCCTTTGCCAGCAGTGAGACATCGGTCAGCTGCAAGGGGACAGCCAGCCCCCCCCCCAGGAAAGAGGACCCGGAAAGTGAGGGGCCGCCGCGGGAGGAGTGCCACGGCTGCCCCCAAGGACCAAAGTTCGGACACTTCACCTGCCACAACATCCAGGGGAGGCAAGGCCCAGAGAGCCACAGCGAAGGAGGGCAAGGGCAGCAGGGCGGAGAAGACAGGCAGCAGGAGCGCGGACCAGGAGGGCCCCACAAGCCCCATCCCGGGTGCGAGGGAGGACACCCAAGGGCCCAGGACACCGTCACCGAAGGGTCCAGCAACTGCACGGTCGAAGGGCGACTGAGCAGGGAGTCCTGCCCAGGTCTGACTCCCTGGTATTACAGGACAAACACCGCTGAAGAGGGCCCCGCCGTGCAGGAAGGCACCGCTGAAGAAGGCCCCGCCGTCCAGAAAGGCACCGCTGAAGAGGGCCCCGCCGTGCAGGAAGGCACTGCTGAAGAGGGCCCCGCCGTGCAGGAAGGCACCGCTGAAGAGGGCCCCGCCGTCCAGAAAGGCACCGCTGAAGAGGGCCCCGCCGTGCAGGAAGGCACCGCTGAAGAGGGCCCCGCCGTGCAGGAAGGCACCGCTGAAGAGGGCCCGCCGTCCAGAAAGGCACCGCTGAAGAGGGCCCCGCCGTGCAGGAAGGCACCGCTGAAGAGGGCCCCGCCGTCCAGAAAGGCACCGCTGAAGAGGGCCCCGCCGTGCAGGAAGGCACCGCTGAAGAGGGCCCCGCCGTCCAGAAAGGCACCGCTGAAGAGGGCCCCGCCGTGCAGGAAGGCACCGCTGAAGAGGGCCCCGCCGTGCAGGAAGGCACCGCTGAAGAGGGCCCCGCCAAGACAGGTCCCGCTCCGCTGGGCCCTTCATCTCAAGCACCGCTCCGCTGGGCCCTTCCTGTCAAGCACCGCTCCGCTGGGCCCCGCCGTCTCAAGCACCGCTCCGCTGGGCCCTTCATCTCAAACACCGCCCCGCTGGGCCACGCCGTCTCAAGCACCGCTCCGCTGGGCCCTTCCTCTCAAGCACCGCTCCGCTGGGCCCTTCATCTCAAGCACCGCTCCGCTGGGCCCTTCCTGTCAAGCACCGCTCCGCTGGGCCCTTCATCTCAAGCACCGCTCCGCTGGGCCCTTCCTGTCAAGCACTGCTCCGCTGGGCCCTTCCTGTCAAGCACCGCTCCGCTGGGCCCTTCATCTCAAGCACCGCTCCGCTGGGCCCCGCCGTCTCAAGCACCGCTCCGCTGGGCCCTTCCTGTCAAGCACCGCTCCGCTGGGCCCCGCAGTCTCAAGCACCGTTCCGCTGGGCCCTTCATCTCATGCACCGCTCCGCTGGGCCCTTCCTGTCAAGCACCGCTCCGCTGGGCCCCGCCGTCTCAAGCCCCGCTGGGCCAATGACTGTGCCGGTTCTGTGTTGTGCCAATGTTCACGCTGCACTCGGCCCATCCTGCCTCCTCCATTGCCTGTGGAGACTGTTATCCACTTGATGGACTGTGACTTTGCACTCCCTAGGATATGACAGTGGGCAAGCCACCCACTGTAGAGACTTGAGAGACTGTGGCTTTGCACTCCCCAGGATTGGACAGTGGGCATGGTGGCCCCTTCTTGGATCTGGCGTCGTGGACTCATGTGGCTGTGGTTCCCCCCTCTTCCCTTCCCCCTGAGGTGCCTGTAGTTTTGTCATCTGATGCTCCTGCAGTGTTCTCTCCAACGTACTCAGGTCTCCTGTGTGGGCTTTGCCCATGTGTTGATACACTTCGGCCCACGGACATTTGCAATTTCTGTGACTGTGCGGGACTTTCTGCCTCTATTTCTCGTTCACGCAATGTTTACATTTGAAATTTTTTCCATCATTTTCCTAATTTGCCATGTCTTCAATGAACCTATTTTGTACATAAATGTTGTTTCTCACTGGAATCATATCTTTTTGTTATTCACGGGGGTTTGGGTGGGGTCACTTTGACTTGGTGCTCTGCATTGGTGTGTAGATAGTTGGGGGGTGGGTGTGATGCGTATGTGTGTGCCCGTAACCCTTCCTCCTCCCCCCCTCCCCTGTGTCGTAGGTGCGGTACTCACCATTGTCGTCTGCGCCGGAGTTCGTACTCGTGGTAGATGAGCAGGTAGACGAGAGCGGGTAGGATGTGTAATTCGGGCTCCATGCTGTCCTCCGTCCTCGTGGAGTGTATAGAGGTGAGCGTTTTCCCGTTCGTAGTCTGTTTCCGCTGTGGTTTCATCAGCGGGGCTCCCGCCCCAGATGAGGTGGCGGATTGGTGAGTTGTGATAGGGTGGGCGGTACATTGTCTGCCGCCTGCCTGTTGGCGGTGACCGCCGCGCTGTTTGTCTGTCCCGCCGTGGCGGTCGGAGTGGTAAAGTGGCGGGCTCTGTTGGCGGTTCCTGCCAGGGTCAGAATTCCATTTTTTGAACCGCCAGCCTGTTGGCGGGTTGGCCGCCGCTTTATCACCGACCGCCAGGGTCAGAATGACCCCCAAAGTCTCCACACCGTTTAGAGAAATAGAGAATATTTATCTGAGTAAAACAAGACCAAAACAAGAATCCAATCAGTAGAAGTTGAGAAATTATTTTTTTAAGATTAAGGGGCTTATATACAAGCACTGAGTACTGCAGCCACATTACTTTTTTACTTTTTTTGACACACCACTGGTGCATAGTGCAGGCCCATATCTAATAGGTCACGCAAAGCCACGTTGTATGGCTTTTCATGGCCTTGTAGATATGGTGCAAGGCAACGGAGCACAAGTCACTGCATTGCCTTACACTGCGTCAAGGAGGTGTTCCATAGGTCTTTGGTGGGTTTTCCCACACAACACCAATGGGTTTTGGTGCATTCCCAGAATTTGTAAACCTGGGAATGCATCAAAATTGTACACCTCCTAGGGGAGATGCAACAAGGAGAAATGTCTTTATTTCTCATCAATTTTTCCTCTTTTTACCTGTGCTGCATTCTGTAGAAAGTGGAAAAAGTTCCCATGGGCTGTTTTTGTGCAAGAAGGCATCCCTTCTTGCACAGAAACAAATCCTGTCTGCAATGCAGGCATCCTTGCACAATGGTGGAAGGGTGCCAGCATTGGCTCTAGGCAGCCCATTGTGCGCCAGCGCAGCGGGGGAGGACAGAAATTACTTGTATTTTGTATAAATGGCATTTTTCTGCCCTTTCCTGGTTGCGCGGTACAGCGCAGCAAGGTCACTTGCTGCACTGCCCTGCACCACGGGGCTTGTAAATAAGCCTCTTAAGTGTGAAAACAGTGCTTAGAAGTCAATATTGCTTAAAAGGTTACTTGAGGTCGTGAGGGACCAGTGTAAAGTTAAAATGCAGGCCAGCCTCAATGGAGGGCAGTCTGGCTTTATAATCAATAAAGGGTCGGCAGAAACAGTACGTTTGGGGGAGCACTGCATCATCAGCAGAGACACACCCGGGGCGATGCCTTGTCATCAGACTCTGTAAAAGTGGATGCGATGCGTCATTGGCAGGGCATGCAGAGCATCACTGTTGGGTTGCGCAGTGGTGAAGCTGCTGTCATTGGGTAGCTGCTGCATAGTCGAAGGGGAAGCAAAGCATTGGAGTTTCTGGTGCACGCAGGGTGATGCATCACTTTTTGAGGTTTTCAGATTCAGAACCCACTTCTAAGGCCCAAATTGGAGGAGGCACCTCAGGGAACGTTAAGACTCACAGGTGGCAAAGTGCAGCAGCACCAGGAGAGTTGCAAGCAGTCTTTCATGTCCCTGAGAGTGAAGAAGAACAGGGGGCAAGCAAGCAAGACCTTGGAGATCTTCTGGTTAGCAAGATGGGTCCAGTCCTTGTCCTCAGCAGAGCAGAGATCAGCAGGACAGCCCAGCAATGTAGAGAATCAGTTCCTTGGAACAGTCAGTCCAGGCAGAGTGCCAGTTCTTACAGCACATCAGTCTTTACTCCAGCAGAGTTCTTTCCAAGTCCAGTAGTGATCTGGTTTTAAGGGGTCAAAGACCCAGTACTTATACCCAAAGGTGCCTGTGAAGGTAACTTCAAAGGATCTCTCTAAAGTGCAGAGGTCCCCCTTTTAGCCCAGCCCTGGTTCCAGACTATCAGTGGGGGGTAATCAGCCCTTTTGTGTGGGCTCAGGCCACTACCCTTTCAAGTGTAATCGTGGGCCCTTTCCAACATCCTCCCCAGGAAGACTGATCAGTATGCGGATGAATGCAGATGCAGTTGAGTATTTTGTATTAAGGGTTTATAAAGGGAATTCACAGATGGAGCTGTCACCCAGCCCAGGCCAGACGTGTATTGGAGACAGGCTGTTAGCCACACAGGGCAGTGAGGGCAGAGAAATGCCTACTTTGTAAAAGTAGCATGTATAAAATAGTAATAATAAATCTGACTTTACCAGTAGAGAGGATTTATCATTACCATTCCAATTCTATCAAACATGATGTAGCTACTCCTTTCCGATCATGAATAACAGCTTTAAAGTATTTTTAGGAATTCCCAAAACTGGCCTATGAGAGGAGCATGCCTCACAGTAATGAGAAACAAATTTGGCAGTTTTTCATTACCAGGACAGGTAAAGCTGAAAAGGACATGTCCTGCCTTCTGCTTCCATGGCACCCTGCCCTATGGGCTAGCTAGGGTCTACCTGAGGGTTGACTTATAAGTAAGAAAAGGGGAGATTGATGCTTGGCAAGAGGTTTTAAATGCCAAGTTGAAGTGGCAGTGAAACTCCACACAAAGTCTCCGCAGTGGGAGGCCGAGACACGTTTACAGGGCTACATAAGTGGGTGACGGAATCAGTCCTGCAGGTAACTAGCAGAATTTAATGTACAGGTCCTGGGTATATGGTATACCACTTTACAAGGGACTTACAAGTAAATCAAATATGCCAGTTGCGGATACACCTATGTTTCCATGTTTAGGGGAGCAGCACATGTACTTTAGCAATGGTTACCAATGGCAAAGTGCTCAAAGTCCTAAGAGCAACAAAAAGATACAGCAACAAAACAGGAGGTGAAAGGCCAAATGCTGGGGTTAGACCACCTTAAGGGTGCCAAGTCTAACATTGGGGAATAGCTTGCAGACTTTGGTGTTTAACACACCAAAATCGGCATGGTATGGTTTATACCATATATTTTCCCCTGGTAAATTACAATATGGTTGAACTGCTGAAAGTTAACGTAGGTTGAGTAATTTAATGCTTCAGATAATTATTGGATGTGTTAAATACTTTCAGAATCTTATTTCTGACCCAAGTGTAAACATAAGTTTAGGCATGGGTCAGAATATTACGTGGAACTCGTAATCAGCCCAAGAGAGTTGTGTTTTAACAGCACTCTGTAGCTTGATCATACCATAGTTTCTCAGCCACCTCCTCTACCTTCTATTGTCAGGAGCCTGGAGACAAGGAAGAGGATGCCAACCTATGTACTGGGAGTGTTCAAGAAAACTCAAAACTAGTGTTTTTATGCATGCAGCTTAGTTGAAAGATGAGGAGCGGAGAGGCGGCAGGCAGAATGGGGGGCTTTACAGGAGGCAGGGGTCCGAACTATAAAGCCCCTGATAAGAAGTCCCCTCTTGGTCTCTTGATATGTGCCCTATTCCGCATCATGACAGCTCTCAGGGAGAGGCAGGTGATGGAACTACTGCAGCCAGCAGCCCAATTCCTGTACACAATTAAAGGCCTAGACACTTGTAAAACTTTGCCTGGTCTTTGAGTCTAGCAAGAGCATAGCTATCAATAGTTTAGCAGCTGCAGCGGCAACGTGCCCAGAGGCCTCAGAGGACCACTGAGCAGGTGCAGCTCCTCCGTATGGGCGGAGGAGTGTTACCCCCCCTCCAGCAGCAACGAATACAAATCCTTTTTACATGGAAAGGATAATAATCTCTGTTTATTATCCTTTCCATGTGAAAGTGGCAGGGCATTGGGGGTGACGAGCTGAGGGGAGTGCACGGTGCACTCCCCTCATAGTGCATGTGTGTTTGGCCAACCGTCTCCGGCCGGCCAAACACACATGCGTACAGGGCTCTCTCCAGGCCAGCAACACAGTTGCTGGGCTGGAGACAGCCTGCACATGCTCATTCTGACTGGGAAAGCCCTGGCTGGGTGCTCCCAGCCAATCCTGATCCTCTTGTGAGCAGCGTCAGGATTGGAGCAGTGCAGGCTGGAAGCCTGTGCCTGCAGCAGTGACGATTCGGGAGAGAGTGGCGGCACGGGAGCAAAGCAGGTAAGTGTTTTTTTTTATATTTTTTTAATTAATTTTCTCCCTTGCACCTTGCCCCGCCCCAGCCACGCAAGCCGGTCCTGCCACTGAGCCCTATTTATTGTTGTATTTTACTGGCCAACCAGCAGTAATGGGGCACATTTGCCATGTCTTGTACCCAGTTCCAGTCCACCGTTGCTATGTCACTGAACTCTATCATGACAACCAACTTAATCAGGAGTGGATATCTAGGACAGAAAAAAGAGGTGGTCGCACGTCTATGGCCCTTTTCTATTGGATGGGAAGTAATGTGAAAGGCAGTGTGTGTTTCATGTTTGTGAGAAGCATCATGCAGCGCGCTGCACTACACTGTATTAAATATAAGGGCGTGGACCAGACAGGCTGTGAGAAGAAACTGTTTTCGCTGTTGTTATTATATGTTAAAACTAGTTGGTATCAAATAGCGAGCAAAGGATCTTGATCAGCTAAAATAGGGTTTGTTTATTCTTTGAATAATTACGTAATTAGAAAATGTATTTGAAAATACAATAATCTTGATCAGCTAAAATAGGGTTTGTTTATTCTTTGAATAATTACGTAATTAGAAAATTAATTTGAAAATACAATAATAAACAAAAAGTACATTTAAAAATTTAGCAAATAGTTTAACCCCTTCTGTGCCCAGGACGTAATGGTTACGTCCTGAGGCACAGTGCTGCTGTGCCCAGGACGTAACCATTACGTCCTGTGCACAGAGCCCAGAGGGAGCGCTCTCGCTCCCTCTGTGGGGTTCCCCCCCAAGTCAGGGATGGAAGGGGAAGCCCTTCCCCTCCCACCCCCGACCCCCCAACCCCCCCTGTGACGTCAGCGCGCGAGCGCGCGCTGATTAGTCACAGGGTCTCCCCCATCGCGCTGGAAGCAGAGATTCCAGCGCGATTGAAAAAGAAATGCTTTTGCATTTCTTTTTCAATCCAATGGGGGAGGCCCCGAGAGGCTTCAAAGGGAAGGAAATGTATTTCCTTCCCTTTGAAGTCTCTCACAGGTTTCAAAAGCCGGATTGCTTGCAATCCGGCTTTTGAAACCCCACTAGACACCAGGGATTTTTTTTCTTTTCTTGAAATTGGCAAAAGGGAGCGACCCCTTGGGCAAGGGTCGCTCCCAGGGGGGCATTTTTTGAGGAAGGCCTTTTCTGCCCCCCCTGGGGGGGCAGAAACCTCTAGGCACCAGGGACCTTTTTTTTTTTTTTTTTTTTTTTGTGATGAATTCTTTTTTTTTAGGTGGGGAGCGATCCCTTAGGCAAGGGTCGCTCCCCTACGGGGCAATATATATTTAGGCCATTTCTGCCCCCCTTGGGGGCAGATTGGCCTATTTTGATAAGGCCAATCTGCCCCCAAGGGGGGCAGAAACCATTAGACACCAGGGAGTTTGTTTTTGCGCGCGAATGTCACGCAACAAAGCGACCCCTTTGGCAAGGGTCGCTCCCAGGGGGGGCAATTTTTTGGGAAGGCCTTTTCTGCCCCTCCCTGGGGGCAGATCGGCCTATTATTAGGCCGATCTGCCCCCAGGGGGGGAAGAAACCTCTAGGCGCCAGGGCAAATTTTTTTTTTGTGTTTTTTTTTTTTGTTCTTTTTTTTTTTTTACAGATGGGGAGCGACCCATCAGGCAAGGGTCGCTCCCCTGGGGGGCAAATTGTATTTAGACCATTTCTGCCCCCCTGGGGGCAGATTGGCCGATTTTAGGTCAATCTGCCCCCAAGGGGGCAGAAACCACTAGGCACCGGGGATTTGTTTTTTGGCGCCAATGTCACGCAGGGGGAGCGACCCCGTAGGCAAGGGTCGCTCCCGGGGGGGGGGGTGGGGGTTGGGGGGGCAAATTTATTTTAGGCCATTTCTGCCCCCCCGGGGGACAGATCGGCCTATTATTAGGCCGAACTGCCCCCGGGGGGGGGGGCAGAACACTCTAGGCGCCAGGGCAAATTTTTTTTTGTGTTTTTTTTTGTTTGTTGTTTCTTTTTTTAGAGATGGGGAGCGACCCATCAGGCAAGGGTCGCTCCCCTGGGGGCGCAAATTGTATTTAGACCATTTCTGCCCCCCTGGGGGCAGATTGGCCAATTTTAGGTCAATCTGCCCCCAAGGGGGCAGAAACCAATAGGCACCGGGGATTTGTTTTTTGGCGCCAATGTCACGCAGGGGGAGCGACCCCGTAGGCAAGGGTCGCTCCCGGGGGGGGGTGTTGGGGGGCAAATTTATTTTAGGCCATTTCTGCCCCCCCGGGGGACTGATCGGCCTATTATTAGGCCGAACTGCCCCCGGGGGGGGGGGCAGAACACTCTAGGCGCCAGGGCAAAATTTTTTTTGTGTTTTTTTTTTTTGTTGTTTCTTTTTTTAGAGATGGGGAGCGACCCATCAGGAAAGGGTCGCTCCCCTGGGGGGGCAAATTGTATTTAGACCATTTCTGCCCCCCTGGGGGCAGATTGGCCAATTTTAGGTCAATCTGCCCCCAAGGGGGCAGAAATCACTAGGCACCGGGGATTTGTTTTTTGGCGCCAATGTCACGCAGGGGGAGCGACCCCGTAGGCAAGGGTCGCTCCCGGGGGAGGGGGGGGGGTTGGGGGGGCAAATTTATTTTAGGCCATTTCTGCCCCCCCGGGGGACAGATCGGCCTATTATTAGGCCGAACTGCCCCAGGGGGGGGGGCAGAACACTCTAGGCGCCAGGGCAATTTTTTTTTTGTGTTTTTTTTTTTTGTTGTTTCTTTTTTTAGAGATCGGGCGCGACCCATCAGGCAAGGGTCGCTCCCCTGGGGGAGCAAATTGTATTTAGACCATTTCTGCCCCCCTGGGGGCAGATTGGCCAATTTTAGGTCAATCTGCCCCCAAGGGGGCAGAAACCACTAGGCACCGGGGATTTGTTTTTTGGCGCCAATGTCACGCAGGGAGAGCGACCCCGTAGGCAAGGGTCGCTCCCGGGGGGCGGGGTGGGGGTTGGGGGGGCAAATTTATTTTAGGCCATTTCTGCCCCCCCGGGGGACAGATCGGCCTATTATTAGGCCGAACTGCCCCCAGGGGGGGGGCAGAACACTCTAGGCACCAGGGCAATTTTTTTTTTGTGTTTTTTTTTTTTGTTGTTTCTTTTTTTAGAGATGGGGAGCGACCCATCAGGCAAGGGTCGCTCCCCTGGGGGGGCAAATTGTATTTAGACCATTTCTGCCCCCCTGGGGGCAGATTGGCCAATTTTAGGTCAATCTGCCCCCAAGGGGACAGAAACCACTAGGCACCGGGGATTTGTTTTCTGGCGCCAATGTCACGCAGGGGGAGCGACCCCGTAGGCAAGGGTCGCTCCCGGGGGGGGGGGTGGGTGTTGGGGGGGCAAATTTATTTTAGGCCATTTCTGCCCCCCCGGGGGGCAGATCGGCCTATTATTAGGCCGATCTGCCCCCGGGGGGGGGGGGGGAGCAGAAACCTCTAGGCGCCAGGGGAATTTTTCTTTTTTTTCTTTTTTTTTTTCTTTGTTTTTTTTTTTTAGAGATGGGGAGCGACCCATCAGGCAAAAGTCGCTCCCCTGGGGGACAAATTGTATTTAGGCCATTTCTGCCCCCCTTGGGGGCAGATTGGCTGAGTTTAGGTCAACCTGCCCCCAAGGGGGCAGAAACCACTAGGCACCGGGGATTTGTTTTTTGGTGCCAATGTCACGCAGGGGGAGCGACCCCGTAGGCAAGGGTCGCTCCCGGGGGGGGGGTTGGGTGTTGGGGGGGCAAATTTATTTTAGGCCATTTCTGCCCCCCCGGGGGGCAGGGGGGGCAGAAACCTCTAGGCACCAGGGGAATTTTTCTTTTTTTTCGTTTTTTTTTTCTTTGTTTTTTTTTTTTAGAGATGGGGAGCGACCCATCAGGCAAAAGTCGCTACCCTGGGGGACAAATTGTATTTAGGCCATTTCTGCCCCCCTTGGGGGCAGATTGGCTGAGTTTAGGTCAACCTGCCCCCAAGGGGGCAGAAACCACTAGGCACCGGGGATTTGTTTTTTGGTGCCAATGTCACGCAGGGGGAGCGACCCCGTAGGCAGGGTCGCTCCCGGCGGGGGAGGGTGGGGGTTGGGGGGGCAAATTTATTTTAGGGCATTTCTGCCCCCCCCCCCTGGGGCCGGCTGAGCTACAGGCCAAACACCACAGGTAGGCACCTTGCAAAAAACACCTCTGTTTTCTGTGAAAAAATATGTTGTGTCCACGTTGTGTTTTGGGCCATTTCCTTTTGTGGGCGCTAGGCCTACCCACAGAAGTGATGTACCATTTTTATCGAGAGACTTAGGGGAACGCTGGGTGGAAGGAAATTTGTGGCTCCTCTCAGATTCCAGAACTTTCTGTCACCGAAATGAGAGGAAAAAGTGTTTTTTGGGCCAAATTTTGATGTTTGCAAAGGATTCTGGGTAACATAACCTGGTCAGAGCCCCGCAAGTCACCCCATCTTGGATTCCCCTGGGTTTCTAGTTTTCAAAAATGCACTGGTTTGCTAGGTTTCCTCAGGTGTCGGCTGAGCTACAGGCCAAAATCCACAGGTAGGCACTGCTTTTTATAAAAAAATGTGATGTGTCCACGTTGTGTTTTGGGCCCTTTCCTTTCGTGGGCGCTAGTGCTACCCACACAAGTGAGGTATCATTTTTATCGGGAGACTTGGGGGAAAGCTGGGTAGAAGGAAATTTGTGGCTCCTCTCAGATTCCAGAACTTTCTGCCACAGAAATGTGAGTAACATGTGTATTTTTAGCCACATTTTGAGGTTTGCAAAGGATTCTGGGTAACAGAACCTGGTCCGAGCCCCGCAAGTCACCCCTCCTTGGATTCCCCTAGGTCTCTAGTTTTCAGAAATGCACAGGTTTGGTAGGTTTCCCTAGGTGCCGGCTGAGCTAGAGGCCAAAATCTACAGGTAGGCACTTCGCAAAAAACACCTCTGTTTTTTTCCAAAATTTAGGATGTGTCCACGTTGCGCTTTGGGGTGTTTCCTGTCGCCGGCGCTAGGCCTACCCACGCAAGTGAGGTATCATTTTTATCGGGAGACTTGCGGGAACGCTGGGTGGAAGGAAATTTGTACCTCCTCTCAGATTCCAGAACTTTCTGCCACAGAAATGTGAGGGACATATGTTTTTTTAGCCAAATTTTGAGGTTTGCAAAGGATTCTGGGTAACAGAACCTGGTCCGAGCCCCGCAAGTCACCCCTCCTTGGATTCCCCTAGGTCTCTAGTTTTCAGAAATGCACAGGTTTGGTAGGTTTCCATAGGTGCCGGCTGAGCTAGAGGCCAAAATCTACAGGTAGGCACTTCGCAAAAAACACCTCTGTTTTTTTCCAAAATTTAGGATGTGTCCACGTTGCGCTTTGGGGTGTTTCCTGTCGCCGGCGCTAGGCCTACCCACGCAAGTGAGGTATCATTTTTATCGGGAGACTTGGGGGAACGCTGGGTAGAAGGAAATTTGTGGCTCCTCTCAGATTCCAGAACTTTCGGCCACAGAAATGTGAGTAACGTGTATTTTTAGCCAAATTTTGAGGTTTGCAAAGGATTCTGGGTAACAGAACCTGGTCTGAGCCCCGCAAGTCACCCCTCCTTGGATTCCCCTAGGTCTCTAGTTTTCAGAAATGCACAGGTTTGGTAGGTTTCCCTAGGTGCCGCCTGCGCTAGAGGCCAAAATCTACAGGTAGGCACTTCGCAAAAAACACCTCTGTTTTTTTCTAAAATTTAGGATGTGTCCACGTTGCGCTTTGGGGTGTTTCGTGTCGCCGGCGCTAGGCCTACCCACGCAAGTGAGGTATCATTTTTATCGGGAGACTTGGGGGAACGCTGGGTGGAAGGAAATTTGTAGCTCCTCTCAGATTCCAGAACTTTCTGCCACAGAAATGTGAGGGACATGTGTTTTTTTTGCCAAATTTTGAGGTTTGCAAAGGATTCTGGGTAACAGAACCTGGTCCGAGCCACACAAGTCACCCCTCCTTGGATTCCCCTAGGTCTCTAGTTTTCAGAAATGTACAGGTTTGGTAGGTTTCCCTAGGTGGCGGCTGAGCTAGAGGCCATAATCTCCAGGTAGTCACTTTGCTAAAAACAGCTCTGTTTTCTGTGATGTGTCCACGTTGTGTTTTGGGGCATATCCTGTCGCGGGCGCTAGGCCTACCCACA
Organism: Pleurodeles waltl; assembly: GCF_031143425.1. Lineage (NCBI taxonomy): Eukaryota > Metazoa > Chordata > Amphibia > Caudata > Salamandridae > Pleurodeles > Pleurodeles waltl. The sequence goes on from NC_090438.1 coordinate 407,696,581, forward strand.
CAAGTGAGGTATCATTTTTATCGGGAGACGGGGGGAACGCTGGGTGGAAGGAAATTTGTGGCTCCTCTCAGATTCCAGAACTTTCTGCCACAGAAATGTGAGGAACATATGTTTTTTTAGCCAAATTTTGAGGTTTGCAAAGGATTCTGGGTAACAGAACCTGGTCCGAGCCACACAAGTCACCCCTCCTTGGATTCCCCTAGGTCTCTAGTTTTCAGAAATGCACAGGTTTGGTAGGTTTCCCTAGGTACCGGCTGAGCTAGAGGCCAAAATCTACAGGTAGTCACTTTGCTAAAAACAGCTCTGTTTTCTGTGATATGTCCACGTTGTGTTTTGGGGCATATCCTGTCGCGGGCGCTAGGCCTACCCACACAAGTGAGGTATCATTTTTATCGGGAGACGTGGGGGAACGCTGGGTGGAAGGAAATTTGTGGCTCCTCTCAGATTCCAGAACTTTCTGCCACAGAAATGTGAGGAACATGTGTTTTTTTAGCCAAATTTTGAGGTTTGCAAAGGATTCTGGGTAACAGAACCTGGTCCAAGCCCCGCAAGTCACCCCTCCTTGGATTCCCCTAGGTCTCTAGTTTTCAGAAATGCACAGGTTTGGTAGGTTTCCCTAGGTGGCGGCTGAGCTAGAGGCCAAAATCTACAGGTAGTCACTTTGCTAAAAACAGCTCTGTTTTCTGTGATATGTCCACGTTGTGTTTTGGGGCATATCCTGTCGCGGGCGCTAGGCCTACCCACACAAGTGAGGTATCATTTTTATCGGGAGACGTGGGGAAACGCTGGGTGGAAGGAAATTTGTGGCTCCTCTCAGATTCCAGAACTTTCTGCCACAGAAATGTGAGGAACATGTGTTTTTTTAGCCAAATTTTGAGACTTGCAAAGGATTCTGGGTAACAGAACCTGGTCCGAGCCCCGCAAGTCACCCCTCCTTGGATTCCCCTAGGTCTCTAGTTTTCAGAAATGCACAGGTTTGGTAGGTTTCCCTAGGTGGCGGCTGAGCTAGAGGCCAAAATCTACAGGTAGTCACTTTGCTAAAAACAGCTCTGTTTTCTGTGATATGTCCACGTTGTGTTTTGGGGCATATCCTGTCGCGGGCGCTAGGCCTACCCACACAAGTGAGGTATCATTTTTATCGGGAGACGTGGGGGAACGCTGGGTGGAAGGAAATTCGTGGCTCCTCTCAGATTCCAGAACTTTCTGCCACAGAAATGTGAGGAACATGTGTTTTTTTAGCCAAATTTTGAGGTTTGCAAAGGATTCTGGGTAACAGAACCTGGTCCGAGCCCCGCAAGTCACCCCTCCTTGGATTCCCCTAGGTCTCTAGTTTTCAGAAATGCACAGGTTTGGTAGGTTTCCCTAGGTGGCGGCTGAGCTAGAGGCCAAAATCTACAGGTAGTCACTTTGCTAAAAACAGCTCTGTTTTCTGTGATATGTCCACGTTGTGTTTTGGGGCATATCCTGTCGCGGGCGCTAGGCCTACCCACACAAGTGAGGTATCATTTTTATCGGGAGACGTGGGGGAACGCTGTGTGGAAGGAAATTTGTGGCTCCTCTCAGATTCCAGAACTTTCTGCCACAGAAATGTGAGGAACATGTGTTTTTTTTAGCCAAATTTTGAGGTTTGCAAAGGATTCTGGGTAACAGAACCTGTTCCGAGCCACACAAGTCACCCCTCCTTGGATTCCCCTAGGTCTCTAGTTTTCAGAAATGCACAGGTTTGGTAGGTTTCCCTAGGTGGCGGCTGAGCTAGAGGCCAAAATCTACAGGTAGTCACTTTGCTAAAAACAGCTCTGTTTTCTGTGATGTGTCCACGTTGTGTTTTGGGGCATATCCTGTCGCGGGTGCTAGGCCTACCCACACAAGTGAGGTATAATTTTTTATCGGGAGACGTGGGGGAACGCTGGGTGGAAGGAAATTTGTGGCTCCTCTCAGATTCCAGAACTTTCTGCCACAGAAATGTGAGGAACATGTGTTTTTTTAGCCAAATTTTGAGGTTTGCAAAGGATTCTGGGTAACAGAACCTGGTCCGAGCCACACAAGTCACCCCTCCTTGGATTCCCCTAGGTCTCTAGTTTTCAGAAATGCACAGGTTTGGTAGGTTTCCCTAGGTGGTGGCTGAGCTAGAGGCCAAAATCTACAGGTAGTCACTTTGCTAAAAACAGCTCTGTTTTCTGTGATGTGTCCACGTTGTGTTTTGGGGCATATCCTGTCGCGGGTGCTAGGCCTACCCACACAAGTGAGGTACCATTTTTATCGGGAGACTTGGGGGAACATAGATTAGCAAAACAAGTACTATTGCCCCTTGTCTTTCTCTACATTTTTTCCTTCCAAATATAGGAGTGTGTGTAAAAAAGACATCTATTTGAGAAATTCCCTGTAATTCACGTGCTACTATGGTCACCCCGGAATTCAGAGATGTGCAAATAACCACTGCTCCTCAACACCTTATCTTGTGCCCTTTTTGGAAATGCAAAGGTTTTCTTGATAGCAATTTTTGACTCCTTATATTTCAGCAAATGAATTTCTGTATACCCGGTATAGAATGAAAACGCACTGCAGGGTGCAGCTCATTTATTGGCTCTGGGTTCCTCGGGTTCTTGATGAACCTACAAACCCTATATATCCCCGCAACCAGAGGAGTCCAGACGTAACGGTATATTGCTTTCGATAATCAGATATTGCAGGGAAAAGTTACAGAGTAAAACGTAGAGAAAAATTGATGGTTTTTTCACCTCAATTTCAATATTTTTCTTTTTCAGCTGTTATTTTTTGTAGGAAACCCTTGTAGGATCTACACAAATGACCCCTTGCTGAATTCAGAATGTTGTCTACTTTTCAGAAATGTTTAGGTTTCTGGGATCCAGCATTGGTTTCATGACCATTCCTGTCACTGACTGGAAGGAGGCTGAAAGCACAAAAAATTGCACAAATGGGGTATGCCCCAGTAAAATGCCAAAATTGTGTTGAAAAATTGGGTATTCTGATTCAAGTCTGCCTGTTCCTGAAAGCTGGGAAGCTGCTGAGTTTAGCACCGCAAACCCTTTGTTGATGCCATTTTCAGGGGAAACACCACAAGCCTTCTTCTGCAGCCACTTTTTCCAATTTTTTTGAAAAAAACGAAATTTTCACTGTATTTTGGCCAATTTCTTGGCCTCCTTCAGGGGAACCACAAAGTCTGGGTACCTCTAGAATCCCTAGGATGTTGGAAAAAAAGGACGCAAATTTGGCTTGGTTAGCTTATGTGGACAAAAAGTTATGAGGGCCTAAGCGCGAACTGCCCCAAATAGGCAAAAAAAGGCCTGGCACAGGAGGGGGAAAAGGCCTGGCAGCGAAGGGGTTAAAGAATGCCACGTTTTCTGAAGTAAATGTATTCATATCCCCCTTCTCTGTTATCCCTACTTTGCTAAGCCTTTATTTTTAGAAGTATCACCTGTAATTTGAGGTTTCAAACGCTCCAATAAATATAATTTATCGTTTGAGCTACTCGAGACTTCTCACAAGTTATACCACGATGCAAAAGAAGTCTACCTTCTTTCATAGCAAGAAGAACTCCACGACGTCATTTTGAACACATGTCCTTTCCAACCGAATGTTGTACCTTGTCATCTTGCAAAGTTAGCAACGTACACCTTAACCGCTAGCAAACATCGCGCTTCAATTTTTTGTGATCGGAAATAGGCAAATAAACGTGGCATTGCTGCTTTACTGAGAAGTTTCCATTGGTTATTAAAGACAGACAAATGCACACGCCTGCAGTGCATTCATGTTTGCCATTTTTGTCTAGTAAGCTCCGGAAGAAGCCTCCTCTACGCTGCAACGTGTTGATAAATTCCCTCAGAGGCAGCGATGCTGACAGCTATCTGCACAACTCCATCATAAATGACGGAGGCGGCCCTTTGAGGAAACAGCAAATGCATCCAAGCGATGGACTGTCTAGTGCCGATCCCTTTCACTGCTTTAGTCTGGGCAGAAACGTACTAGGGTCAACGGAGGCAAACACAACTGACAAATTATACATTATCAGGCAGACACAAACAATTCTGTGGAGGCAGCACCTCGAAGGGTTTAATGGGTTAAAGGGCACTCATGCGTATTTGAAAAATGACAAGAAACTGTTAAATGCACACAGAAGTTTGGATTCACTTGATAGTGTATCTTTTCTTAGAGTTATCAAGGGAAGGGTAGGGGTGAAAAGGGTAGCCCTAAGTTTATCAAGACTTTCTATTTGTTTAAACATGTCACTTTTGCCTGGATATCAGGACTCGCTAACATCTCAAGAGTTCCTATGTGTTTAAACATGTCACTTTTGCCTGGATATCCGGACTCGCTAACATCTGCGGTTCAAAAAATATGCACTTACAACTATAGCAATTACATTACATTTTGCATTAATTACTGTCTTGGACATGTCAGCCTTTATTCTTTAAAAACACTCATTCCCATTACAGCGAGCTTACCTGTTCCTGCCTCGCCATATTTCGCTTTGAATGCGTCCGTATTTTGTAGTATTCTACACCGTGTTTTGTTGTTTGCATTTAGAATCTGCATCTCTACGTTCCTGCTAGGTCTAACAGAGCCACCAGCCCGGTCATAAAGGGGTGAAACATCTTTGGCAGTGCCTTTGAGTCACATGTAGAAAGAAATGTAATTGAATCTTAATAGTTTCATAATTCAAAATGACGATCGAAAATGGTGCTGTGCACTTCACTTATGTTACGCCCAGGTGTGAAAGCAGGTTTTAAGTTGACAGTTCCGTTTTATGGAAAAAGTTGTTTACTTCACTAAAAATAGAACATTTAAGCAGCAAATGGTGTTAAATACCCTCCCGATGGAGACGGAGACGACTCGCAATGGAGACACCACAATTATGACATTAAAAAGTGCCGTGTGGGTCACTGCAACTTTTAGAGTTTAGGTGTACCAATACATGATATCTACAGTGCTTAGTTTGTAAATAAAAACTTGCTGGTGCCCAAAGCTCTCCTCTTAAACACGCCGCTGGCTGCAATTAAATGTGCGAACCCGGAATACTGAGACAGCGTAATCTTCAAGCCATCTCGGGACTCTTCAACCTATCGAAACGCACTCCCTGCCCCTTCAGCTCACTCTTGTAGCTTTCTGCTTTCTCCAATTGTTACTCTTTTTCGTTTTTCTCTTCCTCCATCTTTCCCATATGTTTCTTTTGCTCGCAGTGAATGCTTGAGACAGAAATGTTATCGCCGCATTTGAGTCGTTTTTTGACTCAAAAACGGCGCAAACTTACAAAATACATTTGTATTTTGTAAGTTTGTGCCGATATTGCGTCAAAAAATGCCGCAAATGCGGCGCTAAAGAAGTATAATATGGGCCTGGGTATCTACATACTTTTGGGGCATGTACCTTCTTTTCCTACTCTTAAGTGTGTGACATTTCTACAACAGGAGCATCCCTCTGAATTTCTGTGTCGTGCTAATTCTTCACGTAAAAGCCTGCGCTCTTTCTGGATCACGTTTTTTTTTTTATCGTCCAGCAGAGTCTGGCATTGCCTTTTGTGTGCATATGTGTCTGGATTATGGAAAGGAAGTGGTTGAGCTAGAGGGTCACTATCCTTTTAAATGGGCCTTTAGCCTTATAGTACTAGGAGAAATTAGATTGCAACTGGAGCTGTATTTTTATTGTCTTTTTATGTTATAGAGTCTATTTTCATCTTGTGCCAAACTCATTAAGGCAAATTCTTCTACCTCAATTCATCGAGAAGGTCAGTTAATATTAGGAGTTCATAACTGAGCCAATTTCATGAGTCAATTACATGTGAATTGGAAATATTATGCAGCATTTTGTCTACTACAAAGCTCAAGGTGGAATATTTCTCACTTAAATAACTCCTTGGTCACTTGTTCTCTCAGCGTTTTTACTTCTAGAACTGTTAATAAAATACTATTATACAACGGCAGTGCCTTTGTAATGGCTGTGTGCCCCCCTCCCCACTAAGCCAGGAGATGAAAGACAGATAAAACAATATTTAATTATTGTTTTATCTTTCATCTGCTGCTTCAGCCAGCAGTGTGTTCAGGGTGGGGCCGGGCTGGGCTGTGGGATGGAGGGAAGAGGGGACAGTGCACTGAGGCCCATATATATACCTTTTTAGCGTCACATTTGCATCATTTTTTGACTCAAAGGTGGCACAAACTTACAAAATACAATTGTATTTTGTAAGTTTGTGCCGCTTTTGCGTCAACAAGCGGTGCAAATGCGGAGCTAAAAAAGTACAAATATGGGCCTGAGTGCGCATGTGTGTTTGACCAGCTGTCTGAGGTTGGCTAAACACACATTTGCACTTAGGTTTCTCCTGTCGGGCTGTATACACAGCTGGGCTGGAGAAACAGCACAGACCGCAGGCTTCTGTGTGAGTCGCAATCCGAGCCTCTCAGACCAATCCTGACGCTGCTTACATACTATGTTTAGCATGTCAGCAGGCCCAGGATTGTTGGGGAGCCTATGGTGGTGTCCCAGCATTCGCTGCGACACCACAGGAAGACCTGAGAAGCAACCCATCAGGAGGCTGTGGCAACAACAGGAAAAAGGTACATTTTTTAAATTATATATTTCTTTTAAATTGCCCTCCTCGTCCCTTCACCCACCTCTTCCCTTTAGATTTGTGGTGGTCACTGCTGCTATTACATCTAAACTTTCTCCTTGTACCCTATTCAGAATTTAAGTTACTGTTCTAGCCTACGTTCCACGCCCAGTACTAGTATTAAAAGTACTACTATTTGTACTACTAATGCTAGTACAAATCACCCCTACAATATAAGCCTCCCAGCTCAATACTTTACTAAGGGGAGCTACGCAACAAACAAATAAAAGAATATTGAGTGCTTAGTTACTAGGGGGATGGGGGATACTTGGCAGTCTTCCACTCGATCCACTGTGGTGCAGCCCCATTCCATCTGACAGAGATTTCCAAAATCACAAAGGGCCGTATTTACGAGGCCCTAGCGGCACACTGCGCCACCAGATCGTCAGTTCTGTTTGACGCTCTGGAGGCACAGTATGCCAGCCCATATTTACAATGCCATGCAAAGCCACTTTGAGTGGCTTTTCATGGCCTTGTAAATATGGACCACTTTCATGCATAACACTGTGTGAAAGGGGCGTTCCATAGGTGGTGATGGCGGTGTTATCATGCATACCCATGAAGCCCGATGGAATCCAGCACAATCTCAGGTTTTAAGAAAAGAGCAACCAGGGCACTCCAAACAAAAGAGTCCAAAAGTCGGGTGACTTAGTGTGGAAACGTTTAATCCTCAATGATCGGTCGTTGAATCATAGTTCAAAGATGTTTGAGTCCACATATGAGAAAGTGTATAGCAGGTTACAATAACAAACTGACTCCTCAGAATGAACAGGCATAGATGAGCAACAAAACAGCCAACACGTGTTTCGTCCTCTCGGACTTTTTCATGGCTCTAGATACACTTTTTAGAGAAGAGTGGCTGATGGTGTTCAGTTAGACATCCACACGATGAAATAATTCTGACAAAAGTAAAAGGATCCAAAGTAGTGGAACATGTTCCTTCCAAATCAATACCGGGTGTTTCTTATGCGTAGTGACTTCAAATTCCAAAATGCATGCTCCCCAGTATGGGACATGCAGACAAACGAAAAAGTCTAAATAGACCCTGTCTGTTTCTAACCGTAGAGTCCGGGAAGTGAGTAACGACGGCGTATGTACTTGCCACTTCAGCGTCTGATAGCGCTGCCGTTTTACCATATGACAATCTCAGGTTTACAAGTCCAGGAATGCATCAGATTCCTATGCCACCTTCAGGGGTGGCATAAGAATGGTACAACGGGGAGAAATATCTTTATTTCTCCCTGTTTTTCCTCTTTGTATGTGTGCTGCAGAGAGAAAGAGGAAACACCTTTTGTGATTATTTTTCTGGAGGAAGGTATCCCTTCCTGCATGAAAACAATCATACCCACAATGCAGGCACCCTTGCACCATGGTGCAATGGTGTCTGAGTTGGTGCTAAGCAGCAATTTTCACAACAGCGCAGTGGGGAGGACAAAAATGTGTTGTATCTTGTAGATAAGGTGCATTTCTGCCCTTTCCTTGCTTGCTACTCCGACTTGCACCATAGGCCTCAAAAATGAGGCCGAAAATGTTATCCAGTATACCAAAAGATTTTCCGGGACAGCCCACCCCTTCTCCTGCTTTAACTTTAGGGCCTAATTGCAGTCTTCTTGCCTATTCTGAGTGCTTGAAAGCCCCATTGACACATCCCACCAACATTTCCCTTCATACATGTTCCTGGCCACACTACCTGACTTCTTCCAATGTACCTTGGGGAGGGGCTGGCATTTCTTTGACATTTTATTCTTCAAGATAAGTCATGCATGTAATTTCTGGAGTGAGAACTGACACCCAATGGTTCGCAATCATTGTGTGGGGAAATGGGGACATGGTGAAACTCTAGCTAATACAGGTGAACTATTAAAGCGACTCAATTAACCTGAGCTTGACACCCTGAGAGCTGGGGCACAGAGCAGGCTGGCTTGACTTAGCAGGGATGTGCAAAGTTTTTACGCAGTATTCAAAAAGCAGTGTAAATTATAATATTTTAACACTAAGACAACAAAATCCAGTAAGCAGCACCAGAATCATGAATGTCGAAAGTCTAAAGAGCAAAATAGAGCCAAAAGCATTAAACAATGAACACTTTCGTCTGGTTGTCCTTAGCTGGAACAAGTGTAAGGTTTACGTATGACCACAATGGAGCAAGGGGATGGATACAAGAACCAGAATTATCCTGGTGAAAAGTTTTACCTTCGGACTCAGGGGTAAATTTACATGCCACTCTCACCACCGGAGCTTCACGTTTTGTGATGCTCCAGTGGCACTGTGCACTGCGCCATCTTTAGAAGGCCACAGTAAGCTGCTTTTTGTGGCTTAACACTGCCTTGTAATTATAGGCCACTCTGCTGCAGTTTTCTGCCGCAGAGGGGTGTGCAATGGGTGTTGCTTGGGCATTCCACCGCAACATCCATTACTTTTGATGCTGTCCCAGATTTACAAGAACTCGTAAATCTATGGCGGCGCAAAAAACTACTGCCATCCCAGAGGTGGCATTAGCATGGCACAGCAAGTAGAAATACTTTTATTTCTCCTTGTTTTTGCTTTTTTTATGTGTGCTGCATTCTGCATTCTGCAGCACACATAGAAACACATAGAAACAGCAAAACACCATGAATGGTTGTTTATCTGCAAGAAGGTGTTCCTTACTGCTCATGAACAATCATTCAATAACGATGATTTGCCACGTCTATGAGTGCTGCATTTTGCAGAACACATAGAAGTAACAAATCGCCATTCTAGATTGCTTATGTGCAGGAAGGGACACCTTCAGGTACATAAACAATCATTCCCTTCAACGCACACACTCTTTCACTATGGTGCAAGGATGCCTGCATTGGCGCTGCCAGCTAATTTTAGTGCCAGCACTAGAGGAAACACAGGGGTGCACCTTATTTGTGTAAATATGGTGCTTCATTGCATTTCTGAAGTGGCGCGGCGCTGCCCTTTTTGGCACAGCGCTGCACTGCACCACTTCAGCGTAGATATATCCTTTAGTCTCTGGAATAGAAAACAAAAAAACTCAGCGGGGAAGGTAGTAGGCTGTGGCTGAAGAGGGCTCCATCAGCAAGTAAATATAGCTACTCTTCAATCTTACTTCTTGAATCTACAGTACATAACAACAATTATTGATAAATATAGTCTTGATATGTATGTCAAAAAGTGATGACTCATTTATTACCAGAAAGGATTATACATAAAATATTTGTTTTAACATATCAGTGGGTATATGTTGTATGCCATTCGTAATGGTACTATTGATATAAGATGAGTGAAATTTTTTATATATATGTTAGGATTTGTGATATTATCACTTTTCAACATACATATCAACACTATATTTATCAATAATTGTTCTTATGTACTGTATATTTATGAAGTAGGATTGAAGAGTAGCTATATTTACTTGCTGATTGTTAATTCTCCTGGATTAGCTACTTCATTATTACAGGGACCCTCTTATTTGTTCACATGAAGACAGCTCCATTTCATCCGATAGCTGCTGGATAAGGTCTGGATGATGCCATTGTTGTTGGCAGGAAAGCTCGGAGGGAGAAAGTTTAATTTCATGTCTAGAGAAGGTCCGTATATTTTATGAACCTTCGACCAGTGAAGATTTCTACTCTCAGACCTAGGGCCTGGTTTAGATATTGTAAATTACTCCATCCCCATGGTGGCGAAGCCGGCCACCTAATTTATAAATCACTGGCAAGAAGACAGTATTTTATAAAGGCATTGGCAGGATCTGCTGTCATGTGCAAGAGTGAAATTTCTTATGTTCCATATAATAACAGTATCATTTCCCTACTCCTCTAATCATATATTGTCCTATTGGTCTGTTGACTGTTTCTTCAGTGAGGAACTATCATTCACAAGTATCTTCCCTATGCCCTCATTATTGTGCCCTTACTTGTCTGTCTTCTGGTTCCATCTTAAAACCTTACCTGGCCCGTCAGAACTTTGAAGTGACATAGACTATGGGAAACTTAAAACCCAAGTCCTTATCAAGTCAAGTCAACTTTATTTGGAAGCAAATAGCAACCATAAAAGTAATAAGACATTATACATACATAGATAGTAACAGTGTTAAAAGATCATCAAGTAAAAAAATACATAAAAAGATACATAAAAATACCGAGGAATAAAAATATTATAGATCATCATTTTCCTACGTACTTTCACTGCTGTTTTTAAAAACATGCCCACATGTAAGACAGTATCTTAATCAGAACTCTGCAATAAAAACTGCTAGGCAATTTTCACCTATCTGACATTATAGCATCTTTTCCTTAAGGGCGTTATTAAGAGCATTTTATTAAATCTGTCATAAAATATGCAAAACAATGCAAAATGCATCATTGTTTGACCTGAGTTACCAAGATACGGGCAGGGAGTATCATCTATATGGTGCAAAAGCCCTTAAGGGGTACACAACAAAAATGTAATTGAGTCTGCTCTAAAACGGAATAGCAGTTAATGCTCATATAGGCCTTTCATGTGCTGTAAGTAGTTAAAAGTTCTGTATGGAAAAATAAAATGCAGGTACCCGGTAACACTATCCTTTTTAATTTCCCTACAGTTTATTGATGGCAGGCATGAGAGTAAAGTGCACTACTAACCTGCTTCTTACAAAGAGTAGTACAAAAATCAGACTTCAATCCCGCCAAAAAAAAGATTTAACATGTGCCTACCATAGGATGGACATGACTCCTCACAAGATAAACAGTCTGTGATAATATCTCTAGTCAGGCTTGCCTGATCATTTTTCCATATGGATAGCCACAGCAGTGCAGGTTGCACACTAATAAAGTCTTCCAAAAAGTTCAGACCTAGTTCTTTGTGACAGATGAGGCTAAAGAAGAAATAGGTGCTGCAAGTGACCATCTACAAAATCAGTTTTCCTCTCATGGTATGGGCGCGCAATCTGATATGCCTCATACTTCCGCCCCATATGATGCAATCAAAATGCTCTGAGATCTGTGTATCTGAAGCAAGGGACCAAGTGAGCCACCCCCACCCCCACAGGTTGGGGTAAACTGCACAGTGAGTCTATTGCAGTAGAAAATTTAACTCTGCGTTGGGCAATATTGGGAGCCCAGGACCCAGAAGATGAAAAGGTAATCCCCAGGTAAAAAAAAGTATTGGTGCACGTTAACTTAACAGTTCCTATAGAAAGATTAGTAAACTGTGCATTTTTAGGGCCACATACCATAATGTAAGATTTAGAAAAATTGATACACAAATCTAAAGTGGCCATAAAATCCACGAACCCATGCACCAGAAGGTGCAGTGCTTTGAATTATCACCTTCATGTCAGTGTGCAGATACGCAAGAAAATGCACTAGAATAGTGTAAATCCCCAGTGCAATAAGCATGTGCCACAACTTTCAACTGATAACACAATCAAAGGCAGAGGAAAGCTCCATAAACACTAGGTATGACAGCATTTTTTAGTGATAGTATATTTCCCCAACATAAGGTTTAATTTAGGCACTGTTCTATAGTGCCCAACTTACTACGAAACCCATATTGACATGGGTATAGAACCACTTCGTTTTGAATCCAATCACTGGCTCTCTTGTAAATGACCCTTCCCAAAATGTTTACTCTTGTGTCAATCTCAGAGATCGGTCTATACAAACCAGGGAAAGAGCGTTCTCCGTTCTAAAATATGGTCACTATGACTGATATAGTCCATGAGGAGGGTAGGAATGAGAGAGTCAGCTTATTGAAGACATTGGTTAGCAGAGGTGCCCAAAAGTCTGTATTATGCCTAATAAGATCAATTGGGATGCCATCAGGGCCAGGGGCCTTACTATTTACGCTCTGATTGATAGCACAGATCACTTCATCCACATTAACCTTAAATAATTCACCAAGTAGGGCAAGCTCTATAACAAACTCAACACCCCTCGTAGGGGCTTTATAAATGTTAATAAACTGGTCCTCCCAAGTGGTACTAGTAACATGACAAAAACAAGACTAGCAGCCTCATGCTTACACCTCAGCTCAGTAACTGTAGACAAAAAAAATACTATTTTTCTAAAGCAGCCTGCACTATCTTCTCCCAGTGCTGGGTAAGTAGCTCCTTCAGAGCATTATTGTCACTTCTTTGGAGTGCCTCCTTGCAGAGCTCACAGCTGCTGGGACTGATGCTTAGCAAAGGAACACTCATGATTAAACCTCCTAGGTGAATTTACCAATTGCTGAAATGGTTTCAGAAGTGGTTTTCTAATATTTAAGCAAAGCCTGACAAAAGCCTTTGAAAAGCAAAGAGGCAAGACACATTTTCACTAGGTCGTGATTAGTGCTAACAATTAAGTAAAAAAAAACCTGGTGGGCTATCGCAACACAAGCCTAAGATTGTCAGTTGAGGGCTGAATGCAATTTGTTCCTATAAATACCCCGAGTTTCTACCTAGGGCCCATAGAAAAAACTGCTTCCAGGGGATTATGTTCACCAAAATAGGTCTCAATTACTTTCATTGAGACCAACATATCTTCCAGACTACGCATAATAAAGATGTAGTCAAGCAATGAAGAGCTGTCCCTACCCCTGAAGGTGAACTCAGCCACAGACGGTGTGCCCACGACTTTCATTCTATTGCACAGATTACATGGGGCAAATTACCCACTAGACATAGATAGATAAGATGACTAGCAAAGGCCTCCCTTTCAATCAAGTTGTTGATATAATCAACTAATACAGACAATTTTGCATTTGGTACTTTGACGAAATCGCTGTTATAAAAATGTACAAAATATATGTTGATGTGAACTTTTACTGATAATTACATAAACCCGTACTGCTAAACCCCCAGAAGCACGACCATGGTGAGAGGAGACTGCAGGAGTGTAGAAGCACTGAAAGCCATCAACAAAAGAGGTAGATACACCCCAGGTCTCCTGGAACATGATAATGTCATACTTCTTAATAAGTGAAAACTATACAGAAAGATGTATCTTTGAGTGCAACCCATCTATATGCCAGCTTAATATTTTTAATAATTGACCCCAGTGTGCGTTCAGAGTGCTAAGGTTGGGGGGAACACTGGGAGAGGAAAGTATACAATATTATCACCAATTGAACTGGTTAAAGCAGTTGGCTCATTAACTAGTCATTTCACACCCTCTAAATCAGAGGTTCCCAGCCTTTTGACTTCTGTGGTCCCCCACTTTATCATTACTGGAACTCAGGGCCCCCCAGTGAATCATTTTTGGGATCCAGTGAGCCCCCAGTGGGTCATTACTGAAAGCTGGGGACCTAAACTGTTAATACTATTTAATTTTCTAAGGAGTCGTGGACACCCTGTGAAGGCTTTGCGGACCTCCAGGGGTCCCAGGACCACAGATTTGGAACCACTGCTCTAAATTATTCAAGGCATCAAACCTATTGACACATGGAAACAAGGACAGTGCATCAGCAGCTGTGTGCATGTGTGCCATGTGAGAGCACAGGGAAAGCAGAGAAGCTGGCCTATAAAGATAGCCAAGTTGGAGTACAGAGATGCTTGAATGATAGAAGCAATTAAGCTCCTTCGTACCCTGTATTCTGTGCACAAATGGGGATTGCGAAAATTGATCACAATACAGCCCCCCTCACAGCTCTTCTCAGAACGCCCCACTCAATTAACCACATACACCACGATGATCTCATTGAGATTGTTCAAATTACAATAATTATTTTGGCTAAGCCAATGCATAGTTTTATTGCAAAGCTATTTCACTTTGATCTATGGTCACGGATGGAACTCCTATCAGGACCACGACATAAGGGCAAGTCACTGAGGGCAAGTTCAAAATGTCCATATTTGAGGCACGTTGTTCACTGGTGCAGCGGTTCTCAGATGAGGGTGCCTTGTTGACCAAGCTACACCCGCTGTTAAGGAAGCTGAGGAGCTGGTGGCTCTTACTTGTTGGTTATTTACTGGTCCAATGCTAATGGGGGGTGGAGGCTGCCCTGTCTGATCAGTCTGAGCCCTGATGGCGCTGTCACTCGCCAAGTTATTACTAGGGCTAGTGTGGTTGTCAGAATCCAAACAAACAGTTTGAGGGCTTTGACCATTAACACTAGCTTGGAAAACAGGAAATAAGCCTGTTGACCAGCTTCAAATCCTGTCAAGCCTATCCAGTAAAGGCTGCAGTTTCTCGTCCACAATCAGGTGAAATTGTGCCCGCAGGTCGTCATGACCTGCGGGGGCCTGCAGAGACAAATCCTGAGACTGAGCTATTGGGCACTGCATTTTAGCCACGGCTGCAGGTCATGCCCATCCCCAAGGTTGTTTCGAATTTATCTGGAGACTGTACTGTTTGCAGTTAGGACCGGGTGATTTGTAGATAGTTTTAAAGGTTGACTTTTACCAACAATTTGCTTCCTTTTAGCAGCTGGGCCATTTTGGGCCTGGGTGGATAACTTTGAAAAAGAGGTACAAGACAACTCAGACTCAGGTATAGCGTTCACAGATGAGTTTGCGCAAGCAGGCTCATAAGTCTTAGAGCATGTGTGTGTGACGCCTGCCCCCTTATCATTTTCAGTTATAGCAGAGGATTTGACAGGGCTAGCTGTTAAGCTGAAAAACTCTTCAGCTCTAGGGCCATTGCCCAAAGAAAGCCATTGTTCGGCAAGAGCAATCTCAGTAGGGATTATCCCTACTGCTCCCTCAAGCATACTATCTATGGTGGTATTAGGATGGGCCAATATGTTAGTGACCATGGGCACTGTAACACCCACAGTTTTTCTTTTACCCATGATGACAATGAACATTGAACAATGAACAATGCTGACAATGAACAGCAGTGAACCACATTCCCACTTACCAGCTTTTCATGACATACACACACAGTCAGCAAATTGAGGATCGAAGAGAATAGGCCCAGTTCAGCCTCATTCAGCACGTGGCCTGGTGCACCCCTCGCACACAATGCGCACTGGGAACGCCGCTCTGTTCAAATATCCCAAAGCGCGTCCTGGCGCGAGATGCAGGGTGAGGTGGGAGATCTGCCCAAAGGCAAACTGGTGCTCAAGTCCTTATATTTTGCATAATATCCGTCATGTTTGGATTGGAGAGTGACATACAAGATAACAGAAGTAAATTAGACAAACCTGTACTTGTGAGCTGTATATCAACTAAGTGAAGAAACACTGCCAACAACACTGCTATGTTTAGACTCCAGGCATTTAAATGCAGGTTAAAATATTACCATTTCACTAACTTGCAGATGAAGCGCTTCTTTCATGACAGCCTGTTGTTGAACTGTATTTGCTGAGAGCTACATGATTCTCTTCATCTGCAGCAACAGAGGTGCAATATTTTGTCATAAGTAACAGTCTCAGACAGTAAACTGTTGATACCAATTTGGCACTCCTCTTTTATCTGTTGTGTCTTGTCCCCAGCGTCTGTGTTGATGTATGTTGCCTCCACTGTTCAAATAGCACACCCTGTTCACTATTTCTAGAGAATAGATGAAAATGAGCACAGTGCCTACTTCACACCTCTGTGATCTTGAGTAAAGTGTTCAGAGCTTGAATTTAATATTGACGAGGTATTATTTTCTTAGGTAGGGAAAGAGCTATTTTTTCTAAGTTGCCTCTTGTTTGAGGTTATGAGATACAAGATGCTGTATTACTTATGAAGAAGGTTCCTATTCAAAACATAAATATTTCCTGTGTGGCTCTCTGCCTACCGAAGGTCTCTGGGATAAGTGACAAGAACAGTAGAGAACTAGCTACATCTTGACAAACCATGTTCTTAGAAAAGTAGAATTGCTTGCAACTCTTCATCTCAGGCATTTCTTTTCTCATGTGCTGTGATATAGAATAGTGAATAGTCTCACCATTGTAGTGACTGAAGTCACAAGGTAGTTGTGACATAGACTAAGTCACATTTAAAAGAAAGCCTTATAGTTGTTCAAGTTCAATTCAGTTTCCATGCCTTTGGTGTTAATCATGTCTTGCTTCTAAGCACGTACAATGCAAGACTCATCTAGAACTGAGGAATTTATGAACTCTGCAACTATCCTCAGAGTGTACCGAAAAAGTTATGGTCTACTTCAGATATCCTGAAAGTATGATAGAGAGTTTCCCCTTTTGATTTTTGAAGTGTACTGCTCTTCGAAGGGCTATGGAGGTAGTTCAGTGCTGGTTCACGTTATACTTCAGGTCTTTGACCTGTGGTAATGTGTCAAATAATCTGCCATGTCTTACAAGGACCAGTTTCCGCAAATGATTTGGTTTCTAGTTCTTTGATCACAATGATGTTTTGCTAACAGTGTGTGCTGTGAAGGATTGTGTCTGACCTAAGAATATATTTAGGTCTTTAATGTTTTACAGAGTGATCAGAAATAGAATATCACACTGCCTACTTTATGCCTCTGGAATCTTGATATGGGATCAGAAGCCTATCTTCGCTCAGAAAATATACAAACTTTGGTAGTGGATAGAGCTCTGCTTCTGGATTATTCACTTTTGTTTTAGCTGTTTTGTGTCTCTGTTTCCTCAACGCTAAAATGTTGCGCAGACTCAGATTTTCAAGGGATTATTTAAGAGCCTCTTGTGCCACATTAGCATAATTTTATTATGATAATGTGGCCCAATGACTATCAAAACTCCCTGCGCCACATTTACAAAGTGAGGCAATGCATACATTGCCCCACGTTGTAATCCTTTGCGCTACATTATGCCTACTCCAGGCATAATGTATGCAAAGGGGGCATTCCTCCATTAAGGGGGTCGAGAAAATGATGCATAGGAATCTAACAGATTTCTTTGCATCATTTCTTTTCACACTGTTCAGAGCAGGCGTTAAAAGGAGGCACACCATTATTTACAATGGGCCTCAATCAGCTTTGCAAGATTAGCGTCAACAATTTTTACACTAATCCTGCAAAGCTCTGGACTACCATCAAACACTCTGACGCTAGCCCCATAACTACCGCCATGGTGCACCATATTTTAAATACGGCGCACACACGGTGGGGTTAGGTGGGTGCTAAGAGGCAGAAGAAAAGTGATGCTTCACTGTGTGCAGCACCATTTTTCATAAATATGCCCCTCATTCTTTTGTCCTCTGCTCTCTTTTATCTGCTTTGAAGCAATCCAGAAATTTCTCACATTCCTCAAGAATTCATTTTAACATTCACCTTAGATTAGCTCAGGAAATTTTGAGCATTTGACTGTATAAACTGAACTTTGTAGCCTAATATAATCTTAGAACCTCTTGACATTTTGTATTTTTCGATTTTTCTTCCTTCAAGTTCCTGGTCAAATAGGCTTTCTTTAAAAATGTGAAATTATGTTATTTAACCTAATATTCAAAATATTTATATTGCAATCCAATAAAGAATACATAAACTGTTCCTGAAGTTCAGCTAGATAGATTACTGAGTCAGCATTTCAGTTGACTTCTTGTGCAACTGTGTCTACAATGCCATCCTCCTTTAATTGGATGAGTACTTTCTATTCTATTTCCAGAAACTGAAAATTTTAAGGTATGCCTAAATCAATTTGCTTCTTAGACATGAGACAAAATTAGCCTAACCTCTATGCTCAGTACGATTGCTGATAAGCATTGCTGAAAAAAGTTTACTTACAGAGGATTTAGTAGCAACACACATTACTGTTGAGAAGTGTGCTATGAAGTTTCTTACACTTTTTAGGTCCATCTTTGTATCCATCACAAATTCTGCTATGGCACGTTCGTCATCACTTGGGATTTCCTCTTCATACTCTTCAGCCAGATCATTTAATAATTTTGTCCATTTGGCTTACATTATTCCTTACAATCCTGTGCCCTTATGGAATCATCAGTTTTCTGAAATGAGGAGGAGATGTTTCTAAGTGCATTGTCAGCAAATGAAGAATCAACCTTCTTCTTTCGATCAAGGTAAACATTATTTGCTGGCAGAATTGAATGTGTTTTGAAATGTTTAATCAGGCTCTGATTGACAGTGTCCCTGGCAGCAGTGTATAATCCATTTCTAAATCGGTCTTTAGATGAACTGATAGGCGCATCCTAATGACTAATCCTAGGCATCCTGCTTTTGTGCAACACTCTTGCTTGTCGTAGTTGTTGTTTGAACTTCTTGATTAAAGTTTCAATCATCCAATCTTTTGTAATATATTCTGTAATGTTGACCTCATCAGAGTGTACAACATCGAGATTTCTAAAATTTGCATCAAGGATGTTGACAATTTTGAATCCATATACTACAGACTTCTTTAATATAACAAGGTTTTAAATTTGCTATCTTTTTAAATGAAAAAAAGTATCTCATCTAAAAGTCAGCAGTTCAAATTGAGCAGTTCAGGGATTGTCTGTGTTATCACTAAGATACTTTTTTTATTTATTATATAAATGATCCACTTTGGTCAGTTTTTTTAAAGCCATTTCATGGTGCTGCCTTTCTTCCTCATGTATGCTTGCGGTATAGATAAAATCCACTCTTTGTACAGGAGTTTAATAAATGTTTTCACATGTTTTTGGGGATTACCATCCCACTAGTGTGCATATCTTTACACGTGGAAAGTTGGACTAGAAGTTAGAAGAAATAGGTGGGCTGTGAGGACTGGGTGAAATTTCCATAATGCCTTAGTAAATACTAATTCTTAGTCCCATAGGTTGGAAGCAAACCTAAAACAATTTGATGGACTGTTTCAACTGGATCAGTACAAATCGTTCTGCCTGGGTTAATAAAGTACTAAGAACTTTTCTGGGGGCAGAATCACACTTGCCTTTCATTTTAGGCTTTCCAATGACTTGAGCTGTGTGCCATCTCAACATTTCACACCAAATGTACTTCCTTTGAAAGACTTTCCCTTGTGTTTTTCGCTGCTTTCTCTTTCCTTTCTCCCCATTTTCTGAGAGCTTTCTCTTGCCTTTCCCTCATTTTTTTTACTGCTTTCTCTTTTCTTCCCTCTGTTTTCTCAGTACTTTCTCCTGCTTTTCTCTGATTTTTCACGGCTTCTCCTTACTTTTTTCCTCATTTGCCACTCCTGACTGCCCCCCCATTTTTCTGCCTCCTGCCTAGCCCTGTTCAATCCCTACTAGTGCCTCCCCCTCCTTCCGGTGCCTACTTAATGGAGGCCGCAGTGCAGGAGCACATCTGGTGTGCCACTGACGCACTGCTAGCACACAAAAGACAAGCCTGTCTGTACCTGGACTGTGCCCTGGTTCTCCACAGACATCCGGGCCCTGGACCCCAGGCACATCAACAACTGTTGCTGCATATCTCCACCAAAGGACCATTCTCTTGACAGCACTGCCCTTCCATCTGCAACACTGAAGCAACCAACAACCCCAGAGACACCACACTGATCAAGACCGCTACAGCACAACTCCAGTGCATTCTGCTCAACACATGATCGCTCAGCAAACACACCACTGAGGTATGTGACACAGTCTCATTTCTCATCCAAGATGTCATTATTTTCTTCACAGTGACCTGGCTGAATCCTACCTCCGTACCAGACATCTCCATAACCAAAAACTACAGGATCACGCACCATAACCGAATCAGCAAACACAGAGTTGAAATTGTCATCATCTACAAGGACATCATCCACTGCATAACCTCCTCAGATGACCCAACCCAAATAATGGAGCATCTCAAATTCCAATTTCATACAGATTGAAAAAGCATCATCAGACACACTGTCAACTACAAACCACTGGGACCACACACCAGCTTCTGCAACGCCGTCTCTGACCTCATCGCCCCGATTGCCATTGACTCAATGAACTATGGCCCTCATTATGAACATGGCGGTCCGTTCCACACCGCCGGCGGTGGCGGTAGAAACTGCCCACAGAGGAGCGGTCCGGACCGCCAAATAATGAACCAAACAAAACTCATGCATCCCGCGTACCACCCACAGCCAGGAAAGGAGTCATGCTGACGATGGCAGAGACCGCCTACAGGCCATCGGAAAGGCCCAACACGCCCATCAAATAATGAACCACCATTCCGCCGCCAGATCTGTGGCGGGAACCACCGCCACACAAAGCCAGGCAGAAAAGAAACAAATAGAAGGAAACACTCGCCGGAGCTCAACAAAACGTGCAGCGGCAGCCATGGACAGAGAGCTGCAGATCATGCCAGCCTTGCTCCTTGCCATATATCTACACGACAGAGACCGCCGACAAAGACGAAGACTGTAAGTACCACAACCTACGACACAAGGGAGGAAAGGGCAAAGTTACATACCCATCCAAACCACCCACCCCGCAAAGCCCCCCCAACCCTTCCCAGTAGCAGTAGTCAGACAGCCCACACCAAGAGGGACGTGCCAGACCGAAGGCCACTGCAACTTGGCCATAGGACATACAATAGCACCACAGCCATAAATTATTTAAACAAACACCAGGGTGGAACTGCGCGCAGCCCAAACACAGGCCACACAGAAACTTTATTCAGTAGCTCACTGAGCTAAATGATGATAACAGGGCCAATGGCCAGTCCATAAGAAGTCAATTTTCCTTGGCCACAACTGGCCACACCTGACTCCCACAAGTGCTGGGTACTCCACTCAACAGGGCAAC
Source organism: Pleurodeles waltl (assembly GCF_031143425.1). Lineage (NCBI taxonomy): Eukaryota > Metazoa > Chordata > Amphibia > Caudata > Salamandridae > Pleurodeles > Pleurodeles waltl. Next base: position 407,717,739 of record NC_090438.1, read on the forward strand.
ATAGGGGGATCCAGGCACCTCACGGAATGGGGGCAGGGGGGTGGGGATTTACGACGGGGGTGGGACTTTGACTTACTTGAGGAGGTTGGAGAGGGTGGGCTTCTCCTTTGAAGAGGTGGGGGCTGTTTGGCTCGGGCGGAGCAGGATGCCTTAGGCTCTGAGCGGGCCTTCTTCTTAACTGGAGAAGGGGCACAGGAATGGGAAGCCTGGACCGGGGAGGGCTGCGATGTGGAAGGAGCGGAAAGGGCAAGTATGTGGGCACATTTCGGGACAAGACGGGTGGGCCAGTGGGTTCAAACAGGTCTACACGGTAGAGGAAAAGTTTCTTGGGAGAAATTAGGGTGGGCGTGGATGAGGGCGTGGGAGTGGAGGCAGAGGGAGTTGATGTATGTGGTGTAGGTGTGCTTGTAGTGGATGCTGGTGACTGCTCAGTATGCTGTGGTGTGGTGGATGTCTGATGGGTGGGTGTCTTGGTGCGTTTGAGTGTTTTGGGAGGTGAGGGGGTGGACACAGTGGGAGAAGACAGACAGCTAGTGTGGATGTATGTTGGGTGGGTGTCTGCAAGTCGGGTGAGTGACCTGCATGTGTCAACTACAATGGAGGTGGTGAGTGCAGGTGTGGTGTATGGGGTGCATGTATGGCTGTCTACTATTGTGGTGAGTGCAGGAAGAGGAGCAGTAACAGTGAGTGAAGGTGCAGTGCATGAAGGTGTGCATGTAGAGGGGACAGACAGGGATGCAGAATAGGCAGACACACTGGGGGAAGTGGACGTTGTTGTGTGTGTTGACTGTGTGAATGCTTGTGGTGGGAGGTATGATGCTTATGTTTGGAAGTGTGTTTTTTGAGTGTTGATGTGCTTGACTGTGTATCTGAATGTGTGCCTTGGATGGGTGAAGGTAGTGGGGTGCTGGAAGGGGAAGAGGAGGTTGGAGGGGGGGACGGAATTGCCAGGGAAACTGGCTGCCGTCCAAGAGGAGCCCAGAGCCTGAAAAGATCTCTGTAGGGCAGACACAGCACCGTCTGCTGCACCTCTGATGCTAGCCCCTGGATGGCATTGACGATGGTTGTCTTCCCCTACAGAGATGGTTCTCAGGAGGTCAATAGCCTCCTCTGTGAGGGCAGCAGGGCTAACTGGGGCAGGGGAGGAGGTGCCTGGGGCAAAGGAGACGCCCACCTTTCTGGGTGGGCAGGCCGGGCCAACTCGTTGGGGAGCAGAAGGGAGGGCACTGATGGTATGGGTGGTGGCAGAAGATCTCACGGTCGTGATTTGTCCACTAGTGTCAGCCACCGCCGGAGGACCCCCATCAAAGGAGGTTTCAGAATCACTACCCCATGTGGTAGTAGCCTCCCCCTCTTCCCTGTGGAAGTCCCTTCGCCCTCCCACCCACTGGTCCCCTGGGCGTCCGTTGTCTCTGCCTCCGAGGATCCGTGGGCCGCTGTCTCCCCACTAGCCGGTGCCTCAGCTCCCTCGTCTGATGGGACCAGACACACAACAGAGAACAGGGATGTGGAGACAAAACAGGAGAGACACTTGTAAGTAGCTGAATGCTGATACACAATGGCCAGACATACACCCACCCAGCAGACACACCCAACAGGCAGCACCGTGCACTCGGCCCATGACCATGGCCCGGACTGCTGAGCAGTATAGTGACCTATACCCATATCCTGTCATTGCATTGAATCTGAGGTAGGTGAAACCTGACAGGGACACCCCTACACCGTTTGGGGAGCAGACAGTAGCTGGACACCAGTCAAAAACCCTGCATTAAGCACCATGAGCCCTATCACACACACACTCATCCTTCCAGGCTAAAGTATGGGCTGTGAGTACTCACCCCCTTGGGACTGCAATGCAGCCTTCAAGCGCCCATCCAGGTCTGGGTACGCCACCGCCAGGATCCTTCGCATGAGGGGGGTCAGTGCCCGACGGGCACCCCTACCACGTTGGGGGAACTTCCCCAGCTGGGCCTCACTGATCTTCCTATTTCCTGTGCTGTTTCAGCTGCTTGGGACAACTGTTGCTGGTTGTCCAGGGCTGTTGTGGGGGCCTCTTGTCCAGTGTGGGTGTCTCAGGGTTTGTTGACCAACTGCAGCAGTGCTCCAGCAATGGTGGCCATTGTGGCATTGTGTTCTTTCCACTGCTCCGTGGCCTGTTGGTGGTGTTCCAGCTGCATCCTCTGACTTTGCTCCAGGGTGGTTACAATCTGTGCCAACCTGCCTTGGGTATGTTGGTATGCCACCAATACCTCTGCAATGACGTCCTGGGCTGCTGCATCTATCCGGTGCCCTACCCCCTGACCCACTGGGGCTCTTGACCTTGCCCTGGCCCCTTGTGCCTGTGTCCCCTGCGCAGGTCTTGATGTGCCACTAGTACTGGGGCCCTCATCTTCCTGCATGGTGGGGGTGGGAGACTGTAGCCTCTGTTGCTGTGTTCCACCTGTTTGTGCCCTGGGTCCACTGGTGTGGGCATGGCTCCCCTGGCCTGCTGGTCTTGACTGGGTGTTAGGGGTGACAGTGTTTTCCTGGGTGGGGCTGCTGCATGGTGAGCATCCAGGGCTGTGTGAGGGGCCTGCCTGCTCATCAGTGTCCAGGGATCCTTCACCAGTGTCCTGTGATGTGCCTCTGTCTCCCTGGAATGCTGTTGGCCTCCTTGTCCCCTCCATTAGGGTTGCATGGGTGGTGGTGCCTGTTGGGGGACATAGAAATGTTTGTTACATATGCATGAGGGTTTGAGGTGGGCGGTACTGTGCAATTTAGTGCTGGTGTGCCTTTCAGTGGCCTTCAGGGTTGCCTTTGTGAGGTGGTCATTGCATTTAGTGGCAATAGTGAGGTTACATTATGGTAGGGGTTATTATTCCATTGTGGGTACGTGCCGGGGTGGGTGGCTGTGCACAGCGGGAGTGATGTGGGACTGGTAGTGAGTTGTGGGTGATGCAGGTGGGGCTGCTGCATGGTGAGCATCCAGGGCTGTGTGAGGGGCCTGCCTGCTCATCAATGTCCAGGGATCCTTCACCAGTGTCCTGTGATGCGCCTCTGTCTCCCTGGAATGCTGTGGCACTCCTTGTCCCCTCCATTAGGGTTGCATGGGTGGTGGTGCCTGTTGGGGGACATAGAAATGTTTGTTACATTTGCATGAGGGTTTGAGGTGGGCTGTACTGTGCAATTTAGTGCTGGTCTGCCTTTCAGTGTCCTTCAGGGGTGCCTTTGTGAAGTGGACATTGCATTTAGTCGCAGTAGTGGGGTTACATTGTGGTAGGGGTTATTATTCCATTATGGGTACGTGCCGGGGTGGGTGGCTGTGCACAGCGGGAGTGATGTGGGACTGGTAGTGAGTTGTGGGTGATGCAGGGTGGTGGATGTGGTGGGTAATGGCTGCGAGGGGTGTGGGACTAGGTGGGTGTGGGTGGGGTGGGGTGGTGCATGCATTACAGGTATGGTGTATATGGGGTAAATGTAGACGACTTACCTGAATCCATTCCTCCAGTGAGTCCAGTGAGTCTCTCTTGGTGCAGGATGGTGGGTACCTTCTCCTCCCAGTCGGTGTAGTCGGGTGGTGTTGGTGGCGGTCCTCCCCCAGTCTTCTGCGCTGCGATGTGGTACCTGGATGCCATGGCCCGGACCTTCCCCCGCAGGTCGTTCCATCTCTTGCGGATGTCGTCCCTGGTGCTTCGATGGTGTCCCACTGCATTCACCCTGTTGACAATGGTCTGCCACAGCTCCATTTTCCGGGCGATGGGTATGTGCTACACCTCGGAACCGAATATTTGTGGCCCCACTTTTAGGATCTCATCCACCATGGTTCTTAGCTTCCTTTCGGTGAAGCGTGGATTTTTTGGGGGGGACATGGTGAGGGGGGTGGATGGCGTCGGGACTGGGGATGGTGTTTGGGTGCTCCTGTGTCGGTCGCTATGCATGTCCTGTCTGCTGGTGTTCTCTGTCTGGATCTGGTGCTCTCCGTCTTCTGATCCTGGTTTCCTTGCAAGGGATTGTGGGGTGTGTCTGGGGGTGTTTTATGGTGTTCGGGATATGTGTCAGGTGTGTGGGTGCTAAGCCTATCCAATGTGTACACTGGTTGCTGTTGGGCCCATTTGCCGCCCATGGCGATCGCAGCCACCAATAGTCGTCCGTCCTCCACTGTCTGCTGAGGTGAGTTGTGCATCATTATTTGGAGGGCGGAATGTAGGTGTGCTTGGCAGTGGCGGGGTGGGCCGGGATTCCCGCCGACAGGGTCCTGGTGGGGAGTGGTGGTGTGGGAATGTTTGGTGTTTTTTTTTTTTTTTTCATTATATGGCGGGTTACCATTTGCCGCCGCCGGCGGTATTCTGTTCACTGCCGCCACGGCGGTCGCCGGTCTTTCCTGCCATGTTCATAATGACCACCTAAATCGTCCTAGGAGACCTCAACTTCCACCTTGACAACCCCAGCAACACAAACACAACCGACCTCCTGCAAAGCATGAGCAACAACAGCTTCCAACAACTTGTCACTGACCCCACCCACACCGTAGGACACATTCTGGACCCCATTTTTACTTCCAGCAACAGTCAACTGCAGCCACACCACACATCTCATATGGACTGACCACTACAGCATCCACTTCATCATCTCAGTATCTACCAGCATTGGCACCACACCTGCCAGCTCCCCATGCAGAAACTGGAAAAAAGCACTAGAAAACCTGTGGAACAACGATCTCAACTTCCACCTCCCAGACACATCACCAGGCTGTGAGAAGTTCTCCCGGTGGATCACAGAATGCATCAACAAAATTGCCCCACCAAGTCAACCAAACCCAAAGTACCGACCAGAAGAGCCAGCTGGTTCACTGTGTAGCTGAAATCCTACAAACGCAACTGCCAGCAACTAGAAAGGAAGTGGTGTACTAGCAAAAAGACAGAAGACCATACCTCCTTCAAAACAGCATTCAAGCAGTACCATTGCCTCCTGAAAGAAACAAGGAAGAACGCTCTAGCAGACTGCACAGAAACCAGAACAAACCACAGCAATAAGCTCATCAGCCTCATGAAGGATTCTCCAACCACGCAGCCACTGGGGACCACATCACCCCCTCTTAAGAACTGTGTGAAACCATGGCGGGCTTTTTGCACCACAAGAACACCAAACCCCCATCTCCCTGTGGCCTACTGCATCAGCCTACTCACACCCTCAAACGCAAACACTGAACACCTTCTCACCTGTTGGGACCTCTTACAACTCAAGCAACAATCTCCATCATGAGTTCCATACACTCGGGAACACCCACAGACCCATGTCCCAACCACATCTTCAACCTTGGTAGCAAGAACATTGGCAAGAAGCTCAAGAAAGTCCTGAACGCTTCCATCACCATGGCCTCGTTTCCTGAAGACTGGAAACACGCTGAATTGATGCATCTCCTAAAGAAATCATCAGCTGATCAAGGTGAGCTGAAGAACTACCAGCACATTTCCCTGCTCCCCTTTACAGCAGAGGTTCTCAAAAAAGCAATCAGTGAGCAACTCACTAAACACTTGTACACTACAACCTGCTGGACCCTTCTCAATCCAGATTCTGAGCCACAGCACCAAGACAGCCCTGATTGCAGCCACCAACAACATCAGGGCCCTCCTAGACCACGGTGAAAGAGCAACCCTCATTCTCCTGGACCTGTCAACCCCCTTTGACACCATCTCCCACCACATCTGCATTAACAGACAACACCAAATCGGAATCAAGGGAGATGCCCTCAAATGGATAGCATCATTCCCTGAGAATCCATCTCCAACCATTCACCTCGGAACCCAAGAAGATCATCTGTGGATTCACACAAGGATTGTCCCTCTGCCCCCCTCGCTTCAACAACCTCTTCAACATGCGTATGACCCCTGTGGCCAACATTGTCAGAGCGCATGGACTCAACATCATCTCCTTTGCCGATTACACCCAGTTCCTCCTCTTACTGTCAGAAGACTCTTCCATCACCAGAACCAATTTCCACAGATGTATGGTGAATGTCTCTGACTGGATGAAGGACAGCTGTCTCAAGCTAAACATGGACAAGACAAATGTGCTCACCTTTGGGAACAACACCTCTCGATGGAACGATACTTGGTGGCCTGCTGAACTCTCCCCATCCCCCACCCCAGCAAACCATACCCGCAACCTCTGCATCATCTTGCACAGCAAATTATCAATGCTGAAACAGGTAAATGCAGTCTCGTCCATTTGCTTCTACACCCTATGCATACTCCGTAAAATCTTCAGGTGACTCCCAATCAACACCAGAAGGACTGCCACTCAGGCCCTTATCACCAGCAGGCTGGACCATGGTAACACTCTTTACATAGAAATAACTGTATGCCTCCTAAAGGGTCTACAGATAATGCAAACTCAGTGGCAAAACTCATCCTTGCCCTCTGCAGATGGACTCACATCCCCTCACACCTCAAGAAGCTCCACTGGCTACTGCTCCAGAAGAGATGCCAGTTCAAGTGGGTGACCCTCGCATACCAAGCCCTGCACAATGAAGGACCAGTATACATCAACAAATAAATGACCTTCCACCAACCAACTAGACAATTGTGACCTGCCTCCCTTTTCCTAACAGACACCCCCTGGATCCACAGATCCAACAGCAGAGGTTTCTCCTTCTCTCACTTGGTAGCCAAAGCCTGGAACAACCATCCCCTGAATCTCAGGAACGAAGCATAGCCCAGGGAGTTAAGAAAAGGACTCCAGATATGGCTGTTCCAATAAACAGAGCAGCACAAGCAGCTAGCAATAGCAGTGCCTTGAGACTTTTATAGGTGATTTGCAGCACTTTATAAATCCTGAATGATTGAAGTGAGACAGTTCCTCAAATTTCACACATTAAAATAAAAGGGCAACTAACTCTGTATCACCCACTTTTGATGTGCCTGTCACACTGCAGCTCATGGTATCTATTCCACTGTGGAAACGTGTTTAATTTTTCAATATGGGAATCTGGTTCACTTGAACATGAAAATGCACATATGCTTATTGCAATGATAACATTCATAAGTGATTTCTGGTTCTATTTATGGACATATTAACTGATACTTGTTTTTTCAATTTTATTCCGTCTGACACACTGACATCCTCGTTAGCGAGGCGTTCCATGTTTCAGACTTTCTGGTTTCTTGTTCTGTGGCATGGTTTGCAAGTGTTTCAGAACAAATGGTTTGAAGTCATTATTCAGTGAGAAGGTCTTTGATTCTTTCAGACTGGATGTTTCCTGCTGCTTTTTCTGGAGAACCATCTCTAGTTGTGGGTATGTTTTCTACAAAACCACCATTTAATGAGTCTGATTTGACAGTTGTGCCTGAAGAAGAGAAATCATTATGTGTAATCTCCACATTGCTATGTTATATTTCTGAACTACATTTAAACATATTTGCTACCTTTTTATTTCTCTGAATTGTTCTTCAGATAATTTTTTTCTTTTCATTTACATTTTTCCTGACTCTCATGTTTTTTTCTTTTTTATCTATTGCTATCTTAAAAATAGAAATGAGATTTGGATGGCATTTGATGTAAGACCATATCAGTTCAAGCAAGCAAGCAAGAAAAAGTTCCCCAATTTATTTCATAAATAGAAGATAATGGCCCTCATTACAACCCTGGCGGTAAATCCCGCTTACCGCCATGCAGAAGACCGCCAACATACCGCTGCGGCCGTGGAATTCCGCTACAGGTATTACGACCCACAGCTCGGAATCCGGCACAATACAGACACCCACACAAGTCCGCCACACCAAAGGTCAGTGATAAACTGGGGATACCAAAACCGACACCGTCACTCCAACAAGAATACGTCTACACTATCACGACCCACAAATCAACGCAGCGGACTTTCAACCGCGGTAAACCATTGGCGGTGCACACCGCTGCGCTCAAAATACACACACATATACAAAACACCACCACATTGGACAATTCGAAATACACACACCTGATACACATACACACACCCACACAACCAATCCAATATAAAACACACACCCACAATACCCACAAACCCTTATTACCAGAAATTTGAAAGCAGGCAGGGGAGAGACACTACCTTAAACAACACCATCATCTACAGACACACAACACCATCACTTACACAACATCCACACACCTCAAACAACACACACCAACACATCCCCTCACACATCACAACACACACCATCTCACACATCACCCACACCACACCATGGCACCTCAACGACACCGAAGGTTCTCTGAGGAGGAGCTCAGGGTCATGGTGGAGGAAATCGTCCGGGTATAGCCACAGCTATTAGGATCACAGGTGCAGCACACCTCCATTGCAAGGAAGATGGAGCTATGGCAGAGAATAGTCGACATGGTCAACGCAGTGGGACAGCATCCAAGGACACGAGATGACATCAGGAAGAGGTGGAATGACATACGGGGGAAGGTGTGTTCCGTGGTCTCCAGACACCAGATTGCAGTACACCTCCTCCCCCACAACTAACAACATGGGAGGAGCAAGTCTTGGCAATACTGCATCCTGAGGGCCTCGCAGGAGTAGCAGGAGGACTGGACTCTGGTAAGGCAAATCTTTACTACTTTATCCCCCACCCTACCTGCATGCCATCACATACCCCACCCTTACCCTCACACCCATCACCACCAACACAACCCACACATCCCAAAAACAAGCCCTGCATGTAACACCAATGCATGGACACCAATCACCAAAGCATGTCTAGTACAGATACCCACACAGACCCCAAACCAACTATCACACAAGGACCAAGCCAAGAATGCAAGCACTGGAGTAGAGGGTCACTCACCCATTGCACACAATGGCACACACAGATGCAATAATCATGCTTTTACACCCCTACATGACCCCAACCCAATGGCACCAGACAGGAGGTGCCAGACATATCCAGTCCCCCAACAGAAGAGACCCACAGTGATGACAGCAGCTCTGCACAACTGGATCAAGATGACCAGCCCGGCCAATCAGGGACCTCAGGACAGTCGGATCCCCTGACACAGTCACAAGCCACCTCCCTGCTCAGGAAACACCAGCACAGCACCCACCCAGCGGGCCCATCCCTCTGTCCCCAGGACATGTCAATAAACAGTGTGCCCGCCAACTACAGGGAACCCAGGCAACCCCACTAACACAGGACGATCAGGGACATGGGGGCAGTGGCAGTGGCATACGGTTCAGGGGACAGAGGCACAGGACAACAGGGAAGCTGGGAGGACTGCTGTGCGACAGGGGGAGGGCAGGCCCAGGGAACCCACTATTCACGAGGCCCTCTCCAACATCATGGGACTTTACCATCATTCCCAGGAGACGATGGCAACGGTACTGGCCAAGTTTCAGGAGACCCAGCGTCTGCAGGAGGAACACTACCTTGGGATCAGGGAGGACTTGAAGTCCATTAACAACACCCTGGTCTCCATTGCAGGGGTGCTTCAATACCTTGTCAACACCAGGAGGGACACAGTGGCACAACAAGGGGCCCCTGACACTAGCCTGGACGATGAACAGCCCTCCACCTCTGCCGGCGCTAGTGGACAGGAGGCACCGCCACAGGAACACAACACCAGCACCCCACCCTCGGCAGATGGAGAACCACCCTGCATACGGGCCTGGAGATCCAGGAACAAGGCAGAGAACATTGCCAAGACCCTCGCCAGGAAATGAAACCCCCCTGAATGTCACCCTTCTGTCCCACTTTGTCACCCTGTCCATCCTTAAACTGCCATTGCTCCACTTCCTATGCCCCTTTGGACAATGCACCTGTGAAACAAATAGACTGGACTCCGCCATGGACATTCCTCCACCATCCCCCCAGCCCATCTTATGACCCCCTCCACTTACTAGCACAGAAATAAACACACTTCAATCACATGCAATGACATCTTTTTACCTGTGTCTCACTGGAAGTATTGCATGATTATGTTGTTTAGGTTGTCAATATCCTATTCTTCTGCCTCCTCTTCTTCACTGTGCACAGGCTCCACAGCTGCCACAAGACCACCAGCTGGCCCATCCTCCTGCAGAAAAAGCACCTGCCATCGCAAAGCCAGGTTGTGCAGCATACAGCAGGCCACGACTATCTGGCACACCTTCTTTGGTGAGTAATATAGGGAACCACCTGTCATATGGAGGCACCGGAATCTGGCCTTCAGGAGGCCGAAGGTGAGTTCGATCACCCTTCTAGTTCAGTCATGTGCCTCATTGTAGCATTCCTCTGCCCTTATCCTGGGATTCCTCACTGGGTCAGTGGCCATGACAGGTTGGGGTAACCAGAGTCACCTGCAAATATCGAGGGACAACTGTTAGACACACACTAACCCTTAGGGAAAACCCCATACCCAGACACCTATTCACACTGTATTGGGTCCTTGGCCTCACCTATTAGCCACACACGGTGCCTCTGGAATTGCCCCATCACATAAGGGATGCTGCAACTTCAAAATCTAAGTGTCATGCACTGAGCCAGGAAACTTGGCAATCACATGGGAGATGTACTGGTCTGCCAAACACACCATCTGAACATTCATCGAATGGTAGCTCTTCCGGTTTCTGTACACCTGTTCAGTCCTGCGTGGGGGTACTAATGCCACATGTGTCCCATCAATGGCACCAATGATGTTGGGGATATGTCCCAGGGCATAGAAGTCACCTTTCACTGTGGGCAAATCCTCCACCTGAGGGAACACGATGTAGCTGCGCATGTGTTTCAGCAGGGCAGACAACACCCTGGACAACACGTTAGAGAACATTGTCTGGGACATCCCTGATGCAAAGGCCACTGTTGTTTGAAAGGAACCACTTGCCAGGAAATGGAGTACTGACAGGACCTGCACTAGAGGGGGTATCCCTGTGGGATGCGGATAGCTGACATCAGGTCTGGCTCCAACTGGGCACACAGTTCCTGGACTGTTGCGCGATAAAGTCTGTATGTGACTATCATGTGTCTCTCTTCCATTGTCGACAGGTCCACCAGGGGTCTGAACACCAGAGGATGCCGCCATCTCATCACCTGCCCCACCAGACGTGCCCTATGGAGAACAGCGAGCAGAGAGTCAGCAAACCTTGAGGTATCATAAAATGTAATTTGCAGAAATGTATTAATCCGCAATGTGCCTGTAACTGCGTGTATTCCAGGCCTAGATAGGTGTGACGCAGTTATTATTAATGCCATGTGGCCCCCTGAAATGTCGGCTGCCTGACCTGTAAGGTGGGACAAGGGGATATGAGGTAACTCCGCTGGCGTTGTACACCGTGGCGGTGGGCGGTCCAAGACCGCGGTGCAATTCAGCATTGGTTAACATTGAGCCCTATGGGTCCAAGGAGCCAATGACGATGTACGCCGGCGGTGACGGTACGCACCGCCGCGGACATGACTGACATTTTCTGTCTGTTCCCTCACTTGATCCCTGACCTTCAACAGGAGAGGACCTACACTGCAAGTGTGTTGTGACCTGTGTCTGGAAGCGACGATGGCTACAGGGTCTGGGGAAACGGCCCCTGCCTTTACTTCAGAGGAGTTGGAGAAACTAGTGGATGGGGTCCTCCCCCAGTACATGCAACTGTACGGTCCTTCAGAAAAACAGATGAGTACATTGTGAGCATGCTGAATGGGCAATGCCCGCTTTGAGTGGTGTGGCTGGAAGATACATGGGGGCGGCTGAGGCCTACATGTGCGGATGGTGAGTGTATGTGCGTCATGGCATGGGTGGGAACTGGTGGGCAATGAGTATGATGGTCCGGCCGGGTGAGTATTTTCCTTAACCCCTGTACCATTCCTCTAGGTCAGCGCCCACCAGATGAAGGGTATTTGGCGTGCCATCGGCAAGGACGTCTGGACCCTGGGGGTCTACCACAGAAGGAGCACCCACTGCCATAAAAGATGGGAGGACCTGCGCCGTTGGAGCAAGGAGACGGCGGAGGCCCAGCTGGGGATGGCCTCCCAACGTGGGAGGGGTGCCCGTCGCACCATGACGGATCCTGGTGATGGCCTATCCGGAGTTGGATGGGCGCTTGAGGGCATCACAGCAGCCACAAGGGGGTGAGTACACTCTCATTCAGCTGACTCTGCGTGAATTACAAGGTGTCTGGGCGGGGGAGGTGGGCAGTGGGTTCTCCTAGGCCAGGGAGATCTTGGTAGGCAAGGTCTCTTGTGAAGCAGGCTATGTGGCACCCCAACCCCTCTAGTGGTAAGAGCCATCTACTCCTACTCAGGCTCCTGTGACTTCCAGGTGTGCAGCAATTGGGCTTAGGCCTCGTACCCCATGGACATGTGAAAAATCTAGGAACTATAAGTGCATGGCGTAGTGCAGAGGGCTGCTCACTGTCTGTTGTGTTCGCCAACGGTAGTGGTGTTGCATGCACTGAACATGTCTTTTTTCTGTCTTCCCCCACCTTTTTGTGGTCTCCCTGTTCTTGTGTTCAATAGCATCATCAGGCGGAGGAGCATTGGCACCGGAGCAGGAGGGAGCTGCATCCCACTTAGCTCTAGAGGGTGAAGCTACAGAGTCTGAAGCCACCAGTGGTACGGAGGGCGAGGGGAGCTCCACAGTGGGGACAGGAGCAGAGACAAGCGACAGCGACTCCTCCTCTGATGGGAGCTCCCTTGCGGTGGTGGGCCCCTCTGTGCCCACCGCATCAACAAGTACAGCCGCCACCCCCCCACCAGCACCACCCTCCCAGCAGCCCCTCAGCGTGTGTCCCGTGCCCGCTCACCCAGGAGGGTGGGCATTTCCTTCGCCCCAGGCACCTCAGCCCCTGCCCCAGTCAGCCCTGCTGCCCTCAGTGAGGAGGCTATTGACCTCCTGAGATCCCTTACTGTTGGGCAGTCTACCATTCTGAATGCCATCCAGGGTGTTGAGAGGCATTTGCAACAAACAAATGCATACCTGGAGGGCATTCATTCTGGCCAGGCAGCCCAACAGAGAGCGTTTCAGGCTCTGGCCTCAGCACTGATGGCAGGCACTGTCCTTGTGTCCAGCCTCCCCCCTCCAACCTTCTCCACCCTGACCCAATCCCCTGTACATCTGCCTATCCCAAGCACACCATCAGACCAGCATGCACACACATCAACACACAAGTGTGGCTCAGGCAAACATAAGCACCACACATCTCACAGGCACTCACACAAGCAACATACCCATGTACACATACCAACATCTACTTCCTCCACTGTGTCCCCCTCCTCCACGTCTCCCTCCTCCCTCCCAGTCTCGTCTCCACTCACACCTGCATGCACTACATCCTTAGCCACTACCTCCATCACGAGCACGCTCATCACCACACACCGCTCACATGCAATCACCACCCCCACTACTATTCACACATCCCCAGTGTCCTCTACCAGTGTGTCTGTGAGCCCTCCTCCCAAAGTACACAAATGCAGGCACACACCCACCCAACAGCCATTCACCTCACAACAGCCTCCAGCCCATGCCCCTTTAGCCAAATTCAGCAGACATACACCTCCTACAACCACTACCTCTTCCTCCACTCCCAAACCCCCTCTATCTACCCATCCCAGTGTGTCTAAAAAACTTTTCCTGGCTAACATTGACCTCTTCCCTACATCTCCCCCTGTCCTTCCCCTAGGGCCAGGCTTTCCAGGTCCCAGCCCAGCACCTCAGCCACCACATCCCCAGGCACAGTGGTGCCAGCAACTGCAGGGTCATGGAGTGCGCCAACCATCAGGGCTGCCAGTGTGCCACGTAGCGAGGGCAAGGACATTCCGCCACCTGCCAAGGTTAAAAAGGTGCCCACATCCCAGAGCGAGAAGCCAAAACCACCAGCCACCAAGGGGTCAGCAAAAATGAAAGGGGATAGTGGCAAGATAACTGCGCCACCATCAAAGGTGGGGAAAGACAAAAACAGAAGGGCAGGTGGGGAGAGGGCATGGTGGCACAGACTGAGGGACCAGTGTCACACCTTCTGTCCACGTCCACGCCAACCTGTACGGCGGCGAACACTGCCACCTGCACCGCCACCTGCACCGCCTCCGGCACATCTACAGCTGCTGCGACAGTCCCCAGCCTCTTCCCCAGGGGGCAGCCATCCGAGGCTGCAGGAGGCATCCTGCTTTCTCCCTCAGCAGGTGCTGACACATGCCCTGCCACCAGCCCTGCCACCACAGACCCAGCCGCCAGCACCCCCACTACAGACACCTCTGCCAGCACCGCCACCACAGACCCCACTGCCAGCACTGCCACCACAGACCCCACCGCCATCACAGACACCGCCTCCAGCACCGCCACCACAGACACCGCACAAGAACCACTGGCGGCCCCGTTACATACTCTGACAGTGGCACCACCGCTGACATGCCTACCATCCCCAGTTGTCAGTTGTCCGAGGCTGGTGGTGAGTTCCCTTTGGCAGCTTCCTTGAAGCATTACTGTCATCACTGTTGGCGCCTGCAGGTGGAATGCGAAGCCACAGCAGTGTGGGGTATGTCGCTGCCTCCATGGCGTATCATGCTACCTGTACCTCGCCAATGTCGTGCCACGCACACCCAGGTGAGTGAATTGTACCGGCCACACTGCACGTGGAGCACTCTGGGCACCAGGCCCCCTCCAGAACCATTGGAGAGATACATCCACTACCTCAGTCCTTGGCAGGATGAAGCATTCTGGGTACCAGGCCCCCTCCAGAACCAGGGGAGAGATACATCTACTACCTCAGTCCTTGGCAGGATGAACCACTCTGGGCACCAGGCCCCCTCCAGAACCAGTGGAGACTGTTATCCACTTGAGAGACTGCGCTTTGCACTCCCCAGGATAAAGCAGTGGGCAAACCACCCACTGGAGAGACTTGAGAGACTGTGACTTTGCACTCCCCAGGATAAAGCAGTGGGCATGGAGCCCCCTCGTGCACCAGTGGCGTTGTGCGTTTATCTGGCTGAGGTGCCCCCCCTCCCCCTGAGGTGCCTGTTTCATTTTGATCTGATGCCCCTCCACTGTTCTCTCCGTTTCCAGTCAGGTATCTAGTGTGGGCTTCTCCCATGCATTTTAGGCCCAGTGGTCCACGGACAATGATTGGTGCACTATCCGGACTTGTGTAGTTGGTGTACATAATTGTATTTACTGGATTTTGAACTTTGATAATGAGATTTCACAGGTTTAGATTTGTTCAAATCATTTTCTTTTGTCCTTGCATTCTTCCAGGTGGTGGCGGGGTGTATGTGTAATGTTGCTGCATGTATTTGTGTGTATGGTGTTGTGGGTGAGGGTGGGGGTGGGGGTTGTTTTGTGTGTGTGTCACTCTCTTTTCCCTCCCCCCTCCCCTGTGTTGTAGGTGCAGTGCTCACCATGGTCGTCGCCGCCGTCTTTGGTGCTCCTGATAGAAGAGAAGGAAGATCAGCATCGGCAGTATCTGCAATTCGGGCTACATGGCGTCCTGGTTCCTCGTGGGGTGTGGAGAAGTGAGTGTTTTCCCTTCTGTGTACTGTTTCCGCCCTGTTTTTGTTCGCTTTGGTTCCGCCCCGGAAAAGGTGGCAGATAGGCCTGTTGTGATACGATGGGCGGTACATTGTCTTCCGCCTGTCTGTTGGCAGTTACCACTGCGATGTTTATTTCTCCCGCCGTGGCGGTCGGAGTGTTAAAGTGGCTGTCTATGTTGGCGGTTTCCACCATGGTCACGATTCCATTTTTTTTCCGCCGGACTGTTTGCGTATTACCGCCGCTTTAACACCAAGCGCCAGGGTTGTAATGAGGGCTAATGTGTTGTTTTTCTTCCTTGGGCCATTAGATCAACAAATAGAAATGTTTGATTTTCCTAAGCTAGGTTCACAATGTTAGGCTGCCTATGTTTGATTAGGGACTTCCAGAAATAGCACTGCAACAGAAGTAAGTACCTGTAAAAGAAATCTTAACGATCCAGTAACTAAACCATTGACTTCATACTTGACGCAAAGTCCAGCAGGTTCGACACAATAAGGTGTGTAACGCATTAATAAATTAAACCATGCCTCATTTAATTTGGGTGGATGCATCTTAGTCAAAATTCGATATTCTAATCATTGCCTGGGCCCTAAAATAGGCACACCCCAGGGAACACCAATAGTGCCCTGTCTGCTTATTTGCGAACTAAAACATAGAAACAACAACAACACCATATGGAAGTCTAGGTTCTGCTAGAATCAGAAAGGAAGCCCTGTTTAACTTTCATTCTGATCCAGAAGCTACAGTCAGAGCTAGTCAGAAATAGATGCATACACACTTTTGTTGGAAAAAACTGTTTTTCCCTAATTCTAATCAGTATGACTAATCAGAAAAAAGCACGTCAGTTGCACACACAAGTTGTGCCTGGAAATAATAACAGTTGGCTGCATGACACAGTAGCCCGGTCATGTGATTGATGATGGCTTGCTTCTGTTTGAATGGAGGTTGAAGGGAAGGGTCCTGATCTTGGTGCAGCTACAATTTTAATTAGTGGCCTGTCTAAGCTGGACCTAGAGCGATCATTGGATTGTTGGATAGGTTCTGTAGCAAACCTAACAGAAAATATATGATGGTATAAAGATAAACTAAAAATACAGACTGACAAGCAGACTTGTCATGGTGCCTGTCTACTAGAATGTCACCAAGAATATGAAGACTTCGAGATTCATTATCATACACATAAATACCAATAACTGCAAAAACAACTTGTCCATTTATCCATAGTGAGAGAGAGAGAGAGCAACATTTATTAATTAGATAGTGGCATACATGTAGCATATGGTAGCTAATAAATCTTCAGTTTTAAGGCCTAACAGAGAAAATGTGCACAGTTTAAATTGTGATGGACATTTGTGCCTACGAATCGTATTTTGATAGCACGTTTAATATGAAACATTTTGCATTCATAAATGTGTGAATTATTTATGAATATCAACAAAAGAGTATTATTTTTATTTTTAGGTAGAAATGAACTGTATTATGAGTATTAAGGAAATTTGAATTAAATTCACTGAAGTTGAATTAAAAAAAGAAAAATAAATACACGTTTAGAACTGTTCTGACATAACATGAATAATGTTTGAAATAAAATAATTTGCTTTGTATATTTGATTTGATTATAATGGTGTGCAAACAGTTTTATTAATGTATTAATTGTATTAACATGCATTAGGCTTTCTTAACATGACTAGGCCTGGAAGGTTTATTTTGTAAGCAGTCATGGGCATTTTTTCTCGTTTATTCTGTCACCTCTGACCTGAAAACTTTCCCTAGGCAGCAAATGTAATGAATGTTCTATTGTATTGCAGGAGAAGAGCATGTTTCAAATTCAGTGAATGTAACCATATTTGTTCTAGCTGTCCAATGGAGCAGGAAGTCACTGCACTCATGTGAATGAATATTAGCTTAGTTTTTTGTGGATCATTTGAAAGAAATTGTATCCTTCATAATATTTTGGTGGAATCATATGAAGTCATAGTGGGAACAATGGACCTTTGCTGAAGAAAATTCAGAAAGTTGCAAACTTGGTGGTTCTATCTTCAATGACTGGATGCTGAAACTGACACCCACAATGTGCCCACCTGAAAGACCAATCAAATGGATTTTGGTAATTTTAAGTAGTGAATAGTTTGTCTTGAAGCTTTCCAGAACTCTGTCCACTTATGTCCCGAGTCTGCTATCCCATTCTCTTCTCTAAGTCCCCTGATGAGTTTCCTCATCATAGTTTTATCTGCCCTATTCTGTTGTAGGCCAACTAACTCTGAACTGCTGAGCTGTCCCTATGCAGATCGTGTTCTTCACTGCTGTCAACCGATGCCAGAATATGGTGACCACTCTGTCTCGATGAATCAATGTTGTCTGCTGTCCCATGAGGAGAGGTATAACTAAATGTGGTTTCTTGTTTCCATTTTTAACTTAGTGACTTACAATAGCATATTTTTGCAATGAGTTATTTAATTAGTTGTTTTCCAAATTATTTTTGTCTTCTTTTATTTTTGTTTTTGCCTGCATATGTTAGCTCATTACCACACATGCAATTCACAATTCTGGCTAGTATTAGCAATGTTCCAGCTCTGAAATTAACTGTGTAAGCTGTGTTTTGTTAACTTACTGCTCTGAAATCTGCTAATAATGTTCATATTGTGTTGTTGCTAATCTACATTATTCTTCTGGAGTGTTTAACAGTAGTGATGTTTAGCAGGTTGAATCTTCTCAAACATTTTGGTCAGCCTATGATTTTCAGGTATGTTTATGATTTAGTCTTGTGCATCATTTATGTGACATTGATTTTGAAACTGTACTAAAGCTTTGAAACTTTATTAGGTTTGGAGTTTGATATAGTGTTCAATTTGTTATGGGTTTAATATTGTTTATGGTACAATGCCATTGATTTGTGATTGAATGATTTCTGACTACTGCCCCCGTCACCAAGTCCAAAGATCTGGTCGACTTCAAAGGGTGAGCTTTGTGATGGTGTCTAACCCGTGCACCTGTGGTTTCTGGACCCAAGGTGGGAAGAAGACCTCTGCGGGCATGCCAGCAATTTTTGGTAGCAGAGGTATTGCTATGTCTTGTAAGGAGGAGATTCAGAATTTGTCCACATTGTGAGTTGTTCTTTGGTGTAGTGTGAGAGTTGATGAAACATCAGTGTTGTGTTACAAGTGTACAGTATGTGTTTAGAGTACGGTTTGCGCTTGCCGTGTTTTGGCTAAATTGCCATAAAGTGTAATGTATGAGTGAAGTAGGGAGTTTGCGTACTGCAAAAGTATTTGAGTAGGGAGTTTGATACTCCAAGCATGAGAGTGGGGAGTTGGCGTACTCCAAGTGAATGTGGCTCTTTGTGCTCAAACATTGCCCACGTGGTTGTTATAATACTCTGGAGTAGTGTTGTACAAGTGTATGGAGACACTTGGTTAATTTATTGTCTGCAGGTAAAAGTGTTGCTCGATTCACCACTGTCGAAAACACCAGTAGCATTTCCCTTGAGTGTATGTGTTGTTTGTTGGTATCAGGTGAATGCTGAGTGCACATGAGGATCCGTATTGATCAGAGTGAGGTTTGCAGGTCAAATCTTACTTGCGTTTGTGAGAGTGCCATAGCCAGAAGAGTAGCTGTTTGTGAGAAAGGCCACAGTCAAAATTTCTGTATGGCTTCCGAAGTATTTGAGTCCTATCCCCAGTGAGCAGACAGGTTTTGTTTTTTTGTGCTCGCAATATTGTGCATTTAGGTTTTATGTTAGAGGAGTATGAGACAGCTCTGAAGTGAGTTGCAACTTCTGAATGGAGTGAGTGTGATGTAATTTGGTTCGTGCAGGTATGGGTCAGTTGGTGAGAAACATCGCACACAGATTAGTGGACAAGACTGTGCTGTTATAGGTTGTGAACATCTCATGAATAGGATTGTGGGATTAAAAATTGCTTCCTGGTTTTATAGATTTTGTGTTTGTGAATTAGTTTTGTGTAAAAATGACATTTTTCAAAGCTTTAAAGAGTGCGCTGAGAGGAGATGTCTTTATTTAGTTAGGGAGGGTGAGCCTACTCCACCTGAAGGTATACCAGCATTCAAAGTAATGGTAGAGAGAGGAGTTTCAGCATATCTTTGGGCAAATCAGTGGAGCAAATTAACTAAGAAGGAGGGTACCTTAACTTTCCCTACTTACAAAACTTTTAATTTGAGAATTTCAGAGAATCTGAGGAGATCTGAGGTGATTTATGAATCAAAGCCTCGTCCTAGACCTGCACAATTTGAAGCACTTGCTATTTGGGAATTAGTTGCAAGCAAGAAAGAGGCTCATAAATGTGAAAGGAGAATGATTAAAGCAGAGAATATGCTAGCAGAACCTAAATGGGATGCAGAGAAGAGAATGTGGGGGGCAGATTCATTACATGCAGTGAAGTTATTTCCATTAATAACTCAGGAAAGTGATTAAAGTGTAAAGCCCAAAGCCAAAACGAAATCTGAGGAAGATACAGAACAGAAATTGGATCAAATCAAAAGAATAGCAGATGCTGAGAATGATTCAGATGATGAGTTTATAACTCAGTTGTTGCAGAATCATCCCCCACCATATAATGCAGTTGAATCACTAACCTAGAATGTAGTCCTGAGTGTTGCCACAGCCCCTGTTGTACAAAGTCAGGTTCACATAGTTCCAAATGTGTCTACTGCTAATGTTGCACTGGTACCAGTGATTTATCTGTCAATTCCAAATGTTAACACATTTTAGACTGTCACAGTTCCAGTTATGCCATAGCCAATTCAGAATGCAGGAATGACTCAGTTTGAGTCCACATCCAATGTACAGACACCTGTATAAATTGTAAACTATTGTCAGACCATGCTTATGTATTCCCCAGTAATGACACTGCAAAATGTTGCCCCAAATCATTCAAATCAAGCTTTTGTTACAGTATTAACTGTCCAAAGTAAAAGATTAACGTTCTTGAAAAGTCAGACAAATTTGTCTGGTGCAGAAACCCTAACAGTTCCCCGTAACCATAGGTCCAGTAGTCCTGCTGGGTTTCTGAGGGTAATAATTAGAGTTGTCGCAAGATTTAAAGTCCAGTATTGAGATTGAATTTATCTTTGGGAACTAATGCAGAAATGGGGAGACTGAGCACTACTGTGCCAGCCGTGACCCCTATGAATTCTTTCTGCTCAAACCAGACACATAATGGAATTGGTCCACTGATTGATGTGACATGTCCCCAATGCTCAATTGGAACATCAGTGATGGCTCAAGAGCAAGTTATGCGAGCCCCATGCAATATTCCACTGTTTGTACCCCCGAAGTAACGGTGATAACATTAGTTTACAAGGTTTGACAGCCCAACAATTGACTGAATGTTTAGATAATTAGAGCAGAACCTCAGCTTCAGCAAATATGCCAAATACATTGATTAATGGAATTAAATTAAATGATTGAGGGAACCATTGAATTAGACAGATTGGATTTTTACAATGAAAATGAATTGTGCTTCAGATGCAAAGATGTTACTCTTTGTGCTGGATATGCTTATAGGGAAATCAGCTAATTTAGCTTAGAATTATGAAATTGAAATTAATAAATCAAAATAGTTCAAGAAGGGTTACAGATTGGAATTTGACTTAAGAGATATTGCAAATATAAGATAACCTGCAATGAAAATTCACATTAAGGAATTGATTCAAATCAATAAAAAATGGGGAGCATTATATATATGGGAAGGCAGATGGTCAAAGAAAAGAGATCAGAAGAAGAAGAAGCTGATTACATCTTCAAAGGATGTACAGCAGGCTGAGAGAGCTGTAAAAATGATACAAATGAGAGAAATTCCTGGAGGGAATTGTGTTCATGTCTCCTAGAGAAGAAGTGCCATACTGTAATTTACAAATGTTTACCCAAAGTTGAGGGAGAAACCAGTTGAGTGGTAGCAGCAAACAGAGAGGTTTGTCAAGCTTGTAAAGTGCATTTAAATACTTTATGTGGTTCCAGCAGATTTTTTGGTTTGAGTGTAAGAGGAGTGTTGATTGGCCAACGTGTGGGCCTCCAAGAGATCCAGTAACAGGTGCACCACTTGAAGAGGTAATGAAAAACTATTACATGGTGATTGAGTTATTGAAAACTAGAGTTTCCCCTAAAGATATTGATTGACAATGAATTTACAGGACATCTCAGGAGGCAAAGGCATCTGTTCATTCATACTATGAAAGGCTGCTGAAAGCTTTAAGACAATACAGTGGTAGAGAAATGATTGAGCTGAGAGACATAATTCATTTTGTGTTTAGATTTGTTCAAGGATTAAAGCCTGAAATTAGTAATATGATTCAGAGTCATTTGATTTGCGGCAATGAAAGCCAATTAATGAAGTGCTGCAATATGCAAAATACTGTACTGATGAGATTGATAGGAACAAGAAAAGGTTGAAGGAAAATGTAAGGGTGATGTAGATTAAGTCCGCCCAAGCAGCATGTATGCAGAAATTGCAAATCACAGAATATGGTGAACGCAGGAGGAATGCAACAGAGCAATATGGTGCCTCAGTTTAGAGTTAGAGGTCATGGAGTTCGAGTGGATCCAAAAGCCAATGTGGCTGATGTTCAGAACATAAACAAAATGCTGCATTGTCATGTGTGCATCAGCATTGGAAATTGGAAGCAGGAGTGTCCTTACAGTAATGTAAATAATTTGTTGCAAGTGGCAGTGTTGCACAGATGGTTGACAACAGACAATTTAAAAATCAGATTGTTGAGGGGGCCTGAATTCCAAGCATGAATGTTCCTACAAGGACAGTCCAAATGCAGGTTCCTCAGCAACAAGTACAATTTCCCCAACAGAAAATCCATGTCCCACAACAGATACCACAAGCTCCGATGGCACAGCAACAGGTGATTATTCATCAGCAGAACGTGAACCAAAAAGCAAATTTAAATCAGTTAAATCACATAATACCCATTGTTGGAAATGGCCTTTCTGCAGGGTCATCCCCAAACTTTTTGCCTTCCTCCTTCTCTTTTTCTGACTTCATTTTTGCTGGCTTTAGGAATATGTGCACTTTACCACTGCTAATCAGTGCTAAAGTGCATATGCTCTCTCCCTTAAAACATGGTGACATTGGCTCATACACAACTGGCATATTTAATTTACTTGTAAGTCCCTAGCAAAGTGCACTACATGTGCCCAGGGACTATAAATTAAATACTACTAGTTGGCCTGTAGCACTGGTTGTGCCACCAACATAAGTAGCCCCTAGCTACTGTCTCAGGCCTGCCACTGCAAGGCCTGTGTGTGCTGTTTCACTGCCACTTCTGCTTGGCATTTAAAAGTAATTGCCAAGCCTTAAAACTCCAATTTTTCTACATATAAATCACCCCTAAGGTAGGCCTTAGGTAGCCTATAGTACAGGGTGCTATGTAAGTAAAAGGCAGGACATGGACATGTCTGTTGTATATGTCCTGGCAGTGTAAAACTCCTAAATTCATTTTATACTGCTGTGAGGCCTGCTCCTTTTATGGGATAGCCTTAGGGCTACACTCATATACTGGTTGAGTGGTAGATTCTGATCTGGAAGGAGTAGCCAAGTCATATTTGGTATGGGCAGAATACAAAATCCTGCTGACTGGTGAAGTTGGAATTAATATTACATTTCTAGTAATGCCTCTTTTACAAAGTGAGCATTAATCTACAATTAAGTCCTTCTGTGCCTTACAATCCTCGTCTGGCTGGGTTACTTGTGCATTTCACTCAGACAACCCCAAACACAGGATGCTCAATCAAACCTGCACACATCCGCATACTGAATGGGTCTTCCTGGGCTGGGAGGGTGGGGGGTCTGACACTTCCATTTGAAAGGGCAGTAGCCTGCCCTCAAACAATGGACTGCTGAACCCCCTACTGGGACCCTGACAGAAAGGATGGAACGGAAAGGGGACCTGGTGCACGTCTAAGCCACTGTTTGAAGTCTCCCCCACTTCAAAGGCACATATGGGTATTTAAACAGGGCCTCTGACCCTTCCAACTCAGACACTTCTGGACAAGATACCACTGGTAAAAAAACTCTGAACCAGTCCTTGCAACCTGCCAAGAGGAACTGCCTGGCTGCCCAAAGGACTCACCTGACTGCTTTTCTGCAAAGGACTGCTGCCCTGCTGTTGCTCTGCTGCCTTGCTGCCCTCTGGCTCTGCTGAGGAGTGCTATCTAAGGGCTTGGATAGAGCTTGCCTTCTGTTCCTTGAAGTCTCAGGGACAAAAATACTTTCTCCTGCAAACAACTCCTTGTGCAGTGAAAATTTGATGCACAGCCTGCCAGAAACGACACACAGACTGCATCGCTGTGAGAAAATCATTGCAAGCCAAACCGGAATGATGCTGCCCGGTTCCCCGAGTGGATATCGACGCAGTGCCAGCGTTGCAACCGGAACTCCGATGCATGACCCACTGGATCGACACATAGCCAAGCTGGAACGACGCAGCCCGACTTCCTGCAAGAAGAATCGACACAGCACTTGCCGTGCAACAGAAATTTCCCTGCATCACCCACCGAATCGATGCAGCTCCTGTGACTTTGTCCTGCTCATCCAGGATTTCTCTGCGTTGTCCCCGGGGCATCCGAATACCCTGCAACCCGAAGAGGATCCAAGTCAGCATGCCAGAAATCTACGCAAAGCCGTCCCTGCATGGATGCATTATCTGTGTGCGCCCGGAGAAACCATTGCACTCCTCCCCGTTTTCCACGCATCTCCTCCTCTGCGGTCCCTTGCAAGAGAATTTGAATACAAACCAGGTACTTAGTGCTTGCAAGAGACACCTGTTGCTTTTTAAAGGCTAAAGACTCTTTTTATCATTCTCTAAAGTGATATTTCAACATGTACTTATCAAATCTTGATCATTTTGACCTGCATTTATCCAGATAAATATTCTATGTTTTTCTAAACACTGTGTGATGTATTTGTGTGGTGTTATACTGTATTATTGCATGATTTATTGCACAAATACTTTACACATTGCCTTCTAAGTTAAGCCTGACTACTCAGTGCCAAGCTACCAGAGGGTAGGCACAGGATAATTTGGATTGTGTGTGACTTATCCTGACTAGAGTGAGGGTCCTTGCTTGGAAAGGGGGTAACCTGACTGCCAACCAAAGACCCCATTTCTAACACCCATTGATTGTTTTCAGTGATGATTAAGTGAGGAAAGAATGCATGAATGAGACTTCAGAAGAGGAAGAATGCGTGTTGACTGCCTCATTGGAGATAGATCAGCATGGGCCTTATGTGAATGCGAGTGTTATGGGTCATGATGTTTCATTCCTGATTGACACAACAGCAACACATTCCACTGTTAGATCTACAGAAGTTCCAAATGTGCCCCTTTTAGGAAGAACAGTTCAGGTTATAGGAGTTTCAAACCAGCACTTGGTAAACTCCATTACAAAGCCCATGCCAGTAAAAATTAGAACCTTTGACGGTCAGCACCTATTTGTGGTTTGTTATTCAAATCTTGTGGGTTTGTTAGGAAGGGACTTGCTATGCAAGTTAAAACATTCTATTACTTGTACACAAGAAGGGATACAAATTCAAACTAATAGCGATGATGAAACTTTCAATCAAACTGATGAAATATGTCCTCTCATTATGTTGTTTCCTGCCATGACAGTTAAACACTTGCCTGAAGAATTTCAGAACAGAGTAACGCAGAGAGTTTGGGATCTTTCTGGAAAAGATTTTGGACTTATTTGAGGTGTTGATCCAGTGAAAATAACTTTGAAGCCGAATGCAGTTCTCCTCAGAACGCCACAGTATCACATGGGCCCTGAAGTGTTTGAAGTTATTATCTCAGTAACTGCAGATTTTATTGAGCAGGGAGTTCCAAAAGAAATGAGGAACCTCCAATGTAATTCTCCAATTATGGGTTTGTGAATGACAAGTGGGAAATATTGCATAGTTCAGGATTTGAGAAAATTGAATGAAATTGTAGATTTCTGTTCTCCTGTAAAGCCAAATCCAGCAGTGATTTTATTCCAAATTCAATGTGAAGCAGAGTGGTTTTCAGTTATTTATTTGTTACAAGCATTTTTTCAGTGCCACTGCAGAAGGATAATCAGCTCCTCTTCTGTTTACGATTTGGCAACCGTTTATATTCATGGTGCATACTCAACAGGGGTTTTCAGAATCTCCGTCCATTTTAATCAGATCCTAAAGAAGAATATTTAGGGGCAGATTTAAGGAAAGTGGTGCTGCACCCAGTGCAGCGCCGCTATTCTTGTACCCTTAGTGCCCCACTACTGCCACCATGTGTGCACCATATTTAAAATACAGTGCAACATGGTGCAGAGTAGGGGACAATAGCATCATTTTTGTTGACGCTATTGATATACTCTGCAGGAGTAGCACCAAAATGTTGGCTCTACTCCTGAAGAGTACATAGGGGCCCATTTTAAAAAGTGGTATGCCCCCTTTTTATGCCTGCTATGATCAGGTGTTAAAAGTGTAGAAAAAATGGGGCAAGGAAATCTCTTAGATGTTCCTGCTCCATTTTTTCACCCCCTCCTAATGGAGGAACGTCCCACCTTGGTATACATTATGCCTGGCACAGGCATAATGTGGTGCAAGGGTTTACAAAGTGGCACAATGGAAGCATTACACCACTTTTTGAATATGGCACGTAGTATGTCACTTTAATGCCACATTTGGTTCAAAATAAATGCTGCAAATGTGGTGTAAGGTGGCACTATTGGTTTATAAATATGCCCCTTAGAGTCATTGAACATGCCATTTAAGTCTTCTTCAGTGCAGTACATTGATGACCTGATGGTTGTGTCCAATACACATGAAGCATGCAGACAAGATACCTTAGCCTTATTGAATCATTTTGGTGAAAATGGACATAAGGTTTCCCCTGCTAAAGTACGGTATTGTCAGAAAAAAGTAAAGTATTTGGGTCACCAAATTGAGAAAGGTGTGAGGAAAGTGTCCAGACAGAGAGTTGCACCAGTCATGCAAATGAGTCCCCCAGTTACACAGAGAGAGGTCAGAATTTTTTTGGGAATGGTGAGCAACTGTCACCAATGGTTCCTGCATTTTTCAGTAATTTTCAAACCGTTGCAGAGGTTGACACACAAGGAAGTCACAGATTCATTCCCCTTTGATGAAGAATGCATGAAAGCTTTTACTAAGTTGAGAGCGAGTTTGTGCAGAGCTGCAGCTTTGGGAATGCCTGAGTACACAAAAGGTTTTGCACTGTTTTGTCATGAACGTGATGGTTGTGGTCTTACTGTTTGACACAGACACATGGAGAAAGAAACAGGTCAGCGGAATATTTTTCTGACACATTGGATCCTGTAGCGGATGCTTTGCCTGGCTGTCTGAAAGCTGTAGCCAGTGCTGGTGTAGGTATCAGTGAATGTAAAGGCGTTGTGACGGACATCCTTTAACTGTCTATTTCCCTCACTCAATCAAGATTCTCTTGACCAGATTGAAAACCCAATATTTGGCCAGTGCCTGACCTACCCATTAAGAATTGATAATTCTTGAATCACTCAATGTTATGATTAAGAGGTGTTTGAGTTTGAACCTCGCCACATTAATGCCTGTAAATGATGATGATACAGTTGATGTTAATGAAATGGAACATGACTGCCTCGATGTTACTGAACTGTGCACCAAACTCAGACCTGATATCAGGATACTCCTTTAGAGGAGGGCGACCAAGTGGTCTTTGTTGATGGCTCCTGTTTGAGAGACAGTGAAGGTACTCTGAGAGCAGCTTATGCAGTTTGCATACTTTCAGGAGTAGTCGAAGCTCCATGGTTTCAAGGAGTCGTTTCTGCCCAAGTAGCCAAATTGGTTGCTCTTACCAGATCATGCTGCATATCTGAGCAGCTCAAAGTGACAATATTTACAGATAGTCAGTACGGATTTGGTGTTGTCCATGACTTTAGGCAGTTATGGCACCAGGAATCTTTCATGACCTCGTCTTGATCACCCATTCCAAATGGGAAAATAATTAATAACTTGTTAAATGCTCTACAGTTCCCTGGGAACATTGCCATTGTCAAGTGTGTGGCCCACCAGAGATCAAATGACTATGTATCATTGGGCAATGTCTATGCTTAACAAATTGCCAGATATTGTGCCCTCCATTGCATCACCTTCTATGAAGAGTGGAGTAATAAATGTGTCACCAATGACACAAATCAAAATTTCTTGCTGTCAGTGGTTGATACCAGGGATCAAATTAAGAGATTACAGGAAGAAGCAACAGAGGAAGAACACAGATGTTGAATAAAAGCAGGTTGCGTGCAAAGGGAGGAAGATGATGTCTGGATTTCAAATGAAGTGACAGTTGTGTTACCAGACTGTTTGCTGAACTCTATGGCAAGATATTATCATGGTCAGGTTCATCGCGGCAGAAATGCAATGATTCACACATTCAAACAGACATGGTTTAATCCCATATTTAGATTGGTTGTAGAAGCGGTTTGTCACAGATGCGTTACATGTCAACAAATGAATGTACGGAAATGTAAGGTGGTTGATTTGAGCTAAAAAGGCAGATCAGGAGGTCCATTCGACAGAATTCAACTTGACTTCATTGAGATGCCTGCAATGGATTAAAGTATGAGTTGATTATTTTGTGTATCTTTTCCAAGTGGATCAAGGCTTATCCAATACGTAGGAATGATATCCACACTGTAGCTGAGCTGCTGCTCTGCCCAAGGTATGGATTTCCGACATCTCTGGAATTAGATTGAGGAACTCATTTTGACAATGAGATCACAAAGTTTTTGTGTGCAGCACTGAACATTGAGCAAAAAATGAACATCAGTTACTGACCAGAGGCATCTGGATTGGTAGAGCAAACAAGTGGAACACTGAAAGCTTGATTGGTAAAGGTTTGTGCCTCAACAGCGTTGACCTGGCCTGATACATTGCCACTTGTCCTGATGAGAATGCATAGCACCCCTGACAGGAAAAAAGGTCTGTCTCCTGATGACATACCGATGGGTCATGCAATGAGACTACCAGTAGTATCTGCAAATGCACTTGTGAACAAAATAGATGACTTAGTGGTGGATTATTAAAAAGGTCTAGCTGATGTGGTTCGCTCTTTGCCTCATCAGATTGAAGCAGCAACAGTTCAAAAGGCCCAAGAACTGTGTCACAGCTTGAAAGCTGGTGACTGGGTCGTAGTGTAGTGCAGAAGACTTGCCTGGAGCCAAGGTGGAAAGGTCCATATCAATCATCCTGGTGATTACGATAGCTGTGAAGTGTGCTGGTCTTCCAAAATAGATACACACAAGCCACATGCACACAGTTCCGTCTCCTCTTGAAAGCACAGTCTGGTTCTGCAAGAGCAAATGTTGATGAAGAAGATGTTTGGCTTGACCAAGCTGTGAGGATGGAACCAGTGGCTGAAGCAGAAAACATACAGGCACAAGGGGTCTACATGCAAATGAAGGTCCAGACAAAGACACAGATAAAGGCAAAGCCAAAAATGTAAGCAGCCTACAAACAGACAAAAAGTACAGGAGAGCAAAGTCAAAATCAACTGATTCCTGCCAGTGCAGCAAACACTGTGAAAGCAGTTACAGCCAAAAATAGAATTGTGAAAGGAGACAATGGCCTGCAGCTACAAATGAACAGGTTGCTGATAAACTCCCATCAATAGCAGAAGCAGTGGAAGACTCAAATCAGAGTGAAGGTGAAGGTGGTGCTGTAAGGAAATCAAAAAGGAAAAGAGTGCCAAGTCGCAGATACTCTTCACCTGAATGGATCTACGTTGTCACAAATGAATGGGAGAACTAGTTTATGGCCTTTTGTTTTGACTGTGAAAATTCAGCTAAATATTCAGGAACTTGAAATTGCATTTGAACTGAGGCTTGAAATAACCTTGCCAATTGATCAACAAACACATTACAGTCTGGAAATTACAATAGATGATCAATAGAATTGAAATGAACATTTGAACTGATTTTGAGATCTCTTTGCTGAGCTCAAGAAGTTTCTTAATGATTGAGAACTGCTGTAAATAGTGCAAAGAGACTTTGAAAAGGAATTTGTGTTTTCATTTTTGCTCCCTTCGCCTTTTTATTCTTTTATTTTTATTTTATTTTCGTTCTGATTCTTTAGAAGCCATGAATCCTGATCAGGGCAACACAGTAGATTTAAATATGTGTGTATTGGTTTGATTATAGTGTGTATGATTGCAGGATTGAGTGTTTCAATGAAAGGAGATTTTCAAAGCCCAGCAACTCCAGTGCAGAGAATGACAACATCTAAGTAGGATACGTTTTATTGATTTAATTTCCAATTTCTATTATAGTTTGTTGTATGAGAATGTGGACACAGTGAATATGCGTGATTGTTATGTGTGTACACAAATTCCTTCGTCACTACAAGAGGAATCTCTAATCACAGCTTACCAGTAATTTATGGGATTAGGTGCAGTCTGTTAGTCATAGGTTTGTATACCCACGAGTGCAATATTTTTACACCAACTTTGATTTAGTCTTCTCTTTTGTTCCCATTAACCGGTATTTAAGTAGCATTGCAAAAACTAGGAACATAGAAATAGTAGGAGGTTTATTTGAGCCTCCACTGACTTTTTACACAGCATATGCATACCTGGATAACTTGCATTCTCACACAGTTAGAAAAGGAATTCATTAATCAGGTAGATGACAGAAGAAAAGCAATGAAAGAAACAATAGATAAGGGAATAGTTTTGAGAAAGGCATCATTTCATCACACACCAGATATACAATGATGCGTAGCTTTAGATAGGCAAAATGTAGGGAAGCTTTGTATACATCGTTCACAATCAAAAGCTGACCATAGGTCTGTAGGTATGAATAAATATAGACATGGGTTTTTGTTTGCGAGTGTATGGGATTTTATGCTAAATAGACAAGACTTCACTGTAGCTGGTGTCTATTACATCCGTGGTAAGAAAGCTTATCATAAATTGCCAAAAGGTAGGCATGGGACTGGCTATTTGGGAGTGGTTTTCCCAAAAATTTACCAAGTGGACAACATTGACAATCCAGAAGACATTAACAGACCTAAAATGAGATTTTGAAGAAGAGCACCTGGTTCAGTTATTACAGGAGCTATTTTTGGAGCTATTATTCTATCAGTGGAGTGATCTTAAATGACATTAAGATAAGGAAGCAATCAACAATTGCAGATAAGATGTCAAAGGATTTTTCAGGTGCAATGCTCTAATGGACACAGAAATGGTTGCGTCAAGGTCTGTGATTTTTCAGAACCGCTTTGAATTAGGCATTCTTTTAGCGAAAGAGGACAGAGTCTGCAGAGTTTTGAGATCACAACACTGTTGTACGTGCATTCCTAATAACAGCAAAAAGATAAGGACATACTTATCTAATCTGACAAACTTGAAAAATGAATGAAGTCACCTAAAAGAGAAAAATGCTTGGGAAACAGTAGGTGAAGGACTCTCTAAGGTAGGATCTTAGGGCCAGATGCAGGAAAATTGCAAATTGCGACTTGCAATTTGCGAGTCCTTCCGACTCGCAAATTGCAAGTCGCAATTTGCAATGCAGAACGGTGTCTCAGACACCGTCTGCGACTCGCTATGGGGTCGCAATGACACAACTCATTAATATTAATGAGGTGGGTCGCAAATTGCGGCCCAATAGCGAGTCTAGGCACTCGCAAACATGGAGGCCTGCTGTAGTCAGCAGACCTCCATGTTCGTGACTGCTTGTAAATAAAGCAGTTTTTTTTTTTTAAGTTTAGCCCGTTTTCCTTAAAGGAAAACGAGCTGCACTTAAAAAAAAAACGAAACCTTTAGTTTCGGTATTTTTTCAGGGCAGGCAGTGGTCCCTTGGACCACTACCTGCCCTGAAAAAATTGTTTTGGGTCCATTCACAAACTGGAAGGGGTCCCATGGGGACCCCTTCCAATTTGCGAGTGGGTTACCATCCACTTGAAGTGGATGGTAACTGCGACACCATTTGCGACCGCATATGCGGTCACAAATGGTATTGCATACCACTCCGAATCGCAAATAGGAAGGGAACACCCCTTCCTATTTGCGATTCTGAAATGCATATTGCGAGTCGGTCCCGACTCGCAATATGCATTTCTGCATGGCAAAGAGGCATTTGCACCTCGCAAACGGCGATTTTCGCAGTTTGCGACGCGCAAATCCTTTGCTACATCTGGCCCTAAGTTTGGTAACTTGGGAAATTGTTTTGTGAAAATTATCCTGAAACCTTTATTGATTGTGACACTGTGCATAATTTGTGCACTTGAACTTTACAAAGCTTACATTTTCTGGAGAAAACAAAGAGCAAATAATAAACAAACAAGGGAAGAAATGGAATTAGAGAAGGTGAAAACTAGGTATTTGGCAATTATCGCAAACCTGGACCAATGTGTTATCAAACTACAAGGTTTTGACTTGTCTCATTGTAATTGTGATGGCATTGCTGTCAGAGGAGGGACTGGGAGGGAGCAACATTTATTAATTAAATAGTGGCATAGACATAGCATAAGGCAGCTAATAAATCTGTAGTTTTAAGGCCTTACAGAGAAAATATTGTATGAAAGAAAACGTCCACAGTTAAAATTGGGTTGACATTTGTGCCTGCTAACCATATTTTGATATCACATTTAATATGAAACATTTTGAGTTCATACCTGTGTGAATTATTAATGAATATTATCATGAGAATATTATTTTTATACAGAAAAATTAGAAATAAAATGTACTATGAGTATTAAGTGAATTTGAATTAAACACACTTATGTTGAATTAAAAAAGTAAAATAATTACATGTTTAGAACTGTTCTGACAACATGAATAATGTTTGAAATAAAATAATTTGCTTTGCTTATGTCATTTGATTATTAAGGTCCACGAAGAATTACTTAATGTAGTATTTGTATTAACGTGCATCAGGCTTTCTTAACATGACTAGGCCTGGAAGGTTTATTTTGGAAGCAGTCATGCACAATTTTACTCATGTTTTCTGCCGCCCTCTGACCTGAATTGTTTCCCAGGCAGCAAATGTAATGTTGAATTTTTTATTGTATTACAGTAGAAGAGCGTGTTTCAAATTCAGTTAATGTAACAATATTTGTACTAGCTGTCGAATGGAGCATGAAGTCACTGAACTCATGTGAAAGAATATTAGCTTACTTTATTGTGGATCGTGTGAAAGGAACTGTATGTTTAAAATTATTAGAAAATGTAATATTTTGGCAGAACCATATGAAGTCATAGTAGGGATCAATGGACCTTTGCTCAAGAAAATTCAAAAAGTTGCAAACTTGGTGGTGCCATATGCAATGATTGAATGCTGAAACTGATGGCTATAATGTGCCCACCTGAAGGACCAACCAAATGGATTTTGGTTGTTTTACTTATTGAAGAACTTGGAAACATAGAGTTAGTTCACTCTTGTCTTGAAGCTATTCAGAACTCTGTCCACTTATGTGTTGAGTCTGCTCTCCCATTCTCATCACTAAGTCCCCTGGTGAGATTCCCCATCATAGTTTTAACTGCCCTATTCTGTAGTGTGCAGCTCCTTTACTGCACTGTTCTGATGCTGCAGTCAACCGACGCCATAAGATAGTGACCATTCTGTCTTGATGAATCAATGCAGTCTGGTGTCCCATGATGAGAGGCATAACTAAATGTGGTTTCTTATTTCCCTTTTTAGCTCAGTGACTTACACCACCATATTTTTGTAGTGAGTTATTTAGTTGGATGCTTTCCAAATTATTTTTGTCTTCTTTTATTTTGGCTTTTGCCCGCATGTGTTAGACCGTTCCCACACATGCAAGCCCCAATTCTGGTTAGTTTTAGGAATGGTCCAGCTCTGAAATTATTTGTGAAAACTGTGTTTGCTGATTTATTGATGCCACAATCATCTACTTTGAAATCTGATAATAATGTTCATATTTTGTTGTTACTAACCTACATTATTCTTCTGGAGTGTTTATGAGTATTAATGTTTAGCCGGTTGAATCTTTTCAGACATTTTGTCAACCTGTGGTTTTCATGTATGTTTATAATTTAGTGTTGCACACCATTTATGTAACTTTGGTTTTGAGATTGTAACAAAGCTTTGAAACTTGTGTTAAGTTTGATTTAGTGTTCAAGTTGTTATGGCGTTTAATATTGTTTATGGTATAATGTCATTGATTTGTGATTGAATGATTTCTGATTACTGCCTCTGTCACCAAGTCCAAAGATCTGGTCGACCTCAATGGGTGAGCTTTGTGATGGTGTCTCACCTGCGCTGCTGTGGTTTCTGAATCTGAGGTGGAAAGAAGACCTCTGCGGACACGCCAGCAATAATACATGATCAGGAGTGCTTAAAAGAAAATCCACATTTTTTGTATGAAGGGCTCTAATAGGACTGGCCTGATACAACACAATACTGATAATGTAATCAAATACTGTTAGGTGAAAACTTCACATGTAACTGGATGCCATCACTGCTGCATAGATATTTTTCCCTTGCTATAATGATGCCAATTTTAACAGTTTAAGCATTGTTTGTATGTCAGACTATCAAAGTCATTAATATAGCCCCACAATCATTGTACTACTGAATGTCAACGCCAGCAATATTGTGGCATAATCATGCCCAGGACAAAATATTGAGAGAGAAAATATAGAAATATAAGTGAATATAGAGAAATATAGATTTGGTATTTCTAACTCCACATCCATGTACCTTGAAGTTATAAGTACCACATAGATACATACATGTGGACTTACTTACCTGTCAATATTTGATTTTCAACATACTATCCTCGATATTCTCTCCGATCAATATTGTTTATTCAATATTCATAAGGCACTCCACTCATATTAATATCATAGCCAAAAAAATGATGACCAAAATTTGTCAATGGTTTGAAACCACAATTGGGTGCGTGTAGCGGCAGTGAATGAAGAATTTCCAAAATATATTTATGAGAAGAGAAAATTCATACATGAATGAATGCAGACAATTAAATGACTCTTGGAATTGCAGAAAGGAGCATGGAGTGAAATCATTGAATATGTGTTTAACCCATATTATACCTTTTTGCCTCCAAGACCTCCAGTACAGGGATTTATTATTTATAGTAATAAGATAACTAAACTATAAGGGAGACTATAAAAATAGTTTTGAGATAGAGATTGAGTTTGATAACAAGTCTGTTTAAATAGCAGTGAATAAGTGGTGTTTTTGGTAAGGAGAGAGCATCTGTAGGAGAGAAAGGAGCAAGTAGGGAGTATTCAGTGTCGGCCTACAAGGAAGTAAGGGCCAGATGTACGAATAATTTTACTAGTCACAAACAGCACATTTGGTGGCTTCCGAGAGGTCAAATGCATTTTGGCAAGCACCAACCCCAGTTTGCAAGTCATTAACCTATTACCGACTCGCAACATAGGGTTAACAAGTCACTATTAGAAGGGGGCATGTAAAGGGTGTCCTATTCCATTAATGTTTTGTGACCGGAATGCAGTTGCAAAGCATTCACATTTTACAGACTCCGTAGAAGAAGTTATAACCCACTCACAAACAGGAAGGTGCCCCCAAGGGAACCCAGTCCCCTTTCTGAATGTGGGTGATAACACTTGTTGAGAGCAGGCAGTGACCCTATAGACCACTGCCTGCTCTTAAAAATGAATAGAAAATTTTTCAGTTTTATTTTTGTAATGCATCCTCATTTCCTTTAAGGAAAATGGGCTGCATTCCAAGAAAAAAAAGATTGCTTTATTTGAAAAGCAATCACAGACATGGTGGTCAGCTGACCCCAGCAGGCCACCATGTCTGTAATTGTGCCCACTCCTAAATGGGACACAAATTCTGACCTGCCTCATGAATAATATTGAGGAAGGTATCTTGTGATGCATTTGGGAATCACAAATAGTGTTAAACACACTGTTGAACATAGCTGCTTACAACTTCTTAATAGCAATTCACAAAACTCTGCATTTGGGAAATCACAAACCCAAAGCTAAGTACATCTGGCTGTCAATGAGGAAGGTAATGTTAGGAGCCATTTAGAAGCTTATCTCAGCAGAAAGCTTTGTGATAACTTTGAAAATTAGTACCACCCTCTGTAAAAGTTTTCTTAAATTGCAACAAGGAAATTCTGGATTTTTTATAGAAATTTTAAGGGAATAGAGTCTAGTCTTGTAAAGTATGAGGGAGGTATATATACTGGGATGATAGACAAAATGTATAAAGCAAGAAAAGGTGTAATCTTCATTTTGATGGAGTCAAGATTACCTCACCAAGATAAGAACAATGGTGTCCAAGAAGATACGAGTTTATTCGACTAAGTGCTTCATTCAAGCTTATTGTTTAATAGAGTTAGTGAACCAAATATATAATTTTAGTATTCTTCCAATGAAAACAAGTAGAATCAAAAGAATGTTTAGGACAATATTTGGTAAGGGGCAGTTTTGTCTGAATTATCTTGTAACCTGATAATAAAGAAAAGTTAGAAATTTCATGAAAGGAGGCCGGAATAGTAAGGTTAGGATTAGAAAGAAAAAAGAGAGTTTCAAGTGTTTATCCCCATATTTGAAACCTGTTATGAGAGTTTGCTTGAGAATTCAGGAGAGGTAGGTTTCGAGAGCTAAAACAAATAAGAGGGGAGATAAAGGCATCCTTGTCAAACTCGTTGTTGTAATTGAAAATATTGGGAAACACATTCATTAACGAGGACAGAACCTCTTGGAGAGGTAGAGAGAAGAGAAATAAGAAAGGTAATATTGGGACTGAAGCCATGCTAAGTGAAAGAGTTAAGTAAAAAGGTACAGTCGATCCTAAAAAATGCCTTTTCTGCGTCTATAGCAACTGCAGTTAAGGAAGGATGAAGAAGACACTCTGTTTAATACGCTACAGAATAATCTAAAATTGCCAGATCTCAGCCTACCTTTAAAAAATCCAGATTGTTCCTTAACTATCAATCAATTATGGTAAAAGGGGTTTGAGTCGCAGAGCTAATAATTTAGCAAAAATGGTATAGTCTACAATTAGAAGACAGATAGGTGGATAATCTTTGCTCTGCATAGGATTGCAAACATCCCTATTAATGAGACAAATGATTGCTTCATGAAAAGTACCTCCAGTTGTACTCATATTATAGAAAAAATGAAAAATGTGTAAAATGTTTAGGGAGCAGTATATTAGAAAAGTGTAGTCAAAGCTCCACTGTGAAACCATCAGGTCCTGGAGTCTTGTCTTTTTTAACAGCTCGGAGAGCTTTGGAAATTCCTGAGAGTGATATTTCATTCTAAAGGGAGGAAAAAGTAAGATTTTCTTGAATGGGAGGAATGGTGTCTTTCAAATATGTATCAATAAGAGCAGGGTTTGCAGGAGATTCCAGAATATATATAGTTTTTTAGAACTTCTTAAACTCCTCCAAAATATCTTGATCTTTAAACATCCGCTTTCCATTGGATAACTCAATTGATTGAACATTGATACATTGTTTCTCGGACCTTCAAATAGCTAGCCAGCAGCGTTCCCATTTCATTACACAGTCCATAGTAGTGAGCATTACTACAGAGTAAAAATGGGTGAAACATTATCTGTAGTTATTTTTTTAATTAAATTTAGCCTGAATAAGTTCGTCTAAATTAGTTCCAGAGGCCGAGGAATAAAATTGATGATCTAGGCTTTTATAGTAGGGAGTAATGATTTGTGTTGTTTGGCAAATTGTCCCTTTTTTCTAGAGACAAAATTAATCATATGAACAGCAGCCTTAAAAGTGTCTAATAATAATTAGGGAGATGCATCATAGTCTGTATGAGTGCAAAAAACTCTTCAGCAAAAGAACCGAAAGAGGTGAAAAAAGCTTGATCAAGGAAAAGAGAAATTAATGAACCTTCATCTGCTAGATTTGGGATGTGTTGGGGTTCGATCTAAATCTGTAATAACAGCAGCATGATCAGAGATTACAATAGGCTCAATAGTGGAATTACTAAGATTCTGGGACAGTGGTTTGCTAACAAAGATATGATCAAGTCCATAGAGGGATCCATGTGGAAAGGAGTAAAAAGAGAACTCCTTATTAGAAGGGTTAAAGAGTCTCCTTGAATCTACCAGGTGTTTTTGGGACATAGTGAAGTCTAATTGCTTATGGGTTTCTTAGGGTATAAATCTAACTGGAGATTGACAGTCTGTTAAAGAATCCATAATTTGATTTACAATCTCCTCCTAGAATAAAACAGAATTTCTATGTTAAGAAATTTCTTAGATATATTGGGCCAGAAAGAGTAGTCTTATTGGGTGGGAATATAAACCTATAAAAACAGTTAAAAGAATGTCAATGTAAAGCAATTTATTAATCAGCCATCAACCTTCAGTATATATTTCTTGAACAACAGTTGTACATTTCAATTTTTTGTGACATAAGATAATAGCTTGACTTTTCTTATCAGTCCCTAGTGACACAAAAACTGAACCTTCCCAACTGCTTTTGAGCTATGAAGTCTCCAAATCAGTGAGGTGAGTTTCCTGAAGGAGGACTAAATCTGAATCATAGGTGGCCAAAATAAGTAAAATGTTCTGCCTTTTGATAAGATTAGAAAAACCTTTTTACATTCCAATAAATAATCCTGAATGTTGCAAACAACAAATACATATATATATCTGGAGTGTAGTAGGGAAATGAGTAAAATAGGTAAGAGAAAGGGGTGGAAAAAGAGAAGAGAAAGAAAAGAAGAAAAGATGACTGAGAACAAATACCTTAATGTGCGACAAGTAGGAAAATGGGATGGTGAGACACAGATGGAGATGGCACAACAAACAAGGAACAATGTACCACACAGGAACGTGACAAAAGAAGAATTAAAAATAAAAGGTGTAAGGGTTTGTGATTGCATGTGGGGGGAAAAAAGGAGAAAAAGGGTGAACAACAAAACAACAACCGGTGGGAAACATCCTTTCAAAGAAACTATAAAAGTTTAAAAGTTTAAAACTTATTAAAATGTTGCAGGAAGTTTTAGCATGATGAGGGACCTGATGTATCCGTTGCACCTGCTATTTGGCCATTTTCCTGAGTTCAGATAGATCCTCAAACAAAGTAGTATGGAAGGTGACTTTAAAGATACAAGAATGAAATAGGCCATAGCTAGCTCCTAAATATCAAAGTGCAGGTCAAAGGTTGAAAAATTATTTTCGTCTATTAGCTGTAGTGGTAGAAGCATGCTGTTAGATGAAAATCTTCTGGCCCTACCACATAACTTGGTTTTTGAATGTAGCTGCATTAAAGACCTTCCAAAGGTCTGTGAAGTCCAGAAAGGAAATAATCATGCCTTGTGATTTGGCAGTTGGTGCAGTGGA
This sequence comes from Pleurodeles waltl, assembly GCF_031143425.1. NCBI lineage: Eukaryota > Metazoa > Chordata > Amphibia > Caudata > Salamandridae > Pleurodeles > Pleurodeles waltl. The sequence goes on from NC_090438.1 coordinate 407,756,494, forward strand.
CCTAGTTTATGCCACATTGGATGTTTACGTTTGTTGATGAAGGTAAGTCACATGATCCTCTCCCTCATTACCCTCAAGGAGACTACATATGCGTAAGTTAACACCCCTTTTTTCTGCTTTCTGGAGCTTCTGATTGTTTTTTCAACAGAAGGATGTCTTTTTCCAAAGCAGCAATTTTATTTATTTAATCTTAGATATCACTGACACAGTGCTCTATTGAGGGCATTCTTATTTCCATAATTGACCTGTTATCGTCCAGATGTTGGTTCCACCTGTTTGTTTCCTTAATAAATGACCATAGGACTCTGATTCCCTCTAGTAAACTCTACAAGGAAATAGGAGAGGATGTTTTTCAGGAAGAGGGTCTTGCTTGAGCATCTTATTGGTAGAGGATGGTGATTGTGATTTCTATGAGGCAACTGCCAAATTTGTAGACAAAAGTTTGACAGAATGTGCAATACCAACAGAGGTTAGAGAACCATCCACTAAATGTTCCCCAGATGACAGGCCTGAAACTTTGATAGTGATACTTTTCACCTTGCTGGTAGACAGTGTCTTCTTTAATCTGCTCATATACCAATTTGAATTAAGGTCTCTCAAAATAAATATCAGTATATGAGTTACCAATCAATCAGTTAATCAGTACTTGTAGAGTGTGGCTTGTCACCTGTGAGGGTTGTTGATCCCAGTCACAATTCCAGGTCATGAGTCGCTTCCTGAAATTTGTCATTGAGGGTGAAGTACAGAGGTAGAGAGGGAGGGTGTTCCAGGACTTTGCTGCAAGGTTGCGGAAGGAGTGGTTTCCGTTGGGGCTATGGTGAATGCATGGTGTCTGCGCAAGGGAGGCAGAGAGAAGGTTTCTGTGAGTGATATTAGAATAATGAGTTAATGAAAAGACAAGTGGGTTAAAATGGTCACTGCAATATAACTGACTGCCTCTTTGACACCAAGTAGAAAGAGTATTAATTATTTCAACATGTTTGCCAATGCACTGCCCTTGTTTATCTGGTGGTTAATAGAAAAGGGAGGGTGAAAAACCTGTTGTAGTTTGAAATTACTTAAAGCTGCCCTGAGATGCAGTACAATGAGGATTAACAAATGATGATACAAAGTTCATGAAAGGAAAAGCCTTCTTTTGTTGAATTATTGCTGGTGTGAAAGGACTATATCATATGCACAGTAATTTCCTCAGCCAACACAATGAAACATTTCAAATAGCGGCCATGGATCTCAGAGCAATGCCAACAGTTTTAAATAAAGGAATGCGGGCACATTTAGATGTTGGAGGAGAGCAGCACTATTCTGTACATTGTCTGGTAGATGAGGGAGAAGAGTTGCCCCCCTGAACAGATGTTACAGCAGCATAATTGGTGACTGTGGTTCCCATGCAGCATCTGAGCAGCCAACTTTAGTGAGTCCAAGTCACACTCCCCTCAAACCTTCCTATTAAAATTATTATTTTTCTTTAATTTATATTTGTTTGCAAGTTAAACAAAATATGTTATCATTTGTGTATGTGTTTAATTAATGCATGTTTCTGTAGTTTTAGTGTATTGTTTTGTGGTTCAAATCATCAACAGGGTTAGGCTGTGGTCCCTGGCTAGACGGGCAATGTTTAAAGCACTTTGCATGGTCCACAGAATTAATGGAAAAGCAAAAACTGGGAAACTACATTGATGGAAGCAAAATCATGGAAAACCAATTGTAGGGTAATACATATTTTAGGAAATGTAAAAGAAAATAATCAAATGAACCTTTTCTAAAGAAAAGGCCATTTTAAGGTAAATTCCAAAATTACATTGAATTTGGAACGAGTTTAGGGGTACTGAGGGTTTTTTGGGTTTGGAGATTAGTGATGTTTAAGAGTGAGGAGAGGTATACAGAGGTCAAGTATCAGTGGAGTTCAGGGGTACAAAAGGGTTTTTAAAGTTCAGCGATGAGTGGCATCAAGGGTTGGTGAGGATTTTTTAGCAATTGAGATTGGGTGGAGTTTAAATCTGATAAGGCATTTTTAAGGTTTACAGATCAGCCGACTGTAGGCGTATTGAGAGGGTTTTATGGTTGAGGGATGGGTGGAGTGTACAGGTGTTGAAAGTTGTTTATGGTTCACGGATGGGCAGAGTTTAGGTCTGGTGAAGGGGTTTTAAGATTTAGTGGTGGGTAGAGATTAGGGGAGGTGAAAGGTTTTTAAGATTTAAAAATGGGTGCAGATAGGCTTAGAAAGGGGATTTTAAGTGACAGTGATGGGTGGAGTTAAGAATGATGCAAGGCTTTAAGAGAGTATATGTTGTTATAGCAGGTGTTGCCGAATTTGAAATTTTGGAACCAGGTTTGAGTCCCAGCAGTGGCTCAAGGTCTTGTGTTTTTGGGGAATCTCTTAATTTCCCTGTGCCCCAAAAAGTGAAGCTAGCTTTGTGTAATGTAACTGGTGCTCATGTAATGGGCTTCAATGCCCTTGGACCAAGTTTGAGCTATATAATACTGCACAAAAAAACATAAATCCGGGATAGGTTGAGTTTAGATGTAGAAAGGAGCTTTTAGGGCTCAAGGATGGCTGGAGTTTAAAGGTGGTTAGGGTTTTCAGTGGTGTGGGATTGATTGTGTTTAGGAGTAATGAAGGGTTTTTAGGGATCTGGGATGAGTGTTGCTTGGGGTGGTGAAGTGTATGTACGAGTCAGGGAGAGATGGTATTTAGGGGTGAGAGGGGTTTCCTTTGGGGGTTCAAGGATGGGTGGAGTTTAAGGGTGGTTTGGGTTTTAAGGGATCTGGCATGGGTGTGGTTAGCAATGTGTTTTTTTAGGGGTGAGGAATGGGTGGAGTTTAGTAGTGGTGAGGGATTTGTACCAATCAGAGATGGATTGAGGTTAGGGGTAGAAAGGACTTTTGGAGTTAAAGGATGAGTACAGTTTAGGGGTCAGGGATCAGTAGAGTTTGGGATTGTGAGGATGATTTAGGGGTTTGAGTATCATGAAGTTTAGGGGCGGAAAGGGTATTTAGGGTTTAAGGATGGTTAGAAGTTAGGGGTCAAGAATGGTTGTAGTTTAGGCATGATGATGGGGATTTTAGTGGGAAATATACATAAAAAATTTCTAATAATTGGTTTCAACTAATTTGTAAATGCTGTTTAACCTGCAAATTTCATTCAACAGTACAGCTGAAATGGTTTCTCAATAATAGCATTTATAAAAATGTCCATAGAATTGTTTTTCTGTTTTTTGAGGTAGAGGCAGGCTCTGGATATTTGCTGCGTCACTGTTCAAAATTGGACAAACTATACTAGTCACACTTAACCATTGCAAGTTAATAGCATGCAAAGTTCTGTTGTAGCCCCATTGTTCAGTTTGTGACTGGCTCCTCACTCTTTTGCCCCATAGATTGCTACAACTGTGGATGAATAGGAGATGGAGACATACCCCAGTGTACAGACCCCTGGTGGACTTGGCAACATTTGAGGACAGGCACATCATCCTCACCTATAGACTTGACAGGGCCACAATCACAGAGCTGTGTGCCCAATTGCAGCCTGACCTGATATCTGCTATCCGTCACCCCACTGGGATTCCCCATCTTGTGCAAGTTCTGTCTGTGCTCCATTTCCTGGCAACTGGTTCTTTCCAAGTGACAAATGGCTTGGCAGGAGGAATGTCACTGCCAATGTTCTCAATAGTGCTGACCAGAGTGTTGTCTGCCCTGATAAAATACATGTGCAGCTACATTGTTTTCCCCCAGGTTGAAGATATGGCCATAGTGAAGGCCAAGTTCTATGCAATGGGACATATCCCAAGATAATTGGGGTGATAGATGGAACACATATTGCATTTGTGCCCCCCCGTCAAAACGAAAAGGTGTTCAGAATCGTAAGAGTTTCCATTCTATGAATGTACAGATGGGGTGCTTGGCAGACCAGTATATCTACCACATCAGTGGTTCCCAACCTTTTGACTTCTGTGGACCTATAAAAACAGTTAAAAGAATGTCAATGTAAAGCAATTTATTAATCAGCCATCTACCTTCAGTATATATTTCTTGAACAACAGTTGTACATTTCAATTTTTTGTGACATAAGATAATAGCTTGACTTTTCTTGTCAGTCCCTAGTGACACAAAAACTGAACCTTCCCAACTGCTTTTGAGCTATGAAGTCTCCAAATCAGTGAGGTGAGTTTCCTGAAGGAGGACTAAATCTGAATCATAGGTGGCCAAAATAAGTAAAATGTTCTGCCTTTTGATAAGATTAGCAAAACCTTTTTACATTCCAATAAATAATCCTGAATGTTGCAAACAACAAATACATATATATATCTGGAGTGTAGTAGGGAAATGAGTAAAATAGGTAAGAGAAAGGGGTGGAAAAAGAGAAGAGAAAGAAAAGAAGAAAAGATGACTGAGAACACATACCTTAATGTGCGACAAGTAGGAAAATGGGATGGTGAGACACAGATGGAGATGGCACAACAAACAAGGAACAATGTACCACACAGGAACGTGACAAAAGAAGAATTAAAAATAAAAGGTGTAAGGGTTTGTGATTGCATGTGGGGGGAAAATGGGATGGTGAGACACAGATGGAGATGGCACAACAAACAAGGAACAATGTACCACACAGGAACGTGACAAAAGAAGAATTAAAAATAAAAGGTGTGAGGGTTTGTGATTGCATGTGGGGGGAAAAAAGGAGAAAAAGGGTGAACAACAAAACAACAACCGGTGGGAAACATCCTTTCAAAGAAACTATAAAAGTTTAAAAGTTTAAAACTTATTAAAATGTTGCAGGAAGTTTTAGCATGATGAGGGACCTGATGTATCCGTTGCACCTGCTATTTGGCCATTTTCCTGAGTTCAGATAGATCCTCAAACAAAGTAGTATGGAAGGTGACTTTAAAGATACAAGAATGAAATAGGCCATAGCTAGCTCCTAAATATCAAAGTGCAGGTCAAAGGTTGAAAAATTATTTTCGTCTATTAGCTGTAGTGGTAGAAGCATGCTGTTAGATGAAAATCTTCTGGCCCTACCACATAACTTGGTTTTTGAATGTAGCTGCATTAAAGACCTTCCAAAGGTCTGTGAAGTCCAGAAAGGAAATAATCATGCCTTGTGATTTGGCAGTTGGTGCAGTGGACCTAGTTTATGCCACATTGGATGTTTACGTTTGTTGATGAAGGTAAGTCACATGATCCTCTCCCTCATTACCCTCAAGGAGACTACATATGCGTAAGTTAACACCCCTTTTTTCTGCTTTCTGGAGCTTCTGATTGTTTTTTCAACAGAAGGATGTCTTTTTCCAAAGCAGCAATTTTATTTATTTAATCTTAGATATCACTGACACAGTGCTCTATTGAGGGCATTCTTATTTCCATAATTGACCTGTTATCGTCCAGATGTTGGTTCCACCTGTTTGTTTCCTTAATAAATGACCATAGGACTCTGATTCCCTCTAGTAAACTCTACAAGGAAATAGGAGAGGATGTTTTTCAGGAAGAGGGTCTTGCTTGAGCATCTTATTGGTAGAGGATGGTGATTGTGATTTCTATGAGGCAACTGCCAAATTTGTAGACAAAAGTTTGACAGAATGTGCAATACCAACAGAGGTTAGAGAACCATCCACTAAATGTTCCCCAGATGACAGGCCTGAAACTTTGATAGTGATACTTTTCACCTTGCTGGTAGACAGTGTCTTCTTTAATCTGCTCATATACCAATTTGAATTAAGGTCTCTCAAAATAAATATCAGTATATGAGTTACCAATCAATCAGTTAATCAGTACTTGTAGAGTGTGGCTTGTCACCTGTGAGGGTTGTTGATCCCAGTCACAATTCCAGGTCATGAGTCGCTTCCTGAAATTTGTCATTGAGGGTGAAGTACAGAGGTAGAGAGGGAGGGTGTTCCAGGACTTTGCTGCAAGGTTGCGGAAGGAGTGGTTTCCGTTGGGGCTATGGTGAATGCATGGTGTCTGCGCAAGGGAGGCAGAGAGAAGGTTTCTGTGAGTGATATTAGAATAATGAGTTAATGAGAAGACAAGTGGGTTAAAATGGTCACTGCAATATAACTGACTGCCTCTTTGACACCAAGTAGAAAGAGTATTAATTATTTCAACATGTTTGCCAATGCACTGCCCTTGTTTATCTGGTGGTTAATAGAAAAGGGAGGGTGAAAACCTGTTGTAGTTTGAAATTACTTAAAGCTGCCCTGAGATGCAGTACAATGAGGATTAACAAATGATGATACAAAGTTCATGAAAGGAAAAGCCTTCTTTTGTTGAATTATTGCTGGTGTGAAAGGACTATATCATATGCACAGTAATTTCCTCAGCCAACACAATGAAACATTTCAAATAGCGGCCATGGATCTCAGAGCAATGCCAACAGTTTTAAATAAAGGAATGCGGGCACATTTAGATGTTGGAGGAGAGCAGCACTATTCTGTACATTGTCTGGTAGATGAGGGAGAAGAGTTGCCCCCCTGAACAGATGTTACAGCAGCATAATTGGTGACTGTGGTTCCCATGCAGCATCTGAGCAGCCAACTTTAGTGAGTCCAAGTCACATTCCCCTCAAACCTTCCTATTAAAATTATTATTTTTCTTTAATTTATATTTGTTTGCAAGTTAAACAAAATATGTTATCATTTGTGTATGTGTTTAATTAATGCATGTTTCTGTAGTTTTAGTGTATTGTTTTGTGGTTCAAATCATCAACAGGGTTAGGCTGTGGTCCCTGGCTAGACGGGCAATGTTTAAAGCACTTTGCATTGTCCACAGAATTAATGGAAAAGCAAAAACTGGGAAACTACATTGATGGAAGCAAAATCATGGAAAACCAATTGTAGGGTAATACATATTTTAGGAAATGTAAAAAAAAATAATCAAATGAACCTTTTCTAAAGAAAAGGCCATTTTAAGGTAAATTCCAAAATTACATTGAATTTGGAACGAGTTTAGGGGTACTGAGGGTTTTTTGGGTTTGGAGATTAGTGATGTTTAAGAGTGATGAGAGGTATACAGAGGTCAAGTATCAGTGGAGTTCAGGGGTACAAAAGGGTTTTTAAAGTTCAGCGATGAGTGGCATCAAGGGTTGGTGAGGATTTTTTAGCAATTGAGATTGGGTGGAGTTTAAATCTGATAAGGCATTTTTAAGGTTTACAGATCAGCCGACTGTAGGCGTATTGAGAGGGTGTTATGGTTGAGGGATGGGTGGAGTGTACAGGTGTTGAAAGTTGTTTATGGTTCACGGATGGGCAGAGTTTAGGTCTGGTGAAGGGGTTTTAAGATTTAGTGGTGGGTAGAGATTAGGGGAGGTGAAAGGTTTTTAAGATTTAAAAATGGGTGCAGATAGGCTTAGAAAGGGGATTTTAAGTGACAGTGATGGGTGGAGTTAAGAATGATGCGAGGCTTTAAGAGAGTATATGGTGTTATAGCAGGTGTTGCCGAATTTGAAATTTTGGAACCAGGTTTGAGTCCCAGCAGTGGCTCAAGGTCTTGTGTTTTTGGGGATTCTCTTAATTTCCCTGTGCCCCAAAAAGTGAAGCTAGCTTTGTGTAATGTAACTGGTGCTCATGTAATGGGCTTCAATGCCCTTGGACCAAGTTTGAGCTATATAATACTGCACAAAAAAACATAAATCCGGGATAGGTGGAGTTTAGATGTAGAAAGGAGCTTTTAGGGCTCAAGGATGGCTGGAGTTTAAATGTGGTTAGGGTTTTCAGGGGTGTGGGATCGATTGTGTTTAGGAGTAATGAAGGGTTTTTAGGGATCTGGGATGAGTGTTGCTTGGGGTGGTGAAGTGTATGTACGAGTCAGGGAGAGATGGTATTTAGGGGTGAGAGGGGTTTCCTTTGGGGGTTCAAGGATGGGTGGAGTTTAAGGGTGGTTTGGGTTTTAAGGGATCTGGCATGGGTGTGGTTAGCAATGTGTTTTTTTAGGGGTGAGGAATGGGTGGAGTTTAGTAGTGGTGAGGGATTTGTACCAATCAGAGATGGATTGAGGTTAGGGGTAGAAAGGACTTTTGGAGTTAAAGGATGAGTACAGTTTAGGGGTCAGGGATCAGTAGAGTTTGGGATTGTGAGGATGATTTAGGGGTTTGAGTATCATGAAGTTTAGGGGCGGAAAGGGTATTTAGGGTTTAAGGATGGTTAGAAGTTAGGGGTCCAGAATGGTTGTAGTTTAGGCATGATGATGGGGATTTTAGTGGGAAATATACCTAAAAATTTTCTATTAATTGGTTTCAACTAATTTGTAAATGCTGTTTAACCTGCAAATTTCATTCAACAGTACAGCTGAAATGGTTTCTCAATAATAGCATTTATAAAAATGTCCATAGAATTGTTTTTCTGTTTTTTGAGGTAGAGGCAGGCTCTGGATATTTGCTGCGTCACTGTTCAAAATTGGACAAACTATACTAGTCACACTTAACCATTGCAAGTTAATAGCATGCAAAGTTCTGTTGTAGCCCCATTGTTCAGTTTGTGACTGGCTCCTCACTCTTTTGCCCCATAGATTGCTACAACTGTGGATGAATAGGAGATGGAGACATACCCCAGTGTACAGACCCCTGGTGGACTTGGCAACATTTGAGGACAGGCACATCATCCTCACCTATAGACTTGACAGGGCCACAATCACAGAGCTGTGTGCCCAATTGCAGCCTGACCTGATATCTGCTATCCGTCACCCCACTGGGATTCCCCATCTTGTGCAAGTTCTGTCTGTGCTCCATTTCCTGGCAACTGGTTCTTTCCAAGTGACAAATGGCTTGGCAGGAGGAATGTCACTGCCAATGTTCTCAATAGTGCTGACCAGAGTGTTGTCTGCCCTGATAAAATACATGTGCAGCTACATTGTTTTCACCCAGGTTGAAGATATGGCCACAGTGAAGGCCAAGTTCTATGCAATGGGACATATCCCAAGATAATTGGGGTGATAGATGGAACACATATTGCATTTGTGCCCCCCCGTCAAAACGAAAAGGTGTTCAGAATCGTAAGAGTTTCCATTCTATGAATGTACAGATGGGGTGCTTGGCAGACCAGTATATCTACCACATCAGTGGTTCCCAACCTTTTGACTTCTGTGGACCCCCACTTTATCATTAATGGAACCCAGGGGCCCCCACTGAATCATCACTGGAATCCGGGGCCCCCCACTGAGTCATTACCGGAAGCTTGGGACCTAATTTGTCATTATTTGTTAATATTTTTTCATTTCCTAAGCAGTCGCAGACCCCCTGAGAGGGCTTTGTGGACCCCCAGCGTGCCCCGGACCACAGGTTGGGAACCACTGTACCACATCAATGCTAAGTATCCTGTATTGGTGCATGATGCCTTTGTCCTGAGGAATAGCAATAGAATGTGATGGCCCAAGTACAGAGGCACAGGGTGTAGCTAATAGGTGAGCCCTGGTCCCCACCAAGTATATGTTTTTTTGGGATTGCTGTGGCACAGCCATGCTGCTATTTCTTACTTCTATGCCCACTTACTGTACCCTTTGGCAATTCATTTTACAGATGTTGGTGACCTCACATATGCTCCTGGTGTGATCACTGCAGCCAGCTATAGGTAATACACCTATGCTCATTTTCCGAACAGTTGAATTACAATGTCTGTACCTGTTGAAAAAATTCATACTTAAAAAGTTTGACATACTCAAAAATTATTTTTTTCCAAGGGTGTTTACTTAAGTGCTAAAAATGGAGGTGCAAGTGCAATTGGATTGGGTGATGATGGAGAAAAGTCCAGGGTATAGTTCCAGTCTATTTGTAGCACAGGTGCATTGTCCAAGGGGATATAGGAAGGGGAGCAATGGCAGTTCAAGGTAGACAGGGTGAGGGTGTATAGGGTGATGTGTTGGGGTGTGTGATGTGAGGTGTGTGAGTGGTGTATGAGTGTAAGTAGTGTGTGGCTCTAGTTTTGTATGTGGTCTTGGGGTCTGTCTCATGCCAATGCTTTGTAGTCGGAAAGGGTTGTGGGAAATGTTGGGGTGTGTTTTATAGTGATGTTGGTGTGAGGGTGTGGTGTGTGTATGGTTGTCAGGTGTGTGTTGTTTGAATTGTTCAATGTGGTCTTGTTTTGTATGTGTGTGTGTATTTTGAGCACAACAGTGTGTACCGCCAATAATTTACTGCCATTGAATGTCTGCCATTCGTAGGTCATGATGTTGTGGGCGTTGTTCTGTTGGTGTAACGGTGTGGGTTTGGATACCGCCACTTTATCACTGACCTTTTGACTGGTGGATTTGTGTATGTGGCTGAATCGTGACGGATTGGTGAATGTGTGTCATAATATGGTGAAAGGATATCCACCCCGGCGGCGGTATGTTGGCGGCAGTCAGCGTGGCAGTAAGTGGGATTTACTGCCAATGTCATAATGAGGGCCTAAGACTCTTAGGTGGTCATTACAACCCTGGCGGACGGTGTTAAAGCGGCAGTAAGACCGGCAACAGGCCGGCGGTAAAAAAATTTGAATTACGACCGTGGCGGAAACCGCCAACAAAGACAGCCATTTTAACACTCCAACCGCCACGGCGGTACAAACAGCTTGGCGGTCACGGCCAACAGACAGGCGGAGGACAAAGTACCGCCCACAGTATCACAACCTACCAATCCGCCACCTTTTCCATGGCGGATTCACCGCGGACAAAAACATGGCAGAAACAGGACCTTGAAGGGAAAACGCTCACCTCTACACACCCCATGAGGAATCCAGATGCCATGGAACCAGAGCTGCAGATCCTGCCAGCCCTTATCTTCTTGCTCCTCTACCAGGAGCACGAACGCCGGTGGCGAAGACCACAGTGAGTACTGCACCTACGACACAGGGGAGGGGGGAGGGAAAAAACAGGGACACATACACGCAACACACAACCCCCCCACCCACACCCTCACCCACGACAACACACACACTAATACATCATGATACATTATAGTTACATCCCCCAACCCCCCCGGAAGAATGCAAAGACCAAAGAAAATGAGTGTAACCATTGTAATATATTAAAATGCAGTATGCAAAAATATACATATATACACTATTAACAAAATATACACCAAGAATAGTAGTCCAGGTAGTGCTCCATTGAAGTTGTTGGAACACTGGGCCCACATGGTATGGGCGAGGCCCACACAAGATCCCCAACCATGGCGGAGAGAACACTGCAGGGGCATCAGATAGCAATGAAACAGGCACCTCAGGGGGAGGGAAAGGGGGGCACCTCAGCCGGTTGAGTGCACAATGCCAAATCCACGAGGGGGCCACATGCCCACTGTTCAATCCTGGGGAGTGCAAAGCCACAGTCTCCCAAGTCTCTACAGTGGGTGGTTTGCCCACTGTGTAATCCCCGGGAGTGCGAAGCCACAGTCTCTCAAGTCTCTACAGTGGGTGGTTTGCCCACTGTTCAATCCTGGGGAGTGCAAAGCCACAGTCTCTCAAGTCTCTACAGTGGGTGGGTTGCCCACTGTTTCATCCTGGGGAGTGCAAAGCCACAGTCTCTCAGGTCTCTACAGTGGGTGGGTTGCCCACTGCTTCATCCTGGGGAGTGCAAAGCCACAGTCTCTCAAGTCTCTACAGTTGGTGGTTTGCCCACTGTTCAATCCTGAGGAGTGCAAAGCCACAGTCTCTCAAGTGGATGACAGTCTCCACTGGTTCTGGAGGGGCCTTGGTGCCCAGAGTGCTTCGTCCTGCCAAGGACTGAGGTAGTGGATGTATCACTCCACTGGTTCTGGAGGGGGCCTTGTGCCCAGAGTGCTTCATCCTGCCAAGGACTGAGGTAGTGGATGGTTCTCTCCACTGGTTCTGGATGGAGCCTTGTGCCCAGAGTACTTTATCCTGCTAAAGACTGAGGAAGTGGATGTGATACTCCACTGGTTCGGGAGGGGGCTTGGTGCCCAGATTGCTTCATCCTGCCAAGGACTGAGGTAGTGGATGGTTCTCTCCACTGGTTCTGGAGGGGGCCTTGTGCCCAGAGTGCTTCATCCTGCCAAGGACTGAGGAAGTGGATGTGATACTCCACTGGTTCTGGAGGGGGCCTTGTGCCCAGAGTGCTTCATCCTGCCAAGGACTGAGGTAGTGGATGTGATACTCCACTGGTTCTGGAGGGGGCTTGATGCCCAGAGTGCTTCATCCTGCCAAGGACTGAGGTAGTGGATGCATCTCTCCACTCGTTCTGGAGGGGGGGTTGTGCCCAGAGTGCTTCATCCTGCTTGTGACAGACTCAGTAGTTTCAGTGCCCTTGGCGCTCATGGGCCAGCGGTGCATGTGGCGACGGTGCCCTGTTCAGCGCTGCATGTGTCGGCGGTGCCCTGTTCAGCAGTGCTTGTAGCGGCGGTGCCCTGTTCAGCAGTGCATGTGGCGCCGGTGCCCTGTTCAGCGGTGCTTGTGGCGGCGGTGCTTGCGGCGGCCGTGCCCTGTTCAGTGGTGCTTGTGGCGGTGGTGACCTGTTCAGCGGTGCTCGTTGCGGCGGGGTCCTTTGCAGTGACTCAGCTGCTGGCGGTCCTGTCTGGGCCAGCGGGGCTGGTGCTGGCGGTCCTGTCTGGGCCAGCGGGGCTGGTGCTGGAGGTCCTGTCCTGGGCAGCAGGGCTGGTAGCGTAGGCCACTTGGGCAGCAGGGCAGGTGCTGGCGGTGGCCTCCTGGGCAGCGTTGATGATGGCGGTGGCCTCCTGGGTAGCGGGGCTAGTGGCGGTGGCCTCTTGGGCAGCAGGGCAGGTGCTGGCCTCCTGGGCAGCAGTGATGATGGCGGTAGCCTCCTAGGAAATGGGGATGATGGCGGTGGCCTCCTGGGCAGCAGGGCTGGTGGCCTCTTGGGCAGCAGGCCAAGTGCTGGCGGTGGCCTCCTGGGCAGCGGTGATGATGGCTGTGGCCTCCTGGGAAGCAGGGATGATGGCTGTGGCCTCCTGGGCAGCGGGGCTGGTGGCGGTGGCCTCTTGGGCAGCAGGGCAGGTGCTGGCGGTGGCCTCCAGGGCAGCGGGGATGATGGCGGTCTTCTCCGCCGTGCTGCTCTTCCCAGACCTGCTGACTTTTTTGTGACCCTTCCCCACCTTGGAAAGTGTCGCAGCTGACTCCACACTCCCACCTGTACCCCTGGGAGCAGATTTGGTGGCTGGAGTCTTCCCCCTCTCCCGCCGGGCAATGGCCAACTTTTTATGCTTCACAGTTGGGGGACTATCCGTGCTGTGGCTCCGTGCCACACTGGTTTCCCTTGTGGCCAGTGCACTCCAGATTCCGGTGCCTACTGGCACCACTGGTCCCGGAGTTGTTGTGGCTGAGGTGCTAGGTTGGGACCTGGAGAGTTGGGCCCTAGGAGACGGACAGGGTGGGGGAGGTGTTGGAAAGAGGTAAAGGTTGGACAGGAAAAGTTTTTTGGAAACACGGGGACGGGTAGATGGAGGGGGTTTGGGAGTGGAGGAAGAGGTTGTGGTTGTAGGAGGTGTTCGTTTGGTGTCTTTGGGTGAAGGTGCATGCGCTGGAGGCTGTTGTGAGGTGGATGGCTGTTGGGTGGATGATGTGTGCCTGCGTTTGTGTATCTTGGGAGGTGGCGTCACAGACACACTGGGAGAGGACACAGGGGACGTGTGAATGGCAGGGGGGGTGGTGACTGCATGTGAGCGGGGTGTGGTGGTGTGTGTGCTGGTGATGGCAGTAGTGGCTGTAGATGTAGTGCATGCAGGTGTGAGTGTTGACGAGACTGGGAGGGAGGAGGGAGACAAGGAGGAGGGGAGCACAGTGGAGGCAGTGGATGTTGGTGTGTCTGCATGTGTGTGATGCTTGCGTGAGTGTCTGTGGGATGTGTGGTTCTTAAGTTTGACTGAGCTTCCCTTGTGTGTTGACGTGTGTGCATGCTGGTCTGAAGGTGTGCTTGGGATAGGCTGAGGTAGAGGGGATTGGGTCTGGGTGGAGGTAGTTGGAGGGCGGAGGCTAGAGACAGGGACAATGGCTGCCATCAGTGCTGAGGCCAGAGTTTGAAAAGCTCGTGAAGGGCCGCCTGACCAGAATGAATGCCCTCCAGGAATGCATTTGTTTGTTGCAACTGCCTTTCTACACCCTGGATGGCATTCAAAATGGTAGACTGCCCAACAGTGAGGGACCTGAGGAGGTCAATGGCCTCCTCACTGAGGGCAGCAGGGGTTACTGGGGCAGGGGCTGAGGTGCCTGGGGCGAAGGTGATGCCCACCCTCCCGGGTGAGCGGGCATGGGCAAAGGCTGAGGGGCTGCTGGGAGGGCAGTGCTGGTAGAGGGGGTTGGCCGCTGTACCAGTAGATGCGGGGGACACAGATGTTGCCGCCACCAAAAGGGAGCTCCCATCAGAGGACGAGTCCGTGTCACTGGTGTCAGCTCCTGTCCCCGCCGTGGAGCTCCCCTCGCCCTCCGTCCCACTGGTGAACTTCCAGTCCGTTGTCTCGCCCTCCAGGACCATGTGGGATGCAGCTACCTCCTGCTCCGGTGCCACTGCTCCTCCACCTGATGATGCTAATGCACACAAGAACAGGGAGACCACAAAAAGGGGGGGACGACAGAAGAAAGACATGTTGAGTGTTGGCGGACACGACAGACACAGAAGTCCCCTGCACTACACCGCACACTTGGCCTCCACAGTTCAATCCCTAGGACATGGCCTACAAGGCTATGGACGACATCTGCACACATGGATGCCACAGGAGCCTGACTAGGTGTACTTGGCACTGTACAGAGGTGGGGTGGGTTGCCACAGGGTCTGCCAGAACAAGGTGACCTTGCCTACTAAACTCGCCCTGGCCTAGGGAAACCCACAGCCCACCTCCCCCACCCAGACACCTCCACTGGACGCAAAATCAGGCAAATGAGAGTGTACTCACCCCTTTGTGGCTGCTGTGATGCCCCCAAGCGCCCATCCAACTCTGGGTACGCCACCGCCAGGATCCTGAACATCAGGGGGGTCATGGTGCGATGGGCACTCCTCCCACGTTGGTAGACCCCCAGGGTCCGGACGTCCTTGGCGATGGCACGCCAAAAATCTTTTTTCTGGTGGGTGCTGACCTACATGAATTGTACAGGGGGAAAAGAAAAGTTATTACCAAATGCACCGTCACAGTCATTGGTCCCCATCCCTACCCTTGCCATGATGCATATGTACTCACTGTTGTTTCATGTACGCCTCAATCTCCCCCCCATCTTTCATCCACCCCACTCCACACAGGCATAGCCCATACAGCATGCTCCCAGTGTATTTACCTGTTTGTCTGGAGGACCGTAGAGTAGCGTGCACTGGGGGAGGACCCCATCCACGAGTTTCTCCAACTCCTCCGATGTGAAGTCAGGGGCCCTTTCCCCAGTCGCACAAGCCATTGTCTCTTCCAGACCGTGGTCACAGCAGCACTTGCAGTGTAGGTCCTCTCTTGTCGAAGATCAGGTATCGAGTGATTGAACAGATAGAAAATGACGGTCAAGTCCGCGGCAGTGCGTACCGTCACCGCCGGCGTACATCGTCATTGGCTCCTGGGATCCATAGGATCCAATGTTAACCAATGCAACATTGCGCCGCGGTCTTCGACCGCCTACCGCGACGGTGTACAACGCCAGCGCAGTTACCTCACATCCCATTGTCCCACTTTACAGGTCAGGCAGCCGCCATTTCGGGAGCCCACATGGCTTATTTTTTAACTGTGTCACACATACCTAGGCCTAGCCTCAACACACATACAGGCCAATTTTTGGATTATGAATCGTGTTCTGTGTAAGCTGTGGGTACGTACCTCTGAGTTGTTTGACTCTGTGCTCGCTGTTGTCCTTCATAGGCACCGTCCGCTGGGACATGTGAGGAGATGGCGGCATCCTCCGGTGTACAGACCGCTGGTGGACCTGTCGACAATGGAGGAAAGACATGTGATCATCACAAACAGGCTTGACCGTGCCACAATCCAGGAACTGTGTGCCCAGCTGGAGCCAGGCCTGATGTCAGCTATCCGCCATCCCACAGGAATCCCCCCTCAAGTGCAGGTGCTGTCAGTACTCCATTTCCTTGCAAGTGGGTCATTTCAAACAACAGTGGCCATAGCATCAGGGATGTCCCAGCCTATGTATTCCAGCGTGTTGTCCAGAGTGTTGTCTGCACTGCTGAAGTACATGCGGAGCTACATCGTTTTCCCTCAGGTGGAGGATTTGCCTACAGTGAAAGGAGACTTCTATGCCCTGGGACATATCCCCAACATCATAGGTGCCATGGATGGGACCCATGTGGCCTTGGAACCCCCCGCAGGAGTGAACGGGTGTACAGAAACCGGAAGCGTTATCATTCCATGAATGTGCAGATGGTGTGTTTGGCAGACCAGTACATCTCCCATGTGAATGCCAAGTTCCCTGGCTCAGTGCATGACGCCCTCATCCTGCGGAATAGCAGCATCCCTTATGTGATGGGTCAACTCCAGAGGCACCGTGTGTGGCTATTAGGTGAGGCCAAGGACCCAATACAGTGTGAATAGGTGTCTGGGTATGGGGATATCCCTACAGGTTAGTGTGTGTCTAACAGTTGTCCCTCGTCATTTGCAGGTGACTCTGGTTACCCCAACCTGTCATGGCTACTGACCCCAGTGAGGAATCCCAGGACAATGGCAGAGGAACGCTACAATGAGGCCCATGGGCGAACTCGGAGGATAATAGAGCGGACCTTCAGCCTCCTGAAGGCCAGGTTCAGGTGCTTCCATATGACAGGTGGATCCTTATTCTAGTCACCAAAGAAGGTGTGCCAGATCATCATGGCCTGCTGTATGCTTCACAACTTGGCTTTGCGATGACAGGTGCCTTTTCTGCAGGAGGATGGTCCAGATGGCAGTGTTTTTGCAGCTCTGGAGCCTGTGGACAGTGAAGACGAGGAAGCAGAAGAAGAGAACATGGACAACAGGAACTCGGTGATCCTGTAATATTTCCAGTGAGACACAGGTAAGAATACAAACCTGCCTACTACATGTACTTTAACACTACTACCTCTCTACTGTCTGTCGTTTTCACCCAGTGTATGATCACTGAGTTGTCACTTTCCCTTATGATTTCACAGCTGTGTGTTCCACAGTGTGACATCTGCTTTGTTCCCTCATGGACTAGAGCTGTGTGATATAAGTATGTTGACATCACAATTGAAAGAGCATTTTACCACTGTAATTGCTAATACACTATTTTGAAATCACAGAATGACTCCAGATTGTTTTGTGCTTCAACTGTGTTTATTTAAGTGCTCAATATTGGAGGGGGTTGTAAAATGGTGAGGGGTGATGGTGGAGGAATGTCCATGGCAGAGTCCAGTCTATTAGTCTCTCTAGTGCATTGCCCAAATGGGCATAGGAAGTGGAGCTGGGGCAGTTGAGGATGGACAGGGTGACAAGGTGGGACAGAAGGATGACAATCAGGGTGGTCTCATTTCTTGGCGGGGGTCTTGGCATTGTTCTCTGTCTTTGTCCTGGATCTCAGGGACCGTTTGCGGGGTGGTTCTACCTCTGCAGGGGATGGGGTGCTGGTGTGGTGGTCCTGTGGCAGTGCCTCCTGTCCACTAGCGCTGGCGGAGGTGGTGGGCAGTTCATCGTCCATGCTAGTGTCAGGGGCCCCCTTGTTGTGCCACAGTGTCCCTCCTGGTGTTGAGTACTTCCTTCAGCACCCCTATGATGGTGCCCAGGGTGAAATTGATGGCTCCTCCCTGAAGCCCATATACTTGTCCACCTGCAGCCTCTGGGTCTCCTGAAACTTGTCCAGTACCGTTGCCATCGTCTTCTGGGAGTGGTGGTAGGCTCCCATGATGGAGGTGAGGGCCTCGTGGAGAGTGGGTTCCCATGGCCTGTCCTCTCCCTGTTGCACAGCAGCCCTCCCAGTTCCCCTGTGTTCCTGGGCCTCCGTCCCCTCGACCGTATGCCCACTACCACTGCCCCCAGGTCCATGTTGTTGTTGGGGTGATGGGTTAGCCTGGGCTCCCTGTAGTGGTGGACACACTGCTGCTTGACGTGTCCTGGGGACAGAGGTATGGGCCCGCTGGGTGGGTGCTGTGCTGGTGTTTCCAGAGAGGGGAAGGTCTGTAGTGTCCTGTGACTGTGTGAGGGGAACTGACTGTCCAGAGGTCCCCGATGGGCCGGGCTGGTCATCTAGATCCAGTTGGACAGAGCTGCTGTCATCACTGTGGGCCTCTTCTGTTGGTGGTGTGGACATGTGTGGACCCTCCTGTCCGGTGACGTTTAGTAGGGGTCCTGCAGGGGTATAAAAGGATGTTTATTACATCTGTGTGTGGCATGGTGTGCAATAGGTGGGTGTCCTTGTACCCCAGTGCTTGCATTAATGTGTGGGACCTTGTGTGATGGTGGTTTAGGGGGGTGTATGGGTATGTGCAGTGGCCATGCTTTGCTGATGGGTGTCCATGCTTTGTTGTTGCTTGCAGGGCTTGGTGTTGGGATGGGTGGGTTGTGATAATGGGACATTTGTGAGGAGTAGGAGTAATGGGGGAGAGGGTGAGGTTGGGGGTATGTGATGGCATGCATGTAGGGTGGGGGATGTAAAACTTTGACTTACCAGAGTCCATTCCTTCATCTACTCCTGCGAGGCCCTCAGGATGCAGAATCGGCAAGACCTGCTCCTCCCATGTTGTTAGTTGTGGGGGAGGAGGTGGGGGTCCGCCGCCAGTCCGCTGAGGTGGTGTCTTGAGACCACGGAACGCACCTTCCCCTGTAGGTCATTCCACCTCTTCCTGATGTCATCCCTATTTCTTGGGTGCTGTCCCACTGTGTTGACCCTGTCCACTATTCTTCGCCATAGCTCCATCTTCCTAGCAATGGAGGTGTGCTGCACCTGTGATCCGAATAGCTGTGGCTCTACTCGGACGATTTCCTCCACCATGGCCCTGAGCTCTTCCTTAGAGAACCTGGGGTGTCTTTGCTGTGCCATGGGTGGTGTGGGTGATGTGTGGGGTGGTGTGTGTAGTGATAAGTAGGGTGTATTTAGTGGTGTGTTGTGTGAGGTGCGTGGAAGTAATGTGGGTGATGGTATTGTGTACCTGTAGATGCTTGGTAGGCTCTATGGCCTTCTCTCTGTACTTGTGGTCATAGGGGTTTGTGGGCGATGTGGGTGTGTGTTTTATATTGTATTCGGTGTGTGGGAGTGGTGTGTGTATGTGTGTCAGGTGTGTGTATTTTGAATTGTCCAGTGTTTTGTAAATGAGTGTGTATTTTGGGCGCGGTGGTGTGTACCGCCAATGGAATACCGCAGTTGAAAGACCGCCGCGTGGATTCGTGTGTCGTATTAGTGTGGGCGTATTTCTGTTGGCGTGATGGTGGAGGTTTTGTTTTCGCTAGTTTATCACTGACCTTTGGTGTGGCGGACTTGTGTGGGTGTCTGAATTTTGGCAGATTCCGTGCTGTGGTTCATAATAGCTGTGGCGGAATTCCGCGGCCGCGGCGGTGTGTCGGAGGTCTTCTGCACAGCAGTAAGCGGCATTTACCACCAATGTTGTAATGACTACCTTATTCTTTTAAAAAATTCATATCTTGACTTTTCTATGTTGGATTTTTGATGTTTGGGTCTTATTTTGATTAGATAAATACTATCTATTTTTCTAAATCTATGTTGTGTCATTTTGTAGTAGTTCACTGTATTACTGTGTGTGTTGGCACAAATACTTTACTTTAGTGTGTGTCTAGGGGTAGGTTAGTTTGTTGGGTATTTGGGGTAGTTTGGATAGTTTTATCTTTATTTTTTTTTGCTGCAGTTACCTTTGCAGTATACAAACACTGCATGATGTCTGAGAAAGGGAGGATGTCGAAGATGACAGCTGATGAACTGGGGCTTTAAACGGTTTGTGTAGCATTACCTGCCAATGATGCTGGTTTGGGTGGGTGCATTATCCAGGGCTACCCCACAAGGGCCAGGAAGCCTGGGTGGGGCAATGTGCTCCACCACCTAACAGGAATTTTAGTAAACAGATGCCATGACCACCAACTTAAACACCGTTAGGCTGACCTGATCTCAAGGGAGCAAGACCTGCTGGATCAACTGGGGATTCAAATGGGTGGAGCAGTTGGTAAATATCCCATTTGCATAGCAACACCATTATTTGCATGTGCATGGCAGGTGGTGATAAATTTGAGCACAGCATGTTTTGTCAAAGGATCTGGACATAATGTATTGTGCCTGTATTAAGAGCCCCAGCACCAACTTAGGGCTGGAATTGTAATTAACATTAATGAATCAGAGCAAGGGCAGAAGTGCCATCTTCCCTGTGCATTCATAACAAAGTAGTGCGATGCATGGATAGCGCCACCCAGTTTTGACCAGCACAACATGGGGCCTGCACCAGGCATCATGTAAGAGAGGGGGGCACTACACCTGAATGGGGAGCTAAAGTGCATTGCTCTGGGAAATATGATACATTTTCTATTGCCATATTTCCTGCACTTTGAACGGCTGCTCAGAGCAAGTGTTATAACGGGGCATATCATTGTTTATGATGGGCCCCTGTATACTCAGCAGACATCATGCTAATCTTTTTGTTGCTACTCCTGCTGAGTACATCATTTGCATCCATATAAATTGATGCAGTTACCCCGCATCTGCACCAGGCTGCACCATATTTTTCATAAGACGCACACAGGGTGGGGGAAAGGGGTGTACTAAAGGCCACAAGGACTGTAGTGATACACTTTAAATTTGCCCCTTTGTGTCATTGGCCAATGCCATTTAAGGGAGTTTGACTATGCACTGGGTTCAGACTACTAGCACTTTCCTCTTTCTGTACCTTGTGTATCACACATACCCCAAAATGTGTCTATTACCCCACACATATGTACTGAGTTGTGAGAAAACATAAGGTATCACTGCAGCAAAGAGGAACTGCTGATTTCTCAACACCGCAGCAACATCACAGTGGTAGGGAGCCACGTTTTCCCTGAGAGAGGCCACTTTCCGCTGTATGGACTCCAGGGCATTCTGTATAGCCCCCAGCCTGTTGTCTATCATGTTGGTGAGGATGGCAATTATTTAATCTTCTGCCACATGACAGCAGCTATGTCAGCCAAAAACTGCTGGAGTCCATATAGCGGGGAGTGGGAGCCTCTGATGGCAGCTGAGTTGTCATTAACTGGAATGAGGCACCTCTGCACTCCCTCTAGGCTGCCTACCATGGTCTTCATCCCCACCCGCACCTGTTTGTCAAGCTCCTGCTGGACTCTTACCACTGTCCTCTGAAAGGTGATGCCTAGATCCTTAGAGTCCAGGGCTGTGTCATGACTGGCTGGTGCTGGTAGCTGAGTGGTTCTTGTGGAGATCCTGCAACACTGTGTGTCCTCTCTGTGACTGGAGGTGGTGTCTGGAGGGAACCTAGGACATCCTGGAGAGTCTCTTCATTGATGGACAGCAGCTTGTCATCCATATCATCTGTAAAATCCAGGACGGGCCAGTCGACAGGAGGTAAGGCAGAATCCTCTGCAATTAAATAGTGAAATGTCCAACTTGGATTGCGGTGGCTGTTGACATGAGACATCATTTACTTGCTACTGGGGGCTCAGTGACACGTTACAGACCTAAGGTTGTAGTTGTATATAATGTGTAGAATTGTGCATCACAAATCGGTCGAGCTCACAAGGTATTTTGGAGCATACTTAGGTGCCCTTAGTACCACCTGAGCATCTCTTTTTGTGATGCTCAGGTGGCAAAATGCCCTGGGACAGATTTACAAGATAGCGCTAAGTGACTTATTGTGGCTTAATGCCATATTGTAAAAAAGGCCCCTTCACACATAGCACTTTGTGTGGTAGGGGCCTGCAATGAGTATGGCTGTGCCACATCAACACCCATTGCATTTTGACAGTGCCTCAGATTTACAAGTTTTCGTAAACAAGAGTCCTTGCAAAAATATAATGCCACCCCACGGGTGGCATTGGCATGGCTCAATGAAGTTATATGCCATCTCTTCTCCTCATTTTGAACTTGCAAATGTGTGCTGCATTTTGCTACACACATAGAAAGAGCTAATGGCCTTTTAAGAATGTTTTTGTGCAGGAAGGTTTTCCTTCCTGCATAAAAACAATCTTCCCCTCAATGCAGCCATCCATGCACTATGGTGCAACGGTTGGTGCGTTGGCCCACATCAGCTAATTTTGCGCCGGCACAGGGAGTGACACAAGGGTGCCCCGTATTCTAGTAAATACTGGCCATCTGTGAGTTATGAAAAAGATGGAGCGCAACACTGCCAAATTTGGGGAAGCGTGAAACCCCATAATTTCCTATTACATCTGCCCTTTGTACTTTGATCCCACATGACCTACTTACTTGCAGACTCCTTGTCCCTGCCACTGACACCGTGATATGTAATTAGCCTTCCTATTCACCATGGTGGACATTGCCACAGTAGTGTAATGTGTGCTGTCACTCGATTGGTGCAATGATACATTGGCACAATAAATGATAGGACTCGTGAGCATAGCACAGGTAGTTCAATTGCATTCACTACTTTTATTACATTATCATCTGCCTGTAGCAGGCCCCACACATGTGCTAATTGGAAGGGACATTACAACCCATATGGATTGTCTGCCCCATTAGATTTTTCCTCCCTAAATTTGGAACATTTCCTTGCGCACAACAAATCGGCAACAGGCATGTGTTGGTGTAAGGATGTTGAATGTGGATGCAAGCATTTTGTGACTTTGTAGATATGGCACAGACGGAATGTGCATGTTGGTTCCACATGGACTATTATTAGAATGATGATGATACAGTTGCATTACGGGCTAGTGACATTGTGCCGGGGGTGCAACATTGATGCCACTTGTGCCCGTTCTCACGCATGTTGATTGTACCACTAAGCAGTATACCAATCATTCACACAACTTACTCAATCTTGTCAGATGGTGAGATTGCAGCTACTTGTACAGCTGCACACATGATGTTCACAGACATGCCACATGTGTCAAATGTGTTTAATTTTGTTAGCATGGAGTTGAGTGAGAGTTGTTGTGGGTTCACCCTGTGCAGTTTGCGTTCCACAGATTGCACACTCTAGGTCTGAATTTTTCTCAAGTGACACAGCTCAGTGCAGTAGCAATATGTGTTTGCACAAAGCTGCTCCAGTTTAGAAACGCAGGGATGTGCCATGTTTCGGGATACAGTACACCCCTGCAATTCCCCCTGCAACTGCACAGTCTTGTTCTCCCTGACCCCAATACAGGCATTGTTTCAGCATAATGAAGGGGTGCCTGCGTTGAGGGG
The DNA here is from genome assembly GCF_031143425.1 of Pleurodeles waltl. Taxonomy (NCBI): domain Eukaryota; kingdom Metazoa; phylum Chordata; class Amphibia; order Caudata; family Salamandridae; genus Pleurodeles; species Pleurodeles waltl. The sequence goes on from NC_090438.1 coordinate 407,779,689, forward strand.
ATACATTGTTTATGTGCAGGAGGTATCCCTTCCTGCACATGTACAAGCTATTTTTTCTAAGGTGGCATTTCAATGTGTGCTGAAAGATGGAGCACACCTGAGAAGGGATATGAGACAAGGAGGAAGGGAAGCATTTTGGCCTGTTACGTCATCCTAACACCATCCCTGGGTAGTATTAACTTCAGTCCTAGTATCTGATGTACAAGTTTTGTGGGATCAGGGGCTATGACAATATATAATGGGTGTTGTCATGGCACAGCCACAGCCGCACTAATTGCACGTCACTTCAAGGCAACGTGCTGCATATTTAAGTGGTGGAGTATAGCCATAGTGAGTGCTTGTGTCCATGTTGTGTATATGTCGGAGTAGATTGTGCAGAGCATCAGTACAAGTGTTGCTTGGGTGGCGATGGGGCATTTTGATTCAGGACCTATATGTCCGGCGCAACCCTTTAGCATGCTTTGAGCGTGTCCTATGTGCCTCCCTCTTCTGCCATTTTTGAGATTCCAGATATTGCCCCCTTACAACTTACCCTACATTTGTGTTTGTACTTGGTAGTCTGCGCTCTCCTGTCCTGCAATTCTAGTGACTAGCTTCTCCGGGATGATCACTGCGGCCATCTCCTCCAGCTCATCCAGGTCTTACTGAGATGCAGAACTTCCACCTCCAGTCTGCAGTGCTGCCTATTGGTTCCTGGACAGTTTCTCCTTATTCCTGCGCTTGCAATTGTGCCAGCACTTCTTGCAATCAGTGACAGTCCTCCTCACCTCTGCCACACTGTTGACTTTGTGTACTATTGCCTGTCATATGGTGTCTCGCCTACCGACTGACAAATTGGAGGTGACAAAGAGCTGGTGTTGGTGCTCCATCACCTCTCTGACCAGGATGTCATGCTCCTACTCACTAAAATGACACTTCTGCTTCCTCTCCTCCTTCTCCTCTGAATTTGCTGGACCCTTCTGGCTGGTACTTGGGGTCTTCTTGGGGTCTCTCCTGGCCTGCAATCTCTATTTTGTCTTTCAAATAGTTTTTTTCTTGCTTGTGCATTTTTTTTTACGTTAATGCAGTTAAAAATGGGGCTAACCCATTTTGCGTCAAAAATACTTGCAGCAAAACGATCCACTTTTGCAGCATTAGCGTTATTTTTTCTAACGACATGGTGTAATGGTTAGCATAGTTTTTTTTACGTTAACCATTCCTTAGCGCCATTTTGTGTCATTTTTTAAATGTGGTTCATGGATGGCCCTAGGGAATGACGATAGCTTGTTAAAACATTTTGACCTACAACTGTACTAGCGTGGTTGTGCATCATGTTTCATAAATATGGGCCTTTATGTTGTAGACCTGTACATCAGGACATATACGCAAAACTCATAAAAACCTTCTACTCAGACCGGGAAAATAAGGTGAACTTAAACTGAAAGTGATTTTTGAGAAAGAAAAAGTAAATTTCCCTTGCGAAAAGGCACTAGACGGTAGCCTCTTATTTTCACAAAGATCACATACCAGAAGAATAGATTGAAAATGAGCAATAATAATGCGCATGGTAGGTTAAGGTTTCATGTTGCTTCTTTTGTTGAACAAAAATGTATAGTTCTGTATTTTCACCTGAGGTGAACCTTCCAACTAATTACAGAGAATAAGAACTTTAAACTGAAGTTTGATCCCTTCAATGTAGTCAAATTTAAATCTTCCTAGGCAGTGATGTTATATGACCTTTATCCTGATGGCATAGCAATAATTGACACAAGTGAAGTTCCAAAATAATTGCATGATTAATATAACAAAAACATCTATTTTTGGATATCATCTATATAAAGGAGCAGAGATAATATGTTAAGGGAACAGTTATCTGCATTGTAATAAGGAAGCAAGGTGAGTCTGATGTCTTCTAGTGGAGATTGGAGGACAGGGGTTCTCTACCCTGGTAAAATTATTGAAGAAATGGGCCCTAATACTGCATTTCAAGTTTTTTTTGTGGTGTGCCAAGCTATGGAAATCCGACAGTCCCAGTGAGTTGAACCAATTATGTTTTTATACTATCATATGAGTGACCCATAGCTCAAAAATGACCTCCAATGCTAGGACCAGTATTTTGTTATGGGCACCCTTTTTGCCGAAGCATTACATACAATATGTCAGTGTCCGAATTTTCTAATACTGATGTCTAGGTACTATGGGGGCCCTTATGTAAAAAGTATTTATAATATGTTGAGGATCATATTTTGTCAAGGATGTCCCTCTGACATATGCCATGTTGCCCTACCATATGGCAAGAATTTCCTCCAGTGTGCCAGCATCAGCAATTTGACAAAGGTTTCAACTATGCCAAGACTTTTCTCCAGTATGCCAGTGCTGACATTCTTCTATGAGTGCCCCATGCCAAAACTGACGTGTAGTGTGGCCTTCACTAGCATTTTGCTGTATCTCAAAGGCAAGTATTGACTCCAGTATACCAGTGATAGCATTTTAACTATGGTGTTTCTATAAGCCAGGAAGCATGGCAGGTCCAACATCCGACTTGCAAGCATAATACATTCTCACTTATGCTTACTTACATTTACTTACACTCATTTACTTACAATCAGTCTTGTTCAGTGCTCACTTGCACTCCTTCATTTTCACTCTATCTCTTGCACTCACTCTTACCCTGACTCACTTATTCACATTCTGTCTCTCACTCTTGTACTCTTGTACTTACTCACTCACAAAAACACACAAAATCCCACATACAACCAATAAAGCTCACACAAATACACACTTTCCCAGACAAATTAACTCCCACCCACATGCATGCACACAACATGCATTTAATGCCATTTTATTTTTCTTACCTTAAACGGCAGTGACTGTCCATTCTAGATTCTGCTGCTCTACTGTTTACTACACTCATAGTGAATAATAGACTATTATTCACTATTAGCGTAATAAAAATGATTAAAAGCATGTTTGGAGTCAGACACTGGAAATGTGAGATATTCCTGTTCTCTTGGCACTCGGTTAGCCACCTCTGAGGCCAGCAGTCGTAAAGTCAGTACCAGGGGTTGCAAGGGACAAGCTACATTTTGCAGCTGCAACACCTGGTGACCCCTAAATGACATCCATGGTTCTCAGACACTTTTTTGTTGTGCTAACAAACAGAAATTCATGATAAATTGAGGTTAAGGTATGCTCTACAATTATCTACAATTGTAGATGGCTGGTCATGTGAAAAAAAAGTTATTTATCAGCAACTTGGAACCAATGCTAAACATGCATCTGCAAAGCAATAGGTCTCGTATTTGCTTGAGTTAGAGCTATTGGAGTTATAAATTCATAACTGGACTTTTCTTGCCACAAAAATCAGACAACTCTGCCTCATAATTTGGTCTTTTCCTGCTACATAATTTCAGTGTCCCTGCATGCAACTGAAGCACTTCCGTTTACCTTCTTCCTCTATCTGCAGCAAAAAATGAAAATGTTGCCATTTAGCATCCTAATTTAAATACAATACCACTTTCACCACCCCACTATCAGAGTTGCTGGTTTCCTCACACAATTAAAAAAAAGACACAGGACAGCCACTGAGGAGTAAGAGAAATAAACTAGAAGGGTCACCCAAACAAATTTGGGGCATGCAAGAAGACTTAAGAACAGCGTTAGATGGACTTTGACTTTTTTAAAAAACGGGGGTGAGGGAGGTTTACTACCCGTAAGTAGATATTACATACTGCCACATGCAAGGATTGGTAAATATAGTTCGAAGGCAAACTTGGCAGCGAATGTTAGCATGAGTGGCTAAACCATTATGCAAAAATGAAGGACATGGATATTATTCCAAACAGGTCCTCCTGATGGAAGCTGGATGGAGGGTGGGGTTGGTGCGACAGAATGCACCAAACTAGCTGACGGTGGAAACATCTGGGCAAGAGGAGCAGTTAAAATGATGAAATGGTCTCAAAACAGATGTTCATCGGCCTCATTGCAATAAAAACAAACCAACCCAGTGGTACCTAAATATTAACCTGCTCCTCCCTGCGCAGGAATTCCAGAGCTCCATTTCGAGCTCCATGTACGCAATCAGTAGGAGAACAGGATAAAAAAAATTAACTGCTACAATACAAAATTTCTTCTGTAAGCCTTTGCTTTGTAGGATTTCACCATAACTGCCTACATTCACTCCTACCGGCCAACCCTCACGTACATCTTTGAAGGGCAAATTAGCTTTAAAGTTGCAGGTTGAAAGTGAAAAAAAAGTTGAAGGGTTTAACAAGAGACAAACTTGCCACTGGGTTGCTTGCTCAAATGTCAGGCACTGACAAAGCAAAGAGACAAAGGCCTTCATTATGAACTTGACGGTTCAGACCGCCGTGCTGGTGGCGGCGGAAAGGACCACCACCGGCTTGGCGGTCGAAACCCATATATATTAAACATGGGAGGGCCATCACATGCGGCCCTCAGTCACCGCCAGGTTACCACCGACAGGCAGCCTGATGATAGGGGATATCAGCGACAGCGCTGCCCTCCAGGTAATGATCCCTTTTTCCTCCAGCCTTTCCCTGGTGGGTTCCCCCACCAGGGAAAGGCTGGTGGAAGGGGTGCTCCGGGGCCCCTGTGCAGTGCCCCGTCGTGCAGGTCAGTGCCTGATTTACGGGCAGTGATCTGTGCGACGGGTGCTGCTGCATGCGCTGCACAGCGGCATTGACGCGTCAATGTCCCGGCCCTGCATTCTGCTGCTTGTTGGTACTCTCAGGAGAGGGTGCAAGGACTAAATGGGCATGGACAGGGTTTAACTGGGATAAAATAAAAGCCAAAGCATTTCTGCTTTCCCACTGCCATGGAGCACAAAGGAAAGATAAAGGAAACTGTGACATAACTGGTGCTAATGCAAAGTACTCCAATACTGCTGATCAAGTTTGCATTGAAGGAAAGTTCAAAGTGACTTGAAGCAAGAAAAGGTCAAACAAAAGAAACTAGTGTAAATATTATAATTCCCAATTCTGGACTATGAGAGGAGCAGGTGGGGAGTTTTTATTACCAGGTCATGTAAAATGTAAAAATATATGACCTTCCATCTACTTATATAGCGCGCAGCTGTTTGGGCTACTCAGGGTTTATCTTGGGGGTGACTTACATGTAAGAAAAAGGGAGCCTAATGCTTGGCAAAAGGTTTTAAATGCCCAGTCAAAATGGCAGTGAAACTGTGCACACAGGCTCTGTAGTTGCAGGCATGCAGAATGGTGACAGGGCTACTTAAGTGGGTGGCACAATCAGTGCTGCAGACCCATAGTAGCATTTAATTTACATTCCCTAGGTAAATGGTATACCACTTTACAAGGGACTTACAAGTAAACTAAATATGACAGTTGAGAGTCACCAATTGTTCCATGTCTATGGTAGAAGCACATGCACTTTAGTACTAGTTAGCAGGGCTTAGGGTCCTAAGACCAACAAAAAGATACAACAAAAAGCAAGAGGTGAAAGGCAAAAAAGGTAGAGGTAAGACCACCCTAGGGATGCCAGGTCTAACTCAAATGTCTCTACTGCTTCAGATATCCAATGCCTCAAACATTGCTTGCACATCATCCAACCTAAATGTCCTGCACATACCTGAAGCTCAACCCAACCGAGACAGATTTCCTATTTTTGCCAATGTTGGGATAGGAAAGTCCTCTGCATAGTTATGGATGTGCACCCCTGCCTTAAGTGCCCAACTATACTGTTGACTGGATCCCTAATGCTGAGTTGTGTTGCCATACGCAAACATGGATCCTTTGTGTGCATCACAACATAGGTCTAGCTCCCAGATAGTGGCCTTGTTTGACTGGGAAAGGTGGCCAAAGTGCTACCTTTATAGCCGTGGGAGGCTACTCGCTTAACCAGAGTTAAGGAGTACAAGCGCTGTGGTGGCAGCACACTGTGTAGTGATCAGTAAGAGTGAACAGGTCCTTTTTAACCTGTGTCACCAGTGAGAGGCCTATCAACTCATTCATCTTTTTAAAGTTCCACTGTTGTGTACTTAACTCACCCATGGCCTACATCAGTTAGATGTAAAGTGCTGCACTGACATGAGCGGTGACTCTGCTATGGACCTAGGTGTGTCTGGGATGTTAACAGTATAGGGACAGAACAGTGCTGTGCAGTACACAAATGGGGAGCGCATATACTGGGTGTATGTATACCAGAGAGGAATACATTACATGAGAAATGTAGTGCTGTGTAGTGCATGCACAGTGAAAGCATGTGTAGGGAGAAGCGCTTGAGGAAAAGTATAATACATGAAGGGTGAAGGGTTGTACAGTGCATACAGGGTGAATGTGTGTGCTAGCAGTGTACAAGCAGTATGTGTGCTTGCATGTTGCGAATCATGGCACAATACAGAAAGGCTGCAGTACTGAGCAGTGCATGAAGAGTGAATGTGTGTGCGTAATCTTGTATGCTTGGGGTGGTACAATACATGGAGGTAATAGTACTGAACAGTGTGTGTACTGCATATGTACACTGAGGGTAAGTGTGCCTACAGTTGAACATTGTATGGAGGACACTGAGTTCCATTTTGGGAAACTGAGGCCTACTTAGTGAAAACGAGGAGTAGATGAATTCCTCCAAACAGCTTTGTGTATTGCTGCATTCCTATGATCTGAATGGGACACACTGGAGAAGGGAGAGTGAACCCCCTTATGCTTTAAAGGTTACTCTTTGATTAGTTGAGAAATAACAAGGAAGGGGATTGGACACATCTCAGAAAGGAAATGGGGCTGATAAGAGTATCACAAACAGTAGGGCTGGGAGCCTGGGATTAACCTTTTGATGCACATATCATAGTGGCTCATATCCAGGTGTGAAATCTGGTCACTCCCACGGTATATGTTGTGAGGCTATTAGCTTTGTAGTCTGTCATGATGTGACAGACAGCCTTTCAAGAGGAAGAGAGAGTAGAGAAGCATGTACTTCAAAAGAAGCAGAACCCCAACATAAAACTTTAAAGAACCAGATCCTACATGACATTTAGGCCCTCATTATGAATCTGGCGGTCCATGGACCACCAGACTCACGGTGGCAGGCGGAATGCAGTGGTAGTGGTGGTCCGCCTGCCCTATTATGACTGTGGCGAAAACATCACAGCGGAAACGCCGCCAACGCCAGGCTTCCACCACCATGCAGCCTGGCGGTGGTGGCGTTTCAGAACTGACAGGGAAACACTGCAAGCAGTGCTGCCCTGCGGATTATGAATCCCATTCTGCCAGCCTTTTCCCTGGCAGTTTACACCGCCAGGGAAAGGCTGGCAGAATGGGTGACTCCGGTCCCCCATAAACAGCCCCGTCGTGCATTTCACTGCCTGAATTATGGGCAGTGAAATGCGTGATGGGTGCTGCTGCACAAGCCACACTGCCACATTGGCGGCGGCTCCATTTGAAGCTGGCATCAATATAAAGGCCCTGTTTCCTGCTGAGCCGGCGGGAGGAAACACTGTTTACAATCAATATAGGGCCAGCCAGGGCTTCGCTACGCTGGTAGTCTTACGTCGACCGTCAGCGCAGTTGACGGCAGGGTATCCTGCCGTCATCATAATGAGGGACTCAGTGTCTGGAAGAAGGTTAGGTTGAAACACCAAAAATTTGTTATGTGCCAAGCAGTCATATGGGCTATATGAGGAGGACAAGCTTTACAAGACTTCCACCTGTGGCCAGGACTGGGGCCAAGGCCTGTTAGCCTTCTTTCTGCGTGAGGGGACATCACCCAGAGGAACCAAGACCACCTTCTCTGTAGCCTGAAGCACCAGTGTGCCCTGTGATGAAGAGGAGTGCATTGGAGGGAAGGAAGTCCACCAACTGAGTGGATCCCCAGTGGGAGATGTGAAGAGATTGCTGGTGCACTGATCATGTTCCTGTCTGAGTGCTGATTCTAGCTGGTGACACCAGTATCCGTGAAGAAGACTTCCATGAACCTAGTGCCAGTGAAGACTTCACTACACCGTTGAAATGACTGTGTATGCCACAAAGGACCGACTTGAAAGTATTGACAGAGTAGTATGCTGAGCCCTGTGCAGGGACTATAAGTGATCCCATATGCAAGGAGGGGTGTTGTGGTATGGACTGCTGTGTGGAGAGGGCTGGTGCCTTAACCAGTAGTCATTCAGCAACCCCATATGCCAGGAGGGGTTATTGCTATCAAGGATTGCTGAGGATAATACTGTTGCCCAAGTACTGTGAATCCATAACCTGTGGGTCATCACCAACTCACTGTGGATTGTACTGGTCTGCCCCGTGAACTGAGGAGAATAACATGAGTGCATTGTTACATTTCTGGGATTTTTGTTGGGTGCATCGGAATCCAATCCATCCCCTCCCGTTTAGGAGCATCAGACTTAGGGCCTGATTTAAGAGACCATAGCATCAACCTAGCTCCGCCCTAGCATCAATTTTATTTTGCTAAGGCGACGCTAAAGTGGCTTTTATACGCGCCATATTTACAAAGTGGCACAATGCATGCATTGCGCCACTTTGTAAACCCTTGCACCACAGTATGCCTGTGTCAGGCATAAGGTATGCAAGAGGGGCATTCCCATGTTAGGGCGTCCAAAAAAATGGTGTAAGGCAAGAGATTTCCTTGCACCATTTTTTTTACACTTTTAACGCCTGACCGGAACAAGCGTTAAAAGGGGGCATGCCATTGAATACAATGGGCCCCTATGTGCACTGCAGAAGTAGCATCAAAGTTATGTCAGAAATTCTGATGCTATTGCCCCTGCCCTGAGACATGGTGCACCGTATTTTAAATACGGCACACAGATAGTGATGGTAGGAGGGGGGCGCTACCTTTCTTAAATCAACCCCTTAATATGGCACACCAGAGCACATCTGATCATTGGTGGAGCTGGCCACATAAGCTCAGGAAGGAGAGTCCACATGCAGGGTACTCACTGCTGAGGGAGTTGTGGTGCCAAGAAACATTTGCCTACTTTGTTAAGAGTCTGAGCAGATCCTTGAGTTAAGGCCTAATAGGGAGCATTCCCGGGATGTGGCCACCTATGATTGGAGAGTAATCCCTACCACATTACGCAGAGCAGATAGGGCAGGGAGTTGTCAGCAGAAGACTAGAGCCCCAACCTCAACGTGAATGTAGTGTTGTTCATGTACATCATAATACTACTTTGAATGTGTAGAATTTGAAATAAAGTACTTGTTTGTAATATAAAAACATCTATTTGACTGGACATCAATTTATTAACACTGCTGCATAGTCTATGAGTGATGAGTCATGTTCACTAACTTGTATTCATTTCCCCTTCCACCCTCAAGGGAGCCTTGGACTGCTCGACCGTAGCTACCACTCAGAGACAGGTGCAGAAGAAGTACTTGATCCACTTGCTCAGGATTATAGTATATGAATTCCCGGGATATCAGGAGTAAGAGGCCTCAACCCCGATGGTTGGGCTCAGAAATCTCTTTGTCCTCCCAACACTCTGAAAGGGGTTCTGACAGCCAAGAACAATAAACAAGATAGAGAACGAAAATGGCTCAATTACATGAACATTGATGGACTCAAACCCAATCTCACTGAATGTTTTATCTCTTGGTTTCTCTTTGGATACCAACCTTACCCCCAAGGAACACATTGCCAAAAAAACACAAAGTTTCCAGCTCTCTCCTATAAAGAAAGTCCAACCATTCCTGCCAGAATATGACTTGCAAACTGCTGTCAAGCCCTTGTACTCTCGCATAATGGTTGGTGTTAGTACCTTACTCCATGGACTCCCAGACTCCACACTAGCACCTCTTTGGGTCATTCTGTATGCAACAGCATGTCTCATCCAGTGCCTGAAGATATATGATCACATCACCCATATTCTGATTGTCTCCCCTTGTCAGCCCACATCATCTTCACAACCAGCGGCATCATTTATACAGTAATCACAACCAGCACTCCCACCTATCTTGCAAAAAATCTGACCACTTCTGATGTTTCACAAAACACTTGCAGCAAAGACACCATCAGACTACGAAGTGTAAAATAGGGGAACAAAAAAGACAATAGACCTTTTCCATAGTTGTAGTTGGACTCTCGCTCCTAGGCAAGATTCCTGGTTTAGGAACAACAGCACTTTTGTTTGTAGGCGACTACATCATTCCTACAAAAAGCCACAACTGTCAGGCCGACCCTCCCGAATCACAAGTAGTACTGCACCAAAAATAAGACAGTAAAGGTGGTTTTAGGCAACCTTACGCATAGATTGCGACATCTTAGGGGAGTCATGGTGGAACAGAAGCTACCCCTTTCTCTCGTTAGCAACAAGTCTCAGTCACACACAGGCAATGAAGGAGATGCAGGAGAGCTTTCAATGTATTTATTGAAAAGATTGCAATCTATGATAAAATGCATAAGCTGCAATGATTTGGATAAACAGTAAAAGAAGCAGAATTGTGAAGACGAGGGTTGTGAATACAAAACCTCCAACCATCTTGCATTAAACATAAGATGTAAAATGCCAAGCAAAGATAACCTACTCTCTAACCTAATGAGAGCTTGTTATTATAAACCCAATATGCCAGTACCATATCCATGAGAAGCACCCCAACCCTTGTTTCTTTGGAATGAGGTCTTTGAGTCAGACTCCCTGATGGCACAAAGACTAGGTTCTGCAGCAAGGCAATGTGCAGTGTAGATGGCATGGAGAAGGAATCCCTCTAAGGACCTTCTCTCTGTGAGATGTATTTATACAGACCTCAGACACAGGTATGTTCTCAAACAATTGATAGGGAGGCAGACTTGTGGTGGTAATTATGTAAACAGTCCCCATCAAGTGTACATTATGTTACTGTCACACATAAGTGGACATGGGCCCTCATTACAACCTTGGTGGTAAATCCCACTTTCGGCTGTGCTGAAGACTGCCAACATACCATTGCAGCCGCGGAAATCCGCTACAGGTATTACGACCCACAGCTCGGAATCCGCCACAATACAGACACCCACACAAGTCCGCCCCACCAAAGGTCAGTGATAAACTGGCGATACTAAAACCCACACCGTCACACCAACAAGAATACGCCCACACTATCACGACCCACGAATCAACGCATCGGTCTTTAAACCGCAGTAATCCATTGGTGGTACACACCCCTGCGCTCTAAATACACACACACTTACAAAACACAACAACATTGGACAATTCGAAATGCACACACCACACCCACACACCCAATCCAATATAAAGCACCCACCCACATAACCCACAAACCCTTACAACCAAAATTTTTAAAGAAGGCCAGAGAGAGAGATTAGCTAACACAACACCAGCATCCACAGACACACAACACCATCACTTATACAACATCCATGCATCTCAAACCCCACACACCAACACATCCCCTCACACATCACAACAGACAGCACCTCACACATCACCCACACCACATCATGCACCTCAAAGACACCCCAGGTTTTCTGAGGAGGAGCTCAGGGTCATGGTGGAGGAAATCATCCGGGTAGAGCCACAGCTATTTGGATCACAGGTGCAGCAGACATCCATTGCAAGGAAGATAGAGCTATGGCGGAGAATTGTCGACAGGGTCAACGCAGTGGGACAGCATCCAAGAACACGGGATGACATCAGGAAGATGAGACACCAGATTGCTTTACAGAGGACTGGGGGTGGACCCACACCTCCTCCCCCCACATCTAACAACATGGGAGGAGCAAGTCTTGGCAATAATGCATCCTGAGGGCCTCGCAGGAGTAGCAGGAGGACTGGACTCTGGTAAGGCAAATCTTTACTACTATATCCTCCCAACCCCACCTGCATGCCAACACATACTCCCACTCTTACCCACACCCCATCACACAATTAACTCCATATGTCCCCCTATCACAACCCACACATCTCAATACCAAGTACCTGCAGGTGGCAGGCGAAGTCGCAGCAGGGTGGAGTGTGTCTCTGCCTCCATGGCGTATCATGGTACCTGTTCCCAGGCAATCTTGTGGCACACACACCCATGTGAGGGAATGGGACCTGCCACACTGCATGTGAAGCACTCTGGGCACCAAGCCCCCTCCAGAACCAGTGAAGAATCACATCCACTACCTCAGTCCTTGGCAGGATGAAACACTCTATGCACAAAGCCCCCTCCCGAACCAGTTTAGAGATACATTCACTACCTCAGTCCTTGGCAGGATGAAGCACACTAGGCACAAAGCCCCATCCATATCCAGTGGAGAATCACATCCACTACCTCAGTCCTTGGCAGGATGAACCACCCACTGGAAAGACTTGAGAGACTGTGGCTTTACACTCCCCAGGAAACAGCGGTGGGCAACCCACCCACTGGAAAGACTTGAGAGACTGTGGCTTTGCACTCCCCAGGATACAGCAGTGGGCAAACCACCCACTGGAAAGACTTGTGAGACTGTGGCTTTGCACTCCCCAGGATACAGCAGTGGGCATGGAGCCCCCTCGCGGAGCAGTGGCGTTGTGCGTTCATCCAGCTAAGGTGCCCCTCTCCCCCTGAGGTCCCTATTTCATTTTGATCTGATGCCCCTGCAGTGTTCTCTCCGTTTTGAGTCAGGTATCTTGTGTGGGCTTTGCCCATGCATTTTGGGACACTGATCCACGGATGATGTTTGAGTAATATCCGTACTTGTGTAGTTGGTGTACATATTTGTATATACTGATTTTTGGAATTGCACTATCTGATTTTTATTGATTACAATTGTTACAATAATTTCCTTTTGTCCTTGCGTTCTTCCAGCGGGTGAGGGGGTGTATATGTAATGTTGCTGCATGTATTTGTGTGTATGGTGTTGTGGGTGAGGGTGGGGATGGGGATAATGTGTGTTGCGTGTGTGTGTCACTCTCTTTTCCCTCCCCTGTGTTGTAGGTGCAGTACTCACCGTGGTCGTCCACAGCGTATTTCCTGCTCCTGATACAGAAAGAGGAAGACCAGCATGGGCAGGACCTGTAGTTCAGGATCAATGGCGTCCTGGTTCCTCGTTGGGTGCCGAGAGGTGAGTGGTTTCCTTTCTGTGTACTGTTTCCTCGGTGCTTTTGATAGCATTGGTACCGCCCCGGAAAAAGTGGCGGATAGGCCTCTTGTAATAGTGTGGGCGGTACTTTGTCCTCCGCCTGTCTATTAGCGGTTACCGCCGCGGTGTTTGTTTCTACCGCCATGGCGGTCGGAGTGTTAAAGTGGCTGTCTATGTTGGCGGTTTCCGCCATGGTCGTGCTTCCATTTTTTTTCTGCCGGGCTGTTGGCGGTATTACCGCTGCTTTATCACTAACCGTCAGGGTTGTAATGAGGGCCATGATGTTAATTCCTCCGTACATCCCTTGATCATGATGCTGATAAAGACGCCTTCACAGACTGGCACTGATAATGCAAATCAAAACATTTATATAACTATACAAAATGGCAGACATCTTAGAAGAAATAGTAAAGTAAATTAAAAAGAACAGAGCAAGCTAAGTAAGTTAAAAGTCACTATGTGACGGCGGCACAGACCTGCAAGCCAGAAGGCTAAGCTAAACTCCTGAGTCCCATTAAGAACTAAAATGGATTCACCGCACCATCTATGCACCCACGGTCTGGAACAACATCCCATATCCATAAGCACTTCCACAACACTGCTCCAAGTTAGGAAAGACTCACATATTTAAAGAATACTACATCATAATGCATTATCGATGTGCAGCTCAGCTTCCTCTCCTATTCCTTGCTGACTTTAAGCTTGCCTTTGACCATGTACAGTGCCCCTCTGCCTTTTGACTAGGACTGAGCTAAAGAAATAACAAACACAAACATGCATAACATATGATTACATATATGAATGATAATGTGTTTTATTTTTTCCTGCAACTTTTACAAGTGTTTTGGAGGTGTAATTGATGTTGCCTTAAATGTTTGTGTTTGAGACATTTTTTAAGTTTATTTAACTTTCTTCTCTTTTCTAAGTTACTGATTTAGTGTTGCTGAGTAAACTTCAGTCCCATGTGTGTGCCCAGATGTATTTTGGGTAAATGATATATATCTGCCCAATAAATTAACTGCAATACTGCATATTTATTTAGAGGGGTGTTCAAGGCAGGATAGGGCAACCATGTTGTTTGTTCTTCATATCTGCTTCTTTACTGGCCTCAAGGTGATGGGCATTTTGACAGTGTGTGCTTGTCATATATTTTGCCATTTATTTTGTTCTCCATGCCTTGCTAGTTGCTGCCCATGTAGCAGTGGCAATTTTGTGAAGCATATTATTTGTGTGTGTGGTACACATGTTGACTTTGTTCTCTCTCTCTCCTTTGCTGGCAATGAACCCCATTTTGTACAGTTAGTGAATTGTGTGTGTGTATGTGTGTGGTTCCTGGGGCCTTAAGGCGCCCGTCCCCCCCCCCCACAGCCCTGTCACTCTCTCTCACTTCCATACGATAATGGGATTGCAGAGTGAGAGAGACACCTTGGCCTAAAGGTTCAGGTAACAGACCCTCACACTGAAAGTTGAGGGTTCTAGTCTAGATGTATCCGTAATCACAACATTTTGGATACATAGTGAAAGGTGATCTCAATCTTTTTAACTGACAACTCATTTTTATTTTCAATTTGTCCAGAAATATCATTCACCAAAGCCTAAAACACTCTCCATCTCTTTATCTTTGTTGCTTGCACTCAATTTCTCTCTTTCAATCTCTTTCTCCAGCTCACACACCCACTCAGACCCTTACACACCCTCTCACAGACACACTCAAACACCCACTCACAGACCCACTCAGACACTGACGCACCCACTCACAGACCCATTCAGACCATCACACATCCACTCACAGATCCACGCAGACCCTCATGCACCCACTCTCAAACCCACTCACACCCTCACGCACCCACTCACAGACCCACTCAGACACACATGTATCCACTCACATACTGAATCAGACCCTCACAGACCCACTCAGACACTCACACACCTACTCACAGACCAAGGCAGAACCTCATGCACCCACTCACAGAGCCACTCAGACACTGATACACCCACTCCAGACCCACTCAGATGGCACACATCCACTCACAGAACCACTCAGACCCTCACACACCCTCTCTCATACATAGACAGACACTCTCACACCCAGAGACACCCTCTCACACCTACCCAAACATACAGAGAGGCAGACCCTTCTGTCCTGTGCAGCTCTGAGTTGGGTGGTTATACGGGGTTGGCCACAGAGCCTGTTGCCAGGGCCAACGGCCAACTCCTTACACGTACTGCAGAAGGTTGTGCATGGGGGTGGTTGGAATAATGTATAGTAATTCAAATTACTTTGCATTAAAAAAACATAGAAATTTACTGAATAAAACAAAGGTTATAGGGATGTTGTAGATAGGAAAAATAATTTTTTTTAAACATAGAAATTCACTTAAAAAAACAAAAGTTACAGGGACAGTATAAATAGGTTCATCAGTTATAGTTAGAGTTATTTCAAGGAACTATAACTTGTGCCCTAAGGTAACTATAACTTGTGCCCTCACCATGCGCTGCTAATTACTCCAGATAGTACAGCACTCACAACACCTTTTAGAACTTCAATGACAATATCACTGTAACATTTGTTGTAAAGTTATTCATAAAAAAACACTGTGCATGGTGGGGGTGCCTGTTATAATTACCTTAGGGCATGAGTTATAGTTACTTGAAATAGCTCTAACTATAACTGGTAGATGTTTAAGGTTTTGTACAAGTAAATTCAGAATGTAGCTATAACATCAGTGTAACTTTTTTAAGTGAGTGTGTATGTATATATATATACATTATATATATATATTATATATATATGTATATATATATATATTTTTTTTTTTTTCCTCCTTGTAGTAAGAAAAAAAATGGTTGACTTCACCAGTCCTTTCCACAGGAGTCCATAAGGCAAGTCATTTTTCTTTTGATTTTTGTACAAGTTTTAAATGTTATCAGAATGCAGAGATTGCAGCTTGAATATTGTTTTTTTTTTTTTTTTTTGCAGGTTTTCAGAGAATCCAGAGGAGCAGCAGCCAGAAAGGCGACAAACTCAACAGCAAAGACAGACCTGCAGTAATTCCTGTGTGAGGATGCTGAGCAATCGGTTCATGGTCTACGAAAGGAAGGCTGGTGGACAGCGATGTGAGCAACAAAGGAATGCCAACACAGATGTCCAACACAGATGTCCACAACAACGGGTGAATACGGAAGAAACACCGATGAAGAGCAGTCATCACAGTGCAGCATGCATCCTTAAAGGCTGCATGCTCCACCCTTAAAGGAATCGACCACCGGGATGCCCTCTAGATGGTGTGGTGCGGGGATGTCAGGTGGTTCCCCCGTACTTAGTGTATTTAAAGCCCTTAGGAGGTGGCTGCCTCTAGGGCATGGGTGGGCTCAGTGGGCCTGTCAACATAATACTTATAAGCCCCTGGGGAGGCAGTGGTTCCTAGGGCTTAAAGATGCCCTAGCAGGGCGGCCCCATTCACCCCCTCCTGTATTTCAACATACCCCTGGGACTTGGCCCACCCGGTGGCTTCAATAAAACAAGTGCTGGAGCCTGTGCTTTTTCTTCCAATTTACATCAGACCTGCTGTGACTCATGGGGACAATTTACAAAAAATGCTTTTTTGCCCTGGTGCGCAGCCCAGAGCTAAGGGATCAGGGTGTCCTTACCCTGGCCCTTTTTCATTTTTTTAGCCTGTTTTGTCAGATTAATCTGAAGCAGAGTCCCAAGATGGCTGTCAACTCTTCCTGGTTAAAGTGTTGGTAGCCTATCTAAGCTCTACATTTCCCTGCACAAGCTCTTTATTATTTACAAATCCTTGGCACCTCTAGAAATCTATATTTCTTTTTCTTTTAATATCTCAAAAACTGCATTTTTTACACCAAATAACAGAAACACATCCCCACACACAAGGCATGTGTCCTGTTCCTCGAGCAGGTTTCACAAACCAACAAGGGTGCTATTCAGCTGCCAGGTGACAGTTGGAGCGCATGCAAATGGGCCTCTAAAAAGATAACCTTCTTAAAGTAGTCTTTTCTTAATTGTTATCACAAATTCATTGTTATCATTTAATTTCATTTGAAATAACTATTAAATAGTCTTTAATTGATATTTCTAGCTGCTTCCTAACTGATAATTACCATTATTAAACTTAATAATGTAATCCAGTGCTTTCCTATTGAACAGCCAGCCTTGCAACAGTGACAATTGCTTTTCACATTAAGGGCCTGTGTAACATTACATTTCTACATGCCCTATGTTTAAATACCATGTACTCTGCCTTAGGCTCATAATGGACAGGTGGGTGCGTTTTGCTAATATTTAAAAGGAAGGTGTTGACTGGCCAAAAGGCTTAATTTTAACATGTCAAATTGCAGGTTTAAATACTGCCACAGTGAGGCTACAGTGGTAGGCCTAAAGTAATGTTTGCACTGTCACTGTAGTGGGTAGCACTGTAGGTTCTGTAGATAAGTGGTGGCATTTAACATACAGGAAATAGGTACACTTTGCACCATAATAGGAACGTACGAGTAAGTTAGATATGCCAACGAGGAGTATAGCTGAACTCAACATGTTTTAGGGGTCAGAGCACATGCTCTGGAGCCTGGTTAGCAGAGTCCCAGAGTCAAAAACAACAGCAGCATCAGTCAAGAAATGGGGGTAATCTTGCAAAAGAGGTATTTTCCTGTACCATGCATTACGGTGTTAGGGAGGTAGCACACATTCTGTTTTCTGCTCAGATAAAAGACAGTCTACGAACAGGAAGTGGTAGATAGTTGTTTTGGTTCTGTGTTGGCAGACACTATTAGTGGTCAATAGCTACAGAGGTTAGGGCAATGGAAGTAAGAATACAACCATTACCAATGGGAGCATGAGCGCTGCTCAGTCGGATAAAGCCATTAAAGGGGGGAGTTGTGTATAGTCATGCTCAGTATTCCAACACCGATTGCAAGAGGTGGAGTGGAGGAGGTAAGGTAAGTAACATATCTAACATGGCAAGGAAGCTCAGTTGGGGAGAGGCTAAAAAAAGGATGAAGGGGGTGCATACAGCTGGGCAACTGATTTGTGACCGGCCAAGCATGAAGCTCTGCACCTGTCAACAGTAAGTTGTTGTAGCTTTGTGTTTAATTAATGGTCATAGTAATAGTAAATTAAACACATACAAACACACATGTTGAGGGAAAAAATGCACCACTTTAATAACAAAACATTCTAAAGTTACACCCTAACCTCAAGCAACAGTCCCACCTTGTAGGAGGCTGGACTGGCTTGTAGTAAGTACCAAGGGGTACTTACACCTTGCACCAGGCCCAGGTATCCCTTATTCTGTATAGGGTGTCTAGCAGCTTAGGCTGATAGATAATGGTAGCTTAGCAGAGCAGCTTAGGCTGAACTAGGAGACGAGTGAAGCTCCTACAGTACCACTAGTGTCATATGCACAATATCATAAGAAAACACAATACACAGATATACTAAAAATAAAGGTACTTTGTTTTTATGACAATATGCCAAAAGTATCTCAGTGAGTACCCTCAGTATGAAGATAGCAAATATACACAAGATATATGTACACAATACCAAAAATATGCAGTATAGTATTAGAAAACAGTGCAAACAATGTATAGTTACAATAGGATGCAATGGGGACACATAGGGATAGGGGCAACACAAACCATATACTCCAAAAGTGGAATGCGAACCACGAATGGACCCCAAACCTATGTGACCTTGTAGAGGGTCGCTGGGACTGTAAGAAAAGAGTGAGGGTTAGAAAAATAGCCCACCCCAAGACCCTGAAAAGTGAGTGCAAAGTGCACTAAAGTTCCCCAAAGAGCACAGAAGTCGTGATAGGGGAATTCTGCAGGAAAGACCAAAACCAGCAATGCAACAACGATGGATTTCCAGACGAGAGTACCTGTGGAACAAGGGGACCAAGTCCAAAAGTCACGACCAAGTCGAGAGTGGGCAGATGCCCCGGAAATGCCAGCTGGGGGTGCAAAGAAGCTGCTACTCGGCAGTAGAAGCTGAGGATTCTGCAGGAACGACAAGGGCTAGAAACTTCCCCTTTGGAGGATGGATGTCCCACGCCGTGGAAAGTCGTGCAGAAGTGTTTTCCTGAAGAAAGACCGCAAACAAGCCTTGCTAGCTGCAAGTCGTGCGGTTAGAGTTTTTGGATGCTGCTGTGGCCCAGGAGGGACCAGGATGTCGCCAATTGCGTCAGGTGACAGAGGGGGCACCCAGAAAGACAAGAAGCTCTTTCAGAAGCAGGCAGCACCCGCAGAAGTGCCAGAACAGGCACTACAAAGAGGAGTGAAACAGTGCTCACCCGAAGTTGCACAAAGGAGTCCCACGCCGCCGGAGGACAACTCAGGAGGTCGTGCAATGCAGGCTAGAGTGCCGTGAACCCAGGCTTGGCTGTGCACAAAGGATTCCCTCGGAAAGTGCACAGGAGCCGGAGTAGCTGCAAAAGACGCGGGTCCCAGCAATGCAGTCTGGCGTGGAGAGGCAAGGATTTACCTCCACCAAACTTGGACTGAAGAGTCACTGGACTGTGGGAGTCACTTGGACAGAGCTGCTGGATTCAAGAGACCTCGCTCGTCGTGCTGAGAGGAGACCCAGGGGACCGGTCGCAGTTCTTTGGTGCCTGCGGTTGCAGGGGGACGATTCCGTCGACCCACGGGAGATTTCTTCAGAGCTTCTAGTGCAGAGAGGAGGCAGACTACCCCCACAGCATGCACCACCAGGAAAGCAGTCGAGAAGGCGGCAGGATCAGCGTTACAGAGTTGCAGTAGTCGTCTTTGCTACTTTGTTGCAGTTTTGCAGGCTTCCAGCGCGGTCAGCAGTTGATTCCTTGACAGAAGGTGAAGAGAGAGATGCAGACGAACTCTGATGAGCTCTTGCATTCGTTATCTAAGGAAATCCCCAAAGCAGAGACCCTAAGTAGCCAGAAAAGAGGGTTTGGCTACTTAGGAGAGAAGATAGGCTAGCATCACCTGAAGGAGCCTATCAGAAGGAGTCTCTGACGTCACCTGCTGGTCCTGGCCACTCAGAGCAGTCCAGTGTGCCAGCAGCACCTCTGTTTCCAAGATGGCAGAGGTCTGGAGCACACTGGAGGAGCTCTGGGCACCTCCCAGGGGAGATGCAGGTCAGGGGAGTGGTCACTCCCCTTTCCTTTGTCAAGTTTCGCGCCAGAGCAGGGCTGAGGGGTCCCTGAACCGGTGTAGACTGGCTTATGCAGAAATGGGCACCATGTGTGCCCATGAAAGCATTTCCAGAGGCTGGGGGAGGCTACTCCTCCCCTGCCTTAACACCATTTTCCAAAGGGAGAGGGTGTAACACCCTCTCTCTGAGGAAGTCCTTTGTTCTGCCTTCTTGGGCCAAGCCTGGCTGGACCACAGGAGGGCAGAAACCTGTCTGAGGGGTTGGCAGCAGCTGCAGTGAAACCCCTGAAAAGGCAGTTTGGCAGTACCCGGGTCTGTGCTAGAGACCCGTGGGATCATGGGATTGTGGCAACAATGCCAGGATGGCATAGTGGGGGCAATTCCATGATCTTAGACATGTTACATGGCCATATTCGGAGTTACCATTGTGAAGCTACACATAGGTAGTGACCTATATGTAGTGCACGCGTGTAATGGTGTCCCCGCACTCACAAAGTCCGGGGAATTGGCCCTGAACAATGTGGGGGCACCTTGGCTAGTGCCAGGGTGCCCACACACTAAGTAACTTAGCACCCAACCTTTACCAGGTAAAGGTTAGACATATAGGTGACTTATAAGTTACTTAAGTGCAGTGTAAAATGGCTGTGAAATAACGTGGATGTTATTTCACTCAGGCTGCAGTGGCAGGCCTGTGTAAGAATTGTCAGAGCTCCCTATGGGTGGCAAAAGAAATGCTGCAGCCCATAGGGATCTCCTTGAACCCCAATACCCTGGGTACCTCAGTACCATATACTAGGGAATTATAAGGGTGTTCCAGTATGCCAATGTAAATTGGTAAAATTGGTCACTAGCCTGTTAGTGACAATTTGAAAGAAGTGAGAGAGCATAACCACTGAGGTTCTGATTAGCAGAGCCTCAGTGAGACAGTTAGTCATAATACAGGTAACACATACATGGCACACTTATGAGCACTGGGGCCCTGGCTGGCAGGGTCCCAGTGACACATACAACTAAAACAACATATATACAGTGAAATATGGGGGTAACATGCCAGGCAAGATGGTACTTTCCTACACAACCCCCCTCAAATGAAGGACAATAAGACTAGCCATGACCTGATGAGTCTTCATTGTCTAAGTGGAAATATCTGGAGAGTCCATCTGCATTGGAGTGGGTACTCCCAGGTCTATGTTCCACTGTATAGTCCATTCCCTGTAGGGATATAGACCACCTCAACAATTTAGGATTTTCACCTTTCATTTGTTTTAGCCAAAGTAGAGGTTTGTGGTCTGTCTGAACAATGAAGTGAGTGCCAAACAGGTATGACCTCAACTTCTTCAGTGCCCAGACCACAGCAAAGGCCTCCCTCTCTATGGCAGACCAACGCTTTTCTCTAGGGGTCAACCTCCTGCTGATAAAAGCAACAGGTTGATCCTGGCCCTCAGAATTAAGTTGTGAAAGGACTGCACCTACCCCTAATTCAGATGCATCAGTTTGGACAATGAATTTTTGGGAGTAACAGGGGCTTTTCAGGACAGGTGCAGAGCACATGGCCTGCTTCAGCTCCTCAAAAGCTTTCTGACAGCTAGCTGTCCATAATACCTTTTTAGCCATTTTCTTGGAGGTGAGGTCATTAAGAGGGGCTGCAATGGAGCCATAGTTCTTTATGAACCTCCTGTAATACCTAGTGAGGCCTAATAAGGCTCTCACCTGGGTCTGCGTTGTAGGGGGAACCCAATCTATAATAGTTTGGATTTTCCCCTGAAGTGGTGCAATCTATTCTCCACCTACCAGGTGTCCCAGATAAACCACCTTCCCCTGCCCTATCTGGCACTTTGAAGCCTTGATAGTGAGGCCTGCCTTTTGCAGGGCCTCCAAAACTTTCCATAGGTGGACCAGGTGATCATCCCAGCTGGAGCTAAAGACAGCTATATCATAAAGATATGCTACACTAAAACCTTCCAGCCCTTGCAGGACTGTATTCACCAACCTTTGAAAAGTGGCAGGTGCATTTTTCAATCCAAAAGGCATTACTGTGAATTGGTAATGGCCTCCAATGGTTGAAAATGCAGTTTTTGCTTTTGCATCTTCTGATAATTTGATCTGCAAATACCCTGCAGTCAAGGCAAAAGTGCTTAGATACTTGGCAGATGCCAGTGTATCTATTAGCTCATCTGCCCTGGGTGTAGGGTGAGCTTCAGTTTTGGTTACTTGGTTGAGACCTCTATAGTCTACAGAAAACTGCATTTCCTTCTTTCCATCCTTGGAATGAGGTTTTGGTACAAGTACTACAGGAGAGGCCCATGGACTTTCAGAGTGCTCAACCACTCCTAGTTCAAGCATTTTCTGCACTTCTTGTTTTATGCAGTCTCTGACATGGTCAGGCTGCCTATAGATCTTACTTTTGACAAGCAAGCTGTCTCCAGTATCTATAGTGTGCTCACACCAAGAAGTGGTGCCTGGCACAGTAGAGAAGAGTTCAGAAAACTGATCTAGGAGATTTATGCAGTGGTCTTTCTGCTCAGCAGTGAGACAATCTGCCAGTACTACACCTTCAACCAGAGCATCTTGTTCTGTGGAAGAGAAGAGATCAGGGAGAGGGTCACTCTCTTCTTCCTGTCCTTCGTCTGTTGCCATGAGCAGGGTGAGATCAGCCCTGTCATAGTAGGGTTTCAGGCGATTGACATGGAGCACCCTAAGGGGACTCCTGGCAGTGCCTAAGTCAACTAAGTAGGTGACTTCATCCTTCTTCTCAACAATTGTGTGGGGTCCACTGCATTTATCTTGGAGTGCTCTTGGGGCCACAGGCTCCAAGACCCACACTTTCTGCCCTGGTTGGTACTGAACCAAAACAACCTTCTGGTCATGCCATTGCTTTTGGAGCTCTTGGCTGGCCTGAAGGTTTTTACTGGCCTTTTTCATGTTCTCAGCCATCCTTGATCTGAGGCCAAGTACATAGTCCACTATGTCTTGTTTTGGAGCTTTTAAAGGTTGTTCCCAACCCTCCTTAACAAGTGTTAGAGGAGCTCTCACAGGGTGTCCAAATAGGAGTTCAAAGGGGCTGAAGCCCACTCCTTTTTGGGGTACCTCCTTGTAAGCAAAAAGGAGGCAAGGTAACAGGATATCCCATCTCCTGCGGAGTTTTTCAGGGAGTCCCATAATCATGCCTTTGAGAGTTTTGTTAAATCTCTCCACCAGTCCATTTGTTTGTGGATGATAGGGTGTAGTGAACTTGTATGTAACACCACACTCCTTCCACATGGCCTTTAAGTAAGCAGACATGAAATTGCTTCCTCTGTCTGATACCACCTCTTTTGGGAAGCCCACCCTGGAAAAGATTCCCAGGAGGGCCTTTGCCACTGCAGGAGCTGTAGTGGTCCTTAGAGGAATTGCTTCAGGATATCTGGTGGCATGGTCCACTACCACCAAGATAAACCTATTGCCTGAAGCAACAGGAAGGTCAAGGGGGCCAACTATGTCAACCCCTACCCTTTCAAAGGGAACCCCAACCACAGTCAGTGGGATAAGGGGTGCCTTTGGAGTGCCACCTGTCTTGCCACTGGCTTGACAGGTTTCACAGGACTTACAAAATTCCTTTGTGTCCTCTGACATTCTAGGCCAATGAAACAAGGGAACAAGCCTGTCCCAAGTTTTCATTTGCCCCAAATGTCCAGCTAGGGGAATGTCGTGGGCTAGAGTTAGGAGGAACTTTCTGTACTCCTGAGGAATCACCAATCTCCTGGCAGCTCCAGGTTTTGGATCCCTTGCTTCAGTGTACAAGAGGTTGTCCTCCCAGTAAACTCTGTGAGTGTCACTGACATCCTCATTTGCTTGTTTGACAGCTTGCTGCCTTAAACCCTCTAGTGTGGGACAGGTCTGCTGTGCCACACTCAGCTCCTCCCTGGCAGGCCCCCTTTCACCCAAAAGCTCAGCAGTGTCTGCTTCCAGCTCCTCTGGTGTAGGTTCTGCACAGGGTGGAAATTCTTCTTCCTCAGAAGTAGAATCCACTGTAGAGGGAGGGATAGTAGGTAGTGCTTTACTTCTACTAGCCCTAGCTTTAGGGAGCACTTGGTCCATTCTTCCAGGATCCATGTCACCCTGTCCATTTTGCTTTTTGGCCTGAGCCCTTGTCAAAGCAAAAATATGCCCTGGAATGCCCAGCATTGCTGCATGGGCCTCCAACTCCACATCTGACCAAGCTGATGTCTCTAAATCATTTACAAGTAGACAGTCTACAGGTAAATCTGAGGCAACCACAACTTTCTTTGGACCAGTAACCCCCACCCCCCCAGTTGAGATTTACAACAGCCATGGGGTGGCTAAGTGTGTTGTTGTGAGCATCGGTTACTTGGTACTGGTGACCAAGTAGGTGTTGTTCAGGGTGGACCAGTTTCTCTATTACCATAGTCACACTGGCACCTGTGTCCCTGTAGGCCTGAACCTCAACACCATTTATTAGGGGTAGTTGCTTGTACTTATCCATGTTAAGGGGACAAGCAACTAAGGTGGATAAATCCATAGCCCCCTCAGAGACTAACACAGCCTCTGTGGTCTCCCTAACAAGACCAACCCCAACTAAGTTACCAAAAGTGAGCCCAGCTACTCCCTTGGATTGGCTATTAGTAGGTTTGCTCCCACCACCACTGCTATTAGTAGGGACACTAGGTGTAGCAGCAGGGGTTGTAGTGGTAGGAGGCTTGGTGCTTTTCTTTGGACAACTGGGATCTGTTGTCTAATGGCCTTTTATTTTACATAAATAGCACCATGGTTTTTTTTCTTTGTTTTGATTTGAAGAGGATTTGGACCCACCACCCCCACCAGAGTGTTTTTGTGGGCCTGATGAAGACTCATTTTTAGATTGGTCCCCACCCTTGTCAGAAGACTTACCATCCTTCTTCTTGTCATCTTTGTCACCCCCTGTATGAACTTTTCTGTTCACCCTTGTTCTGACCCATTTGTCAGCCTTCTTTCCCAATTCTTGGGGAGAGGTCAGATCAGAGTCCACCAGGTACTGGTGCAACAAATCAGACACACAGTTATTAAGTATATGCTCTCTCAGGATTAAGTTATACAGGCTTTCATAATCAGTAACTTTACTGCCATGTAACCACCCCTCCAAGGCCTTCACTGAATGGTCAACAAAGTCTACCCTGTCTTGTGAAGACTCCTTTTTGGTTTCTCTGAACTTCATCCTGTACTGTTCAGTGGTTAAGCCATAACCATCTAGGAGTGCATTCTTAAGAACTGCAAAATTATTGGCATCACTTTCTTTCACAGTAAGGAGCCTATCCCTACCCTTTCCACTAAATGATAGCCATAGGATAGCAGCCCACTGCCTTTGAGGGACATCCTGTACAACACAGGCCCTCTCAAGTGCAGCAAACCACTTGTTAATGTCATCCCCCTCCTTATAAGGGGGAACTATCTTGTGCAGATTCCTAGAATCATGCTCTTTTGCAGGATGACTGTGGGGAATACTGCTGCTGCCACCATGGGTTTCTAAATCCAATTTCTGTCTTTCTCTTTCCACTTCTAGGGACTGTCTATCCAAATCCAGCTGTTGCTTCTTGAGCTTCAGTCTGGTTTGTTCCACTCTCAATCGATTGAGCTCCCTTTCTAACACTCTGTCATCAGGGTGGGTGGGTGGGACATGCCTTGAAACAGAAGTATGGTGAGAATGAACAGAAGGACACCTGTCCCTAACAGATGGCACCCTAACAGCTTGGCTAACAGAAACATCACTTCTACTATGATGAGAAGGAATACTCTTACTATGATGTGAGACAACACTATCAGTATGGTGTGACTCTACATCAGTACCAGCTATGCTAGGTTGTCTGATAATGGGCAGGCTAGGAAGTTTCTTCTCTAAATCTTTTGCTAGGGGTGCCCCAGGGTCAGATTGGGAACCATCAGCTAATTTCTCAACAGAAGTGGTACCTTTAGCCTTATCCTGTTCAACAAGCATATTAACCAACAGTTCTCTAGAGGGATTCTTCCTTACACTTAAACCTCTTTCTATGCAGAGACTCCTTGCTCCTTTCCAGCTAAGGTGATCATAAGCAAGTTTGGACAGATCAACAGTTTGGCCTGTGCCAGACATTTTAGAAAGTGTTTAAGTGATAGAAAAAGTGAGAAAAAAGTTTTTCAGAACGTTTGGAAAGACAGAAAAAAAACTTTTAAAGAACTTTTTAGAAAGTTTAAAGGTACTTTTCAGCACTTTAGAAAAGAAGTGAGAAAGGAAAAGCAAAACTTTTTGGTTAGGTGTACATACACTGAACTTGTTTTGTATATTTTTCTCTTATGAAAAGTACAATGACAAAAGTGGTAAGTAGTTACAAAGTACTTATCCCACCGCTGCACAACCAATGTAGGAGGCTGGACTGGCTTGTAGTGAGTACCAAGGGGTACTTACACCTTGCACCAGGCCCAGGTATCCCTTATTAGTGTATAGGGTGTCTAGCAGCTTAGGCTGATAGATAATGGTAGCTTAGCAGAGCAGCTTAGGCTGAACTAGGAGACGAGTGAAGCTCTTACAGTACCACTAGTGTCATATGCACAATATCATAAGAAAACACAATACACAGATATACTAAAAATAAAGGTACTTTATTTTTATGACAATATGCCAAAAGTATCTCAGTGAGTACCCTCAGTAAGAGGATAGCAAATATACACAAGATATATGTACACAATACCAAAAATATGCAGTATAGTATTAGAAAACAGTGCAAACAATGTATAGTTACAATAGGATGCAATGGGGACACATAGGGATAGGGGCAACACAAACCATATACTCCAAAAGTGGAATGCGAACCACGAATGGACCCCAAACCTATGTGACCTTGTAGAGGGTCGCTGGTACTGTAAGAAAATAGTGAGGGTTAGAAAAATAGCCAACCCCAAGACCCTGAAAAGTGAGTGCAAAGTGCACTAAAGTTCCCCAAAGAGCACAGAAGTCGTGATAGGGGAATTCTGCAGGAAAGACCAAAACCAGCAATGCAACAACGATGGATTTCCAGACGAGGGTACCTGTGGAACAAGAGGACCAAGTCCAAAAGTCACGACCAAGTCGAGAGTGGGCAGATGCCCCGGAAATGCCAGCTGGGGGTGCAAAGAAGCTGCTACTAGGCAGTAGAAGCTGAGGATTCTGCAGGAACGACAAGGGCTAGAAACTTCCCCTTTGGAGGATTGATGTCCCACGCCATGGAGAGTCGTGTAGAAGTGTTTTCCTGAAGAAAGACCACAAACAAGCCTTGTTAGCTGCAAGTCATGCAGTTAGAATTGTTGGATGCTGCTGTGGCCCAGGAGGGACCAGGATGTCGCCAATTATGTCAGGTGACAGAGGGGGCGCCCAGCAAGATAAGGAACCCTCTCAGAAGCAGGCAGCACCCGCAGAAGTGCTGGAACAGGCACTACAAAGAGGAGTGAAAGGGTGCTCACCCGAAGTTGCACAAAGGAGTCCTACTCCGCCGGAGGACAACTCAGGAGGTCGTGCAATGCAGGTTAGAGTGCTGTGGACCCAGGCTTGGCTGTGCACAAAGGATTCCCTCAGAAAGTGCACAGGAGCCGGAGTAGCTGCAAAAGACGCGGGTCCCAGCAATGCAGTCTGGCGTAGAGAGGCAAGGACTGACCTCCACCAAACTTGGACTGAAGAGTCACTGGACTGTGGGAGTCACTTGGACAGAGTTGCTGGATTCAAGGGACCTCGCTCGTCGTGCTCAGAGGAGACCCAGGGGACCGGCGATGCAGTTCTTTGGTGCCTGCGGTTGCAGGGGGACGATTCCGTCGACCCACGGGAGATTTCTTCGGAGCTTCTAGTGCAGAGAGGAGGCAGACTACCCCCACAGCATGCACCACCAGGAAAGCAGTCGAGAAGGCGGCAGGATCAGCGTTACAGAGTTGCAGTAGTCGTCTTCGCTACTTTGTTGCAGTTTTGCAGGCTTCCAGCGCGGTCAGCAGTTGATTCCTTGGCAGAAGGTGAAGAGAGAGATGCAGCGGAACTCTGATGAGCTCTTGCATTCGTTACCTAAGGAAATCCCCAAAGCAGAGACCCTAAATAGCCAGAAAAGAGGGTTTGGCTACTTAGGAGAGAAGATAGGCTAGCAACACCTGAAGGAGCCTATCAGAAGGAGTCTCTGACGTCATCTGCTGGTCCTGGTCACTCAGAGCAGTCCAGTGTGCCAGCAGCTCCTCTGTTTCCAAGATGGCAGAGGTCTGGAGCACACTGGAGGAGCTCTGGTCACCTCCCAGGGGAGGTGCAGGTCAGGGGAGTGGTCACTCCCCTTTCCTTTGTCCAGTTTCGCGCCAGAGCAGGGCTGAGGGGTCCCTGAACCGGTGTAGACTGGCTTATGCGTGCCCATGAAAGCACTTCCAGAGGCTGGGGGAGGCTACTCCTCCCCTGCCTTAACACCATTTTCCAAAGGGAGAGGGTGTAACGCCCTCTCTCTGAGGAAGTCCTTTGTTCTGCCTTCCTGGGCCAAGCCTGGCTGGACCCCAGGAGGGCAGAAACCTGTCTGAGGGGTTGGCAGCAGCAGCAGCTGCAGTGAAACCCCCGAAAAGGCAGTTTGGCAGTACCCGGGTCTGTGCTAGAGACCCATGAGATCATGGGATTGTGGCAACAATGCCAGGATGGCATAGTGGGGGCAATTCCATGATCTTAGACATGTTACATGGCCATATTCGGAGTTACCATTGTGAAGCTACACATAGGTAGTGACCTATATGTAGTGCACGCGTGTAATGGTGTCCCCGCACTCACAAAGTCTGGGGAATTAGCCCTGAACAATGTGGGGGCACCTTGGTTAGTGCCAGGGTGCCCACACACTAAGCAACTTAGCACCCAACCTTTACCAGGTAAAGGTTAGACATATAGGTGACTTATAAGTTACTTAAGTGCAGTGTAAAATGGCTGTGAAATAACGTGGACGTTATTTCACTCAGGCTGCAGTGGCAGGCCTGTGTAAGAATTGTCAGGGCTCCCTATGGGTGGCAAAAGAAATGCTGCAGCCCATAGGGATCTCCTGGAACCCCAATACCCTGGGTACCTCAGTACCATATACTAGGGAACTATAAGGGTGTTCCAGTATGCCAATGTAAATTGGTAAAATTGGTCACTAGCCTGTTAGTGACAATTTGAAAGAAATGAGAGAGCATAACCACTGAGGTTCTGATTAGCAGAGCCTCAGTGAGACAGTTAGTCATAACACAGGTAACACATACAGGGCACACTTATGAGCACTGGGGCGCTGGCTGGCAGGGTCCCAGTGACACATACAACTAAAACAACATATATACAGTGAAATATGGGGGTAACATGCCAGGCAAGATGGTACTTTCCTACACACCTCCTCTCCATAACCCTAAATATCTTTGCCCTAGCTGCCCTACACAATATCACATCCTGCAACAGACCCACCCCTTTCTCCCTAAACTATAAAAGGTACATCTCCAACTGTCCTTCCTACCCTCACCTCTCACAACAGGCCCACACCTCCTTGAAGAAAATGTCCCTCAATTGCCTTGAGTGTACTTAAAATGTCCACTGGTTTTCTTCCAATCGCTGCTGGCCCGCTTGACTTTTTCCAGGCTTTGATCAGTTGCTAAAGGAGAACATCTATGATTGGGGGTGTGGCTTGTGCCTTGGCTGCCTGCATGGTGCCGATGGTGAAGCAAGGATCCCTCTGGCTGGTGACCAGAGGCAGCGGTGGCAGTGTCTTCCTCCAGCAATAGCAGCTGGCGGTGCTCCACCACAATGGCCTCTATCATGTGAAAGCAAAACAGGGTGGCAATCGGTCCGGGACTGCACTGTAAGGACTCTGGCAGGAGCAGCTGGATGATGCAATGAAACAACAAAAAAACATGCATTGTAGTACACAATGCAAACATTGCATATATAGTCAGAAAGTAACATTCCTAGTGCTGTAGGGCCACTGGGATTTTTTTTAGGTGCTTCTTTATCACAGGGCAAATTTATTCACAGACATAGTTCACATCATACAGTTGTGTGGTATAAATTAATCCACCACAGTTATAATGAAAAATTGATCTGTTTCTTAAAATGGAAAAAAAAAAACATGAAATTATTTCATGAAATGACTGGGCTGCAAAATATAAAAATATAGGGGATCATTACGACTCTGGCGGATAGGGGTAATTTGGGTAAAGGTACTGCCAACAGGCTGACGGTACCTTTTTCCAAATTATGACATTGGCAGTGTGGCTCAAGCCAAACCGCCAATGTACTGCTCCGTCCACCAGGGTGATAACATCCGCCGGGCTGGAGACTTCAGTCCCCGTCCCCAGTGTCCTCCCCATCCTCCC
Organism: Pleurodeles waltl; assembly: GCF_031143425.1. NCBI lineage: Eukaryota > Metazoa > Chordata > Amphibia > Caudata > Salamandridae > Pleurodeles > Pleurodeles waltl. The sequence goes on from NC_090438.1 coordinate 407,810,163, forward strand.
ACTCCAGACCCCACCGAGATCCACACATCCACACATGCATACATACACGCTCACACACACACGCATGCCCACATCCACCCACGCATGCACACATGCATACCCACAGCCCGCAACACACACTAACATACATTGTAGCACACATGCATTCACAACACACAACATACACGTACAATTACATTCATTCATTCCACATGACTCACAACCACATGCGTGCATACAAAAACAGACACCTCCCACACATAACACCCCCACACACACACAACATCCTCCACCCCGTCTCCTGTTAGAGAACCCGACTTACCTGCTTGCAGGGGATCCTCCAGCAGGAGACAGAATGCTGTGCTGCAGCAGCATCCACCAGCAAAACACCGCCAGGCCGTATCATGGCTCATGATACAATAGGCAGTGTTTTTCTGGTGTGGCGCTGCTGCTGGCAGCAGCGCCACCTTACCACCTTCCGCCGCAATGAGCGTTGATGGAATACCACCAGCCTTCTGGTGGTATTCCATCTACGGTCATAATGCGGTTGGTCAAATGAGTTTAAAATAGAGACACTCAGTAATGGAATGGTCATGGAGTGTTGCACTGGGTTCAGCCCATTCAGTATGCCCAGATTGTTTGCTTTTTGAATCACACAGTTTTGGACTTTTTACTGTGGGTGAGTCTACCTACATGTGTCTCTCCCATTGTAATCACATTGCAAATGAACTGCGTGTTTACTGCCAGTGTCCACCTTGTAAGATAAGGCTGCTGCAATACAGCTAGTGTAAGGGGAGCTTGAATAGTTACACGTGAACATGTGTGGGCTGTGCATGTGAGACTACTGTTGTTTGCAGCCTGGTAACTGCGCACAGCTAGCGTGATGCTAAGGGGACTCTGCAGGATTAGATATTGACCTGGGTTAGGCTTTATAATTTTAGTGTAAACTAATAGAGAAAGTCAGTTTTATTTAGTGTTTTGTCTGAATTAAAATATTATACACATGGGGGAAAACTGCCTTAGGATGCAGTTTCTCTTTCCTTTGGATTACAGAGGCCAGTAATGTATCAAATCGGGTATAACCTGTAGAAGAAAATCAAATCAGCAAGTTCGACAAAGATACCCGTACAACCAATGGGTGATCCAGAATTGCCATATTTTCCTGGCTCAACTCAGGATAAGATCCAAGGCCTTTTGTGGCCCTGTTGTACCAAGTTAATTAAATTTCTCACCAGCAGCAGGAACAAAGGTCTCCTCACATGAAAGGAGCAATTAACAGTGTTTCACTAAGCTTCTAAGGAGGAAAAGGGTGGGGCTGAAGGATCCACATTAATCACACATATTTCGCAATGTACCAGGAAGGGGCCTGCCTAAGCCTACTGAAAAAAGGAGGGAGCCCCGATATCTGGAGACAGCACAGGACTGTGCTTCCCTTAGAGGATTGATTGAGAAAGGCACTGTCAGTGATGTCAGCGAGAGCAGGAGCTGAGGCCCCCAAAGGGCAAGCGAATATTTACTACTGGAAAATTTCATCTTGAACTGTCCCAAAACCAACAGATAATGACGGAATGCAGAACAAATCAAACATTCACCCCCAGTCACAGATCTGGGTTTAATTCATCAGTTTTTTTGCTTGCCATGCTATTCTAATTTGGAACAAGCCACAGGCAAATCAGTCTGACCCTGTTCCCCATGGGACCATCCAGCCCAAACTGTCAGGCCAGGCAGGTCCTCCGTGGACCAGAAACAAGCATCCAGGGACCGGTTTCAGCGTATCACCCTTCATCAGCCAGGCTAGCTTGAAGCTGGTGGCACAGGAAGCACAGGACCCATGTTTGGACACACCCTTCCCAACTGGGGTGACAAATACAAAAAAACAGACATTGTTTGATCTTGTCCTGTCCCAATGTGGTATGCACAAAGGTTGAGATGGGGAGGTGAAATGGCACCACTGGGTGGGCCAGGGATGCCTGGCTTCTGGAACCTTCCACTCTCTTTCATAAACTCTTCCACAAGGGGGAGATTTTCTCCTATTTGGTGTTTTTATGCTGTGCATTGCTGTACTCTGAGGCTGCCACAGACATCTGGAAGGAGGAACTCCAGGATGTCTAGAAAGGATTAAGGACACTGCCCCTGTTGCCCTCAGGACCATTGGGTCTCCCTAAGAGCCTGTGAGGCTGGCCTCCTTACTCCCCCAGAGGACCAGTTGTGGGAAAGCCCCGAACTTCTGTGCCCGGAGACAAAGACAAGGAGAAGGCTGGAGCAGGGAGCCAGACAAAAACAGTTCCTCATGAATTACACTGCTTTTGAGGTGAGGAGGTCTGCTGGATCTCACCACCAGAAGTAACTTGAGCCAAAGACTGTGCAGATAAGCCCAATGGACTCATGTTATGGCATTTTGATGATTGGCGACATTGAACCTTTTCACCGAATGGACCGGGAGGGGCTCTGCTGCCTTTCCAAAGATTAACCCTGACATGGGTCAGACCCCAAGGGTCAGCACAGTAGGAAGTGTTTCAATTTTTCAAGGGAAAGGGCGTGTGTGCGGTCCCCTTCAAAGACTCTCCCATTGCCCTCAGACACATCCCCGAGCCGTAGTTGCCAAGGAAGGGGGCTGCGACCCTGTTAGAAATGGGGTCTTTGGTTGGCAGTCAGTTTACCCCCTGTCCAAGCAAGGACCCTCACTCTAGTCAGGGTAAAGGAGAATCACCCTCAATTAACCTCCGCTCACCCCATTGGTAGCTTGGCATGAACAGAGAGGTTTAACTTCAGAAGCAATGTGTAAAGTATTTCTACCAACACACACAGTAACTCAGAGAAAACACTACAAAATGACACAACTTAGAATAACAGATAATATTTCTCTAAACAAAACAAGACCAAAATGACAAAAATCCAACATACACAAGTCAAGTTACGGATTTTTCAAAGAATAAGAATCTTAGGCCGTCATTATGACCCAGGCGGACAGTGTTAATTTGGAGAAATGTACTGCCAACAGGCTGGCGGTGCCTTTACCCAAAATATGACATTGGCGGTTTGACTAAAGCCAAACTGCCAATGTACCACTCCGTCCACCAGGGCGGTAACAGTCGCCGGGCTTGAGACTTCGGTCTCGAGCCAGGTGGCCGTCACAGTCCCACCCTCGGGATTATGACCCCACCTACTGCCATGCTTTTCATGGCAATCTTACCGCCATGAAAACGATGGCGGTAGGCACTTTCAGTCCAAGGGAATTCCTTCCCTGGCACTGATAGGAGTCTCCATGCCCCCTCCATCTCCCCAGAGTCTTCCCCCACCCTCCCTCTCCCCCTCCCAAACCTCCTGACATGCACACACCTACACACACAGACATACACATGCATACACAAACACATACCCACATTCACCCACGCATGCATACATTCATAAACACACACATCAACACACACTGACATATATCCTAGCACACACGCATTCACACAACACAAGATACACGCACACTCACCCATTTATGCACACACGCATTCCACATGCCTCACACCCGCATGCACGCACACAATAGCATACACACACACACCCACACACATACAACACCCCCCACCCCTCTCACCTGTAGGAGCACCCGACTTACCTGCGTGCAGGGGGTCCTCTGGCAGGAGATGGGACACAGCGCTGCTGCCAGCAGCAGCGTTCGTCAGCGGAACACTGCCAGGACGTATCATGTGTCATGTGTCAGGCTACGGTTGCAGCAGCGCCACCTTACCGGCCTCTGCCGCCATGATTGTAGCCGAATTACGCCAGCCTTCTGGCGGAATTCCGGCTACGGTCATGATATGGCGGATGGTAGGTAGCCACGCCGATGGTCTTTTGGAGGCCGTCGCCGTGGCGGTAGGCGGCATTGACTGCCTACGTCATAATGAGGGACTTAAGCCTTAGAAAACAGTGAGAATGCTGTTATTTCACCCAAAGTACCTGGGTAGCATCAAACTAAAGCCACACGGGAGAGAGTGTGTCAAAAAAGGGTAGCGTTGCATCGATTCCTCACCCGCAAGCGAGAACGTGCATTGTTCCTCCTTCGGTCGGGTCAGCGTGCATAATTTCTTCTCTACCGCAAGAATGCGATGTGTCGATCCGGACAGGCACCTCGGGTCTGGGCAGGCTTTAGGTTGATTTTCCATGCCAATATTTTGTTGAAATCCGGTCAGATGTACGGTGTCAAGAAACCATGCTGCGTGGGGGCTTGCGTTATTAACAGCAGCTGCCGTGGGAGTTGCGTGTCGTTTCTCCAGCCTCATTGTGTCGATCTCCCAGCCGCGATGCAGGTGGAGCATTGATTTTAGCTGCAAGGCCGGCAGCGCATTGTTTTTCAGCTGCAAGGTGGGAGGTGCATTGAAAGGTCTTTGTGTGGATTTTTGTCCTTTTTCACTAGCTTCACCTTTCGAAGGCCCATAGACAGGTTAGAGCACCATTTGGCAGTCAGGACTCTCAGCAGAAAGCCCAAGAGATGTCTTTATTGTCCCTGAGACTTCAACAATAGGAGGCAAGCTCAGTTTCAAACCCTTGGAGATTATTCACCAGTGGGAAGTCACACAAAAGTTAGTCTTTGTCCTCTCTCAGGTAGAAGCTGCTACTGCAAAGCTAAGGGGCAGTACTCCTCCTCTAGCTTCTCCAGCTCTTCTCCTTGGCAGAGGTTCCTCTTGGTTCCAGAAGTAATCTGATTTTCAGGGGTTTTGTGGGCTCTTCTCATACCCCTTTCTGCCTTTGAAGTAGGCCTACTTTAAAGAGAAGTCTCTCTTGTTTTCAAGACCCTGCCCTCCCCAGGCCAGGCCCCAGGCACACACGAGGGGGTTGGATACTGCATTGTGTGAGGACAGGCACAGCCCTTTAAGTGACCTTTCCTCCCCTCCCCTCAGCACAGATGGCCCATCAGGATATGCAGGCTAGAGGAGAGGTGCAAACAGCCCAACTGTCAAACTGACCCAGAGAGGGAACCCACAAACAAGCACAGTCACAGAATGGTTTAAGCAAGAAAATGCCTACTTTCTAAAAGTGGCATTTTCAAACACACAATCTAAAAACCAACTTCATTAAAAGATGTATTTTTAAATTGTGGCCCGTATTTATACTTTTTGACGCTAAACTGCGCTAACGCAGTTTAGCGTCAAAAAGTTTAGCGCCGGCTAACGCCATTCTGAAGCGCCATGCGGGCGCCGTATTTATTGAATGGCGTTAGCCGGCGCTAGCAGACCGGCGCTGCCTGGTGTGCGTGGAAAAAAACCACTACACCAGGCAGCACCAGCGTTGGGGAAAATGGCGTTAGGGCGTCTTAAAATGGTGCAAGTCAGGTTGACGCAAAAAAATCGCCTCCACCCGATTTGCGCCATTTTTAACGACGCCCAGACGCCATTTACATGACTCCTGTCTAAGTAAAGACAGGAGTCATGCCCCCTTGCCCAATGGCCATGCCCAGGGGACTTATGTCCCCTGGGCATGGTCATTGGGCATTGAGGCATGTAGGGGGGCACAAATCAGGCCCCCCTATGCCAAAAAAATAAAATAAATAAATTATACTTACCTGAACTTACCTGAATGTCCCTGGGATGGGTCCCTCCATCCTTGGGTGTCCTCGTGGGGTGGGCAAGGGTGGCAGGGGGGGTCCCTGGGGGCATGGGAGGGCAGCTGTGGGCTCATTTTGAGCCCACAGGTCCCTTAACGCCTGCCCTGACCCAGATGTTAAAAAGAGGCGCAAATGCAGGTTTTTTTGACCCGCCCACTCCCGGGCGTCATTTTTGCCCGGGAGTATAAATACGACGCATTTGTGTCGCAGTCATTTTTTTGGACGGGAACGCCTAACTTGCATCTCATTAACGCAAGGAAGGCGTTCACGCAAAAAAATGACGCTCTTTCCTCATACTTTGGCGCTAGATGCGTCTAACGCCAAAGTATAAATATGGCGTTAGTTTTGCGCTAAATTTGCGTCGAAAAAAATGACGCAAATTTGGCGCAAACGGAGTATAAATATGCCCCTGTGAGTTTAGAGACCCCAAACTCCATATGTCTATCTGCTCTCAAAGAGAATCTACACTTTAATAAAGGCAGCCTCATGTTAACCTATTGTCACGGTTTTCACTGGGATGAGGGTTGGGGAACGACCCCGATTCCGGCAGGTTCTGCTCTGGCCGAGGTAGGGGCGACCCCTTCCGGTAGCCACGGTGCTGTTTGACAAGAGCAAGCCACTACAGTCCGTGCCCTCCAGAAGGAGTCCCAGAGGAAAAACCCCAATAGGGTAAAAAACCTCCAACAGGAACTCCCTGAAACAGAAGGAGGACACAAGGGCGTTAGAACTGAGGATCCGAGAGTGCAGGAAGACTGGAGACGAAGGCAGGTCAGGAAATACTGGATTCACAAGAAGAAACCAGACGGAGCGTGACTACCACCAAAGGAGTGTTCCAACGCAATGAACAAGCAGCTGAATTCCCCTTATATACCCCTAGACAGGAAGTAGGAAACAGGAAGTAGAAACACCACCATCTTGGATTGGGGAAAAGAGTATAACGTTGAATAAAGAACATGCGTCCAACAAAAAGAAACAATGCATGCTGGGAAGAGAGGAAGTGGGCAGCATGCTGGGAAAGGGAAAAGGCATGCATAAAAACATCACCATGTGCAGGTATTCGGCTTTTGCCTGTGCATACTGGTAAGTGCAGAAGTACCTAAATGCCCAAATGTAAAGCGCACTAAATGCGCTATGCGCGGCAGGATCTAGACCCAACTCGGGGTCTTATCTCCTGCCGTGTCTGTCTTTGCTGTAAAGACAGAAGAAGGGGGCGCGGCGAGTGGCGTGACCCCTGGCTGGACTCACGGCTTCCCCCGCGGTCTGTATGCAGGCCACGGCTTCCCCCGCAGCCCGCATGCAGGCCGGGGTCTTTATCAAAGGTCGCGCTGCGGCCGCCGCGGCGCAACAGTAGGTCCCCCCCGAAGCCCCAGGCTTGTGAGGGAAGAGTCGGAAAAAGCGACAGACCAAAAGAGGGGCATGAACTGAAGGGGCATCCTCCCAGGAACACTCACTCATAGGGTAGCCTTTCAAATGAATAAGATATTGGAGGCGCCCATGAAAAAACCGAGAGTCACAGATTTTCTGGACCTCGTACTCGGGCACATTATCAACCAACAGAGGGGGAGGACAGGAGAATTGTCTGTGAAAAGGATCAGGAAGGTAAGGTTTAAGTTGAGAGACATGGAAAACAGGGTGTATCTTCCACGTCCGGGGCAGGCGAAGACGCACAGACACTGGGTTAATCTTTTTGAGAATCAGGAAGGGACCATAAAAACGGGGTTTGAATTTGTTCTGAGTGAGTCGGAGAGGTAGGAATCTAGAGGAGAGCCAAACTTTATCATGGACCTGATAGTGAGGAGCCTCACAACGTCTCTTATCAGCTATCGTCTTCATGCGAGACTTAGTGGCCACAAGGTTGGAATGGATAACACGTTGGACACCTCGTAGTTGTCGGACATAGGAGGAGATGGCAGGAAGATTGGAAGTATCTTTCAGGGGAGTCGGAAAGGCCCTAGGATGGAAACCGTAGGAGCCATAGAAAGGGGAGACCTTTGAGGCGCTGTGTATGGAGTTGTTGTAGGAGAATTCTGCAAGTGTTAAATAGGTAGCCCAATTACTCTGTGTAGCATTGCAGAAACTACGTAAATATTGTTCGAGGCCTTGATTGAGTCGTTCCGTCTGTCCGTTAGTTTGAGGATGGAACCCTGATGATAAGGCCACTTCGATTCCCAAGGTCTTACAGAATTGTTTCCAAAATCGGGAGATATATTGAGGACCCCTATCTGATATAATGACCTGAGGTAATCCATGAAGTCGAAAGATTTCTTGTGTAAAGATGTGACCTAAATCTTTTGCCGTTGGCAACTTTCTTAAGGTCGTGAAGTGAGCCATTTTAGTGAAGGAGTCCACGGTTACCATTATAACGTGATTTCCCATTGAAGAGGGTAATGAGCACATGAAATCTGTGGAGATGGTGTGCCATGGGCCTGGGGGAACTGGTAGTGGGCGAAGTAAACCTACTGGTTTAGTATGGGGTTTCTTGGCTTGAGCACATATAGGACAGGATGATACATATTCTTCTGTATCTGTCTTGAGAGTTGGCCACCAGAAGGAGCGAAGCAGAAGTTCTTGAGTAGCTTTCATTCCTCGATGACCTGCGATGGGGGAATCATGGCACATGCGTAAGGCTTCAGTTTGTACTAGTTTGGTGGGTAAGAACAGGGCCTTATCATGATAGTAATACCCTTGATCTATATGAAGTTGCGGCCGCAACTTATTCAATTCTGTGTCTTCTAGACTGGCATATTCGGCCCTGACTTGGTCTAAAAAAGTCTGTACTAAACCAATGATTTTGTCATTGTCAAATAGGTTCTGAACAGGAGAATCACTGCACTCAGGGTAACGTCGGGACAAGGCATCCGCCAGGATGTTCTGTGAACCAGGGATGTATGTGATATAAAAGTCATATTGGCTGAAAAAGAAAGCCTATTGAGCCTGCCGGCTATTCTGACACTGAAAGTTTCTTAAGCACTGTAGATTTCTGTGGTCTGTCCGGGATTCAAAGGGTTCTTTCGAGCCCATCAGAAATTGTCTCCATTCTGTGCATGGGGTCTTTAAGGTGAGTAATTCACGTTCTAGCACGGAATAGTTCCGTTCTGAGTCGGATAAGATATGGGAAAGGTAGAATACCAGGTGTTCTAGATCATCATCGTCTTGTCTTTGCAGTAAGGCTGCCCCAATGGCTCTTTCGGATGCGTCTGCGACCACAATGAATTGTTTGCTGGTGTCTGGGTGTTGTAAAATGGGGGCTTGAATAAAGGCTTTCTTTAAGTCTTGAAAGGCTAACTCTGCGTCTTGTGTCCAACAAAAGCCCTTTTTTAGATGGTCTTTTTTAAGGGTTTGAGTAATATAGCTGGTTCTATGTGCAAAGTCTGCTATAAATTGTCGATAGAAGTTGGCTAATCCCAAAAAACACTGAGGCAGTCATTTTGACCGCGGCGGGCGGCGGTCGCCGCCTGCCATGCGGTTACCGCCGAATGACCGCCCCGCGGTCAAAAGACCGCGGCGGCCATTCCAACTTTCCCGCTGGGCCGGCGGGCGACCACCAAAAGGCCACCCGCCGGCCCAGCGGGAAAGCCCCTGCAACGAGGAAGCCGGCTCCGAATGGAGCCGGCGGAGTTGCAGGGGTGCGACGGGTGCAGTGGCACCCGTCGCGATTTTCACTGTCTGCAAAGCAGACAGTGAAAATCTGTATGGGGCCCTGTGAGGGGGCCCCTCACTGCCCATGCCAGTGGCATGGGCAGTGCAGGGGTCCCCAGGGGCCCCACGACACCCGTTCCCGCCATCCTGGTTCTGGCGGTGAAAACCGCCAGAAACAGGCTGGCGGGAAGGGGGTCGGAATCCCCACGGCGATTCCCTGGGCCAGGGGAAAACCGGCGGGAAACCGCTGGTTCCCCTTTTCTGACCGCGGCTTTACCGCCGCGGTCAGAATAGCCCAGGAAGCACCGCCAGCCTGTTGGCGGTGCTTCCGTGGTCCCCGGCCCTGGTGGTCATGGACCGCCAGGGTCGGAATGACCCCCTGAGTCTCCTTGATGGAAGAAGCAGATGGCCAATTCAATATAGCTTGCACCTTGTCTGAATCCATGGCGACTCCGGTTTGGTTAATGCAATACCCCAAGTATTGTACTTCCGTCTGGTCAAACTCGCACTTTTCCGGTTTGCAGAATAAATGGTGTTGTCGGAGTCGCTCTAGAACTTGGCGAACATGCTTAGAGTGTTCCTCTGGGTGAACAGAAAAAATTTAAATATCGTTGGGATAAACCACTACTGTTTGTTGCAAAAGATCGGAAAAGATAGAATCCATGAACCTTTGAAAAATGGAAGGGGCATTGGTGAGTCCGAATGGCATTACTCGATATTCGTAGTGACCAAAAGGTGTTCTAAAGCGGTATTCCACTCATCACCTTCTTTAATTCTTAAAAGATGGTAGGCTCCTCTGAGATCCAGCTTGGTGAATCTTTTTGCCCCTCTGACTGCTTCTAGGATGTCCTTAATGAGGGGTAATGGGTACCGATCCTTAATAGTGATCTTGTTTAATCCTCTAAAATCAATACAGGGACGCAAATCTTCAGTCTTCTTAGGAACAAAGAAGAGAGGAGCCCCTGCCGGTGAAGAGGAGGGAGCAATCAACCTGCTCTGTATGTTCTCATCAACGTATTCCTTAAGAATCTGCTTCTCAGGTTCTGTGAGAGAGTACATTCGCCCGAAAGGAACCACTGTATTTGGTTGTAAAGGAATGGCGCAATCATATTCTCTTTGGGGTGGCAGTTCAGGTTTTTCTGGCTTCTGGAATACGTCGGCATATTCCTGATATTGCCTGGGAACTCCCTGTAGGACGTTAATAGAACATCCCACCTTAGGGGGTGCGGTAATAAAACTTTTTGGGGACCAATAATTCCCTGCTAGGTAGCAGTGGTGCTGGCAAAAATGAGAGGATAAAGAAATAGTTCTTGTTTCCCAGTTGATGTAGGGGTTGTGTTGTGTGAGCCATGGAATTCCCAGGATCATCACGTAGTGTGGCGATGAAATTAAATCAAACGAAAGGTTTTCTTGGTGTTTCCCAAACTGTAGGCAGAAAGTAGGGGTGGTATATTGTACGGGTCCTGAGGCTAAGAGTGACCCATCCACCGTGTGTACTTGTTCTGGTACTTTCTTAGGTAGTTGTGCTATCTGTCGTTCCTTGGCCCACGCTTCATCTAAATAGATGCCACTGGCTCCGCAGTCCAATAAAGCCAGGGTTCTTTCTTCTCGGCCATCAGTCAAGTGAAGGATAACTGGTAAAAGAAAAAGAGCAGTGCCTTCCTCCCTGGAAGAACAAATGGAAGGTATTTCACGATATCCCGTCCTCACCCTTCTCACTGAGGATGGGAGTTGGCGTTTCCCAAAGGCTTGGTTGGACGAATGGGACAGGTGCGAATTAGGTGACGAGCTGCACCACAATATAGACAAAGTCCCTTCCTTCGTCTGTGTTCTCTTTCACTAGCTGATAAAGGTCCTCGAGCCGTATCAATTTGCATTGGCTCTTCCTCAGTAGCCCCCTTAGTTTCAGGACGGACTTTGGGTACGATGAGAGAAGGTGCGAGATGTCACTGAGTGTGATGGCAAACGACTCTTCCTTTTCTCCATTCTTCGTTTATTCAACCGATATTCTATTGTCAGAGTCTGATCCATCAATCCATTAAGGTTCTCTATTCTAGCAGAGTGCACCAGTTCGTCCTTAATGTCCTCTCTGAGACCTCTGCGGAACAGTGCCACCAAGGTACGTTCCACCCAGGACGTTTCTGCTGCTAATTGTCTGAAACGGGTGATGTATTGTAATACATCTTGAGTCCCTTGTTGGATATCGCAAAGAGCTTCTTCTGCTGAAGCCTCGAGTCCGGGGCGCTCAAACATCTGTTTAGAGGTAGTGACAAAGGTGGAATAATTAGACAGGCAGGGATCATTTCTTGTCACTAAAGGAGTGGCCCAAGCCAAGGCTGGCCCCGATAAGGCACTAATCAAATACCCCACCTTGGTCTTGTCTTGCACAAATTGCGAGGGGCGAAAGGCAAAGTAAACCGTCAAGGCATCCAGGAATTCTCTCAATTTGTTAGGCTCCACGGAGAAACGAGGTGTAGTGGCAGATACTGAGGGGACATCAGTTGTCCTGGATGCAAAGGCTTGTCGGTAGACGGTATTTTCAGTACGTAGCTGTTGGAGTTCTTGAGCCTGTTGTTGTATTGTCATGAGCAGGGTCTGACTGGTGGGTTCCATATTTGCCACTGGATTATCCATGGTTCCAGACTGCAACTGGATTTGTGGGCGTTGCAATCTGTCACGGTTTTCACTGGGCTTACAGTCAAAGTTGATGAGGGTTGGGGAACGACCCCGATTCCGGCAGGTTCTGCTCTGGCCGAGGTAGGGGCGACCCCTTCCGGTAGCCACGGTGCTGTTTGACAAGAGCAAGCCACTACAGTCCGTGCCCTCCAGAAGGAGTCCCAGAGAAAAAACCCCAATAGGGTAAAAAACCTCCAACAGGAACTCCCTGAAACAGAAGGAGGACACAAGGGCGTTAGAACTGAGGATCCGAGAGTGCAGGAAGACTGGAGACGAAGGCAGGTCAGGAAATACTGGATTCACAAGAAGAAACCAGCCGGAGCGTGACTACCACCAAAGGAGTGTTGCAACGCAATGAACAAGCAGCTGAATTCCCCTTATATACCCCTAGACAGGAAGTAGGAAACAGGAAGTAGAAACACCACCATCTTGGATTGGGGAAAAGAGTATAACGTTGAATAAAGAACATGCGTCCAACAAAAAGAAACAATGCATGCTGGGAAGAGAGGAAGTATGCAGCATGCTGGGAAAGGGAAAAGGAATGCATAAAAACATCACCATGCGCAGGTATTCGGCTTTTGCCTGTTCATACTGGTAAGTGCAGAAGTACCTAAATGCCCAAATGTAAAGCGCACTAAATGCGCTATGCGCAGCAGGATCTAGACCCAACTCGGGGTCTTATCTCCTGCCGCGTCTGCCTTTGCTGTAAAGACAGAAGAAGGGGGCGCGGCGAGTGCCGCGACCCCTGGCTGGACTCACGGCTTCCCCCGCGGCTTCCCCCGCGGTCTGCATGCAGGCCACGGCTTCCCCCGCGGCCCGCATGCAGGCCGCGGCCTTTATCAAAGGTCGCGCCGCGGCCGCCTGAGCCTGCGGCTGCGGCTGCCGCAGCCACCGCGGCATGACACCTATGGGAAAGATAGGCATTCCAACAGTGAAAATCGAATTTGGCAGTATTTCATCATCAGGATATGTAAAACACATAAGTACATGTCCCACCTTTAACATACACTGCACCCTGCCCATGAGTTCACCTAGGGCCTACCTTAGGGGTGCCTTACATGTATAAAAAGGGAAGGTTTAGGCCTGGCAAGTAGGTACACTTGTCAAGTCAAATTGGCAGTTTAAAACTGCACTCACAGACACTGCAGTGGCAGGTCTGAGCCATGTTTACAGGGCAACTATTGTGGGTGGCACAACCAGTGCTGCAGGCCCACGAGTAGCATTTGATTTACAGGCCCTGGGCACCTCTAGTCCACTTTACTAGGGACTTACTAGTAAATCAAATATGCCAATCATGGATAAGCTTATGTACACATATAATTTATACAGGGAACAATTACATTTTAGCACTGGTCAGCAGTTGTCAAGTGTCCAGAGCAAATAAAACAGCAAAAACAGTTTCCAGCACACAGAAACAACCTGGGAAGTAGAGGCAAAATGTTAGAGGAGGCCATGCCAATGATGCCAAGTCTAACAGACCTCATCCCTGAATACCAGGAGGATGGGAGAGCACCTTTGCTCCCCCCCATAGTGGTGGGCCTGCCCTCCTCAACTTGTCTGAGGGGAGCAGGCAACCTCCACTTGCATACTGCGGACAGCAAAAGAGAGGTTGCCAGCTCCTCTGATTGCACCCAGAGGTGTGGGCCATGCAGAAGCTAGTGTGGCAGTGAGGGGTGGGCTTTCTTGGCTCCCCTGAATGTTGTGTGGTCAAAGGCGTACCTGGGTAGGCCTAGGCACAGTAAAAAAAAAAAAAGGGAAAAAAGGAAACCTGTGTGGTGGGAGGCTGTGAGGCAAAGAAAAAGGCAGAGGTACTCCTCAGCGAAGTGAGAGAGACGCTCATCAACTATTCACCACTCCAGGCTGGAGCACCCTGTAATTAGGTGTGGGTATAAAGTTTCACTCTGCCACCGGAGTTCACAGAGTTTTGCCCATTCCGCATTCTGCTTGGAGCGTGAAGTTCCTGGCACAATTCTGTCAACCTCCATGTGATGGAGTTTTGTCTCTTGGGCGGCTTGCCAAAGTTAAATTGGCGAGCGTGAGCGAGAATTTGCATCCCTTACTGCAATTTCAGGTACTAGAATGCCTTTTGCTGAGATTTCTCAATGCAGGTGGTTGTGACAAGCTGTGACCATTCACGGTGAGAAAGCTGATGCTTGAGTAGAAAATCTATTCAAGCAGCAAAAAGAAGCAGCGCCCTCTGGCGTGCCATGTGGTGCTATTTATGCTGATTTTGCAGTGCAGAACAAGCTTCCAAAGCTAAAAATCCACAGGAGCAGCACAACATACCTGAATTCCACCCTCTTACGTAACTCTGTGGAATCTTGCAGATTTTTTATATATCTCCACGGAGTAAAACTCTGCGAGGTCTACTGCAGCCTACAGATAATGCCCTGTAGGCTTTACATATTTACCTGTCTGTGTGGAGCAGGAGTTGGAGCAGGGAGGAGTGCGGCACGAGGCAGCCGTGGTCAGTCGCAGGACAACTTGATCAAAGTGCACCAACTGTGCAGGTTGGCCATCTATATTTATTTCAACAACAAAAGGGGAACCAGGAACTATGTACAAAGATGCCCACTGGGCAGTTCATTGGTCCATGACCATGAGGCCAAACAGTGGCAACAGGGCCCCAACTTGACTCCTGACATGACCATGGTCTCACAGGGCAGGGCATCAATGGGGCTGGCACCTCGAGGCGCAGAGGGAGGGGTTGGTGGTGGGTACTCGGGTCAGGAAGGGTGAGCTTTGGCTTTGGCTAGGGGGGATGGTCTTAGCCTTAGCCTTGGAAGGAGGGTGAGTGTTTTTTTTTCTCCTTGGAGGGGTAAGGGACATGGGAACCGGAAGGAAGGTCCAGGGAGGAATGGTAACTGGGTTTGGGGAGGGCACAGGAATGCACAGGGACAAGACGGACAGGGCCAAGAGGTTCGAATAGGTCAATGCGGGAAAGGAAACATTTTTTAGGAGCATGTGGAGGGCCAGTGGAAACAGGCGTGGGAGTGGAGGTAGAGGGAGTGTTAGTTGAACGTGTAGGTGTGCTGGATGTGGATGCAGGTGGGTGCTCAGTCTGCTTGTGTGTGGTGGATAACTGTTGGGTGCTTGAGTGGGGGAGTTTATGTGTTTTGGGAGGAGGGGGAAAAAGTGTGGGAGAGGACAAACATGTTGTGTGAATGGATGGTGTGGTGGTGTCTGCAGGTCTGATGTGTGTGCTGCAGCTATCTTTTATGGTTGTTGTGGTGAGTGCGAGTGTGGTGCCTGGGGTGCATGTGTGGGTAACTGCTGTTGTGGTGATTTTCTCAATGTGGGCAGGATCTGGGAGTGAGAATGCAGTGCTTGCCGGTGTATGTGGTGAGGTCACTGTAAGAGAGGACGGGGTGGGGGAGACAGTGCAGGATGTGGCTGTTGTCATGTTTGCATCTGTCTGTTGAGTGTGTGCATGTCTGTGGGGTGACTTGAAGTACCTGTGTGTGTCCTTGTGTGCCTTGTGCGTTGTTCTGTGTGCATGCTGTTTGGCTTGTGTGCTAGGGGAGGGTGAGGGGAAATGGATGCTGGATGGGGCACAGGTGTGGGGTTTTCAAACTGAGCAATGTGGGGTGTTGTTTTTGGTGGGTCCATTTCGTTGCTGCAGCAGTCCGTACTGACAATGGCATACCACTGTTGCATGACTGCTGTGCTGATTTGTGAATCGTAATTGAGAGGGTGGTTTATTTTTGCCATGACTGCGGCGGATTCAGTGCAACCTGTTTTCTGCCACCGTTTGGCTTGGTGGGGTCGGAAAGGGTGCTCTTTTCTGGTGGTTTTTTCCTTTGGGGTTGTAACACGGCGGTAAGTTTCCCACATCCACAGCTGTCTTTTGCCGGCAGACTGCACGGCGGTTGGTGGTAATTACGGCCAAACTCGTAATGAGGGCCTATATTTGTAGCTGTTGTGATGGAAATACTCAGAATTGCAAGATTATGTTATGTCTAAATGGTGGAAAGAATGCATGGATCCTGTGGATTATTCATGGCTAACATACATGGTATTGCTGAATGCTGGCACCTGAAGAGAAGTTTGGATCCAATTGATTCATGGATCCCAAATTGATAACTTGAATTGGCGATATTCATAAATTCCTTTGCCATTCTATATTTATATTTATTATCTTTTGCTTCTTCCACTTTAAATAATACATTTTAGAAACATAGGGGCTGATTTAGATTTAGGCGAACAGAGTAACTACTGTCTCCAAGTCACAGCACTTTACTTCCGCTATGGCAAGGGTACTTTCCTCAACGTATTTAGAGATGTCCTGTGCCCCTTCCTGGTACAGGGGTTCCTGAAAATGCATTGCAAGTTTGATGGACAGCTCTGTCAACATGATAGAGCCATGCCATACAGCATTTCAAAGCCACCACCAGCAATACAACCAGATGGGCAAGTACCACTGCTGGGCAAAGTAACTTTGCGAGTGGTGCTCCCTGGTTATGTGCCACCTCCACTGGGCCCAATTCCTCCTCGTTCCCTCCATCAAGCCATTGAGTGACCCACCGAAGCTGCACTCCCAAGAAATACATTTTGAAATCAGGGGCTCTCAGACCCCTTCATCAGGAGGACAGAAGAGGAACTCAAGAGACATTCTATGGTCGCCCACATCCCAGATCAGATCCCTGAGAAGGGTATCCAGCTTCCTGAACCAACCAGGAGTTTGATAAAAAAAATAAAGCCTCCTCAAGACAATGACCATTTTGGATATGGAGATCCATGCCATAATCAAAATTTAAGAGACATCCAAAAGTGGACACAGGCTTTAAGAGACTGGAGAGCTTTAACTAAAATACCCTCCCAAAGCTCCTTCAGTGCATGGAACACCTTTACTCTGAGATACCAATAGGATGCAGCGGAGCCCCATGGGAGACCAGGTAGCTGTTGGGTGCCCTGAGTCAAAGGAAACAGGCAAGTTTTAGTCTTTCTGACCCGGAGGCCAGGCAGGAATCCAAATTCTTCCAAAGGCATATTGAAGTAGTTGAACTGTCACACCTTCCACAAGGTATATCAGAAGGTCATCTGAGTATGAAGATATGATGTGTTCCCTACCCTCTATCACCACACTGGTCCCCACACCTTCCCGTTGGAAAAGCTTTGCCAGTGGTTTAATTATGAGTGCAAACAGAATAGGAGATAAGGGGCAGCCCTGCCTCGTACCTCTATAGATACTGTGTTATTGCGAGATAGGGGTCTTTAACCGAACCATCGGATTAGACTACAGCAATTTAAGACAGTTAATCCAGCCCTCCCGGAGTCCTGTCCTGCACATGACCTAAAAGAGAAAGTCCCAGCGCACCGTGCCAAAGTCCTTTTCAAAATCTATCAACATGAAGGTGGTGCCCGGTCGATTCTGCACTTTTGGGTGATAGATAACATGATACAGCTGGCAAAGGTTGAGGTAAGTGCTATGGGCCGGGATGAAGCAGTTTTCATCACCATGGATTAGCATGGGCACATGGGGCAATAGCCAAATGGCCAGGACTTTGCTGAGTATTTTTAAGTCCATCTTGAATGTGGACAGGGGGCAAAATGTTGAGGCTCTGGCTTCCCAAACCTTGGATTTGGGTGGTGGTAACACAAGTGCATCCCGTGAGGAGTCAGGCAGATGCCCTTACCCACAGGGAATCAGCATTGAGTGTCTCTAATTTTGAGGCCAAGGTCCCTACAAAAGTGAGTAAAACTGTTTAGGTAGGCCGTCTGAGCCTGGGGTCTTACCTGTGGCTATTTCTTTGACAGTAAATCGTATCTCTTGGCCCGTCAGACCCTCCCTTGCCTTCCAAGCAAGCTGCCAGAGCAATAGTTGTGCCAGAAAACTGGTCTGAATCCCCGACAGAAGGGGCTTTGGGCATCTGTTGAGTTTTTCATAATAGTCCCTAAAGGTGGTGTCTCAAGCCCCTGGGGAGTAGAGCATCACATCGTCTGCCGTACTGATTTGGGTGCACCTCGATATTCAGGTCGAATAACCCAGACCAGGAGCCTACCTGGCCGTCTGCTTCATCATGGGCCCTAGCTACATACTGTTTGTAATCATGGCATCATAGGCATTCCAGGGCCCTGTTATATTGTTCCCATGCCTCCTGAAGCCTGGGCAATGGCATCTCATCAGTGCCTAGATCATTGTCTATCTTGTCTAGCGTGTCAGTTAGGGGCCATCATTCCCTAACCAGCTCCTTCTGGATGCCAACCGAGAGGCCCAGACGATAGCCAAGAACCACCTCTTTAAACACATCCCATTCCACTAGGTCGGTGGACTCCAAGCCCTGATTAAGCTTGAAGTATTCCCTGACACCATTTTTCAGCGAATCTCTAAAGCATGCATTTTCAAGAGATGTAGGATTGAGGTGGCACATGGGGATCCCGGGGTGTTTCTTCACCAGTAGAAAGCCCAACAAAATATAGGTTGTAGTCCGAGAGCATACGACCTAGGTACTCAGTGTGAGTCATGCACTGGCTGAGCCTGTTGAAGGAGACAAATTTATCCAGTCAAGTGTATAGTTGGTAAACATGGCAGAAATAGGAGTAATCCCTAATATTTCCATGTTGGGTTCTCCAGGCATATAACTCCCAGTGTGCCAACCAATCATGGAGGCCTACACTGTCCTGTGAGTCAGCGCTCAAGGCACTGGGGGGTGGAGCAGTCTAATGTGACATCGCCCACACTATTACAATCCCCCTCATGAATAGGTTGTCTGTCACAAAGCTTGGGAGCTTGGCTGTGGTTCCTGCATAGAGTGTGTTGCCGTAGTCCAGCCTGCTGCTGACTAAGACGTAGGTGACAGTCCTTCTTGTTTTGATGGGGATCCATCTGAAGATCTGGCGAAGCATGCGGAGGGTGTTGAAGCAGGAAGAGGAAACGGCATTGACTTGATGGGTCCTGGTGAGCGATGAGTCCAGGATGAAGCCTAGATTGTGTGTGTGGGTGGTGGGTGTAGGTGCAGTTCCTACGGTGGCTGGCCACCAGGAGTCATCCCATGCAGAGCGGTTGGAGCCGAGAATGAGGATCTCTGTCTTTTTTCGAGTTAAGTTTGAGGCGGCTCTTCTCCATCCAATTTGTGATAGCATGTAGTCTGTCGTGGAGGTTGGTTTTGGCAGTGGCGGGGTCTTTGGTGAGTGAGAATATCAGCTGGGTGTCAGCGGCGTAGGAGACTATGTTGAGGTTGTAGGATCGGACGATGTTGGTGAGCAGTGCCATGTAGATGTTAAAAAGAGTTGGGCTGAGGGAAGACCCTTGGGGAATGCCGCAGATGGTCTTGGTGGCTTCTGACAAGAAGGGAGGGAGGGGGACTCTCTGTGTTCTTCCAGAGAGGAAGGATGTGATCCAGTCCAGGGCCTTGTGGCGGATTCCAGCATCGTAGAGGCAAGTGCATAGGGTGTGATGCAGACAGTGTCAAAGGTAGCCGAGAGGTCTAGGAGGATGAGGGCTGCGGTTTCGCCTTTGTCGAGATGTTGTCGGTTGCGGCGATGAGGGCGGTCTCGATACTGTGCTTCCTACGGAATCCGGATTGGGAGATGTCCAGTGTGTTTTTGTCCTCTAGGAAGCAGGTCAGTTGGCTGTTGACAGTTTTTTCGATGACCTTTGCCAGGAAGGAGGGAGATGGTTCGGTAATTCTTGAGGTCTTTGGGTCAGCTTTAGGTTTCTTTAGCAGGGCGTTGACTTTGGCATGCTTCCAGCTCTCCGGGAAGGTGGCGGTCTCGAAGGAGCTGTTGATGATCATGTGGAGTTGGGGGCGATGATGGGGCTTGCTTTGTTGAAAGCACGGTGGGGGCCGGGGTCGGAGGGTGATCCGGAGTGGATGGTGCTCATGGTTTTAGCGGTGTCCTCGTCGTTGATGTGGGTCCAGGAGAGCAGGAGGTTGGTGTGGTTGCATGCGTTGGGTTTGGTGGTGGTCGTGGGGGTCGAGGAGTTGAAGCTGTCATCGATTTCTGTGATCTTGCGATGGAAGAAGGTGGCGAGGGAGTTGCAGAGGGCATGCGATGGAGGGGGGTCAGTGGAGCATGATCTGGGGTTGGTGAGTTCTTTGACGATGCTGAAGAGCTCTTTGCTGTCATGGGCGTTGCTGTCGATGTGATCTTTGTAGAAGGATCTATTGATGGTCTGAATGAGCTGGTTGTGCTTGCGGATGGCTGTCTTGCAGGCTGCGTGGTTGCTCTCTGTTGGTTTGCGGCACCACCTCTTCTTGATTTTCCAGCATTTCCATTTGGAGGTCTGACTGTTGGCCGTGAACCAGATGGTCTTGGTGCTGGTGTGGTTGTTGGAGGATTTCCTGAGCGGGGTGAGGGTGTTGGTGCAGTCGTCTAACCAGGGTCTGAGGTTAAGGGTGACTGTGTTGGGGTTGGAGGTATTGGGTGGCGGGGTCCGGCCGAGGATGAAGATCAGTTGGTCTTCCAAGATCCTGCTCCAGCTCCGGTGGGGGATCTGTTGTGGGCGGGGTATATCACACTTTGTCTACCCATCACCATATATCATGTCTCTTTCAATCTATTTTCAATTTCCACTCTGACTCATCCCAAATCCATTCTACTACTTTCATCTCCTAAATAGCCCTGCTTTAGCTTTTCCCTCCTCTTCCACATCTAAATCACCCAAAACCTCACTTTACTAACATGATCTCCCAAACAACCCTACTAAATTCTCCCTCATTTATCTCACCCTGGTACTATGATCTGCCTAACCCTTTCCACATACTTTTCCCTCCTCCATCCCCCTCTTTACTCATCCCCTTTACTCATCTCAAGCCTAAATCCTATTACCATAGGATTCCCTTCTCCACACCTCCATTACGCCAGTCAATCCAACTAACAAACTCACATATCCACGGCTCAAATTAACTCTTAATAATACTAAAATTGTACTCATATTTCCCTATACTAATCCACCACTAATTCCTTTTGGGTACCGGAGTAGCGTGCTACTCGCCAAATAGCGCTTTGACACCTCGTCAAGGATAGTAAGGGCTATATAAATACTATTACAAGACAATACAATACAAAAGGCACCAGAGGGGCTGAGAGGGACTGGAAGAGTGCCACCTGGTTCTACTTTGGAACGTAAACACTTCCTTGGGTGATGTCCCCACCAAGCAATTTACCTTCGAGCAAGACATAGCATCACTCCCTATTGTCAGTAGAATGAACATGTTCCAAAGGTGTGCCTGCTTGGATCCAGATGAGTGTCGAGGAGTGCAAGTGGAATTAGAGGTAGCATTCAGTTGGCCTCTCCATCTACACTGTAAGTGCTCAATCTCCACCCCAGTCACATGCACCTCCTGTAGCTTAGCTACTTGTACACCCCTGCACCTCAAGTACCTGCAAATATTGTGACACTTATTTTCTAAACCAAGCCCCAGATATTCCATTACATGAAGGTAAGTATCTGTCCTTGATCAGGCATCTAAACTACACATGTGTGGGTCCCCTGCTTTCAACCCAGGGCCTCCCCCCAAATCCCAAACCTCCCACAGCAACATATAGCGCAACCCTTGAGACAAACAGCAATAACCCCATCTGTAATCTCCCCATCCCAAGAGCAACCCGACAATGGCTGGTGACCCAAGTTAGTGGGGAGAATCCAGGGTGTGGTGGCGCATCAAGTTTCATGCCAGCCCCATTACTCCTTACTGCCTAGGAGCAAGCCTCGATCCAGGCATAGTCACTCAAGTCTCCATGGTCCCACAGGAACAGCCATCTCAAGCACAGAATACTCATAGGCCCTCCCCTGCTGTTGGGGCAGGGGCCCCCACTTTCAGAAACACAATCACCAATAAGCCAAAGCCTTGGCATCACAGCGCCTTAAATCAGGTCATCAACAGATTGCGGAGTCACCACAGGAGGGCCAACTCCATTTACCAATGAGAGAACTGATTCCGAGGTCACCAACTGGTGGCTGGACAGGGTGACAATCCCAGAATCTGACCAATGCGGCTCTGTAATTTTATCAGAGGCCTGGAGTACCGTCACTTGTTCCTGTTTAGTCTACAATGAGGACAGCTTCTTCAGGGTCCCCCTTCACGGCCCAAGAGAATTTGCCAGATCTGCATCTGGGGGTGCTCAGTTTAGGTCAGCCCACCGGAAAGATGACCCCAACTCTGCTGGATTCCAACCAGTTCCAGGCCCCATCCAGGTCCTCACAGAAGTGTGGGTCCATCAAGTAGTATTTTGAGCTTGGCTGGGTACATTACCAAGTACTGCAGCCCTCATCCCTGAGGGCCTTCTTCCCCTGAAGAAAAGAAGCATGTTTGGCGTGTACTGCGGCATTGAAGTTGGGGTACCCATCCACAATGAAAGGGTAGTGCATCTTTGCTTTTTGAGGTATCATACTTCTGTCTTTTCAGTGGAGCAGTTGAGACACCATGGGCCGGGGCGGTCCAACCTGGACAAGTGGTCTAGCAGGTACTCTGTGGGCAAGCTCCAATGCAAAGAAGGGTGTTAGAAGGTTCAGGGCGACCTCTCTCTAATCCAGTCCTCAAGGTAAGCCACAATGTCACCCCCTTTCTGTACCTCCAGGGAGGATAACTACACAGATATTATTGCAGCGATTACAGTCGTAATCCGCACTCTATCACTCTGGTCTGCCACCCAGCAGTTTAGCTCTTGCTGTTCCAGTTGTAGTTCACCTATTGAGTTCTCCTCCACCTCCTGTTCTCCATCTGCATGTTTGGGGTGCTTAGCCCGCAGGAAAGATAAGCCCAGCAATACAGAGCTAACGTCTTGTTGAAGGGTGCATTTAGTATCCGTTATGGCATCAAGGATCTTGTCCAACTGAAGTTGTATAGGGTTCACCGTGGTTGCAGGACCCCCAATCATCTCCCTCTCAGGTTGGGAAGGTTCCCCGGATCCAGGATGCTGGTCTGAGTCTCTGTTTCCCCATGTGAGCAAGGAGTCTGATCTCCCACTAGAGCATCTGGTGAGCAGCGTCAGACTCTTCAGAGCTAGACCCAGCAGAGGGCATCTAACTCCAACGACCAGGGGAGGAAGGAAGAGTAAGTGCACCATGCAGCAGGACAATGGTGGAGCCCAGACCATGGCCATTGCTCAGTCTGTTTGGACTGCATCATTCAAATAGGCTTCCCATCACCCTCAACTGCATGACAGGTGCCGGTGCTTGCCCTGAACCACTTTAACCAGTTTTGGACAATCCTCATGTGCCTCCTCTTAATTAACCACCACTTTGCCAGTTAAGAGGAGTTTATGCAGCCACAGAGGCCATCGAGGGGGACCATATGACGTAGCCCAACAGGCACGAGACTTCAATTATAGCCTCCTTTATGGGGCCACAAACCATCTCTCACCTTAAGCCTCTGTCCTTGTTGTTGGTAAAGCATCAGCCACACCTCACAGTTTCTGGGAATAAATGTCTGCAGGTGCCATGGGGTACAACAAACCCACACCCCCAGGCCCAGTTTAACTGGGGAATCGTCAAGCCTGATGGGTGCGACACTGACAGCAAAGCCCTTCAGGGGCAGTAAGGTAATCACAGATCACTGCACCCCTCTGTGCAGGCAGACCCAAGCTGCAGGGGTCGGCATTTCCTGCTGCAGAGGTAGCAGTCACTTCACTTCCCAGCTCACAGCCTGTGACATTGCCGGGCAAAAGGAGGGAAACAGGCAATCAACCCCACGGCACCCTTGGTCTCAACCTTCAGAACAAGGCCCTAGCACAGGCCCTGAATCCTCCCAGGAGTGGTTATCCGAGCCCCTCCTCAGCCCACTTATAATTCACCAGTTAGTAAGTCAGGCAGGCCCATCAACACTGTACCACTGTTATGTGATTCTCAGCAGGGGCGAGCGGTATCATCCACACCCACACCAAGTCATTCCACAGGGCCCGTATCCCACCAGCACCACAAGCCAATGAACCTTGGGAGGTGAGCTAGCAGGAGCACACCCACTTGGGTCACATCTCATGGTTGCCTCTGTCTCTGCACAGGGGGAAACAGCGACCAGGCCCAGGACTATCCCCAGTCACCGTATCCAAACCTCCCCACAGGCCCAAAGACCTCTCAGGCATGCAAGTCAGAGTTCCATGGCCAGGGCTTGCCATGTTGTCAGCGGACCAGGCGGGCTCCCCCAACGGCGCTCCATTCCAATTTGGGCATTCAACAGGGGCCAGTGTTCTCGTCTGCCATGGGCCACATGCAGGGGTCTGCACCTCTTGTCTTGTGGACTGTC
Organism: Pleurodeles waltl; assembly: GCF_031143425.1. Lineage (NCBI taxonomy): Eukaryota > Metazoa > Chordata > Amphibia > Caudata > Salamandridae > Pleurodeles > Pleurodeles waltl. The sequence goes on from NC_090438.1 coordinate 407,834,244, forward strand.
GAACCTGCAGGTCGAAATTGCACTAGGGTCTGGGTGCCGTTTTGGGAGTTGAGGTTGACAGCATTCTGTATTTTTCTGGATGTATTTCTGCCACTAAGAAAGCTCTGGGTGGCCAAATATGTGGCTCCCAGGGACACCAGCCACTAACATCGGTCTTTAGCAGCAGCCAGATATGTCCCCACAAAGGGTATGGCTCAGGATCAAGTGTGGTGTGACAAGCTCACAGGTTGACCATTATCGGCCTGCAAGCCACACACCCCAACTCTAACTTAACGTTTAGTGCACATTTTGAATATATGATTAAACATGCACCAATAAAACTCTCAAAACAAATCCAGAACATGAATAAAATAATACATGTTGAATATGAAATGTAAATATAAGCAGTGAATAATGAATACATGTAAGCATTTTAAAAGAACATTAGTGCACATGTTTATAAAGCTGCAGTCTTTCAATGGTTACATTTCATTAATGCATTTCAGAGTTAGCACATGTTAATCTTATTTAAGACACAATAAATATAATGTCAAATGTAGTATTTGCGTTATGATGACAAGTAAAGGATGGAGTCTAAATTGCGCTGCTCCAATAGAATTCAGTATTTTATTATATTCAAAACAGTATGGCTTTGCGAAGTTAGTATCACGAGACGAATGGAGCTGCTAGGAACAAGCTGCGTATTCTGTGTATAAGATTGAAACAAAAATGTATTTAATTTGAACCTTTCATAGTTACTTGATATTCATCCAGTGGATTGTACCTGCTTCAAATGAACGATAAAAATACAAATGAGACAACTGTTATAAACCCATTTATAACAGATTAACTATAATGCTACAGTTAACAAAGGTATATATACAACGATACGAATGCCTTTAAACTTTTTCCGGTGGAATATAATTATCAGGTTAGAACTAGATATCATGTATAAATAAGTGCATTCTATGCATTCTTGATAAGATTACTAATTACAATAGCCAGGTGTTAAAAGTTTGTAAAGAAAAGTGGTTGGTCCGAGTTGATGTAACGTTATTTGGTCTTGAAGTCGTATTTTTGTGGGGCTTTTGTCTGACAGCAGTGACTAATTGACTTATTAATTATTTTCGTTCAGAAACGTGGATCGATTCCATTTGAATTGATCAATTTTTAAATTCAAGTTCTTACAGGTCCTAAAAGCTGTGAACGATGTTTTAAAATGCCATAGAAACTTGGGCCCGCATTTGTACTTTATACTACAACCAACGGGTACTAATGATGTTTGTTGTAGGTTAATTTGCTGTGTCAAAGATATATTTTCATCTAAGTAATACTACTACGTAATATAAAGAATATTTATACATGAGTGCAAACGGAATATTTATGTAATTTAATGAGTAAGACTGTAAACGAAAAATTGAAAGTGCCATGTTCCATATTTTTATCTGAACAGGTCATTTGTCCATTATTTGTGCCAATATAAACTTGTTAATCAAATACAAATAAGCTCCCATCAGGGTAAGTCATAGAGCCCTAAAAGCATAATAAGAAAAAACAATAGTCAGCAGGGCATACCAAGTCTTGAATTAGGCGTAATTCTTGTGAACATGCCGGCTTCTGTGGTATTTTGTGCCTCACATAGGAAGTTAGGGCTAGATGTATCAAGGTTCCCATTAGCAAAAACCAAATAGCGATTTTTACCAAATCGCTAACTGGGAGTCACAAAATATGATGTAACAACACCATCCCAATTTTTTTTGCGATTTCTTAAAATACACAATCGCAAATAGCGAGCACAAATAGCGATTCAGTAAAATAGTGAATCGTATTTTGAAATCACTAATTGCGATTTTTGTTTTCGGGAGCAGCTTGATGAAATCACAATCAGGAAGTGAGTCAGTGCATGCTGTTTCCAGAAGCTTGAGCTACAGGAGCAGGCAGAGAGACCCAGCACAGCATCAGGGAGGCACCCAGGAGAGTCAGCCAGGACCAGAAAATACTATGGCCATTGATGGAATGGAAAGGACAAAGGAGAGAGGAAGCGCAAAATGAAATTCAGTGAGCAGGAATTGGAGGTGCTCACAGAAGAGGTGGTCAAGAACCATAACCATTTATTTGAAAAACATTCACTACAGGTCCCAGAAAGTGAGAAGAGAAAAATGTGGACTCACATCCAGACCAACGTATGCGTGGTGGGTGTTGCACAGCGTTCCATCAAGGAGGTACGCAAGCGCTGGTATGACTTGCGTTTACATGCCAAAGAGAGGGTAGCAAGCAGGCTGAAGGAGGCAAGGAGCACTGGAGGAGGACTACCCACCCAGACACCGTCCACCCTCATGGAAGACATGGTGGAGTCAAGACTGCTGCCTGAAGCTGTTAGTGGTGTCACTGACAATGACACCTCAGGCACGTTTGGTACCAGCAAAGTTAAGGGCAGTAATGATTTGAAACACAATATGTGAATGTACAAATGTCCCACAGAAAATAGCAATGGCACTATTCACAGTGATAGGTAGTCCCTGCCACAACAGATAAATAACACAACAGACAATTAGAGATACTGTGGCAGGGTAAATGTTTATCATTAAAGTAACAGTGAGCATTAAAAATCCAAAAATGACATGCTGGGCATTGTTGTTGCAGATGTTCCAGGCCCTAATACAGCAGAAAGTGGAAAAGGGGGTAATGACGAAAGTCAGCCACAGTCCGATTCAAACACCGGTGAGTCCATCATTCAAGCATCAACTAGATGCAGGGCAAGAGTGCTACCCCTCCCTGGGTTTACCCTGGACTCCGATGTATTGCCAGAAGAAGTACCCACACCACCTCCAGAGGTTAAAAGCACTGACAGAAAGCAGTACCTGTCCCAGCGTCAGTCCACTCCCCTCAGGAGGCATAGTGAAGAAGGCAGACAGTGTACAGAGGAAGGTGAGGGCCCATCACTGTTTGGTGGCCTTGAAGCATCCATTCTGAAAGTGCAGCGCCTACAATGTAAACACATGAGATCAATACACAGGCAGTTGGTGAAATTCGATCACAACATGGGATCAATGCACAGACAGTTGGGGGTCTATCGATGACAACATGGGATCAATGCACAAGCAGTTGGAGTCTCTCAATAACAACATGTGCAAGCTACATGAAGGACAGCAAGCTGCAGCAGAACACGTAAATGAGCTGACAAATGCCATTAAGAAACTCTGCAGTGGAATGCAGCAGTAACATGTCACCCCCTGTAGACTCCATCACCAATTAATGGGCAGGTTGGATGGGTTCAGCAGATCTGTCAATCAGCTCACTATCACAACTGCTTTGGTGTCACTATGTGCTGTGGGCATGCACGTGGACATGACACATTGCAGTCAGGACATTGCACGAGGATTGGTGCAAATCACCAATGTATTGGAGACAATGCAGACAGCCTGAGTGCTACAGACAGCAAACTAGGTGGTGGGGATAGTGAGGAACTCTCTGGCCTCATCAGTGTCACAGCCTCTGTGATGGATCCTAGGTGTCACAGTTTCACCCATAGTACTGTCTCTGAGCTTGCAATAAGAGGTGCCACTGAGACCACTGAGCGTTCTAGTGGAGTGCGTGAACATAAAAGGGTTATGTGGAGAAATACAGGGGACTTGCATATCATGTAGCAATGTAGTGATATTATGATGTCAATATTGCCACACTGTAACTGGGACCTGATTGTATATACTGTATACCTATGTCCTATTCATACATATATTACCTGAAGTCAAGGCAATAAATGCACTGCCTTCAGCAATAAATGAAAGTAGACACGGTGTTGTCATTACTTACATCAGAAACAGTGGCATAATCTCAGCACGTCTCTGTCTGCCCTCTGCTGCACTGGATCTGTCTGCTGGGTGAATGGGTGGCAAGGGATTGTCACCCTTTTTTGAGTCAGGCTCTGTGTGTTCCACTGGTATACCTCATCATTGTGATGTTGTGCAACATTGCACATGAGGCCACGATTTTGCAGGTGTTGTCCGGACTGCATTGCAGTGGGCCCCCACTCTTAGGCAGACATCTGAAACGACCTTTCAGCAGGCCAAAGGTCCTCTCTATCGTGCTACGTGTCCTCCTGTGTGCTGCATTGTACCTCCTTTCACTTGGCGTGCCAGGATTGAGATAGGGTGTTAAGATGAAGGACCTCACAGCATATACACTGACTCCTAGAATGCTAGGTAAGTAAAATGACTTGTTATCAGTGAGATCACATAGACGTTATGCAACATTGTTAACTGTTACATTACCAAGTAGGTATCCTTCTCCAAACTCCCCAGCAAGAAGTCTTGTGTGTATTCCACTGTGCCTAAAGATGTAGGAATCATGTGTGCAACCTAGGTATCTGGCCACAAGATCCATTATTATGTTGGTGGAATTGCATATAACCTGTATGTTGATGGAATGTGTACTCTTTCTGTTCCAATAAACATACTCTGTGGAAGATGATGGACAGATAGCTACATGTGTCCCATCAATGCAGCCAATGACATGTGGAAATTGGGCTTCCTGGTAGAAATCAAATGTTGTTTTCTGCAAATCCTGTGGGGTGTTGGGAAATTTTAGATGCAGATGGATTTTGGTTAACATGACATTTAGGCATGCATTAAAGAAGCGTGAAAGCACACTTTGTGAGACACCTCCACCTGATGCTACGACCCCTTGATAGCTTCCTGAGACGAACAGGTGCAGGGAGCATAATACCGGCACATGAGTGGGTATGGCATTGGTTCTGTGAGTGTTTCGCTGCAATAGGTTTTATAAATCAGCTAAAGTGTCAAGTATTATGGCTGAGTTTAACCTGTACTTATCAAAAATCTCCTCCTCTGTCTGTTTAAATAGGGTAATATGCACTCTAAAATGTGCTCCTGAATCCTCCTCCTTCTCCTCAAACCTGCCAGGATCCTCATTCTCCTCGCCATGACGTAGAATGCAGCCATTGTGGAAAAGGGCTGATGCATTCTGGGTCTCTTTATATAGGTTGCACCTGTTTACCACCTGATTACAATTTGTGGTAAATTGCACATGCAAAAACCGGTTTTGCAACTAATCGCAATTTACGAATGCTTGATACATTGAATTGCGATTCGGTATTTGCGAGTCACAGTATGCAATTCTCATTATCTACTCGCAATTTTAAGGAATAGCTATTTTACTGACTCCTTAAATTTACACTGCAAATGCCTTTTAGACATCGTGAAAGGTGATTTTGCATTCACAAACGGTGGATTTTACTGATTTGCACTGTGTACGAATGCAAAATCCTTTGATACATCTTGCCCTTAGAAACATGCTTTCTCTGTAAGAGGCACGGCTGTGTTATTATGCGTGGCAGTTCCATGAAAGCTATATCTATGACGTTAACCAATACCAATTTCTGGCTTCTCTATTACATTTCACTACTTACCTGGGGCTGTAAGTGTTCTGGGGGAGCAACAGGTAATCATAACTTCTTTTTATGTCCAGTGACACTTGTTATTACACAAGAGATGGCTGCTTGGTGTTACACAAGCTGCTTGTCTGGCCCTTCATTTGCTTTAGGGTAGCCCCATTCAAATGAGGAAACACTTTTTCACCGCACCCTTGCCACATCAGAGACACAGGTGCACAGGCAAAGAGGTCATGAGGAGGTGCCCCAGTTGTGTGCCTCATTGAATAGGTGCTCAGTAAGTGTGCTTTGACAAGGTCTTCCTTTACTTCCTTTATTGGAAAGGGGATCCCATGGACTCCCCGGACATCTCCCTGCAGTGGGTGCAGTCACTCTCTTACCTCATCTGAATGGTGATCTCTGTCCCACTCTGAAATGCATGCTGCATTGATGCCTGCACAATAAAAGGCAGCCCTGAGGCTTCAAGCAGCCAGTCTAACTTTCAATAATATGCTGCTCTAGGGCAGGCACATGTTTTTGACTTCACTGGTGGAAAACACGTTCTTTGTGATAAGGTGCAGTGTCCCAGGATGCAGCTGGCACACCCAGTTAAAGGTGTACTGCAGAGCAGACTGAAGAAACCAGACCAATGTGCTTTATTTATTAAATGGGCTTTAATGTTCCTAAATATTTGTGCTACCTTTTCTTGTATGGTGTAGCTTACATATGGTGTTACACTACATTTGTTCCGAATACCACAGCTGGGCTGTATTGGTCAAATACAATAAGCCCTACCAAGCACCTTTAAAATGCTATCAAAATAATTGGCTGGGGATTTCCACCAATATAGAAAACACTATTATACAATTTATGCCCTTAAAATGATAAAAAACAGAGATGCTATTTCAGGTGGTGAAGTTAATGTCTTAGGTAGGTATGAATAGATCAAAACTACTTCAAGTGAAATGGGAAGAAATAGAAATCAAGAGTGTACCTTCCCCTTTGTAACGAATTGAATAACAATCAATCAATCAGTGGGTTCTTGTAGAGTGCAGGCTTGTCACCCAGGCGATCTCCGGGTGCTGGTTGGATGCTGTGGTGTTGGTCTGTCTGGTGGAGGTGATGTTCGAAAAGCCAGCTCTTGTGATGCTGCTTGAAGTCCTTCAGGGAGGGGAAGGTAAGGAGGGTGGATGGAGCTCGTTCCAGCACCTTGCCACGAGGTGGGAGAAGGAACATCCTCTGAGGCATTTGTGTTACATGATGGGGACATGGGCGAGGGAGAGGGATGCTGAGTGGAGCTCCCTGGTGGGTTGGTGGAACTTGAGGTGTTGGTTGATGTAGATACATCCAGTGTCATGGAGGGCTCGGTAAGCATGTGTCAGGAGCATGGAGAGGCATCTTTGCTGTATGGGAAGCCAGTGGGGGGCTCTGAGGTGGGGAGTGGGCCTGATTCTTTTGAAGAGGTCGAGGATGAGTCTGGATGCAGAGTTTCGGATGACCCGGAGGAGTCCTAGGAGTTGTTTGGTGGTCTTGACATAGAGACCATTGCCATAGTTGAGGCAGCTGGTGATGGTGATCATTTTTGTGGTTGAGAGGGGTATCCAGTGGAAGAATTTGCCTAGCATGCAGAGGGTGTTGAAGCAGGCCGAGAAGACCTTGTTGATTTGTTTCTTCATGGTTAGGAGGGTGTCCAGAATGATCCAGAGGTTGCAAGTGTGGTCTGAGGGTGGAGGAGGGGAGCCGAGGGTGATCGGCCACCATGTGGCCACCAGGGGGAGGGCTTGCGTCAAAAGATGAGGACCTCAGTTTTGTCCGAGTTGAACATGAGGAGGTCGTCTTTCATCATGGCGGTGATGTCTGTCATGGTGTCCTGAAATTTAATTCCGGTGATGATGGCATCATTGGCGAAGGAGAGGACGAGCTGGGTGTTGTTGGCGTAGGAGATGTTGTTGAGTCCATGGGTGCCGACGAGGTCGGCTAGAGGGGTCATGCAGACGTTGAAGAGGGTTGGGCTGAGGGAGGAGCCCTGTGGAGCACTGCAGATTATGTCTTAGGGGGCGGAGCTGAAAGAAGATAGGAGGATTCTCTGTGTTCAGCCAGTGAGAAGGGAGGAGATCCAGTTGAGTACCTTGTGTTGGATTCCAATTGTGTGAAGTCTGGTGGTCAGGTTATGGTGGGAGATTGTGTTGAGACCGAGAAGTCTAGGAGGTTGAGGGCCGCTGTGCTGCCATGGGCTAAGATGTTCTTGATGCCATCGGTAGCTGCAATGAGTGCTGTCTCCGTGCTGTGATTGGGTCGGAAGCCAGATTGGGATGGGTCTAGAAGGTGGTTGAATTTGGGTTGGTGGGTGAGCTGGCCTTTGAGTGCCTGTTCCAGTACTTTGTCAGGAAACGGGAGGAGCGTGAATGAATGGTAATTATTGAGCTTGCTGGGGTCAACTGAGGGTTTCTTTACTAAAGGTTTAATCTTGCCGTGTTTCCAGATATTGGGTAAGGTAGCAGTGGTGATGGAGGTGTTGAAGATCTCTGTGAGGGGGGATGCCAATTGTTCTTGGCTCAGGTTGTAGAGGTGGCGCAGACAGGGGTCTACAGGTGATATGGAGTGGATGGAGGTCATGAGTCTGGTGGCTTCTTCCATGGATAACTGCTTCCAATCGGAGATCTGCAGGATGGTGGTGTTGGTTAGGGTGCGAGGCGGGTCAGAGATGGAGAGATGGGTCTCGAAGTTGCTCTAGATGTCGATGGCTTTCTTGGGGAAGTAGTCTGAGAGCTTGTCGCAGAGTACCATTTCCCCATACCGCATTATCGAAGGAGGTGAACTGGGTAACATTACTGCACTATGATGATTGTTGTTTTTAAATCATATGAATAATAGGATTGCCGTTTTTTTTTATACACTGCATTGAGAAAAACCCATTTGCAACAATATTAAATTGTTTTCAGACGTAACCCTTGCAGTCTAAATTGGGTCTCCTCGTTTCAGTTTTCCGGCTGAGGCTAGAGGGGGCTCGAAAGCTGATGCATGCATGTTACGTACGAACTGAGTGTATTAAAGCAGTTCGTTTTGGTGTGCTACGGAATATGCAAGGTGGCGTCCCCCTGCACGTCGTATCCAAAATAAGTAAGTTAGCACTGAGTACTTTTGGAGACTTTTTGACATATCAGGTCAAGTATATCTTTGTACCTAAAAAGAACTACCCTGTGTTTCAGGGTTGTACGAAGCGAGGTCATGGCGATATTTAACGCTTAGAGGACAAAAAGTGAGATCAGGGAAATCGGTTGTTTGAAAAGAATACCCTATTGAGGCAAAAGGGTTCTTTTTCTGATAAATTGCTTAGATTTGCCATGGAAGTCAAGGCACACACTTCCCCCTTGGGCCCAAATTTCAGTTTGATATTTACTTACCCAGGTTACATTTGAGCCCAATCCCCTGGTTCAAGAGATATACCAGGAAGAGGACGCCTATTGGGGGATTCCACAGTTAGTCTCCAACAAACGGCCGAGATTGAGCAAAACAGCCCGTTTAGTGATGTACCTGGCACATCAATTCTTCCTGCAACCTGGGTTGAGCATTTTGGCCAATTATACGCAGGCTCTCCCGAGGTATCTTTTAGGTCCCTCGATGTCCCAATATCCCAAGCCGCTACCCCGATCTCATTCACTTTAGCTGAAACTAGCGCCACCATAGATTCACTAAATTGGGGAAAGGCTCCAGGTCCTGATAAGATTCCGGGGGATCTATACAAGACAAGACCTGACATATGGGCTCCTTATCTCAACCGAATCTGCAATGCAATCGCAGCTGGAGCCCCCATCCCTCACTCATGGAAAGGGGCCGAGATAGTCCCCATTTTTAAAAAAGGCTGCCCTAATATTCCAGCCAATTATCGTCCGATCAGTCTCCTGGACAATTTTCAAAAAATCTATGCCAAACATCTTTTGTGCCACCTTGATGAATGGATCATGGAATCTAATGCCCTATCGAATCTACAAGCAGGGTTTAGACCTGCTGTGAGCACTATTGACTAAGTCTTAAGATTCCAGGCAATTAAGTGGAAGAATGTAGACTTAAGGGGGGAAATCTGTATGTGGTCTTCATAGACCTAAGAGCTGCATTTGATCTGGTCCCCAGGAACATGCTATGGTCAACACTCTCCAATATGGGGGTTCCTGCTGGTCTCTTGAGTCTTATCACCCGGCTTCACGATAATACCTATGCCCGAATTAGATGTGGCAAGGAGGGTGAGTTGACAGATCCTGTGGCCATCAACAGAGGAGTCCGGCAGGGGTGCGTTCTGGCCCCTACCCTTTTTTTGCTTTACATCAATAACTGTATCCGTTATCTGGAGAACTGCATAAACGACTCGCCCAAATTGGCAGGGGAAAAAATCCCATGTCTATTGTATGCGCACGATACAATCTTGTTAGCCAAATCTCCTGTGGGGATCCAAAATTTGGTTAACCAATTCTGTGCTTACTGTAGGGATTTTGGGCTTGACGTCAATGCTAAAAAAACGAAATTTATGATATATAGCTCTCTAAGGAAACGACTTTGTGTTAAAATTGAAATGAATTCAATACCATTGGAGAAAGTGGAAGAGTTTGACTATTTGGGAATTAGATTATCAACCACTGGAAAATGGGAGGCAGCCATTGGTAAAGGGGCACTTATTTTAAGTCAAAGAGGTGGGGCCCTAGTCAGTAGGTCCAGAAAGGTCCTGAGTTCCCCTATGATTATAATCGCCGAGATCTATAATGCCCAAATCCGTGCGGCGGCCTTATATGGAGCAGAACTCTGGGGATTACATAGAAGACTGGATATTTTACAAACAAAAGAAAACAACTTCCTTAGACAGGTTTCCCGGTTAGGGGTAGGTACTCCAATGATTCCTCTCAGGCTCGACTTAGGGTTAAACAGTATTACAACCATAGCGGCCCTGAGACCACTTTCTTACTGGATCCGCCTTTGGACAACTCCCGAACTTGAACCATATAAGGTGGCGGTGAGGGAACTTATAGCTACTCCAGAGGGCCCGATTAGAATTCGATGGCTGCAGGAGATGAAATCTGCTTGGGCTAATATAGGTCTCTCCCATTACTGGGAACACCCGGAATTGATTCCCAATAACGCAAGACATCTCGCTAAAAGAAGATATTGGGAAAAAGTCAACGAAGATATACTGCGACAAAACGGGCTGGGTAGGCTAACATCAGAATTTCTCCAAATCAAACATGAACCTTGGCCCGAGATTTTCATGAACCTCCCTATGCCATCTCATGCTCGTGCCCTCTATTTACAGCTTAGATATGGTTCCCTGCCTACTAATATCTATTGGGCCCACGGGCCATCCAGCGTCCCTTCGACCAATAGATGCATGTCTTGCCCTCTTCACAAAGAAACAATTGAGCATATCCTGTTTTTCTGTCCCTCATACAAGAACCCTAGAGGAAAGTGGAGTATCCCCCTCTGTAAAAATCTATTACTGTCGGATAGAGTTAATGCCATCAGAATATGTAAATATGAAACATCCACACTGGTTGCCTCCTCAGTTACCAAATTTTTATCGGAAGCTTGGCGTATCCGCCGTAGGCTCATTTCTGTAGAGAGGCCCCAAGAGCTTTAGGCTGTGTTTCTGTTTGTTTACAGAGGGAGATTTCAATCAGATCTATATTTTTGCTTTCCTTCTTTTATCTCTTAATATATGTTATGTACCCTGTTATTTCTTTGATTTTACTAATTTATATGTGACATCTTTTCCTGTATTTTAACAAGAATTCTGGACCTTTTTAGGAGTAAATTGAGACCGCATAAGCTAATTTTAATTTTTAGTTGTAAGGATTTTATTGAAACATTTTATATGTTAGCTGATTATCAGACTTTTATAGTATCTTGAATGATTGTTATTATGAATTATGATGAGTTATTGCAATTCGAATGGATTTATACAATCATGTAAAACTGTGCTTTTCTTTTAAATTTAAATGGTCCAAATTTTCTGGACCGAATGTATTTAAATAAATAAAATACCCAGGTCTAAGGGTTATTGTGTTTTGCCTCATTTTGCTAAATAATGGGTATCAAAGGACAGGCAGGCCCATGTGTGAGCTGAATTAGCCAGTGATCGGACAGACAGCATCACAAGTCAGGAAGCGGCGGGCATGGCCTCAGTCTACCCTTTGAAGCTCAAGAAGAGATGAGTACTGTCCCCAAGGCCATCCTGGTCAGGAGACCAACACTCTTTCCAACACCGAAGGCTGTCTTGTCCCCTGTTTAAAAGGAATGAACATCACACCATAGGAGAGTCATTACCAGTCATGTACCCCTGGACACTGGCAGAAAAGTGCATTTTATTTAGGCCAACTTTCTAAAAGTGGAATTTTCAGAATAGTAATTTAAAATCTGACATCACCATTTGAGAGGAATTTAAATTACGATTCAAATGAGTGGAGGAAATATTTCTCTATCTACTTCAAAACTGGGGTTATCACGTATTAAGTTTAAAAAGTTACCACAGTGTTAGTGATGACGCAGAAAAAGAGGGACCAACATATATTCATATATCATGTAACCAAAATCGTACAAGGTAGTGTGATTTTAGCAAAAAGAAATAATGCACGTGGAAAATTGTGCCCACGGAGTAGTTCGCCATTATTATAAAAGAGCTTAATTAATCATGAAGAATTGAAAAATGTAGTAATCCGTCATAATTGCAAATGTGTTCTATGATTTTCTTGTTGCAACTGTTTTATGCTTAGCTTAAATTTAGTAGAGGCTTTGGCCTAGTCGTCTGACCTCAAATTTAACTGCGTGGTTTTCACTTTTATTAACAAAAAGGCCTTTTTCTGTATTTTTCCAGTAGAAGATGACTAATACACTTATCTCCAAGGTTTCGTGCTAGGCCGGTTTCATCCCCTTTGATACAAGGTCAGTTTCTGCAGGTGCGGACAATAAAAGCACTGATACCGAAATAATTGGCAAACTTTGTTGCAACTTGTGTTCCAAGGCTCCAAGGACAATGTATGCAAAAATGAGTACTAGGAGAAAGACACTATTCATTGGTCAAATTGAAGCCTCCCTATGAACCCTCCAATGGAAGGCCCTGCTGAATTTGGAATGTTTCTTACTTAAACCCACTGGACAAAGAGAAGTCAGCCATTTTTCCTTGATGCCATCTTAGAAGCCAAATGCCAGACGTCATCTTGGATGACATCTTGATGCCCTTTTCTCTATTCCAGAGAAAGAGACTTTAAGAATTCTCACCCTAGAGACTTTAACTTTAATCTGCCCCGTCTTGCCCATGTAGTAACTTTGCCCCATTCTCCTTGCTGCTGCAAGGAAACTTGCCCTTAACTCTGCCCCTTTGAAATTTGCCCCATGCTGATCGAACCGGTACCTGAAGGACGAAGACTTTCCTTGTATGCTGATTGTATTTGGTAATTATGAAAGGATAATTGTATTATGCATTGTGTTTTTTTTTTCCTTTTAGGTACCAACTGCTATTTTGATAGGGCCCAAGCTAGGAGTTTTCCAAATTTGTGTTGACTAAATTCATTTTGCATGAAGCCCCACATGCCAATGCTAATTAGAGGTTAGTTGAGGTATTCACTTGATGCACCATGTTGAATTGAAATCTTGTTATGCTGACCGATGTATGCAATTAGTCAAATTCAATTACTCATATTAGTGATTTGCATTGCCGTAACCAAGTGTATTATAATTCAGATTTTGCGTAGATTGCGTTTCTTCCGCCGTTATGGACAGCTAATAATGTTCGTATACATATATCATTTGATTTTGAGACTCATATATATTGTTTTAGCTTTGTTAATATAGGGAAATAAACTCATTAACTTTTAATAAACTGGTGTGGTTATTCATGACTGAAAAGTCATGTTGCGTCAAATTACCGACTGTTATTGATTCCTAATGTGTTACTCTGACCTAGAAATAGAGTATTGGGTATCGATTACAATAGTTATTGATAATTGGTTTAAGCGATCCGACTACTCTAGGATGAGGAGAGCCCAACTCGGCTAAAAGGTTCGCCGCCCTCCAGCGTGTCCAGGTACAAGTAATTTATAGGGACTGGACACGTTATCATTAGTCGATAGGGGAGATAGCCCTGCTACAGTGAAAATTGACTATGGAAGTCTTTCACTCCCAGGTCACGAAAAACTTAAATGAACATGTGAAACTTTTTCAAATACCATGCATCCTGTCCTATGAGATGTTAGGGCCTACCTTTTTGGTGAATTATTTAAAAGGAGGGTTTGGCCTTGAAAAGTTTTTTTTTGCCAAGTTGAAATGACAGTTTACAACTTCACCTGAGGTTGAAGTGGCAGCCTGAGACATGTTTTAATATGCTACTTTAGTGGGTGTTGCAATCAGTGCTGCAACCCACGTGTAGCATTTAATTTACCGTCCCTGGGTATTTGTAGTATCATTTACTAGGGCCTTGTAGGTAGAGTAAATCCGGAAATTACGTGTATACCAATTTAATCATATTTTTAAGGGAGCGAACACAAGCACTTTTCCTAACCACTGTTTAGCATGGGTAAATTCCATAAAATCGTAATTACAACAAAAACGGGTTAATCAAAACAAGGCAAAAGTCTGAGGGAACACTACGCCGACTGTGTTAGGTCTAACAAGGAGAAACATAAATTGACATGAAATCTGTTAAAATACAACAAAAAAATCTATTACTTACAGTATTTAGAATCCGCAATAATTGTTATACAAAAAGAAGTTAGAATTTTCTCATTCTTCTTTTCTCACCTGATCTAACCTGGTGCAGTACAGAGAAGCCATCAAGTACCAGGTTGGTCAAAAGGTCCACTATGCTAAAATAACTGTTTAATCAATTGCAACCCAGTGGCAGAGCATATTAACAAAATGAAGCTCACCAGGAGGATGCAAAGAGTAAGCGCTTCGAAATAGTTTTAGTTGCTTTTTGCTTGTCAGTTTTCCTTGAGAGTTCAGAACCTAATAATCTTGCCTGTGCTTAATGTGCCGGGCACTGCCCAATACTGATTGTGTAAATGAAATTAGAGCAAGAATGCTTCCCTTCCAAACAACCAAAATGCAAGCGTTGCTCTTCGGAACTATTACCCCTGTATGGGGCTTAGTTCAGTCATCGAGTCAATCATATCTAGTCACAAATACAGACTAAAAGTAATAGAATGACACACATATACCGTAAACATCCATAATATAAAAGGTAACGCATTAAACTACTGTATAAGAAATGTATCAATACTCTGTGGTCCTCTATTCCTGCAAAATCAAGATATCAGTTGAGATCCTATTAAGAGATTGTTTCAATTTCCCACTGACAATAGTACCATTCGAATTACCAATGTTAGAGACAACCTCCTCCTTAGCAGGCAATATTGTAAGGTGAGTTCTGAATTAGTCAGCTATTTAGTTTATTTTTTGTCATACATGATCATAAGTTCATAGCTTATGTGAGATAAGTATTTCCTACAGAAGAGAGTGTCTTTGCTGTGCTACTTTACGAACGATGCAAATTCGCAACTGCATTTAGATTTTTTTGTATAGTCACGAGGAAAAGTTAAGTACTTTTGGGGCTACTGTATTGTATCGTAATCAATTGGTTTGGTGAGGGTACTTGATTGTCAGAAGAAGCAATAGCCGTTTGCCTATACGACAGTTTACACATTTGATGGCCCAGAAACGACAGAACAGAGGAACAGAGGACAGAACAGAGGAAGTTTTCAACAGCTCACATTTTTAAGTAAAGGTTAAAATGAGAACGTTTTCAGATAGCAGATTTTCATTACAGTGTATCTATAAAGGATTCTTTTTGATTTATAAACTGAATTATTAATCAGAATGATTAATTTTCATTTCTACATTTTAACTTTTGAAACTGAGTTAGCTCTGAAAGTTTAACATTTTTCATGCCTTTTTAAATGAAAAAATGTATTTCTTTAAAATGTTGTACTCCTGATAGAAACCTAAATCTGAGCCAGCTTGTTCTCCCGGATTCAGGGCAAAGCAAATTTTTACAGCCAGGCTGTAAACCTGCCAGGGTCAAGGCTTATAATGGAAGAGGTAAAAGACCCTTTACTACAGCGTCGTGAACAGCGAAGAAATAATGATTCCTTCACTTTCCATTTTAACAGTGTCCCAGCATTTCAAGTTCATAAAGAAACCTCTTTAGCTGAGTCTCCAGGACTTCCATTTTAGAGTTAATTCTTCTAAATAGAAAACGTACATAATGAAGTGGATTTGATTTGCAGAACTCTAAAAAGCCTTGCTCCTTAGGTGCATGTGATTTATAGTTTCCATTAAGCCCAAGGTCTTTATCGTTTTGTCACATATGAACCCCTCGTGAGTGGTGTTTGAAATGGGTTCTAATTTTAGATTGGAGATGTAATAAGATGCTACACACTGAGAGTAGTTTATTAGCTATTTTAGAATTCTGAATTCTTCAGCTACTTACTGTACATGAGAAATTGTAGCACGTTAAAATGAACCACATTCAAGGGGCTATAATTTCATTGCTAAAAGATACTTCTGTGTTAAAAAAGTAATCATTTAATGTGACCAAGTGCCATGGATAATTTCAGATTAATGCCAAACTAAACATTCATCTCAGTGTTAATGATGAAAGCTATTTATATGATTTAAGGCGAACTATCTCCGTACATCTGTTCAAGTGTACCACCCTGCCATTGTTCACCAATATATTTTTACTTCTTGGCAGTAGATTGTGAGGCCCTTTAAAATCCACAAACTGCAAAGTTAGTGCTTCCCAAGGGCACTTTGCCCATGCTTTGGGACTGAGAAGACCAGCCAGTGGCTTTCTCACACTTCTGCCTCAAGAGCAGTGACCTCTTTCACCCCTTTCAGTCCCTTAATGGTAGTAACATTGGCACAGAAGCAATTCCACAACTGTGCATCTTGGATTGGGGAGGACAATGGAGTGTCCTATCTGAAATCCCCTTTGAGGAGGTTAAGCCTGCCCCTACCTGGTTGATTGAATTATTTGAACTGAGAGGGATGTCAATGGTTGTTGCTCAACTGCCAGGACATTGAAATAGGTAGGAGATTCCATCCCATTTATTTACCTTTATGCTCTGGTGGCATATTTTTTTATTAGCTTTTGACCTTGCTTTGTGCACAGCAATCCTCCTTGGTTTGAATGCGTGCCAAATCAGGAATGGGTTATGTTACACCTGGCATCTTTGGCATGGTCTCTCCTGTAATTTTTGCCTCTGCTTCCCATCTTTTGACTGTGTCCTGGACTCCATTTTTTTGCTGTTGTTGGTACACTGGGCCTTTTACCACTGTTGACCAGTGCTAAAGTGCAAGTGTTCCCTGTGTAAAATGTAAGTTGAAGGGGGAACATGTACTGATGTGTTTTACATGTCCTAACAGTGAAATACTGGCAAACTCGGTTTTCACTGTTGCAAGGCCTGTCTCTCTCATAGGTTAACATGGGGGCTGCCTTGAAACAACTTTTAAGTGTAGTTTCCCTGTGGGAGCAGTTAGCGATGTGGAGTTTGGGGTCTCTGAACTCACAATTTAAAAATACATCTTTTGTTAAAGTTGGTTTTTAAATTGTCAGTTTGAAAATGTCACTTTTACTGCTTGTTTATTTCCTGTCTGGGTCAAACTGACAGTTGGGCTGTTTGTGAATCCCCTCTACAGTGACACAAAGGGAGCTGGGTGTATCCTGCATATCCTGATGGGCCATCTGGGCTAGAATGGAGGGAGGAGTGGTCACTTACACCTGAATAGGTTGTGCCTGCCCTCACACAATGCACTCTCCAGCCCCCAGTGTGTGTCTGGGGCCAGGCCTGGGCAAGGCAGGATCTTGCCAACAACCAAGACTTTCCTTTGACGTTTGCCTACTTCAAAAGCAAAAAGGGGTATAAGAAGTGGACCCCAAACCCCAGATTTTCAGAGTACTTCTGGAATCAAGAGGAACCTCTGCCAAGGAGAAGAGCTGAAGAGCTGGAGGTGGAGCTCTGCCCTTTTGCCTGTAACTGTGCTTTGCTGGGTTGGCGTGTAGTTGCTGATTCTGCCTGAAAGAGGACAAAGACTTGACTTTGTGGTATATTCCTGCTTGTGAAGAATCTCCAAGGGCTTGAACTGAGCTTGCCTCCTGTTTTGAAGTCTCAGGGCTGTCAAAGACTTCCTCTGCCAGCACTTGGACTCTCTGCTGAGACTCCTGCCCTACCAAATGGGGTCCTATCCAGACCCTGGTCCCTTGAGAGTTGAAGTTGGCAGAGGAAGGACTGAAATCCACGTACAAGACACAGAGCAGGGACAAATTTGATGCACCACCTGCAAAATGGCTAAAAAACGACACATCACCTGCTTTGCAGCTGGAAAAACGATGCAACACCTGCTTGCGGCTGCTGATAACGACGCAAACCCCAAGGCAATATGGTTTTCCAACACCATACAGTTGGATTTCTCATGCATCATTGCTGGGTGTCAGAAATCAACTCAAACCTGCGCGGATCCAAGGTGCCCATTCAGGAGAGAAAAATGACGCATCACCTACCTGACTGAAGAAGAAACAACCCACATCCTCACTTGCGAGTAAGGAATCAAGACATCGCTGACTTTTTTGATGCATGCTCACCCATGCGGCTTTACTTTTGACACAAACCAGGTACTTTGTGGAACAACGTTTCCATAGTTTTCTATGGAGAAAGACTCTTATTCTTTAGAAAATTCATAACTTTACTTGTGTATGTTGTATTTTTACTGTTTTGATCTTGTGTGATTTAGATAAATACTGCCTATTTTTCAAAAACTAGTGTGGTGTCCATTTTGTAGTGTTTTCACTCTATTACTGTGTGTGTTGGTACAAATACTTCACACATTGCCTTTGAGATAAGAGTGACTGCTTGTGCCTAGCTAATAAGGGGGTGAGCATTGGTTATCTTAAGTGTGTATCTTCATTGCCCTGACTAGAGTAAGGGCCCCCGCTTGGACAGAGTGCAAACTGACTGCCAATCAGAAATCCATTTTTAACAGGTTAAAATGTCCACTGTGTGAGAATTATGTCCTGTGGGCTCCACCACTGCCCTTCATGTAGGTCAGAATGCAGTCTGCCCACTTTGAACATCAAGGCTGATCCTACTAGGAGAGAAGCATCTGCCCCAGAGCCTCTAGGGCTTCACAACTTGAAATATCATAGTTTTAAGGGACCAGGATTACCCCCCTTCCCAAAATCCAGATCTCCTCATTTCAACTGCAGTGTTATTATTCAATTTATTGGTGCTATTGTTCTTAGTCCCAGCACAAAATTGGTGTTTATCATCATTAGGATCATGGGCTATGAGGCTTGAAATTCTTTAACAAAGTAACTAGTTTTTGCTTTCAGATTCTTGTCCTCTATTTTCTCAGAATAGTGCTTGCGAACAGGAAGCAATTGAGAATGTTGCACATTGAGCAACATTCTTACATAAATCTTTAAAAATATAGCCATACACTCATGTTAGGAATTCTAAAACTGCCCAAGGGTTATGCCTGGAAATTTTTAAAGAACAAAAGGTGAAAATGGAATGCTTAAATATATCTCAATACCCAGGGCTCCTTCAGTCCTCCTTGTTTACCTACTATGCCACTCTACGCAGGAAACAGCCTTATGCAAATCAGTCTCAGTCCTGATCCGATTAGATCAGTCCAGCCCAAATTGCAAGGTCAATTCCCCTCCAGACGAAAGTACAAGAAACCCCAGAATGGTTCTGCCCATGTAGGCCTCATCAATTGACTGTAATTGGAGTCCTATGTATTGTCATTCTGGACATAACCACCACGTGAAGGCATTTTCACTTAATAGCACTAATGGGATGTGTTAAATGCTTGAATTAATCTTGGTAAGTATTCAGTACTTTCGCCACATTTCAGTCATTCATTTTCTTGCCCCTATGCCATTCTACTTAGAAACCAGATATCTGCAAAGCAAGCACAGTCTTGCTCCACTAGCAACAGTTCAGCCTGACCTCCCAAGCCAGGTCCCCTACAAATGGGAAAACAAGCACACCCAGGATTGTTTAAGCCTGTATTACCCTTATCTTGGAGGTACAGCTTCAGGCTGATGGCTCAGTGAGCAAGAGAACTGTGTCTCATCATATCTGTCACACCTAGGATGTCTCACTCACAAAAAGCAAAAACATTGTAGTTGGAATAATTAAATTAAACTCAGCCACTGGTAATTACTTTAAACAATCTTGCCTTTGCTGGGATTGGAATAGAACATTCCGAACTGCCAGATTAGAACCCTTTAAAGTAGGAACACAAACAAAACCAAAGAGGTTACATCTATTTAACTTCATTGGTGGGGTGCAGCTTGATTCTAATTGCACAGAGAGTACAGGATGCACATCTGGGCATACCTATTGCTGATAAGGTGTCTTACTTAGAAGAGCCAAAATAAATGGGTAGGATGTTTGAAATAGTCTCAGTCACCCATTTTATAACCCTAGCTCAAGTAGCATTGATTATGGTGAGGCCAGTACCTCCTCTTCCCCGGAGGGGTCCATTCTCCCAATTTTGATTATCTCAAGTTCGGTGAAGAGGACCCCAGTATAAGGGGAAACTGAGATAAAGAGTGTCAGAAAAATAGAGACACTATCCTAAAGACTGGTTGTCGGGAAACCTAATCTAGACGATTATGACACAGCTTCTTTGATCAAGGTTCAACGGCTCTCTAGAGCTCCACCTAGGGGACAGCTAGCACAAACCAGTGAAGGGGCAACGCATTAGAGTGATCTTAATAGTGCTATCATAGGAGTAGGGATTGACTTATAGCGTGTTTTCTGCAGGCAGACTGTAACTAGCCCCTACGCATACCTGTAGACTCTCTTGAGAGTGAAAGTAAGATTTAACACCATTGCAGCACCTAAAAGGAGGGAGCCTGGGAGAAGGGAGACAAAACTACCATACATAGGATATTGGCATGTAACAGGAACATTCCGGGCTAAGGGACCAAGGGAACTGAGAATGGGAAAAACATCAAGAGTGAGGGAACAAGTAGGTTGAGTGTGAAAAGACACATGAGCAACTTTGTTGTAATTGCTGTTTCCGGAGAGCTTGTTTCTGCACATGCCAGATCTTTATACCATATCTTCCTCTAATGACCTGGAAGTGTTACTGCTAGGGGTGGTCCTCATGAGACAGGAGACTGGTGCTGCTTAATTGATCTGTGTGTTTCTGGAAGTGTTTGCCTCTTACTAAGCAGCTCTGCATTTTTCATTGGCCTGTTCTCCACTCTCTTCAAGTTTGAAGCATTCAGGCTCTTTATGAGCCACCATGTCTGGTAACTTGATAACTCATAAGTGTTTCGACCTGCATTCCTGTTCTTTTCAACTATGTCACACTAGACAGATACCAGATATATGCAAGTAAAGTTTGGCGTTGCTCCAATAAGAGCAGTCCAGCATATGACAACCAGGTCTGATGCCCTCCTGATTGGAAAACAAGCATCCTCTGTTTGAACCTCATTGGTTATATTCTGATTGAGTTTACTTGTACTTTCCACATGTGTTAGAGATTGGGTCTCTAGTGGGCAAAGGTATGCACCCTGTCCAAGTAAGAACCACAATTCTAGTTAAGGTAAGTCACAACACAACCTAAATTTTCCAGTGTTCACCCTCTGGTAGCTTGGCAGAGAGCATGCAGGCTTAATTTAGAAGGCAATGTGTAAAGTATTTGTGCAATGATTCATACAGTAACACAGTGAAAACACCACAAAACGTATTCCACACAAGTTTAGGAAAATAGACAATATTTTTCTGGAACAAATAAGACCAAAATGTCAAGAATCCAGTGTACACAAGAAAATATATTAATTTTGCAAGATTAACTCTTAGTATAGTGCTTAGAAACAAAATAGCCCCAACTGAGGGTATTACGACATCTTGACAAAGTCATTTCCAACAGCCTGATGTTACTGGCGAGGGAGTTTGGGCCGGTCATGGAGTCACATGGACCCCAAGCACAGTACATTTGGTAAATGAGGAACAAAGATGTAGCACTGAGTCAGAGAGATGAGTCGCTGGGGCCCGTGCAGTGTCGGGTTTTGGCTGTGGCCTGGGAGGAAAGGCTTTCATTCCTTACTGCTATGCAAGGGGTTGAGGCAGCAGTTCTGTGCAGTTGCAGGGGAGGGGACGCAGCATCAGTGACGATGCATTGGTTCCTTGTGACCCGGCGGGGTTGATGAGTCTAGTCTCTCAATACACCATGTGTCGACTTCGCAGTGTCGTGATCAAACCGCAGGTCTTCAGCGGGGTCATGGCAATGTTGAGCTTACTTTGCAGAGCTCAGTCATTGCATTCAGCGAGGACCGCCAAGCGAGAGCAGGCAGTAGTGCAGGTTCAGACAGCGGAGCTGGTTCAGGAGTCACTGAAGTCGGTGGACTAGCTAGGAGCTAGTAGATGAAGCCTTTGTTGGCCATGAGACGAGAACAGGAGGCAAGCTCAATCCAGGCCCTTGGAGTGCACTTGTGGAGGAAGGTAGAGACCTTCAGGCAAGGTCAGGGAGCAGCAGGCAGGAGGGAAACAAGCAGGATAGCAATACTTGTAGAAAAGCAATCCAAATGAGTCCTTTGGGCAGTTCAGCAGTCCTTCTTACAGAGTCCAGTTGTAGCTCCAGAAGTGCCTAATTTGGTGGGTTCACTGACCCATTATAACTACCCAAAAGTGCCTTTGAAGTGGAGAAGACTTCAAAGAGTGGTGTTGAGGTGCACAATTTCTCCTTTTCACCTGGCCCTGTCTGCCAGGAGCCTTATGGGGGGTTATCATTCCTTTGTGTGAGGGCAGGCCACTGGCCTTTGAAGTGTAAGAGAGGGCCTCTCCGGCTCTTTCTGCCTATGCAGATTTCTTTCATGCAGATGAATGCAGATGCAGCTGAGGGCCCTGTGTTTATGGATGTCTGGGTGGAATGCACAAGGGGAGCTGTCAACCAGCACACACCAGACGTGGATTAGAGACAGACTGTAAGGCACAGATGTCAGCAAGTACAAAGAAATGTGTCCTAAAAGTAGCATTTCTGAAATAGTAATGTAGAATCCAACATCACTATTAATAAGTGGGATTTCTTACTACCATTCCAGCCATACCAAATATGACAAGTCGATTCCTCTCAGATCAGAAATGACCAATTAAAAGCATAGAAGGAAATCTCTGATGCTAGCCTATGAGAGTAGCAGATATCATAGTAATAAAAAACGACTTTAGGAGTTTTTCACTACCAGGACATTTAAAATTTAAACGTATATGTCTTGCCTTTTACTTACATAGCACCCTGCCCTATGGGCCACCTAGGACTTACCATAGGGGTGGCATATGTAATAAAAGTGGAGTTTCAGGCTTGGAAAGTAGTTTTAAATGCCAAGTCGAAGTGGCAGTGAAACTGCACACACAGGCCTGGCATTGGCAAGCTGAGACATGGTTAAGGGGATACTTATGTGGATGACACAATCAGTGCTGCAGGCCCACTAGTAGCATTTAATGTACAGGCCCTGGGCACATGTAGTGCAATTTAGTAGGGACTTACAAGTAAATTAAAAATGCTAATTTGGGATGATCCAATGTGACCATGTTTAGGGAGAGAGCACACACACACCAAAGCAATGTTTAGCATTGGTAAAGTACTCAGAGTTCTAAAACCAACAAAATCAAGGTCAGAAAAAGAGGAGGAGGAAGGAAAAACGTTTGGTGTGATTCTTCAAAGAGGGCCATTTTCCAAAAACATAGAGCCCAACTGTCACACTTAAAAAGACATAGTAACATCAAACAACTTGGTAAAATACTTGAATAAATCCCAACCACTGTTAATTATTCAGAGCTAATTCCATTCCATATTTTCTGTCTACTATTCCATGTCATACAGTGGCCAGGCATATGCAAATCAGTCTTAATCCTGCTCTCATATATGAACAGAACAACCTGAACTGCCAGGTCAGGTACGCTCATGGTGTAAACACAAGGAGCTTCTGACCCATCTCAGACAAATTTAGTGCATCAGTGAGGTTGTGAGGTTATGTCAAATAGCACAATGAGCACGGGTCCCATGGCTGGTCACACCTGGTACGCTTAGTGCACCTCACTCAGAAGTTCAAGAAGCAAAAAGTGATGGTTGCTATGATTGAATCATCTCAGCCAGTGATGTTTAAACTGGACTTCATCCCAGTTCATCTTTGTTTGCTCACCCTAATACTCTAGGCAAAGAACAGGCATATAAAATGAGTCTTTGTCCTGAGTGAATCAGAGCAGTCCATCTCAAACTGCAATGTCTGGTATTCTCCACATAAGAAAACAAGTAACAGTAGAGCACTGTTAGCCTATTTGTGCACCACTAGCAAAATGAAGCTTTGTAAAATGGCACGTCAAACATTTTGTCACAGTCGTAGTATTCCCAGCATAACATTTTTTGTGTTTTGCATGTATGAATATATGTTTGTGAAGTATTAGTATGCAAAAAAAATAAAAAATCAGCACAAGTGAACATTTTTTTTTTTTGGCACAGGTCAAATAAAAATCCTCTTTCTTTCACCTTTTCACCCTAGAAAAGGATTTTTCTTTTGTGCTAGCAGGATAAATTCTCTAATCAAGGCGCCCCCGATGGTTAGACCGTGAGCTACTGGTAGCTCTCCAACTACCAATAAGTAGCTCTCTTGTACACTGCCCTACATACTAAATTAGAAGCGTTTGCTTGCTTTAATCAAAATATGTATACCAATTTTCAAAAGTGTGTTTTTAGAACTCATAGTCTTATTTTTAGAAAAACTGTTGAATTTCCAAAATATACTTAAAGCTTAGTGATGTGATTCATAAATCATTAGGCGTTGGGTAGAGTTATTACTTTTGTGCCAGGGGCATTGCAGCCACAGCTCTTTTTTATTATACATGTAGTGGTGTTACATATTGACAAAGCATTTTTACATAACTGCTGGCAAGTATGCCAGATGAACAGAGGGGGTCACTCCTGCCAATAACGTGAATGGTGTACACTAGTGTAATTTGTCCTATGCATTTGCTAAACTAATGATACTGGTAGTGCTGGATGACATTCATTGAACTTAAGTAGCTCTTATGACTGAAAGGGTTGGAGATGCCTGCTCTCCCTTTTCGAGGGTTGGAATGTATTGGACATTATTTCCAACAATGATTAACATTTGTGGAATGCCAACCCCTCCCTTACCCACAGTAATAGATTTACAAATCATAATCCAGGTGCCAAACAATGGGTCAGATGTATGACCCTCAGTGTGTTTGACTCGCATTTTGCATTTTTTTGTGACTCGCAAATTGCGAGTCGCAAACACTGATGTAAAACAGTGTCTGTGACACCATTTGCGATTCCCAAATGGGCCGCAAAGGATCTGCTTCTTTAATATTCATGAGGTCGGTAGCATTTTGCGGCCAATTGGGAATGGCCGGCACTCACAGGGATGTTGGCCTGTTGGAGTCAGAAGAACACCATGTCTGTGACTGCTTTTTAAATAAAGCAGTTTTTTTTAGATGCAGACCATTTTCCTTATAAAATGCATAGCATTTCAAAAATAAGAAATTAAAGGTTTTCTTTTCTTTTTTTTTTTTAGTGAAAAAATGTTGCCGCCCCCATTCACAAAGGGGAAGGGGTCCCTTCTGGACCCCTTCTGAGTTAGCGAATGTGTTACCACCTCCTTCAAGGAGTCGGTAAACTATGAATGCTTTGCAATCACATTCTCGGTTGCAAAACGTTGATACATACCAGTGCTAAGTCCCTTCCTAAATTTGAATCACAAAAATAAATTGTGAGTCAGTAACAAGTTACTGACTTGCATTTTGCCTTTGGTACATGCCAAAATGCATTTTACCAGTCACAAATGACCCAATAAGCCATATGGGACCAGTAAAATGCGTAATCATACACAGCAAGCAATTCCATTACTAAAGATTCTCTGGTCAAGAAAACAACACAATAAAATTCCCAAACAAATTTAGAACAATGAAGATGAAAATATTGAAAAAAAAATCACTCCAAAATGATTCAAATAAGTTAATATATTGATGCGAAAAAGTGTCAAGAAAAATAAAAGCACCAATCTAAAAATATTAGTTTGTGGTTGACTGAGATGTAGGCTTGATTTTAGGCTGACTGCAATAAAGTGGTGATCAGAACAGGTCAAGCGGGTCATACCTGTCCATTGTTTTAATTTAAGACTTAGGGTCTGAATACAAATTTGGTGGTTGGACCACCAGACTGACATGTTGATGGTCCCAAAAAGACAACTGCGCTAGTGGTCCCTAGACCGCAGTATTGTGATGTAAATAGGCAGAACCAGTGCCCACTGAGCAAAAAAGGCAGACCGCCAGTGACAGGGCAGCCTTAAATCTAGACAGTCAGACTTCCAGCACCGTCAGTGCTGTGGCCAACCAGCAAACCTTTTACAAACACACAGTCACTGTGGCAGTCTCCTCGCTGCAGTTAGCCACGTCCAGCAAAGTAATAGAAAAGTGCACATTGTATAAATTAAAAAACAACACAGCTGACACACATTGGTTCAGTGGACACACCTGCTAATCACACTGTAAAGCACACCCCTTCAATCCTTTGCGTTTCTGCAGGAAGCCAAAGGACCCCAGGCAACTTTTTTGTATATTACATAGATTAGGCACCCATGTTTCACTATCCCATAGAACACCTGCGTACACTTTTGTACATTCAGTCCCTATTGCACTTCCCCTGTTAAGTAAGTCCCGTCACCCACTTTTGTTGTCCACCATGTCATGTGCCAGAAATCCCCGTTTTCCGAAGATTGGTTTAGAGTCATGGTGAATTAAATTATAAGAGTAGAGCCACTATTGTCTGGAGCCCATGTCCAGCACACTCCTCTTAGTAGGGAAATGGAGATGTGGTAAAGGATTGTCAACAGAGTGAAGGCAGTAGGTACCACCCTGCTTTCAAAGGGGGACATTAGGAAGTGATGGAATGACCTGAGGGGCAAGATGCATTCCCTAGTCTCAAGGCACCAGCTGAAGACCAACAACACTGGCAGTGACCCAACCAGTGCCCCATTGAGACTCTTTCCTTTGGAGGAGAAGGTTTTGGCCATACTGCATCCTGAGGGCTTGACAGGAATACCTGGGGGAGAAGAGTCTGGTAAGCTACGACACAAAAACTGACAAAAAACTGCAATGTCCTACATGCTCACAGCTCAGCTTTTGCCACTGTCTTATTCATGTACTTAACCAACGTTCAATACCCAGAGTATCTGAGTTTTGATACTGTCAATGTGTATTATTGGACCCAACATCACATCTACAAAGTCCCATCACATGCCATATGTCCAAATGGTGCCTGTAAATCTAACAGTATCAAAAAACATTCCAGGATTCATGGCATGTCCCAAAATGTAAATGTATGCTCAAACCTAAATGCAGTCTGCCTATAGATATGTGTTAGAAATGGGGCCTTTGGTTGCCATTCAGGGTACCCCCTGTCCAAGTAAGGACCCTCACTCTAGTCAGGGTAAGTCACACACAATCCAAATCATCCTGTGCCCACCCTCTGGTAGCTTGGTACTGAGAAGTCAGGCTTAACTTAGAAGTCAATGTATAAAGTATTTGTGCAGTAGATCACACAATTACACCATATAGCACCACAGAAATTCACCACGCAGTGTTTAGAAAAATATATAATATTTATATGTATAAATCAAGGTCAAAATGATTAAAATGCAATAAGTATATGTTGAGATACCACTGTAAATGTGACATAAAGGCCCTCATTACGACCCTGGCGGTCGGTGTTAAAGCGACGGTAATACCGCAAACAGGCCAGCGGAAAAAAAAACTGGGATTACGACCGTGGCGGAAACCGCCAACATAGACAGCCACTTTAACACTACGACCGCCACAGCGGTAGAAACAAACACCGCGTCAGTAACCGCCAACAGACAGGCGGAAGACAATGTACCCCCCACACTATTATCACACACCAATCCACCACCTTTTCTGGGGCGGAACCAACGCTATCAAAGGCATGGCAGAAGCAGTACACAGAAGGGAAAACACTCACCTCTCGACACCCCACGAGGAACCAGGACACCATGGAGCCCGATTTACAGATACTGCAGATGCTGGTCTTCCTTCTCTTCTATCAGGAGCACCAAAGACGGCGGCGACGACCACGGTGAGTACTGCACCTACAACACAGGGGAGGGGAGAGGGAAAAGAGAGTGACACACACATGCAACATGCCACACCCCCACCCTCACCAACAACACCATACACACAAATACATGCTGCAACATTACATATACACTCCCCCCACCCCCTGGAAGAACGCAAGGACAAAAGGAAATTATTTGAACAAATGTAATCATGTGAAAACACATTATCAAGATTCAAAATCTAGGATATACAATTATGTACACCAACTACACAAGTCTGGATAGTGCACCAATCATTGTCCGTGGACCAATGGGCCAAAAATGCATGGGCGAGGCCCACACATGATTCCTGACTGGAAACTGAGAGAACACTGTTGGGGCATCAGATCGAAAATATACAGGCACCTCAGGGGGAGGGTGGCACATCAGCCTGATGAACGCACGATGCCACTGCTGCACGTGGGGGCTCCATACCCAATGAGGTATCATGGGGAGTGCAAAAGCCACAGTCTCTCAAGTCTCTCCAGTGGGTGGGTTGCCCAATGCTTTATCCTGGGAAGTGCAGAGCCACAGGCTTTCAAGTCTCTCCTATGGGTGTGTTGCCCACTGCTTTATCCTGGGGAGTGCAAAGCCACAGTCTCTCAAGTCTCTCCAGTGGGTGGGTTGCCCACTGCTTTATCCCGGGGAGTGCAAAGCCACAGTCTCTCAAATGGATAACAATCCCCACAGGTTCTGGAGGGGGCTTTGTGCCAAGAGTGCTTCATCCTGCCAAGGACAGAGGTAGTGGATGTGAATCTCCACTGGTTCTGGAGGGGGCTTTGTGTCCAGAGTGCTTCATCCTACCAAGGACAGAGGTAATGGATGTATTTCTCCACTGGTTCTGGAGGGGGCTTTGTGCCCAGAGTGCTTCATCCTGCCAAGGACTGAGGTAGTGGATGTATTTCTCCACTGGTTTTGGAGGGGGCTTTGTGCCCAGAGTGCTTCATCCTGCCAAGGACAGAGGTAGTGGATGTGAATCTCCACTGGTTCTGGAGGGGGCTTTGTGTCCAGAGTGCTTCATCCTACCAAGGACAGAGGTAATGGATGTATTTCTCCACTGGTTCTGGAGGGGGCTTTGTGCCCAGAGTGCTTCATCCTGCCAAGGACTGAGGTAGTGGATGTATTTCTCCACTGGTTTTGGAGGGGGCTTTGTGCCCAGAGTGCTTCATCCTGCCAAGGACAGAGGTAGTGGATGTGAATCTCCACTGGTTCTGGAGGGGGCTTTGTGCCCAGAGTGCTTCATCCTGCCAAGGCCAGAGGTAATGGATGCATTTCTCCACTGGTTCTGGAGGGGGCTTTGTGCCCAGAGTGCTTCATCCTGCCAAGGACTGAGGTAGTGGATGTATTTCTCCACTGGTTCTGGAGGGGGCTTTGTGCCAAGAGTGCTCCATGTGCAATGTGGCCGGTACAATTCACTCACCTGGGTGTGTGTGGCATGACATTGGCGAGGTACAAGTAGCATGATATGCCATTCAGGCAGCGACATACCCTCACTGCTGCAGCTTAGCCTTCCACCTGCAGGTTCCAACAGTGATGACAGTAATGCTTCATGGAAGCTGCCCAGGGTCCTGCAACTCTCCGCCAGCCCCGGACGACTGACCACTGGGGATAGTAGGCATGTCAGCGGTGGTGCCACTGTCCGAGGATGTCGCTGGCCAATGACGGTGCTTGTGGCGTTGTCCATAGTGGTGATGCTTGCGGCGGTGTCTGTGGTGGCGGAGCTGGCTGCGGGGTCTGTAGTGGCGGTGCTGGCGGCGGGGTCTTTAGCGGCGGTGCTAGTGGCGGGGTCTGTGGCAGCGGTGCTTGCGGCGGTGTCTGTGGTGGTGGTGCTGGCGGCGGGGTCTGTGTCAGCACCTGCTGATGGAAAAAGCAGGATGTCTCCTGCAGCCTCGGACTGCTGCCCACCGGGGAAGATGTGGGGACTGTCGCAGCGGCTGTAGATGTGCCAGAGGCGGTGCATGTGGCAGAGCATGTGGCGGTGCAGGTGGCGGTGTTCGGCGCCGTACAGGTTGGCGTGGACGTGGACAGAAGGTGTGACTCTGGTCCCTCAGTTGGTGCCACCATGCCCTCTCCTGACCTGCCCGTCTGTTTTTGGCCCTTCCCCACCTTTGATGGTGGCGCAGTAGTCTTGCCACTATCCTCTTTCGTTTTCACAGAGCCCTTGGTGGATGGTGGTTTTGGCTTCTCCCTCCGGGATGTGGGCACCTTTTTCACCTTGGCAGGTGGCGGAATGTCCTTGCCCTCGCTACGTGGCACACTGGCAGCCCTGATTGGTGGCGAACTCCATGGCCCCGCAGTTGCTGGCACCACTATGCCTGGGGATGTGGTGGCTGAGGTGCTGGGCTGGGACCTGGAAAGCTTGGCCCTAGGGGAAGGACGGGGGAAGGTGTAGGGAAGAGGTCAATGTTAGCCAGGAAAAGTTTTTTAGACACACTGGGACGGGTAGATGGAAGGGGTTTGGGAGTGGAGGAAGAGGTAGTGGTCGTAGGAGGTGTACGTCTGATGAATTTGGGTGAAGGTGCATGGGCTGGAGGCTGTTGTGAGGTGGATGGCTGTTGGGTGTGTGTGTGCCTGCGTTTGTGTACTTTGGGAGGAGGGCTCAGAGACACACTGGGAGAGGACACTGGGGATGTGTGACTGGTAGTGGGGGTGGTGGTTGCACGTGAGCGGTGTGTGGTGATGGGCGTGCTGGTGATGGAGGTAGTGGCTGAGGATGTAGTGCATGCAGGTGCGAGTGGAGACGAGACTGGGAGGGATAAGGGAGATGTGGAGGAGGGGACACAGTGGAGGAAGTGGATGTTGGTATGTGTGCATGGGTGTGGTGCTTGTGTGAGTGCCTGTGGGATGTGTGGTGCTTATGTTTGCCTGAGCCCCTCTTGTGTGTTGATGTGTGTGCATGCTGGTCTGATGGTGTGCTTGGGATAGGCTGAGGTACAGGGGATTGGCTCTGGGTGGAGGAGGTTGGAGGGGGGAGGCTGGACACAGGGACAATGGCTGCCATCAGTGCTGAGGCCAGAGCCTGAAATGCTTTCCGTTGGGCTGCCTGGCCAGAATGAATGCCCTCCAGGTATGCATTTGTTTGTTGCAAATGCCTCTCAACTCCCTGGATGGCATTCAGAATGGTGGACTGCCCAACAGTGAGGGATCTCAGGAGGTCAATAGCCTCCTCACTGAGGGCAGCAGGGCTGACTGGGGCAGGGCCTGAGGTGCCTGGGGCAAAGGAGATGCCCACCCTCCTGCGTGAGCGGGCATGGGACAGACGCTTAGGGGCTTCTGGGAGAGCAGTGCTGGTAGGGGGGGTGCGGCTATACCTGTTGATGCGGTGGGCACAGAGGGGTCTGCCACCGCAAGGGAGCTCCCATCAGAGGAGGAGTCGCTGTCGCTGGTCTCTGCTCCTGTCCCCGCCGTGGAACTCCCCTCGCCCTCCGTCCCACTGGTGGCTTCAGACTCCGTTGCTTCACCCTCCAGGGCCGAGTGGGTTGCAGCTCCCTCCTGCTCCAGTGCCAATGCTCCTCCGCCTGATGATGCTATTGCACACAAGAACAGGGAGACCACAAAAAGGGGGGGGAAGACAGAAGAAAGACATGTTCAGTGCATGCAACACCACTACCGTTGACGGACACAACACACATGGAGCAGCCCTCTGCACTACGCCATGCACTGACAGTTCCTAGATTTTTCACATGCCCATGGGGTACGAGGCCTAAGACCAATTGCTGTACACCTGGAAGTCACAGGAGCCTGACTAGGTGTAGATGGCTCTTACCACTAGTGGGGTTGGGGTGCCACATAGCCTGCCTCACAAGGGACCTTGCCTACCAAGATCGCCCTGGCCTAGGAGAACCCACTGCCCACCTCCCTACCCAGACACCTCATAATGTATGCAGAGTCAGCTGAATGAGAGTGTACTCACCCCCTAGTGGCTGCTGTGATGCCCTCAAGTGCCCATCCAACTCCGGATAGACCACCACCAGGATCTGGAACATCAGGGGGGTCATGGTGCGACGGGCACCCCTTCCACTTTGGGAGGCCATCCCCAGCTGGGCCTCCACCGTCTTCTTGCTCCAGTGGCGCAGGTCCTCCCATCTTTTACAGCAGTGGGTGCTCTGTCTTTGGTAGACCGTCAGGGTCCAGACATCCTTGGCGATGGCACGCCAAATAGCCTTCTTCTGGTGGGCGCTGACCTAGAGGAATGGTACAGGGTGTAAGGACATTATTCACCTGGCCGGACCGCCATACTCATTGCCCAAAAGTTCCCACCCATGCCATGATGCACATACACTCACCATCCGCACATGCAGGCCTCAGCCCCTCCCGTTTCTTCCAGCCACACCACTCAAAGCAGGCATTGCGCATTCAGCATGCTCACAGTGTACTCACCTGTTTGTCTGGAGGACGGTACAGTTGCGTGTACTGGGGGAGGACCCCATCCACTAGTTTCTCCAACTCCTCCGAAGTCAAGGCAGGGACCCTTTTCCCAAACACCGTAGCCATCGTCGCTTCCAGACACAGGTCACAGCAGTACTTGCAGTGTAGGTCCTCTCCTGTTGAAGGTCTGGTATCAAGTGAAGGAACAGACAGAAAATGGCGGTCACGTCCGCGGCAATGCGTACCGTCACTGCTGGCATACATCGTCATTGGCTCCTCGGCCCCATAGGGCCCAATGTTAACCAATGCTGAATTGCGTTGCGGTCTTCGACCGCCCACCGCGACGGTGTACAACGCCAAAGCAGTTACCTCATATCCCCTTGTCCCACCTTACAGGTCAGGCAGCCGCCGTTTCAGGGGGCCACAAGGCATTAATAATAACTGTGTCACACCTATCTGGGCCTGGAATACACACAGTTACAGGCACATTGAGGATTTATAAGTTTTTAGCAAATAACATTTTGTGATACTTCAGTGTTGGCTGACTCTCTGCTCTCTGTTCTCCTCCATAGGGCACGTCTGCTGGGGCAGGTGATGAGATGGCGTAATCCTCCGGTGTACAGACCGCTGGTGGACCTGTCGACAATGGAAGAGAGATACATCCTGGTCACATACAGACTTGATTGTGCAACAAACCAGGAACTCTGTGCCCAGTTGGAGCCCGACCTGGTGTCAGCTATCCGCCATCCCACAGGGATACCCCCTCTAGTGCAGGTCCTGTCAGTACTCCATTTCCTGCCAAGTGGTTCCTTTCAAACAACAGTGGCCATTGCATCAGGGATGTCCCAGACAATGTTCTCTAACTTGTTGTCCAGAGTGTTGTCTGCCCTGCTGAAACACATGCGCAGCTACATCCTGTTCCCTCAGGTGGAGGATTTGCCCACAGTGAAAGGTGACTCCTATGCCCTGGGACATATCCCCAACATCATTGGTGCCATTGATGGGACACATGTGGCATTAGTACCCCCACGCAGGAGTGAACAGGTGTTCAGGAACCGGAAGAACTACCATTCGATGAATGTGCAGATGGTGTGTTTTGCAGACCAGCACATCTCCCATGTGAGTACCAAGTTTCCTGGCTCAGTGCATGACGCTTACATTTTGAGGAATAGCAGCATCCCTTATGTGATGGGGCAACTCCAGAGGCACCGTGTGTGGCTAAGAGGTGCCATGATGTGGTGTGGGTGATGTCGAGGTGGTGTCGGTTGTGATGTGTGAGGGGTTGTGTTGGTGTGTGTTGTTTGAGGTGCGTGGATGTTGTGTAAGTGGTGGTGTTGTGTGTCTGTGGATGCTGCTGTTGTTTAAGGTGGTGCATCTCTCTGGCCTGCTTTAAATTTCTGGTAGTAAGGGTTTGTGGGTGATGTGGGTGTGTGTTTTATATTGGATTGGGTGTGTGGGTGTGGTGTGTGTATGTGTATCAGGTGTGTGTATTTCGAATTGTCAAATGTGGTGGTGTTTTGTATATGTGTGTGTATTTTGAGTCCGCCAATGGATTACCGCGGTTGAAAGACCGCTGCGTTGATTCGTGGGTCGTGATAGTGTGGGCGTATTCCTGTTGGCGTGACGTTGTTGGTTTTGGTATCGCCAGTATATCACTGACCTCTGGTGTGGCGGACTTGTGTGGGTGTCTGTATTGTGGCGGATTCTGAGCTGTGGGTCGTTACACCTGTAGCGGAATTCCGCGGGCGCAGCGGTATGTTGGCGGTCTTCTGCACGGCGGTAAGCAGGATTTACCGCCAGGGTTGTAATGAGAGCCAAAGTGTCTTAAGCCTTTTAAAAGCAATCAAGGTCTCTTTCAAGCACAAAGTACCTTTGGCGGAGGAGGATATTCGTAGAAACAAAGAGGGTGTGCGTCGATTTCTCAGGCCTCACATCACAATGCGTCGTTTAGTTTTCATGCAGGGACGGCTGTGCGTTGATTTCCGGCCCTCGGTTGTGGATCCTCAGTCGTGGATCGTCTTCGGGTTGTGGGGTTTTCAGACATCCCGGGGACAATGCGTGGATTTCCTGCGCTGGCAGGATGAAGTCAAAGGAGCTGCGTCGAATCGGTAGGTGTTGCGTCAAATTTTCTACCGCACGGCAGCCACTGCATCGATTCCTCTCTGGAAGTCGTGCTGTGTCGTTCCGGCTTGGCTGTGCGTCGATCCGGTGAGGCTGTGTGTCAAATTTTCGATTGCTACGCTGACGCTGAGTCGAACTTCTCGTTGTGAAGTTGGGCTGCGCCGTTCCAGTTCGGCATGCGTTTTAATTTTCGCTGCGGTTCAGGCTGTGCGTCATTTCTGATAGACTGTGTATCGATTTTCGCCGCACAAAGAGTCCTTCTTGCAAAGATGAGGTCTTTTTGGAACTGAGACTGCAGGGAACAGGAAGCAAGCTCTATCCAAGCCCTTGGAGAGCACTTCTTCACCACAACCAGAGAGCACCAAGGCAGCAGGGCAACAGCAAGGCAACAGTCCTTCACAGAAAGCAGACAGGTGAGTCCTTTGAGCAGCCAGGCAGGTCTTCTTGGCAGGATGCAGGTTCTGGTTCAGGGTCTTTTCTTCAGGAAGTGTCTGAGTTGGTAGGGGCAGATGCCCTGTTTAAATACCCAAATGTGCCTTTGAAGTGGGGGATACTTTAAAGAGTGGCTTGGAAGTGCACAAGGTCCCCTTTCAGTTCAGTCCTGTCTGCCAGGGTCCCAGTAGGGGGTGTGGTAGTCCTTTGTGTGAGGGCAAGCTACTGTCCTTTGACATGCAAGTGTGAGGCCCTCCACCCTACCAGCTCAGGAAGAACCTTTCAAAAAGGAGGTGTATGCAAGTGAGGCTGGGTATCCTGTATTTGGGGTGTGTCTAAGTGAATGCACAAGGGATCTGTCAACTAAGCTCAGCCAGACGTAGATTGAAAGGCACAGAAAGATTTAAGTGCAGAGAAATTTTCACTTTCTAAAAGTGGCATCTCTAAAATAGTAATATTAAATCCAACTTCACCAGGCAGCAGAAGTTTGTATTACCATTCTGGCCATACTAAATATGACCTTCCTACTCCATTCAGATCAGCAGCTATCACTCAAACAGTGTATGATGGCTGCCCTAATGTTAGCCTATGAAGGGAGCAGGCCTCACAGCAGTGTAAAATGAATTTAGGAGTTTTACACTGCCAGGACATGTAAACTACATAGGTACATGTCCTGCCTTTTGTCTACACAGCACCCTGCCCTATGGGTTACCTAGGGCCTACCTTAGGGGTGTCTTATATGTTGAAAAAGGGGAGTTTTAGGCTTGGCAAGTACTTTTAAATGACAAGTCGAATTGGCAGTGAAACTGCACACACAGGCCTTGCAATGACAGGCCTGAAACAATCTTAAGGGGCTACTGGAGTGGGTGGCACAATCAGTGCTGCAGGCCCACTAGCAGCATTTCATCTACAGGCCCTGGGCACATATAGGCCCTCATTTGGACCTCAGCAGTCTTTTTTCAAGACCGCTGAGGTTCTGCCGGGCCGAAGACTGCCTGTGCTGATGGTCTCCCGCCAAGCGTATTATGACTTCTAGCAGCCCTCCGCCCTTTTTCGGATGGAGAGCCGCCAGCAGCCATACTGGCGGTCGGCGGTGAAGTGGAGGCTGCTCCACTGCCACCGCCACATCATCAGAACACCGCCCACCGAATCACAACCCAGGATTCGGCGTGGCTGTGTTCTGGTGATGGGGGATCACCGGATTACCGGAACAGGTAAGGTGATCGTCCGTTAGGGGAGGGGGTGGAGGGGTGTTGTGTGTTGTGTGCGTGCATGGAGTTGTGCGTGTGTAGTGAGGTTGTGTGAATGCGGGTATGCATGCGATTGGTGTATTGTGTGTATGGGAAATGTGACGAATGTCTGTGTGCATGTGTGCATGTATGTGTGCGTGTATGTGTGCGTGTATGTGTATGAGTGGTGTTAGCGTGTGTGTAGGGTGTGTGGGGTGTGTGTGTGTGTGTATCAGGGGTGGGGGTGGGGAGGGGTTCCTACCACCTTTGCGGTGTGGTAGGAGGTTTTTGGGTGTTGGGGGAGGACTCAGGGGAGGGGGAGACCCCAATCAGTACCAGGGAACGTATTCCCTGGCACTGATAGTGCCTACCACCATGGATTTTGTGGCAGTACAAATCCCCACGAAATCCATGGTGGTAAGTGGTTTCCTGATACCGCCAGCAGTCTAGTGATGGCCGCCGGGCTGGAGACCGAAGTCTCCAGCCCAGTGGTCGTTACCACCCTGGCAGTCGGAGTGTAGAAGTGGTGGCTTGGCATGGCGGTAACCGTCATGCCCGTAATTCCATTTTCTTTCCCGCTGGCCTGTTGGCGGTATTACCTCCACTTTTACTCCGACTGCCAAGGTTGTAATGAGGGCCGTAGTGTACTCTGCTAGTAAATTAAATAGCCCAATTGGGTATGATCCAATGTTACCATGTTTAAAGGGAGAGAGCATATGCACTTTAGCACTGGCTAGCAGTGCTAAAGTGCGCAGAGTCTAAAAAACAGCAAAAACAGTATCTCAAAAGTGGAAGGAGGCAGGCAAAAAGTTAGGGGTGACCACCCTAAAGCTGCCAGGTCTAAGAAAAGTACATTGCAATAAATTTGGCACAAACAAAGCAAGATTATCAAGGTGGGGATGTGTCAAAAGCCTATCTCGTCAAAGAGCCTTTGGTTGATTTTGCGTGAGTATTAGCTCCCTCACTATTTCAAAGAATCAACTCCACATATTCTCACAACTACAGTAGATTGTGCAGTCAAAGTCATGACATCACATGACATACTTACACTCATGAGAATTACCTCTTTACCACTGTAATCTTCATTCGACATTTCCGGATTCTCACCCGGTGGCATTGCAGGCTTTCCCTCCTCTGAGATATATGGGAGATTCCTCCCCAGGGCGATGTTGTGGATTATGCAGAATATCACATTTTCCCGGCTGAATAGAGGATGGCTCCACCAGTCCTGTCCCGACAGTGAAATCTAGTCTTCAGGAGCCCAAACGTCCACTCCACTGCCTGCAGTGTTCTTCCATGGGCCTCATTGAAGAAGATTTCTCCTGGCTTAGTTGGATTCCTCAGTGGTGTCAATAACCAAGGACTGTTTGGATATGTTAAGTGTCCTGTTTAGGAATGAGGCATAAGTGCAACAATGAGTCACTCGCTTCATGATTGTAGCACCTCACATTGCTCTCTCACAATCAGGATATATATGACTTACCAACCAGCCAGGTCCTCTCTAATTGCGACATTAGATCGGGTATGGTTCTGTTCCGCATTATAGAGGAATCATGGGCTGATCCAGGGAAGTGGACACAGACATTAGAGATGTAGAGATCAGATAAACAGACAACTTGTACGTTAATAGAATAGAAGTTTATCCTGTTGAAATAGACTTGTTCTATGGCCTGCTTTGGCACCGAGGCAAAATGTGTGCCATCAATGGCCTCTACCCCATATGGGAAGCGGGCAAAACCATAGAGGTCAGCCTTCACATTGGCTAATTACTCATGTTGGGGGAACCTGATATAGCTGCTAATGTGTTTCATCATTGTTCATAGGGAATCTTTCAACACAAGACTGAACATAGGTTGAGACACACCACCAAATATGGCCACTGTATGTTGGAAGGACCCTGTGACCAGGAAGTGCAATACTGCCATGAGTTGAACAATGGTGGTATGCAGTTTGGATTACTGTTTGCAGGCATCAGATCTGGTGCCAACTGATGGCATGAATCCACTATTGTTTGCCTATTCAAATGGTACAGCTACATTATGTGGTGTTCCCCTATGGTTCGAAGGTTTAGAAATGGAAAGTACACTGGAGCTTGTCACATCCTCCTTCTAACAGGGTACCTATGTGTGAAAATACATGAGTGGGAGCATTAGTCACTGTGTGTACACCAACATACATGATGTATACCAACAAAATCACGTGGCAAAGCACTTCAGACTGGAAATACACCCAGTACAAATCGCAGTTGTCAACTACACAAGGTTCAAATGTGACCCCAAAGTTTGACAAGGCATGTGTCCACAACATGGATTTGGGAAACACCTAGCTATCTACAACATAATTGTCACTCAAAATTTAACAGTCTTTTATGACAACCCAAAATACCATCAGCAGTGGTGGACAGTGTACCGCCGTCTTATGCCATTTGTGCCCTACAGCATATTACACTGGTGATTGTGTA
The DNA here is from genome assembly GCF_031143425.1 of Pleurodeles waltl. Taxonomy (NCBI): domain Eukaryota; kingdom Metazoa; phylum Chordata; class Amphibia; order Caudata; family Salamandridae; genus Pleurodeles; species Pleurodeles waltl. The sequence continues at coordinate 407,872,409 of NC_090438.1, forward strand.
GAAGGAGCTTCACAAGAAGACTGATTTAGGATGTTTGTGATGTTCCAACACATATATTGTTGTTGTGATGAATTTAACAGGGACAAATGTTGTATTTCCAGCTGCCAAAATGGTGGATGCCACAGATCTTTCAACCCACATCTGGCCTTGTCAAACTGTTGGTTGAGAGGCATATCATGATCCCCTGTGCCCTTCAAGTTGCCACACAAGCCACATTAATGATGGTCACATTATGTACTGTCATGCATGGAAGTAATGGAAATCTGAGTGTTATGTAGTTTCTGTATCCTCAGCCTGCAGAGACCAGGGCCTGTCAAATTTATCTCCCAGTATGGTACATACTCCAGGCTGTGGGAGAGTCACTGTGGCTATGCAACTGTTACACTGTGCCTACTCCCGGTAGACCTGCAGATCATAACATGTTGCCAGTCTGAGGCTCTAATTGTATAACCTGGCCTGAGTGCCTCAGCCCACTGGCTAGATTAGGAAAAGGTACTGAGGTAAATCCCTGAATTAGTCCATATGTGCATTTGCATCATTGCCATTATGTGTCTTTTACTCATTTCAGGTTATCAGGTCCCTTACTCCCACAGCTCTGTTGTCATCTTTACATAAGTCATATTTGTCCAGTATAAGTGTATTGCACAACCAATAAACCCACAGTGCAGATAGCATGTAGATTCCAGGGATACCATGACATGTGACTCATATGGTCAAAGGTGTGTTCTGTGGTACAGGTACATACCACAGAAACCCACCCTGAAGGGGCATGAGTCTGCATTTGGTAGGTGACATGTCCACACATGAACAGGGAAGAGACTTTCCATGCCCACCATGCCAGCCCTTTCATTGCCACTCAAATGTATGGGTGAAGTCTATACTATGGTAGGTGCCTACAGTGACTGTATGCAGTGAGTCAATGTTGCAGAGTGTAAATGGGTCCAGTCAGCCCCAGGGAGTTTACCCTTCAGAAGCCACAATGGGGTGTTGTGTTTCATTGTGGCTCTCATCAAAGTACATGTTGCTTGAGCCTCTGTTACCTGATGTCAGTAGGCTTCCTTAGTCATTGTAGGCAATGTATGCAGTTAGTATGCTGATAACTACAAAAGTGTGTAGTCATGTCCCTGTACCCATCAGCATGTGTGCTTTACAGTTGTTGTGTATTGACAAGTTGCAAATTTGGTGCATAATGTTTCTGACATGTGTGGCACAACTCTTTGGGTAAAAACCTGTGTTTGTAACCTTTTGCTTTGTCTCTTGCAGTCATACAGGTCAACGTCCATTAGAAGAAGGGGATTTTGGAGAGCCATCGCCTGAATGGTGCGGATGCTAGTGGTGCTCCCACTGTGGAAAGAAGTGGCACAAAAGGATGATGGAAGGAGTGCCAAAACTTTTCAAACACTCACACCAGTCACAGATCTGGGTTTAATCCATCGTTCTTTTGCTCATCATGCCCCACCCCAGTTTGGACCCAGCCGTATGCAAATCAGTCTTGACCCTGATCCCCATGGGAACAGTCTAACCCAAACTAACCCGAACTGCGAGGCCAGATCTGCCCTGGACAGGAAACAAACATCCTGGAGCCAGTTTCAGTGTATCACCCCTCATCAGCCAGGCCAGCTTGAATCTAGTGGCACAGTGAACAAGGGACCCACGTTTGGGCAAACCCTGGCCACATAGGGAGACTATAGCAATACAAAAGGATAATGAACGGGGTGCTGAAACCTTTCAAACACTCACCCCCAGTCACAGATCTTTGTTTAATCCATTGTTCTTTTGCTCACCATGCCAGCCCTATTTGGGCCCACCTACATGCAAATAATTCTTGACCCTGTTCTCCATGGTCCAGTCCAGCCCGAACTGAGAGACCAGGTCTGCCCTGGACCAGAACTAAGCATCCTGGGACTGGTTTAGCTGTATCACCCCTCATCAGCCAGCCTGAATCCAGTGGCACAGTGAGCAAGGGACCCAGGTCTGGGCACTCGGTCCATCATCTCTTTGTGGGAAGAAGTGGGAGGACCTGAGACGCTGGGCATGGAAGATCACAGTGGGCTGTCCTCCCAATGTCGACGGGGTGCAAGTCGGAGCCTGACCCCCCTTATTGCCTACAATCTTGCAGTAGCTGACCTGGAGCTTGACAGGTAGGTATTTGAGGGGATCACAGCCTCTACAAAGGGGTGAGTGCAGGGCATATTCCTTCCTGTCACTTTGCCAAGTTGATGTCTTCAATTCGGCCAACTCTCCCTGAAGGTTTAGGATGGGCCATGTGTGACACACAAGGTGAGTAACTGTTTGTGTAGCTATAGAAGTTGGTGCATGCTGATGTGCCTTGGCTAGTAGCTCAGGGAACAAGCGGACAACCGAGTACAGTCCACAAACAATTTACTCCAGGGCCAACACATGGCTGTGTACAATGATCAGTCAGCTAATGCTTGTTGTTCTAGGTGTAATTTGTACACAGGAGTCCACTACTCTTCAGTGTGACAGCCCAAACAAAATGACATAATGGATCACTGTCCTCAGCCACGTGTCTGCTCAAGTGAGTATATCGGCATCCGTCCCCCAAAGGCCACTTGTCTTCAGTGTGTCACAAGTGCTGATATCTCACTACTGTCTGTCATGTGAAGGTGGCCATAATACAAATGACAGAGCATACATTGCTCTTTGGGTGCAGTTACAGAGCAATACTTTCCCTTGGTAAGTGGGAAATGTCCATTGACAAGATGTGATTGACATCCCTGTTGCCATCATTCCTTGTGCCTACATGTTAGCATGTCTCCTTTCACTTTTGACAAATCATGTTCACCGCTGTCTTCATGGGATGATTTCTGTTTTCCCTCACATATGTGTGCTTGCAAATATGTGTTTGGATTTAGACATATGTCATGGGGCTACATTTCATGTGGTGCCACAGACAGGAGTGTGTCACCATGGAGTGTTGGTTCACACACCTGTCATTTCAGGTCATTTAGCATGTGCAACTGCAGCAGCAATTAAGGTAATGACTGGTATGACTACAGGTTTTTACTCACAATACGCATTTCCATGCCGTTGATGTGGCATCATGTAGCAAAGTCTTTTGCACATGCAAGATGGGGTAGGTTTATTACCTAAGTGATGGCATGCATCATGGAGTGACTTGCAGTTATGCAGGAATCATATGTGGTTGTCTACAACCATTCATCCAGGGAAATCTGTGTTTGCAGGACAAAAATGGAAACAGTGATATGGCTTCCCATTGGGCAAAATGTTGAGGGCCTTCTATAAATACTTGAAAATCCCTGGGTCTCACCAATTTTCAAATGACTATTGGCATCTAGTGATGCAATCAGAGTATGCTATTGTCAAGGGTACCAATCAAAAAAGGTGATTTCCCTGGGGCTAGCTGATTCATTGTGTTATGGAGTTTGTAGACATATCTCCCTGACAATTTACATACTTTGTCTCAAGTGTACATTTTCGTGCTAGATGTATTATCTATCTGAGCAACATCAGTACAATCTCCACGACTCCATTAGGACAATTTACACATGGTGAGGTGACCATTGTTGATTTGTTTCCATTGTGACAGTGGTATTTCCATGTCACCTTTTTCAGGCTACTGTACGTCTGTCAGCAACATGCCAGGATTTTGGTCCATAATTTCTTCATCATGTAGTGTTGGGTATGTAACGATTAGAGGTATGCATGACCTTTTGTGTGATCTGTATAAATGAAATTGGCATTGCCCTACTATTGTATCACAACAGGTAACTTAGGAATGCTACATGAGGCAAACCTTTGAAGGTGATTATGGTGGTCATTCTGACCCCGGCGGTAAAATGCACTTACCGCCGGTCAGAAGACCGCCATAACACCGCCGCGGCCGCGGAAACCCGCCACGGTCATTCTGACCCGCAGAAGGCAAACCTCCGAAAATCCGACAGCCACAACCGACCGCCAGACCAGCGGTCGGCGGAAAGGTGGAGGTGACAAAACCTCCACCGCCACGCCAACAGAAATACGCCCATGCCATTACGACCCACGAATCCACGCGGCGGTCATTCAAACGCGGTATTCCATTGGCGGGACACACCGCCGCGGTCAGAATACACACAAACGAACAAAACTCAGCCACATTGGACGATTTGAATCCCACACACCTGATACACATACACACACCACTCCCACACACACAATACAATATAAAACACCCACCCACATCACCCACAAACCCCTATGCAAAAAAATTCTGAAAGAAGGCCAGAGCGAGACACCAGCATCCACAAACTAACAGCCACAGCCACTCAACACCATCACCCACACACTATCCACACACAAAACAACACACACCACCACACTCAACTTAACTACACATACTCCACCCCACACATCATACACACCACCCCATGGCACCCCAAAGACAACCCCGCTTCACAGACGAAGAACTCAGGGTCATGGTGGAGGAAATCGTTCGGGTAGAGCCCCAGCTGTTCGGCACACAGATACAATACACCAGCATTGCCCGGAGGACGGAGCTATGGCAGAGGATTGTCGACAGGGTCAACGCTGTGGGACAGCACCCCAGAAATCGGGAAGACATCAGGAAGCGATGGAACGACCTACGGGGGAAGGTGCGTTCCATGGTATCCAGGCACAACATCGCCGTGCAGAAGACTGGCGGAGGACCCCCACCTCAACCCCCACAATTCACATCATGGGAGGAGGAAGTCTTGAACATCCTGCATCCTGACGGCCTCGCAGGAGTCGGCGGAGGAATGGATACTGGTAAGTTGAAGCTTCACTACTGCTTCCCCCCCACCTGCATGCCAAATCATACCCCAACCCTCACCCCCATCCTCGAACCCCACCCTCACCCCCACCCCCACCACCATCCTCACCCCCACCACCATCCTCACCCCCACCCCCAGCACACCTATTCCCCGCCAATGTCTCACCATCACAACCCACACATCCCAAAACCTAGGCCTGCATGCGTCCACTAAGCATGGACACCCATCACCAAAGCATGCCCAACGCATATACACATCCCCCCCACAAGCCACCCTCACCAAAGCCCCCACACACGAATGCCAGCACTTGGGGACACGAGAACCCATAGATACACCCATATGCCACACATTGAAACTATAACCATACCTCTATACCCCTGCAGGACCCGACCGTCAACACACCGCGGCGGAGGGGCCAGAATTCTCCACACCCCCCACCCAAGAGGCCGTCAGCGATGACAGCAGCTCTGTCGACCTGGACACCGATGACCAGCCCGGACCATCGGGGACCTCTGGACAGTCGGTTCCCCTCACACAGGCCCAGGCCACTACAGACCCAAACCCCTCTGGGAACACCAGCACAGCTCCCACCCAGCGGGCCCATGCCTCTGTCTCCAGGGCGCGTCAATCTGCGGTGTGTCTACCACTACAGGGCACCCAGGATAACCCACCACCCCAACAACAACAGGGACCTGGGGGCAGTGGTAGTGGGCACACCGGCCAGGGGGCAGAGGCCCAGGGAAACAGGGCAACTCGGAGGGCAGCTGTGCGACAGGGGGGGGACGGGCCCAGGGAGCCCACTCTCCACGAGGTCCTCACCACCATCATGGGAGCATACAACCGCTCCCAGGAGACGATGGCGACGGTACTGGCCCGGTTCCAGGAGATCCAGGTACTGCAGGAGGAACACTATCGGGGGTACAGGGAGGACATCAGAGCCATCAACACCACCCTGGTTACCATGGTAGGGCTGCTGCAGGACCTCGTCAACACCAGGGCGGACACTCAACAACACCCAAGGGCCCCTGCACTAGCCTGGACCAAGAACAGCCAACCACCTCCGCCGGCGCTAGTGGACAGGAGGCCCCCGCACAGCAGCAGCCCACCAGACCCCCACCTCCTGCAGGAGAAGAACCACCCCGCAAGAGGGCCCTGAGATCTCGCAAGAAGACAGAGTAGGATGTCAAGACCCCCGCCAGCAATGGATACCACCTGATGTCATCCCACTGTCCCACATTGTCACCCTGTCCATCCTTGAACTGCCCATGCTCCATCTCTCCACAGGCCTCTGGACAATGCACCTGTGTGACTGTTACTCTGGACTCTGCCATGGACATTCCTTCACCATAGCCCCCACCCACTTGAAACCACCCATCCCATTTTGAGCACTTAAATAAACACCTATTTTGCACAAAACTATCTGGAGTCTGGCTGTGATTTCAATATATTGTAATTGACATGACAGTGCAAATATGTCCTTGTACATGGTGAAGTCAACAAACAGCTGCCACAAAGCTGTAGTCCATGGGGAAACGAAGCACAGGACTCGTAGTGGGGACCCCAGATCTGAAATAGGGAGGGAAAAGCCACAACTCAGTCATCATACACTGGGGCAAATAGACAGGCAGCAGAGATGCAGGAGAGTAGTTCACATTTACTAAATTATCTTTGAAATGTTACCTGTGTCCTATTGGAAGTACTGTTCAATGATTCTGTCCCTGTTGTCTGTTTCAGCCCCGTCGTCTTCCTCCTCGTCACTCTCCTCAGGTTCCACAGCTGCCACAACACCACCGTCTCGACCATCCTCCTGCAGGAAAGGCACCTGGCGGCGCAAAGCCAGGTTGTGAAGCATGCAGCAGGCCACGATGATGTGACACACCTTCTTAGGTGAGTACATTAGGGATCCACCTGTCATATGCAGGCACCGAAACCTGGCCTTCAGGAGGCCAAAGGTGCGTTCGATCACCCTCCTAGTACGCCCATGGGCCTCATTGTACCGTTCCTCTGCCCTGGTCCGGGGATTCCTTACTGGGGTCAGTAGCCACGACAGGTTGGGGTACCCAGAGTCCCCCACTAGCCATACACGGTGTCTCTGTAGCTGTTCCATCACGTAAGGGATGCTGCTATTCCTTAGGATGTAGGCGTCATGCAATGACCCTGGGAATTTGGCATTTACATGCGAGATGTACTGGTCAGCCAAACACACCACCTGGATGTTCATTGAATGGTAATTTTTTCTGTTCCTGTACACCTGCTCCCTGTCTCTTGGGGGAACCAAAGCCACATGGGTCCCATCAATGGCACCAATGACGTTGGGAATATGTCCAAGGGCGTAGAAATCACCCTTCACTGTAGCCAATTCGCCCACCTCAGGGAAAATGATGTAGCTCCTCACGGATTTCATCAGGGCAGACAACACTCTGGATAACACCTTCGAAAACATGGGCTGAGACATCCCAGAAGCAATTCCCACTGTTGTCTGAAATGACCCACTTGCCAAGAAATGGAGTACTGACATGACCTGCACCAGAGGGGGAATCCCTGTGGGTTGGCGGATGGGGGACATCAGGTCGGGCTCCAGCTGGGCACACAGTTCATGGATAGTGGCACGGTTAAGACGGTAGGTCAGGATAATGTGGCGTTCTTCCATTGTCGACAGGTCCACCAGCGGTCGGTACACGGGAGGATTCATCCGTCTCCTCGCCCAACCCAGCGGACGGTGCCTAGGAAGGACAACATGGAGCACACAGTCAAGCAACCCACAGGTACGTACTCACAGCTAGCACAGTAAACGATTCTCTATGCAGTGAATGGCGTGTCTGAGTGGCTATGCAAGGCCTAGGCCTGTGTGACGCAGTTGAAATTGAGCCATGTGGGCCCTGGAAATGGCGGCTGCCTGACCTGTGAAGTGTGACAATGGGATGTGAGGTCAATGCGCTGGCGTGGCACACCGCGGCGGGCGGCGGGCGAAGACCGCGGCGCGAAGCCGCATTGGTTAACATTGAAGCCTATGGGTTTCAGGAGCCAATGGCGAAGGGCGCCGGCGGTGGCGGGACGCACCGCCGCGGTACGCACCGCCGCGGACGTGACCGCCATTTTCTATCTACTTATCCACTTGCGACTTGAACTTTCACAGGAGAGGACCTATACTGCAAGTGTTGCTGTGACCTCGGTCTGGAAGGGACAATGGCTGCTGCGCCTGGGGAAAGGGCCCCTGCCTTCACTGGAGAGGAGTTGGAGAAACTTGTGGATGGGGTCCTCCCCCAGTATGCGCTACTCTACGGTCCTCCAGACCAACAAGTGAGTTTAATTCAATCTGGATTTGGGGCCACTGGCTGGCTTGGGGGCCTGGCGGGGGGCCTGGCGGGGATGGGGGGCATGTTGGGCCTGGCGGGGGGCATGGCGGGGGGCATGGCGGGGATGGGGGGCATGTTGGGCCTGGCGGGGGGCATGGCGGGGATGGGGGGCATGTTGGGCCTGGCGGGGGGCATGGCGGGGATGGGGGGCATGTTGGGCCTGGCGGGGGGCATGGCGGGGGGCATGGCGGGGATGGGGGGCATGTTGGGCCTGGCGGGGGGCATGGCGGGGGGCATGGCGGGGATGGGGGGCATGTTGGGCCTGGCGGGGGGCATGGCGGGGATGGGGGGCATGTTGGGCCTGGCGGGGGGCATGGCGGGGGGCATGGCGGGGATGGGGGGCATGTTGGGCCTGGCGGGGGGCATGGCGGGGGGCCTGGCGGGGATGGGGGGCATGACGGGGGGCCTGGCGGGGATGGGGGGCGTTGGGCCACTGGCAAGGAAAATGCTGACAAACTTGAACGTGGTATTTCTCCCTCCCTGTACGTGTCACATAGGTCCGCGCCCATGAGAAGATCGGGATTTGGCGTGCCATCGCCAAGGAAGTCCGGACCCTGGGGGTCCACCATCGACGGGGCACCCACTGCCGCAAGAGGTGGGAGGACATCCGCCGCGGGACCAAGAAGACCGCCGAGTCTCTGCTGGGGATGGCCTCCCAACGTAGGCGGGGTGCCTGCCGTCAACTGAGCCCCCTGATGTTCCGGATCCTGGCGGTGGCCTACCCTGATTTGGATGGGCGCGTGAGGGCAGCACAGCAGACACAAGGGGGTGAGTACAAGCATTATCTACTCTGTTGTCGCGCAGTGGAGGTGTCTGGGTGGGGGAGGAGGGCTGGGGGTCCCCCTAGGCCAGGGCGATATCTGTAGGCTGGGCACCCCCGTAAGCCCCTGTGTCCCCAGCCACCACCCTCAGTAGTTTGTCAGTACAGCCATCCCTGGGCCGTGTCATCCATGGGTGCAGTTGTCAACTCTAGGCGTGTAGGGCATGTTCCACGGAATGCGTAGCGGACCCCAAGTGCGCAACTTAGTGCAGGGGGCATCTGTGTCTGTCATGTCCGCTAACTGTACCGGAGATCCATGTACTCAATATCCCTTTATTTCTCTCCCCCCCCCTTTTTGTTTGTCTTTCTGTGCTTGTGTGCATCAGCATCATCAGGCGGAGGAGAAGTGGCATCGGGGCAGGAGGGAGCTGCATCTCACATGGCCCAGGAGGGCCATGCCACAGAGTCAGACTGGACCAGTGAGACGGAGGGCGAGGGGAGCTCCACGACGGGGACGACTGGACCCTGCAGCGACACGGACACGTCCTCGGAAGGGGGCTCCCTTGCGGGGGTGGCACCATCCGTGCCCCCCGCCATTACAGGTAAAGCCGCCACCCAGCGCACCATCTCCGCCCTCCCAGCAGCCCCTCAGCGTTCACCCCGTGCCCGCTCTGCCAGGAAGCCGGGCATCTCCTTCGCCCCAGGCACCTCAGGCCCTGCCCCTGTTACCCCCGCTGCCCTCAGTGAGGAGGTCATTGACCTCCTCCGAACGCTCATTGTTGGGCAGACTACCCTTTTGAATGCCATCCAGGGGGTGGAGAGGGAGGTTCATCGCAGCAATGCGTACCTGGAGGGCATTCATTCGGGTCAGGCTGCCCATCAGCGATCGTTCCAGGCTCTGGCCTCAGCACTGACGGCAGCCATTGTCCCTGTCTCCTGCCTCCCTCTACTAACTCCCTCCTCCCAGTCTCCTGTTCCTCTGCCTGTCCCACCCACACCATCAGACCAGCCTGCACACACCTCAACACCCAAGAGAAGCTCATCCAAACATAAGCACCACAGATCACGCAGACATTCACACACGCAACATTCCGATGCAGACATGCCAACAGTCACTACCACCTCTGTGACCCCCACCTCCTCGTCTCCCTCCTCCCTCCCTGTGATGTCTACACTCACACCTCCATTCACCTCACCATCAGCCAGTGTTTCCATCACCAGCACACCCTCCACTCCAGTCCGCACACGTGCAGTCACCACCCCCACTGCCATTTACACGTCCCCTGTGTCCTCTCCCACTGTGTCTGTCACCCCCTCTTCCACACCACACAAACGCAGCCACCCACCCACCCAACAGCCATCCACCTCACGACAGCCTATCCCTCCTGCACCTGCACCCAAAGACAGCAAACGTGACTCACCTACAACCACATCCTCTCCCTCCACTCCCATTCCCACTGTACCTACCACTCTCCATTGTCCCAAGAAACTCTTCCTCGCCACTACTAACTTCTTTCCTGACCCTGAGCCCCCCCCTCCTTCTCGTCGGGGTAAGAAGAGCACCTCAGCCACCACCAGCCCTGCAGCCCCCTTGACAAGGGTGCAGGGGTATTGGAGCCCGCCAGCCCGCATGTCTGGATCTTCGCCCAGCAGCAAGGGGACAGCCAGCCCACCCCCTGGGAAGAGGAGCAGAAGGCGGAAGGGGCGCCGCAGGAGCCCGCCTTCTACATCCCCCCCGGACACCACCCAGAGACAGTCACCAGCCACAGCTCCAAAGGGAGGAAAGGGCCACAGGCCCACGACTAAGGAGGGCAAGGGCAGCAAGTCGGAGAGGTCAGGCAGCAGGCCTGCTGCCCAGGAGGAGCCCACAACCCCCATAGCCGCTGCCCCGGGAGGAACCGGCACAGCTGCCCCGGGAGAGCCCACCACCCCCATAGCCGCTGCCCAGGGAGGACCCAGCCCAGCTGGCCAGGAGGGCCCCACCACCCACAGCCCAGGTGGGCATTGAAGGAGCACCATCCCCGCTGCCCAGGAGGGCACCACCAGGCAATGAGCAGTTGGCCATAGACCGGCCGCCGTCTCCAGAACCGCTGAACTGGGCCCCGCCGTCTCAAGCACCGCTCCGCTGGGCCCCGCCGTCTCAAGAACCGCTGAACTGGGCCCTTCAAGGCAAGGAGCGCTGAACTGGGCCCCGCCGTCTCAAGAACCGCTGAACTGGGCCCCGCCGTCTCAAGCAGCGCTCCGCTGGGCCCCGCCGTCTCAAGAACCGCTGAACTGGGCCCCGCCGTCTCAAGAACCGCTGAACTGGGCCCCGCCGTCTCAAGCACCGCTCCGCTGGGCCCCGCCGTCTCAAGCACCGCTGAACTGGGCCCTTCAAGGCAAGGAGCGCTGAACTGGGCCCCGCCGTCTCAAGAACCGCTCCACTGGGCCCCGCCGTCTCAAGCACCGCTGAACTGGGCCCTTCAAGGCAAGGAGCGCTGAACTGGGCCCCGCCGTCTCAAGAACCGCTCCGCTGGGCCCCGCCGTCTCAAGAACCGCTGAACTGGGCCCTTCAAGGCAAGGAGCGCTGAACTGGGCCCCACCGTCTCAAGAACCGCTCCGCTGGGCCCCGCCGTCTCAAGCACCGCTCCGCTGGGCCACGCCGTCTCAAGAACCGCTGAACTGGGCCCTTCAAGGCAAGGAGCGCTGAACTGGGCCCCGCCGTCTCAAGAACCGCTGAACTGGGCCCCGCCGTCTCAAGCACCGCTCCGCTGGGCCCCGCCGTCTTAAGAACCGCTGAACTGGGCCCTTCAAGGGAAGGAGCGCTGAACTGGGCCCCGCCGTCTCAAGAACCGCTCCGCTGGGCCCCGCCGTCTCAAGCACCGCTCCGCTGGGCCCCGCCGTCTCAAGAACCGCTGAACTGGGCCCTTCAAGGCAAGAACCGCTGGCCCTTTGGCAGACGTGGCAGGGCAGGATCTATCTCGGGCAGGGCTGCAGGATGTCCTCTGGCCAACTTGCCTCCTCCAGTGGCAGTGGGGTCTGTTATGGACTGTATGGACCGTGGCTTTGCACTCCCCAGGATGGCCCAGTGGGCAGGCCACCCACTGTATGGACTGTATGGACTGTGGCTTTGCTCTCCCCAGGATGGCCCAGTGGGCAGGCCACCCACTGTATGGACTGTTTGGACTGTGGCTTTGCTCTCCCCAGGATTGCCCAGTGGGCAGGCCACCCACTGTATGGACTGTATGGACAGTGGCTTTGCACTCCCCAGGATGGCCCAGTGGGCAGGCCACCCACTGTATGGACTGTATGGACAGTGGCTTTGCACTCCCCAGGATGGCCCAGTGGGCAGGACACCCACTGTATGGACTGTATGGACTGTGGCTTTGCACTCCCCAGAATGGGCCAGTGGGCAGGCCACCCACTGTATGGACTGTTTGGACTGTGGCTTTGCTCTCCCCAGGATGGCCCAGTGGGCAGGCCACCCACTGTATGGACTGTATGGACTGTGGCTTTGCACTCCCCAGGATGGCCCAGTGGGCAGGCCACCCACTGTATGGACTGTATGGACTGTGGCTTTGCACTCCCCAGGATGGCCCAGTGGGCAGGCCACCCACTGTATGGACTGTATGGACTGTGGCTTTGCACTCCCCAGGATGGCCCAGTGGGCAGGCCACCCACTGTATGGACTGTTTGGACTGTGGCTTAGCACTCTCCAGGATGGCCCAGTGGTCATAGAGTCCCCTCGTGGATCTGGCGTCGTGTACTCAAGTGGCTGAGGTGCCCCCCCTTCCCTTCCCCCTGAGGTGCCTGTCCTATTTTCTTTCTGATGCCCCTGCAGTGTTCTCTCCGTGGAGTTCTTGTCGTGGGACTGGGCCTTGCCCCTTTGCACAGGACCCCTGTGATCCACAGACAGTGGTTGGACTACATTTAGTAGCTGTGTATATTTTGTACATAGTTAATTTATTTATTGGGATTACTGGTGTACATATTTCAATATATCTGCCCGTTTATGATCTCTTATTTTGGTCTTTGCATTATTTCGGAGGGGGGTGGTTTGTGGGTTGTGACAGTGATCTGTGGGAATGCATTGATGTGTGTGTTGTAGTGGGTGTGGGTGGGTGGGTGTGTGCCGGTAATCTTTTCCCTCCCCTGTGTCGTAGGTGCAGTACTCACCGATGTCTTCCGCGCCGCCGGGCGTGCTCCTGGTATATGAGCAGGTATAGGAGTGCGGGGATGACCTGCAACTCTGGTTCCATACTGCCGGAATCTCGCGTGGAGTGCGTAGAGGTGAGCGTTTTCCCGTTCGTAGTCTGTTTCCGCCGTGTTCTTATCGGCGGTGCTCCCGCCCCGGAAAAGGTGGCGGATTGGTGGGTCGTGATAGGGTGGGCGGTACATTGTCTGCCGCCTGGCTGTTGGCGGGGACCGCCGCGCTGTTTGTTTGTACCGCCGTGGCGGGCGGAGTGTTAATACGGCGGGCTGTGTTGGCGGTTCCCGCCAGGGTCAGAATTGCATATTTTAGACCGCCGGCCTGTTGGCGGCTTGGCCGCCGCTTTATCACCGACCGCCAGGGTCAGAATGAGGGCCTATGTCTCCTACCTACTCAATGGGTACTGTGATTGTACAACTTCACCCATGCAATTAGAGTTGTCTGATTGTGAATTTCCTGTGGGCAACTACTGTCAATTCATGTGGCATGCATGCATATGGTGTGGCAAATGTAGATGCCATTTTGACGGAGTTTGTTTCTGGGACCTAATTTATGTGATGCTAATGTCTGCTAATCACAGCTATTGTTCAAGTGTGACCCTATTTCTCTTCGTATTTTCAGCATCATCCCAGGCAAGCGAAGCAGACAGGGCGGAACCAAGTGGTGAAGCATCGGGCCACCATACTTCCAGTCATGACATTACCGACATGAAAGACCCAGTAGCCCGGAGGGTGAGGGGAGTGTCACAGAGGACACAGGATCAACATCATCTTCTTCTGATTCTACATCCAGTGGTTACTCCCCAGTGGTGGTGGACCAATCAGGACTTGCTTCCTGTACTATCCTTATGTGCCATCCCCATTTCTCTCACTACCTTCCCTGTTGCCCCCCATCCAGTTAGCCATGCCCACTCCCCAAAGAGGGTGGGTGTCTCCTTCCCCCCAGGCACCCGCAGCCCTGTTACTCCTGCTGCCCTGAGTGAGGAGTCTATTGACCTCCTGAGGAGTATCTATGTGGGGAAGACTGTCATTCTGAATGCTATCCAGGGTTTGGCCAGCCAACTCAAGTGGACAAATACGTACCTGGAAGACATTCATAGTAACATGTCTGGCTACAGAGATCTTTTCAAGCTCTGGCCTCTGCAATGATGGTAGCCACCCACCCCCCACAGTCCTCTCCCACCACCGTCTTCCTAATCCAAATTCCCTATTCCCTACCTGCCCCAAGCATACACACATCTGCACATACCCACCTCAACACACACAAATAGAGCACCACGATTCACACTGGCATGCAAGCACTCAACAGTCACCCACAGACACCACAATAGCCACCATTCCCACAGACACCCCTACCACCCTCACGACCCACATACTACAACCGCTATACCCACAGACACCACATCACCCAGTGACACATCCACCACACCCACCATACACCCAGACAACACCTCACAAGCTACAGACCCACACACCTCGGACACTATACCCCCAGACACCACCACAACACTCACAGACACAACCACTACATCCACCATAGCCCTTGATAACACCTCACAACCCACAGACCCACATACCTCAGACAGCATACCCCCAGATACCACCATAGCACCCACAGACACATCCACCACAACTACCATACCCCAGATACCACCCCAACACCCACACATACATACACCACTCCCACATCACCCAGTACCTCTATCTCACAGCCCCCAAGACACGCAAATGCCCACACTCACACATGCAACAGACACCACCAAGCGCAAGTATACCTCACACATGCACACACCAAAAGCATCAACATCCACAGGCAAAACTACCACTCCCTCAAAAACCCAATCCTTTCTGAAAACCCTACCTGTGTTTCCAAGGAAAGTTTTCTTTTTGACTGTGCCCTTTCCCCCGTGACCTCCACCCCCTCCCAAACCCAAGAGGCCCCCCACCCACATCCCAACCCATCTACTCCACATCAAAGTCTTCCCATGGTACACCTGCCCACCCACAAGCACCTATACCCCTCCCCAAAGAAGAAGCCAACCCCTCCAAAGAAATAGCCCTACCTCCCCCAAACCCAAATCCACCCATCCCAAATCCGACCTCACCCCACCCAAGCATGATCCCTGAGGTGCCTGCATGCCCATTTGATGCCCTTTCCTGTTGAGGTTCCCTGACAGTGATTGGAGTCAACCTTTGCACAATCATGTGCTTGGACTACAATTTGGACTGGCCAATGGCCTTTGATCTTCAGCATGTACTGTTGATAAACCCCAGCTGTTGTTTTTGGGGTACACATTTGTCCTGCCATTACATTTCTACCTTTTGGTTGTTCCTCAGTAATTTGTGTTGTATGCCATATGTGTGTGTTTCACCCTGATTGCTGACCATTTGCTTGGGTTTTCAAAATCAGACTTTGTGGGTAGTGCTGGTGGCACTCAGGACAAGGGTAGATGTTCTGTGTAAGGATATATGGTTGGTAATCCAATTGTGGTGTCATTGTGTTTTATTTGACATAGTAAGTATTTCACCTTGGGTTGGCCAATGTCAGCATGTATTGTGTTAGATTTGTCTCCCTAAAAACAATTAGACATTCGTCTCATTAGGGAGAGAACCTAGATTTCTGTTTGTCCACACGTAGAGGGTGTTCGTTTGTGCTACCTTCCTTTACATTTGTCTGATCATGTGTTCATTTTGATGTGTACCTTCCAGCTACTTCATCTACATGTATGGCCCATGCTGTTGTTGTTGTATGCTTTCTTGACTTGCACTTACACATTTGGCTGCTAGGCATGTCACTTGACTCTATTGTTTGTCCCTGAGATAAATGAACGGTCACCTCCTGTTCAAATGGTGTTTTAGGCCATGTGCAAAGTGATATGTGTCCCAGGTCATTATCCTTCCGGGAGTGCTCCTGATGCCCCCATCCCTACAGTGCAGGTATTGTTTCCATTGTGAGCTTGGGATATTTGTCTCCCAAAATATTGTGCATACCATTCACCTTCCATTGTGTTGGAATGTCAGTGATGTGTGGTTCCACTACAGGGATGTTTCATGGGAGGGGTATTTGTGTTAAATGACACAGCTATACATATTTGTCTTCAATCTCACGACAGTCCATGGCATGTGGTCAATGTGAGGGTGTTGGTTGAATTATGTGTGATGTTGATGTGGTGTGGATGTTGTCTGACACAATGTTCTGTACACTTCACTGTCCCTAAAACTGTGAGAAGCGTATGTGTGTTTTTGTGGAGTGTGGCGGTACATTGTCAGTGACCTGCCCAAAGGGAGCGTCATGTGGCTGTGTATGGGTCATTCATTGTGTACGACTTCAACCTGGGACACAAGGACAGGTATACTTGGTCCACGCAGAGTAACCTACAAACCAGGTGGATGGCAGTGCCTCGATCTATTGGTGATTTTAGGGACATTGGTAGTTGTTTTGTCTTACCCTTGGTTGCATCCACAGTGGCATGGATTTTGTGCTCCATCGATGTGCAGCAGCAGCTGGATGTGTCTAATCAGCTACGTGGCAGCACAAGATGTGTGATGCTACCTGCATGTGAGTTCCTTCCTTTTATGCCTCAGTTTCTGCCAGATGGGTGGTGCTAGTTGGACCACCAGGGTCATGTTGGAGGAAGGCAACATCATAATGTGTCCGGAGGAAACACTGGCTCCGATGGCCTCATTGGCCTCTTTCATCACCGCAGCTGTCTGCACTTTTTTTTTGTCATTTTTTGCACGGGAACGCCTACCTTGCATCTCATTAAGGCAAAGTAGGTCTCCACTTTCAAAAAATGACTTTAACTCCTTAAATTTGGTGCTAGAGGGGTCTAGCACAAAAGTATAAATATGGAGTTAGTTTTGCACCGAATTAGAGTAAAAAAAATGACACTAATTCGGTGCAAACAGAGTATAAATATGCCCCTTTATTTTAGTGACACAAGGACAAAAATATCTTAGAGGCAATACTGGAGGTAAATATATACGCAATATATACACTAGTAACCAAAATCAGGTAAGTAAACAGTCATAGACTAGTGCAAACAGTAGAAAATAAAATAGATTGTAATAGGCCTAGGGGAACACAAACCATATACTAAAATAGTGGAATGCGAATGTCTAATTCCCCCCTAGGCAAATGTAGTGTGTAGAGGGGTGGTAGGAGTGTAAGAGAACATCAAAGGTAAGTAAAGTACCCCACCCCAGAGCCCAGGAAAGTAGGAGCAAAGTACAGCATGTTTCCTCAGAACACACTATAAGTCGTGATGAAGAATTATGCAAGAACCAAGCAAGACTGCAAGCAACCAATTAAGGATTTCTGGACCTAAAGACCTGTGGAGAGTGGAAGCCAAGTCCAGAAGTCAAAGAAGAGTCCAGGAAGAACAGGAGCCCCTGCCCACCTGGAACAAGGTGCAAAAGTGGATTCTCCGGTTGGAAGAAAAGTAAAGAAATGCACCAAATAAGATAGCTGCAGGTTCCTGCTTGGTGCAAGAGATGTCCTACATCGAGTTGTTGGGTGCAGGCTGTTTACGTTGCTGGATTCCGCCAACAAGGCTTGGTTCACGCAAGTACGCATTTTGCATCAAAGCGGAGCTACCCAGACCCAGGAGGGACCTGGGGGTCTCAACTCAAACTAAGGAGACAGAGGGGGCTCTCAGCACTTCAGAAAGACCTCAGAAGACCAGGCAGCACCCACGGGAGTCCCAGGACACAGGGACAAAGGAGTTGCAAATTGCGGTCATTGTAGCACTGCACAGGAGGATTCCATATCACCGCAGAACAACTCAGAGAGCTGTGCATACAGGATGGAGTGCTGGGGACCTGGGCTACGCTATGCATGAAGAACTTTTTGAAGAAGTGCACAGAAGCCCAAGGAGCTGCAGAAGATGCAGTGCACTGGGATACTGTCACTGCACGGGGAGGCAAGTTCTTACCTCTGCCAAATTTGGACAGCTGGACCTTTGGACAATCAGGGTCACTTGAGTCCACCACCTGTGTTCTAGGGATCAAGCTTGTTGACAGGAGAGGAGTCCCAGAGTACCAGTTGTTGTTGGAGAGAGGTGCCTGCTAAAGCAGGGAAGTCACTCCATCACTCCACGTGAGATTCCTTCAGTTCTTCTGCTGCAGGGTGAAGACAGGCAGTCCTCAGAGTGTGCACACCTTGGAAACTGTTGCAATTGCTGGCTGGAGCTAAAGTTTCAGGTCACAGGAGTCTTCCCGGATACTTTGTTTCAGTTACAGCGGTTCCTGGAGCAGTCTGTGGATGATCCAACGGTCAGAAGCTGAAGTAGAGGATTCAGAGGAGTCCTGGAGGAATCTTGCAAACTGAATCTGAGGAAACACCCAGAGGAGAGACCCTAAATAGCACTGAGAGGGGGATTGGCTACCTACCCAGGTATGGACCTATCAGGAGGAGTCTCTGACATCACCTGCTGGCACTTGCCACTCAGATGCTCCCAGAGGGTCCCGACACTTTGGAATCCAAGATGGCTAACACCAGGAACACTCTGGAGGCGCTCTGGGCACCACCCCTGGGTGGTGATGGACCGGGGAGTGATCACTCCCCTTTCCTTTGTCCAGTGTTGCACCAGAGTAGGGGCTGAGGGTCGCTGAACCAGTGTAGAAAGGATTATGCAAGGAGGGCACTGTTTGTGCCCTTCAAAGCATTTCCAGAGGCTCTGGGAGGATACCCCTCCCATGCCTGTAACACCTATATCCAAGAAGTTGTAACACCCCTCTCCTAACGGAAATGCATTGTTCTGCCTTCCTGGGATTGAGCTGCTCAATCCTCAGGATGGCAGAAACCTGTCTGTGAGGTGGCGGCAGTTGGGGCTGCAGTGGAAACCTCAGAGAGCTGGTTCGGCAGTGCTCCTGATCCATGCTAGAGCCCCCAGGGTGCAGGGAATTGGCCTCCCATTACCAGATTTGGATTGGGGGTTCAATGTCACAATCTTAGACACCTCACACGGCCATGTATGGAGTTTCCATTGTGAAGCTACATATATGTATTGACATATATGTAGTGCACGCTTATAATGGTGTCCCCACACTCACGAAGTCTGGGGAATTGGCCCTGGAACACTTGGGGGCACCTTTGCTAGTTCAAGGGTGCCCTCACACACAGTAACTTTGCACCTAGCCTTCAGTAAATGAAGGTTAGACCTATAGGTGACGTATACGTTACCTGGTGCAGTGAAAAATGGCTGTGAAATAGTGTGTGCACTTTTTCACTCAGGCTGCAGTGACAGTCCTGAAGAAAGGTTTGTATGAGCTCATGATGGGTGGAAAAAGAAATGCTGCAGCCCATAAGGATCTTTTGGAATGCCATGAGTCCATAGGCACCATATACTAGGGACTTATAAAGGGGGTCCAGTGTGCCAATTAGAATTGGAATATGAAGTCACTAAACTATAGTGACAAATTTGGTACACAGAGAGAGCATAAACACTGGAGTTCTGGTTAGCGGAACTCCAGTGATACAGTCAAGCATACTGACAAACATGTAGGCCGCAAACTAGGAGCACTGGGGTCCTTGCTAACAGGGTCCCAGTGCGACAGTAAAAACACACTGACAAACATTGACAAACAGGCCAAAAATGGGGGTAAGCATGCTAGAAAGGGGCTACTTTCTCACAGTACACTACATAGATTGCCAGATTCTTGCATTGGTGGCACAGCAGTGGGATATACAGCTTTGCATTTGCTATTGCCACTCTGTCAATAAGTGTTTCCACTAAATAATCCACAATTGACTTTAGTTACCAAAAAAAAAAAATTGATTTTCAATTTCAAGTCTTTTCCAAATTTCCAATCTGAACTTATATGGCCTTCTATTGAGTCCCCCAATCCTATTGTGTAAGAAATGTAAAAAGGGTACTAAATAGATAGGTCTTAAAAACTGTTTAGAAATGTGTGTATGTTCTAAAATGGTCCCAACTTATCTAAAACATGTCAGCCTCAGAGGATAGAGTTGAGGAGCTCAACCTCACTGTAGGAAAGTACCATCTTGCCTGGCATGTTACCCCCATATTTCACTGCATATATGTTGTTTTAGTTGTATGTGTCACTGGGACCCTGCATGCCAGGGCCCCAGTGCTCATAAGTGTGCCCTGTATGTGTTACCTGTGTTATGACTAACTGTCCCACTGAGGCTCTGCTAATCAGAACCTCAGTGGTTATGCTCTCTCATTTCTTTCCAAATTGTCACTAACAGGCTAGTGACCAATTTTACCAATTTACATTGGCATACTGGAACACCCTTATAATTCCCTAGTATATGGTACTGAGGTACCCAGAGTATTGGGGTTACAGGAGACCCCTATGGGCTGCAGCATTTCTTTTGCCACCCATAGGGAGCTCTGACAATTCTTACACAGGCCTGCCACTGCAGCCTGAGTGAAATAACGTCCACGTTATTTCACAGCCATTTTACACTGCACTTAAGTAACTTATAAGTCACCTATATGTCTAACCTTTACCTGGTAAAGGTTGGGTGCTAAGTTACTTAGGGGGTGATTCTAACCCTGGCGGTCGGTGTTAAAGCGGCGGCCAACCCGCCAACAGGCTGGCGGTCCAAAAAATGGAATTCTGACCCTGGCGGGAACCGCCAACACAGCCCGCCAACTTAACACTCCGACCGCCGCGGCAGTACAGACAAACAGCGCGGCGGTCACCGCCAACAGGCAGGCGGCAGAAAATGTACCGCCCACACTATCATAACTCACCAATCCGCCACCTTTTCCGGGGCGGGAGCACCGCCGATAAAAACACGGCGGAAACAGACTACGAACGGGAAAACGCTCACCAAAACACACTCCACGAGTACGGAGGACAGCATGGAACCCGAATTAAACATCCTACCTGCTCTCGTCTACCTTCTCATCTACCACGAGTACGAAGTCCGGCGCAGACGACAACGGTGAGTACTGCACCTACGACACACGGGAGGGGGAGGACGAAAGGTTACGGGCACACACATATGCGACCCCCCCCCCCCCAATCATGTACTCACCAATGCAGAGCACCAAGTCACAGTGACACCACCCAAACACCCCTGAAAAATGCTAGGACATAATCATATTTGGAATAAATATTTATGTACCAAAAAGCTCCAGAAAATTAGCGTACAACCATGAAAGATATCCACAACAAAACAAATGACATACACATCAGTGTATAACTGAAGTAACAAGTCCTGCACATCCTACGAATTCAGCATGTCCGTGGGCCAAAGTCTTGAGAAACAAGGGCAAAGCCCACACAGGAGACCTGAGTCCTTTGGAGAGAACACTGCAGGGGCATCAGATGTAAAAACTACAGGCACCTCAGGGGGAAGGGAAGGGGGGGGGCACCACAGCCACATGAGTCCACGACGCCAGATCCACGAGGAGCCACCATGCCCACGGGACCATCCTGGGGAGTGCAAAGCCACAGTCTCTCAATGTCTCTACAGTGGGTGGGCTGCCCACTGGACCATCCTGGGGAGTGCAAAGCCACAGTCTCTCAATGTCTCTACAGTGGGTGGGCTGCCCACTGGACCATCCTGGGGAGTGCAAAGCCACAGTCTCTCAATGTTTCTACAGTGGGTGGGCTGCCCACTGGGCCATCCTGGGGAGTGCAAAGCCACAGTCTCTCAATGTCTCTACAGTGGGTGGATTTCCCACTGGACCATCCTGGGGAGTGCAAAGCCTCAGTCTCTCAATGTCCCTACAGTGGGTGGGCTGCCAACTGGACCATCCTGGGGAGTGCAAAGCCACAGTCTCTCAATGTCTCTACAGTGGGTGGGCTGCCCACTGGACCATCCTGGGGAGTGCAAAGCCACAGTCTCTCAATGTCTCTACAGTGGGTGGATTGCCCACTGGACCATCCTGGGGAGTGCAAAGCCACAGTCCATCAGGTGGATGACAGTCTCCACTGGTCAAGGAGGAGGCATGGTGGGCACAGTGAACCATCAACGGTGCTTGAGACGGCGGTGCCCTGTTCAGCGGTGCTTGAGAGGAAGGGCCCAGCGGAGCGGTGCTTGAGACGGCGGGGCCCAGCGGAGCGGTGCTTGAGAGGAAGGGCCCAGCGGAGCGGTGCTTGAGACGGCGGGGCCCAGCGGAGCGGTGCTTGAGAGGAAGGGCCCAGCGGAGCGGTGCTTGAGAAGAAGGGCCCAGCGGAGCGGTGCTTGACAGGAAGGGCCCAGCGGAGCGGTGCTTGAGACGGCGGGGCCCAGCGGAGCGGTGCTTGAGACGGCGTGGCCCAGCGGAGCGGTGCTTGAAATGAACGGCCCAGCGGAGCGGTGCTTGAGACGGCGGGGCCCAGCGGAGCGGTGCTTGAGAGGAAGGGCCCAGCGGAGCGGTGCTTGAAATGAAGGGCCCAGCGGAGCGGTGCGTGAGAGGAAGGGCCCAGCGGAGCGGTGCTTGACAGGAAGGGCCCAGCGGAGCGGTGCTTGAGACGGCGGGGCCCAGCGGAGCGGTGCTTGACAGGAAGGGCCCAGCGGAGCGGTGCTTGAGACGGCGGGGCCCAGCGGAGCGGTGCTTGAGAGGAAGGGCCCAGCGGAGCGGTGCTTGAGACGGCGGGGCCCAGCGGAGCGGTGCTTGAGAGGAAGGGCCCAGCGGAGCGGTGCTTGAGAAGAAGGGCCCAGCGGAGCGGTGCTTGACAGGAAGGGCCCAGCGGAGCGGTGCTTGAGACGGCGGGGCCCAGCGGAGCGGTGCTTGAAATGAAGGGCCCAGCGGAGCGGTGCTTGAGAGAAAGGGCCCAGCGGAGCGGTGCTTGAAATGAAGGGCTCAGCGGAGCGGTGCGTGAGAGGAAGGGCCCAGCGGAGCGGTGCTTGAGAGGAAGGGCCCAGCGGAGCGGTGCTTGACAGGAAGGGCCCAGCGGAGCGGTGCTTGAGACGGCGGGGCCCAGCGGAGCGGTGCTTGAGAGGAAGGGCCCAGCGGAGCGGTGCTTGAGACGGCGGGGCCCAGCGGAGCGGTGCTTGAGAGGAAGGGCCCAGCGGAGCGGTGCTTGAGAAGAAGGGCCCAGCGGAGCGGTGCTTGACAGAAAGGGCCCAGCGGAGCGGTGCTTGAGACGGCGGGGCCCAGCGGAGCGGTGCTTGACAGGAAGGGCCCAGCGGAGCGGTGCTTGAGACGGCGGGGCCCAGCGGAGCGGTGCTTGAGAGGAAGGGCCCAGCGGAGCGGTGCTTGAGAAGAAGGGCCCAGCGGAGCGGTGCTTGAGACGGCGGGGCCCAGCGGAGCGGTGCTTGAGAGGAAGGGCCCAGCGGAGCGGTGCTTGAGAAGAAGGGCCCAGCGGAGCGGTGCTTGACAGGAAGGGCCCAGCGGAGCGGTGCTTGAGACGGCGAGGCCCAGCGGAGCGGTGCTTGAAATGAAGGGCCCAGCGGAGCGGTGCGTGAGAGGAAGGGCCCAGCGGAGCGGTGCTTGAGAGGAAGGGCCCAGCGGAGCGGTGCTTGACAGGAAGGGCCCAGCGGAGCGGTGCTTGAGATGGCGGGGCCCTGTTCAGCGGTGCCTATCTCCACGGCGGGGCCCTGTTCAGCGGTGCTCTTCTGCACCGCGGGCCCTGTTCAGCGGTGCCTATCTCCACGGAGGGGCCCTGTTCAGCGGTGCTCTTCTGCACCACGGGCCCTGTTCAGCGGTGCCTATCTCCACGGCGGGGCCCTGTTCAGCGGTGCTCTTCTGCACCGCGGGCCCTGTTCAGCGGTGCCTATCTCCACGGCGGGGCCCTGTTCAGCGGTGCTCTTCTGCACCACGGGCCCTGTTCAGCGGTGCCTATCTCCACGGCGGGGCCCTGTTCAGCGGTGCTCTTCTGCACCGCGGGCCCTGTTCAGCGGTGCCTATCTCCACGGCGGGGCCCTGTTCAGCGGTACTCTTCTGCACCGCGGGCCCTGTTCAGCGGTGCTCATCCAGCAGGTCAAGGGAGCCAGACCTGGCCTGGACTCCCTGTTCAGTCGCCCTCGGACCGTGAAGTTTCTGGACCCTTCGGGGACGGACTCCTGGCCTCCTTAGTGTCCTCCTTCCCAGCTGGGATGTGGCATGTGGGGTCCACCTTCTCCGCGCTCCTGCTGCCCTTCCGCTCCTTTGATGGGGCTCTCGGGCCCTTGCCTCCCCCAGATGGTGTGGGTGGTGAAGTGGCCGCACATTGCTCCTTGGGGGCAGCCCTGTCGGTCCTCGCACGGCGGTCCTTGGTTTTGCGGGTCCTCTTGCCGGGGGCGGGGCTGGACGTTTCCTTGCTGCTGATCGATGTGTCACTGCTGGCAAAGGGTGGGCTCCAGAACCCAGGCACAACAGTGACACCCGAAGCTGGGCTGGTGGTGGCTGCGGTGCTCTTGGGACTCTTTGAAGATGGATGGGGGAGGTCATCGGGGGGAAAGAGGTTAAGGTTAGCCAGGAAAAGTTTTTTAGGGCCAAGGTAAAGGGTAGGAGAAGTGGAGATGGAAGTGGAGGTAGAGGAGGTGGTTGTAGGAGAGTCAGGTGTGCTGTCATTGGGTGAAGGTGCTGGTGCTGTAGGCTGTCGTGAGGTGGATGGCTGTTGGGTGGGTGGCTGCCTGCGTTTGTGTGTCTTGGAAGAGGGGGTGACAGACACAGTGGGAGAGGACACAGGGGACGTGTACATGGCAGTGGGGGTGGTGACTGCACGAGTGTGGACTGTACTGGAGGGTGAGGTGGTGATGGAAGCACTGGCTGATGTTGGGGTGCATGCAGGTGTGAGTGTAGACGTCACAGGGAGGGAGGAGGGAGACGAGGAGGAGGGGGACACAGGGGTGGCAGTGGCTGTTGGCATGTCTGCATCTGGGTGTTGCTCGGGTGAGTGTTTGCGGGATCTGTGGTGCTTGTGTTTGGATGAGCTGCTCTTGGGTGTTGAGGTGTGTGCAGGCTGGTCTGATGGTGTGGATGGGATAGGCTGAGGAACAGGAGACAGAGACAGGCTGGAGGCAGTCAGAAGAGGGAGGCTGGAAACAGGGACAATGGCTGCCGTCAGTGCTGAGGCCAGAGCAGTGAACGCTCGTTGATGGGCAGCCTGACCCGAATGAATGCCCTCCAGGTACGCATTGCTCTGTTACACCTCCCTTTGCACACCCTGGATGGCATTCAGAAGGGTCGTCTGCCCAACAATGAGCGTCCTTACCAGGTCAATGAGCTCCG
Organism: Pleurodeles waltl; assembly: GCF_031143425.1. NCBI lineage: Eukaryota > Metazoa > Chordata > Amphibia > Caudata > Salamandridae > Pleurodeles > Pleurodeles waltl. The sequence continues at coordinate 407,897,604 of NC_090438.1, forward strand.
CACTGAGGGCAGCAGGGGCAACAGGGGCAGGGGCTGAGGTGCCTGGGGCGAAGGAGACGCGCGCCTTCCTGGGCGAAGCTGCACGGAGCGAAGACTGAGGGGCTGCTGGGAGGGCGGCTGTACCTGTAGAGGCGGGGGGCACGGATGTTGCCGCCACCCCTAGGGAGCTCCCATCCGAGGACGTGTCGCTTTCGCTGCTCTCACCAGCGGTCCCCGTCGTGGTGCTCCCCTCGCCCTCCGGATCACTGGTGCCCTCGGTGTCTGTTCCTGGGCCCACCGGGGCCTTGTGTCCTGCAGCTCCCTCGTGCTCCGATGCCATATCTCCTCCGCCTGATGATGCTAATGCACACATGCACAAGAAGATGAAGAGAAAGGGTGGGGGGAGAAAAAAGAAGACCAGGTTGAGTGCATGCAATGTCAACACCGTTGGCGGAGAGGACAGACACAGGTGCCTAATGCACTAAGCCGCGCATTCGGGGTACACTACTCAGTACTACTGACTAAGACAACAGGCCAAGAGACGTCAAACGCGCACATGGGAGATGCTGGACCTTCAATGGCTGTACTTGTCACCCTACAGAGGTGGGGGCCGGGGGCACAGGGCCATGCCTAAGGGAGAGGACTACACTACAGAAAGCGCCCTGGCCTAATGTCACCCACAGCCCTCCTCCCCCACCCAGACGCCTCCACTGCGCAGAAAGATAGGAGAATGTGTTGATACTCACCCCCTTGTGTCTGCTGTGATGTCTTAAAGCGCCCATCCAATTCAGGGTAGGCCACCGCCAGGATCCGGGACATCAGGGGGGTCATGGTGCGACTGGCACCCCTCCTAGGTTGGGAGGCCATCCCCAGCAGTGTTTCTGTGGTCTTCCTTGTTCCGCGGCGGATGTCCTCCCACCTCTTGCGGCAGTGGGTGCCCCGTCTGTTGTGGACCCCCAAGGTCCGGACTTCCTTGGCGATGGCACGCCAAATATCGATCTTCTGATGGGCGCTGACCTATTAGACATGTAAAGGGTGGAAAGGAGGAAATCATCAATGGCCTGCATGTTAGATGTAATTGGCCCCCCCCACCCACTTTGCCATATGGCACATGCTCTCATCTGTCGGGCGTTGCACTCCTCATTCGCCCCCCACCCCACCAACTTACATCCACCCCAATCCACACAGGCATAGCCCATTCCATTAGCACCCGGGGTACTCACTTGTTGGTCTGGAAGACCGTAGAGTAGCGCATACTGGGGGAGGACCCCATCCACGAGCTTGTCCAATTCTTCAGACGTGAAGGCAGGGGCCCTTTCCCCAGTCGCAGCAGCCATTGTATCTTCCAGACCGAGGTCACAGCAGCACTTGCAGTATAGGTCCTCTCCTGTGGATGATCAGGTCTCGAGTGATTAAGCAGATAGAAAATGGCGGTCACGTCCGCGGCGGTGCGTACCGCGGCGGTGCGTACCGCGACCGCCGGCGCACTTCGTTATTGGCTCCTTAAACCCATAGGCTTCAATGTTAACCAATGCGGCTTTGCGCCGCGGTCTTCGACCGCCTACCGCCACGGTGTGCCCCGCCAGCGCAGTGACCTCACATCCCATTGTCCCACTTCACAGGTCAGGCAGCCGCCATTTCAAGGGCCCACATGGCTTAATTTTGACTGCGACACACAGGCCTAGGCCTTGCATTGCCACACATACACGCCTTTCAACCCATTGCCATTCTTTAACTGTGCAAGCTGTCTGTACGTACCTGTGGTTTGGCTGACTCTGTGCTCCATGTTGTCCTTCCTAGGCACAGTCCGCTGGGACTTGGGATGAGAAGGAGGAATCCTCGCGTGTACCGACCGCTGGTGGACCTGTCGACAATGGAAGAACGCCATATAATCCTTCGATACCGACTTGACCGTGCCACTATCCATGAACTGTGTGCCCAGCTGGAGCCAGCCCTGATGTCCCCCATCCGCCAACCCACAGGGATTCCCCCTCTGGTGCAGGTTTTGTCAGTCCTCCATTTTTTGGCCAGTGGGTCATTCCAGACCACAGTGGCCATGTCATCTGGAATGTCTCAGCCTATGTTTTCTAAGATTTTGAGCAGAGTGTTGTCTGCCCTGATGAAACTCATGCGGAGCTACATCATTTTCCCCGAGGAGGGTGACTTGCCCACAGTGAAGGGTGATTTCTATGCCCTTGGACATATCCCCAACATCATTGGTGCCATTGATGGGACCCATGTGGCTTTGGTACCCCCAAAAGACGATGAGCAGGTGTACCGAAACAGAAAGAATTATCATTCGATGAATGTCCAGGTGGTCTGTTTGGCTGACCAGTACATCTCCCATGTAAATGCCAAGTTCCCAGGGTCAGTGCATGACGCGTATGTGATGCGAAATAGCAGCATCCCCTATGTGATGGAGCAGCTACAGAGACAACGTGTGTGGCTAATAGGTGACTCTGGTTACCCCAACCTGCCGTGGCTACTGACCCCAGTAAGGAATCCCCGGACAAGGGCAGAGGAACTCTACAATGAGGCCCATGGGCGTACAAGGAGGGTGATTGAGCGAACGTTTGGCCTCCTGAAGGCCAGGTTTAGGTGCCTGCATATGACTGGTGGATCCCTAATGTACTCACCAAAGAAGGTGTGCCATATCATCGTGGCGTGCTGTATGCTTCACAACCTGGCTTTGCGACGCCAGGTGCCTTTCCTGCAGGAGGATGGTCCAGATGGTGGTGTTGTAGAAGCCGTGGAGCCTGTGGAGAGTGAAGAGGAGGAAGACTCTGAGGACGACACAGACAATAGGGACAGAGAGATACAACAGTATTTCCAGTAACACCCAGGTAAGAATCACCCACGCCATTTCACAATTGCTTCTAGCCTCCTGCATCTATACTTTCTGTAGTTCCCCACAGATGTTTTTTATTAATTTATGCCTTTCCCTTCCCTTCTCAGTGCTGTCTGACTCAGTACCTGACTTCTGCTTGGTTCGCCCATGAAATACAGCGTATTGACATTGGTATGTTGTCATGACTAATTAACAGAACAGAAATTGAACAGTAATATGTTATCCCTTTGTTAATAATACAGCATGACTCAAAACAGGTTTGTGTGCAAAATGTGATTTATTTACCGTGCTAGATACCGGTACATGTGATTCTAAGGGTGATGTGTGGGGGTGGAGGAATATCCATGGCAGAGTCCAGTTCTCAGTCTCACAGGTGCATTGTTCTTTTGCCTGTGGAAGGATGGAGCATAGGCAGTTCATGGTTGGACAGGGTGGCAATGTGGGACAGTGGGAAGACTTGAGAGGGTATGTCCTGCTGGCGGGGGTCTTGACATCCTACTCTGTCTTTTTCTTTGGTCTCAGGCTCCTCTTACGGGGTGGTTGTTCTTCAGCAGGAGGTGGGGTTCTGGGGGGCTGTCGAGGTGTTGGGACCTCCTGTCCACTAGCGCCGGCGGAGGTCGTAGGCTGTTCCTGGTCCGGCCTAGTGACAGGGGCCCTGTGTGGTGCACCATGGTCCCGCAACGCGTCCTCTATCCTGTGGAGGGCCAGGACGATGGTCCCCATTGTGGTCCCGATGATTCTCAGCTCCTCCCTGAACCCCATGTAGCGTTCTTCCTGCTGTGCCTGGATCTCAGTGAACCTGGCCAGTACCGTCGCCATCGTTTCTTCGGAGTGGTGGTATGCCCCCATGATGGTGGTGAGGGCCTCTTGGAGAGTGGGTTCCCTGGGCCTCTCCTCCCCCCCCTGTCGCACAGCAGCCCTCCGAGCTGCCCGGTTTCCCCCGGCCTCTGTCCCCTGGCCGGTGTGCCCGCTCCCACTGCCCCCAGGTCCCTGTTGTTGTTGGGGTGTCGGGTTAGCCTGGGTGCCCTGTAGTGGCAGACACACCGCTGATTGAGCTGTCCTAGAGACAGAGGCATGGGCCCGCTGGGTGGGAGCTGTGCTGGTGTCGGCAGAGGGGGTCGGTCTGGTGTGGCCTGTGTCTGGGTGAGGGGAACCGACTGCCCAGAGGTCCCCGATGGTCCGGGCTGGTCATCAGGTTCACTGTCGACAGAGCTGCTATCCTCAGTGTGGGCCTGTTCCGGTGGTGGGATGGACACTTCTGGACCCTCCTGGCTGGTGTGTTGTCATTCGGGTCCTGCATGGGGTAAGAGAGTTTGGTTATTGTTTCTGTGTGTGCAATAGCATGCGTGTTGTGGGTGCCCTTGTCCCCCAGTGCAGGCATTCCCTGGAGGGAGGTGTTGTGAGGGTATTTAGTGGGGGGGAGGGGTTAGTGCAGTCGTCATGCTTAGGTGATGGGTGCCCATGGTTTGTGTTGGCATGCAGGAGTTGGTGTTGGGATGGGTGGGTTGTGCTGGTGAGACATTGTCAGGAAGGATGTGTGCTGGGGGCTTGGGGGTGAGGGTGGGGGTGTGGGTTGGCATGCTGGTGGGGTGTGGGGGATATAGTAGTTGAGATGGGACTTACCAGAGTCCATTCCTCCGGCTACTCCTGCGAGGCCCTGAGGATGCAGGATGGTCAAGACCTCTTGCTCCCACGATGTAAATTCGGGAGGGGTGGGTGGGGGTCCGCCGCCAGTCTTCTGGACCGCGATGTTGTGCCTGGAGACCATCGATCGGACCTTCCCCCGTAGGTCGTTCCATCTTTTGCGGATGTCCTCCCTATTCCTGGGATGCTGTCCCACCGCGTTGACCCTGTCCACGATCCGCTGCCATAGCTCCGCCTTCCTGGCTATACTGGTGTGCTGCACCTGCGAGCCGAAGAGCTGGGGTTCCACTCTTAGGATTTCCTCCACCATGACCCGGAGTTCTTGGTCCGAAAATCGTGGATGCCTTTGGGGTGCCATGGGGTGGTGTGGGTGAGGTGTGGGGTGGTGTATGTGATGAGGAGTGTGTTGGTGAGTGGTGCTTTGTGCTACTATGTGGTGTGTGTGATGGTGTAGTGTGCCTCAGTGTGTCTTGCTTTGGATTGTCTGCAGTGTCTCTCTCTCCTTCTCTCAGTAATTGGGGTCGCAGGGGTTTGTGGGTGATGTGGGTGTGTGTTTTATAGTTGGTTGATTGTGTGGGAGTGGTGTGTGTATGTGTATCAGGTGTGTGTTTTTCAAATTGTCCAATGTGGCTGTGTTTTGGTGATGTGTGTGTATTCTGACCGCGGCGGTGTGTAGCGCCAATGGAATACCGCGTTTGAATGACCGCCGTGTGGATTCGTGGGTCGTAATGGCATGGGCGTATTTCTGTTGGCGTGACGGTGGAGGTTTGGTCATCTCCAGTTTATCGCTGCCCGCCGATGTGGCGGGCTGCAGTGGAGGACGGATTTTTGGAGGTTTGGCCGTTGTGGGTCAGAATGACCGTGGCGGTTGACCGTGGCCGCGGCGGTGTTATGGCGGTCTTCTGACCGGCGGTAAGGGCATTTTACCGCCGAGGTCAGAATCACCCCCTTAGTGTGTGGGCACCCTGGCACTAGCCAAGGTGCCCCCACATTGTTCAGGGCCAATTCCCCGGACTTTGTGAGTGCGGGGACACCATTACACGCGTGCACTATACATAGGTCACTACCTATGTATAGCTTCACAATGGTAACTCCGAATATGCCCATGTAACATGTCTAAGATCATGGAATTGCCCCACCAATGCCATCCTGTTATTGGGGAGACAATCCCATGATTCCCCGGGTCTCTAGCACAGACCCGGGTACTGCCAAACTGCCTTTCCTGGGGTTTCACTGCAGCTGCTGCTGCTGCCAACCCCTCAGACAGGTTTCTGCCCTCCTGGGGTCCAGCCAGGCTTGGCCCAGGAAGGCAGAACAAAGGACTTCCTCAGAGAGAGGGTGTTACACCCTCTCCCTTTGGAATAAGGTGTCAGGGCTGGGGAGGAGTAGCCTCCCCCAGCCTCTGGAAATGCTTTGATGGGCACAGATGGTGCCCATCTCTGCATAAGCCAGTCTTCACCGGTTCAGGGATCCCTCAGCACTGCTCTGGCACGAAACTGGACAAAGGAAAGGGGAGTGACCACTCCCCTGACCTGCACCTCCCCTGGAGGTGCCCAGAGCTCCTCCAGTGTGCTCCAGACCTCTGCCATCTTGGAAACAGAGGTGCTGCTGGCACACTGGACTACTCTGAGTGGCCAGAGCCAGCAGGTGACGTCAGAGACTCCTTCTGATAGGCTCCTTCAGGTGTTGCTAGCCTATCCTCTCTCCTAGGTAGCCAAACCTCCTTTTCTGGCTATTTAGGGTCTCTGCTTTGGGGAATTCCTTAGATAACGAATGCAAGAGCTCATCCGAGTTCCTCTGCATCTCTCTCTTCACCTTCTGCCAAGGAATCGACTGCTGACCGCTCTGGAAGCCTGCAAAACTGCAACAAAGTAGCAAAGACGACTACTGCGACACTGTAACGCTGATCCTGCCGCCTTCTCGACTGTTTTCCTGGTGGTGCATGCTGTGGGGGTACTCTGCCTCCTCTCTGCACTAGAAGCTCCGAAGAAATCTCCCGTGGGTCGACGGAATCTTCCCCCTGCAACCGCAGCCACCAAAGAACTGCATCACAGGTCCTCTGGGTCTCCTCTCAGCACGACGAGCGAGGTCCCTTGAACTCAGCAACTCTGTCCAAGTGACTCCCACAGTCCAGTGACTCTTCAGTCCAAGTTTGGTGGAGGTAAGTCCTTGCCTCCCCACGCCAGACTGCATTGCTAGGAACCGCGTGTTTTGCAGCTATTTCGGCTCCTGTGCACTCACCGAGGATTTCCTTTGTGCACAGCCAAGCCTGGGTCCCCGGCATTCTAACCTGCATTGCACAACCTCCTGAGTTGTCCTCCGGCGGCGTGGGACTCTCTTGTGCAACTTCGGGTGAGCACCGATTCACTCCACTTTGTAGTGCCTGTTCCGGCACTTCTGGGGGTGCTGCTAGCTTCTGAGTGGGCTCTTTCTCTTGCTGGATGCCCCCTCTGTCCCCTCACGCAATTGGTGACATCCTGGTCCCTCCTGGGCCACAGCAGCATCCAAAAACCGTAACTGCGACTCTTGCAGCTAGCAAGGCTTGTTTGCAGTCTTTCTGCGGGAAAACACTTCTGCACGACTCTTCACGATGTGGGACATCCATCCTCCAAAGGGGAAGTTTCTAGCCCTTGTTGTTTGTGCAGAATCCTCAGCTTCTACCATCCGGTGGCAGCTTCTTTGCATCCACAGCTGGCCTTTCCTGGGCATCTGCCCACTCCCGACTTGATCGTGACTTTTGGACTTGGTCCCCTTGTTCCACAGGTAATCTCGGCTGGAAATCCATTGTTGTTGCATTGCTGGTGTTGGTCTTTCCTGCAGAATTCTCCTATCACGACTTCTGTGCTCTTTGGGGAACTTAGGAGCACTTTGCACCCACTTTTCAGGGTCTTGGGGTGGGCTATTTTTCTAACCCTCACTGTTTTCTTACAGTCCCAGCGACCCTCTACGAGGTCACATAGGTTTGGGGTCCATTCGTGGTTCGCATTCCACTTCTAGAGTATATGGTTTGTGTTGCCCCTATCCCTTTGTGCCCCCATTGCATTCTATTGTGACTATACATTGTTTGCACAGTTTTCTATTGCTATTACTGCATATATTGGTATTGTGTACATATATCTTGTGTATATTTGCTATCATCATACTGAGGGTACTCACTGAGATACTTTTGGCATATTGTCATAAAAATAAAGTACCTTTATTTTTAGTATATCTGTGTATTTTGTTTTCTTATGATATTGTGCAAGTGACACTAGTGGTACTGTAGGAGCTTCACTCGTCTCCTAGTTCAGCCTAAGCTGCTCTGCTAAGCTACCTTTTCTATCAGCCTAAGCTGCTAGACACCCCTCTACACTAATAAGGGATACCTGGGCCTGGTGCAAGGTGCAAGTACCCCTTGGTACTCACTACAAGCCAGTCCAGCCTCCTACATTGGTGTGCAGCGGTGGGATAAGTACTTTGCAACTACTTACCACTTTTGTCATTGTACTTTTCATAGGAGAAAAATATACAAAAAAAGTTCAGTGTATGTACACCTAACCAAAAAGTTTTGCTTTTCTTCTCTCACTTCTTTACTAAGTGCTGAAAAGTACCTCTAAACTTTCAAAAAGTTCCTAAAAAGTTTTACAAGTTTTTTCTGTCCTTTAAAAAGTTCAAAAAACATTTCCTTTCTTTTTCTATCCCTTAAACACTTTCTAAAATGTCTGGCACAGGCCAAACTGTTGATCTGTCCAAGACTGCTTATGACCACCTTAGCTGGAAGGCAGCAAGGAGTCTCTGTGTGGAAAGAGGTTTTGGGGTAGGGAAGAATCCCTCTAGAGAACTATTAGTTAACATGCTAGTTGAACAAGATAAGACTTTTGTTGGCACTACTGGTGAAAAATTAGCTGATGGTTCCCACTCTGATTCTGGGGCACCCCTAGCAAAAGATTTGGGAGGGAATCTTTCCAACCTGCCCCTTAGCAGGCCACCTAGCATAGCTGGTACTGATGTGAATTCACATCACAGTAAAAGTGTTGCTTCACATCACAGTAATAGTGTTGCTTCTCATCACAGTCGAAGTGTCACTTCTGTAGGCCAGAATGTTAGTGTGCCATCTGTTAGGGCCAGGTCTCCCCCTGTTCATTCTCACCATTCTTCTGTTTCAAGACATGCCCAACCCACTCACCCTGATGACAGAGTGTTAGAAAGGGAGCTCAATAGATTGAGAGTGGAACAATCCAGGCTGAAGCTCAAGAAGCAACAGCTGGATTTAGATAGGCAGTCCTTAGAAATAGAAAGAGAAAGACAGAAATTGGGTTTAGAACCCCATGGTGGCAGCAGCAGTATTCCAAATAGTCATCCTGCAAAAGAGCATGATTCTAGGAATCTGCACAAGATAGTTCCCTCTTACAAGGAGGGGGATGACATTAACAAGTGGTTTGCTGCACTTGAGAGGGCCTGTGTTGTACAGGAGGTCCCTCAAAGGCAGTGGGCTGCTATCCTATGGCTATCTTTCAGTGGAAAGGGTAGGGATAGGCTCCTTACTGTTAAGGAAAGTGATGCCAATAATAATTTTAAAGGTCTTAAGAATGCACTCCTAGATGGTTATGGCTTAACCACTGAACAGTACAGGATGAAGTTCAGAGAAACCAAAAAGGAGTCTTCACAAGACTGGGTAGACTTTGTTGACCATTCAGTGAAGGCCTTGGAAGGGTGGTTACATGGCAGTAAAGTTGCTGACTATGAAAGCCTGTATAACTTAATCCTGAGAGAGCATATTCTTAATAATTGTGTGTCTGATTTGTTACACCAGTACCTGGTAGACTCTGATCTGACCTCTCCCCAAGAATTGGGAAAGAAGGCAGACAAATGGGTCAGAACAAGGGTGAACAGAAAAGTTCATACAGGGGGTGACAAAGATGGCAAGAAGAAGGATGGTAAGTCTTCTGACAAGGGTGGGGACAAATCTAAAAATGAGTCTTCATCAGGCCCACAAAAACACTCTGGTGGGGGTGGTGGGCCCAAATCCTCTTCAAATCAAAACAAAGAAAATAAACCATGGTGCTATTTATGTAAAATAAAAGGCCATTGGACAACAGATCCCAGTTGTCCAAAGAAAAGCACCAAGCCTCCTACCACTACAACCCCTGCTGCTACACCTAGTGCCCCTAGTAATAGCAGTGGTGGTGGGAGCAAACCTACTAATAGCCAATCCAAGGGAGTAGCTGGGCTCACTTTTGGTAATTTAGTTGCGGTTGGTCTTGTTAGGGAGACCACAGAGGCTGTGTTAGTCTCTGAGGGGTCTATTGATTTAGCCACCTTGGTTGCTTGTCCCCTTAACATGGATAAATACAAGCAACTACCCCTAATAAATGGTGTTGAGGTTCAGGCCTACAGGGACACAGGTGCCAGTGTTACCATGGTAATAGAGAAACTGGTCCACCCTGAACAACACCTACTTGGTCACCAGTACCAAGTAACCAATGCTCATAACAACACACTTAGCCACCCCATGGCTGTTGTAAATCTCAACTGGGGGGGGGGGTTACTGGTCCAAAGAAAGTTGTGGTTGCCTCAGATTTACCTGTAGACTGTCTACTAGGAAATTATTTAGAGACATCAGCTTAGTCAGATGTGGAGTTGGAGGCTCATGCAGCAATGCTGGGCATTCCAGGGCATATTTTTGCTTTAACGAGGGCTCAGGCCAAAAAGCAAAAAGGACAGGGTGACTTGGATCCTGGAAGAATGGACCAAGTGCTCCCTAAAGCTAGGGTTAGTAAAGGTAAATCACTACCTACTATCCCTCCCTCTACAGTGGATTCTACTTCTGAGGAAGAAGAATTTCCACCCTATGCAGAACCTACACCAGAGGAGCTGGAAGCAGACACTGCTGAGCTTTTGGGTGAAGGGGGGCCTGCCAGGGAGGAGCTGAGTGTGGCACAGCATACCTGTCCCACACTAGAGGGTCTAAGGCAGCAAGCTGTCAAACAAGCAAATGGGGATGTCAGTGACTCTCACAGAGTTTACTGGGAGGACAACCTCTTGTACAATGAAGCAAGGGATCCAAAACCTGGAGCTGCCAGGAGATTGGTGATTCCTCAGTAGTACAGAAAGTTCCTCCTAACTCTAGCCCACGACATTCCCTTAGCTGGACATTTGGGGCAAATGAAAACTTGGGACAGGCTTGTTCCCTTGTTTCATTGGCCTAGAATGTCCGAGGACACAAAGGAATTTTGTAAGTCCTGTGAAACCTGTCAAGCCAGTGGCAAGACAGGTGGCACTCCAAAGACACCCCTTATTCCACTGCCTGTGGTTGGGGTTCCCTTTGAAAAGGTAGGGGTTGACATAGTTGGCCCCCTTGACCCTCCTACTGCTTCAGGCAATAGGTTTATCTTGGTGGTAGTGGACCATGCCACCAGATATCCTGAAGCAATTCCTCTAAGGACCACTACAGCTCCTGCAGTGGCAAAGGCCCTCCTGGGAATCTTTTCCAGGGTGGGCTTCCCAAAAGAGGTGGTATCAGACAGGGGAAGCAATTTCATGTCTGCTTACTTAAAGGCCATGTGGAAGGAGTGTGGTGTTACATACAAGTTCACCACACCCTATCATCCACAAACAAATGGACTGGTGGAGAGATTTAACAAAACTCTCAAAGGTATGATAATGGGACTCCCTGAAAAACTCGGCAGGAGATGGGATATCCTGTTACCTTGCCTCCTTTTTGCTTACAGGGAGGTACCCCAAAAAGGAGTGGGCTTCAGCCCCTTTGAACTCCTATTTGGACACTCTGTAAGAGGTCCTCTAACACTTGTTAAGGAGGGTTGGGAACAACCTTTAAAAGCTCCAAAGCAAGACATAGTGGACTATGTAGTTGGCCTAAGATCTAGGATGGCTGAGTACATGAAAAAGGCCAGTAAAAACCTTCAGGCCAGCTAGGAGCTCCAAAAGCAATGGCATGACCAAAAGGCTGTTTTGGTTCAGTACACACCAGGGCAGAAAGTGTGGGTCTTGGAGCCAGTGGCCCCAAGAGCACTCCAAGATAAATGGAGTGGACCCCACATAATTGTTGAAAAGAAGGGTGAAGTCACATACTTAGTTGACTTGGGCACTGCCAGGAGTCCCCTTAGGGTACTCCATGTCAATCGCCTGAAACCCTACTATGACAGGGCTGATCTCACCCTGCTCATGGCAACAGATGAGGGACAGGAAGAAGAGAGTGACCCTCTCCCTGATCTCTTCTCTTCCACAGAACAAGATGCTCTAGTGGAAGGTGTAGTTTTGGCAGATTGTCTTACTGCTGAGCAGAAAGACCACTGCATAAATCTCCTGGGTCAGTTTTCTGAACTCTTCTCTACTGTGCCAGGTACCACTTCTTGGTGTGAGCACACTATAGATACTGGAGACAGCTTGCCTGTCAAAAGTAAGATCTATAGGCAGCCTGACTATGTCAGAGACTGCATAAAGCAAGAGGTACAGAAAATGCTTGAACTGGGAGTGGTTGAGCACTCTGAAAGTCCATGGGCCTCTCCTGTGGTACTTGTACCAAAACCTCATTCCAAGGATGGAAAGAAGGAAATGCGGTTTTGTGTAGACTATAGAGGTCTCAACCAGGTAACCAAAACTGATGCTCACCCTATACCCAGGGCAGATGAGCTAATAGATACACTGGCATCTGCCAAGTATCTAAGCACTTTTGATTTGACTGCAGGGTATTGGCAGATCAAGTTATCAGAAGATGCAAAAGCAAAAACTGCATTTTCAACCATTGGAGGCCATTACCAATTCACAGTAATGCCTTTTGGATTGAAAAATGCACCTGCCACTGGTGAATACAGTCCTGCAAGGGCTGGAAGCTTTTAGTGCAGCATATCTAGATGATATAGCTGTCTTTAGCTCCAGCTGGGATGATCACCTGGTCCACCTATGGAAAGTTTTGGAGGCCCTGCAGCGGGCAGGCCTCACTATCAAGGCTTCAAAGTGCCAGATAGGGCAGGGGAAAGTGGTTTATCTGGGACACCTGGTAGGTGGAGAACAGATTGCACCACTTCAGGGGAAAATCCAAACTATTATAGATTGGGTTCCCCCTACAACTCAGACCCAGGTGAGAGCCTTCTTAGGCCTCACTGGGTATTACAGGAGAATCATAAAGAACTATGGCTCCATTGCAGCCCCTCTTAATGACCTCACATCTAAGAAAATGGCTAAAAAGGTATTGTGGACAGCTAGCTGTCAGAAAGCTTTTGAGGAGCTGAAGCAGGCCATGTGCTCTGCACCTGTCCTGAAAAGCCCCTGTTACTCCTAAAAATTCATTGTCCAAACTGATGCATCTGAATTAGGGGTAGGGGCGGTCTTACCACAACTTAATTCTGAGGGCCAGGATAAAGATGTTGCTTTTATCAGCAGGAGGTTGACCCCTAGTGAAAAGCGTTGGTCTGCCATTGAGAGGGAGGTCTTTGCTGTGGTCTGGGCACTGAAGAAGTTGAGGCCATACCTGTTGTTCAGACAGACCACAAACCTCTACTTTGGCTAAAACAAATGAAAGGTGAAAACCCTAAATTATTGAGGTGGTCCATATCCCTACAGGGAATGGATTATACAGTGGAACATAGACCTGGGAGTACCCACTCCAATGCAGATGGACTCTCCAGATATTTCCACTTAGACAATGAAGACTCATCAGGTCATGGCTAGTCTTATTGTCCTTCGTTTGGGGGGGGTTGTGTAGGAAAGTACCATCTTGCCTGGCATGTTACCCCCATATTTTACTGTATATATGTTGTTTTAGTTGTATGTGTCACTGGGACCCTGCCAGCCAGGGCCCCAGCGCTCATAAGTGTGCCCTGTATGTGTTACCTGTGTTATGACTAACTGTCTCACTGAGGCTTTGCTAATCAGAACCGCAGTGGTTATGCTCTCTCATTTCTTTCCAAATTGTCACTAACAGGCTAGTGACCAATTTTACCAATTTACATTGGCATACTGGAACACACTTATAATTCCCTAGTATATGGTACTGAGGTTCCCAGGCTATTGGGGTTCCAGGAGACCCCTATGGGCTGCAGCATTTCTTTTGCCACCCATAGGGAGCTCTGACAATTCTTACACAGGCCTGCCACTGCAGCCTGAGTGAAATAACGTCCACGTTATTTCACAGCCATTTTACACTGCACTTAAGTAACTTATAAGTCACCTATATGTCTAACCTTTACCTGGTAAAGGTTGGGTGCTAAGTTACTTAGTGTGTGGGCACCCTGGCACTAGCCAAGGTGCCCCCACATTGTTCAGGGCCAATTCCCCGGACTTTGTGAGGGCGGGGACACCATTACACGCGTGCACTATACATAGGTCACTACCTATGTCTAGCTTCACAATGATAACTCCGAATATGGCCATGTAACATGTCTAAGATCATGGAATTGCCCCACCAATGCCATCCTGGAATTGGGGAGACAATCCCATGATTCCCCGGGTCTCTAGCACAGACTCGGGTACTGCCAAACTGCCTTTCCCGGGGTTTCACTGCAGCTGCTGCTGCTGCTGCCAACCCCTCAGACAGGGTTCTGCCTTCCTGGGGTCTAGCCAGGCTTGGCCCAGGAAGGCAGAACAAAGGACTTCCTCAGAGAGAGGGTGTTACACCCTCTCCCTTTGGAATAAGGTGTCAGGGCTGGGGAGGAGTAGCCTCCTCCAGCCTCTGGAAATGCTTTGATGGGCATAGATGGTGCCCATCTCTGCATAAGCCAGTCTACACCGGTTCAGGGATCCCTCAGCCCTGCTCTGGCGCGAAACTGGACAAAGGAAAGGGGAGTGACCACTCCCCTGACCTGCACCTCCCCCGGGAGGTGCCCAGTGCTCCTCCAGTGGGCTCCAGACCTCGGCCATCTTGGAAACAGAGGTGCTGCTGGTACACTGGACTACTCTGAGTGGCCAGGGCCAGCAGGTGACGTCAGAGACACCTTCTGATAGGCTCCTTCAGGTGTTGCTAGCCTATCCTCTCTCCTAGGTAGCCAAACCTCCTTTTCTGGCTATTTAGGGTCTCTGCTTTGGGGAATATCTTAGATAAGGAATGCAAGAGCTCATCCGAGTTCCTCTGCATCTCTCTCTTCACCTTCTGCCAAGGAATCGACTGCTGACCGTGCTGGAAGCCTGCAGAACTGCAACAAAGTAGCAAAGACGACTACTGCGACACTGTAACGCTGATCCTGCCGCCTTCTCGAATGTTTTCCTGGTGGTGCATGCAGTGGGGGGAGTCTGCCTCCTCTCTGCACTAGAAGCTCCGAAGAAATCTCCTGTGGGTCGACGGAGTCTTCCCCCTGCAACCGCAGGCACCAAAGAACTGCATCACCAGTCCTCTGGGTCTCCTCTCAGCACGACGAGCGAGGTCCCTTGAACTCAGCAACTCTGTCCAAGTGACTCCCACAGTCCAGTGACTCTTCAGTCCAAGTTTGGTGGAGGTAGGTCCTTGCCTCCCCACGCCAGACTGCATTGCTGAGAACCGCGTGTTTTGCAGCTAATCCGGCTCCTGTGCACTCACCGAGGATTTCCTTAGTGCACAGCCAAGCCTGGGTCCCCGGCACTCTAACCTGCATTGCACAACCTCCTGAGTTGTCCTCCGGCGGCGTGGGACTCTCTTGTGCAACTTCGGGTGAGCACTGATTCACTCCACTTTGTAGTGCCTGTTCCAGCACTTCTGCAGGTGCTGCTTGCTTCTGAGTGGGCTCTTTCTCTTGCTGGACGCCCCCTCTGTCCCCTCACGCAATTGGTGACATCCTGGTCCCTTCTGGGCCACAGCAGCATCCAAAAACCCTAACCGCGACCCTTGCAGCTAGCAAGGCTTATTTGCGGTCTTTCTGCGGGAAAACACTTCTGCACGACTCTTCACGATGTGGGACATCCATCCTCCAAAGGGAAAGTTTCTAGCCCTTGTCGTTCATGCAGAATCCTCAGCTTCTACCATCCAGTGGCAGCTTCTTTGCATCCGCAGCTGGCATTTCCTGGGCATCTGCCCACTACCGACTTGATCGTGACTTTTGGACTTGGTCCCCTTGTTCCACAGGTACTCTCGTCTGGAAATCCATTGTTGTTGCATTGCTGGTGTTGGTCTTTCCTGCAGAATTCCCCTATCACGACTTCTGTGCTCTTTGGGGAACTTAGGTGCACTTTGCACCCACTTTTCAGGGTCTTGGGGTGGGCTATTTTTCTAACCCTCACTATTTTCTTACAGTCCCAGCGACCCTCTACGAGGTCACATAGGTTTAGGGTCCATTCGTGGTACGCATTCCACTTCTAGAGTATATGGTTTGTGTTGCCCCTATCCCTATGTGCCCCCATTGCATTCTATTGTGACTATACATTGTTTGCAGTTTTCTATTGCTATTACTGCATATTTTGGTATTGTGTACATATATCTTGTGTATATTTGCTATCCTCATACTGAGGGTACTCACTGAGATACTTTTGGCATATTGTCATAAAAATAAAGTACCTTTATTTTTAGGATATCTGTGTATTTTGTTTTCTTATGATATTGTGCAAGTGACACTAGTGGTACTGTAGGAGCTTCACTCGTCTCCTAGTTCAGCCTAAGCTGCTCTGCTAAGCTACCTTTTCTATCAGCCTAAGCTGCTAGACACCCCTCTACACTAATAAGGGATACCTGGGACTGGTGCAAGGTGTAAGTACCCCTTGGTACTCACTACAAGCCAGTCCAGCCTCCCACACTCACCAATTACCTGCATCTTAGTTGGAAGCACCTAAAGAACCTCTGCAGGGCTTGAAAATTGTTCCTGGGCCTCAATCAACAAAAGTAAAAATCTAGGAGTTGCTTGCTGAGTTCAATAAGGCCCAGGCACTCCAGGAAAACCATGATGACTGTCAAGAGGATGACATAGGGCGTGATTATGAGTTTGGCAATCAGATGAGCTGACCGCCAAACTCGTGGGGGGTGGCGTCCTCCGAATTCTATTACAATGTTCCCGCTGAGCTGACCGACGGAAACATAGAATTATGTGTTCTTGCCAGGCTGACCAGTGGGAACAGTGCTAAAATACTGGTCTCAGATCTTTTAAGGGAGCAGAGGCCAATATTGTAGCACACCAGCACCATCATAATGTGCACTGTCTGCAAAGCAAAGGTGAAATACAACATCTTCAACACAATTCAGTATGTACTAACTATAGGATTCCATACCAAAAGCCATCAAATCATATCCACAATTGCAAAAGTAAGATTGTTGAAGTTGCATTACAATGTTGATATATGTCTGAACCTAACAATTTACACATGATGTTGCCAAAAATAGTTCAGATTGTACCAATTACCAAGACGCAGTGGCCCATTTAGCATGCCCACAACATACTGGAATAGGAAATTGCTGTGTAACCACTTACCATCCAAAAAACATGTACATGGTACTAATATTCTGAGGTCTCACATCAATTATATAGGTTGCACTAGGAGTATAGTTACACCACCATGGCTTAGTACATGCAGGATGTCCATTCTGGGGAAACATCACATGTGCCAATGTATAGTCCTCACCTACTATTGGAAAGTGGATTATTGGTAAGGGCAGGTGAGTACCTACACTTAGCGATAGGCCACTGTCCGTAGGAGGCTGGCCTGGTTTGTAATGGGTACCTTGGGTATTTACACCTAATACCAGGTCAAGTTATCCTTTATTAGTGAAATGTAGTAGTGTTCTAGCAGCTTAGGCTGATAGATGTAGCTATAGCAAAGCAGCTTAGGCTGAACTAGGAGACATGCAAAGCTCATGCAATACCACTTATAGTTACACAGTACATATACACAAGTAAAGACAATACTCTATGTTACCAAAAATAAAGGTATTTATTTGGGTGACACAGTACCAAAAATATCTTAGAGGCAATACTCTTGCTGGAGGTAAGTATTATACACAATATATACACTAGACACCAAAATTAGACAAGTAAATATTCATAGAACAATGCAAACAATAGGAAATGTTATAGAATGCAATGGGAGAAAATGGGTCTAGGGGCAACACAAACCATATACTAAGAAAGTGGAATGTGAATCACTAATTCCCTCCTAGACAAGTGTAGTGTGTGCAGAATTGTTCGGAAAGTAAGAATACAGTAAAGGTAAGTAAATTATCCTGCCCCAGAGCCCAGAAAAGCAGGAGTAAAGTACTGTAAGTTTACTTATGACACACTACACCTCGTTTTGGGGATTTTGCAGCAGCCAACCAAGTCTGCAAAGAACAACTGCTGGATTATTGGACCTGACGACCTGCAAAGGAAGGGGACCAAGTCCAGAAGTCGAAAGAAGTTCCAGGTAGGACAGGAGCCCCTGCCAACCTAGAAGAGGGTGCAAAAGCAGATTACATTGTTAGTTGAAAACGGTAGAATTGCACCCTAGGAAGATGCCAGCGGGTTCCTGCATGATGCAAAACATGTCACATGGTGTTAAGAGCGTTGTAGATGAGATTTTGTGTTGGAAGGCGCCAACAAGCCTTGGCTACGACAAAAGTGCATTTTGCATCAAAATGGCACTGGATGGAACCAGGAGGGACCTGGGTGCCTCAACTCTGCGTAAGGAGGAAGAGGGGGCTCTCAGCACTTTACAGAGCCCTCAGGATGCCAGCCAGCACCCCCAGAAGTCACAGGATCCAAGTTTAAAGGAGGTGGAAAATGCGGTTGATGTAGCACAACAAAAGAAGGTCCCACGCCGCCGGAGAACAACTCAGTGAGTTGTGCGTCACAGGATGGAGTGCTGGGGACCTGGGCCAGGCTGTGCACAAAGAAATTTCACATAGAGTGCACATAGGCCGCAGGAGGCAAAGAAGACATAGTACATAGGGGTACCATCGCTCTTGGGTAAGGCATGGTCTTACCTCCTCCAAATTGCGTCAGCAGGACCTCAGGACAGTCTATGTCGATAACGTGTACCCTCTGTGTCCTTAGGAGCACGCTAGTTGCTGTGAGAGGGGTCCCAGGGTACCGGTAGTCGTCTTGGAAGGTGCCTGCTTGGAGCAGGGGAGTGACTCTGTCACTCCACTGGAGATTTCTTCGGTCCTTCTTGTGCAGGATGAAGGCAGGGAGTCCTCAGACCGTGCATACCATGGAAATTGTTGCAGTTTATGACTTGGAGCTGAGGTTGCTGAAGAAAAGTGTCTCTTGTAGACACTTTGTTGCAGTTACAGCATTTCCTGGAGCAGGCTGTGGTTGATCTGAGGTCAGAAGAGTCTGAAGTTGTTGCAGAGGATTCCTGAAGGAATCTTGCAAGCAGAATCTAAAGAGAACCCACAGGAGAGACCCTAAATAGCCCTGAGAGGGGGATTGGCTACCTTATCAGGAGGGGTATCTGACATCACCTGCTGGCATTGGCCACTCAGAGCCCTCCAGAGTGCCCCCACACCTTGCAAAGCAAGATGACTGAAGTCTGGGACACACTGGAGGAGCTCTGGGCACCACCCCTGGGGTGGTGATGGACAGAGGAGTGGTCATTTCCCTTTCCTTTGTCCAGTTTCCTGCCAGAGCAGGAGAGAAGGGGTCCCTGAACCGGTGTAGACTGATTTATGCAAGGAGGGCACCATCTGTGCCGTTCAAAGCATTTCCAGAGGATGGGGAGGCTACCCCTCTCCAGCTGGTAACACCTATTTCCAAAGAGGAAATGCTTTGTTCTGCCTTCCTGGGAAAGGGCTGCCCAGACCCCAGGAGGCCAGAACCTTGTCTGTAAAGTGGCAGCAGCTGTAGCTGCAATGCAAGCCTCAGAGAGCTGGTTTGGCAGTACTGGGGGTCCATAGTGGAGCCCCCAGGATGCGTGGAATTGGCTCCGCAATACCAGATTTGAAATGGGGGACAATTCCTTGATCTTAGACATGTTACATGGCCATATTCAGAGTTACCATTGTAAAGCTACATATAGGTATGGACCTATATGTAGTGCAAACGTGTAATGGTGTCCCCGCACACACAAAGTCTGGGAAAATGGCCCTGAACTATGTGGGGGCACTTTTGCTAGTGCAAGGGTCCCCTTACACTTAGTAACTTTGCATCTAACCTTCAACAAGTGAAGGTTAGACATATAGGTGATTTATAAGTTACTTAAGTGCAGTGAAAATGGCTGTGAAATAGTGTGTGCACTATTTCACGCAGGCTGCAATGGCAGTCCTGTGTAAGGGTATGTCTGAGCTCTCTATGGGTGGCAAAAGAAATGCTACAGCCCATATGGATCTCCTGGAACCCCAATGCCCTGGGTAACTAGGTACCATATACTAGGGACTTATAAGGGGGATCCACTGTGCCAATTGAAATTGGTAAATTAAGTCACTTGCCTACAGTGACAAATTTAAAAGCAGGGAGAGCATAAGCACTGAGGTTCTGATTAGCAGAGCCTCAGTGACACAGTTAGGCACTATACAGGCATATACATTTAGCCACAAACTATGAGCACTGGGGTCCTGGCTAGCAGGATCCCATTGAGGCAGGCAAAACACACTGACATATAGGTTTTTATCTATGAGCACTGGGGTCCTAGCTAGCAGGATCCCAGTGACACAGTAAAAACACACTGACACACACTCAGAAACAAGCAAAAAAGTGGGATAACCGTGCTAGAAAGAGGCTACTTTCTCACACTAACCCCCGCTAGGTTCAGTTAGGTCTCAAAAATGGAACCCCAGTTCAACCCTTGGTAGCTTTGCAATGGTCAACAAGGCTCAACTTAGGAGACAAAGGCCCTCATTACAAGTTTGGCAGTTTTTGGGCAACACCACCATGCGAAATGGCGACGCCATACCGGCAGCAGTGGTGGCATAATGACCACCGAATTACCTGTCACAAAACACAAACTGCTCAAATACATACACAAAACCAACAAAGCCAGGCCAACCAAAAGGCGAAAGAGTGACTGATCAATCACACACCCCGCCACTCTGACACCATTCCGACCATCATATTATGAATCAACCGCCAGCACTGCGGAAAATGCATGGCGGACACCGTAGGTGGTTCGCACTGTGATGGAACAAAAAGGCACAGCAGAAAGTAGCCAATGCCACATTGGCTAGTTCAAATATCCCACTCCTGATAACCATACACGCACCACACACAACTGACCATGCCACCTTATAGCCCCCCAACAAGCCGTCGTGACAAATATGAGCAGCCACAGCTACACTCAAGACTAAACACACCCCAAACACAGCAAACAAATATCACACAGCACATATTGCACAAATCAAAAACACAGCTCACCAGCACACACAGCTAAAAACACCCCCACATCACCACACATCCTGTACTGCACCTCACACTCACAACACATACCCACCCCACAACATGTCACACCAGAAACACCCACGGTTCACTGAAAATGAGTTGCAGGCCATGGTTCACGAGATCATCAGAGTAGAGCCACAGCTCATGGGAGTCCCGGTACAACAAACATCTGTAACCAATAAGATAGAGTTATGGCAGAGAATCGTCAACAAGGTCAACACAGTTGGTGGAATGACCTCAGGGGGGAGGTACATTCCATGGTGTCCAGGCAGAGGATTGCCAGTAACAAGACCGGCGGTGGGCCCCCATCTCCTCCCCTACAGTTGACAACCTGGGAGTAGAAGGTCCTGGACATCATGTATCCTGAGGGCCTGACTGGCATCAGGGAAGGGTTAACACTGGTAAGTCAACAATACCCCCCAAGTAACAACCACCCATGCCAGCATGCCGCCCCACCACTCTCCAACCCACAGTCCCAAACACTCCACGCCACTCCTATGCATGCCACACCACCCCACTCCCACCATCCCTACTCACACACCCCAAATGCATGGATTTCAATCACAATGTGAAGAACCACAGCTCCCACAATCCAATCCTAACCAATGTCTGTAGTGCTGCAGCTGTCATTGCTATCACTGGGAAGCAAGTCGAGCCACTGCATGCATCTCACAGGGACACAACAACAACAGTCACACAACTAACATCTACCGTATCCATTGACAGGTACCCTTGCCACTGACACCCTGCAGAGGATGTCAAGCTCAGACAGCTCTCCCCAGGATGAAAGGGGCCACTGGACAGTTCACCAATGGTGCACCCACACTGGACACATTGGAAGACCCTACCCATGTGGCAACAAGACCACAGCCAGACCCTGAACCACAAACCTGTGACCCAGGGACCCATCAATCAGAGGTGTGCCCCATAGTACAGTGGCCAGAGTCAAGGGCACCCATCCCAGACAATGACGGCCCTGCTGATACTGGGAGTGGGCACACTGTGCCAGGGACACAGTCACAGGGGGCCAGGGGTAGTGGGAGGGGAACTGTGGCCCAAGGGCCGAGACAGCCACAACAACTGACTGCCCAGGAGGGCCAAAACCAAGTCCTGGGTGCATACCAGCACACCCAGGACACAATAGCCCAGATCCTCTCAACCGTGGAACAGACACAGTGGCTGCAGGGCAATACCATCAGCAGGCCATGCAACAGTGACAGGCCCACAATACCAACATAGCCTCCATATTAGGGGTGTTCAAGGACCTGACCACTGTCATGCGTGAGACCACCACACACCAGCAGGCCCGACCACTGGCCACATCCCATCACAGCCTTCCACGTCAGCGGCAGCCATTAGCATGGAGGCCCCGTCACAGGACTCACAGGGCACCAGCCCCCCTATCCCTGTAGCTAAGGAACCCCCATACAAGCGAGGACGTCCAAGTAGACTTCCAGCTGGGTATGATGCCCAGACCATGACCACCGCCAGGAAGTGACCATCACCTGAATATATTCCCTTGTGTGTGACTGTGACACCCTGTTGACTGTCCATTTCGCATATCTCCATCTACCAATGGCCAGCAGACTGGACCTGGACTACCTACAGCTGGCCTTACCATTCTGATGATCTCCGCCGCCATGACCCCACACATTACCCCTAACACTTGTACATCCCAAATAAACAACAATTGAGCACAGTCCCTGGCTACGTGTTTACTTGCCATGAATATGTATGGAACTGCCAATATGTGTACAAGTGGCAACCCATTGCCCAGCACAATCATGGGAGGTTGCCAGAGGGGGAAGCAAAATGCTGGGAGGTCAATAGTAGAGCAGGCAGTGGCTGGAGATATGTGGCAATGGAAGCAAATGCCCAGACGGGGATCCCAGAACACCACAACATTGTCCTGAAAGGAGAGCAAGACAGGGACAACATTGACTGTAGGAGTCACAGATGCGAACTCCACACAAATGCACTGTAGGAACAGGTAACCAGGGCAGATATGCCAGTCAGGTCCACAAACAAATAGCCAGTATCAACACACATATATAACACGTACCAATCGAATGGTCTCACCCACACAGCACCCAGCACTATACCTGGCCCCATACCCATTGCCACCAACAACAATGTTGCACTGCCACCCAGTGTCGACTCCCAGGATGGATGCTTGAACTGGCAACTCAGGGAACATTCTACATACACGATGATGGCACCAGTGAACCAGCAGAACATCTGCCTGACCTGTACACTATGTCTACCTCAGTCAAGGGCACATGTGACCCCTCCCCTCAACCCATCCAGAGTCAGAGGTGCAGCCAATACCGTTAGTGGTCACAGAAAACAGGTGGCATCAGGGACAAGGCAGACAGTTGAAGAGGACACATACAACACAGTTTCCACATATCTGCATCTCAGCCGAAATAATGTTGAATCAGCTCCGCCCTGGAGTCAGCTGCATCCTCATCATCCTCCTCTTCATCACTACCTATGTCTCCTTCATCAGCCACTAGCATAGCTACCCCCTCCTTTGCATCCAGCAATGGGATGTGACGTCTCAGGGCCAAATTGTGCAGCATGCAGCAGGCCACAATGATCTGGCACACCTTCTGTGGGTTGTAGAGCAGGGCACCCCCAAGCACATGCAAACAGAGGAACCTGGCCTTCAGCAGGCTGAAGCATTTCTCAATTACCTGTCTGGTATGACTGTGGGCTTCACTGTAACGGTCCTCTGCAGCTGAGGTCAGAAGCGTCATGGGTGTCAGGAGCCAGGGCAGGTTGGGATAGCCAGAGTCACCTATGTGCATAGTGGGAAGAGGAATGTCAAGACCGGGAGGGCAATAGGGCAGGACACAAGGGTGCAGTGGTCTGAGGGGCACACATGTGCAGGGGTACATTCCTATGAGCCATGCCCGGTCCCTCTGGAGTGATTCCATCATGTGTGGGACGCTGCTGTTCCGCAGGAAGTAGGAATGATGCACAGAGCCTAGGTACTTGGCTGTCATCTCGGAGATTTACTGGTACGCGAGACACACCACCTGCCCAATGACCGAATTAAAGTTTTTGCGCTTTCTGTACATCTGTTCATTCCTCCTGGGTGGCACCAGGGCAATGTGGGTGTCATAAATGGCCCTAATCACAGCCTTGTTAGTGTTGATAGTGGGTAAATCTGCACGTCGGGGAACCCGATGTAGCTGCCCATATGTTTTATCAGGGCACACAGTACATCACTCAGGACGTTGCTGAACATGGGCTTCAACATCCCACTTGCAAGACCAACTGTGACCTGGAAGGAACCTGAGGCAAGGTAGTGGAGGAATCATAACACCTGCACTGTGGGAGGGATGGCATTGGGATTGCGAATAGCAGGCAACAGATTCAGCTTCAACTGGGCCACTAGTTCCATTATGGTCACACGGTTCAGGCGATAGGTCTGGATGATGTGACATTCCTCCAGGGTGGCAAGTTCTGCTAGGTGCCTATACAAAGGTGCATTCCTCATCCTCAACCGTCCATCGTACCTGGGAACAGGAGAAAGTTGGTTTAAGGACATGCACCATAGACTGTGACAATGGTGTTGATGTGGCCACAGGCCAGCATATGTCATCAGTTAGACCTGGCCCTTTTGGCAGGTTCATCCCCAGACTTTTTGCGTTCTTCTTCATATCTTTTCTGACCTCCCTCTTTTGGCTCTAGGACTGAGAGCACTTTATCACTGCTGATCAGTGCTTAAGTGCAGGTGCTCTCCCTCCTGAAGTTGGTATGATTGGCTTATACCTAATTGGCAGATTTAATTTACCTGTAAATCCCTTGTACAGAGGTATCTCTACACCCAGGGCCTGTACTTTTGATGCTATTAGTTGTCCTGCAGCGCTGCTTCAGCAGAAAGACCACTGCATAAATCTCCTGGGTCAGTTTTCTGAACTCTTCTCTACTGTGCCAGGCACCACTTCTTGGTGTGAGAACACTATAGATACTGGAGACAGCTTGCCTGTCAAAAGGAAGATCTACAGGCAGCCTGACTATGTCAGAGACTGCATAAAGCAAGAGGTACAGAAAATGCTTGAACTGGGAGTGGTTGAGCACTCTGAAAGTCCATGGGCCTCTCCTGTGGTACTTGTACCAAAACCTCATTCCAAGGATGGAAAGAAGGAAATGCGGTTTTGTGTAGACTATAGAGGTCTCAACCAGGTAACCAAAACTGAGGCTCACCCTATACCCAGGGCAGATGAGCTAATAGATACACTGGCATCTGCCAAGTATCTAAGCACTTTTGATTTGACTGCAGGGTATTGGCAGATCAAGTTATCAGAAGATGCAAAAGCAAAAACTTCATTTTCAACCATTGGAGGCCATTACCAATTCACAGTAATGACTTTTGGATTGAAAAATGCACCTGCCACTGGTGAATACAGTCCTGCAAGGGCTGGAAGCTTTTAGTGCAGCATATCTAGATGATATAGCTGTCTTTAGCTCCAGCTGGGATGATCACCTGGTCCACCTATGGAAAGTTTTGGAGGCCCTGCAGCAGGCAGGCCTCACTATCAAGGCTTCAAAGTGCCAGATAGGGCAGGGGAAAGTGGTTTATCTGGGACACCTGGTAGGTGGAGAACAGATTGCACCACTTCAGGGGAAAATCCAAACTATTATAGATTGGGTTCCCCCTACAACTCAGACCCAGGTGAGAGCCTTCTTAGGCCTCACTGGGTATTACAGGAGAATCATAAAGAACTATGGCTCCATTGCAGCCCCTCTTAATGACCTCACATCTAAGAAAATGCCTAAAAAGGTATTGTGGACAGCTAGCTGTCAGAAAGCTTTTGAGGAGCTGAAGCAGGCCATGTGCTCTGCACCTGTCCTGAAAAGCCCCTGTTACTCCTAAAAATTCATTGTCCAAACTGATGCATCTGAATTAGGGGTAGGGGCGGTCTTACCACAACTTAATTCTGAGGGCCAGGATCAAGATGTTGCTTTTATCAGCAGGAGGTTGACCCCTAGAGAAAAGCGTTGGTCTGCCATTGAGAGGGAGGTCTTTGCTGTGGTCTGGGCACTGAAGAAGTTGAGGCCATACCTGTTGTTCAGACAGACCACAAACCTCTACTTTGGCTAAAACAAATGAAAGGTGAAAACCCTAAATTATTGAGGTGGTCCATATCCCTACAGGGAATGGATTATACAGTGGAACATAGACCTGGGAGTACCCACTCCGATGCAGATGGACTCTCCAGATATTTCCACTTAGACAATGAAGACTCATCAGGTCATGGCTAGTCTTATTGTCCTTCGTTTGGGGGGGGTTGTGTAGGAAAGTACCATCTTGCCTGGCATGTTACCCCCATATTTTACTGTATATATGTTGTTTTAGTTGTATGTGTCACTGGGACCCTGCCAGCCAGGGCCCCAGCGCTCATAAGTGTGCCCTGTATGTGTTATCTATGTTATGACTAACTGTCTCACTGAGGCTTTGCTAATCAGAACCGCAGTGGTTATGCTCTCTCATTTCTTTCCAAATTGTCACTAACAGGCTAGTGACCAATTTTACCAATTTACATTGGCATACTGGAACACACTTATAATTCCCTAGTATATGGTACTGAGGTACCCAGGGTATTGGGGTTCCAGGAGACCCCTATGAGCTGCAGCATTTCTTTTGCCACCCATAGGGAGCTCTGACAATTCTTACACAGGCCTGCCACTGCAGCCTGAGTGAAATAACGTCCACGTTATTTCACAGCCATTTTACACTGCACTTAAGTAACTTATAAGTCACCTATATGTCTAACCTTTACCTGGTAAAGGTTGGGTGCTAAGTTACTTAGTGTGTGGGCACCCTGGCACTAGCCAAGGTGCCCCCACATTGTTCAGGGCCAATTCCCCGGACTTTGTGAGGGCGGGGACACCATTACACGCGTGCACTATACATAGGTCACTACCTATGTATAGCTTCACAATGGTAACTCCGAATATGGCCATGTAACATGTCTAAGATGGTGGAATTGCCCCACCAATGCCATCCTGGTATTGGGGAGACAATCCCATGATTCCCCGGGTCTCTAGCTCAGACTTGGGTACTGCCAAACTGCCTTTCCCGGGGTTTCACTGCAGCTGCTGCTGCTGCTGCCAACCGCTCAGACAGGGTTCTGCCCTCCTGGGGTCTAGCCAGGCTTGGCCCAGGAAGGCAGAACAAAGGACTTCCTCAGAGAGAGGGTGTTACACCCTCTCCCTTTGGAATAAGGTGTCAGGGCTGAGGAGGAGTAGCCTCCTCCAGCCTCTGGAAATGCTTTGATGGGCACAATTGGTGTCCATCTCTGCATAAGCCAGTCTACACCGGTTCAGGGATCCCTCAGCCCTGCTCTGGCGCGAAACTGGACAAAGGAAAGGGGAGTGACCACTCCCCTGACCTGCACCTCCCCCGGGAGGTGCCCAGTGCTCCTCCAGTGGGCTCCAGACCTCGGCCATCTTGGAAACAGAGGTGCTGCTGGCACACTGGACTACTCTGAGTGGCCAGGGCCAGCAGGTGACGTCAGAGACACCTTCTGATAGGCTCCTTCAGGTGTTGCTAGCCTATCCTCTGTCCTAGGTAGCCAAACCTCCTTTTCTGGCTATTTAGGGTCTCTGCTTTGGGGAATATCTTAGATAAGGAATGCAAGAGCTCATCCGAGTTCCTCTGCATCTCTCTCTTCACCTTCTGCCAAGGAATCGACTGCTGACCGTGCTGGAAGCCTGCAGAACTGCAACAAAGTAGCAAAGACGACTACTGCGACACTGTAACGCTGATCCTGCCGCCTTCTCGACTGTTTTCCTGGTGGTGCATGCTGTGGGGGTAGTCTGCCTCCTCTCTGCACTAGAAGCTCCGAAGAAATCTCCTGTGGGTCGACGGAGTCTTCCCCCTCCAACCGCAGGCACCAAAGAACTGCATCACCAGTCCTCTGGGTCTCCTCTCAGCACGACGAGCGAGGTCCCTTGAACTCAGCAACTCTGTCCAAGTGACTCCCACAGTCCAGTGACTCTTCAGTCCAAGTTTGGTGGAGGTAAGTCCTTGCCTCCCCACGCCAGACTGCATTGCTGGGAACCGCGTGTTTTGCAGCTAATCCGGCTCCTGTGCACTCACCGAGGATTTCCTTAGTGCACAGCCAAGCCTGGGTCCCCGGCACTCTAACCTGCATTGCACAACATCCTGAGTTGTCCTCCGGCGGCGTGGGACTCTCTTGTGCAACTTCGGGTGAGCACTGATTCACTCCACTTTGTAGTGCCTGTTCCAGCACTTCTGCAGGTGCTGCTTGCTTCTGAGTGGGCTCTTTCTCTTGCTGGACGCCCCCTCTGTACCCTCACGCAATTGGTGACATCCTGGTCCCTTCTGGGCCACAGCAGCATCCAAAAACCCTAACCGCGACCCTTGCAGCTAGCAAGGCTTATTTGCAGTCTTTCTGCGGGAAAACACTTCTGCACGACTCTTCACGATGTGGGACATCCATCCTCCAAAGGGAAAGTTTCTAGCCCTTGTCGTTCATGCAGAATCCTCAGCTTCTACCATCCAGTGGCAGCTTCTTTGCATCCGCAGCTGGCATTTCCTGGGCATCTGCCCACTACCGACTTGATCGTGACTTTTGGACTTGGTCCCCTTGTTCCACAGGTACTCTCGTCTGGAAATCCATTGTTGTTGCATTGCTGGTGTTGGTCTTTCCTGCAGAATTCCCCTATCACGACTTCTGTGCTCTTTGGGGAACTTAGGTGCACTTTGCACCCACTTTTCAGGGTCTTGGGGTGGGCTATTTTTCTAACCCTCACTATTTTCTTACAGTCCCAGCGACCCTCTATGAGGTCACATAGGTTTGGGGTCCATTCGTGGTACGCATTCCACTTCTAGAGTATATGGTTTGTGTTGCCCCTATCCCTATGTGCCCCCATTGCATTCATTTGTGACTATACATTGTTTGCACTGTTTTCTATTGCTATTACTGCATATTTTGGTATTGTGTACATATATCTTGTGTATATTTGCTATCCTCATACTGAGGGTACTCACTGAGATACTTTTGGCATATTGTCATAAAAATAAAGTACCTTTATTTTTAGGATATCTGTGTATTTTGTTTTCTTATGATATTGTGCAAGTGACACTAGTGGTACTGTAGGAGCTTCACTCGTCTCCTAGTTCAGCCTAAGCTGCTCTGCTAAGCTACCTTTTCTATCAGCCTAAGCTGCTAGACACCCCTCTACACTAATAAGGGATACCTGGGACTGGTGTAAGGTGTAAGTACCCCTTGGTACTCACTACAAGCCAGTCCAGCCTCCCACACTCACCAATTACCTGCATCTTAGTTGGAAGCACCTAAAGAACCTCTGCAGGGCTTGAAAATTGTTCCTGGGCCTCAATCAACAAAAGTAAAAATCTAGGAGTTGCTTGCTGAGTTCAATAAGGCCCAGGCACTCCAGGAAAACCATGATGACTGTCAAGAGGATGACATAGGGCGTGATTATGAGTTTGGCAATCAGATGAGCTGACCGCCAAACTCGTGGGGGGTGGCGTCCTCCGAATTCTATTACAATGTTCCCGCTGAGCTGACCGACGGAAACATAGAATTATGTGTTCTTGCCAGGCTGACCAGTGGGAACAGTGCTAAAATACTGGTCTCAGATCTTTTAAGGGAGCAGAGGCCAATATTGTAGCACACCAGCACCATCATAATGTGCACTGTCTGCAAAGCAAAGGTGAAATACAACATCTTCAACACAATTCAGTATGTACTAACTATAGGATTCCATACCAAAAGCCATCAAATCATATCCACAATTGCAAAAGTAAGATTGTTGAAGTTGCATTACAATGTTGATATATGTCTGAACCTAACAATTTACACATGATGTTGCCAAAAATAGTTCAGATTGTACCAATTACCAAGACGCAGTGGCCCATTTAGCATGCCCACAACATACTGGAATAGGAAATTGCTGTGTAACCACTTACCATCCAAAAAACATGTACATGGTACTAATATTCTGAGGTCTCACATCAATTATATAGGTTGCACTAGGAGTATAGTTACACCACCATGGCTTAGTACATGCAGGATGTCCATTCTGGGGAAACATCACATGTGCCAATGTATAGTCCTCACCTACTATTGGAAAGTGGATTATTGGTAAGGGCAGGTGAGTACCTACACTTAGCGATAGGCCACTGTCCGTAGGAGGCTGGCCTGGTTTGTAATGGGTACCTTGGGTATTTACACCTAATACCAGGTCAAGTTATCCTTTATTAGTGAAATGTAGTAGTGTTCTAGCAGCTTAGGCTGATAGATGTAGCTATAGCAAAGCAGCTTAGGCTGAACTAGGAGACATGCAAAGCTCATGCAATACCACTTATAGTTACACAGTACATATACACAAGTAAAGACAATACTCAGTGTTACCAAAAATAAAGGTATTTATTTGGGTGACACAGTACCAAAAATATCTTAGAGGCAATACTCTTGCTGGAGGTAAGTATTATACACAATATATACACTAGACACCAAAATTAGACAAGTAAATATTCATAGAACAATGCAAACAATAGGAAATGTTATAGAATGCAATGGGAGAAAATGGGTCTAGGGGCAACACAAACCATATACTAAGAAAGTGGAATGTGAATCACTAATTCCCTCCTAGACAAGTGTAGTGTGTGCAGAATTGTTGGGAAAGTAAGAATACAGTAAAGGTAAGTAAATTAACCTGCCCCAGAGCCCAGAAAAGCAGGAGTAAAGTACTGTAAGTTTACTTATGACACACTACACCTCGTTTTGGGGATTTTGCAGCAGCCAACCAAGTCTGCAAAGAACAACTGCTGGATTATTGGACCTAACGACCTGCAAAGGAAGGGGACCAAGTCTAGAAGTCGAAAGAAGTTCCAGGGAGGACAGGAGCCCCTGCCAACCCAGAAGAGGGTGCAAAAGAAGATTACATTGTTAGTTGAAAACGGTAGAATTGCACCCTAGGAAGATGCCAGCGGGTTCCTGCATGATGCAAAACATGTCACATGGTGTTAAGAGCGTTGTAGATGAGATTTTGTGTTGGAAGGCGCCAACAAGCCTTGGCTACGACAAAAGTGCATTTTGCATCAAAATGGCACTGGATGGAACCAGGAGGGACCTGGGTGCCTCAACTCTGCGTAAGGAGGAAGAGGGGGCTCTCAGCACTTTACAGAGCCCTCAGGATGCCAGCCAGCACCCCCAGAAGTCACAGGATCCAAGTTTAAAGGAGGTGGAAAATGCGGTTGATGTAGCACAACAAAAGAAGGTCCCACGCTGCCGGAGAACAACTCAGTGAGTTGTGCATCACAGGATGGAGTGCTGGGGACCTGGGCCAGGCTGTGCACAAAGAAATTTCACATAGAGTGCACATAGGCCGCAGGAGGCAAAGAAGACACAGTACATAGGGGTACCATCGCTCTTGGGTAAGGCATGGTCTTACCTCCTCCAAATTGCGTCAGCAGGACCTCAGGACAGTCTATGTCGATAACGTCCACCCTCTGTGTCTTTAGGAGCACGCTAGTTGCTGTGAGAGGGGTCCCAGGGTACCGGTAGTCGTCTTGGAAGGTGCCTGCTTGGAGCAGGGGAGTGACTCTGTCACTCCACTGGAGATTTCTTCGGTCCTTCTTGTGCAGGATGAAGGCAGGGAGTCCTCAGACCGTGCACACCATGGAAATTGTTGCAGTTTATGACTTGGAGCTGAGGTTGCTGAAGAAAAGTGTCTCTTGTAGACACTTTGTTGCAGTTACAGCATTTCCTGGAGCAGGCTGTGGTTGATCTGAGGTCAGAAGAGTCTGAAGTTGTTGCAGAGGATTCCTGAAGGAATCTTGCAAGCAGAATCTAAAGAGAACCCACAGGAGAGACCCTAAATAGCCCTGAGAGGGGGATTGGCTACCTTATCAGGAGGGGTATCTGACATCACCTGCTGGCATTGGCCACTCAGAGCCCTCCAGAGTTCCCCCACACCTTGCAAAGCAAGATGACTGAAGTCTGGGACACACTGGAGGAGCTCTGGGCACCACCCCTGGGGTGGTGATGGACAGAGGAGTGGTCATTTCCCTTTCCTTTGTCCAGTTTCCTGCCAGAGCAGGGGAGAAGGGGTCCCTGAACCGGTGTAGACTGATTTATGCAAGGAGGGCACCATCTGTGCCGTTCAAAGCATTTCCAGAGGATGGGGAGGCTACCCCTCTCCAGCTGGTAACACCTATTTCCAAAGAGGAAATGCTTTGTTCTGCCTTCCTGGGAAAGGGCTGCCCAGACCCCAGGAGGCCAGAACCTTGTCTGTAAAGTGGCAGCAGCTGTAGCTGCAATGCAAGCCTCAGAGAGCTGGTTTGGCAGTAATGGGGGTCCATAGTGGAGCCCCCAGGATGCGTGGAATTGGCGCCGCAATACCAGATTTGAAATGGGGGACAATTCCTTGATCTTAGACATGTTACATGGCCATATTCAGAGTTACCATTGTAAAGCTACATATAGGTATGGACCTATATGTAGTGCAAACGTGTAATGATGTCCCCGCACACACAAAGTCTGGGAAAATGGCCCTGAACTATGTGGGGGCACTTTTGCTAGTGCAAGGGTCCCCTTACACTTAGTAACTTTGCATCTAACCTTCAACAAGTGAAGGTTAGACATATAGGTGATTTATAAGTTACTTAAGTGCAGTGAAAATGGCTGTGAAATAGTGTGTGCACTATTTCACGCAGGCTGCAATGGCAGTCCTGTGTAAGGGTATGTCTGAGCTCTCTATGGGTGGCAAAAGAAATGCTACAGCCCATATGGATCTCCTGGAACCCCAGTGCCCTGGGTAACTAGGTACCATATACTAGGGACTTATAAGGGGGATCCAGTGTGCCAATTGAAATTGGTAAATTAAGTCACATGCCTACAGTGACAAATGTAAAAGCAGAGAGAGCATAAGCACTGAGGTTCTGATTAGCAGAGCCTCAGTGACACAGTTAGGCACTATACAGGCATATACATTTAGCCACAAACTATGAGCACTGGGGTCCTGGCTAGCAGGATCCCAGTGAGGCAGGCAAAACACACTGACATATAGGTTTTTATCTATGAGCACTGGGGTCCTAGCTAGCAGGATCCCAGTGACACAGTAAAAACACACTGACACACACTCAGAAACAAGCAAAAAAGTGGGATAACCGTGCTAGAAAGAGGCTACTTTCTCACACTAACCCCCGCTAGGTTCAGTTAGGTCTCAAAAATGGAACCCCAGTTCAACCCTTGGTAGCTTTGCAATGGTCAACAAGGCTCAACTTAGGAGACAAAGGCCCTCATTACAAGTTTGGCAGTTTTTGGGCAACACCACCATGCGAAATGGCGCCACCATACCGGCAGCAGTGGTGGCATAATGACCACCGAATTACCTGTCACAAAACACAAACTGCTCAAATACATACACAAAACCAACAAAGCCAGGCCAACCAAAAGGCGAAAGAGTGACTGATCAATCACACACCCCGCCACTCTGACACCATTCCGACCATCATATTATGAATCAACCGCCAGCACTGCGGAAAATGCATGGCGGACACCGTAGGTGGTTCGCACTGTGATGGAACAAAAAGGCACAGCAGAAAGTAGCCAATGCCACATTGACTAGTTCAAATATCCCACTCCTGATAACCATACACGCACCACACACAACTGACCATGCCACCTTATAGCCCCCCAACAAGCCGTCGTGACAAATATGAGCAGCCACAGCTACACTCAAGACTAAACACACCCCAAACACAGCAAACAAATATCACACAGCACATATTGCACAAATCAAAAACACAGCTCACCAGCACACACAGCTAAAAACACCCCCACATCACCACACATCCTGTACTGCACCTCACACTCACAACACATACCCACCCCACAACATGTCACACCAGAAAC
Source organism: Pleurodeles waltl (assembly GCF_031143425.1). Taxonomy (NCBI): domain Eukaryota; kingdom Metazoa; phylum Chordata; class Amphibia; order Caudata; family Salamandridae; genus Pleurodeles; species Pleurodeles waltl. The sequence goes on from NC_090438.1 coordinate 407,931,239, forward strand.
ACCCACGGTTCACTGAAAATGAGTTGCAGGCCATGGTTCACGAGATCATCAGAGTAGAGCCACAGCTCATGGGAGTCCCGGTACAACAAACATCTGTAACCAATAAGATAGAGTTATGGCAGAGAATCGTCAACAAGGTCAACACAGTTGGTGGAATGACCTCAGGGGGGAGGTACATTCCATGGTGTCCAGGCAGAGGATTGCCAGTAACAAGACCGGCGGTGGGCCCCCATCTCCTCCCCTACAGTTGACAACCTGGGAGTAGAAGGTCCTGGACATCATGTATCCTGAGGGCCTGACTGGCATCAGGGAAGGTTTAACACTGGTAAGTCAACAATACCCCCCAAGTAACAACCACCCATGCCAGCATGCCGCCCCACCACTCTCCAACCCACAGTCCCAAACACTCCACGCCACTCCTATGCATGCCACACCACCCCACTCCCACCATCCCTACTCACACACCCCAAATGCATGGATTTCAATCACAATGTGAAGAACCACAGCTCCCACAATCCAATCCTAACCAATGTCTGTAGTGCTGCAGCTGTCATTGCTATCACTGGGAAGCAAGTCGAGCCACTGCATGCATCTCACAGGGACACAACAACAACAGTCACACAACTAACATCTACCGTATCCATTGACAGGTACCCTTGCCACTGACACCCTGCAGAGGATGCCAAGCTCAGACAGCTCTCCCCAGGATGAAAGGGGCCACTGGACAGTTCACCAATGGTGCACCCACCCTGGACACATTGGAAGACCCTACCCATGTGGCAACAAGACCACAGCCAGACCCTGAATCACAAACCTGTGACCCAGGGACCCATCAATCAGAGGTGTGCCCCATAGTACAGTGGCCAGAGTCAAGGGCACCCATCCCAGACAATGACAGCCCTGCTGATACTGGGAGTGGGCACACTGTGCCAGGGACACAGTCACAGGGGGCCAGGGGTAGTGGGAGGGGAACTGTGGCCCAAGGGCCGAGACAGCCACAACAACTGACTGCCCAGGAGGGCCAAAACCAAGTCCTGGGTGCATACCAGCACACCCAGGACACAATAGCCCAGATCCTCTCAACCGTGGAACAGACACAGTGGCTGCAGGGCAATACCATCAGCAGGCCATGCAACAGTGACAGGCCCACAATACCAACATAGCCTCCATATTAGGGGTGTTCAAGGACCTGACCACTGTCATGCGTGAGACCACCACACACCAGCAGGCCCGACCACTGGCCACATCCCATCACAGCCTTCCACGTCAGCGGCAGCCATTAGCATGGAGGCCCCGTCACAGGACTCACAGGGCACCAGCCCCCCTATCCCTGTAGCTAAGGAACCCCCATACAAGCGAGGACGTCCAAGTAGACTTCCAGCTGGGTATGATGCCCAGACCATGACCACCGCCAGGAAGTGACCATCACCTGAATATATTCCCTTGTGTGTGACTGTGACACCCTGTTGACTGTCCATTCCCATATCTCCATCTACCAATGGCCAGCAGACTGGACCTGGACTACCTACAGCTGGCCTTACCATTCTGATGATCTCCGCCGCCATGACCCCACACATTACCCCTAACACTTGTACATCCCAAATAAACAACAATTGAGCACAGTCCCTGGCTACGTGTTTACTTGCCATGAGTATGTATGGAACTGCCAATATGTGTACAAGTGGCAACCCATTGCCCAGCACAATCATGGGAGGTTGCCAGAGGGGGAAGCAAAATGCTGGGAGGTCAATAGTAGAGCAGGCAGTGGCTGGAGATATGTGGCAATGGAAGCAAATGCCCAGACGGGGATCCCAGAACACCACAACATTGTCCTGAAAGGAGAGCAAGACAGGGACAACATTGACTGTAGGAGTCACAGATGCGAACTCCACACAAATGCACTGTAGGAACAGGTAACCAGGGCAGATATGCCAGTCAGGTCCACAAACAAATAGCCAGTATCAACACACATATATAACACGTACCAATCGAATGGTCTCACCCACACAGCACCCAGCACTATACCTGGCCCCATACCCATTGCCACCAACAACAATGTTGCACTGCCACCCAGTGTCGACTCCCAGGATGGATGCTTGAACTGGCAACTCAGGGAACATTCTACATACACGATGATGGCACCAGTGAACCAGCAGAACATCTGCCTGACCTGTACACTATGTCTACCTCAGTCAAGGGCACATGTGACCCCTCCCCTCAACCCATCCAGAGTCAGAGGTGCAGCCAATACCGTTAGTGGTCACAGAAAACAGGTGGCATCAGGGACAAGGCAGACAGTTGAAGAGGACACATACAACACAGTTTCCACATATCTGCATCTCAGCCGAAATAATGTTGAATCAGCTCCGCCCTGGAGTCAGCTGCATCCTCATCATCCTCCTCTTCATCACTACCTATGTCTCCTTCATCAGCCACTAGCATAGCTACCCCCTCCTTTGCATCCAGCAATGGGATGTGACGTCTCAGGGCCAAATTGTGCAGCATGCAGCAGGCCACAATGATCTGGCACACCTTCTGTGGGTTGTAGAGCAGGGCACCCCCAAGCACATGCAAACAGAGGAACCTGGCCTTCAGCAGGCTGAAGCAATTCTCAATTACCTGTCTGGTATGACTGTGGGCTTCACTGTAACGGTCCTCTGCAGCTGAGGTCAGAAGCGTCATGGGTGTCAGGAGCCAGGGCAGGTTGGGATAGCCAGAGTCACCTATGTGCATAGTGGGAAGAGGAATGTCAAGACCGGGAGGGCAATAGGGCAGGACACAAGGGTGCAGTGGTCTGAGGGGCACACATGTGCAGGGGTACATTCCTATGAGCCATGCCCGGTCCCTCTGGAGTGATTCCATCATGTGTGGGACGCTGCTGTTCCGCAGGAAGTAGGAATGATGCACAGAGCCTAGGTACTTGGCTGTCATCTCGGAGATTTACTGGTACGCGAGACACACCACCTGCCCAATGACCGAATTAAAGTTTTTGCGCTTTCTGTACATCTGTTCATTCCTCCTGGGTGGCACCAGGGCAATGTGGGTGTCATAAATGGCCCTAATCACAGCCTTGTTAGTGTTGATAGTGGGCAAATCTGCACGTCGGGGGAACCCGATGTAGCTGCCCATATGTTTTATCAGGGCACACAGTACATCACTCAGGACGTTGCTGAACATGGGCTTCAACATCCCACTTGCAAGACCAACTGTGACCTGGAAGGAACCTGAGGCAAGGTAGTGGAGGAATGATAACACCTGCACTGTGGGAGGGATGGCATTGGGATTGCGAATAGCAGGCAACAGATTCAGCTTCAACTGGGCCACTAGTTCCATCATGGTCACACGGTTCAGGCGATAGGTCTGGATGATGTGACATTCCTCCAGGGTGGCAAGTTCTGCTAGGTGCCTATACAAAGGTGCATTCCTCATCCTCAACCGTCCATCGTACCTGGGAACAGGAGCAAGTTGGTTTAAGGACATGCACCATAGACTGTGACAATGGTGTTGATGTGGCCACAGGCCAGCATATGTCATCAGTTAGACCTGGCCCTTTTGGCAGGTTCATCCCCAGACTTTTTGCGTTCTTCTTCATATCTTTTCTGACCTCTCTCTTTTGGCTCTAGGACTGAGAGCACTTTATCACTGCTGATCAGTGCTTAAGTGCAGGTGCTCTCCCTCCTGAAGTTGGTATGATTGGCTTATACCTAATTGGCAGATTTAATTTACCTGTAAATCCCTTGTACAGAGGTATCTCTACACCCAGGGCCTGTACTTTTGATGCTATTAGTGGTCCTGCAGCGCTGCTTCAGCAGAAAGACCACTGCATAAATCTCCTGGGTCAGTTTTCTGAACTCTTCTCTACTGTGCCAGGCACCACTTCTTGGTGTGAGCACACTATAGATACTGGAGACAGCTTGCCTGTCAAAAGTAAGATCTATAGGCAGCCTGACTATGTCAGAGACTGCATAAAGCAAGAGGTACAGAAAATGCTTGAACTGGGAGTGGTTGAGCACTCTGAAAGTCCATGGGCCTCTCCTGTGGTACTTGTACCAAAACCTCATTCCAAGGATGGAAAGAAGGAAATGCGGTTTTGTGTAGACTATAGAGGTCTCAACCAGGTAACCAAAACTGATGCTCACCCTATACCCAGGGCAGATGAGCTAATAGATACACTGGCATCTGCCAAGTATCTAAGCACTTTTGATTTGACTGCAGGGTATTGGCAGATCAAGTTATCAGAAGATGCAAAAGCAAAAACTGCATTTTCAACCATTGGAGGCCATTACCAATTCACAGTAATGTCTTTTGGATTGAAAAATGCACCTGCCACTGGTGAATACAGTCCTGCAAGGGCTGGAAGCTTTTAGTGCAGCATATCTAGATGATATAGCTGTCTTTAGCTCCAGCTGGGATGATCACCTGGTCCACCTATGGAAAGTTTTGGAGGCCCTGCAGCAGGCAGGCCTCACTATCAAGGCTTCAAAGTGCCAGATAGGGCAGGGGAAAGTGGTTTATCTGGGACACCTGGTAGGTGGAGAACAGATTGCACCACTTCAGGGGAAAATCCAAACTATTATAGATTGGGTTCCCCCTACAACTCAGACCCAGGTGAGAGCCTTCTTAGGCCTCACTGGGTATTACAGGAGAATCATAAAGAACTATGGCTCCATTGCAGCCCCTCTTAATGACCTCACATCTAAGAAAATGCCTAAAAAGGTATTGTGGACAGCTAGCTGTCAGAAAGCTTTTGAGGAGCTGAAGCAGGCCATGTGCTCTGCACCTGTCCTGAAAAGCCCCTGTTACTCCTAAAAATTCATTGTCCAAACTGATGCATCTGAATTAGGGGTAGGGGCGGTCTTACCACAACTTAATTCTGAGGGCCAGGATCAAGATGTTGCTTTTATCAGCAGGAGGTTGACCCCTAGAGAAAAGCGTTGGTCTGCCATTGAGAGGGAGGTCTTTGCTGTGGTCTGGGCACTGAAGAAGTTGAGGCCATACCTGTTGTTCAGACAGACCACAAACCTCTACTTTGGCTAAAACAAATGAAAGGTGAAAACCCTAAATTATTGAGGTGGTCCATATCCCTACAGGGAATGGATTATACAGTGGAACATAGACCTGGGAGTACCCACTCCAATGCAGATGGACTCTCCAGATATTTTCACTTAGACAATGAAGACTCATCAGGTCATGGCTAGTCTTATTGTCCTTCGTTTGGGGGGGGTTGTGTAGGAAAGTACCATCTTGCCTGGCATGTTACCCCCATATTTTACTGTATATATGTTGTTTTAGTTGTATGTGTCACTGGGACCCTGCCAGCCAGGGCCCCAGCGCTCATAAGTGTGCCCTGTATGTGTTACCTGTGTTATGACTAACTGTCTCACTGAGGCTTTGCTAATCAGAACCGCAGTGGTTATGCTCTCTCATTTCTTTCCAAATTGTCACTAACAGGCTAGTGACCAATTTTACCAATTTACATTGGCATACTGGAACACACTTATAATTCCCTAGTATATGGTACTGAGGTACCCAGGGTATTGGGGTTCCAGGAGACCCCTATGAGCTGCAGCATTTCTTTTGCCACCCATAGGGAGCTCTGACAATTCTTACACAGGCCTGCCACTGCAGCCTGAGTGAAATAACGTCCACGTTATTTCACAGCCATTTTACACTGCACTTAAGTAACTTATAAGTCACCTATATGTCTAACCTTTACCTGGTAAAGGTTGGGTGCTAAGTTACTTAGTGTGAGGGCACCCTGGCACTAGCCAAGGTGCCCCCACATTGTTCAGGGCCAATTCCCCGGACTTTGTGAGGGCGGGGACACCATTACACGCGTGCACTATACATAGGTCACTACCTATGTATAGCTTCACAATGGTAACTCCGAATATGGCCATGTAACATGTCTAAGATGGTGGAATTGCCCCACCAATGCCATCCTGGTATTGGGGAGACAATCCCATCATTCCCCGGGTCTCTAGCACAGACTCGGGTACTGCCAAACTGCCTTTCCCGGGGTTTCACTGCAGCTGCTGCTGCTGCTGCCAACCCCTCAGACAGGGTTCTGCCCTCCTGGGGTCTAGCCAGGCTTGGCCCAGGAAGGCAGAACAAAGGACTTCCTCAGAGAGAGGGTGTTACACCCTCTCCCTTTGGAATAAGGTGTCAGGGCTGGGGAGGAGTAGCCTCCTCCAGCCTCTGGAAATGCTTTGATGGGCACAGATGGTGCCCATCTCTGCATAAGCCAGTCTACACCGGTTCAGGGATCCCTCAGCCCTGCTCTGGCGCGAAACTGGACAAAGGAAAGGGGAGTGACCACTCCCCTGACCTGCACCTCCCCCGGGAGGTGCCCAGTGCTCCTCCAGTGGGCTCCAGACCTCGGCCATCTTGGAAACAGAGGTGCTGCTGGCACACTGGACTACTCTGAGTGGCCAGGGCCAGCAGGTGACGTCAGAGACACCTTCTGATAGGCTCCTTCAGGTGTTGCTAGCCTATCCTCTCTCCTAGGTAGCCAAACCTCCTTTTCTGGCTATTTAGGGTCTCTGCTTTGGGGAATATCTTAGATAAGGAATGCAAGAGCTCATCCGAGTTCCTCTGCATCTCTCTCTTCACCTTCTGCCAAGGAATCGACTGCTGACCGTGCTGGAAGCCTGCAGAACTGCAACAAAGTAGCAAAGACGACTACTGCGACACTGTAACGCTGATCCTGCCACCTTCTCGACTGTTTTCCTGGTGGTGCATGCTGTGGGGGTAGTCTGCCTCCTCTCTGCACTAGAAGCTCCGAAGAAATCTCCTGAGGGGCGACGGAGTCTTCCCCCTGCAACCGCAGGCACCAAAGAACTGCATCACCAGTCCTCTGGGTCTCCTCTCAGCACGACGAGCGAGGTCCCTTGAACTCAGCAACTCTGTCCAAGTGACTCCCACAGTCCAGTGACTCTTCAGTCCAAGTTTGGTGGAGGTAAGTCCTTGCCTCCCCACGCCAGACTGCATTGCTGAGAACCGCGTGTTTTGCAGCTAATCCGGCTCCTGTGCACTCACCGAGGATTTCCTTAGTGCACAGCCAAGCCTGGGTCCCTGGCACTCTAACCTGCATTGCACAACCTCCTGAGTTGTCCTCCGGCGGCGTGGGACTCTCTTGTGCAACTTCGGGTGAGCACTGATTCACTCCACTTTGTAGTGCCTGTTCCAGCACTTCTGCAGGTGCTGCTTGCTTCTGAGTGGGCTCTTTCTCTTGCTGGACGCCCCCTCTGTCCCCTCACGCAATTGGTGACATCCTGATCCCTTCTGGGCCACAGCAGCATCCAAAAACCCTAACCGCGACCCTTGCAGCTAGCAAGGCTTATTTGCGGTCTTTCTGCGGGAAAACACGTCTGCACGACTCTTCACGATGTGGGACATCCATCCTCCAAAGGGAAAGTTTCTAGCCCTTGTCGTTCATGCAGAATCCTCAGCTTCTACCATCCAGTGGCAGCTTCTTTGCATCCGCAGCTGGCATTTCCTGGGCATCTGCCCACTACCGACTTGATCGTGACTTTTGGACTTGGTCCCCTTGTTCCACAGGTACTCTCGTCTGGAAATCCATTGTTGTTGCATTGCTGGTGTTGGTCTTTCCTGCAGAATTCCCCTATCACGACTTCTGTGCTCTTTGGGGAACTTAGGTGCACTTTGCACCCACTTTTCAGGGTCTTGGGGTGGGCTATTTTTCTAACCCTCACTATTTTCTTACAGTCCCAGCGACCCTCTACAAGGTCACATAGGTTTGGGGTCCATTCGTGGTACGCATTCCACTTCTAGAGTATATGGTTTGTGTTGCCCCTATCCCTATGTGCCCCCATTGCATTCTATTGTGACTATACATTGTTTGCACTGTTTTCTATTGCTATTACTGCATATTTTGGTATTGTGTACATATATCTTGTGAATATTTGCTATCCTCATACTGAGGGTACTCACTGAGATACTTTTGGCATATTGTCATAAAAATAAAGTACCTTTATTTTTAGGATATCTGTGTATTTTGTTTTCTTATGATATTGTGCAAGTGACACTAGTGGTACTGTAGGAGCTTCACTCGTCTCCTAGTTCAGCCTAAGCTGCTCTGCTAAGCTACCTTTTCTATCAGCCTAAGCTACTAGACACCCCTCTACACTAATAAGGGATACCTGGGACTGGTGCAAGGTGTAAGTACCCCTTGGTACTCACTACAAGCCAGTCCAGCCTCCCACACTCACCAATTACCTGCATCTTAGTTGGAAGCACCTAAAGAACCTCTGCAGGGCTTGAAAATTGTTCCTGGGCCTCAATCAACAAAAGTAAAAATCTAGGAGTTGCTTGCTGAGTTCAATAAGGCCCAGGCACTCCAGGAAAACCATGATGACTGTCAAGAGGATGACATAGGGCGTGATTATGAGTTTGGCAATCAGATGAGCTGACCGGCAAACTCGTGGGGGGTGGCGTCCTCCAAATTCTATTACAATGTTCCCGCTGAGCTGACCGACGGAAACATAGAATTATGTGTTCTTGCCAGGCTGACCAGTGGGAACAGTGCTAAAATACTGGTCTCAGATCTTTTAAGGGAGCAGAGGCCAATATTGTAGCACACCAGCACCATCATAATGTGCACTGTCTGCAAAGCAAAGGTGAAATACAACATCTTCAACACAATTCAGTATGTACTAACTATAGGATTCCATACCAAAAGCCATCAAATCATATCCACAATTGCAAAAGTAAGATTGTTGAAGTTGCATTACAATGTTGATATATGTCTGAACCTAACAATTTACACATGATGTTGCCAAAAATAGTTCAGATTGTACCAATTACCAAGACGCAGTGGCCCATTTAGCATGCCCACAACATACTGGAATAGGAATTTGCTGTGTAACCACTTACCATCCAAAAAACATGTACATGGTACTAATATTCTGAGGTCTCACATCAATTATATAGGTTGCACTAGGAGTATAGTTACACCACCATGGCTTAGTACATGCAGGATGTCCATTCTGGGGAAACATCACATGTGCCAATGTATAGTCCTCACCTACTATTGGAAAGTGGATTATTGGTAAGGGCAGGTGAGTACCTACACTTAGCGATAGGCCACTGTCCGTAGGAGGCTGGCCTGGTTTGTAATGGGTACCTTGGGTATTTACACCTAATACCAGGTCAAGTTATCCTTTATTAGTGAAATGTAGTAGTGTTCTAGCAGCTTAGGCTGATAGATGTAGCTATAGCAAAGCAGCTTAGGCTGAACTAGGAGACATGCAAAGCTCATGCAATACCACTTATAGTTACACAGTACATATACACAAGTAAAGACAATACTCAGTGTTACCAAAAATAAAGGTATTTATTTGGGTGACACAGTACCAAAAATATCTTAGAGGCAATACTCTTGCTGGAGGTAAGTATTATACACAATATATACACTAGACACCAAAATTAGACAAGTAAATATTCATAGAACAATGCAAACAATAGGAAATGTTATAGAATGCAATGGGAGAAAATGGGTCTAGGGGCAACACAAACCATATACTAAGAAAGTGGAATGTGAATCACTAATTCCCTCCTAGACAAGTGTAGTGTGTGCAGAATTGTTGGGAAAGTAAGAATACAGTAAAGGTAAGTAAATTAACCTGCCCCAGAGCCCAGAAAAGCAGGAGTAAAGTACTGTAAGTTTACTTATGACACACTACACCTCGTTTTGGGGATTTTGCAGCAGCCAACCAAGTCTGCAAAGAACAACTGCTGGATTATTGGACCTGACGACCTGCAAAGGAAGGGGACCAAGTCCAGAAGTCGAAAGAAGTTCCAGGTAGGACAGGAGCCCCTGCCAACCCAGAAGAGGGTGCAAAAGAAGATTACATTGTTAGTTGAAAACGGTAGAATTGCACCCTAGGAAGATGCCAGCGGGTTCCTGCATGATGCAAAACATGTCACATGGTGTTAAGAGCGTTGTAGATGAGATTTTGTGTTGGAAGGCGCCAACAAGCCTTGGCTATGACAAAAGTGCATTTTGCATCAAAATGGCACTGGATGGAACCAGGAGGGACCTGGGTGCCTCAACTCTGCGTAAGGAGGAAGAGGGGGCTCTCAGCACTTTACAGAGCCCTCAGGATGCCAGCCAGCACCCCCAGAAGTCACAGGATCCAAGTTTAAAGGAGGTGGAAAATGCGGTTGATGTAGCACAACAAAAGAAGGTCCCACGCCGCCGGAGAACAACTCAGTGAGTTGTGCATCACAGGATGGAGTGCTGGGGACCTGGGCCAGGCTGTGCACAAAGAAATTTCACATAGAGTGCACATAGGCCGCAGGAGGCAAAGAAGACACAGTACATAGGGGTACCATCGCTCTTGGGTAAGGCATGGTCTTACCTCCTCCAAATTGCGTCAGCAGGACCTCAGGACAGTCTATGTCGATAACGTCCACCCTCTGTGTCTTTAGGAGCACGCTAGTTGCTGTGAGAGGGGTCCCAGGGTACCGGTAGTCGTCTTGGAAGGTGCCTGCTTGGAGCAGGGGAGTGACTCTGTCACTCCACTGGAGATTTCTTCGGTCCTTCTTGTGCAGGATGAAGGCAGGGAGTCCTCAGACCGTGCACACCATGGAAATTGTTGCAGTTTATGACTTGGAGCTGAGGTTGCTGAAGAAAAGTGTCTCTTGTAGACACTTTGTTGCAGTTACAGCATTTCCTGGAGCAGGCTGTGGTTGATCTGAGGTCAGAAGAGTCTGAAGTTGTTGCAGAGGATTCCTGAAGGAATCTTGCAAGCAGAATCTAAAGAGAACCCACAGGAGAGACCCTAAATAGCCCTGAGAGGGGGATTGGCTACCTTATCAGGAGGGGTATCCGACATCACCTGCTGGCATTGGCCACTCAGAGCCCTTCAGAGTGCCCCCACACCTTGCAAAGCAAGATGACTGAAGTCTGGGACACACTGGAGGAGCTCTGGGCACCACCCCTGGGGTGGTGATGGACAGAGGAGTGGTCATTTCCCTTTCCTTTGTCCAGTTTCCTGCCAGAGCAGGGGAGAAGGGGTCCCTGAACCGGTGTAGACTGATTTATGCAAGGAGGGCACCATCTGTGCCGTTCAAAGCATTTCCAGAGGATGGGGAGGCTACCCCTCTCCAGCTGGTAACACCTATTTCCAAAGAGGAAATGCTTTGTTCTGCCTTCCTGGGAAAGGGCTGCCCAGACCCCAGGAGGCCAGAACCTTGTCTGTAAAGTGGCAGCAGCTGTAGCTGCAATGCAAGCCTCAGAGAGCTGGTTTGGCAGTAATGGGGGTCCATAGTGGAGCCCCCAGGATGCGTGGAATTGGCGCCGCAATACCAGATTTGAAATGGGGGACAATTCCTTGATCTTAGACATGTTGCATGGCCATATTCAGAGTTACCATTGTAAAGCTACATATAGGTATGGACCTATATGTAGTGCAAACGTGTAATGGTGTCCCCGCACACACAAAGTCTGGGAAAATGGCCCTGAACTATGTGGGGGCACTTTTGCTAGTGCAAGGGTCCCCTTACACTTAGTAACTTTGCATCTAACCTTCAACAAGTGAAGGTTAGACATATAGGTGATTTATAAGTTACTTAAGTGCAGTGAAAATGGCTGTGAAATAGTGTGTGCACTATTTCACGCAGGCTGCAATGGCAGTCCTGTGTAAGGGTATGTCTGAGCTCTCTATGGGTGGCAAAAGAAATGCTACAGCCCATATGGATCTCCTGGAACCCCAATGCCCTGGGTAACTAGGTACCATATACTAGGGACTTATAAGGGGGATCCAGTGTGCCAATTGAAATTGGTAAATTAAGTCACTTGCCTACAGTGACAAATTTAAAAGCAGAGAGAGCATAAGCACTGAGGTTCTGATTAGCAGAGCCTCAGTGACACAGTTAGGCACTATACAGGCATATACATTTAGCCACAAACTATGAGCACTGGGGTCCTGGCTAGCAGGATCCCAGTGAGGCAGGCAAAACACACTGACATATAGGTTTTTATCTATGAGCACTGGGGTCCTAGCTAGCAGGATCCCAGTGACACAGTAAAAACACACTGACACACACTCAGAAACAAGCAAAAAAGTGGGATAACCGTGCTAGAAAGAGACTACTTTCTCACACTAACCCCCGCTAGGTTCAGTTAGGTCTCAAAAATGGAACCCCAGTTCAACCCTTGGTAGCTTTGCAATGGTCAACAAGGCTCAACTTAGGAGACAAAGGCCCTCATTACAAGTTTGGCAGTTTTTGGGCAACACCACCATGCGAAATGGCGCCACCATACCGGCAGAAGTGGTGGCATAATGACCACCGAATTACCTGTCACAAAACACAAACTGCTCAAATACATACACAAAACCAACAAAGCCAGGCCAACCAAAAGGCGAAAGAGTGACTGATCAATCACACACCCCGCCACTCTGACACCATTCCGACCATCATATTATGAATCAACCGCCAGCACTGCGGAAAATGCATGGCGGACACCGTAGGTGGTTCGCACTGTGATGGAACAAAAAGGCACAGCAGAAAGTAGCCAATGCCACATTGGCTAGTTCAAATATCCCACTCCTGATAACCATACACGCACCACACACAACTGACCATGCCACCTTATAGCCCCCCAACAAGCCGTCGTGACAAATATGAGCAGCCACAGCTACACTCAAGACTAAACACACCCCAAACACAGCAAACAAATATCACACAGCACATATTGCACAAATCAAAAACACAGCTCACCAGCACACACAGCTAAAAACACCCCCACATCACCACACATCCTGTACTGCACCTCACACTCACAACACATACCCACCCCACAACATGTCACACCAGAAACACCCACGGTTCACTGAAAATGAGTTGCAGGCCATGGTTCACGAGATCATCAGAGTAGAGCCACAGCTCATGGGAGTCCCGGTACAACAAACATCTGTAACCAATAAGATAGAGTTATGGCAGAGAATCGTCAACAAGGTCAACACAGTTGGTGGAATGATCTCAGGGGGGAGGTACATTCCATGGTGTCCAGGCAGAGGATTGCCAGTAACAAGACCGGCGGTGGGCCCCCATCTCCTCCCCTACAGTTGACAACCTGGGAGTAGAAGGTCGTGGACATCATGTATCCTGAGGGCCTGACTGGCATCAGGGAAGGTTTAACACTGGTAAGTCAACAATACCCCCCAAGTAACAACCACCCATGCCAGCATGCCGCCCCACCACTCTCCAACCCACAGTCCCAAACACTCCACGCCACTCCTATGCATGCCACACCACCCCACTCCCACCATCCCTACTCATACACCCCAAATGCATGGATTTCAATCACAATGTGAAGAACCACAGCTCCCACAATCCAATCCTAACCAATGTCTGTAGTGCTGCAGCTGTCATTGCTGTCACTGGGAAGCAAGTCGAGCCACTGCATGCATCTCACAGGGACACAACAACAACAGTCACACAACTAACATCTACCGTATCCATTGACAGGTACCCTTGCCACTGACACCCTGCAGAGGATGCCAAGCTCAGACAGCTCTCCCCAGGATGAAAGGGGCCACTGGACAGTTCACCAATGGTGCACCCACCCTGGACACATTGGAAGACCCTACCCATGTGGCAACAAGACCACAGCCAGACCCTGAACCACAAACCTGTGACCCAGGGACCCATCAATCAGAGGTGTGCCCCATAGTACAGTGGCCAGAGTCAAGGGCACCCATCCCAGACAATGACGGCCCTGCTGATTCTGGGAGTGGGCACACTGTGCCAGGGACACAGTCACAGGGGGCCAGGGGTAGTGGGAGGGGAACTGTGGCCCAAGGGCCGAGACAGCCACAACAACTGACTGCCCAGGAGGGCCAAAACCAAGTCCTGGGTGCATACCAGCACACCCAGGACACAATAGCCCAGATCCTCTCAACCGTGGAACAGACACAGTGGCTGCAGGGCAATACCATCAGCAGGCCATGCAACAGTGACAGGCCCACAATACCAACATAGCCTCCATATTAGGGGTGTTCAAGGACCTGACCACTGTCATGCGTGAGACCACCACACACCAGCAGGCCCGACCACTGGCCACATCCCATCACAGCCTTCCACGTCAGCGGCAGCCATTAGCATGGAGGCCCCGTCACAGGACTCACAGGGCACCAGCCCCCCTATCCCTGTAGCTAAGGAACCCCCATACAAGCGAGGACGTCCAAGTAGACTTCCAGCTGGGTATGATGCCCAGACCATGACCACCGCCAGGAAGTGACCATCACCTGAATATATTCCCTTGTGTGTGACTGTGACACCCTGTTGACTGTCCATTCCCATATCTCCATCTACCAATGGCCAGCAGACTGGACCTGGACTACCTACAGCTGGCCTTACCATTCTGATGATCTCCGCCGCCATGACCCCACACATTACCCCTAACACTTGTACATCCCAAATAAACAACAATTGAGCACAGTCCCTGGCTACGTGTTTACTTGCCATGAATATGTATGGAACTGCCAATATGTGTACAAGTGGCAACCCATTGCCCAGCACAATCATGGGAGGTTGCCAGAGGGGGAAGCAAAATGCTGGGAGGTCAATAGTAGAGCAGGCAGTGGCTGGAGATATGTGGCAATGGAAGCAAATGCCCAGACGGGGATCCCAGAACACCACAACATTGTCCTGAAAGGAGAGCAAGACAGGGACAACATTGACTGTAGGAGTCACAGATGCGAACTCCACACAAATGCACTGTAGGAACAGGTAACCAGGGCAGATATGCCAGTCAGGTCCACAAACAAATAGCCAGTATCAACACACATATATAACACGTACCAATCGAATGGTCTCACCCACACAGCACCCAGCACTATACCTGGCCCCATACCCATTGCCACCAACAACAATGTTGCACTGCCACCCAGTGTCGACTCCCAGGATGGATGCTTGAACTGGCAACTCAGGGAACATTCTACATACACGATGATGGCACCAGTGAACCAGCAGAACATCTGCCTGACCTGTACACTATGTCTACCTCAGTCAAGGGCACATGTGACCCCTCCCCTCAACCCATCCAGAGTCAGAGGTGCAGCCAATACCGTTAGTGGTCACAGAAAACAGGTGGCATCAGGGACAAGGCAGACAGTTGAAGAGGACACATACAACACAGTTTCCACATATCTGCATCTCAGCCGAAATAATGTTGAATCAGCTCCGCCCTGGAGTCAGCTGCATCCTCATCATCCTCCTCTTCATCACTACCTATGTCTCCTTCATCAGCCACTAGCATAGCTACCCCCTCCTTTGCATCCAGCAATGGGATGTGACGTCTCAGGGCCAAATTGTGCAGCATGCAGCAGGCCACAATGATCTGGCACACCTTCTGTGGGTTGTAGAGCAGGGCACCCCCAAGCACATGCAAACAGAGGAACCTGGCCTTCAGCAGGCTGAAGCAATTCTCAATTACCTGTCTGGTATGACTGTGGGCTTCACTGTAACGGTCCTTTGCAGCTGAGGTCAGAAGCGTCATGGGTGTCAGGAGCCAGGGCAGGTTGGGATAGCCAGAGTCACCTATGTGCATAGTGGGAAGAGGAATGTCAAGACCGGGAGGGCAATAGGGCAGGACACAAGGGTGCAGTGGTCTGAGGGGCACACATGTGCAGGGGTACATTCCTATGAGCCATGCCCGGTCCCTCTGGAGTGATTCCATCATGTGTGGGACGCTGCTGTTCCGCAGGAAGTAGGAATGATGCACAGAGCCTAGGTACTTGGCTGTCATCTCGGAGATTTACTGGTACGCGAGACACACCACCTGCCCAATGACCGAATTAAAGTTTTTGCGCTTTCTGTACATCTGTTCATTCCTCCTGGGTGGCACCAGGGCAATGTGGGTGTCATAAATGGCCCTAATCACAGCCTTGTTAGTGTTGATAGTGGGCAAATCTGCACGTCGGGGGAACCCGATTTAGCTGCCCATATGTTTTATCAGGGCACACAGTACATCACTCAGGACGTTGCTGAACATGGGCTTCAACATCCCACTTGCAAGACCAACTGTGACCTGGAAGGAACCTGAGGCAAGGTAGTGGAGGAATGATAACACCTGCACTGTGGGAGGGATGGCATTGGGATTGCGAATAGCAGGCAACAGATTCAGCTTCAACTGGGCCACTAGTTCCATCATGGTCACACGGTTCAGGCGATAGGTCTGGATGATGTGACATTCCTCCAGGGTGGCAAGTTCTGCTAGGTGCCTATACAAAGGTGCATTCCTCATCCTCAACCGTCCATCGTACCTGGGAACAGGAGCAAGTTGGTTTAAGGACATGCACCATAGACTGTGACAATGGTGTTGATGTGGCCACAGGCCAGCATATGTCATCAGTTAGACCTGGCCCTTTTGGCAGGTTCATCCCCAGACTTTTTGCGTTCTTCTTCATATCTTTTCTGACCTCTCTCTTTTGGCTCTAGGACTGAGAGCACTTTATCACTGCTGATCAGTGCTTAAGTGCAGGTGCTCTCCCTCCTGAAGTTGGTATGATTGGCTTATACCTAATTGGCAGATTTAATTTACCTGTAAATCCCTTGTACAGAGGTATCTCTACACCCAGGGCCTGTACTTTTGATGCTATTAGTGGTCCTGCAGCGCTGCTTCAGCAGAAAGACCACTGCATAAATCTCCTGGGTCAGTTTTCTGAACTCTTCTCTACTGTGCCAGGCACCACTTCTTGGTGTGAGCACACTATAGATACTGGAGACAGCTTGCCTGTCAAAAGTAAGATCTATAGGCAGCCTGACTATGTCAGAGACTGCATAAAGCAAGAGGTACAGAAAATGCTTGAACTGGGAGTGGTTGAGCACTCTGAAAGTCCATGGGCCTCTCCTGTGGTACTTGTACCAAAACCTCATTCCAAGGATGGAAAGAAGGAAATGCGGTTTTGTGTAGACTATAGAGGTCTCAACCAGGTAACCAAAACTGATGCTCACCCTATACCCAGGGCAGATGAGCTAATAGATACACTGGCATCTGCCAAGTATCTAAGCACTTTTGATTTGACTGCAGGGTATTGGCAGATCAAGTTATCAGAAGATGCAAAAGCAAAAACTGTATTTTCAACCATTGGAGGCCATTACCAATTCACAGTAATGCCTTTTGGATTGAAAAATGCACCTGCCACTGGTGAATACAGTCCTGCAAGGGCTGGAAGCTTTTAGTGCAGCATATCTAGATGATATAGCTGTCTTTAGCTCCAGCTGGGATGATCACCTGGTCCACCTATGGAAAGTTTTGGAGGCCCTGCAGCAGGCAGGCCTCACTATCAAGGCTTCAAAGTGCCAGATAGGGCGGGGGAAAGTGGTTTATCTGGGACACCTGGTAGGTGGAGAACAGATTGCACCACTTCAGGGGAAAATCCAAACTATTATAGATTGGGTTCCCCCTACAACTCAGACCCAGGTGAGAGCCTTCTTAGGCCTCACTGGGTATTACAGGAGAATCATAAAGAACTATGGCTCCATTGCAGCCCCTCTTAATGACCTCACATCTAAGAAAATGCCTAAAAAGGTATTGTGGACAGCTAGCTGTCAGAAAGCTTTTGAGGAGCTGAAGCAGGCCATGTGCTCTGCACCTGTCCTGAAAAGCCCCTGTTACTCCTAACAATTCATTGTCCAAACTGATGCATCTGAATTAGGGGTAGGGGCGGTCTTACCACAACTTAATTCTGAGGGCCAGGATCAAGATGTTGCTTTTATCAGCAGGAGGTTGACCCCTAGAGAAAAGCGTTGGTCTGCCATTGAGAGGGAGGTCTTTGCTGTGGTCTGGGCACTGAAGAAGTTGAGGCCATACCTGTTGTTCAGACAGACCACAAACCTCTACTTTGGCTAAAACAAATGAAAGGTGAAAACCCTAAATTATTGAGGTGGTCCATATCCCTACAGGGAATGGATTATACAGTGGAACATAGACCTGGGAGTACCCACTCCAATGCAGATGGACTCTCCAGATATTTCCACTTAGACAATGAAGACTCATCAGGTCATGGCTAGTCTTATTGTCCTTCGTTTGGGGGGGGTTGTGTAGGAAAGTACCATCTTGCCTGGCATGTTACCCCCATATTTTACTGTATATATGTTGTTTTAGTTGTATGTGTCACTGGGACCCTGCCAGCCAGGGCCCCAGCGCTCATAAGTGTGCCCTGTATGTGTTACCTGTGTTATGACTAACTGTCTCACTGAGGCTTTGCTAATCAGAACCGCAGTGGTTATGCTCTCTCATTTCTTTCCAAATTGTCACTAACAGGCTAGTGACCAATTTTACCAATTTACATTGGCATACTGGAACACACTTATAATTCCCTAGTATATGGTACTGAGGTACCCAGGCTATTGGGGTTCCAGGAGACCCCTATGGGCTGCAGCATTTCTTTTGCCACCCATAGGGAGCTCTGACAATTCTTACACAGGCCTGCCACTGCAGCCTGAGTGAAATAACGTCCACGTTATTTCACAGCCATTTTACACTGCACTTAAGTAACTTATAAGTCACCTATATGTCTAACCTTTACCTGGTAAAGGTTGGGTGCTAAGTTACTTAGTTTGTGGGCACCCTGGCACTAGCCAAGGTGCCCCCACATTGTTCAGGGCCAATTCCCCGGACTTTGTGAGGGCGGGGACACCATTACACGCGTGCACTATACATAGGTCACTACCTATGTCTAGCTTCACAATGGTAACTCCGAATATGGCCATGAAACATGTCTACGATCATGGAATTGCCCCACCAATGCCATCCTGGTATTGGGGAGACAATCCCATGATTCCCCGGGTCTCTAGCACAGACTCGGGTACTGCCAAACTGCCTTTCCCGGGGTTTCACTGCAGCTGCTGCTGCCAACCCCTCAGACAGGGTTCTGCCCTCCTGGGGTCTAGCCAGGCTTGGCCCAGGAAGGCAGAACAAAGGACTTCCTCAGAGAGAGGGTGTTACACCCTCTCCCTTTGGAATAAGGTGTCAGGGCTGGGGAGGAGTAGCCTCCTCCAGCCTCTGGAAATGCTTTGATGGGCACAGATGGTGCCCATCTCTGCATAAGCCAGTCTACACCGGTTCAGGGATCCCTCAGCCCTGCTCTGGCGCGAAACTGGACAAAGGAAAGGGGAGTGACCACTCCCCTGACCTGCACCTCCCCCGGGAGGTGCCCAGTGCTCCTCCAGTGGGCTCCAGACCTCGGCCATCTTGGAAACAGAGGTGCTGCTGGCACACTGGACTACTCTGAGTGGCCAGGGCCAGCAGGTGACGTCAGAGACACCTTCTGATAGGCTCCTTCAGGTGTTGCTAGCCTATCCTCTCTCCTAGGTAGCCAAACCTCCTTTTCTGGCTATTTAGGGTCTCTGCTTTGGGGAATATCTTAGATAAGGAATGCAAGAGCTCATCCGAGTTCCTCTGCATCTCTCTCTTCACCTTCTGCCAAGGAATCGACTGCTGACCATGCTGGAAGCCTGCAGAACTGCAACAAAGTAGCAAAGACGACTACTGCGACACTGTAACGCTGATCCTGCCGCCTTCTCGACTGTTTTCCTGGTGGTGCATGCTGTGGGGGTAGTCTGCCTCCTCTCTGCACTAGAAGCTCCGAAGAAATCTCCTGTGGGTCGACGGAGTCTTCCCCCTGCAACCGCAGGCACCAAAGAACTGCATCACCAGTCCTCTGGGTCTCCTCTCAGCACGACGAGCGAGGTCCCTTGAACTCAGCAACTCTGTCCAAGTGACTCGCACAGTCCAGTGACTCTTCAGTCCAAGTTTGGTGGAGGTAAGTCCTTGCCTCCCCACGCCAGACTGCATTGCTGGGAACCGTGTGTTTTGCAGCTAATCCGGCTCCTGTGCACTCACCGAGGATTTCCTTAGTGCACAGCCAAGCCTGGGTCCCCGGCACTCTAACCTGCATTGCACAACCTCCTGAGTTGTCCTCCGGCGGCGTGGGACTCTCTTATGCAACTTCGGGTGAGCACTGATTCACTCCATTTTGTAGTGCCTGTTCCAGCACTTCTGCAGGGGCTGCTTGCTTCTGAGTGGGCTCTTTCTCTTGCTGGACGCCCCCTCTGTCCCCTCACACAATTGGTGACATCCTGGTCCCTTCTGGGCCACAGCAGCATCCAAAAACCCTAACTGCGACCCTTGCAGCTAGAAAGGCTTATTTGCGGTCTTTCTGCGGGAAAACACTTCTGCACGACTCTTCACGATGTGGGACATCCATCCTCCAAAGGGAAAGTTTCTAGCCCTTGTTGTTCATGCAGAATCCTCAGCTTCTACCATCCAGTGGCAGCTTCTTTGCATCCGCAGCTGGCATTTCCTGGGCATCTGCCCACTACCGACTTGATCGTGACTTTTGGACTTGGTCCCCTTGTTCCACAGGTACTCTCGTCTGGAAATCCATTGTTGTTGCATTGCTGGTGTTGGTCTTTCCTGCAGAATTCCCCTATCACGACTTCTGTGCTCTTTGGGGAACTTAGGTGCACTTTGCACCCACTTTTCAGGGTATTGGGGTGGGCTATTTTTCTAACCCTCACTATTTTCTTACAGTCCCAGCGACCCTCTACGAGGTCACATACGTTTGGGGTCCATTCGTGGTACGCATTCCACTTCTAGAGTATATAGTTTGTGTTGCCCCTATCCCTATGTGCCCCCATTGCATTCTATTGTGACTATACATTGTTTGCACTGTTTTCTATTGCTATTACTGCATATTTTGGTATTGTGTACATATATCTTGTGTATATTTGCTATCCTCATACTGGGGGTACTCACTGAGATACTTTTGGCATATTGTCATAAAAATAAAGTACCTTTATTTTTAGGATATCTGTGTATTTTGTTTTCTTATGATATTGTGCAAGTGACACTAGTGGTACTGTAGGAGCTTCACTCGTCTCCTAGTTCAGCCTAAGCTGCTCTGCTAAGCTACCTTTTCTATCAGCCTAAGCTGCTAGACACCCCTCTACACTAATAAGGGATACCTGGGACTGGTGCAAGGTGTAAGTACCCCTTGGTACTCACTACAAGCCAGTCCAGCCTCCCACACTCACCAATTACCTGCATCTTAGTTGGAAGCACCTAAAGAACCTCTGCAGGGCTTGAAAATTGTTCCTGGGCCTCAATCAACAAAAGTAAAAATCTAGGAGTTGCTTGCTGAGTTCAATAAGGCCCAGGCACTCCAGGAAAACCATGATGACTGTCAAGAGGATGACATAGGGCGGGATTATGAGTTTGGCAATCAGATGAGCTGACCGCCAAACTCGTGGGGGGTGGCGTCCTCCGAATTCTATTACAATGTTCCCGCTGAGCTGACCGACGGAAACATAGAATTACGTGTTCTTGCCAGGCTGACCAGTGGGAACAGTGCTAAAATACTGGTCTCAGATCTTTTAAGGGAGCAGAGGCCAATATTGTAGCACACCAGCACCATCATAATGTGCACTGTCTGCAAAGCAAAGGTGAAATACAACATCTTCAACACAATTCAGTATGTACTAACTATAGGATTCCATACCAAAAGCCATCAAATCATATACACAATTGCAAAAGTAAGATTGTTGAAGTTGCATTACAATGTTGATATATGTCTGAACCTAACAATTTACACATGATGTTGCCAAAAATAGTTCAGATTGTACCAATTACCAAGACGCAGTGGCCCATTTAGCATGCCCACAACATACTGGAATAGGAAATTGCTGTGTAACCACTTACCATCCAAAAAACATGTACATGGTACTAATATTCTGAGGTCTCACATCAATTATATAGGTTGCACTAGGAGTATAGTTACACCACCATGGCTTAGTACATGCAGGATGTCCATTCTGGGGAAACATCACATGTGCCAATGTATAGTCCTCACCTACTATTGGAAAGTGGATTATTGGTAAGGGCAGGTGAGTACCTACACTTAGCGATAGGCCACTGTCCGTAGGAGGCTGGCCTGGTTTGTAATGGGTACCTTGGGTATTTACACCTAATACCAGGTCAAGTTATCCTTTATTAGTGAAATGTAGTAGTGTTCTAGCAGCTTAGGCTGATAGATGTGGCTATAGCAAAGCAGCTTAGGCTGAACTAGGAGACATGCAAAGCTCATGCAATACCACTTATAGTTACACAGTACATATACACAAGTAAAGACAATACTCTATGTTACCAAAAATAAAGGTATTTATTTGGGTGACACAGTACCAAAAATATCTTAGAGGCAATACTCTTGCTGGAGGTAAGTATTATACACAATATATACACTAGACACCAAAATTAGACAAGTAAATATTCATAGAACAATGCAAACAATAGGAAATGTTATAGAATGCAATGGGAGAAAATGGGTCTAGGGGCAACACAAACCATATACTAAGAAAGTGGAATGTGAATCACTAATTCCCTCCTAGACAAGTGTAGTGTGTGCAGAATTGTTGGGAAAGTAAGAATACAGTAAAGGTAAGTAAATTAACCTGCCCCAGAGCCCAGAAAAGCAGGAGTAAAGTACTGTAAGTTTACTTATGACACACTACACCTCGTTTTGGGGATTTTGCAGCAGCCAACCAAGTCTGCAAAGAACAACTGCTGGATTATTGGACCTGACGACCTGCAAAGGAAGGGGACCAAGTCCAGAAGTCGAAAGAAGTTCCAGGTAGGACAGGAGCCCCTGCCAACCCAGAAGAGGGTGCAAAAGAAGATTACATTGTTAGTTGAAAACGGTAGAATTGCACCCTAGGAAGATGCCAGCGGGTTCCTGCATGATGCAAAACATGTCACATGGTGTTAAGAGCGTTGTAGATGAGATTTTGTGTTGGAAGGTGCCAACAAGCCTTGGCTACGACAAAAGTGCATTTTGCATCAAAATGGCACTGGATGGAACCAGGAGGGACCTGGGTGCCTCAACTCTGCGTAAGGAGGAAGAGGGGGCTCTCAGCACTTTACAGAGCCCTCAGGATGCCAGCCAGCACCCCCAGAAGTCACAGGATCCAAGTTTAAAGGAGGTGGAAAATGTGGTTGATGTAGCACAACAAAAGAAGGTCCCACGCCGCCGGAGAACAACTCAGTGAGTTGTGCGTCACAGGATGGAGTGCTGGGGACCTGGGCCAGGCTGTGCACAAAGAAATTTCACATAGAGTGCACATAGGCCGCAGGAGGCAAAGAAGACACAGTACATAGGGGTACCATCGCTCTTGGGTAAGGCATGGTCTTACCTCCTCCAAATTGCGTCAGCAGGACCTCAGGACAGTCTATGTCGATAACGTCCACCCTCTGTGTCCTTAGGAGCACGCTAGTTGCTGTGAGAGGGGTCCCAGGGTACCGGTAGTCGTCTTGGAAGGTGCCTGCTTGGAGCAGGGGAGTGACTCTGTCACTCCACTGGAGATTTCTTCGGTCCTTCTTGTGCAGGATGAAGGCAGGGAGTCCTCAGACCGTGCACACCATGGAAATTGTTGCAGTTTATGACTTGGAGCTGAGGTTGCTGAAGAAAAGTGTCTCTTGTAGACACTTTGTTGCAGTTACAGCATTTCCTGGAGCAGGCTGTGGTTGATCTGAGGTCAGAAGAGTCTGAAGTTGTTGCAGAGGATTCCTGAAGGAATCTTGCAAGCAGAATCTAAAGAGAACCCACAGGAGAGACCCTAAATAGCCCTGAGAGGGGGATTGGCTACCTTATCAGGAGGGGTATCTGACATCACCTGCTGGCATTGGCCACTCAGAGCCCTCCAGAGTGCCCCCACACCTTGCAAAGCAAGATGACTGAAGTCTGGGACACACTGGAGGAGCTCTGGGCACCACCCCTGGGGTGGTGATGGACAGAGGAGTGGTCATTTCCCTTTCCTTTGTCCAGTTTCCTGCCAGAGCAGGGGAGAAGGGGTCCCTGAACCGGTGTAGACTGATTTATGCAAGGAGGGCACCATCTGTGCCGTTCAAAGCATTTCCAGAGGATGGGGAGGCTACCCCTCTCCAGCTGGTAACACCTATTTCCAAAGAGGAAATGCTTTGTTCTGCCTTCCTGGGAAAGGGCTGCCCAGACCCCAGGAGGCCAGAACCTTGTCTGTAAAGTGGCAGCAGCTGTAGCTGCAATGCAAGCCTCAGAGAGCTGGTTTGGCAGTAATGGGGGTCCATAGTGGAGCCCCCAGGATGCGTGGAATTGGCTCCGCAATACCAGATTTGAAATGGGGGACAATTCCTTGATCTTAGACATGTTACATGGCCATATTCAGAGTTACCATTGTAAAGCTACATATAGGTATGGACCTATATGTAGTGCAAACGTGTAATGGTGTCCCCGCACACACAAAGTCTGGGAAAATGGCCCTGAACTATGTGGGGGCACTTTTGCTAGTGCAAGGGTCCCCTTACACTTAGTAACTTTGCATCTAACCTTCAACAAGTGAAGGTTAGACATATAGGTGATTTATAAGTTACTTAAGTGCAGTGAAAATGGCTGTGAAATAGTGTGTGCACTATTTCACGCAGGCTGCAATGGCAGTCCTGTGTAAGGGTATGTCTGAGCTCTCTATGGGTGTCAAAAGAAATGCTACAGCCCATATGGATCTCCTGGAACCCCAATGCCCTGGGTAACTAGGTACCATATACTAGGGACTTATAAGGGGGATCCAGTGTGCCAATTGAAATTGGTAAATTAAGTCACTTGCCTACAGTGACAAATTTAAAAGCAGAGAGAGCATAAGCACTGAGGTTCTGATTAGCAGAGCCTCAGTGACACAGTTAGGCACTATACAGGCATATACATTTAGCCACAAACTATGAGCACTGGGGTCCTGGCTAGCAGGATCCCAGTGAGGCAGGCAAAACACACTGACATATAGGTTTTTATCTATGAGCACTGGGGTCCTAGCTAGCAGGATCCCAGTGACACAGTAAAAACACAGACACACACTCAGAAACAAGCAAAAAAGTGGGATAACCGTGCTAGAAAGAGTCTACTTTCTCACACTAACCCCCGCTAGGTTCAGTTAGGTCTCAAAAATGGAACCCCAGTTCAACCCTTGGTAGCTTTGCAATGGTCAACAAGGCTCAACTTAGGAGACAAAGGCCCTCATTACAAGTTTGGCAGTTTTTGGGCAACACCACCATGCGAAATGGCGCCACCATACCGGCAGCAGTGGTGGCATAATGACCACCGAATTACCTGTCACAAAACACAAACTGCTCAAATACATACACAAAACCAACAAAGCCAGGCCAACCAAAAGGCGAAAGAGTGACTGATCAATCACACACCCCGCCACTCTGACACCATTCCGACCATCATATTATGAATCAACCGCCAGCACTGCGGAAAATGCATGGCGGACACCGTAGGTGGTTCGCACTGTGATGGAACAAAAAGGCACAGCAGAAAGTAGCCAATGCCACATTGGCTAGTTCAAATATCCCACTCCTGATAACCATACACGCACCACACACAACTGACCATGCCACCTTATAGCCCCCCAACAAGCCGTCGTGTAAAATATGAGCAGCCACAGCTACACTCAAGACTAAACACACCCCAAACACAGCAAACAAATATCACACAGCACATATTGCACAAATCAAAAACACAGCTCACCAGCACACACAGCTAAAAACACCCCCACATCACCACACATCCTGTACTGCACCTCACACTCACAACACATACCCACCCCACAACATGTCACACCAGAAACCCCCACGGTTCACTGAAAATGAGTTGCCGGCCATGGTTCACGAGATCATCAGAGTAGAGCCACAGCTCATGGGAGTCCCGGTACAACAAACATCTGTAACCAATAAGATAGAGTTATGGCAGAGAATCGTCAACAAGGTCAACACAGTTGGTGGAATGACCTCAGGGGGGAGGTACATTCCATGGTGTCCAGGCAGAGGATTGCCAGTAACAAGACCGGTGGTGGGCCCCCATCTCCTCCCCTACAGTTGACAACCTGGGGGTAGAAGGTCCTGGACATCATGTATCCTGAGGGCCTGACTGGCATCAGGGAAGGGTTAACACTGGTAAGTCAACAATACCCCCCAAGTAACAACCACCCATGCCAGCATGCCGCCCCACCACTCTCCAACCCACAGTCCCAAACACTCCACGCCACTCCTATGCATGCCACACCACCCCACTCCCACCATCCCTACTCACACACCCCAAATGCATGGATTTCAATCACAATGTGAAGAACCACAGCTCCCACAATCCAATCCTAACCAATGTCTGTAGTGCTGCAGCTGTCATTGCTATCACTGGGAAGCAAGTCGAGCCACTGCATGCATCTCACAGGGACACAACAACAACAGTCACACAACTAACATCTACCGTATCCATTGACAGGTACCCTTGCCACTGACACCCTGCAGAGGATGCCAAGCTCAGACAGCTCTCCCCAGGATGAAAGGGGCCACTGGACAGTTCACCAATGGTGCACCCACCCTGGACACATTGGAAGACCCTACCCATGTGGCAACAAGACCACAGCCAGACCCTGAACCACAAACCTGTGACCCAGGGACCCATCAATCAGAGGTGTGCCCCATAGTACAGTGGCCAGAGTCAAGGGCACCCATCCCAGACAATGACGGCCCTGCTGATACTGGGAGTGGGCACACTGTGCCAGGGACACAGTCACAGGGGGCCAGGGGTAGTGGGAGGGGAACTGTGGCCCAAGGGCCGAGACAGCCACAACAACTGACTGCCCAGGAGGGCCAAAACCAAGTCCTGGGTGCATACCAGCACACCCAGGACACAATAGCCCAGATCCTCTCAACCGTGGAACAGACACAGTGGCTGCAGGGCAATACCATCAGCAGGCCATGCAACAGTGACAGGCCCACAATACCAACATAGCCTCCATATTAGGGGTGTTCAAGGACCTGACCACTGTCATGCGTGAGACCACCACACACCAGCAGGCCCGACCACTGGCCACATCCCATCACAGCCTTCCACGTCAGCGGCAGACATAAGCATGGAGGCCCCGTCACAGGACTCACAGGGCACCATCCCCCCTATCCCTGTAGCTAAGGAACCCCCATACAAGCGAGGACGTCCAAGTAGACTTCCAGCTGGGTATGATGCCCAGACCATGACCACCGCCAGGAAGTGACCATCACCTGAATATATTCCCTTGTGTGTGACTGTGACACCCTGTTGACTGTCCATTCCCATATCTCCATCTACCAATGGCCAGCAGACTGGACCTGGACTACCTACAGCTGGCCTTACCATTCTGATGATCTCCGCCGCCATGACCCCACACATTACCCCTAACACTTGTACATCCCAAATAAACAACAATTGAGCACAGTCCCTGGCTACGTGTTTACTTGCCATGAGTATGTATGGAACTGCCAATATGTGTACAAGTGGCAACCCATTGCCCAGCACAATCATGGGAGGTTGCCAGAGGGGGAAGCAAAATGCTGGGAGGTCAATAGTAGAGCAGGCAGTGGCTGGAGATATGTGGCAATGGAAGCAAATGCCCAGACGGGGATCCCAGAACACCACAACATTGTCCTGAAAGGAGAGCAAGACAGGGACAACATTGACTGTAGGAGTCACAGATGCGAACTCCACACAAATGCACTGTAGGAACAGGTAACCAGGGCAGATATGCCAGTCAGGTCCACAAACAAATAGCCAGTATCAACACACATATATAACACGTACCAATCGAATGGTCTCACCCACACAGCACCCAGCACTATACCTGGCCCCATACCCATTGCCACCAACAACAATGTTGCACTGCCACCCAGTGTCGACTCCCAGGATGGATGCTTGAACTGGCAACTCAGGGAACATTCTACATACACGATGATGGCACCAGTGAACCAGCAGAACATCTGCCTGACCTGTACACTATGTCTACCTCAGTCAAGGGCACATGTGACCCCTCCCCTCAACCCATCCAGAGTCAGAGGTGCAGCCAATACCGTTAGTGGTCACAGAAAACAGGTGGCATCAGGGACAAGGCAGACAGTTGAAGAGGACACATTCAACACAGTTTCCACATATCTGCATCTCAGCCGAAATAATGTTGAATCAGCTCCGCCCTGGAGTCAGCTGCATCCTCATCATCCTCCTCTTCATCACTACCTATGTCTCCTTCATCAGCCACTAGCATAGCTACCCCCTCCTTTGCATCCAGCAATGGGATGTGACGTCTCAGGGCCAAATTGTGCAGCATGCAGCAGGCCACAATGATCTGGCACACCTTCTGTGGGTTGTAGAGCAGGGCACCCCCAAGCACATGCTGTAGGAAAGTACCATCTTGCCTGGCATGTTACCCCCATTTTTCACTGTATATATGTTGTTTTAGTTGTATGTGTCACTGGGACCCTGGTAACCCAGGGCCCCAGTGCTCATAAGTGTGCCTGAATGTGTTACCTGTGTAGTGACTAACTGTCTCACTGAGGCTCTGCTAATCAGAACCTCAGTGGTTATGCTCTCTCATTTCTTTCCAAATTGTCACTGACAGGCTAGTGACCATTTTTACCAATTTACATTGGCTTACTGGAACACCCTTATAATTCCCTAGTATATGGTACTGAGGTACCCAGGGTATTGGGGTTCCAGGAGATCCCTATGGGCTGCAGCATTTCTTTTGCCACCCATAGGGAGCTCTGACAAATCTTACACAGGCCTGCCACTGCAGCCTGAGTGAAATAACGTCCACGTTATTTCACAGCCATTTTACACTGCACTTAAGTAACTTATAAGTCACCTATATGTCTAACCTTTACCTGGTAAAGGTTAGGTGCAAAGTTACTTAGTGTGAGGGCACCCTGGCACTAGCCAAGGTGCCCCCACATTGTTCAGAGCCAATTCACTGAACTTTGTGAGTGCGGGGACACCATTACACGCGTGCACTACATATAGGTCACTACCTATATGTAGCTTCACCATGGTAACTCCGAATATGGCCATGTAACATGTCTATGATCATGGAATTGCCCCCTCTATGCCATCCTGGCATTGTTGGTACAATTCCATGATCCCAGTGGTCTGTAGCACAGACCCTGGTACTGCCATACTGCCCTTCCTGGGGTTTCTCTGCAGCTGCTGCTGCTGCCAACCCCTCAGACAGGCAGCTGCCCTCCTGGGGTCCAGCCAGGCCTGGCCCAGGATGGCAGAACAAAGAACTTCCTCTGAGAGAGGGTGTGACACCCTCTCCCTTTGGAAAATGGTGTGAAGGCAGGGGAGGAGTAGCCTCCCCCAGCCTCTGGAAATGCTTTGTTGGGCACAGATGTGCCCAATTCTGCATAAGCCAGTCTACACCGGTTCAGGGACCCCTTAGCCCCTGCTCTGGCGCGAAACTGGACAAAGGAAAGGGGAGTGACCACTCCCCTGACCTGCACCTCCCCTGGGAGGTGTCCAGAGCTCCTCCAGTGTGCTCCAGACCTCTGCCATCTTGGAAACAGAGGTGCTGCTGGCACACTGGACTGCTCTGAGTGGCCAGTGCCACCAGGTGACGTCAGAGACTCCTTGTGATAGGCTCCTTCAGGTGTTAGTAGCCTTTCCTCTCTCCTAGGTAGCCAAACCCTCTTTTCTGGCTATTTAGGGTCTCTGTCTCTGGGGAAACTTTAGATAACGAATGTAAGAGCTCATCAGAGTTCCTCTGCATCTCTCTCTTCACCTTCTGCCAAGAAATCGACTGCTGACCGCGCTGGAAGCCTGCAAAACTGCAACAAAGTAGCTAAGACGACTACTGCAACATTGTAACGCCGCTCCTGCTGCCTTCTCGACTGTTTTTCTTGGTGTGCATCCTGTGGGGGTAGTCTGCCTCCTCTCTGCATCAGAAGCTGCGAAGAAATCTCCCGTGGGTCGACGGAATCTTCCCCCTGCTAAAGCAGGCACCAAAAAGCTGCATCACGGTCCCTTGTGTCTCCTCTCACGACGACGAGCGAGGTCCCACGAATCCAGCAAGACTGTCCAAGAGACCCCCACGGTCCAGTGACTCTTCAATCCAAGTTTGGTGGAGGTAAGTCCTTGCCTCCCCACGCCAGACTGCATTGTTGGTTTTCGCAACTTTTGCAACTTCTCCAGCTCCCGTGCACTTCCGGCGGAAATCCTTCGTGCACCCGGAAGCTGGGGTCCCCGGCACTCTAACCTGCATTGCACGACTTCCTAAGTTGTTCTCCGGCGACGTGGGACTCCTTTGTGTGACTTCAGGCGAGCACCATTTCACGCATCCTTGTAGTGCCTGTTTCTGGCACTTCTCCGGGTGCTATCTGCTGCTGTGAGGGCTCTTTGTCTTGCTCGACGACCCCTCTACCTCCTGGTCCAATTTGCACCGTCCTGGTCCATCCTGGGCCACAGCAGCGTCCAAAAACGCCAACCGCACGATTTGCAGCTAGCAAGGCTTGTTGGCGTCCATCCGGCGGGAAAACACTTCTGCACGACTCTCCAAGGCGTGATGGATCCATCCTCCAAAGGGGAAGTCTCTAGCCCTCGTCGTTTCTGCAGTATTCACAGTTCTTCAGCCTAGTAAGAGCTTCTTTGCACCAACAGTTGCCATTTCTTGGGCATCTGCCCATCTCCGACTTGCTTGTGACTTTTGGACTTGGTCCCCTTGTTCCACAGGTACCCTCAGTCAGGAATCCATCGTTGTTGCACTGCTGATTTGTGTTTTCCTTGCATTTTCCCTCTATCACGACTTCTGTGTCTTTAGGGGAACTTCAGTGCACTTTGCACTCACTTTTCAGGGTCTTGGGGTGGGGTATTTTTCTAACCCTTGCTATTTTCTAATAGTCCCAGCGACCCTCTACAAGGTCACATAGGTTTGGGGTCCATTTGTGATTCACATTCCACTTTTGGAGTATATGGTTTGTGTTGCCCCTATCCCTATGTGCTCCCATTGCATCCTATTGTAATTTTACACTGTATGCACTGTTTTCTAAGACTATACTGCTTATTTTTGGTATTGTGTATATATATCTTGTGTATATTTCCTATCCTCTCACTGAGGGTACACTCTAAGATACTTTGGCATATTGTCATAAAAATAAAGTACCTTTATTTTTAGTATAACTGTGTATTGTGTTTTCTTATGATATTGTGCATATGACACTAAGTGGTACTGTAGTAGCTTCACACGTCTCCTAGTTCAGCCTGAGCTGCTTTGCTAAGCTACCATTATCTATCAGCCTAAGCTGCTAGACACCCTATACACTAATAAGGGATAACTGGGCCTGGTGCAAGGTGCAAGTACACCTTGGTACTCACTACAAGCCAGTCCAGCCTCCTACATTGGTTGTGCAGCGGTGGGATAAGTGCTTTGAGACTACTTACCACTCTTGTCATTGTACTTTTCATAAGAGAAAAATATACAAAACAAGGTCAGTGTATATACACATAGCCAAAAAGTTTTGCATTTCCTCTTTTCACTCTTTTCTAAGTGCTGAAAAGTACTTCTAAACTTTCAAAAAGTTCTTAAAAGTTTAAAAAGTTTTTTTCTGTCTTTCCAAAAAGTTCTGAAAACTTTTTTCTCTTTGTCTATACTTTAACTCTCTCTAAAAAATGTCTGGCACAGGCCAAAAAGTTGAACTGTCCAAACTTGCATATGATCACCTTAGCTGGAAAGGAGCAAGGAGTCTCTGCATAGAGAGAGGTTTGAGTGTAGGGAAGAATCCTTCCTTAGAACTGTTAATTAATATGCTTAGAGTACAGGATAAGGCCATAAGTGCCCAATCTGTAGAAAAAGTAGCTAATGGTTCTCAATCTGATCCAGGGACTCCCCCAGGAAAAGGTTCAGGAAAGAAACTTCTCAGCCTGCCCATTACTAGACAGTCTAGCATAGTTGGTACAGAGGTTGAATCACATCATACTGATGATGTGCTCTCACATTATGCTGGTAGCCAAGCTGTTAGGGTGCCCTCTGTAAGGGACAGGTCTCCTTCTGTTCATTCCCATCATACCTCTGTATCTAGAAATGTCCCTCCCACCCACCCTGATGACAGATTGTTAGAAAGGGAGCTCAATAGATTGAGAGTGGAACAAACCAGACTGAAGCTCAAGAAGCAACAGCTGGATTTGGATAGACAGTCTTTAGAAATAGAAAGGGAAAGACAGAAGTTGGGTTTAGATACCCATGGTGGCAGCAGCAGTATTCCCCATAGTCATCCTGCAAAAGAGCATGATTCCAGGAATCTGCACAAGATAGTTCCCCCTTATAAGGAGGGGGGTGACATTAACAAGTGGTTTGCTGCACTTGAGAGGGCCTGTGCTGTACAGGATGTCCCTCAAAAGCAGTGGGCTGCTATCCTATGGCTATCATTTAGTGGAAAAGGTAGGGATAGGCTCCTTACAGTGAAAGAAAATGATGCCAATAATTTCCAAGTTCTTAAGAATGCACTCCTGGATGGTTATGGCTTAACCACTGAACAGTACAGGATAAAGTTCAGAGAGACCAAAAAGGAGTCTTCACAAGACTGGGTTGATTTCATTGACCAGGCAGTGAAGGCCTTGGAGGGGTGGTTACATGGCAGTAAAGTTACTGATTATGACAGCCTGTATAACTTAATCCTGAGAGAGCATATTCTTAATAATTGTGTGTCTGATTTGTTGCACCAGTACTTGGTGGACTCTGATCTGACCTCTCCCCAAGAATTGGGAAAGAAGGCAGACAAATGGGTCAGAACAAGAGTGAACAGAAAAGTTCATACAGGGGGTGACAAAGATGGCAACAAAAAGAAGGATGGTAAGTCTTCTGACAAGGGTGGGGACAAATCTAAAAATGAGTCTTCATCAGGCCCACAAAAACACTCTGGTGGGGGTGGTGGGCCCAAATCCTCCTTTAATCAGAACAAGGAAAAGAAACCATGGTGCTATTTATGTAAAATAAAAGGCCATTGGACAACAGATCCCAGTTGTCCAAAGAAAGAC
Source organism: Pleurodeles waltl (assembly GCF_031143425.1). NCBI lineage: Eukaryota > Metazoa > Chordata > Amphibia > Caudata > Salamandridae > Pleurodeles > Pleurodeles waltl. Next base: position 407,964,127 of record NC_090438.1, read on the forward strand.
ACCACAGCTCCTACCACTACAACCCCTACTGCTAAACCTAGTGTCCCTACTAATAGCAGTGGTGGTGGGAGCAAACCTACTAATAGCCAATCCAAGGGAGTAGCTGGGCTCACTTTTGGTAATTTAGTTGGGGTTGGTCTGATTAGGGAGACCACAGAGGCTACTTTAGTCTCTGAAGGGGCTATTGACTTAGCCACTTTGGTTGCTTGCCCCCATAACTTGGAGAAGTACAAGCAACTAACCCTAATAAATGGTGTTGAGGTCCAGGCCTACAGGGACACAGGTGCCAGTGTCACAATGGTGATTGAGAAACTGGTGCACCCTGAACAACACATACTTGGACACCAGTACCAAGTAACCGATGCTCACAACATAACACAAAGCCACCCCATGGCTGTTGTAAATCTCAACTGGGGGGGGGGTATCTGGTCCAAAGAAAGTTGTGGTAGCTTCAGATTTACCTGTAGACTGTCTATTAGGGAACGATTTGGAGACATCAGCTTGGTCAGATGTGGAGTTGGAGGCCCATGCAGCAATGCTGGGCATCCCAGGGCATATTTTTGCTTTGACAAGGGCTCAGGCCAAAAAGCAAAAAGGACAGGGAAGCTTGGATCCTGGAACAATGGACCAAGTGCTCCCTAAAGCTAGGGCTAGTAGAAGCAAACCACTTCCTACTATCCCTCCCTCTACAGTGGATTCTACTTCTGAGGAAGAAGAATTCCCTCCCTGTGCAGAACCTACACCAGATGAGCTGGAAGCAGACACTGCTGAGCTTTTGGGTGAAGGGGGGCCTGCCAGAGAGGAGCTGAGTGTGGCACAGCAAACCTGTCCCACATTAGAGGGTCTCAGACAGCAAGCTGTCAAACAGGCTAATGGGGATGTCAGTGACTCACACAGAGTTTACTGGGAGGACAACCTCTTGTACACTGAGAATAGGGATCCTAAACCTGGAGCTGCCAGGAGATTAGTGATCCCTCAGGAGTACAGAAAGTTCCTCCTAACACTGGCACATGACATTCCCTTAGCTGGGCACCTGGGTCAAATGAAAACTTGGGACAGATTGGTACCACTGTTTCATTGGCCTAGGATGTCTGAGGACACAAAATAATTTTGTAAGTCCTGTGAAACCTGTCAAGCCAGTGGCAAGACAGGTGGCACTCCAAAGGCACCCCTTATCCCACTGCCTGTGGTTGGGGTTCCCTTTGAAAGGGTAGGGGTTGACATAGTTGGCCCCCTTGACCCTCCTACTGCTTCAGGCAATAGGTTTATCTTGGTGGTAGTGGACCATGCCACAAGATATCCTGAAGCTATTCCTTTAAGGACCACTACAGCTCCTGCAGTGGCAAAGGCCCTCCTGGGAATATTTTCCAGGGTGGGCTTCCCAAAGGAAGTAGTATCAGACAGAGGAAGCAATTTCATGTCTGCATACTTAAAGGCCATGTGGAAGGAGTGTGGTGTAACTTACAAGTTCACAACACCCTATCATCCACAAACAAATGGACTGGTGGAGAGATTTAATAAAACTCTCAAAGGCATGATTATGGGACTCCCTGAAAAACTCCGCAGGAGATGGGATATCCTTCTACCATGCCTCCTTTTTGCCTACAGGGAGGTACCCCAGAAAGGAGTGGGCTTCAGCCCCTTTGAACTTCTTTTTGGACACCCTGTTAGGGGTCCACTCACACTTGTAAAGGAGGGTTGGGAACAACCTTTAAAAGCTCCTAAGCAGGATATTGTGGATTATGTACTTGGCCTCAGATCAAGGATGGCTGAGTACATGAAAAAGGCCAGTAAAAACCTTCAGGCCAGCCAAGAGCTCCAGAAGCAATGGCATGATCAGAAAGCTGTTTTGGTTCAGTACCAACCAGGGCAGAAAGTGTGGGTCTTGGAGCCTGTGGCCCCAAGAGCACTCCAAGATAAATGGAGTGGACCCCACACAATTGTTGAAAAGAAGGGTGAAGTCACCTACTTGGTTGACTTAGGCACTGCCAGGAGTCCCCTTAGGGTGCTCCATGTCAACCGCCTGAAAACCTACTATGACAGGGCTGATCTCACCCTGCTCATGGCAACAGATGAGGGACAGGAAGAAGACAGTGATCCTCTACCTGATCTCTTCTCTTCCACAGAACAAGATGCTCTTGTGGAAGGTGTAGTTTTGGCTGATTGTCTTACTGCTGAGCAGAAAGATAATTGCATAAATCTCCTAGGACAATTTTCAGAACTCTTCTCCATTGTGCCAGGCACCACTTCTTGGTGTGAGCACACTATAGATACTGGAGACAGTTTACCTGTCAAAAGTAAGATCTATAGGCAGCCTGACCATGTCAGGGACTGCATAAAGCAAGAAGTTCAGAAGATGTTGGAACTAGGAGTGGTTGAGCACTCTGACAGTCCATGGGCTTCTCCTGTGGTACTGGTACCAAAACCCAATTCTAAAGATGGAAAGAAGGAAATGAGGTTTTGTGTAGACTATAGAGGTCTCAACTTGGTAACCAAAACTGATGCTCACCCTATACCCAGGGCAGATGAGCTAATAGATACACTGGCTTCTGCCAAGTATCTAAGCACTTTTGATTTGACTGCAGGGTATTGGCAGATCAAAATGTCAGAAGATGCTAAACCTAAGACTGCATTTTCTACCATTGGAGGACATTACCAGTTTACTGTAATGCCTTTTGGTTTGAAAAATGCACCTGCCACTTTTCAGAGGTTGGTGAACACAGTCCTGCAAGGGCTGGAAGCTTTCAGTGCAGCATATTTGGACGATATAGCTGTCTTTAGCTCCAGCTGGGATGATCACCTGGTCCACCTATGGAAAGTTTTGGAGGCCCTGCAAAAGGCAGGCCTCACTATCAAGGCTTCAAAGTGCCAGATAGGGCAGGGTAAGGTGGTTTATCTGGGACACCTTGTTGGTGGGGAACAGATTGCACCACTTCAGGGGAAAATCCAAACTATTATTGATTGGGTTCCCCCTACCACACAGACTCAGGTGAGAGCCTTCCTAGGCCTCACTGGGTATTACAGGAGGTTCATTAAGAACTATGGCTCCATTGCAGCCCCTCTTAATGACCTCACATCCAAGAAAATGCCTAAAAAGGTATTATGGACAGCAAACTGTCAGAAAGCTTTTGAGGAGCTGAAGCAGGCCATGTGCTCTGCACCTGTCCTGAAAAGCCCTTGTTACTCTAAAAAATTCTATGTCCAAACTGATGCATCTGAATTAGGAGTAGGGGCAGTCCTATCACAACTTAATTCTGAGGGCCAGGATCAACCTGTTGCTTTTATTAGTAGAAGGTTGACCCCTAGAGAAAAGCGTTGGTCTGCCATTGAGAGGGAGGCCTTTGCTGTGGTCTGGGCTCTGAAGAAGTTGAGGCCATACCTGTTTGGCACTCACTTCATTGTTCAGACAGACCACAAACCTCTACTTTGGCTAAAACAAATGAAAGGTGAAAATCCAAAATTGTTGAGGTGGTCCATATCCCTACAGGGAATGGACTATACAGTGGAACATAGACCTGGGAGTAGCCACTCCAATGCAGATGGACTCTCCAGATATTTCCACTTAGACAATGAAGACTCATCCGGTAATGGCTAGTCTTATTGTCCTTCGTTTGGGGGGGGGGTTGTGTAGGAAAGTACCATCTTGCCTGGCATGTTACCCCCATTTTTCACTGTATATATGTTGTTTTAGTTGTATGTGTCACTGGGACCCTGGTAACCCAGGGCCCCAGTGCTCATAAGTGTGCCTGAATGTGTTACCTGTGTAGTGACTAACTGTCTCACTGAGGCTCTGCTAATCAGAACCTCAGTGGTTATGCTCTCTCATTTCTTTCCAAATTGTCACTGACAGGCTAGTGACCATTTTTACCAATTTACATTGGCTTACTGGAACACCCTTATAATTCCCTAGTATATGGTACTGAGGTACCCAGGGTATTGGGGTTCCAGGAGATCCCTATGGGCTGCAGCATTTCTTTTGCCACCCATAGGGAGCTCTGACAAATCTTACACAGGCCTGCCACTGCAGCCTGAGTGAAATAACGTCCACGTTATTTCACAGCCATTTTACACTGCACTTAAGTAACTTATAAGTCACCTATATGTCTAACCTTTACCTGGTAAAGGTTAGGTGCAAAGTTACTTAGTGTGAGGGCACCCTGGCACTAGCCAAGGTGCCCCCACATTGTTCAGAGCCAATTCACTGAACTTTGTGAGTGCGGGGACACCATTACACGCGTGCACTACATATAGGTCACTACCTATATGTAGCTTCACCATGGTAACTCCGAATATGGCCATGTAACATGTCTATGATCATGGAATTGCCCCCTCTATGCCATCCTGGCATTGTTGGTACAATTCCATGATCCCAGTGGTCTGTAGCACAGACCCTGGTACTGCCATACTGCCCTTCCTGGGGTTTCTCTGCAGCTGCTGCTGCTGCCAACCCCTCAGACAGGCAGCTGCCCTCCTGGGGTCCAGCCAGGCCTGGCCCAGGATTGCAGAACAAAGAACTTCCTCTGAGAGAGGGTGTGACACCCTCTCCCTTTGGAAAATGGTGTGAAGGCAGGGGAGGAGTAGCCTCCCCCAGCCTCTGGAAATGCTTTGTTGGGCACAGATGTGCCCAATTCTGCATAAGCCAGTCTACACCGGTTCAGGGACCCCTTAGCCCCTGCTCTGGCGCGAAACTGGACAAAGGAAAGGGGAGTGACCACTCCCCTGACCTGCACCTCCCCTGGGAGGTGTCCAGAGCTCCTCCAGTGTGCTCCAGACCTCTGCCATCTTGGAAACAGAGGTGCTGCTGGCACACTGGACTGCTCTGAGTGGCCAGTGCCACCAGGTGACGTCAGAGACTCCTTGTGATAGGCTCCTTCAGGTGTTAGTAGCCTTTCCTCTCTCCTAGGTAGCCAAACCCTCTTTTCTGGCTATTTAGGGTCTCTGTCTCTGGGGAAACTTTAGATAACGAATGTAAGAGCTCATCAGAGTTCCTCTGCATCTCTCTCTTCACCTTCTGCCAAGAAATCGACTGCTGACCGCGCTGGAAGCCTGCAAAACTGCAACAAAGTAGCTAAGACGACTACTGCAACATTGTAACGCCGCTCCTGCTGCCTTCTCGACTGTTTTTCTTGGTGTGCATCCTGTGGGGGTAGTCTGCCTCCTCTCTGCATCAGAAGCTGCGAAGAAATCTCCCGTGGGTCGACGGAATCTTCCCCCTGCTAAAGCAGGCACCAAAAAGCTGCATCACGGTCCCTTGTGTCTCCTCTCACGACGACGAGCGAGGTCCCACAAATCCAGCAAGACTGTCCAAGAGACTCCCACGGTCCAGTGACTCTTCAGTCCAAGTTTGGTGGAGGTAAGTCCTTGACTCCCCACGCCAGACTGCATTGTTGGTTTTCGCAACTTTTGCAACTTCTCCAGCTCCCGTGCACTTCCGGCGGAAATCCTTCGTGCACCCGGAAGCTGGGGTCCCCGGCACTTTAACCTGCATTGCACGACTTCCTAAGTTGTTCTCCGGCGACGTGGGACTCCTTTGTGTGACTTCAGGCGAGCACTGTTTCACGCATCCTTGTAGTGCCTGTTTCTGGCACTTCTCCGGATGCTATCTGCTGCTGTGAGGGCTCTTTGTCTTGCTCGACGACCCCTCTACCTCCTGGTCCAATTTGCACTGTCCTGGTCCATCCTGGGCCACAGCAGCGTCCAAAAACGCCAACCGCACGATTTGCAGCTAGCAAGGCTTGTTGGCGTCCATCCGGCGGGAAAACACTTCTGCACGACTCTCCAAGGCGTGAGGGATCCATCCTCCAAAGGGGAAGTCTCTAGCCCTTGTCGTTTCTGCAGTATTCACAGTTCTTCAGCCTAGTAAGAGCTTCTTTGCACCAACAGTTGGCATTTCTTGGGCATCTGCCCATCTCCGACTTGCTTGTGACTTTTGGACTTGGTCCCCTTGTTCCACAGGTACCCTCAGTCAGGAATCCATCGTTGTTGCACTGCTGATTTGTGTTTTCCTTGCATTTTCCCTCTATCACGACTTCTGTGTCTTTAGGGGAACTTCAGTGCACTTTGCACTCACTTTTCAGGGTCTTGGGGTGGGGTATTTTTCTAACCCTTGCTATTTTCTAATAGTCCCAGCGACCCTCTACAAGGTCACATAGGTTTGGGGTCCATTTGTGATTCACATTCCACTTTTGGAGTATATGGTTTGTGTTGCCCCTATCCCTATGTGCTCCCATTGCATCCTATTGTAATTTTACACTGTATGCACTGTTTTCTAAGACTATACTGCTTATTTTTGGTATTGTGTATATATATCTTGTGTATATTTCCTATCCTCTCACTGAGGGTACACTCTAAGATACTTTGGCATATTGTCATAAAAATAAAGTACCTTTATTTTTAGTATAACTGTGTATTGTGTTTTCTTATGATATTGTGCATATGACACTAAGTGGTACTGTAGTAGCTTCACACGTCTCCTAGTTCAGCCTGAGCTGCTTTGCTAAGCTACCATTATCTATCAGCCTAAGCTGCTAGACACCCTATACACTAAAAAGGGATAACTGGGCCTGGTGCAAGGTGCAAGTACCCCTTGGTACTCACTACAAGCCAGTCCAGCCTCCTACACATGCAAACAGAGGAACCTGGGCTTCAGCAGGCTGAAGCATTTCTCAATTACCTGTCTGGTATGACTGTGGGCTTCACTGTAACGGTCCTCTGCAGCTGAGGTCAGAAGCGTCATGGGTGTCAGGAGCCAGGGCAGGTTGGGATAGCCAGAGTCACCTATGTGCATAGTGGGAAGAGGAATGTCAAGACCGGGAGGGCAATAGGGCAGGACACAAGAGTGCAGTGGTCTGAGGGGCACACATGTGCAGGGGTACATTCCTATGAGCCATGCCCGGTCCCTCTGGAGTGATTCCATCATGTGTGGGACGCTGCTGTTCCGCAGGAAGTAGGAATGATGCACAGAGCCTAGGTACTTGGCTGTCATCTCGGAGATTTACTGGTACGCGAGACACACCACCTGCCCAATGACCGAATTAAAGTTTTTGCGCCTTCTGTACATCTGTTCATTCCTCCTGGGTGGCACCAGGGCAATGTGGGTGTCATAAATGGCCCTAATCACAGCCTTGTTAGTGTTGATAGTGGGCAAATCTGCACGTCGGGGGAACCCGATGTAGCTGCCCATATGTTTTATCGGGGCACACAGTACATCACTCAGGACGTTGCTGAACATGGGCTTCAACATCCCACTTGCAAGACCAACTGTGACCTGGAAGGAACCTGAGGCAAGGTAGTGGAGGAATGATAACACCTGCACTGTGGGAGGGATGGCATTGGGATTGCGAATAGCAGGCAACAGATTCAGCTTCAACTGGGCCACTAGTTCCATTATGGTCACACGGTTCAGGCGATAGGTCTGGATGATGTGACATTCCTCCAGGGTGGCAAGTTCTGCTAGGTGCCTATACAAAGGTGCATTCCTCATCCTCAACCGTCCATCGTACCTGGGAACAGGAGCAAGTTGGTTTAAGGACATGCACCATAGACTGTGACAATGGTGTTGATATGGCCACAGGCCAGCATATGTCATCAGTTAGACCTGGCCCTTTTGGCAGGTTCATCCACAGACTTTTTGCGTTCTTCTTCATATCTTTTCTGACCTCTCTCTTTTGGCTCTAGGACTGAGAGCACTTTATCACTGCTGATCAGTGCTTAAGTGCAGGTGCTCTCCCTCCTGAAGTTGGTATGATTGGCTTATACCTAATTGGCAGATTTAATTTACCTGTAAATCCCTTGTACAGAGGTATCTCTACACCCAGGGCCTGTACTTTTGATGCTATTAGTGGTCCTGCAGCGCTGCTTGCGCCCTCCACTGAAGTAGCCTTTCAAACCTGACTCAGGCCTGCTAGCGCATGGCCTTCATGTGCAGTTTTCTGCCACAGGGACCTGGCATCTAAATTTACTTGTCAGTCCCAGAAATCCCGTTTCACTACATATAAGTCACCCCCAAGGTAGGCCCTGACTAGCCTTATGTGCAGGGTGCTGTGTATGTAAAAGGCAGAACATGTGCCTGGTTGCATTGCTTTTCCTGGTAGTGACAAACAGCCTATTTGGTTTCTCACTTCTGTGTTTGCTGCCTTCTCTTAGGATTACATTGGAAATGCCCTGCCTTATGTGTAGGGGGTATTGTCTGATTAGGCACAGCCTAGCCCAGGTCCCCAGCACTCTGTCCTGCATTGCCCAACTCGCTCTCGTGGGACCCTCTTTTGTTGTGCTCAGTCGACCGTTGTGCTCAGATGTTCTGAACGCCTGTTCAGGTGCTTCTGCAGGTGCTGCCTGCTTCTCCGTGGGCTCTCCGTGTTGCTGAGCGCCCCCTCTGTCTCCTCCTCCAAGGGGCGACCTCCTGGTCCTTCCTGGGCCCTGGCAGGACCCAAAACCTATAACCGCGACTCTTGCAGCTAGCAAGGCTTGTTTGTGGACTTTCTGCGTGGAAACAACTCTGCATCCTCCAGCACGCCGTGTGACATCTTCTGACCAAAGGAGAAGTTCCTGGCTCCTTCCGTTGTTGCAGAATCTTTGGCTTCTTCCACCTGGAGGCACCCCTTTTGCAGCTTCATCTAGGGTTTAGTGGGCTCCTGCTCCCCCCCCCCCCGGACACTTGCGTAGCTCTTGGACTTGGTCCCCTTCCTTTGCAGGTCCTCAGGTCCAGAAATCCGTCTTCAGTGTTTTGCAGTCAGTTGTTGTCTTTGCAGAATCCCCTATCTCGACTTTACTGTCTTTCTGGGGTAGTAGGGGACCTTTACTCCTACTTTTCAGGGTCTTGGGGGGGGGTATCTTGGGCACCCTTAGTGTTTTCTTTCACTCCCAGTGACCCTCTACACACTACACTGGGCCTGGGGTCCATTTGTGGTTCGCATTCCACTTCTGGAGTATATGGTTTGTATTGCCCCTTGGCCTATTGTCTCCTATTGCATTGTATTGTTTTCTACAGTATTTGCACTACTTTGCTAACTGTTTACTTACCTGATTTTTGTTTGTGTGTATATTTTGTGTATTTTACCCACCTCCTAAGGGAGTATATCCTCTGAGACACTTTTGGCATATTGTCACTAAAATAAATTACCTTTATTTTTAGTAACTCTGAGTATTTTTAATAACTCTGTGTAACTTCTTATGATATAGTGCTAAGTGATTTAAGTGGTATAGTAGGAGCTTTGCACGTCTCCTAGTTCAGCCTAAGCTGCTCTGCTATAGCTACCTCTATCAGCCTAAGCTGCTAGAACACTACTAATCTACTAATAAGGGATACCTGGACCTGGCACAAGGTGTAAGTACCATCAGGTACCCACTATAAGCCAGGCCAGCCTCCGACAACAGTGCCAAACAGCGGTGCATTTGAATGGTGCTGATTTTATTGAGCATGTTGGAATTGGTAAACTAGTTTGAAATAGAGAACAGCTTCAATAGTTATTCTTAACCACCGATGCAGGTGTAAGTACCACCAGATGCCCACTATAAGCCAGGCGAAGCCTCCTACAGTCATTGTGGATTATTATGTTAACCTGGTTTTCCTTTTGATGATGTGCCATATATGTGCTGATGTTCCTTTTATGGGCATGACATGCTGATATGTTCTTATGACTTGCCATATGTTTTCAAATGTTCCTGATATGGGCATTTATGTTATTTTTATGACAAGTAAATTTTGTTAATGTGATTCCTGATTACTGCTTATGTTGAAAATTAATCAATAACATGTGTGTTATGTGTGACTACTGCTGATCTCTGCAGAGTAACTATGGTGTAACGTTCTGACAACTGCTTGGGTTGCAGGATATTACAGACATGTTGAGTTTGGTCTGATAATTATATCACATACAATACTTTATTTTTATATAACTCAGTGTTGTGTTTCCTTTGTGGTGGGGATAGTGCATCATGTGTGTTGTGTGTGTTGTGCAAACAGACACACATTGCCTCTGGGATAGGCATGACTGCTCTTACCAAGCTACCAAGGGGGTGAGCAGGAGTTATTTTGGACGTGTAATTCCCTTGCCTTGACTAGAGTGGGTGGGTTCTGCCTGGCTTAGGTGCATACCCTAGCCAACCAGAAACTCAATTTCTAACATCACTCATGATACACATATTTCCACATGCATTACACATTGGATATGTAAAATGGTAGCTGCCTGTCTGAATGCATGGGACAGGTGGAAGTGTGATCAACCCTACGGCGTAATATGTCATGGCAGTAGGCGGTGACGACTGCTGTTTCATGTGCTCATGCTCACTTGCCTCCTGAACCTCATGCACTGTAGACCTCCACTGCGTATGATGCTGTGTTCTGACTCTGGTAGCCAAGATGCCACATCCTGCAGGAGACAGGGTCCCGGCCTTCACCCAGCAAGAGTTGGAGTGGATCATGGATGGGGTTCTGCCCCTGTATGGACAGTTGTATGGGGCACCAGAACAGCAGGTAAGCTCAATGTAATTGTCCTGTATGTGATTTCTGCACATGTGGATGGGGGCCTTGGTAGGTGGCAGTGTGTATGGAGCATGGGGCATGGGTGAGGGGCATAGGGCTACGTTGGCTAAGACGGGTGGTTGTGGAAGTGTGTTGTGTGCTGTCCACTACTAGCCCAGGAATGTCACTCTGCATGACTGTGTCCTTCTGTCTGTGTCACCCATGCAGGTCAGCACCATCAGAAGATGGCGTGCCATTGCCAAGCAAATGCCCAGCTGAGCACCTACTGCAGAAAGAGGTGGGAGGACCTGAGACGTTGGGCCCAGAACACTGCAGCAGCTTAGCCAGGGACATCCTGCCAATGTGGGAGGGGTGCCCATTGGATCTTGAGCCCCGCAACGGCCCGCATATTGACAGTGGCCTACATTGAGGTGGATGGGTGATTGGAGGCAGCACAGCAACCGCATGGGGTAAGTACTCACCCTCACTAGGTGAGTGGGCATGGGCAACTGGATGTGGAGCTACAGAGAGGGTGGTGCTAGTAACAGCGGTTGCAGACAAGGATGGTGCTATGATGGTCCCAGAGGGTAAGCGAGTTTTGCCATGTGTAACATAGAAAAGTCAGTGAACATGCCTTTCATGCTTGCAGAGAGTCTACTGGCAGTATTCCTTGTTCATGGCATTATCAATCTGCCCATTACCACATTTCATGTTTTCAACTTAATGGAACATCTTGCAGTGCGCAGAGAGGAGTGGCTAGGAGATAGCTACATGAAAGTAGAGTGGGAGTTCCCCTTGCAACATAAATGGTGGTACAGCGAAACAGAGGTCTCAGACAGCGTGAGCGACTGTGAGCCTACTGTTAGTCATTCACTGATATGCAAACAGGTGTCCCTTCATGGTCTTTGCAATGCAGGGGTTGCAAACTTGGCCTTTTGTCAGAAGGCTTCTCCCGACCCCTTGATACATATAGGCGGTCATTCTGACCTTGGCGGACGGCGGAGGCCATCCGCCAAGGTACCGCAGTCAGAACACCGCACCGCGGTCAAAAGACCGCGGCGGTGATTCTGAGATTTGCCCTGGGCTGGCGGGCGGCCGCCAAAAGACCGCCCGCCAGCCCAGGGCAAATCAACCTTCCCACTAGGATGCTGGCTCTGAATTGAGCCGGCGGAGTGGGAAGGTGCGACTGGTGCAGTTGCATCCGTCGCGTATTTCAGTGTCTGCCAGGCAGACACTGAAATACTTTGTGGGGCCCTCTTACGGGGGCCCCTGCCGTGCCCATGCCATTGGCATGGGCACGGCAGGGGCCCCCAGGGGCCCCGCGGCACCCCCTACCGCCATCCTGTTCCTGGCGGGAGAACCGCCATGAACAGGATGGCGGTAGGGGGTGTCAGAATCCCCATGGCGGCGGAGGATTCTGACGGGCAGCGGAAAGTCAGCGGTACACCGCCGGCTTTCCGCTTCTGGCCGCGGCTGTACCGCCGCGGTCAGAATGCCCGGCGGAGCACCGCCGGCCTGTTGGCGGTGCTACCGCCAACCTCCGCCATGGCGGTAATTACCGCCGGGGTCAGAATCACCCCCATAGTGTCCAATACACTTACAATTGGAGTTATGTGATCCCGTATGACCACTGCTGTTGCGCAATGAGACCAGTAGTTGCCTGCGCAATCACAGTCTCAAAATTTGTAGCATGTTGCCGGCAAGTTACAAACCCCCCCCACGACAGATCAAAGTAGCAGAAAGGTGGGCCAACATTGATACCACGCATGTTACAAATCACAAGCTGAACGGACTGAAGGTGCTACTGTTCAAGTAACAATTTGCCTTGACCTCGGCAGAGAGTTGTATGCTCACCAGATAGCAAGATCATCGGTTGAGACACATTCCCCATCACATTCCAACTCTGGAGAGCTGTTATCCAGCATAACCAAGCAAGCACTGCAGGGATTGTTCAATGATGTAAGTCTGTCGGGTCTTCATTTGTGTACCTCTCCCATACTGTTTTCGCACTCATTCCTACAGCCATCCATCACTCCCATCAAGTATGTTTTGTGGCTCACCTGTGACTTTGGCATCAATAGGTGGGATGCTACAGCTGTGCCATGATCTCATGGTACAGCTCTTTGGAGCTCTGTTACTGGAGGAACTGGAGCGCAACTGCTCCTTGTCATTCAAACCATTTCTATGGTGTGTGCAGCCTGTCTTTCACTGAGCATGATGCCACTTTGAAAATGTACCTACTGTGTGCCTTGCTGTTCCGCAGTGCCTTCTGTGGACCAAGAGCGGCTGATCTCCCCACTGAGGTTCCATTCACAGTCGTGCCCCCTGAGACTAAGGCTGATTTGCAAGGCCACTTATGAGCCACCTTTGGTGGATGTCGGGACGCTCTTCGGCACAATGGATGTTGCTGGTCCCGCGGATGTGTCTTTGCATTAAGCTGCTGAGCACTACTGCACTGTGGATGTGTCTGCCAATCCTATCATCGATCTTATTTTTGATGAGGTGACCTGTATCCTGAGTGCAATTCTGTTTGATGGTATGGACGACCAGGGAGGACGTCCAACCAGACAACCTGATGGTCAGCGAACATCAGAAGAAAGGAACATGGCATTCCATCGCCTAGTAAGTGCAGACCCTGAGGGTCCATACCTGACAGAGAACCCACTGCAGAAAGAGGTGGGAGGACCTGAGAAGCTGGGCCCGGAACAGCATGGATGCCCAGCTTTGGACATCCCTCCAATGTGGGAATGGTGCCCTATGAACCCTGTACCCACTAATGACCCACATTCTGGCGGTGGCCTACCCTGAGGTGGATGTGCGCTTGAGGACAGCATAGCAGCCACAAGAGGGTGAGTACACACTCTCACTTATAACATGAGCCACCATGGTTGCTAGGGGTCAGCACTATTGGGGAACTGTAGCATGAGTACTAGGTGGATTCATGTCCACTATGGGTATTAGGCAACTGGGCAGGATTGGGATCATAGATGTGTGTCCATGCCACGCAGTCAGTGAATAGAGGGGCACTTACCTCCAATATGGTATCTGTGTTGTCACCTTCTACCAAGAAAGTGCCAGGCAGCTCATGCCAACAGGATAATTGCATCTGGAGTGTCAGGCCACTGTAATCAGTTTTTGCCAATCAATGTGCCAGGGGCAAATATAGAGTCGTCAATCGTCTGGAAGGTACTGTGTGTTGTGAAGTAAGGTGGGGCAAGATGTCACTGTGCAATTGGACCATGGCCTAATAGGCATGCCAACTACCCGTGCAGGATTATGTAGGTTTGGTTATCTAGGACTTGTGTGTCTCAACAGGCATGGGAAGTGGCCAGGTACTGGGCAGGTGTGGTGTGTATGCCTCTCATCATGAATACGATTGCATCTGTATCAGCGTGAGCAGTACACATGTGCATAGCTATGCTTGCCCCCATGATGTTCCATTGTTGTATCATGTGTAGGTGAGGGCATGGCATGTCATGGCTTGGCATTAGAAGATGATGTGATTACTCTGTGTGACTGTTGTGCTGGCTTTGACGGTGGCACCATGTCTCTCTCTCCCACCCACCCTCCTTCTCCTCCTCTGTCTTTGTGTGCATCAGCATCATCTGGAGATGGAGAAGGGGCACTGGCGAGTGGGAAAGCTGTAGCCCATGGGACCGAGGAGGCTGATACCAGTGGTGCTGAGGGGACCAGTGGGATGCAGGACGAGGGTGTGCCACGGGGGAGACAGGATCGGTCACTCCATCTTCAGAATCCTCCTCTGATGGCAGCTCCCTGGCAGTGGCGGAACCATCTCGGCCCATGCCTGTATCATCCTTGTCTGCCATACCCCTTACCAGCACCGCCCTCCCTGTAGCTCCCCACCCAGTTGTCCGTGCCCGCTCACCCAAGAGGGTGGGAATCTCCTGTGCCGCAGTCATCTCTGCCCCTTCCACAGTCAGCCCTGCTGCCCTCAATGAGGAGGCTATTGACCTCCTGAAGTCCATCTCTGTGAGGCAGACACCTATTGTGAATGCCATCCAGGGACTGGCATCCCAGATGCAACAGTGCAAAGTGTTCCTGGAAGTCATTCAAGGGTGCCTTGTCTGGGTGCAGTAATCGTTTCAGGCTCTGGCTTCCTCCTTGATGGCAGTTAGTGTCCCTTCTTCTTATGTCCCCCCTCCAGGTACCTGTTTCCATACCTACCTCCCACTCCGTTAACCCATTCAATGCACACCTACTGACACACATGCATCCATATTAACAGACACGGTCCGCAAGGACGGACATAAGCACTACAGACGCCACCACCAACACCATGCACCCATTCAACTGACACATGCAGACATGACAACATCCATACTCTGCACCAGCCCCCCACCACCTCCCCCCTCACAGTCGGCACACCACTCACACCTGCAGTCTGCACATTAGTCACTGATCCTGCCACATGTGCCCTCACTGCCACCATCACCACATCCTCGGACCCACATTCCTGCACCTCATACACCACTGGAGCAAGCACCACAACTGTAAATACATCCACATACAACACTTCCACCCTACCTGCAGACACAGATCCAACATACACTCACACGCCCCCGCCATCTCCCTGCATCTCCTCCCCACCTCCTCCCAATGCATCTAAACGCCTGCAGTCACCCACCCAACATTCACCCAGCACACTCACATCATCCACCAACGCACCTGTACCCAAGACACCACCACGTACACACCTCACAATCATACCCACTCTCTCCATTTCCAAGGACAAGCCCATACCCCCATGGCTAATTCTCCCCTCCAATGGAAAACCCAAGGAGCCCCTAAGGACCTGCCCTCCAAGCTCAGACGGTAGGATTCCCCTCCAAGCCCAAGGACCCCCATCCCCACCCCCTCTCACCCCTGAGGTGCCTGCATTTCCCATTGGTGCCCTTGCCCTGTGGAGGTTTGCACTTTGCAGTCAGGAGTCAAGCTGTTGCATCACCTTGTGTCCAGTGTTCTCAGAGCACCTATTGGACTGGCCCATGGGCCTGTGTACTAATAGCTACATTCACAATGTTGACTTTTATAATATATCTGTGCCACAAAACCATTGCTGTCAATGGTACCTAACTTGTCTTGGCTTTCCTTCCACATGTAAGTGTGATGGTTGTGGGTATTAGTGTGTATGCGTGTGTGTATGTGTGTGTGTGTGTGTGTGGGTACGGGTGTTTGTTTGTGTATGTGATGGGGCTTGGCTTCCCATGTCATGTGTTGTGTGTGTGTGTACTGACATCGTTCCCTCCAGTGTTTGTTAGGCTAGTGTTCTTACAGTTGGTGTTGTGCTCACCGTCGCTGGACCTGGAATTGCAGGACCAGGTGGAGGATTGGGAGGAGTTGCAATTCAAGTGCCATGGCACCTACAGATGTGCCTGTGTCCCTGAAGGTAGGTGTGCCCATTTGTATTGTCTGTTTCTCCAGGCTTTTGGTAGCGGCGGTTCCACCACAGACATCCTGGCAGTGTGCAGCCTTGTAAAATGGTCGTTGAATACTGCCTGACCACCAGGCCGACGATGGTTGCGGCCTATCACGCCAGCCCTTCCGCTGTGGTGGGTCGAACGGTGACTTGCCTGTGTTCTGCAGGTACCTTCCCAGTACTTGTGATATGGTGGTCTTCACCACCAGGCCCGTGGTGGTGCATCCACCAACTCCACCGCAGTGGTACGTTGACCGCCAAATGAGAGCCAAAGTGTGTAAAGCATTCAAGTATCACAAAACAACTTGTAATAAAATAAAACACAGGAAGCCATTTAAAAATTCAAAACCATTTTATAAATGCGCCACTCTGGATATCTGGACCCACACAGAGAAATCTGCCACTATGCAGACATCCACACAAGTCCGCCAGACAAAAGGTCAGTGATAAATTGATGGGACCGAAACCCACATCGTTATGCTAACAGGAATACGCCCACAGTATTACGACCCATGAATCACCACAGCGGTCTTTTAACCGCGGTAAACCATTGGTGGTACACACCACACCCACACACCCAATCCAATATAAAACACACACCCACATTACCCACAACCCGTTACAATGAAAAAAAAGATAGCAAGCAGAGAGAGAAAAGCCAGGAGCACCCACTCAATCAGAGGCACAAAACATCATTACTCATACACCCTCACACCACACACCCCAACACATCACCCCATACACCCTCACACATATCATTCACACCACATCCATGGCACCCCAAAGACACCCAACGTTTTCAGAGAAGGAGCTAAGGGTCATGGTGGAGGAAATCATCCGAGTAGAGCCACAGCTATTCAGATCACAGGTGCAGCAGTCGTCCATTGCAAGGAAGATGGAGCTATGGTGAAGAATCGTGGACAGGGTCAAAGCCATAGGACAGCACCCCAGAACAAGGGACGACATCAAGAGGTGGAACGACCTACGGGGGAAGGTGTGTTCCGTGGTTGCAAGACACAAGGTAGCCATACAGAGGACTGGCGGTGGACCCCCGCCTCCTCCCCCACAACTAACAACATGGGACGAGCAAGTCCTGGCAATAATGCATCCTGAGGGCCTCGCAGGAGTAGCAGGAGGACTGGACTCTGGTAAGTCAAACCTTTACTACTATCACCCCCCAACCTGCATGTCATCACGTGCCACAGCACCACAGAGCCTCCCCCCTCAGGAAACATCTGCATAGCACCCACCCAGTGGGCCCATGCCATCTTCTATGTACCCAACAGACAACTCCGTTCTTCCCAGCTCACCCTTGAAGCCATTTCCACAAATCTGAGAAAGATCTTTCTCCACCCTGCAGCCCCGACATGTAACACTCTACCTCTCAAAGTCAGGCAGACCGCCTCACTGAAGTAATTCAGGAAGGACCTCAACACCAGGCTCTTTGACTGAGCAGCACACCCGCAAACAGCTCCTTGAGACCCTACGGTTATTAGCCACACTTTAGAAATCTCTGATTGATTGATTGAGTTTCACACACTGCCTTTACATGATCCCCTGACATGACAATGACAGCTGCTACTTAATCTGGGCTAGTGCAATGTGGGACATACAGATTTGCAAATGCATACAGCATGCTTTATGCTCTTGCAGTATGTTGGTTCTTAAATGGCTGAAAATACGCTTATGTCTTATCTGAGTGAATATATGACAATGTACATTTCTCTGTAAGTAAGGTATACGGCATCATTGAGCCAACTAGAAGCTGTACAATGAACAATGGTGTTGGAGCTAGCACACAAAATTGTTGTTACAATTTCCCCTGGGCTTCTGTCTGGTTGTACTGCAAGTGCATGCAGTTTGCCATTTAGGTGTCCACCCCAGGTGAGTACATGACATTATTAGGGATGTTTTCCCAGAGTCCAGTTTGGTATAGGACACAACTGTAGCTGTGATTAGCTTGTAATGGTACTGGTAGTAGGCAATTGCATAGCTGACATTGCCATGAAGTGTTAAATGGTGGACCATTCAGGTTGGTTCACTTTGATTGTTAGTTTCACATGTAAGACATTTCACATTTGGTGCACAGTTCGGGTTTGGTTAATGTTGAAAAAGTGGCTTTTGGAAGTTGTAGTGCTGTCAGTTGCCAGGACTTCACAGCCCTTCCCAAGCACCATAACCCAACGTGAGTTTACTTGACATGTGGCATTGTAGTGAGAGGTATTTGGAGAGTTGTACAAGGGGTGGTGAGTGGTTTGGTCATTGGGTTGGGCAAAGGTAATGGGTGAGCATGCAATACAAAACAATTGGTGACATGAATGTGGTTGTGACTTACCCAACTCCACTCCCCCAGATATCCCCGTAAGGCCCTCAGGATGCAGGATGTCCAAGACCTTCTCTTCCCATGATGTGAACTGTGGGGGAGGGGCCCATCACCAGTCTTGAGTACTGCCAGCTGGTGCCTGCATACCATGGAACAGACTTTCCCACTGAGGTCGTTCCACCTCTTCCTGATGTCCTCCCTTGTGCGTGGGTAACTGCCCATTGCATTCACCATGTCAACTATTCTTGCTACAACTCAATTTTCCTTGCTATTGATGTTTGCTGGACCAGTGCTCCGAATAGATATGTCTCATCTCTTACAATTTTGTCCACCATGACACTCGACTGATCATCAGTGAAAAGTGGGTGTTTTTGTGGGTACATGGCAGTGGTGGTGAAGACTGTGAGGTTGTGAATGAAAGAATGTCAATTGTTTGTGAAGAGGTGTGGGTGCTGTGATGTGAGTGGGAGATGGTTATTGTGTATTGTGTTGTTTGTGAATTGTGTGTTGTGTATGTTGTGCAAATGGGGGAAGTGTGCTAAGTGTTATGAGTAAGGGTGCCTATTGTCTGTTTGGCTAGTTATCCTAATTTTGGCTAGTGTCTGGCTGTGAGTGGCATTCTGGTTGCAAAGGATTGTGGATTGTGTGGGTGTGTTTCATAGTGCAGAATGTCGGTGTGTTGGGTATGTGAATGTGTGTCAGGTGTGGGGTATTCAAACTATCCAATGTTGTTTACTGAACTGACTGATGTGAGTTCAGACCGCCACGGTTTATACCGCCAATGGTTTTCCCCCATTGAAGAGCTGCCCCCATGTTTTGTGGATAGTAATTAGATCAGTTGATTTTTGTTGAGCTGTGGATAGTAATTAGATCAGTTGATTTTTGTCGGGCTGACTGCCTTTTTTCCGTTCACCAGTGTCCTGGCAGTTTCAGGAAATTGGCTGTTTTTTGGCAGTCTTTGTTGTGTATCTTTTAATACACTGGTTGGATGACCACCAAAATGGCGATCATTTGGGGGCCTCAACCATGGCGGTCTTATCATCAGACCACCAAAGTCATAATGAAGCCCTTTGTGAGACATATGCTGGGTCCTATGACCCCATGAGGGAGGCACTGATGGAGAGCTTTGAATGCACCACTGAGGAGTATAGAATTAAGTTCAGAGAGACTCATAAAACCTCGAGTCAGACGTGGGTAGATATTTTTGACTTCTCAGTCACGACACAAAGTGGCCTCTTAAAGGTTAACAAGCTGCAGTATGGTGATGGCTCTGCAATCTGATTTAGAAGGAGCACATAT
The DNA here is from genome assembly GCF_031143425.1 of Pleurodeles waltl. NCBI lineage: Eukaryota > Metazoa > Chordata > Amphibia > Caudata > Salamandridae > Pleurodeles > Pleurodeles waltl. The sequence continues at coordinate 407,983,648 of NC_090438.1, forward strand.
AGTCAAAGTGTACATCAGAAAAGTTTCACCAGCATCTAGTAGATACACAGCTTACTAGTACCAGAGAACTGGCGAAGAAGGCTGATGAGTGGGTTAGAACAAGGATTCCCAAAAAGCAACAGGGTGAGGTCCCAAGAAAGGGGAGTTAGGGCCACAGAAGGGATAGGAAGGAGGTGGTAAGGCCTCCAAAGAAGTTCCTTCAGGGATCTAGGCCCCTCAAAAAGAGGCCAGAGCATCCCACCCCACCTCTAGTGGTACTCAGAGTAGTAGTGATTCTAAATTCAAAAAAGTCCTAGAAGGTAAGCTCTGCTTTGACTGTCAGCAGGTTGGACACTACAGAGGTGACTCGGCTTGTCCCAAGAAAAAAGGTAGACACTGGGATTGCCAGTGTAGCCTTGAAGGAGTGCTCCTCGGAAAAGGAAACCCTTTTAGCCTTTAACTGGGATGTTGGGCCAGAAGTTGAATTGGTGATACCAGAGAGAAGCAGACACTTCCATGAGATTCAGGTGAATAGAATTCCAATCACTGCACCGATGGATACTTTTGCCAGTCACACCATTGTGCATGAAAGGTTGGTATCCCCAGACTAGTGTTTACTAGCAGAGACTAGGAGAGTAAAGGTTGTCCAGGGTAAGAGTACTGTTAGGCCTATAGTCTTAGCGCCCTTAAAGATAGTGGGTCCCTTAGTTGGCAGATGGTGGCAGTCAGTCCCGACCTCTACCTTGATTGTCTCCTTGGAAATGACCTCCACAGGTACTCTCCCAGTGTAATTACTCTCCCAAGGTTTCTGTAGGTGCTGAGCCTACAGTTAGTAACAGTGGGCACAAGAAGAAAGGCAGGAAAAAGAAGTGTAGGAAAGATAGGCAACGTTTGCAAAAAGATCCAGGCAGCCAAGGGGATTCTGCTCCAGTAAAGAAGAACTCCAGTATTGACACTAGTAAAGCATACCTGTCTCACAAAAAGGATTCACTGACAAAATGTTGAAACCCTCAATATTGCGATATAGAAATATTGAGGCTCACTAAAAGTGTGTCGGTCTGGACCACTGCCAATGAGGATGCCCGACTGTTGACGTGTCTGACCTTAATAAGTAAACTGACATGGGGATGCAAATAGGTCAATTATCCTTTTGTTTGCGCTTAAGATGTTCCCACCTTGTATCTTGTACATTCAGTTCAATAATCAATAACAAATCTATAACATTAATAATCAATTGGCGTCAGTAATTGTCACACACCATGACTTCGCAGTCATGAATAACCACTTACTTATATAAAAGTTAGAATATTTATTTCCTTATGTTAACAATGCTAATGTGATATAGGTTAATCTCAAAATCAATTGATAAACATACAGAAACAGCACTGGCTGACTGAAACAACGAAAGAATCGCAATCTACTCAAAGCTTGCGCTACTACACATTCTAAAATAATGGTGCAAATTAATAACATGAACAACTGCGCAAACAATATTACATACATTTAGATTCAGCAAAGAAAAGATATCAGCTGTTATTTCATATAACGAACTTCATCAGTGGGCTCCCTAAGTAACATCAGATTATAATTAGCATGTTGGTCTTCATGCAAGACATTTTAGTCAACACAACTTTGGGGAAAAATATCTAACTATGACTCTATCAAAATAGCAGGTGGTACCTAGAAACAAAAGCAAACAGACATAGCAAACAACATCATAGTCAATATACCTTTCCTCAGTTTGTATCAGCAAGCTGTGACAGTCTTCAACATCAGGACATCAGTCTGGTAAGCAAAGCATCAGAATTCAGCATCAAAGTCCAGAAAAGGCAAAGGGGGTGATTCTAATTCTGGCGGGCGGCGGAGGCCGCCCGCCAGAATTCCGCCCCCATAATACCGCTCCGCGGTCAGAAGACCGCGGAGGGTATTATGAGTTTTTCCCTGGGCTGGCGGGCGGTCTCCAAAAGACCGCCCGCCAGCCCAGGGAAAAACTCCCTTCCCACGAGGATGCCGGCTCGTAATCGAGCCGGCGGAGTGGGAAGGTGCGACGGGTGCAGTAGCACCCGTCGCGTATTTGAGTGTCTGCAAGGCAGACACTGAAATACCTTGCGGGGCCCTCTTACGGGGGCCCCTGCCGTGCCCATGCCATTGGCATGGGCACGGCAGGGGCCCCCAGGGGCCCCGCGACCCCCCCTACCGCCATCCTGTTCATGGCGGCTTTCCCGCCATGAACAGGATGGCGGTAGGGGGGGTCAGAATCCCCCATGGCGGCGCAGCAAGCTGCGCCGCCATGGGGGATTCTGAGGGCAGCGGTAAACCGGCGGGAGACCGCCGGTTTACCCTTTCTGACCGCGGCCAAAGCGCCGCGGTCAGAATGCCCTGCGGGGCACCGCCGGCCTGTCGGCGGTGCTCCCGCCGACCCTCGCCCCGGCGGTCGAAGACCGCCGGGGTTAGAATCAGGGCCAAAGTCTCTTTAAACAGTTCAGAAAAATAGAGCTAAACTCTCAAGAAGAATGGGGAGAATGGCTTCTCTCCTCTCAGTACAGTCAGGCTAACTTAGATTTCCTAAAACTACTTCCCAAGTCCCTATTGGTGAAGGGATTGCATATTCACACTTCGTCCAACAAAACTAAAACTTCAAATCTACACTTCTACTGGTACATGGTTCATATGTCGATGATTGGCTCCTCTTGTCCTGTTCTCATTCATCCGGCTTGTCAGGTAGCAAAATTGTTGAAGCTTATACTCCAGTCAGAGTCTCCTTTGTATTCCCCTAAGGAAGTCAGTCTTACACACATTACATAAATCAATGTTACATTAGCAAGCACATCATCTCCCAGCAAGCAGTTCTCATGAGAAAGACTTTAGCTACAACACATGGACAGTACAGTGGAAAATCACAACTTAATTCCCTAAGCAGCCATTTTAATAAATGCCTAAGAAATGCAGCTTGACATGAGGCCATGCAACTGGGCCAAGACCTCCGCTAAATTAAGGCCTACAATTAATAAAGCCAATACATGATACACAACCATAAATATGACTTGTTACTACATTAATCAAGCATAAGATCAACATCTCATATTAATAAGCCATTAATAAGTACACTTCGTGAACATTGTCAGGCACTCACGTGGTGACACTTTCAAATGTGTGCATTATTTTCTCTATATTATTACATTTTCTATGCAAATTCAACACTTAAAATACATGAATATTCATTGATAATTTCACTAGTAAATCAGCGTTAACACGACCGCCACATTACAACCCTGGCAGTCGAACCACCAAGGAACCACCAGCTCTGCCAGGATGTTGGATCCCAGCGGTCTGGCGGTAGCGGTGGTCCTAATCCACCAGAGCAGTGCTGCAAGCAGCGCTGCCTTGGGGATTACGACCTAGTTCTCCGTTCAGACAGTGAACATTGCTAGGGTGCTGGTGCACTATGCAGGCAACAGCATTGCCACCGGCTCATTTACGTGCCAGAGACAATACTGTAGTCTGTATCTCGCTAGGCCAGTAGGCAGTAATTTAGGTTCACGCCCACTGACCTAGCAGGAAACCTATATTAGCTCTGGAGGGGAGGTCACTGCGTAGGTGGCGGCCACCCTGTCGGAAGATTGGCAGACATGGTTTTACATCCACCAAACTCGTAATCAACCCCTTTGTATTAAAAATATTGAGCACAAAAATATAATTTTAATATACTTAACATTGAAATAAAAAAATATCGTTATGCGCAAATATCGAAAATATTGAAAAAAATATTGTTTTTTACAATAATTGTGGGTAAAACAGTAAACATTAAAATGATTACCATGTAATAGTAATATAATGTAAATAAAATATATTTAAACAATATAAAACATATATAAATATATACTTATTAAAACAAACACACACATATGTACGTATCTGTGTATGTTTATTTACACATATTTAATGTAAAACTAATAATAAAATACTCATTTGTTTTAGTGTATAATATAATTTATTATATATTTTTAAATACAATAATATAACATATGTATAAACATACATGTATATACATATGCACGTATACACACAGTACATAAAAAACCATAACAAAACAACTGGAAACATTTTAAGAACATACCAATTTAATTATACATAAATAGTAAACAATAAAAAAAATACATCTTATTAAAAATATATTATTTATTACAAACATTACTAATAAAAAGAATTAGAATCAAAATCTCCCAAAAATCTTTGCAAGACAAATAGTCGACAAACTATTGATGTGGGCAGCCACTGAAGATGTGTTTCCAGTCTTGTATGCAGGCTTCCACACTAAGATTAGCACCGTCACCCAGCTAGTTAGGTTTTCTGTCTTATACTGGAAACATGTTCTTCTACGACAGCAGAAGCTATATGTAACTTTTGTGGGTTTGCGAGCTGCCTTTGATCTAATCCTGCTTGATAATCTCTGGAGGGTCTTGAGGAAGATGGGCGTACCGAGTGACCTCATAGATATTTTGATTAGATTGCACCCTGAGAACTATGCCTAGTTATGTTGGAGGTGCACGGGGAACTGATGTCTAGAATCCCTATTGGTTGAGGTGTGCGCCAGGGCTGTTTGCTGGCCCCCATGCTCTTTTATTTTTACATAAATGACTTTGCTGAAAACTTTAGGCAGTGTGTCAACGACTCCTCCACTATAAATGGAGGGGAAATTAAAATTCTCCTTGTTAAACCTGCCAGCCTTATGGTGGTCACCCCTAACGTTTTGCCTGCCTCCCTCCACTTTTTGGACACTGTTGTTTTCTGGTTTTAGGACTCTGCGGACCTTACCACTGGTAACTAGTGCTAAAGTGCATATGCTCTCGCCCTTAAAACATGGTGGCATTGGTTCATACCCAATTTGCTTATTTAATCTACTTGTAAGACCTCAGTAAAGTGCACTACAAGTGCCCAGTCCCTGTAGATTAAATGCTACTAGTGGACCTGCAGCACTGATTGTGCCATCCACATAAGTAGCCCCTTGACCATGTCTCAGGCCTGCCATTGCAAGACCTGTGTTTGCAGTGTCACTGCCACTTTAACTTGGCATTTAAAAGTACTTGCCAAGCCCTAAACTCCACTTTTTTACCTATTAGTCACCTCTAATGTATGCCCTAGGTAACCCATAGGGCAGGGTGCTATGTAGGTAAAAGGTCAGACATGTACTTGTGTAGTTTATATGTTCTGGTAGTGTAAAACTCCTAAGTTCGTTTTTTCCACTACTGTGCGACCTGATCCTTCCATGGGCTAACATTGGGGCTACCTTCATTTACGTTTTATGTGGTAGATTCTAATCTGAAAGGAGTAACGAGGTCATGTTTAGTATGGCCAGAATGGTAATACAAAATCCTGCTGACTGGTGAAGTTGGATTTAATATTACTGTTTAAGAAATGCCACATTTAGAAAGTGAGCGTTTCTCTGCAGTTAAATCCTTCTGTGCCTTACAATGCATGTGTGGCTTGGTTAGTTGACAGCTCCCTTGTGTATTCCCCTCAGACAACCCCAAACACAGGTTGTTCAGTCACACCTGCATACATCTGCATACTGAATGGGTCTTCCTGGGCTGGGAGGGTGGAGGGCCTGACACTTACATGTTAAAAGTCAGTGGCCTGCCCTCACACTATGGACTGCCACATCCCCCTACTGGGACCCTGGCAAACAGGATGGAACTGAAAGGGGACCTTATGCACTTCTAAGCTACTCTTTGAAGTCTCTCCCACTTCAAAGGCACATTTGGGTATTTAGACAGGGCCTCTGACAGTACCAACTCAGACACTTCTGGCCCTGAACCTGCAACCTGTCAAGAGGAACTACCTGGCTGCCCAAAGGCATCACCCGACTGCTTTTCTGCAAAGGACTGCTGCTGCCCTGCTGCCTTGCTGCCCTCTGGCTCTGCTGAGAAGTGCTCTCCAAGGTCTTGGATTGAGCGTGCCTCCTGTTTTCTGAAGTCTCAGGACAAAAAAGACTTCATCTCTGCAAAGAACTCTTTGTGCAGCGAAATTTCGACACACAGCTTGCCAGAAACAATGCACAGCCTGCATCACGGTGAGAAAATAACTGCACCACCCGAACGGGAACGATGCAGCCCGGCTCCCCAAGTGGAGATCAATGCAGCGTCAGTGTTATGACTGGAACTTCAATGCATGGCTCACTGGATCACCGCATAGCCGAGCCAGAATGACGAAGCCCGTGGAACAGAAATTTCCCTCCTTAACCCACCAGATCAACGGAGCTCCTGTGACTTCGTCCCGCACACCCAGGATTTCTCTGCATCGTCTCCGGGGCATCCAAATACCCCACAACCCAAAGAGGATCCAGGTCCGCAAGCCAGATATTGCCAGAACACCCTGACTGCGTGAAAAATATTGACGCATCGTCTGTGTGCGCCTGGAGAAACTGACCCACACCTCCCTGTTTTCCATGCATCTACTCCTCTGTGGTCTCTTGTGGATAATTTATATGCAAGCCAGGTACTTTGCGCTTGCACAAGACACTTATTGCTTTTAAAAACCTAAGACTCTCTTTATCATTCTCTAAAGTGAGATTTCAATGTGTACTTATCAAATCTTGATCTTTTTTGATCTAATTTTATACAGATAAATATTCTATATTTTTCTAAACTTGTGGGGTGTACTTTTGTAGTGTTTATACTGTGTTATTGCATGATTTATTGCACAAATACTTTACACATTGGCTTCTATACTTAGCCTGACTGCTCAGTGCCAAGCTACCAGATGGTGGGCACAGGATAATTCAGATTGTGTGTGACTTACCCTGACTAGTGAGGGTCCTTGCTTGGACAGGGGGTAACCTGACTGCTCACCAAAGATCCCATTTCTAACACTCCTTTTTGCAGATTACTCTTTGCTAATCTCTAAATCCTCAGTGGGGCTTCAAAATCTACTGACAAGATTTGAGTTGTTCTGTGAAGAGAGAGGACTGGAGATAAACTGTGCAAAAACAAAATTTATAGTCTTTGGCAAGTGTCCTACACGATCGAAGAACATTAGAGTGGGCAATGTAAACTTTGAAAGGGGTCGTGTTTTGATTTCCTAGGTATTACTCTGTCAGACAATTATAAATGGAGCTCTGTGAGACTGTTGCATAAGTCAAATGCCATTTTGAGTTTTTTTCAGAATGAGCATAACCTGTTCTATTTCACCTGCTTTTGAGGTCTATCACGCCATGGCCTTGTCTGCCGTCATCAATAGAGCTGTAATTTGGGGGTACACCAAATCTTACAACTTAGCGGTTGTAGGAGGCTAGCCTGGCTTATAGTGGGTACCTGATGGTACTTACACCTTGTGCCAGGTCCAGTTATCCCTTATTAGTAGATTAGTAGGGTTCTAGCAGCTTAGGCTGATAGAGGTACCTATAGCAGAGCGGCTTAGGCTGAACTAGGAGACATGCAAAGCTCCTACTATACCACTTATATCACATAGCACATAGCATATTATAAGACTCACAATACTCAGAGTTACTAAAAATAAAGGTACTTTATTTTAGTGACAATGTGTCAGAAATATCTCAGAGGATATACTCCCTTAGGAGGTAAGTAAAATACACAAAATATACACACAAACCAAAATCAGGTAAGTAAACAGTTAGTAAAGTAGTGCACATACTGTGGAACACAATAAAATGCATAAGGAGACAATAAGCCTAGGGGCAACACAAACCATATACTCCAAAAGTGGAATGCGAACCACAAATGGACCCCAGGCCTAGTCTAGTGTATAGAGGGTCACTGGGAGTGTAAGAAAACACTAAGGGTGTCCAAGATACCCCACCCCAAGACCCTGAAAAGTAGGAGTAAAGTTACCCCACTACCCCAGAAAGACAGTAAAGTCGAGATAGGGGATTCTGCAAAGACAACAACTGACTGCAAAACACTGAAGACGGATTCTTGGACCTGAGGACCTGTAAAGGAAGAGGACCAAGTCCAAGAGTCACGCAAGTGTCCGGGGGGGCAGGAGCCCACTAAACCCTGGATGAAGGTGCAAAAGGGCAGCCTCCGTGTGGAAGAAGCCAAAGATTCTGCAACAACAGAAGGTGCCAGGAACTTCTCCTTTGGTTAGAAGATGTCCCACAGCATGCTGGAGGTTGCAGAGTTGTTTCCACACAGAAAGACCACAAACAAGCCTTGCTAGCTGCAAGAGTCGTGGATGAAGATAATGGGTGCTGCCCGGGCCCAGGAAGGACCAGGAGGTCGCCTCTTGGAGGAGGAGACAGAAGGGGCACTCAGCAGCAGAGAGAGGCCACGCAGAAGCAGGCAGCACCTGCAGAAGCACTTGAACAGGCATTCAAGAAATCTGAGCACAGCGGTGATCTCAACACAACAAAAGAGGGTCCCACGGAGCTGGTGGTCAGCTCAGCGAGTTGAGCAATGCAGGATGGAGTGCTGGGCACCTGGGCAGTGCTTTGCATGAAATCCTTGCAAAAGTGCACAGAAGCCCTAGCACATGCAGCTCACGCAGTTCACAGGATTACTATCTGGCGTGGGGAGGCAAGGAGTTACCTCCACCAAATTTGGACAGATGGACCACTGGACTGTAGGGGTCACTTGAATCCAGCTCCTGTATTCCAGGGACCACGCTCATCAAGATGAGAGGGGACCCAGAGGACCGGTGATGCAGAAGTTTGGTGCCTGTGTTAGCAGGGGGAAGATTCTGTCGACCCACGGGAGATTTCTTCTTGGCTTCCAGTGCAGGGTGAAGGCAGACAGCCCTCAGAGCATGCACCACCAGGAAACAGTCGAGAAAGCCGACAGGATTAGGCGCTACAATGTTGCTGGTAGTCATCTTGCTACCTTGTTAAATTTTTGCAGGTGTCCTGGAGCAGTCAGCGGTCGATCCTTGGCAGAAGTCGAAGAGGGAGATGCAGAGAAACTCTGGTGAGCTCTTGCATTCATTATCTGACGAGAAACCCACAGGAGAGACCCTAAACAGCCCTCAGAGGAGGATTGGATACCTAACCAGGTAAGAGCCTATCAGGAGGGGTCTCTGACGTCACATGCTGGCACTGGCCATTCATAGGTCTCCATTGTGCCCTCACACCTCTGCATTCAGGATGGCAGAGGTCTAGGACACACTGGAGGAGCTTTGGGTACCACCCCTGGGATGGTGATGGACAGGGGAGTGGTCACTCCCCTTTCTTTTGTCCAGTTTCGTGCCAGAGCAGGGGCTGGGGGATCCCTGAACTGGTGTAGACTTGCTTATGCAAGGAGGGCACCATCTGTGCCCTTCAAAGCATTTCCAGAGTCTGGGGGTGGCTATTCCTCCCCAGCCCTTAACACCTATTTCCAAAAGGAGACTGGGTATAAACCCTGCTCACAAAGGAAATGCTTTGTTCTGCCTTCCTGGGACTGGGCTGCCCAGACCCCAGGAGGGCAGAAATCTGTCAGAGGGTTGGCAGCAGAGGTAGCTGCAGAGAAAACCCCAGAGAGCTAGTTTGGCAGTTCCCGGGGTCCATGCTGGAGCCCCGGGGATGCATGGGATTGGCACCCCAATACCAGATTTGGGGGGACAATTCCATGATCTTAGACATGTTACATGGCCATGTTCAGAGTTACCATTGTGAAGCTACATATAGGTATTTAACTATATGTAATGCACGCGTGTAATGGTGTCCCAGCACTCGCAAAGTCCGGGGAAATTGCCCTGAACTTTGTGGGGGCACCTTGGCTAGTGCCAGGGTGCCCTCACACTTAGTAACTTTGCACCTAACCTTCACTAAGTGAGGGATAGACATATAAGTGACTTATAAGTTACTTAAGTGCACTGTAAAATGGCTGTCAAATAATATGGATGTTATTTCACTCAGGCTGCAGTGGCAGTCCTGTGTAAGAATTTTCGGAGCTCCCTATGGGTGGCAAAATAAATGCTGTAGCCCATAGGGATCTCCTGGAACCCCAATACCCTGGGTACCTAGGTACCATATACTAGGGAATTATAAGGTTGTTCCAGTGTGCCAATCAGAATTGATGAAAATGGTCACTAGCCTGCAGTGACAATTTTAAAAGCAGAGACAGCATAAGCAGTGAGGTTCTGGTTAGCAGAGCCTCAGTGATACAGTTAGGCACCACACAGGGAACACATATAGGCCACAAACTATGAGCACTGAGGTCCTGGCTAGCAGGATCCCAGTGAGACAGTAAAACACCCTGACATATACTCATAAACATGGCAAAAGTAGGGGTAACAAGGCTAGAAAGAGGCTACCTTCCTATAGCGGTTGCCAAAAATAACTTCTTTAGCTCTCCCAGTAAGTACACTGCTTACCCCCTTGTGCTATGACTTTTGCTGCACCCTGGTTACAGACCTTGTCCAGTTAAAACCCCTACTTTACTGAGTTCGTATTTGGTCTACCCCCGAACTCGCCTGTTTAGGCCATTTATTAAGATCAGATGTGGCCCTAAAAGTTCCCTGGCTGAGTTACATTCACTCCTGGTGTATCAAGCTGAAGTTCGAGGCACTGAAAACTACTAGTCCTTTGGTGCGCTGGCTGACTGGTATTGACCAGCCTGCCACCACATCACAGAGCAGCAACAATCAAGGGCAAAGCAGGGCCATTTAACTGAAATGTTCTTGAGTATCAAACATGTGCCGAAGTTTGAAGACTTTCTAGATAGTATAACTCCCCCCCCCCCCCGGGCAAAAAGCATTTATCTGCATTTTAGATACAGTTCCCTACCACTGAATGCTTTTTGTAGTTCTTGGTGCAAAAACGGCACACACGTCTTCTGTCCTGTTTGTAACTTAGGCCCTCATTCCGAGCCTGGCGGGCGGCGGAGGCCGCCCGCCAGGCTTCCCCCCTCCGAAATACCGCTCCGCGGTCGTAAGACCGCGGAGGGTATTCCGAGTTTTCCCCTGGGCTGGCGGGCGGTCTTCACAAGACCGCCCGCCAGCCCAGGGGAAAACTCCCTTCCCACGATGACGCCGGCTCGTAATAGAGCCGGCGGAGTGGGAAGGTGCGACGGGTGCAGTTGCACCCGTCGCGTATTTCAGTGTCTGCTTTGCAGACACTGAAATACTTTTAGGGGCCCTCTTACGGGGGCCCCTGCCGTGCCCATGCCATAGGCATGGGCACGGCAGGGGCCCCCAGGGGCCCCGCGACTCCCCCTCCCGCCATCCGGTTCCCGGCGGGAGAACCGCCAGGAACTGGATGGCGGGAGGGGGAGTCGGAATCCCCATGCCGGCGCAGCATGCTGCGCCGGCTTGGAGGATTCCTTTGGGGCAGCGGGAAACCGGCGGGAGACCGCCGGTTTCCCTTCTCTGACCGCGGCTGAGCCGCCGCGGTCAGAATGCCCCGCGGGGCACCGCCGGCCTGTCGGCGGTGCCACCGCGTCCCACGGCCCTGGCGGACTTGTTCCGCCAGGGTCGTAATGACCCCCTTAGTGCCTGAGACAGTGAATTATATTGTTGTTGTATGCCCAGGGTATCGAGCCACAAGACTGCGCTGGCGTAAGCCCATCTATCTTTTTGCTTAGTGTCTGGCATAAGCGAACTAGATATCTGCCCAGACAGTGTAGTTAACCATTGCCCAATCGGGGGTTGCCCATGGTGAAGGATTTTGGATTTCTATTTACTCATTTTTAATGGACCCCAGTGAATATTCTAATTCAGGAATAGGGCAGGCCAGGAATGAAGGCAAGGTGATGTTTTTATGAGATTTTAAGGCGAGCAATATCTGTTTATATAATCAATTTTAGTACTAAATATTAATTGTCTGAGTATACAGGCCACTGTAGTGAGAATGAGTATTTCCTGATGAGAGTCCAAATGAATGGTAGTTAACCTTTTTATTATAATGTTTTTTACTGAGTGATTATTAATATTGCACACTAGTTAGAGGGGCAACCATGGTGGATTCTAGTGTTTTTTTCTGGAATCATGGATGATGTTTGTCTTTTTTAACCTTTGTAGTTTTTTACCGAGTGACTATTAATAAATGTGCATGTTTTTATTGAATCTTAATGTATTGAAAGTTTTAACACTGTTTACATTTTTATGTGCTTTTATGGCCATAGGTGCCGAAATAAATTCATATATATATAAACATTACTAATACAAAATAATTTCAAATACACAGAATCATAGTAATAAGTATATAATTTTAAAACAATATAAACAAAATTATACATTTCTTGGAATGATACATATAATAGTCCCACTCCACTCTGTGCAACTGTAGAGAAAGTGTTGGACTCAGGAGGGGTAAAATTTACTATTGCCACTTCAGTTTGTGCAACAGGAGGGAAAGCGTTGGACTCAGGAGGGACAACAAGTACTATTCCCACTAAAGTTGGTAAAACAGTAGGGAAAGCATTGGACTCATGAGGGGTCAAATTTATTATTTCCCCCTCCAGTCTGGTCAACAGTAAGGAAAGCATTGGACACAGGAGGGGTAAAATTGCCTATTCCCACTCTAGCCAGTGCAACGGTAAGGAAAGCATTGGATTCGAGATGGGTAAAATATAATATTACCACTCCAGTCTGTGCAACAGTAGCGAAAGCTGTGAACTGAGGAGGGGTTCTAGTCGGTACAACAGTAGGGCAAGTGTTGGACTCAGGAGGGGTGAAATTTACTATTCCCACTCCAGTCTGTGCAATAGTAATGGAAGCATTGGACTCTGAAGGGGTAACATTTGCTATTCCCACTCCAGTCTGTGCAACAGTTGGAAAAGTGTTAAACAATGGATAAGTAAAATTTCTTATTCTCACTCCAGGATGTGCAACAGGAGGAAAAGAGCTGGACCCAGGAGGGGTAAAATTACTATTTCCACCCCAGTCCAGGCAACAGTAAAGAAGGTTTTGGACTGTGGAGGGGTAAAATTGACAGTAGGGAACAGTAGGGAAAGTGTTGGTCGCCCTTACAGCAGGACTTGAGAGCCCTAAGGCAGGGTGCATTGTAATACATGCAAGGGTATATCTGCATGAGCAGATATGCCCCTGTGATGTCTAATTTTATTTCTAGACTTCCTAGACATTGCAAGTGACCGGGCAGCCTTCTTAAAGCATGCACTGGACACTGGTCCGCACAAGTGGCCCAGCAACATAATGCTGCATGTAAGATTGTGTTGTTTGATACCAAACACCTCATCTTAATAAATCCGCACTGTTGCCATGATTGGATCGAATATGACATGCACCCAGAGGGCACCTTAGAGATGGACCCTGAAAACTACTAGTCCTCTGGTGCGCTGGCTGACTGGTATTGACCAGCTTGCCACCACAGATGACTTCCTGACCCCCTTGAGGCTCTCCGATTAGCAGACCTCAGTGCACTGTCAGAGTCAAAAATCAGCATCTAGTAGTTCTAAAAGGGGAAAAATTGTGGGTGCTTCTGCAAGAAACCCAGTTTCCTACAATAATGCATTTCGGGACTCCCCTTTTGCCTCTGCCTCTGCTTGATGTATCACTCCAAACTTTCAAACTTTTCACATGCAAACTAGTCAGAAAGTAACACTTTTTAGGAAGGTTTCCAGGAGTTTTGCAAAACAGGGCCAAAAGGTATTAGCAACACATAAAATAGATTTGCTACATGTGTGTGTGTGTGCGTATATATATATAGATGTATATATATATATATATCACCAAAAACACCTGACTTATCGAGGCTCAATCATGGCGGCCTTGATATGGGATCAGAATTCACGGAGAACAAGGCTACGGCTGAAATGCATTGGGAGGAAGAACATTTTGTTTTTCTTTAATACATTTTACAACTGTCCGCCTTGAGTCTTGATTTTTCTGTCCTATTGGGTGAGAAAATATTGGAAGCATATATATATATATATATATATATCACTGTTCCTCTTACCAAAAGACCAAAACTCCAAGCAGGAATCTTCTTGGAGTAAAGTTAATCCATTTTATTTGACAACAAAATAACCACCTGACGCATTTCAGAAATCGTTATTTCCTTGTTCACGGGTATTTTACCTCATCTATACCTTTATTTCTTTATATTCACATGTTTCAATACAAAGCAAACAACATAAATTATGGGCTCCGAACACTTCCTTTTTCGTACACACAATTACGGCAGCCATCTTAAAACATGTATTTCAACCCCGTTCATATGTAATTAAGCCTGTATATATCTAAATTAATTAATCTTAAAAACGGATTCCATAGATAAATTTTAATTAATATCACAATTAGATTGTATAATATTTACAAATATTTAACTATTCCAATTTCAATCATATTAATATATATACACAACCCAATCATGCATAATTATGGCAGCCATCTTTAAACATGTATTCTAACCCAGTTTATATATAATTGCATCTATAGATTGTATAATATTTCCGATTTCAATCATATTAATATGTTTACAATCCAGTCGTCATTATTCATAACTCATCCATTATAAAATCCCAGTGGCTATAAAAGAACATGTAATTGTCACAGTGGATTCAAAATACTCTAATATGCATGATCCTCTAATAAAAATATTTTGGACTCCATACAGGTGGGACATATTTTTACAACTCTCACTGAGAGTATAAAGGATACAGTAGCTCTTTTGCTTCCCATCTTTTTCTTCAATCCATCGAAAGGCCCATCGAAATGTAACACATCCACCTATATCTATATATGTGTACGCACACACACACACATATATATATATATATACATATATATATATATAGCGAGAGAGAGAGAGAGAGATATATATGTATCTACTGTCTTCTCTGATAATGCTACAGATATCAGCCACATTGTACATGTCCTTAAATCAGTAAATATTTTGGGCCATACTCTGTCTTGTTATCCATTAATTACATCCTGAAGAATTATTTGACTGAAAGGCACTTTGGTACACAGCCACCTAAGTGTGCGAGGTAGGGTGAAAAATAAGGGTTTTGCAGGCTTTTACCATGTACAAACTGTAAGGCCTGCAAGAACTGTCATAAAGTAGGGGAATACTCTGTGCCAGGACAATTAAAATATATGAAGATAAGGCCTGCAACGGCCATAGAGTATATTGTTTGGTTAGCCACTGTGAAAAACAATATATTGGCAGTAGAATACATCCCACCAAATGACCTATCTTGGAGTGTATGCAGGCAGTGAGCAACAGGGACCCCTCGTATCCAGTAGCCAGACATTATGAGCTGTTCAATGACAGCAATAAAGATCATATTAGTTATTTTTGTCAGGACCATATCCCCAAGTTGGAGTGAGGAGGAAACAGGGAGCCTGATTACGACTTTGGCAATGAGACCAGTAGACCGCCAAGAAGGCGATTTGCTGTAGGGCGGCAGTCCTACTGCCTCCTGACTGTCACATTATGAGTTCCCCATGGGGCTGCTTGTGCGTCACCGGGGCAGACATGGTGGCAGCAGTGCACCCGCAGATGTCACAGGCAAAGGTAGCCCACAAGGGACACTGCCTCGTCCTTTATGGGCCCATTCCCCCTGGGGCCATGTATTGGGCCCCTTTATCTGCCTGTCTGCTGACCTGTTCATGGCAGGGCCCTAGCCATAAAAAGCTTGGTGGTCAGGCAGATCTTAATACCCATAACGGTGCACTACCGGCACTGCCAACATTGACCACCGCAGTCTCCACTGCTACATCCGTAGCAGCTCAGATGCTGGTGATACCAGTAGTCTTGTGGTGGTCTGAATACATTGCTCATAAACTAGTGGTCGGACTGCCAAAGAGGTGTTGGTCAGACTGCCGCCGCCACTATGGCAGTCCACCGACCACCAAAGTAGTAATCAGGTTCAGAGTCCTGCAACTGAGACGCTTGGGATCTAAATATATTATCAACCTACAGACTATGGTACCAAGGGGCTTGAATGGTGATGTGGAGCTGACCACACATTTGGGGGAGTGAACATTTGGGGATTTTAGGATCAGAACGCCCATCCAAGCTTAATTATGCTACACAGGATGACATGCTTAGGGATTAGAGGTACAAAGGCACCCATCCAGGGCATAATTCTGCTGTATAAGTTAAACATTAGATTTGGTTGATGACATTGCAATCCTCTCAGAAGTAGGTGAGGTTATGAGAGGTTAATTATGATAGGCCCATTTTAAGAGGAATGAGTTCAGTTTTAATTTATTTATTTTCATTGTCATTGGGAAGGTACCCCTTTCAATCAGTGGATTTAAATAATTTCATCTGGCATAGCAAAAAAATGTGTCAGAATTATGGACTGCTGTCTAGAACATGGTAGTCATAGTATGCAGGAAAAGTTATAAATGGTGATCGTTCTAATTTGATTAAAAGGAGGCATAATTTATTTTGGACTATAACTGCTCTTAAACTGGGTATTAATTTAATATGTTATGACATGGTTTTTGCACTTTCATTATAATAATTGAAAATGTTCTGAATTATGTATTGCCAATGTAGCCACCTGAATGAATTGTGATAGTTACAGTCCTCATTCTAGCTTCATGATCACCAGTGTATCAACCTCCAATAAAATGCTAACAAGAAATTGAACTAATGTCAGTTTCACAGTTTTTGCAAACATTAACGAAGGAGCATAGCTGAAAGGCATTTGTTCAGGTGAATTAACCTTTTTGATTATCACCCCGTGAGTACTTGTTACTTCTTTGGCCCTGGATTTAAATCATAATATGTGTAAAATATTTATACACTACATTTTTTACAACAGCTTACCATCAATAAATATATCATAAAAATTACAAACTAATACATTCTACATTTCATTTATATATTTGTAAGGTTTAAAAACATTGCTTTTAATAAATACATAAAGAATTTATTAAAATAACATATTTCAATTAATAATATGAATATTTTAAAATTAAAAGTGTTTAAAAAATAAAACAAATCTAACACTGTATGAAAAATTATAAATACAATGCTAACAATTCCAAAAAAATCACAATGCCAAACTTTACATTCAAATATATAAATTGTTATTACATTTACAGATACACTACTTGAAAAGTAAAGCAAGAAATAAATTATAAATATAATAATGGATTCCTCACAAAATACCCCCCTTAATTCCCTGTAAACCCAACATCCCGCTAATAAAAGTATTGTTAATAATTGTCTTTAAAATTTAACAAAACAATTTTTTTTAACATATAATAAAATTGGAATGAAAAGATGTAATAAATACAAATCTAAAAAAAACATGATTTACTTAAAACAATTCAGATAGATCTATGATTTAATATAAAAATGTATTTAATGTTATAACAATACAATACCATTTTTTGAAACATTTCTGTTTTACAGCTCTGTCTGGTAGCTCCTTGCACTCCCAGGTCTTGCGTCAGAGGTCCTGGTCATATTGTCTGTCTCTGCTCTTCTCTGCTTTCTCCCTTTCTACTCTTTCTCTCTTGCTTGTATCTTTGTATCCTACCTCCTGTCTCCCAGCTGTCCAGCCCTCCCCCTGTGCTTTGTGACCCCTTAGCTGCTGGGCCTTCCCCCTCCCCCCAGTGCTGAGCCCTTTTTTGGCTATTTAGGGTAGTTTGCCCTCAGGCCTTCATAACGTTTTGTCCACATAAGCTATTGATGCCAAATTTGCAACCCTTTTTTCCAACATCCTAAGGATTTTAAAGGTACCCAGAGTTTGTAGGTTCCCCTGGAGGAGACCAAGAAATTAGCCGAAATACAGCGAAAATGTCATTTAAAAAAAAAAAGATGGGAAACAAAAGTGCTCCCGAAAAAGGCTAGTGGTTTTTTCCCTGAAAACTGAATCAACAAAGGGATTGAGGTGCTAAAATCACCATCTTCCCAGCTTTCAGGAACAGGCAGACTTGAATCAGAAAACCAAATTTTTCAACACAATTTGGGCATTTTACTGGGACATTTCTCATTTTTACTATTTTTTGTGCTTTCATCCTCCTTCCAGTTAGTGACAGGAATGGGTGTGAAACCAATGCTGCACCTCAGAATGCTAAACATTTCTGAAAAGCAGGCAATATTCTGAATTCAGCAAGGGGTCATTTGTGTAGATCCTACAAGGTTTTCCTACAGAAAATAACAGCTGAATTAAAAAAAATACTGAAATTGAGCTGAAAAAAAACTGCCATTTTCTCCACGTTTTACTGTGTAACATTTTCCTGCAATGTCAGATTTTTTAAAGCTATATACCGCTACGCCTGCTTGACTCTTTGGGGGTTATATAGGGCTTGTAGGTTTATCAAGATACCTAGGTACCCAGAGCCAATAAATGAGCTGCACCTTGCAATGGGTTTTCATTCTATACCAGGTATACAGCAATTAATTTGCTAAAATATAAAGAGTGAAAAATAGGTATCAAGAAAACCTTTGTATTTCCAAAATGGGCATACAATAAGGTGTTGAGAAGCAGTGGTTAGTTGCACATCTCTGAATTCTGGGGTGCCCATACTAGCATGTGAATTACAGGGCATTTCTCAAATAGACGTCTTTTTTCTACACAGTCTTACATTTGGAAGGAAACAATGTAGAGAAAGACAAGGGGCAATAGCACTTGTTTTGCTATTCTGTGTTCCCCCAAGTCTCCCGATATAAATGGTACCTCAATTGCCTGGGTAGGCCTAATGCTCGCGACAGGAAACACAACATGGACACATCACATTTTTACATTGAAATCTGACTTGTTTTTTGCAAAATGCCTAGCTGTAGATTTTGGCCTCTGGCTCAGCCGGCACCTAGGGAAACCTACCACACCTACACATTTTTGAAACGTAGACATGTAGGGGAACCCAAGATGGGGTGACTTGTGGGGCTCTCAGCAGGTTCTGTTACCCAGAATCCTTTACAAACCTCAACATTTGGCCCAAAAACACTTTTTCCTCAAATTTCGGTGACAGAAAGTTCTGGAATCTGAGAGGAGCCACAAATTTCCTACCACCCAGCATTGCCCGAAGTCTCCCGATACAAATGGTACCTCACTTGTGTGGGTAGGCCTAGCGCCTGCAACAGGACTTGCCCCAAAACACAAAGTGGATACATCACATTTTTCCAAAGAAAACAGAGCTGTTTTTTGGAAAGTGCCTAGCTGTGGATTTTGGCCTCTAGCCCAGCGGGCACCTAAGGAAACCTACCAAACCTGTGCATTTTTTAAAACTAGACACCTAGGGGAATCCAAGATGGGGTGACTTGTGGGGCTCTCACCAGGTTCTGTTACCCAGAATCCTTTGCAAACTTCAAAATTTGGACAAACAAAACCTTTTTCCTCACATTTCGGTGACAGAAAGTTTGTGAATCTGAGAGGGGCCACAAATATCATTCCAACCAGCGTTCCCCCAAGTCTCCCAATACAAATGGTACCTTACTTGTGAGGCTAGGCCTAGCTCCCGCAACAGGAAATGCCCCAAAACTCAATGTGGACTCATCACATTCTCCCAAAGAAACCAGACCTGTTTTTTGCAAAGTGTCTAGCTGTTTATTTTGGCCTGTAGCTCAGCCGGCACCTATGGAAATCTACCAAACCTAACCATTTTTGAAAACTAGACACCTAGGGGAATCCATGATGGGGTGACTTGTGGGGCTCTCACCAGGTTCTGTTACCCAGAATCCTTTGAAGACCTCAATATGTGGCCCAAAAAAACACTTTTTCCTCACATTTGGGTGATAGAAAGTTCTGGAATCTGAAGGGAACCACAAATTTCCTTCCACCCAGCATTCCCCCAAGTCTCCCGATAAAAATGGTACCTCACTTGTGTGGCTAGGCCTAGTGCCTGTGACAGTAATAGATCACACAACAGTCAATGTTGGTCCTTACATGAGGATAACCGTTAACCCTGGGGTGATCCATTCCTGACGCAGGTACTAGGTACAGGCACTCAAGTGGGGTAGTATTTTTATCAGGACAGGTGGGGAAACACTGGGAGGTAAGAATGTTGTGGATCCCAGTATATTCCTGTAGTTTGTGTGACAGAAATGCAAGAAAAAATATAGGGCCATATTTATACTTTTTGACGCAAACCTGCGCTAACGCAGTTTTGCGTCAAAAAAATTAGCGCCGGCTAACGCCATTCTGAAGCGCCATGCAGGCGCCGTATTTAATCAATGACGTTAGCCGGCGTTAGCCACCGGCGCTGCCTGGTGTGCGTGGAAAAAAACGACGTACACCAGGCAGTGCCGGCGTAGGGGGAGATGGAGCTTGGGCACCAAAAAATGGGGCAAGTCAGGCTGAGGCAAATTTTTCGCCTCAACCCGATTTGCGCCATTTTTTTCGACTCCCAACCCCCATAGAAATGACTCCTGTCTTAGCAAAGACAGGAGTCATTCCCCCTTGCCCAATGGCCATGCCCAGGGGACTTCTGTCCCCTGGGCATGGCCATTGGGCATAGTGGCATGTAGGGGGACACAAATCAGGCCCCCCTATGCCACAAAAAAAAAAAAAAAACCTACCTGAACTTTCCTTAATGTCCCTGGGATGGGTCCCTCCAGCCTTGGGTGTCCTCCTGGGGTGGGCAAGGGTGACAGGGGGTGTCCCTTGGGGCATGGGAGGGCACCTCTGGGCTCCTTCAGAGCCCACAGGTCCCTTAACGCCTGCCTTTTCCAGGCGCTAAAAAACGGCGCAAAAGCGGCCGTACGTCATTTTTTTTGACCCGCCCACTCCCGGGCGTAAATTTTGCCCGGGAGTGTAAATACGGCGCACATGCCTCGGAGTCAATTTTTTTGACGGGAACGCCTACCTTGCATATCATTAACGCAAAGTAGGTGTCCACACTAAAAAATGACGCAAACTCCATGGACTTTGGCGCTAGACGCGTCTAACGCCAAAGTATAAATATGGAGTTAGTTTTGCGTCGGAATTGCGTAAAAAAAAACGACGCAATTCCGGCGCAAACAGAGTATAAATATGCCCCATAGTTTTTTTCTTTAACATTTAAACTTTGCAGGGTATTCTGGGTAGGAAAACTTTGGGGAATCCACACAAGTCACACCGCTGTGGACTCCCCCTGGATGACTACTTTCCAGAAATGTCTGGATTTAGTATTTTTCCCTATATAGCCACCAAGCCCAGGACCAAAAACACAGGTGCCTGCCTTAGAAAACCAGTTTGTTTTGGGATAGATAATTTTGATGTCTCAACAATATGATTTGGGCGGTGGAATTTGGGGCTCGACTAAATTGGGGAGCTCCCAAGAGAGCACACTCTGTGCTTGCCGCCACATGCACCTTCTCTCTGGGTTGGGCTAACCCACTATTGTCCCGTTGCACAGACTGTGCTTGCGAAAAAACAGCAGGACTGTCCTCATCACCTCCCTCATAAATACTGGAAGAGAAGTTATCGAATGGGACTCCTCCAACTGAAAAATCACTCCCAGAGTCTGCGCCATTGTCCTATCCATCAGATGCTGTCTCAGTATCTGCTGTTTCAGTCTTTGATCCTATGTCAGAGCTGTCCTCTATAACCCGAGTGAGGGCTTGAGCAGCAGTCATTCAACGAGATGCCATCTCTGCTACTGGCTAAACTGTTGCTCTAAAGCACTAGCCTATATACACAGTCACAAAATTGCTGTTGTGTATGTGTGTGATACGTGCAACAGTAGAGGTCACCTTATCTTCACTCTTTTCCCTCAATTAGCACATTCTTTCAAGATACTCAAAAAACACCTTGTCACATACCAATCGTCACAGTCTTTCGTCAGTCGTTCTTGGTATTATTTAATATGGAAAGGGAAATGGGGCTTAGAATATCTCTGTGAGCAAGGGATCTGAGTCTCCTGAAACGCGTTAGAGAGCCTTTTTTTGCCATTTTTGTTTGTCTGCCTGATTAAAAGATATTTTGGATTGTAACAAGTAAGTGGCTGTGACACCGTCTTCTTCTAGAAAAAGTATTTTGTTGATTTTAAAGGGTTTGCGACCCTGTTGCAGACTGCCGCGTTGGGGCTGACTGACTCGCCTTTTTTCATATATATATATATATATATATATATAGATCTATATATATTTTTTTTGCAGTTAGATTTTTTCCTTGGGGGCCATAATGGCCTCCTGGGAAACCATATAACTACAAAAAAAATGATTGCCCCCACAGGGGGTCGCCCTGCTCCCGGGCGACCCCCTGTCAATGTTTTTCTTTTTTTTTTTTAAATTTAGCCACTTGGGGGCACGATCAGGCACAATCATGTGCCACAAGGGAAAACCTACCTTTTTTTAAAAAGAAAATATGCCCCAGGGGGGAGGTGGGTCATTTGCCAAGGGGGGAAATCTCTGGGGTCTAGTGGGGTTTCCTGGCCCTCGATCGCAGCTGCGATCACCTGCACTGTAGGGGTTAATGGTTGCTGCGCAGTGAAGGAGCGAAATCATTGACCTTATCAGTGTGTGGCTCCCCTCACTTCACAGCTCCGTCTGATAGCTTCGAGCCCCTTGCACTACCAGGTCTCGTGTTTGAGGCCCGGGTCATATTGTCTGCTCTTCTCTGCTTTCTCTCTTTCTCTCTTGCATTGTATTTCTTTTGTATTATTTTCCTTCATTTTTATTAATCTGGTATTCTCTTTGCTGTCATTTTGCGCCGTTTCTGTGCCCCCTCGCTTCCTGCTTCCTTTGTGCTTCCAGCCCTTACTGCTGCCTGAACCTGTGACCCCAGCCCCTCCCCAGCACTGATTTCCCCCTCCCACCTCCCAACTGTCCAGCCCTCCCTCTACACCAGTGGTTCCCAACCTGTGGGCCGGGGACCCCTGGGGGTCCGCAAAGCCTCCTCAGGGGGTCCGCGGCTGCTTAAAACATTTAATAATATTAGGTCCCAGCTATCAGTAATGACTCCTCGGGGGGTCCCTGTGTTCCAATAATGATTCAGTGGGGGTCCCCGGGCTCCAGCATTGATAAAATGGGGCTCCACAGAAGTCAAAAGGTTGGGAACCACTGCTCTACACTACTTAATGGCAAGACTGTCTGTGCCCGCCTACATCTGGACCGAGCCCAGCTCCCCTGACCCTGGTTCCTGCACCATCTGCAGCTTCAACACCAGCTCCATCCTCACCCATGACACTGTACGATCCTCCACCTACCACCTCGCTTCACCAAAGGGAACCTAGGGCCCTTTCAACTGTTACAGCTGCAGTCGCACCGTGGCCTGCCACTGCTCACCTAACCAGCCAACCACATAGCTCACAAGAACCGAACCTGACTAACCTAACTGCATACTTCTCAACATACACTCTCTCCACAAGCATGCCATAGAAATGTGGGACCCGCTCCACTCCACCTCCATCAACATCGCCTTCCTCACAGAAACATGCATGACCCCCACCTCAGCCCCTGACATTGCCACCACCATCCCCAACAGCTACAAGATCATCCAAAAGGACCGCAACACACAACCAGAAGGAGGCATCGCCATTGTCCACAAAAGTACCTCACTACCAGCTGGGATGACAACTCTGCGAACATGGAACATCTCCACTTACAGGTCCAGCCCAAACCGAACTCCAGCCTCCACAGTGCCCTGATCTACAGACCTTCCCAGGCCCCTTACACCTTTTCAGCAACTGCATAGCCGACTTCATCACCACCCATGCACTTGCCCTGGTCTGCAACCTCAAATTTCACCTGGGCAACTCCAACAACAGCAACACCACAGCCTTCTTAGAGAACCTCACCACCCTCGGACTCAGACAATTGGACTCTTCTCCAATGCATGCAGCAGGAAACATGCTCGACCCCGCTTTCAACACAAAGTAACAACATCATCATCAGCCACACCACCAAGCTACAATGGACCGACCAGCACTACGACCACTTCTTTTCCAAACCCACCGCATACCACCATGCCTACCACCCCCTCACAGAAGCTAGAACAAGGTCACCAAGGATCAGCTCACCGACATCCTCAACAATAACGTACCACCAACATCCACAGACACCAACACCTCAGCGCGTAACCTCCACCGATGGATTTCCAACTGCACCAACACTCTGGTCCCACTCAAGAAATCACCCAGCAAGCAACTCACCAAGAAAGCCAGCTGGTTCTCCCCCAGACCAATTGCAGATGACTCCAGAAAAGATGGAGGAATTACAAGGCCCCAGAGAACCATGCAGCCTTCGAATCCGCAGTTACCGACCCCACCACCTCATCATTTTAGCAAAGGGAACCGCCATTCAGTAACTCAACCTCGCCAATGCACACAACCTCAAAGAACTCTTCACAGTGGTCAAGGAATTCTCTAAACCTAGCTCGGAGTCAGCAGACATCTCTTTTCCCCTGATCTGTGTAACCAGCTTGTCTCCTTCTTCCACCACAAGATAAAAGACATCTATAACAGCTTCACCACCAAAGACCAACCCTCCACACCCACAACCAACAAGCCTGACCGCCCCAGATCCAAGCAGACTCTGCATGAATGGACCACACTCACAATGGAGGACACCCTGAGGATCATGAAGAGCATCCATTCAGGAGCCCCCTCAGCCCCTGGCCTCACCACATCTTCAACAAAGCTAGCACCTCCATCGCACCTGAACTGTGCTGCACCACCAACTGTTCCATCCAGTCTACCGCCTTCCCCAAAAACTGGAAACACGCAGAAGTAAATTCCCTGTTGAAGAAACCATACGCATGGACCCCAAGAACTAAAGGGCCAGTCTCACTACTCTCATTCCCAGCAAAAGTCACCCAGAAGGCCATCAACTTGCAACTCTCTGAATTCATTGAGACAAACCACATCCTGGACCCTTCCCAATCAGGATTCAGAAGCAACCATAGCACAGAGCTCGCTTTCATAGCAGCCACAGATGACAACTGCACCCTAGTGGACCAAGGATAAACCGCTGCCCTAATACTCTTGAGCCTCTCAGCTGCTTTCAACAACGTGTCCCACCACACACTCTGTGCAAGACTCTGCAACACCAGCATCCACGACAAAGCCCTAGCCTGGATCCACTCTTTTTTTCACTGGCCAAACTCAAAGAGTCAGACTCCCACCATTTCTATCAGGACCCACTGAAATCAGCAGTGGAGTGCCGCAGGGCTCCTCCCTGAGCCCCCACCCTCTTCAACATTTACATTGCCCTGGTTGCAAATATCGTCAGAGAACACAGACTGAACATTGTCTCTTACGCCGACAACACACAACTGATCCTATCCCTCACCAACGAAGCTAAGGCCACCAGGAGCCACTTCCACAACAGAATGAAGGCAGTCGCTGCCAGGATGAAGGATAGCTGCCTCAAGTTTAACTCAGACAAGACTGAAGTCCTCATCTTGGGCCCCACCACCTGCACCCGTGATGATTCCTGATTGCCCATTGCGCTTTGAACGACCCCCCCGACTGCACAAGAAATCTTGACATCATCTTGGACTCTTCACTCTCGATGATCAACTAGGTCAACGCTGTCTCGTCATCCTGCTTCTACGCTCTCCGCTTAATCTGGAAGATCTTTAAATTGACCCCATTTAATCCAGGCAAATGGTCACCCACGCACTCATCAGCAGCAGACTACAGCAATGCTCTCTATGCTGACATCACACAGAAGATCCAAAGGAAACTCCAGAACATCCAGAACACCACCACCAGACTCATCCTAGGCATCCCCAGTTGTAGCCACATCTCCAGCCACCTGCAAGACCTACACTGGCACACAATCAAGAAGAGGATAATCCTCAAACTCTTCTTCCACACCTACAAAGCCCTCCACAACATCATAAAATGTAATTTAAAAAAAAGAAAAGGGTCCAGGGTAGAGTCACACTGGCCTCTTAGCTTGGGATGTGGGGTTCCAAAGGGACCCCCTCCTTTTTTTTAAATGTTTCAAACAATTCACAACAGAACCAGTTAAAATAAAAAAAAACAAGGGCGTGCTCCCATGCTTGTTCGAGTCCCGGGGGTATTCATATTTTAATACGGGGGCTGCCCAGACCCCCTGCTGCCCCGGGGATTGCCTCCTCACCAGGGCTAATAAAACTATGGGGGTCATTCCAACCCTGGCGGTCATCGACCGCCAGGGTGGATGACCACAGAAGCCGCCGGATCCCCTTTTCTGACTGCGGCTTTACCGCCGCGGTCAGAATGGGCAGGGAAGCACCGCCAGCCTGTTGGTGGTGCTTCCCTGCCCATTCTGACCGCAGCGGTAAAGCCGCAGTCAGAAAAGGGGATCCGACGGTTTCCCGCCAGATTTCCCCTGTCTGGGCTGAATCTCCATGGCGGCGCTGCAAGCAGCACCGCCATGGAGATTCTGACCCCCTTCCCGCCACCCTGTTTCTGGCGAACAGGATGGTGGGAACGGGTGTCGTGGGGCCCCTGGGGGCCCCTGCACTGCCCATGCCACTGGCATGGGCAGTGCAGGGGGCCCCCTAACAGGGCCCCAGCATGATTTTCACTGTCTGCAACTGCACCCGTCGCACCCCTGCAACATTCAGAGCCGGCTTCTGGGTTGCAGGGCCTTTCCCGCTGGGCCGGCGGGCGGTCCCTTGGCGGGCACCTGCCGGCCCAGCGGGAAAGCCAGAATAGCCTCCGCGGTCTTTTGACCACGGAGCGGCCAATTGGCGGTTTCCACTTGGCGGGCGGTGCCCGCCGCCCGCCAATCTCGGAATGACCCCCTATGTGTGTACGGGACACCCGACCCCCCACAGCCCTGGGGACTACCACCTCCCAGGGGCTTGAATGTAATTCAATCCGGGGGCTGTGAGGCCCCCCAGTCTCCTGGCACCACCCCCTCCATGGGGCTATTATCAAATTTAATGAGGGGGGGCACATGCCCCCCATGCAGCTCCAGGGACTGCCACCTCCTCTGGGCTGTAATCAAAATGGATGCAGAGGGACCGCCTGACTACCCCTACAGCCCCAGGAACCACCACCTCCCGGGGCTCTAATGAAAATGGAAGCAGGGGTTCTGCACACCCCCACCAGCAGCACAAGGGACTACGAGACCATGCAGCCCCGCTCGTGGAGCCATTGATGGCCCTGGGGACCGTCATCCCCCAGTTCCGGCTTGTGCTATGTCCCGGTGTCCCAGTGTCCTGGGGTGCCCACCCCCCGGACTTAGCTGTTTGTTTTTGCTTGGTAGGACCTTTGACAGGTGTCAAACAGCTCTTTCCTGCTGAAAGCTGAGTTTTATCTGTCTTCCCTGCACACACATATTTGCATGCAGGGAAGACAGATTAACACAATGCTTCCACATGCAGGAGCTGCTACTTAAAGGAGCTCCCTACTTGTGGGATCAATGTCGGCACCCGCAGGTCATGGGGAGCTGGCTAGTACCGCGGAGACCTTGTGGCTCCCCCGGGGTCCTGTCACTCTCAGCTGCATTATGAGTTTGGTGGTCCCACTGCAGGACCTCCAAACTAGTGGGGAGGACGCCACCGCCATGGCAATGGCATACCCCCACCCTATTACAATGCTTCCACCAGTCTGACCAGCTGGAACACTGAAATAGAGGGTTCCTGCCAGCCGGAGCGGCAGGAACAGTGCCACAAGATAGTAGTTGCCTCCCTTAAAGTAGTTGAGTGCTATCTCGCAGCACAGAGGGGGTGAACCAACATCCTTGGAATGCTCACTGTCTGTCACCCAAAACACCAACTGCAGCATCACCATGCCTAGATCCACCAAAGGCCCCTTCTTCTGCCACAACTGCTGTTTCTCCTGTAATGTAGGAACCACTGCAATCTCTATTCAGCAGACTTCCAGCCATGAAACACAACTCCACTGCGTACCACTCAATGTCTGATCCCTCTGCAAGCACTCCATAGAAATCAACACCCTTGCTCCCAAAATAATGTTCATCATTTGAAACCTAGCTAACTCCCACATCTGCACCAGACATTGTCACTGCAACCCCCCCTGGATACAAGATGGTCCACTGCAACCGCCCCGACAGATACAGCGGAGGTATAACCATCATCCACCAGGACTCCCTCGACTGCACCACCTCGGATGAAGACACAACACCGATCATGGAACACCTTAACTTCCAGATCAAACCTAATGCCAAAACCACCATTAGAGGAACCCTCGCCTACAGCCCACTGGGACACTGCCACAGCTTCTGCCACTCCATCCCAGACTTCATTGCCACCCCCGGCCATTGACTCAAACCACTACATCTTCCTGTGGGACCTGAACTTCCACCTTGATGGCCCAACTTCCTCAAAAACCTGAACATCATCAGCCTCTCTCAGCTGGTCACTATCCCCATGCACAGCGCAGGACACACACTGGAACCCATTTTTTCCACCAGTTCTTCTACACCTCTGAAGTAACATGGACTGATCATAGCATTGGCCATTACACGATCATTGGTCTGCCTGAAGGCCTAATAACACCCCCCAACATCCACCGCTGCAACTAAAGTCACAGAATGACCCTGGATCACCCCCTCAAAGAAACTAGACCCATCCCCGCAGACACCCTCAAACTCCACATTCAAAACTTCTCCAAGTGGATCTCCTCAGCCACAAACTCCATCACCCACCTGAAGAACACCACCAACAGCAAACCCATCAAGCAAGCCAAATGGTCTTCTGACCTTCAAACATCTCTGCAGGAAACAAGAGAGAAAGTGGCACTCTAAAAAGATCCATGCCAACCTCTACTTCTTCAGGTCCACCCACAACAAATGCCAAGACAGACTCTGGGAGCCCAAGAAAGAAGCGCTCACCACCTGCATTGAGGCAAGGACTAACCATGCCAAGAGAGTCTTCAGAACTGTCAGAAAATTCTCCTGCCACTCTGCCACAGAGGACACAATCCACCCATCCGAAGCCCTCTGCAACATGCTATTGGACTAATTTCACTGCAAGACCGCCGACATCTACAGCAACTTTGTCCATCAGCACACTGACCTTGAACTCCACTACAACCCCCCACAAGATCACCGAATGGAAGCAGCTCTCCACCGAAGACACCATCTCCATCATGACCTCTAACCACTCTGGATTCCCTCTTGGGCTCCTGTTGGCACCGCTTCTACAACCTAGGAAGAGATGTAATCAGAGCCTCCTTCTCAGAAATCCTCAACACCTCCATCTCCACAGCCACCATCCCCAACACCTGGAAACATTCTGGGGTCAAGCCACTCCTGAAGAACCGTCAGCTAACCCCAACAAACTAAAAGATTATTGTCCCATCTCTCTCCTCCCACTTCCTGGCACATTCTTGGAAAAGGCCATCAACCACCCACTCACCGACTTGAAGACAAAAACATGCTCAACCCATCTCAATCTGGATTACAGCCCAATCACAGCACCACGACCGCTTTGATCACAGCAACCAACAACATCAAACACCTCCTTGGCCTGGGGGGAACAGTGTCCCTCATCCTCCTCAACCTATCTTCAGCTTTTGACACCATCTCCCACCACAACCTCATCACCAGACTCCAGAGCATCAGCATCTAAAACAACGCACTCAAATGGATCTCCTCCTTCCTCTCCAGCCATATACAGAGGATACTCCTCCCACTCTTCACCTCCACACCCAAAAACATCATATGCTGAATTCCCCAGGGCTCCTTCCTCAGCCCCACCCTCTTAAACGCCTACATGACTCCACTAGCACACATCATACTCACCCACAGACTCAACATCATCTCTCACGCTGACAACACCCAGCTTGTTCTATCACTTGCAGTTGATGCTGCCACCACATGGACCAACTTCCAAAACACCGTGGCCTCCATCGCCATCTGGATAAGGAACAACTGCCTCAAGTTAAATTCATACTAAATGGAGAGCCTCATCTTCAGAAACAATCCCTACCCCTGGGATTTCACGTAGTGGCCCACTGTCAGGGAGGCTAGATCCTCGGGTCTGCGAATGTTCCCAACATGTCCACCACAAGACAGCTCTAAAACTCTGATAGAAATATCACAGAGCCTAAGAGAGTCCAAGTGGGGAAAAGGGGATTAGGAAGGGGACAGCTTGGGCAGGAGACCTGTAGGAAGCAAAAGGTTAAACAATACAATATCAGAATATAATCACATTGACTATCACTAGACTATGGTTCTAGGCATTGTCTAACTGTAACCAGTGATAATCTAAGTGACTTTAACTGGACCTCAAGAACTCTGAGTACCTGGAACAAATCAAGAATGATTAATGCAATGTTTCATATGAGCTTTTCATACAATGTCACATGATGTCTAGAAATACACGAACCTTCTAGAACATTGTTTCAGAACAAACACTGCATTTTTAACATGAGGACAAAACAATCTGAAACATTCCCTGGAAAACAATTGGAATTGTACTAGGGACGTAATATGTACAAAGAACGTCACATTTAGAATTTATCATCTTCACGGGGAATCCATAGGCTCAGGACAAATGTGTGTACTTCAACAAACATTACACATCAAAGTTTTTACTTGCCATGAAATGATCGCGCACACTGTTGCCGATCTGAACACCAAGTTTTACATGCAGGAAATGAATTGCGCATACTGTCGATTCTAACAAGAATATGTAAATGCCATGAAATGATCACGCAAGCTGTTGCTGATCTGAACACCAAGATTTACATGCGGTAAATGAATCGCGGTCACTGCCGATTCTAACAAGAATATGTAAATGCCATGAAATGATCACGCAAGCCTTTGCCGATCTGAACACCAAGTTCTACTTGCGGTAAATGAATCGCGCTCACTGCCGATTCTAACAAGAATATGCAAATGCCATGAAATGATCACGCAAGCTGTTGCTGATCTGAACACCAAGATTTACATGCGGTAAATGAATCGCGGTCACTGCCGACTCTAACAAGAATATGCAAATGCCATGAAATGATTGCGCAAGCTGTTGCCGATCTGAAGATTTACATCAGAGCAATGATTCGCGTATTCTGAAAGTTTCACGAATAGGCCCAAAACTCAAGAGTCTATTAGAATGGGGTTAGGGGCACAGCCCGACCTCCGTCTTACCACCCTGCTCAAGGAACACCAAGATAATGCGGGGCAGACCTGGAACGTCAAGGTAGGTCTCCGGAACAGGAGCTCAGGAAATTCCTGCTGCTCTGCATTGGGACTTCTGAATAGTGAGCACGTGGAGCTGGGCTGGCTCCCTTATATAAAGTCTGGCCCAGCCCAGTCATGCTGCAGAGAAAGCTTCTAGAAGGTCCTAGAAAGGGACCACACCCTAAAACACTCAGTCAGTTTGCAGCAATACCTTACAAATGAACAGTTATTGCAAACAACATTAATAGTATTTTTCAAGGTTAAAGTCTGCAATGCAAAAGGTTAGCATACTGCATATAAACCCAATGCATGAATTATGCTCTTGCATAAAGGCTGAGTTTTTGCATTTTTGTCGCCCATAGAGCGCGCACTGTCCTGATGTTGACAGTACTCCCCTCTCCCATATGTGCTCTAGGGCCTGGTTTGCCTGGGTTAAGATGATGAAAATGTCTCACTAGTCGTGGAACATGGACATCAGATGCGGAGACCCATGAGTTACTTTCAGGACTGTATCCTTTCCAAAAAATCTGATCCCACAAGTTACGACCTCTAAGTTTGGAATCCAAAACCTGTTTAACTTCGTATTCCACTTTCCCCTGTATTAGAACTGGAGCTGGTTGGGAGCGTACCTTCTGGATTGCTTTTTTCAGGAGGGAAGTATGGAACACCGGATGAATACGCAGTGACGGGGGCAACTGCAGTTTATAGGTCACTGGATTCATTTGCTGGAGGACAGTGTAAGGACCTATGAATTTGGGATTAAACATGTGCTTTTTCTTGAAGTCTATGGGGGTCATTCCAACCCTGGCGGTCGGTGTTAAAGCGGCGGCCAACCCGCCAACAGGCAGGCGGTAAAAAAAATGGAATTCTGACCCTGGCGGAAACCGCCAACAGAGACCGCCACTTTAACACTCCGACCGCCACGGCGGGACAAACAAACAGCGCAGCGGTCACCGCCAACAGACAGGCGGGAGACAATGTACCGCCCACCCTATCACAACCCACCAATCTGCCACCTTTTCCGGGGCGGTAGCCCCACCGATACAAACACGGCGGAAACAGCCATTACGAACGGAAAACGCTCACCTCTACACACTCCACAAGGAATCTGGACAGCATGGAACCCAAACTACACATCCTACCAGCTATTTTCTTCCTGCTCCTCTACCTTGAGCACGAACTCCGGCGCAGAAGACAACGGTGAGTACTGCACCTACGACACCGGGGAGGGGGAAGGCAAAAAATTACGGGGACACACATACGCGACACACCCACCCTCACCCTCACCCACAACTACATACACATCAATGCAGAGCAACAACTCAGAGTGACACCCCCAGACCCCCCGGAAGAATGCAAAGACAAAAAAAAATGATCATGAAATTTGAAGTATATTGTACGGCTAAGTAAAAAAATATATCAAACATCTATAACTATATATACATATGTAAATTGTCCTGTCCAAATTGGGTATCAGCCATTATTCGTGGGCCAATGGGCCTACATACCTGGGCAAAGCCCACACAGGATACCCGACTCCAATGGAGAGAACACTGCAGGGGCATCAGATAGCAAAACTACAGGCACCTCAGGGGGAAGGGAAGGGGGGGCACCTCAGCCAGATGAGTCCACGACGCCAGATCCACGAGGGGCCTCCATGGCCACTGTTCAATCCTGGGGAGTGCAAAGCCACAGTCTCACAAGTCTCTACAGTGGGTGGATTGCCCACTGTGCCATCCTGGGGAGTGCAAAGCCACAGTCTCACAAGTGGATTACAGACTCCACTGGTTCTGGAGGAGGCATGGTGCCCAGAGTGCTTTGTGCAGCCCTGCCCGACACAGATGCGGGCCTGCCCCTTCTGCCAATGGGCCAGCGGTGCTTGAGACGGTGGTGCCCAGCGGAGCGGTGCTTGAGTTGAAGGGCCCAGCGGAGCGGTGCTTGAGATGAAGGGCCCAGCGGAGCGGTGCTTGAGATGAAGGGCCCAGCGGAGCGGTGCAGAGACGGCGGTGCCCAGCGGAGCGGTGCTTGAGTTGAAGGGCCCAGCGGAGCGGTGCTTGAGATGAAGGGCCCAGCCGAGCGGTGCTTGAGATGAAGGGCCCAGCGGAGCGGTGCAGAGACGGCGCTGCCCAGCAGAGCGGTGCTTGAGTTGAAGGGCCCAGCGGAGCGGTGCAGAGACGGCGGTGCCCAGCGGAGCGGTGCTTGAGTTGAAGGGCCCAGCGGAGCGGTGCTTGAGATGAAGGGCCCAGCGGAGCGGTGCTTGAGATGAAGGGCTCAGCGGAGCGGTGCAGAGACGGCGGTGCCCAGCGGAGCGGTGCTTGAGTTGAAGGGCCCAGCGGAGCGGTGCAGAGACGGCGGTGCCCAGCGGAGCGGTGCTTGAGTTGAAGGGCCCAGCGGAGCGGTGCTTGAGATGAAGGGCCCTGTTCAGCGGTTCTTGAGACGGCGGTGCCCTGTTCAGCGGTGCTTGACTTGAAGGGCCCTGTTCAGCGGTTCTTGAATTGAAGGGCCCTGTTCAGCGCTGCTTGACTTGAAGGGCCCTGTTCAGCGGTGCTTGACTTGAAGGCCCCTGTTCAGCGGTGCTTGACTTGAAGGGCCCTGTTCAGCGGTTCTTGACTTGAAGGGCCCTGTTCAGCGGTGCTTGACTTGAAGGGCCCTGTTCAGCGGTTCTTGAGACGGCTGTGCCCTGTTCAGCGGTTCTTGACTTGAAGGGCCCTGTTCAGCGGTGCTTGACTTGAAGGGCCCTGTTCAGCGGTGCTTGACTTGAAGGGCCATGTTCAGCGGTTCTTGAGACGGCGGTGCCCTGTTCAGCGGTTCTTGACTTGAAGGGCCCTGTTCAGCGGTGCTTGACATGTGTGTCCAGGTCACCAGATCCGGCCATGACATGGATTTCACTCGCCACCTGACATGTGGCTGCCTGGCCCTTCGTGCACATCTGTCTTCTCTCTTGCGGGGCCCTCCTGTGCTGCCGTCCCGGGCCCGTGGGTGTCCTCCTGCACACCTGGAATGGGGCTGGTGGGGCCCTCCTGGGCAGCTCGCCTGCTGCCGGATTTGTCGGGCGTGCTGCCCTTGCCACCCTTCCCTGCTCGTCTATGGCCCTTTCCTCCAGGGTAGTGCTTTTGGAGCCTGCTGTCTTTGGCCTCTCGCGCCGGGCACTGGCTTTCTTGGCTTTTTTTTCAGGGGGTGGGCTGGCCGTCTCTTTACTCCTAGCCGAAGTAGCTGGCCTTGAAGGTGGTGGACTCCAAAATCCTTGGACTATTGTCTTTGTAGGTCCAGGTTTTGTGGTGGCTGAGGTGCTGATTGGAGTCTTATGAGATGGAGGGGGTGGATCAGTTGTTGGAAAGAGGTCAAGGTTGGAAAGGAAAATCAATTTAGAAAGACAGGGACGGGTAGTTGTAGTGGGTATGGGAGTGGAGGAAGAGGATGTGGTTGTAGGAGAGTGAAGTCTGGTGTCTTTGGGTGCAGGTGCTTGTGCTGGAGGCTGTCGTGAGGTGGATGGCTGTTGGGTGGGTGGCTGCCTGCGTTTGTGTGGTTTGGAAGAGGGGGTGACAGACACACTGGGAGAGGACACAGGGGACGTGTAAATGGTAGTGGGGGTGGTGACTGCACGTGTGCGGAGTGTTCTGGTGGGTGTGCTGGTGATGGACGTAGTGGCTGAAGATGTTGTGAATGCAAGTGTGAGTGGAGACGTCACAGGGAGGGAGGAGGGAGACGAGGAGGAGGGGGACACAGAGGAGGCAGTGGCTGTTGGCATGTCTGCATGTGGATGTTGCTTGGGTGAATGCTTGTGTGATGTGTGGTGCTTATGTCTGGATGAGCTTCCCTTGGGTGTTGAGGTGTGTGCAGGCTGGTCTGTAGGTGTGTCTGGGATAGGCAGAGTACAGGGGAGTGGGACTGGGTTGAGGAAGTTGGAGGAGGGAGGCAGGAGACAGGGACAATGGCTGCCGTCAGTGCTGAGGCCAGAGCGTTGAACGATCGCTGATGGGCAGCCTGACCCGAATGAAGGCCCTCAAGGTATGCATTACTCCGGTGCACCTCCCTTTCTACACCCTGGATGGCATTCAAAAGGGTAGACTGCCCAACAATGAGCGTCCTCAGGAGGTCAATGACCTCCTCACTGAGGGCAGCAGGGGTAACTGGGGCAGGGCCTGAGGTGCCTGGGGCGAAGGAGATGCCCACCTTCCTGGGTGAGCGGGCACGGGGCGAACGCTGAGGGGCTGCTGGGAGGGCGGAGCTGGTGCGCTGGGTGGCGGCTGTACCTGTTGTTGCGGTGGGCATGGATGTTGCCGCCACCACAAGGGAGCTCCCTTCCGAGGACGTGTCTGTGTCGCTGGTGTCACCACGTGTCCCCGCTGTGGAGCTCCCCTCGCCCTCCGGCTCACTGGTGAAATCCGAGTCAGTTGCATGGCCCTCCATGGCCAGGTGAGATGCAGCTCCCTCGTGCTCTGATGCCACTTCTCCTCCGCCTGATGATGCTAATGCACACATGAACAGGAAGACCACCAAAAAAGGGGGGGGGGTGGAGAAACAAAGACATGTTGAGTGCATGCATTGGCGACACCGTTGGCGGAGAGGACAGACACAGAAGCCCCCTGCACTACACCGCGCACTTGGGGTACACTACTCAATCCGTGGGACATGGCCTACAAGCCTATGGACGACAACTCCACACATAGGTGACACAGGGCCATGAATAGCTGTACTAGGCAACCTACAGAGGTGGGGGGCGGGGGCACAGGGCCATGCCTAACGGAGGGGCCTAGCCTACAGAAATCGCCCTGGCCTAGGGATTCCCACAGCCCTCCTCCCCCACCCAGACACCTCCTATGTGCGCAAAATCAGCAGAATGTGCTTGTACTCACCCCCTTGTGTCTGCTGTGATGTCCTCACGCGCCCATCCAAATCGGGGTAGGCCAACGCCAGGATCCGGGACATCAGGGGGGTCAAAGTACGACTGGCACCCCTCCTATGTTGGGAGGCCATCCCCAGCAGAGCCTCCGCCGTCTTCCTGCTCCCGCGGCAGATGTCCTCCCACCTCTTCCGGCAGTGGGTGCCCCGTCTGTTGTGGACCCCCAGGGTCCGGACGTCCTTGGCGATAGCACACCAAATGTCGATTTTCTGATGGGCGCTGACCTATGTGCCATGTACAGGGGGAGAAAAAAAAAAAACATCACCTTCTGCATGCTCGATGTGAGTGGCCCCCCATCCCCACCCTTGCCATGTGGCACATGCTCTCATCTGTCATTTGATTCATGCCTCATTCGCTCTCCTCCCCACCATCTTTCATTCACCCCACTCAACCCAGGCATTGGCCACAAAGCATGGTCCCAGTGTACTTACCTGTTGGTCTGGCGGACCGTAGAGTAACGCATACTGGGGGAGGACCCCATCCACGAGTTTCTCCAATTCTTCATAAGTGAAGGCAGGGGCCCTTTCCCCAGTCGCAGCAGCCATTGTCTCTTCTAGACCGAAGTCACAGCAGCACTTGCAGTGTAGGTCCACTCCTGTGGATGATCAGGTATTGAGTGATTAAGCAGATAGAAAATGGCGGTCACGCCCGCGGCGGTGCGTACCGCACATCGTCATTGGCTTCTGAAACCCATAGGGTTCAATGTTAACCAATGCGGCTTTGCGCCGCGGTCTTCGACCGCCTACCGCCACGGTGTGCCACGCCAGCGCATTGACCTCACATCCCACTGTCGCACTTCACAGGTCAGGCAGCCGCCATTTCAAGGGCCCCATATCTTAATTTCTACTGCGTCACACATACCTAGGCCTTGCATCAACACTCATACAAGCCATTCAATGCATTGAGAATCGTGTACTGTGCAAGCTGTGGGAACGTACCTGTGGGTTGATTGACTCTGTGCTCCATGTTGTCCTTCCTAGGCACCGTCCGCTGGGACTTGCGAGGAGATGGAGGAATCTTCCCGTGTACAGAGCGCTGGTGGACCTGTCGACAATGGAAGAAAGACATGTCATACTGACATACAGGCTTGACAGAGGCACTATACAGGAACTGTGTGCCCAGCTGGAGCCAGACCTGATGTCACCCATCCGCCAACCCACAGGGATCCCCCCTCTAGTGCAGGTTCTGTCAGTACTCCATTTTTTGGCAAGTGGGTCATTTCAAGCAACAGTGGCCATTTCATCAGGGATGTCTCAGCCTATGTTTTCCAAGGTGTTGTCCAGAGTGTTGTCTGCCCTGCTGAAATACATGCGGAGCTACATTGTTTTCCCTGAGGTGGGTGATTTGGCTACAGTGAAGGGAGATTTCTATGCGCTTGGACATATTCCCAACATCATTGGTGCAATTGATGGGACACATGTTGCTTTGGTCCCCCCCAGCACGAGTGAACAGGTGTACAGAAACAGAAAAAGTTATCATTCCATGAATGTCCAGGTGGTCTGTTTAGCTGACCAGTACATCTCCCATGTATATGCCAAGTTCCCTGGGTCAGTGAATGACGCGTACATCATGCGAAATAGCAGCATCCCTTACGTGATGGAACTACTTCAGAGACACCGTGTGTGGCTAATTGGTGACTCTGGTTACCCCAACCTGTCATGGCTACTGACCCCAGTGAGGAATCCCAGGACAAGGGCAGAGGAACGGTACAATGAGGCCCATGGGCGTACTAGGAGGGTGATTGAGCGGACCTTCGGCCTCCTGAAGGCCAGGTTTAGGTGCCTCCATATGACAGGTGGATCCCTAATGTACTCACCAAAGAAGGTGTGCCATATCATCGTGGCCTGCTGTATGCTTCACAACCTGGCTTTGCGACGCCAGGTGCCTTTCCTGCAGGAGGATGGTCAAGATGGTGGTGTTGTGGCAGCTATGGAGCCTGCGGAGAGTGAAGAGGAGGAAGACGAAGAGGACGACACAGACAACAGGGACACAGTAATACAGCAGTATTTTCAATGACATACAGGTAAGAATCAACACCGGCATTTTACATTTACTTAAAGTCTCCTGCCTCTCTACTGTCTGAGTTTCCCCCCAGTGTATGTTAACTGAGTTGTGACGTTCCCTTCCAATTTCAGAGATGTGGGCCCCACTCCGTGACCTCTGATTTGTTTCCCCATGGACTACAGCTGTGTGACAGTGGTATGTTGTCATCACAATGTAACTGGACATTTTGGCACAGTTCTGTGTAATACATTTGTTCAAAAATACAGGCAGACTCCAGATTATTTTTGTGCAATAAGTGTGTTT
The DNA here is from genome assembly GCF_031143425.1 of Pleurodeles waltl. Lineage (NCBI taxonomy): Eukaryota > Metazoa > Chordata > Amphibia > Caudata > Salamandridae > Pleurodeles > Pleurodeles waltl. The sequence continues at coordinate 408,021,702 of NC_090438.1, forward strand.
ATTAAAGTGCTCAATTTTGGGTAATGGTTGCAATTCGGTGATGGGTGATGGTGGAGGAATGTCCATGGCAGAGTCCAGATTTTCAGTCTCACAGGTGCATTGTCCATATGCCTGTGGAAGGTGGAGCAGGGGCAGTTTAAGGTTGGACAGGGTGACAATGTGGGACAGTGGGATGACAATCAGGGGGTATCCTTTCCTGGCGGGGGTCTTTGCATCTTACTCTGTCTTCTTCCTAGATCTCAGGCCCCGCTTGCGGGGTGGTTCTCCTTCTGCAGGGGGTGGGGTTCTGGTGGCCTGTTGTTCTTGTGTCGGGGCCTCCTGTCCACTAGCGCTGGCGGAGGTGGTAGCCTGTTCTTGGTCCATGCTAGTGACAGGGGCCCTTTGTAGTGCCACATGGTCCCGCAATGTGCTGACAATCTGATTGAGAGCCACAACGATGGTGCCCATTGCGGAACTGATGTTTCTGATTTCGTCCCTGAACCCCATAAACTGTAACTCCTGCAGTACCTGGATCTCCTGGAACCTGGCCAGGACCGTCTCCATCGTCTCCTGGGAGTGGTGGTATGCTCCCATGATGGAGGATAGGGCTTCGTGGAGAGTGGGTTCCCTGGGCCTGTCCCCCCCCTGTCGCACAGTAGCCCTCCCAGTTCCTCTGTTTCCCTGGGCCTCTGTGTCCTGGACCGTGTGCCCACTACCACTACCCCCAGGTCCCTGTTGTTGTTGGGGTGGTGGGTTAACCTGGGTGCCCTGTAGTGGTGGACACACTGCTGCTTGACGTGTCCTGGAGACGGAGGCATGGGCCCGCTGGGTGGGTGCTGTGCTGGTGTTCCCAGAGGGGGGTAGGTCTGCTGTGGCCTGTGGCTGTCTGAGGGGAACCGACTGTCCCGAGGTCCCCGATGGGCCGGGCTGGTCATCTGGGTCCAGGGAGACAGAGCTGCTGTCATCAATGTGGGCCTCTTCTGGGGGTGGAATGGACATTTCTGGACCCTCCTGGGCGGTGTCATGGCGTTCGGGTCCTGCAGGGGGTATAAGAGTATGGTTATTGCTTCTGTGTGTGCCATAGCGTGCAATGGGTGGGTGCCCGTGTACCCCAGTGCTGGCATTCCCTTGTGGGGGCTGTCGTGACGGTGGTTTGGTGGGGGGGTGGGTGTGTGCAGTGGGCATGCTTAGGTGATGGGTGTCCATGGTTTGTGGTCGCATGCAGGGCTTGGTGTTGGGATGGGTGGGTTGTGATGGTGAGACATTAGCAAGGAGGATGTGTGATGGGGGTGTGGGGGGAGGGCGGGGGTATGATTTGGCATGCCGGTGGGTGGGGGGGGATGAAGTAGTTGAGATTAGACTTACCAGAGTCCATTCCTACGCCTACTCCTGCGAGGCCCTCAGGATGCAGGATCGCCAAGACCTGTTCCTCCCATGTTGTAAATTCTGGGGGTTGAGGTGGGGGTCCGCCGCCAGTCTTCTGCACCGCGATGTTGTGTCTGGATACCATGGAACGCACCTTCCCCCGTAGGTCGTCCCACGCTTCCTGATGTCGAACCGATTTCGTGGATGCTGACACACAGCGTTGACCCTGTCCACTATTCTTTGCCATAGCTCCATCTTCCTGGCAATGGTGATGTTCTGCACCTGTGTCCCGAAGAGATGGGGCTCTACCCGAACTATTTCCTCCACCATGACCCCGAGTTCAGCGTCTGAAAACCTGGGGTGTCTTTGGGGTGCCATGGGGTGGTGTGGATGAGGTGTGGGGTGGTGTTTGTGGTGATGAGTGTGGTGGTGTGTGGTGTTTTGTGCGTGGATGTTGTGTGAGTGATGTTATGTGCCTGTGAATGCTCTGTACTAGCTGGTGGTGTCTCTCTCTGGCCTTAGTCACTAAATGGTGGTCGTAGGGGTTTGTGGGTGATGTGGGTGTGTGTTTTATATTGTGTTGGGTGTGTGGGAGTGGTGTTTGTATGTGTATCAGGTGTGTGTATTTCAAAATGTCCAATGTGGCAGTGTTTTGGAGCTGTGTGTGTATTTTGACCGCAGCGGTGTGTACCGCCAATGGAATACCGCGGTTGAAAGACCGCCACGTGGATTCGTGGGTCGGAATGGAATGGGCGTATTTCTGTTGGCGTGACGGTGGAGGTTTGGTCATCGCCAGTTTTTCGCTGGCCGTTGGTGTGGCGGACTTTTGTGGATGTCGGGTTTTTGGTGGTTTGCCTGTTGCGGGTCAGAATGACCGTGACGGTTTCCCGCGCCCGCGGCGGTGTTATGGCGGTCTTCTGACCGGCAGTAAGCGCCTTTTACCGCCGAGGTCAGAATGACCCCCTATATGTCTTGTAGAAAGCCATACTTTATCACCTGGTTGATACTGAGGTCCTTCACAATGTTTCTTGTCATAGTGCTTTTTGTATTTTTGTTTAGCTTTATCTAAATGCTGTTGAATCAGTTTCTGGGTTTGGTGGAGGTGTTGAATCGTTTCCTATACAGCTGCTGTAAGAGAACTTTCTTGAGGGATCGTGATAGGCAAAGTGTCAGGATGATAGCCAAACAAGCCTGTTGTGGCCTCTTTCTATCTTATGCATTCTCCCTACTACCTTAATGTTCCCTGCTACTCAGCCAGTGAGTGAGGTCATAGTATGGTTGGAATGTTGACAGTGTTTGTGCTTGGATGAGTGGTCAGTTGGAGTGAGAAGGGCTGAGCTGCAGGATGCTGCTCCTGGTGGGGCTTTATCTGTAACCTTCAACTAAGTTAATAAACCTACTTCTTTTATAATCTACGAGCATCCATCTTTGATTACAACAAAGCCAAAAAAGGGTGTGACACCAGTGGAGGTGTGAAACGAGTTATTGTAGGCTAGCTCAGCTAACCAGAGCATTGATGTCCAGGAATGAAGTGCTTTCTCAGCGTAAGCACGCAGATATTGCTTCAATGTCTGACTCAGTCTCTCAGTTTGGCCATCTTTTTGAGGATGATGGCTAGTAGCTAGTGTGGATGTAACTTGAAGCGTTTTGCACCAAGTTTTCCAGAAGTTGGAGGCAAATTGCGATCCTCGATCGGAGAGAATCATTTTTGGCAGCCAGTGACAATGGACCACTCTATTCAGTAGGCTGGTTGCCAGTTCACTGGAGGTGGGCAATTTCTTACAGGCAATGAAATGTCCATATTTTGTGAGACTATCTACCACCAAAAGGATTACTGAGTATTGTTGTACCACTGGTAGTCCTCTAATGAAGTCTAAAGAGATGTGTTCCCAAGGTCGACGTGGAGTTGGGAGCGGATGCAACAAACCTTTTGGTTTTGAATGACTTGTCTTTATGCAAGCACAGACTTCGCAGTCATTTACCATTGTTTTGACGTCTTTTGTCAGAGTAGGCCACTAAAAGTAGAGTTGGATTAATTCAAGAGTTTTAGAGGTACCTGGGTGACCTGCAGTAGGTATAACATGCAACCAATGAAATGCTAACTTGCGAAGCTTGGTAGTGGGCACGAACAAACAAGCATCAACACAATGCATGAATTATGCTCTTGCATAAAGGCTGGGTTTTTGCATTTTTGTCGCCCGTAGAGCGCGCACTGTCCTGACGTTGACAGTACTCCCCTCTCCCAAACGCGCTCTTGGGCCTGGTTTGCCTGGGTTAAGACGATGAAAACGTCTCACTAGTCGTGGAGCTTGGACATCAGATGCGGAGACCCATGAGTTACTTTCAGCACTGTAACCTTTCCAAAAAATCTGATCCCACAAGTTACGACCTCTAAGTTTGGAATCCAACACCTGTTTAACTTCGCATTCCACTTACTCACCCACAGACTCAACATCATCTCTCACGCTGACAATTCTCCTGCCACAGAGGACACAATCCACCCATCTGAAGCCCTCTGCAGCATGCTATTGGACTAATTTCACTGCAAGATCGCCGACATCTACAGCAACTTTGTCCATCAGCCCACTGACCTTGAACTCCACTACAACCCCCCAACAGATCACCGAATGGAAGCAGCTCTCCACCGAAGACACCATCTCCATCATGACCTCTACCCACTCTGGATTCCCTCTTGGGCTCCTGTTGGCACCGCTTCTACAACCTAGGAAGAGATGTAATCAGAGCCTCCCTCTCAGAAATCCTCAACACCTCCATCTCCACAGCCACTATCCCCAACACCTGGAAACATTCTGTGGTCAAGCCCCTCCTGAAGAAACCCTCAGCCAACCCCAACAAACTAAAAGATTATCGTCCCATCTCTCTCCTCCCACTCCCTAGCACATTCTTGGAAAAGTCCATGAATCACCCATTCACGGACTTGAAGACAAAAACATGCTCAACCCATCTCAATCTGGATTACAGCCCAATCACAGCACCACGACTGCTTTGATCACAGCAACCAACAACATCAAACACCTCCGTGGCCTGGGGGGGGAACAGCGGCCCTCATCCTCCTCAACCTATCTGCAGCTTTTGACACCATCTCCCACCACAACCTCATCACCAGACTCCAGAGCTTCGGCATTGTAGGAGGCTGGCCTGGCTTGTAGTGGGTACCAGAGGTACTTACACCTTGTGCCAGGTCCAGTTATCCCTTATTAGTGTAGAAGAGGTGTTTCTAGCAGCTTAGGCTGATAGAAGGTAGCTATGGCAAAGCAGCTTAGGCTGAACTAGGAGATATGTAAAGCTCCTACTATACCACTGGTGTCATATGCACAATATCATAAGAAAACACAATACACAGATATACTAAAAAATAAAGGTACTTTATTTTTATGACAATATGCCAAAAGTATCTCAGTGAGTACCCTCAGTATGAGGATGAGAAATATACACAAGATATATGTACACAAACCAAAATTATGCAGGTAATAGCAAGAAAAGTAATGCAAGCAGTGTAAAGTTACAATAGATTGCAATAGGAACACTTAGGTATAGGGGCAACAAAAAACATATACTCCAAAAGTGGAATGCGAACCACGAATGGACCACAAACCTATGTGAGCTTGTAGAGGGTCTCTGGGACTGTAAGAAAACAGTGAGGGTTAGAAAAATAGCCCACTCCAAAACCCTGAAAGGTAGGTGTAAAGTGGACCTACAACCCCCAGAGAGCACATAAGTCATGATAGGGGGATTCTGCAAGGAAAACGAACACCAGCAATGCAACAACAGTGGATTTCCAGACCTGAGTACCTGTAAGACAAGGGAACCAAGTCCAAGAGTAGCAACAGTGTGGAGAGTGGGCAGGAGCCCAGGAAATGCCAGCTGAGGGTGCAAGGAAGCTGCCACCACATGGAAGAAGCTTGGTGTTTTACAACAACGAAGAGGAACAGGAACTTCCCCTTTGGAGGATGGATGTCCCACGTTCTGAACAAGCTTGCAGAGGTGTTCTCATGCAGAAATATCGCAAACAAGCCTTGCTAGCTGTAAGGGTTGTGGTTAGGGTTTTTGGATGCTGCTGTGGCCCAGGAGGGACCAGGATGTCGCCACTTGGATGAGGACACAGAGGGGGCGCCCAGCAAGTCAGGGAGCCCTCACAGAAGTAGGCAGCACCCGCAGAAGTACCTCAACGGGCACTAAGAAGAAAAGAGAACCGGAGTCCACCCGAAGTCACAAAAGGGAGTCCCACAACGCCGGAGGACAACTCAGAAGGTTGTGCACTGCAGGTTAGAGTGGCAGGGACCCAGGCTTGGCTGTGCATGAACGAAATCCTGGAAGAGTGCACAGGAGCCGGAGCAGCTGCAAATCACGCAGTACCCAGCAATGCAGTCTAGCGTGGGGAGGCAAGGACTTACCTCCACCAAACTTGGACTGAAGTGTCACTGGACTGTGGGAGTCACTTGGACAGAGTTGCTGAGTTGCAGGGACCACGTTCGTCATGCTGAGAGGGGACCCAGAGGACCAGTGATGCAGTCTTTTGTTGCCTGTGATGGCAGGGGGAAGATTCCGTCGACCCACTGGAGATTTCTTCAGAGCTCCTGGTGCAAGAAGGAGGCAGGCTACCCCCAGAGCATGCACCACCTGGAAACAGTCGAGAAAGCCGGCAGGATGGAGCTATACAAGGTTGCTAGTAGTCGTCTGGCTATTTTGTTGTGGTTTTGCAGGCGTCCTGAGCAGTCAGCGGTTGATCCTTTGGCAGAAGGTGAAGAGGGAGATGCAGAGGAACTCTGGTGAGCTCTTGAATTCGTTATCTAAAGAATTCCCCAAATCAGAGACCCTAAATAGCCAGAAAAGGAGGTTTGGCTACTTAGGAAGGAGGATTGGCTACCAAGAGAGGTAAGAGCCTATCAGAAGGAGCCTCTGATGTCACCTGCTGGCACTGGCCACTCAGAGCAGTCCAGTGTGCCACAAACACCTCTGTTTCCAAGATGGCAGAGGTCTGGGACACACTGGAGGACCTCTGGGCACCTCCCCTGGGAGGTGCAGGTCAGGGGAGTGGTCACTCCCCTTTCCTTTGTCCAGTTTCACGCCAGAGCAGGGCAGAAACCTGTCTGAGGGGTTGGCAGCATCAGCAGCTGCAGTGGAAACCCCGGAAAGGCAGTTTGGCAGTACCCGGGTTCTGTACTAGAGACCTGGGGGATCATGGAATTGTCCCCCCAATGCCAGAATGGCACTGGGGTGACAATTCCATGATCTTAGACATGTTACATGGCCATGTTCGGAGTTACCATTGTGACGCTGTACATAAGTAGTGACCTATGTACAGTGCACGCGTGTAATGGTGTCCCCGCACTCACAACGTCCGGGGAATTTGCCCTGAATGATGTGGGGGCACCTTGGCTAGTGCCAGGGTGCCCTCACACTAAGTAACTTTGCACCCAACCTTCACCAGGTGAAGGTTAGACATATAGGTGACTTATAAATTACTTCAGTGCAGTGGTAAATGGCTGTGAAATAATGTGGACGTTATTTCACTCAGGCTGCACTGGCAGGCCTGTGTAAGAATTGTCTGAGCTCCCAATGGGTGGCAAAAGAAATGCTGCAGCCCATAGGGATCTCCTGGAACCCCAATGCCCTGGGTACCTCAGTACCATATACTAAGGAATTATATGGGTGTACCAGTATGCCAATGTGAATTGGTGAAATTGGTCACCAGCCTGTTAGTGACAAATTTGGAAAGCAGAGAGAGCATAACCACTGAGGTTCTGGTTAGCAGAGCCTCAGTGAGACAGTTAGTCATCACACAGGGATCACATACAGGACACATACTTATGAGCACTGGGGCCCTGCCTGGCAGGGACCCAGTGACACATAGACTAAAACAACATATGTACAGTGAAATATGGGGTTAACATGCCAGGCAAGATGGTACTTTCCTACAGGCATCTAAAACAACGCACTCAAATGGATCTCCTCCTTCCTCTCCGGCCATATGCAGAGGATTTCCTCCCACTCTTCACCTCCACACCCAAAAACATCATCTGCTGCATTCCCCAGGGCTCCTTCCTCAGCCCCACCCTCTTCAACACCTACATGACTCCACTAGCAGACATCATACTCACCGACAGACTCAACATCATCTCTCACGCTGACAACACCCAGCTTGTTCTATTACTTACAGTTGATGCCGCCACCACATGGACCAACTTCCAAAACACCATGGCCTCCATCGCCATCTGGACAAAGAACAACTGCCTCAAGTTAAATTCATACTAAATGGAGAGCCTCATCTTCAGAAACAATCGCTACCCCTGGGATTTCACGTAGTGGCCCACTGTCAGGGAGACCAGATCCTCGGGTTCTGCAAATGTTCCCAACATGTCCACCACAAGACAGCTCTAAAACTCTGATAGACATATCACAGAGTCTAAGAGAGTCCAAGTGGGGAAAAAGGGGATTAGGAAGAGGACAGCTTGGGCAGGAAACCTGTAGGAAGCAAAAGGTTAAACCATACATTATCAGAATATAATCAAATTGACTATCACTAGACTATGGTTCTAGGCATTGTCTAACTGTAACCAGTGATAATTTAAGAAGTGACTTTAACCGGACCTCAGGAACTCTGGGTACCAGGAACAAATCAAGAATGATTAATGCAATGTTTCATATGAGCTTTTCATAAAATGTCACATGATGTCTAGAAATACACGAACCTTCTAGAACACTGTTTCAGAACAAACACTGCATTTTTAACATGAGGACAAAACAATCTGAAACATTCCCTGGAAAACAATTGGAATTGTACTAGGGACGTAATATGTACAAAGAACGTCACATTTTGAATTTATCATCTTCACAGGGAATCCATAGGCTCAGGACAAATGTGTGTACTTCAACAAACATTACACATCAAAGTTTTTACTTGCCATGATATGATCGCGCACACTGTTGCCGATCTGAACACCAAGTTTTACATGCAGGAAATGAATCGCGCATACTGCCGATTCTAACAAGAATATGTAAATGCCATGAAATGATCATGCAAGCCTTTGCCGATCTGAACACCAAGGGGGTCATTCTGACCCTGGCGGCCGGTGATAAAGCGGCGGCCAACCCGCCAACAGGCAGGCGGTCAAAAAAAAGGTATTCTGACCCTGGCGGGAACCGCCAACACAGGCCGCCACTTTAACACTCCTCCCGCCACGGCGGGACAGACAAACAGCTCGGTGGTCACCGCCAACAGCCAGGCGGCAGACAATGTACCGCCCACCCTATCACAACTCACCAATCCGCCACCTTTTCCGGGGCGGGAGCCCCGCCGATAAAAACACGACGGAAACAGACTACGAACAGGAAAACGCTCACATATACACACTCCACGAGGAAGGAGGACAGCATGGAGCCCGAATTACACATCCTACCGGCTATTGTCTACCTGCTCATCTACCACGAGTACGAACGCCGGCGCAGACGACAACGGTGAGTACTGCACCTACGACACAGGGGAGGGAGGAGGAGGAAAGCTTACGGGCACACACATATGCGACCCCCCCCAACTATCTACACACCAATGCAGAGCACCAAGTCACAGTGACACCACCCAAACCCCCCCGTAATAATGCAAAGACATAATTAAAGTGAGAAACAACATTTATGTATATAAGAGGTTCTTTGAAGTCATGGTAAAATAGCAATATGAATAGTAAAAAAACAAGTAAGAAAATAACGAAACCGATAAACATAGGCAATAAGTCCTGCACAGTCACCTAAATTTCCACTGTCCGTGGGCCAAAGTGGATCAACACATGGGCAAAGCCCACACAGGAGACCTGAGTCCGTTGGAGAGAACACTGCTGGGGCATCAGATGACAAAACTACAGGCACCTCAGGGGGAAGGGAAGGGGGGGCACCTCAGCCACATGAGTCCACGACGCCAGATCCACGAAGGGTCCACCATGCCCACTGTGCCATCCTGGGGAGTGCAAAGCCACAGTCTCACAAGTCTCTACAGTGGGTGGGTTGCCCACCGTGCCATCCTGGGGAGTGCAAAGTCACAGTCTCACAAGTCTCTACAGTGAGTGGGTTGCCCACCGTGCCATCCTGGGGAGTGCAAAGCCACAGTCTCACAAGTCTCTACAGTGGGTGGGTTGCCCACCGTGCCATCCTGGGAAGTGCAAAGCCACAGTCTCACAAGTCTCTACAATGGGTGGATTGCCCACTGTTACATCCTGGGGAGTGCAAAGCCACAGTCCATCAGGTGGATTACAGAGACCACTGGTCATGGAGGAGGCATGGTGGGCAGAGTGCGTCGTGAAGGCCTGCCCGACACAGAACCGGGACTGCCAATGGGCCAGCGGTGCTTGACAGGAAGGGCCCAGCGGAGCGGTGCTTGACAGGAAGGGCCCAGCGGAGCGGTGCTTGAGACGGCGGGGCCCAGCGGAACAGTGCTTGACAGGAAGGGCCCAGCTGAGCGGTGCTTGACAGGAAGGGCCCAGCGGAGCGGTGCTTGAGACGGCAGGGCCCAGTGGAGCGGTGCTTGAGACGGCGGGGCCCAGCGGAGCGGTGCTTGACAGGAAGGGCCCAGCGGAGCGGTGCTTGAGACGGCGGGGCCCAGCGGAGCGGTGCTTGACAGGAAGGGCCAAGCGGAGCGGTGCTTGAGACGGCGGGGCCCGGCGGGGCCCAGCGGAGCGGTGCTTGAGATGGCGGGCCCAGCGGAGCGGTGCTTGACAGGAAGGGCCCAGCGGAGCGGTGCTTGAGACGGCGGGGCCCAGCGGAGCGGTGCTTGACAGGAAGGGCCCAGCGGAGCGGTGCTTGAGACGGCGGGGCCCAGCGGAGCGGTGCTTGACAGGAAGGGCCCAGCGGAGCGGTGCTTGAGGCGGCGGGGCCCAGCGGAGCGGTGCTTGAGACGGCGGGCCCTCTTCAGCGGTGTCTTTCTGCGCGGCGGGGCCCTCTTCAGCGGTGTCTTTCTGCACGGCGGGGCCCTCTTCAGCGGTGTCTTTCTGCACGGCGGGGCCCTCTTCAGCGGTGCCTCTCTGCACGGCGGGGCCCTCTTCAGCGGTGTCTTTCTGCACGGCGGGGCCCTCTTCAGCGGTGTCTTTCTGCATGGCGGGCCCTCTTCAGCGGTGTCTTTCTGCACGGTGGGGCCCTCTTCAGCGGTGTCTTTCTGCACGGCGGGGCCCTCTTCAGCGGTGCCTCTCTGCACGGCGGGGCCCTCTTCAGCGGTGTCTTTCTGCACGCCGGTGCCCTCTTCAGCGGTGTCTTTCTGCACGGCAGGGCCCTCTTCAGCGGTGCCTCTCTGCACGGCGGGGCCCTCTTCAGCGGTGTCTTTCTGCACGGCGGGGCCCTCTTCAGCTGTGTCTTTCTGCACGGCGGGGCCCTCTTCAGCGGTGTCTTTCTGCACGGCGGGCCCTCTTCAGCGGTGTCTTTCTGCACGGCGGGGCCCTCTTCAGCGGTGTCTTTCTGCACGGCGGTGCCCTCTTCAGCGGTGCTTGTCCAGTCATCCAAGGGAGCCAGACCTGGCCAGGACTCCCTGCTTAGTCGCCCTCCTACCGTGCAGTTGCTGGACCCTTCTGTGACGGAGTCCTGGGCCCGTGGTTGTCCTCCCTCACACCCGGGATGGGGCTTGTGGGGCCCTCCTGGTCCGCGCCCCTGCTGGCTGACTTCTCCGCCCTGCTGCCCTTGCCCTCCTTCGATGAGGCTCTCTGGCCCTTGCCTCCCCTGGATGTTGTGGCAGGTGAGGGCCCAGGACTTCGCTCCTTGGGGGCAGCCGTGTCAGTCTTCTCTCGGCGGCCCCTGATTTTACGGGTCCTCTTCCCAGGGGGGGGCTGGCTGTTCCCTTGCTGCTGGCCGATGTATCTGTGCTGGGAAAGGGTGGACTCCAAAACCCCTGCAAAATGGTGACACTTGAAGCAGGGCTAGTGGTGGCTGAGGTGCTCTTGGGACTCTTAGCAGATGGAGGGGGTGGGTCAGGTGGGGCAAAGAGGTTAAGTTTGGAGAGGTAAAGTTTTTTAGGACCAATGTAAAGGGTAGGTGTAGTGGGTATGGGAGTGGAGGAAGAGGATGTGGTTGTAGGAGAGTCAGGTGTGCTGTCTTTGGGTGCAGGTGCTTGTGACGTAGGCTGTCGTGAGGTGGTTGGCTGTTGGGTGGGTGGCTGCCTGCGTTTGTGTGTCTTGGAAGAGGGGGTGACAGACACAGTGGGAGAGGACACAGGGGACGTGTAAATGGCAGTGGGGGTGGTGACTGCACGTGTGCGGACTGTACTGGAGGGTGTGCTAGTGATGGAAGTACTGGCTGATGGTGGTGTGCATGCAGGTGTGAGTGGAGATGTCACAGGGAGGGAGGAGGGAGACGAGGAGGTGGGGGACACAGGGGTGGTAGTGACTGTTGGCATGTCTGCATCTGGGTGTTGCTTGGGTGAATGCTTGTGTGATCTGTGGTGCTTATGTCTGGATGAGCTGCCCTTGGGTGTTGAGGTGTGTGCAGGCTGGTCTGATGGTGTGGATGGGATAGGCTGAGGAACAAGAGACAGAGACAGGGTGGAGGCAGATAGAAGAGGGAGGCTGGAAACAGGGACAATGGCTGCCGTCAGTGCTGAGGCCAGAGCATTGAACGATCGTTGATGGGCAGCCTGACCCGAATGAATGCCCTCCAGGTATGCATTGCTCCGATGCACCTCCCTCTCTACCCCCTGGATGGCATTCAAATGGGTAGACTGCCCAACAATGATGGTCTGTAGGAGGTCAATGACCTCCGCACTGAGGGCAGCAGGGGTAACAGGGGCAGGGCCTGAGGTGCCTGGGGCGAAGGAGATGCCCGCCTTCTTGGGCGAGCGGGCACGGAGCGAAGGCTGAGGGGCTGCTGGGAGGGCGGAGCTGGTGCGCTGGGTGGGGGCTGTACCTGTAGAGGCGGGGGGCCCGGATGTTGCCGCCACCGCTAGGGAGCTCCCTTCCGAGGACGTGTCGGTGTCGCTGGTGTCACCACGGGTCCCCGTTGTGGTGCTCCCCTCGCCCTCCGTATCACTGGTGACCTCGGTGTCTGTAGCATGGCCCACCGGGGCCTTGTGAGTTGCAGCTCCCTCGTGCTCCAATGCCAATTCTCCTCCGCCTGATGATGCTAATGCACACATGCAAAGAAGACAAAGAAAAAGGGTGGGGGGAGAAATAAAAACAGGTTGAGTGCATGCATTGTCAACACCGTTGGCGGAGAGGACAGACACAGGAGCCTCATGCACTACGCCGCGCAATCGGGGTACACTACTCAGTACTTGTGACTAGGCCAACAGGTCTATGGACAACATATGCGCACATGGGTGATGCAGGACCATGGATTGCTGTACTTGGCACCCTACAGAGGTGGGGGGCGTGGGCACAGGGCCATGCCTAATGGAGGGGACTACACTACAGAAAGCGCCCTGGCCTAATGTCACCCACAGCCCTCCTCCCCCACCCAGGCACCTGCACTGCGCGTAAAGATAGCAGTATGTGCTGGTACTCACCCCCTTGTGTCTGCTGTGATGTCCTCACGTGCCCATCCAATTCGGGGTAGGCCACCGCCAGGATCCGGAACATCAGGGGGGTCAAGGTACGACTGGCACCCCTCCTACGTTGGGTGGCCATCCCCAGCAGTGACTCGGAGGTCTTCCTGGTCCCGCGGCAGATGTCCTTCCACCTCTTTCGGCAGTGGGTGCCCCGTCTTGTGTGGACCCCCAGGGCCCGGACTTCCTTGGCGATGGCACGACAAATGTCGACTTTCTGATGGGCGCTGACCTATTTGACATGTACAGGGTGGGAAAGGAAATTTCAACATTTTTCTGCATGTTAGATGTGATTGCCCCCCCCCTCCCCAACCCTGCCATGTGGCACATGCTCTCATCTGTCGTGCCTTGCACTCCTCATTCGCTCCCCACCCCACCATCTTACATCCACCATACACAACCCAGGCATAGCCCATTCAACGTGCACCCAGTGTACTTACCTGTTGGTCTGGAGGACCGTAGAGTAGCGCATACTGGGGTAGGACCCCATCCACAAGTTTCTCCAACTCTTCTGAAATGAAGGCAGGGGCCCTTTCCCCAGTCGCAGCAGCCATTGTCTCTTCCAGACCGAGGTCACAGCAGCACCTGCAGTATAGGTCCTCTCCTGTGGATGATCAGGTCTCGAGTGATTAAGTAGATAGAAAATGGCGGTCACGCCCGTGGCGGTGCGTACCGCGGCGGTGCGTACCGCGACCGCCGGCGCACATCGTCATTGGCTCCTGAGACCCATAGGGTTCAATGTTAACCAATGCTGCTTTGCGCCGCGGTCTTCGACCGCCTACCGCCACGGTGAGCCACGCCAGCTCAGTGACCTCACATCCCACTGACACACTTCACTGGTCAGGCAGCCGCCATTTCAAGGGCCCACATGGCCTGATTTCTACTGCGTCACACAGGCCTAGGCCTTGCATTGCCACTCATACAAGCCATTCAATGCATAGCGAATCGTGTAATGTGCAAGCTGTGGGAACGAACCTGAGGATTGCTTGACTCTGTGCTCCATGTTGTCCTTCCTAGGCACCGTTCGCTGGGAATTGCGAGGAGAAGGATGAATCCTCCCGTGTACCGACCGCTGGTGGACCTGTCGACAATGGAAGAACGACATATTATACTTCGATACCGACTTGACAGAGCCACTATACATGAACTGTGTGCCCAGCTGGAGCCAGACCTGATGTCCCCCATCCGCCAACCCACAGGGATTCCCCCTCTGGTGCAGGTGCTGTCAGTACTCAATTTTTTGGCAAGTGGGTCTTTTCAGACAACAGTGGCCATGTCATCAGGGATGTGTCAGCCTATGTTTTCTAAGGTTTTGTCCAGAGTGTTGTCTGCCCTGATGAAATACATGCAGAGATACATTGTTTTCCCTGAGGAGGGTGATTTGGCCACTGTGAAGGGTGATTTCTATGCCCTTGGACATATCCCCAACATCATTGGTGCCATTGATGGGACCCATGTGGCTTTAGTACCCCCAAAAGACAATGAGCAGGTGTACAGAAATAGAAAACGTTACCATTCGATGAATGTCCAGGTGGTCTGTTTGGCTGACCAGTACATCTCCCATCTAAATGCCAAGTTCCCTGGGTCAGTGCATGACGCGTATGTCATGCGAAATAGCAGCATCCCTTATGTGATGGAACAGCTACAGAGACACTGTGTGTGGCTAATAGGTGACTCTGGTTACCCCAACCTGCCTTGGCTATTGACCCCAGTGAGGAATCCCCGGACCAGGGCAGAGGAACGGTACAATGAGGCCCATGGGCGAACTAGGAGGATTATAGAACGGACCCTCGGGGTCCTGAAGGCCAGGTTTAGGTGCCTGCATATGACAGGGGGATCCCTCATGTACTCACCAAAGAAGGTGTGTCATATCATCGTGGCCTGCTGTATGCTTCACAACCTGGCTTTGCGACGCCAGGTGCCTTTCCTGCAGGAGGATGGTCCAGATGGTGGTGTTGTAGCAGCTGTGGAGCCTGTGGAGAGTGAAGAGGAGGAAGACGACGGGGACGACACGGACAACAGGGACACAGTTATACAACAGTATTTTCAGTAGCACCCAGGTAAGAATCCCCCACGCCATTTTACATTTACTTCTGGCCTCCTGCATCTCTACTTTCTATGTTTCCCCCCAGTTCCTTTTCACTGATTTTTGACTTTCCCTTCCCTTTTCAGAGCTGTATGACCCACAGCGTGACTTCTGCCTGTTTGCCCATGGACTAATGCTTATTGACACTGGTATGTTGTCATCACAATGTAAATGAACATTATTGCACCGTTATGTGTAATACATTTGTAAAGAATACAAGCAGACTCCTGACATTTGAAGTGCAATTGGTGATTTCTTTTAAGTGCTGCGTATAGGTCCGTGATAGTAAAACGGTGATGGGTGGGGGTGGAGTAATGTCCATGGCAGAGTCCAGTTCTCAGTAGCACAGGTGCAATGTCCATATGCCTGTGGAAGGATGGAGCAGGGGCAGTTCAAGGTTGGACAGGGTGATAATGTGGGACAGTGGGATGACATCAGGGGGTATCTTAGGCTGGCAGGGGTCTTGGCATCCTACTCTGTCTTCTTGTGTGATCTCAGGTTCCGCTTGCGGGGTGGTTGATCTTCAGCAGGAGGTGGGGTTCTGGTGGCCTGTCGGGGTGTGGGGGCCTCCTGTCCACTTGCGCCGGCGGAGGTGGTAGGCTGTTCGTCGTCCGGGCTGGTGACAGGGGCCCTTTGGGGTGCCACATGGTCCTGCAATGTGGTGACTATCTGGTTGAGGGCCAGGACGATGGTCCCCATTGCGGTCCCGATGTGCCGGAGTTCGTCTCTGAACTCCATGTACCGTTCCTCCTGCTGTGCCTGGATCTCCTGGAACCTGGCCAGTACGGTCGCCATCGTCTCCTGGGAGCGGTGGTATGCTCCCATGATGGTGGTGAGGGCCTCTTGGAGAGTGGGTTCCCAGGGCCGGTCAACCCCCTCTGGCACAGCAGCCCTCCCAGTTGCCCTGTTTCCCCGGGCCTCTGTCCCCTGGACGGTGTGCCCACTACCACTGCCCCCAGGTCCCTGTTGTTGTTGGGGTGGTGGGTCAGCCTGGGTGCCCTGTAGTGGCGGACACACCGCTGATTGACGCATCCTGGAGACAGTGGCATGGGCCCGCTGGGTGGGAGCTGTGCTGGTATTCCCAGAGGGGGTTGGGTCTGCTGCGGCCTGTGTCTGTGTGTGGGGAACCGACTGTCCAGAGGTCTCCGATGGTCCGGGCTGGTCATCAGGTTCCTGGTCGACAGAGCTGCTGTCATCACTGGGGACCTGTTCTGGGGGCGGGATGGACAAATCTGGACCTTCCTGGCCGGTGTGTTGGCGTTCGGGCCCTGCAGGGGTAAAAGAGTATGGTTATTGCTTCTGTGTGTGCCATGGCATGCGATTTGTGGGTGCCCTTGTCCCCCAGTGCTGGCATTCCCTTGTGGGAGGAGTTGTGAGGGTGGTTTGGGGGGGGGTTGGGTATGTGCAGTGGTCATGCTTGGGTTATGGGTGTCCATGGTTTGTGTTGGCATTCAGGGATTGGTGTTGTGTTGGGTGGGTTGTGCTGGTGAGACATTGGCAGGGTGGAAGTGTGCTGGGGGTTGGGGGTGAGGGCGGGGGTGCGGGTTGGCATGCTGGTGGTTGGGGGGGGGTGAAGTATTTGGGATTAGACTTACCAGAGTCCATTCCTCCGCCTACTCCAGCGAGGCCCGCAGGATGCAGGATGTTCAAGACCTCTTGCTCCCATGATGTGAATTCGGGTGGAGTGGGTGGGGGTCCGCCGCCAGTCTTCTGCACAGCGATGTTGTGTCTTGACACCATCGACCGCACCTTCCCCCGTAGGTTGTTCCACCGCTTTCGGATGTCTTCCCGGTTTCTGGGATGCTGTCCCACAGCGTTGACCCTGTTGACGATCCTTTGCCATAGCTCCGCCTTCCTGGCTATTGTGGTGTGCTGCACCTGTGTGCCGAATAGCTGGGGCTCTACCCTGATTATTTCCTCCACCATTACCCTGAGTTCTTGGTCCGAGAACCTGGGGTGTCTTTGGGGTGCCATGGGGTGGTGTTTGTGGTGATGAGTGTGGTGTGTGTGGTGGTGTGTGGTGTTTTGTGCGTGGATGTGGTGTGGGTGATGATGTTGTGTTCCTCTGTGTGTTGGGGTTTGCGATAGCTGTGCTCTCTCTCTCTCTCTCTCTCTCTCTCTCTCTCTCTCGCCTTCTCTCCGAATTTCTAGTAGTGGGGGTTTGTGGGTGATGTGGGTGTGTGTTTTATAGTTGATTGGATGTGTGGATGTGGTGTGTGTATGTGTATCAGGTGTGTGTATTTCGAATTGTCCAATGTGGCTGTGTTTTGTAAAGGTGTGTGTATTTTGACCGCGGCGGTGTGTACCGCCAATGGAATACTGCGGTTGAAAGACTGCCGCGTGGATTCGTGGGTCGTAATGGCATGGGCGTGTTCGTGTTGGCGTGACGGTGGAGGTTTGGTCATCTCCAGTTTATCGCTGACCGCTGATGAGGCGGCCTTCCGTGGATGTCGGGTTTTTGGCGGTTTGGAAGTTGTGGGTCAGAATGACCGAGGCGGTTTGCCGCGGCCGCGGCGGTAGAATGACGGACTTCTGACCGGCGGTAAGAGCCTTTTACCGCCGAGGTCAGAGTGACCCCCCAAGTTTTACTTGCGGTAAATGAATCGCGCTCACTGCCGATTCTAACAAGAATATGCAAATGCCATGAAATGATCGCGCAAGCCATTGCTGATCTGAACACCAAGATTTACATGTGGTAAATGAATCGCGCTCACTGCCGATTCTAACAAGAATATGCAAATACCATTAAATGATCACACAAGCTGTTGCTGATCTGAACACCAAGATTTACATGCGGTAAATGAATCGCGCTCACTGCCGATTCTAACAAGAATATGCAAATGCCATGAAATTATCGCGCAAGCTGTTCCCGATCTGAACACCAAGATTTACATCAGAGCAATGATTTGCGTACTCTGAAAGTTTCACGAGTAGGCCCAAAACTCAAGAGTCTATTAGAATGGGGTCAGGGGCACAGCCCGACCTCCGTCTTACCACCCTGCTCAAGGATCACCAAGATAATGGGGGGCAGGCCTGGAACGTCAAGGTAGGCCTCCGGAACAGGAGCTCAGGAAATTCCTGCTGCTCTGCACCGGGACTTCTGAATAGTGAGCACGTGGAGCTGGGCTGGCTCCCTTATATAGAGTCTGGCCCAGCCCACAAACCACACCCAGTCATGCTGCAGAGAAAGCTTCTAGAAGGTCCTAGAAAGGGACCACACCCTAACACACTTAGTCAGTCTGCAGCAATACCTTACAAATGAACAGTTATTGCAAACCTCATTAATAGTGTTTTTCAAGGTTAAAGTCTGCAATGCAAAAGGTTAGCATACTGCATATAAACACAATGCATGAATTATGCTCTTGCATAAAGGCTGGGTTTTTGCATTTTTGTCGCCCGTAGAGCGCGCACTGTCCTGAAGTTGATAGTACTACCCTCTTCCATACGTGCTCTAGGGCCTGGTTTGCTTGGGTTAAGACGATGAAAACGTCTCACTGGTCGTGGAACATGGACATCAGATGCAGAGACCCATGAGTTACTTTCAGGACTGTAACCTTTCCCAAAAAACTGATCCCACAAGTTACGACCTCTAAGTTTGGAATCCAACACTTGTTTAACTTCGTATTCCACTTTCCCCTGTATTAGAACTGGAGCTGGTTGGGAGCGTACCTTCTGGACTGCTTTTTTCAGGAGGGAAGTATGGAACACCGGATGAATACGCAGTGACGGGGGCAACTGCAGTTTATAGGTCACTGGATTCATTTGCTGGAGGACAGTGTAAGGACCTATGAATTTGGGATTAAACATGTGCTTTTTCTTGAAGTCTATGGGGGTCATTCTGACCCTGGCGGCCGGTGGCCGCCAGGGCCACCGACCACGGGAGCACTGCCAACAGGCTGGCGGTGCTCCAACGAGCATTCTGACCGCGGCAGTTCAGCCGCGGTCAGAAGCGGAAAGTCAGCGGTCTCCCGCTGACTTTCCGCTGCTCGTTTGAATCCTCCATGGCTGCGGAGCGCGCTCCGCAGCCATGAGGATTCTGACCCCCCCTACCGCCATCCTGTTCATGGCGGGAAAGCCGCCATGAACAGGATGGCGGTAGGGGGGGTCGCGGGGCCCCTGGGGGCCCCTGCCGTGCCCATGCCAATGGCATGGGCACAGCAGGGGCCCCCGTAAGAGGGCCCCGCAAAGTATTTCAGTGTCTGCCTTGCAGACACTGAAATACGCGCCGGGTGCCACTGCACCCGTCGCACCTTCCCACTCCGCCGGCTCGATTACGAGCCGGCATCCTCGTGGGAAGGGAGTTTTTCCCTGGGCTGGCGGGCGGTCTTTTGGAGACCGCCCGCCAGCCCAGGGAAAAACTCATAATACCCTCCGCGGTCTTCTGACCGCGGAGCGGTATAATGGGGGCGGAATTCTGGCGGGCGGCCTCCGCCGCCTGCCAGAATCAGAATCACCCCCTATATGTCTTGTAGAAAGCCATACTTTATCACATGGTTGATACTGAGGTCCTTCACAATGTTTCTTGTCATAGTACTTTTTGTATTTTTGTTTAGCTTTATCTAAATGCTGTTGAATCAGTTTCTGGGTTTGGTGGAGGTGTTGAATCGTTTCCAATACAGCTGGTGTAAGAGAACTTTCTTGAGGAATCGTGATGGGCAAAGTGTCAGGATGATAGCCAAACAAGCCAAAAAAGGGTGCAACACCAGTGGAGGTGTGAAACGAGTTATTGTAGGCTAGCTCAGCTAACCAGAGCATTGATGTCCAGGAATGAAGTGCTTTCTCAGCGTAAGCACGCAGATATTGCTTCAACGTCTGATTCAGTCTCTCAGTTTGGCCATCTGTTTGAGGATGATGGCTAGTAGATAGTGTGGATGTAACTTGAAGCGTTTTGCACTAAGTTTTCCAGAAGTTGGAGGCAAATTGCGATCCTCGATCGGAGAGAATCATTTTTGGCAGCCTGTGATAACGGACCACTCTATTCAGTAGGATGGTTGCCAGTTCACTGGAGGTGGGCAATTTCTTACAGGCAATGAAAAGTCCATATTTCGTGAGACTATCAACCACCACAAGGATTACTGAGTGCTGTTGGACCACTAGTAGTCCTGTAATGAAGTCTAAAGAGATGTGTTCCCAAGGTCGACGTGGAGTTGGGAGCGGATGCAACAAACCTTTCGGTTTTGAATGACTTGTCTTTATGCGAGCACAGACTTCGCAGTTATTTACCATTGTTTTGGCGTCTTTTGTCAGACTAGGCCACCAAAAGTAGCATTGGATTAATTCAAGAGTTTTAGGGGTACCTGGGTGACCTCTCGTAGGTATAACATGCAACCAATGAAATGCTAACTTGCGAAGCTTGCTAGTGGGCACGAAGAAACAAGAGTCAACACAATGCAAGAATTATTCTCTTGCATAAAGGCTGGGTTTTTGCATTTTTGTCGCCCGTAGAGCGCGCACTGTCCTGATGTTGACAGTACTTCCCTCTCCCAAACGCGCTCTAGGGCCTGGTTTGCTTGGGTTAAGACGATGAAAACGTCTCACTAGTCGTGGAGCATGGACATCAGATGCGGAGACCCATGAGTTACTTTCAGGACTGCAACCTTTCCAAAAAATCTGATCCCACAAGTTACGACCTCTATGTTTGGAATCCAACACCTGTTTAACTTCGTATTCCACTTACTCACCCACAGACTCAACATCATCTCTCACGCTGACAATTCTCCTGCCACTCTGCCACAGAGGACAAAATCCACCCATCCGAAGCCCTCTGCAGCATGCTATTGGACTAATTTCACTGCAAGATCGCCGACATCTACAGCAACTTTGTCCATCAGCCCACTGACCTTGAACTCCACTACAACCCCCCACCAGATCACCGAATGGAAGCAGCTCTCCACCAAAGACACCATCTCCATCATGACCTCTACCCACTCTGGATTCCCTCATGGGCTCCTGTTGGCACCGCTTCTACAACCTAGGAAGAGATGTAATCAAAGCCTCCCTCCCAGAAATCCTCAACACCTCCATCTCCACTACACCATCCCCAAAACCTGGAAACATTCTGTGGTCAAGCCCCTCCTGAAGAAACCCTCAGCCAACCCCAACAAACTAAAAGATTGTCGTCCCATCTCTCTCCTCCCACTCCCTGGCACATTCTTGGAAAAGGCCATCAACCACCCACTCACCGACTTGAAGACAAAAACATGCTCAACCCATCTCAATCTAGATTACAGCCCCATCACAGCACCACGACCGCTTTGATCACAGCAACCAACAACATCAAACACCTCCGTGGCCTGGGGGGGAACAGCGGCCCTCATCCTCCTCAACCTATCTGCAGCTTTTGACACCATCTCCCACCACAACCTCATCACCAGACTCCAGAGCATCGGCATCTAAAACAACGCACTCAAATGGATCTCCTCCTTCCTCTCCGGCCATATACAGAGGATACTCCTCCCACTCTTCACCTCCACACCTAAAAACATCATATGCTGAATTCCCCAGGGCTCCTTCCTGAGCCCCACCCTCTTCAACACCTACATGACTCCACTAGCAGACATCATACTCACCCACAGACTCAACATCATCTCTCACGCTGACAACACCCAGCTTGTTCTATCACTTACAGTTGATGCTGCCACCACATGGACCAACTTCCAAAACACTGTGGCCTCCATCGCCATCTGGATAAGGAACAACTGTCTCAAGTTAAATTCATACTAAATGGAGAGCCTCATCTTCAGAAACAATCCCTACCCCTGGGATTTCACGTAGTGGCCCACTGTCAGGGAGACCAGATCCTCGGGGTCTGC
Source organism: Pleurodeles waltl (assembly GCF_031143425.1). NCBI lineage: Eukaryota > Metazoa > Chordata > Amphibia > Caudata > Salamandridae > Pleurodeles > Pleurodeles waltl. The sequence continues at coordinate 408,043,477 of NC_090438.1, forward strand.
GCATGTTCCAAACATGTCCACCACAAGACAGCTCTAAAACTCTGATAGAAATATCACAGAGCCTAAGAGAGTCCAAGTGGAGAAAAGGGGATTAGGAAGGGGACAGCTTGGGCAGGAGACCTGTAGGAAGCAAAAGGTTAAACAATACAATATCAGAATATAATCACATTGACTTTCACTAGACTATGGTTCTATGCATTATCTAACTGTAACCAGTGATAACCTAAGAAGTGACTTTAACTAGACCTCAAGAACTCTGGGTACCTGGAACAAATCAAGAATGATTAAGGCAATGTTTCATATGAGCTTTTCATAAAATGTCACATAATGTCTAGAAATACAAGAACCTTCTAGAATACTGTTTCAGAACAAACACTGCATTTTTAACATGAGGACGAAACAATCTGAAACATTCCCTGGAAAACAATTGGAATTGTACTAGGGACGTAATATACACAAAGAACGTCACATTTTGAATTTATCATCTTCACAGGGAATCCATAGGCTCAGGACAAATGTGTGTAATTCAACAAACATTACACATCAAAGTTTTTACTTGCCATGAAATGATCGCGCACACTGTTGCTGATCTGAACACAAAGTTTTACTTGCGGGAAATGAATCATGCACACTGCTGATTCTAACAAGAATATGTAAATGCCATGAAATGATCGCGCAAGCCTTTGCCGATCTGAATACCAAGATTTACATGCGGTAAATGAATCGTGCTCACTGTCGATTCTAACAAGAATATGCAAATGCCATGAAATGATCGCGCAAGCTGTTGCCGATCTGAACACTAAGATTTACATGTGGTAAATGAATCGCGCTCACTGACGATTCTAACAAGAATATGCAAATGCCATGAAATGATCGCGCAAGCTGTTGCCGATCTGAACACCAAGATTAACATCAGAGCAATGATTTGCATACTCTGAAAGTTTAACAAGTAGATCCAAAACTCAATATCTATTAGAATGGGGTCAGGGGCACAGCCCGACCTCCGTCTTACCACCCTGCTCAAGGATCACCAAGCTAATGCGGGGCAGGCCTGGAACATCAAGCTAGGCCTCCGGAACAGGAGCTCAGGAAATTGCTGCTGCTCTGCATCAGGACCTCTGAATAGTGAGCATGTGGTGCCGGGCAGGCTCCCTCATATAGAGTCCGGCCCAGTCCACAAACCACACCCAGTCATGCTGCAGAGAAAGCTTCTAGAAGGTCCTGAAAGGGACCACACCCTAACACACTCAGTCAGTCTGCATCAATACCTTACAAATGAACAGTTATTGCAAACATCATTAATAGTGTTTTTTGAAGGTTAAAGTCTGCAATGCAAAAGGTTAGCATACTGCATATAAACACAATGCATAAATTATTCTCCTGCATAAAGGCTGGGTTTTTGCATTTTTGTCGCCCATAGAGCGCGCACTGTCTTGATGTTGACACCCACCACCCTCGGTTCCCCACCCCCACCAGTCACACACACAATCTTAGGATTATCCTGGACACCCAACTGACCATGAAACAACTGAACAACACAGTCTTCTCTGCCTGCTGCTGCACCCTCCACAAGATCTTCTGATGGATCCCATCTCCAGCAGCAAGACTGTCACCCAGGCCCTCATCTCCAGCCAACTCGACTAAGGAAACATTCTCTACACCGGAACCTCTAAGCAGCTCATGAACTGCCTCCAGACCATCCAGAACGCAGCAGCAAGACTCATGCTTGTTGTTAGACCTGACAGCCTTAGGGTGGTCACCCCTAACTTTTTGCCTGCCTCCCTGACTTTTTAGATACTGTTTTTGCTGGTTTTAAGACTCTGCGCACTTTACCACTGCTAACCAGTGCTAAAGTGCATGTGCTCTCTCCCTTTAAACATAGGTAACATTGGATCATACCGAATTGGACTATTTAATTTACTTATAAGTCCCTAGTAGAGTGCACTGTATGTGCCCAGGGCCTGTAGATTAAATGCTACTAGTGGGCCTGCAGCACTGATTGTGCCACCCACTTAAGTAGCCCCTTAACCTTGTCGCAGGCCTGCCATTGCAAGGCCTGCATGTGCAGTTTCACTCTCAATTCGACTTGGCATTTAAAAAAAAGTACTTGCAAAGCCTAAAATTCACCTTTTTCTACATATAAAACACTCCTAAGGTATGCCCTAGGTAACCCATAGGGCAGGGTGCTGTGTAGGCAAAAGGCAGGACATGTACCTGTGTAGCATACATGTCATGGTAGTGCAAAACTCCTAAATTTGTTTCTACACTGCTGTGAGAGCTGCTCCCTTCATAGGCTAACATTGGGGCTGCCCTCATACATTGTTTGAGTGGTAACTGCTGATCTGAAAGGAATAGGAAGGTCATATTTAGTATGGCCAGAATGGTGAGCATTTCTCTGCACTTAAATCTTACTGTGCCTTACAACCCACGTCTAGCTGGGTTTAGTTCACAGCTCCCTTGTGCATTCACTAAGACACACCCTAAACAAAGGATAATCAGTTTCACTTGCATACATCTGCATTTTGAATGGGTCTTCCTGGGCTGGTAGGGTGGAGTGCCTAGCAATTGCATGTCAAATGACGGTAGCCTTCCCTCACACAAAGGACTGCCACACCCCCTACTAGGACCCTGGCAGACAAAATTGAACTGGAAGGGGACCGTGTGTACTTCTAAGCCACTCTTTGAAGTCTCCCCTACTTCAAAGGCACATTTAGGTATTGTGAGAAGATAGCCTCTTTCTAGCATTGTTACTCCCACTTTTGGCCTGTTTGTGAGTATATGTCAGTGTGCTTTTTCTGTCTCACTGGGATCCTGCTAGCCAAGGCCCCAGTGCTCATAGTGAAAACCCAATTTGCCAGTGTGTTTTGCCTGCCTCACTGAGATCCTGCTAGCCATGACCCCAGTGTTCATAGTCTGTAGCCGAAATGTTTATGCCTGTGTAGTGCCTAACTGTGTCACTGAGGCTCTGCTAATCAGAACCTCAGTTCTTATGCTCTCTCTGCCTTTATATTTGTCACTATAGGCTAGTGACCACTTTTACCAATTTCAATTGGTACACTGGAACACCCTTATAATTCCCTAGTATATGGTACCGAGGTACCCAGGGTATTGGGGTTCCAGGAGATCCCTATGGGCTGCAGCATTTCTTTTGCCACCCATAGGGAGCTCAGACAAACCTTTACACAGGACTGCCACTGCAGCCTGAGGGAAATAACGCACACGTTATTTCACAGACATTTTCACTGCACTTAAGTAACTTATAAGTCACCTATATGTCTAACCTTCACTTGCTGAAGGTGCAAAGTTACGATGTGTGAGTGCACCCTTCCACTAGCAAAGGTGCCCCCACATAGTTCAGGGCCATTTCCCCAGACTTTGTGAGTGCAGGGATACCATTACATGTGTGCACTACATATAGGTCAATATCTATATGTAGCTTCACAATGGTAACTCCGAACATGGCCATGTAACATGTTTAAGATCATGGAATTGTCTCCCCATACCAAATCTGGTATTGGGGAGACAATTCCATGCATCCCCGAGGCTCCACTATGGACCCTGCATACGGCCAAACCAGCTCTCTGGGGTTTTCTCTGCAGCCACAGCTGCTGCCACCCCACAGACAGGGTTCTGCCCACCTGGGGTCTGGGCAGCCCAGTCCCAGGAAGGCAGAACAAATAATTTCCTCTGAGAGAGGGTGCTACACCCTCTCTCTTTGGAACTAGGTGTGAAAGGCTGGGGATGGGTAGCCTCTCCCAGCCTCTGGCAATGCTTTGAAGGGCACAGATGGTGCCCTCCTTGCATAATCAAGTCTACACCGGTTCAGGGAACCCCCAGTCCCTGTTCTGGAATGAAAATGGACAAAGGAAAGGGGAGTGACCACTCCCCTGTCCATCACCACCCCAGTCGTGGTGCCTAGAGCTCCTCCAGTGTGTCCCAGACCTCTGCCATCTTGGATCTAGAGGTGTGAGGGCACTCTGGAGGCCTCTGAGTGGCCAGGGCCAGCAGGTGACATCAGAGACCCCTCCTGATAGGTGCTTACCTGACTAGGTGGCCAATCCTCCACCGAGGGCTATTTAGGGTCTTTCTAGTGGGCTTTTCCTCCGATAACGACTTGCAAGAATTCACCAGTGTTCCTCTGCACCTCTCTCTTCAAATTCTGCCAAGGATCGACCACTGACTGCTCCAGGACGCCTGCAAAACTGCAACTGAGTAGCAAGAAGACTACCAGCGACATTGTAGCACCTAATCCTGCTGGCTTTTTCAACTGTTTCCTTGTGGTGCATGCTTTGGGGGCTGCCTTCCTTCATCCTGCACTGGAAGCCACGAAGAAATCTCCTGTGGGTCAACAGAATCTTCCCCCTGCTCCAGCAGGCACCAAACATCAGCGTCACAGGCACTCTGGGACCCCTCTCATCCTGACGAGCATGGCCCCTGGAACACAGGTGGTGGACCCAAGTGACCCAGACTGTCCAGTGGTCCAACTGTCCAAATTTGGAGGAGGTAAGTCCTTGCCTCCCCTCTCCAGGCAGTAATCCTATGCACCACTTGAACTGCAGCTACAAGGGCTTCTGTGCACATTTACACCAAATCCTGCATGCCCTGCCAAGCCTAGGTCCCCAGCACTCTGTTCTGCGATGCTCAGCTCCCTGAGTTGATCTCTGGTGTTGTGGGACCCTCTTTTGTAGTGTTGAGATGACCACCATGTTGAGACTTCTTGAACCGGTGTTCAAAGACTTCTGCGGGTGATACCTTCTCGTGCATGGGCTCTCTACATTGCTGAGGGCCCCTTCTGTCTCCCCTCCCAAGTGGTGACATCCTGGTCCTTCCTGGGCCCAGGCAGCACCCTTTTTCTTTAACCACGACTCTTGCAGCTAGCAAGGCTTGTTTGTGGTATTTTGCCAAGGAAACAACTCTGCATCCTCCAGCACTCCATGGGATATCTTCTGCATTTCTGAGAAGCTCCTAGCACCTTTTGTTGTTGCTGAATCTTCAGCTTCTTCCATCCGGAGGCAGCCATTTTGCGCCTTAATCCGGGATTTAGAGGGCTCCTGCCCCCCTGGACACTTTCACGACTCTTGGGCTTGGTCCCCTTCCTTTTCAGGTCCTCACGTCCAGGAATCTGTCTTCAGTGCTTTGCAGTCTGTTGTGGTCTTTGCAAAATCCTTTACCACGACTTTAGGGTGTGTCTGGGGAAATAGTAGCTCTTTACTCCTACTTTCCAGGGTCTTGGGGTGGGGTATCTTGGACACCCTTAGTGTTTTCTTACACTCCAAGTGACCCCCTACACACTACACTAGCCTAGGGGTCCATTTGTGGTTTGCATTCCACTTTCTTAGTATATGGTTTGTGTTGCCCTTAGGCCTATTGCATCCTATTGTATTCTACAGTGTTTTCACTACTTTCTGAATGTTACTTACCTGATTTTGGTTTGTGTGTATATTTTGTGTATTTTACTTACCTCCTAAGGGAGTATATCCTCTGAGATATTTTTGGCACATTGTCACTAAAATAAAGTACCTTTATTTTTAGTAACTCTGAGTATTGTCTTTCTTATGATACAGTACCTATATGATATAAGTGGTGTAGAAGGAGCTTTGCATCTCTCCTAGTTCAGCCTAAACTGCTCTGCTATTGCTACCTCTATCAGCCTAAGCTGCTAGAACACTACTAATCTACTAATAAGGGATAACTAGACCTGGCACAAGGTGTAAGTACCATCAGGTACCCACTATAAGCCAGGCCAGCCTCCTACAGGTATTTAGACAGGACCTCTGTCCCTACCAACTCAGACACTTCCTGGAGAAGAAACTGGAACCAGAATCTGCATCCTGCCAAGAAGAATTGCCTGGCTGCCCAAAGGACTCACCTGTCTGCTTTCTGTGAAGGACTGCTGCGTTGCTGTTGCCCTGCTCCAAATCCAAGTATCGTCCCCGGGGCATCCAAAAACCCCGCAACCCAAAGAGGATCCACGAGCGAACGCCGGAAATCGACACACAGCCATCCCTTCGTGAAAACTAATCATCGTTTGTGGCCCAAGAAATCAACACACACCCCTTTGTTTCCACACATCTTCTCCTCTGCCGTTCTTTGTGGAGATTTTTCAAGCAAACCAGTTACTTTGGGCTTGAAAGAGACTTTGTTTGCTTTTAAAAGACTAAAGGCACTTTATATCACTTTTCAGTGATATCTCGACATTTACTTATTGCATTCAAAATCGTTTTGACCTGCATCTTATCAGATAAATGTGATATTTTTTTCTAAACACTGTGTAGTGTATTTTTGTGGTGCTATATTGTGTTATTGTATGATTTATTGCACAAATACTTTACACATTGCCTTCTAAGTTAAGCCTGACTGATCAGTGCCAAGCTACCAAAGGGTGGGCACAGGATAATTTGGATTGTGTGTGACTTACCCTAACTAGAGTGAGGGCTATTGCTTGGACAGGGGGTAATCTGACTGCCAACCAAAGACCCCATTTCTAACACTTGTCCTCCCCAGAAGAACCAGTATCACTCCCCACCTCAGGGCCCTCCACTGGCTCCCCGTCTAACAAAGATGCCTCTTCAAGCTCCTCACTCATGCCTACAAGGCGCTCCACAATGCCAGACCTGTCTACATCAACAACTGCCTCACCTTCCACCGTCCAACCAGAGAACTCCACTCTACCACCCTCGTCCAGGTACATGTCCCCCGCATCCATCGCAAATGTTCAAAGGCAGCTCTTTCTGTCACCTCACTGCCAAGTCCCCTCTTCCACCTGCGCACCTCTCCTTCTCTGAATGCCTTCAAGAAGCAGCTCAAAACTTGGCTCCACAACTGCCATGGCCAGCGGACGAGGCTCGCAGCATTCCACCAGTGCTTGGTAACCCCCGGGGTGACAAGTTTGTGCTCTACAAGACCCCCTTGATTAATTGATTGTTTGAAGGCAACTGGACACACAGGGCATGGAGGGGCATACCACAGATGACGAGAAACTAAAAAGTGAGAGGGAGCAAGTTTCTCTTCAGGTGAAGAAGGCCCAGACTCATGCCTGGTAAGCAGAGGGAATGTTAGGGGGCGTAGCCCCAGAATGGAGCATAGAGGGTGTGGGGATGGTAGCTCCGGTAGGGAAGGCAGATGCTAGGACAAGAGGCATGCCAGGAAATATTACAGAGCAGACTGGTGATGGGACAATGGGAGCTAGGTGCCAGGATGTAAGTATGATGAGGATTGAGTGGCAGCTTGCGGGGATGATGGGTCACGTGGTGGATGTGACTGTGAATAACAGGGCTTCTAGGGTGCATTGGGGGGCACAGCAGTGTCTGAGTTTGAACGAATGCAGAATGTTTTGTGGAAATGTTGAGTGTGATTCTGAACTGCACTAAGGAAAAAGGAGGCAGGTGGAGAAGGTATTGAGGCTGAAGTATACATGTTCACTGTGGGGGGACCGCAGGCCCCAATGGTAACAGGGGAGGGCAGCCAAAGACATGTCAGCCAGGAGTCAAAGCATGGGCTGCACACAAGTGGCGCAAAAAGAGGGAGGGACCGAAGCAGACATACTGGTAGGTGGCACCATGAGGGCAGAGCAAGGCCAGAAGAGGGGTGCAAAATGGAGTGATGTGGTGCTGTTGTATATAAAAATTGGAGATCCCTCAGGAGATCACGATAAGATTTGGGCTAATGAATATTTTAATATATTTAAGCTCCTGCACAGTCAAACACAGAGCAATAAAGGTTCCGTGGCAGAAGAGAGAGAGCTGGCTAAGAGGCTGAAAGCGGCTATGAGCATTGGCACGTGGACAGTGGTGTTCACAATCTACATCAGAATAATATGTGAATAGGCCTCAAAGCAGAGTGTGAAAATATTTGGATGGCCAGCATCAGTTTTGTGAGCCTGACTTGGTTGTGGTATGATGAGCAGTTTAGAACGATGAAGTAGTACAATGCCTGGAGAGTTGTGGGGGGACATAGACCAGGAGTTGTGGCTGTGGCACTTGACACTTACTAGTCTGGTGCAGTCCACACATATTGCAAGCTGTTTACCAGATCCCCTACCTGCCCTTTCTGAATCCACTCAACCAGGTAGAGATGGCAGGTGCAGGCAGGTAAGGTCAAATTTGGCGCATTGGAATATTACCGAATGGGAGGTATCCCAAACTGCTCCAAGTACTGTGCCCGGATTTCTGTGTTGCAGTGCACAAACAGCGGTAACCAAGTACCAATAGAAAGGGGCTGGGGAACAGCAAGGTAATGGCAGCAAAGGGCGGGCAATGGTTAATCTGGAAGCAATTTTGCTGTGGTTGAACAGCAAGGTAATGGCAGCAAAAGGCGCGCAATGGTTAATATGGAAGCAATGTTGCTGTGATTGAAAAAGTACCTGGATAGTGCGGCAGCAACTCTTTTTTACGAGACATTTTCATCTCAGTTTTCATATACCATACAGGATTAAACGGGGTTTGGGAAATATTGCACTAGGACATAGTGTTAGAGTCTCCATCCTTATTGATGGATTGCATCTGTCCAAGCAGGGGAATAATTAAGTAAAAGCTGGAGGTGTAAGGGGAAAGAAAGAACAACAGAGGCACGATCTGAAGTAAGGAGCAAGGCCTCGTCTAAGGGCAGCTAGGCTCAGGAAGAACATTGTGGATTCCAGAACGAGGACCATAAGCACTCATGGCATGGCTAATGGTTGTGTGCAGTGTCAGAGGTGTGATCGGGGTGGGTTGTTGGGGTGGGAGTTATACAGGAGAGGTGGGATAGGTTAGAGTTTTATGTTAGTACAGTTGGCAGGGTAGGTATTGTGGTTCAGTTGAATGGCTGCAAACTCTGCTTGCCTTGAATAAAGCAGCCTTTTGCACTCAAACTAAGTAGACTAGTGTGATATTTCTTTCCAAATCTGGGCTCCGCATGCAGAAAGCGCAAGCACATTCCAAACAAACGTGCTCCATCTATAAAGGCAGCGCAGTACACTGACATGACGGCCATCCCTAATGTCACTTGCAGTGGGCTAATGGAAGGCACTGATTTCCTTTGCTTGTCATTGGAATGAAGCCCACAGTCACCCTGGTGCATACAAAAGATTTGCAGGATTGGGTGGCACAGAGGCTGTAATTTGGGGTAAGTATGCTACTGTCGAAGGGCAAATGGGGGAAGGCACAACTGTGAACCTTATTAGATCCAAACTGCAGTTTACAGGTGAAACAAAGGACAGTGGAGGCAAGATTTGGGGCACGGAGGAGGGCCTGGTCCTAGGATGGGCAGGATCTGCAAGTATATTCTGGATTCCGGAGTGAGGATAACAAGCACTCATGGCATGGTTGAAGGTGGTGTGTAGGGCTGGGAGTAAATCGTATAATTCCACGTAGTGTAATCATGCGGTATTACCTAAAAGTTCCACAAGATTACCAAGAAGTGTAATTCTGCATTTGGCATTATTTTCTTAGCGCAAAATGTAACTGAACAGAAACAGCGAGCATGAGCGGCTGCTCACACTCTCTAAATGTGGTCCTGTGGTGGGATTTGTTCCCCACATATTATTCTTAATCATGCAACTCGGTCCAATTGCATTGTTATTGGTAATTCTGAGTCAAACAGTAACCTGGAGTGACAGAAATTACTCAATTTATTCCAGCGTAATTGAAATTCCACACAGGTCTAGTTGTAAGGCATTTCAGAAATGTTATGGTCAGTGGAATGTTCCAGTGGGACTTACACAGAGGAGGTGGGACTGGCTAGAGTTGTATTTAGTACCATTGACATGGTAGTTTCTGCGTCTCAGCCAAAGGATAGGAAATCTGCTTATCTTGTATAAAGTCCCATTGTGACCTTTTTCTCCGAGTCTGCATAGATGAGCTGTCCATGCATACGGTGGTTGAATTTTTTTTTTTTTACTTATACTTTTTGGGTTCAGTACATAGCCGTATTTATTTATAAATATGTTTATAGGCAAATGTGTGGTTGTAAACTGCTTTGTTTGGAAATTGCATTATTGCACAGCAAGAAGTTGCAATGGATTTGAAAATAAAACTATATGAACTCATTAATTAGGAGATTAAATGATCAAACTACTTAGGTGTTCGAGAACATCAAACTCAGACAGAACTATAAGATTAATCATCCATTTTAACAGCATCGTATTTTTTAGAATAATGAGGTTTTCTTTTTCATCGATTCGATTTCATTCTTCATTCGTTTTTTGGATCATAAAAGTTTACTGATAATCGTTTATATTTTGAAAAGAATTGTTTTCATTTGTTAGAAATATACAGCAATTGAAACATATCTAGCGTGAATGCTTTTGTAATCGAACTTTCTGAAGAAATAATGTGTATGTTTAATTGCATTATTTTTTAGTTCTGAGTTCTTACCTAGAGGACGCTCTTCTCTCTCCTGCTAACACTATCATGTTCAAGTCTCTGCACTTTAGGCTTTCAGTGAGGTACTCACTGTCTCAAGGTTTTATGTAATCTTCCTGTATTTTCAAAGGATACAGGGGCATATTTTCAAGTACCTAGCAGCACTTTTTGTGACGCTCCGTCGGCGCTGGGCACTGCACTGTATTTAAAAGGCGACATTAAGCCACTTTTTGTCGCTAAATGGCACCTTGTAAATAAGGCCCCTTCACACGCCAGCAATTTGTGTGGAAGGGGGATACAATGATTGCATTTTGAAGCTGCTCAGATTTACAAGAAAGAACATAATTTCAAGACCTATCCTATACACTACCCTAAGCTAACCTAATTTAAACTTAACTTAATTTACACCTACATCTATCTATACTATTCTGAACTAATCTTACAGATGTAACGCAACACTCTAAACATTGTCCTCCCACCCCTTCCTTTAAGAGACAAGCCATGAGTACAAAATAAACTAAGGCTACACATGTACTAACCGAACCTAGTTCCTAAACACATTTTTATATCTTATTCGTTTTTTTTCTTCAGATTTTTATTTTTTTGTTGTTTACATAGAAACCCCAACATAACCCCCCATTCAACCCCCCTCAAATAAAAAAAGTACTAAAATCCACCCCCAACTAAACTTACACTAAGCTACATCTAAACTACACTGTCTTACTATCCTAATACTACCCACTTAAAACCCACAAAAAAAATAATATCAGTAAAAGGGACAGGGAAGGAACTGGGAGGCAGTGGCACGCATTTTTCATAAATTCTTCAGTTACTTCTTACAGTACTTTAGTAGTTTGTAATTACAGGCATTGTCTCTTTCCAAATTATCCAGCCTTGCCATCATGTCTGCTGTGTCCCATCTCATGTCGGATTGGAAGGTAGAGCTTGTGGCTGGAGTAACTGGCTATTAGGGTGCCTGGCTGTGGGTTGGTGCAGTAAGGGTGGAGGGGGTAGGACCAACAGAGGCTCCAATGGCCCCAGATTTCTTCCCTGATGTAGCCTGACCATTTATGGGCTGTAGTGGAGAACCTCCGTTTGAAAATGCACTCCAAGCCCAAGTGGATTTCCTCCTCCTAAATCTTTTCTCCATCCTTTGGTACCCAGCCCTCTTCTGAAAGGGTGTTTTTCGGCTGGGGTCACATTGGCAGCGGAAACATGAGGAGAACATGGCATTAAATACAGCATTGGGTGAAGGTAGAACAGACATGCAATGCACACAGCATCCTCAACACTGACAAACTCCAAATCGATACAAACTGCCTGCCAGCCATCTATGGTATCATCTACATGTTACTGGGGTAATGGCTAACCATTGTTGACCATCAGGGCCCAGTAGTAAGTGGACACTGCGTCCTTTCTCAAGATTTGGGTCATCAGACTAGTGAAGATCAAGTGGCCCTACAATTCCAGAATCCCTGTGTTACTGTCATTATGTGGCACAATGTATGCAATCAACCACTTTGACACCCCTGGTCCTACATCAAGCCTTGGCTAGACATCAGGGACACAAGGTGGGGGTCATCAGATAGGGAGATAGGAAACTTCCCACTGCAGTTCTAAGGCTTGGCAAAGCACCATTCATGTGTCCTTGGATTAACACCTGCTCAGAGCACGCGTCACAAGGGGCCTTGCCATTGCTCACAATGGGCCCACATGTACAATTCAGGCTTAGTGCCCACATAGGTTGGCCACTGCATGAACAGTACATCTATGCTGTCCATAGATTTGGTAGCTATTGTCCGCTACTCTGTGCTATGTTGTGCAAATTGGGTAATGCTGTATGGGTGCCCTAAAGGGCACAGTAAGATTGGCACTGCACTGGGTGTAGCCACAGTATTCCTATTTATTGAACAACATGCACACATGCATTTCAGACAACTCCTAAGTACCAGGTACACACACAGCATTAACATTCTATACAAGTGTGATGTGACAAAGATCACTCACAAATATAATTATGGGTAGACCATGTTGGTAAATATGCACACATCTAGCTTGCTTCATACAGTAGACATGTCCCACAACCTATTTGGGCAGAGTTGTATCCTCACTGTGTACTGAACTGACTGTTGGCCAGCACTATAAGGCTGCTTTCATGACCTCTACCTCAGTGAGGCACAGGTGGTGCAAGTGTCTCCTATATAAGCCCCCTAGAGACCTCTAAACATGTACATTGTCTGTACTGTTTCCTGAGTAACTGAAATCTACATCTGGCACACAGTGCTGTTAAAGTGCTGTGACATATAAGTTGGCAACAGCCATGCTAATCAGATAAACAGCAGCTCAGACACATATCATGATTGACATCAATGTATATGTGAGCATGCTTTCCTATTCCCAAGAACCACTATTCCATAGCAGCACACATTGGCACTTGTGCAAAAATCAGCTCATACTCCTTCCTCAACATAACATCAGACATGATGCCCATATCCTAACTCAGATGGCTTCAACTCATTGGTCACACATTACATTTCATCAAACCCTCTCACACAAAATCCAGGAATGACACACATGATGCACAAGGTGACATTTACTGTGGGCATTGCGGTCTTCAAATTGGGACACTTCTCCAGTGGTGAATTGTGGAGTCCAAGCTGCAATACATGACAGGAAAACATAGCTTAGTGATTTGTTTTACATTTCTTTGCATGGACATCAGTTTCATATTTAACTTTGTAAGCTGAGTAAACATGTCAATTAAGTGGTAGATCAGAAAAAATGTCAAACATTTGTAATCTGTCTGTGAGATGAAGGGCCAGATAATGGAGACCCTGGCACCACCAAAGCATCACTTTCCCTGACACTCCTATGGTGCATTTCACTGAACCATGTGTACATGGATTTGTCATGCAGCTGTTCATTAGTGTTATACCTCCATGTTCAAATGGGGCAGCATGACACAGTATTCTGCATAAGAGGGGCACACAATGGTTGTTGCAGGGGCCATCCCTTTGTAACACCCATTGCTGTTAACCCAGCCCCAGATGTTGAAGACATCCTTCTCATTATCAGCACTAAAAGACTAACAACTGCCCAGGAGTGGTAGGAGCATAGCAAAGTGTTGAGGAATGCATTGATACATCCCTGTTTCTTGTCACTAATATGTGTGGGACATTTCAAAGCACACACACACTAGAGCCAAAATGTCACAACAGTTTCCTCATGTTCACGTAGGTGTCCCTTCCTGTACATTAACTGAATAACATTTCGGATGTCTTGCCAATACTGTGTGGGAATCCATTGTCACCATAGTAGACCATTTATGTTCAGGAAGGGATACCAACCTGTGCATATACACTCCTCTCGACACAGACACACTTGCACTGTGGTCCAAGTATGCCTACGTTGGTGCTAGCTACTGAGTAATGTGCTAGTTCTGCCGCAGATGCAGGCCTGCCCCATACTATTTGTAAAACGGGGCAGGCCTGTGGTACAAATTCAGCATGTGTGTCAGATAATAGAAACATTATGGGGTGTATGTGATACACAATGTACACAAAGAGATATGTGCAAGTAGTTTGTACTCAATGCCTAGCTAAGCTCCCTTAAATGCCGTTGGCCAAAGACACAAAGGGGTTGATTTAAGGAAAGTGATGTTGCACCTAGTACCTCACAACTGTCCTTGCAACCCTTAGCACCCCTTTTCCCCCCACGATGTGTGCACCATATGAAATATACGGGGCACCATGCATATGGTAGGGGGCAATTGCGTCATTACATATAGACACAAATTATATACTCCAGCAGGAGTGGCAACAAAAACGTATCACTACTCCTGCACACTATATAGGGGACCTCGTATACAAAGGTAGGTCCCCTTTTAATGCCTGCTCTGAGCGGGCCTTCAATGTGTGTGAAAAATGGCAATAGGATATATAAAGTAATGTCTTGCCCCAATTATTTTGCCTCCCTTACAGGGGAAGGCCCCTCTTCCATACATGATGCCTTGCACAGTCATCATGTTGTGCAAGGTTTAACAAAGTGGTGCTAGGCATGCATCACACCACTTTGTTCATATGGAACATCAGTCCAGGCATAGCGTCATTTGTGAATTTCACAATGGCTGCGCTAAGGTGGAGCTAGGGGCTCTTAAATTTGGCCCACAACAATCTGTACTGAAGCTTGACACAACATGCTGCACTCAATCCTATGTCCGCCTGTCATGCACATGCAAATAAGGATGTAGCAATGCAAATGGGGTACTTAAAGTGGTCCACCAATTTGTTTCCCCAGGTGATCCAGTGGCTCCTACTCCCGTGCTATCAGGTCAGCTCAACGGTGCTTCAACTGGTGGTCGGGCACACTACTTCAAAAATTCTGCGCAGGTGGTAGAGCACTTTGCCCCACCACAGCTTCCGTGCCTATGTGGGGTAGCCCTGGATTGCACAGCCACCCAAAACTAGCTTCATCGGAAAGTAATGCTGCACCAATCAAATGAACCCTCTCAGTTCATCAGCTACCATCTTGGTTGTCCTCCCTTTCCCAGACATTATGCAGTATGTGCAAACTGCAAATATAGCAACCTGAAAACACAAATATAACAAACTACCCCACCTAACCCCAATTACCCCAACAAACTATGCTACCCCTGGACAAACACCCAAGAGTACAATCACAAATACAGGACTAAAACACTACAAAAGACTGAGGAAAAAGATGAAAAGAACACAACAGCAACAGGACACAGCACAACCCTCTCCAACAACACCAAACCTCCACCAGCACCAGCTCCACACACCCTCACTTAGTCACAGACAAAAAGACTGTGAAGTGAAAGTGAATGCACTGTACCATATATGCAGCCAGGAAGTCCTGTTTCATCACTTCCTGGGCCTGTGCATCACGTTTTTTATATGTTTAAATTTTTTTACGCATAACGGTCATGTATGGATTTTTCATCATTGAGGCTGACAAGGCCTCAAGACTTGAAATCAACGCTCAGGGGTCAGGCGTCATTTTCACCTTAGCAAAGTTAGAGGTATTGGCATTAGCGCCAACATTTTTGATGCATGATGGTCATGCATGGTATTCCTTCCCATGAAGACTGACACAGCCTGTGAACTTGCGACTGACACGCAGGGACTAGGCGTCATATTTTTGGCACAGCAGAGTACTGAATATTGCTGTTTGCATCAAAACAGGAATGCATGGATTTTGTTGGAAAGGCTGACAGTGTACCCAGATTCACATACTATGTCACAGTGGCTATGTATGTATGTAGTAAGTATAGTACAGCTACCTGTGTGTGCAAGTTGGTACAGATCTTAACTGTAACATCGGTATGTGTTACCATTGTGTTTGTATGTGTGTGTGATGCATGCGATGACTGATACTGTTTGCATGTATGTATGTCTTGCTAGACTTTGTACACATACATGTAACCACGTGTGTACTAGGAGTGTACATATGTACATATGCGATCTAACACATATATGTGGGTCTACCAGACTGTAATGTCTGATTTCCAAGTGTACACATAACTACAACACAGTAGATATGATGGGCTATGTCCAATACATGGTAATGCATATGTTACCCATGACAAATTGTACTCAGAAAATGCAGTTGACAACAGCTGGATTGATTTCAAGTTACACCTGGCAATGTGATTGCATGCATACCCACACTGAGGTGTGTTGTTAGGTTCACGCTTCATGATGTTCTGCTACACGTGTGACATATAATTCCCCATGCATCTATGAAGCAGGAGATGGTGTACTCACTTGTGTCAATGAAGGCTGGTATGTGCCGTGTGGGTTGGAAGACATGTGTTTTGTCACATGTGCAAAATTTACCGCAGCGGTGTGTGCATGGGATATGAAACCTCACATATCTACCTTTCGTGCATGGACACATGCTGGACTATGTTGGTGGTGTAATCATATCAGTCACACCTATGTTTCTGTATGTTGGAACACATTTGAAGGTCATTTAAGTCTGTCAATCATTTTCATTAGTGGAAAGTTGACTTTTGTTCAGACTCCAACACACAATGCCAGGCCTGTACCATTTAAGTGGTACATGTGTGCTGAGATATCAAACATATGTGTGCATGCCACAAACTAGGTACTTACAATTGACTACAACATGTTTGTTATGACGGTCACATACAATGGCCTACAACTGTGTAGCAGTGCTGCAGACAGTTAATGATGGCATCCTGGTGATCATTTGTACAGTGTGACTATTTATGCCTACACAGACACATGGCTGCATGTTTTGGGACAGCTTTACAGTACTTTACTCTGCTCATTCCACTGTTCACATGCATCAGGCCCCTGTGTCAAGAGTCAATGTAGCCTCAGTATTAGGGTCAGGGGTGTTGGGCGGGGATCTCGCCTCCTCGTGATAGCTGTAATGTGCAGTCCCTTGTAGACTGACACATGTACATTTGTGATAAAATGGCCTGGGATTTTCATTTTTCTTCAGGGTGCTTGATGTCAGGTGATGATGGGAAATGGAGTCTTTGGTTGGCAGTCATGTTTACCCCTGTCCAAGCAAAGGCCCTCACTCTAGTCAGGGTAAAGGAGGATCATCCTCAGTTAACCCCCGCTCACCCACTTGGTAGCTTGGCACAAGCAGGCAGGCTTAACTTCAGGTCTAGGTGTAAAGTATTTGTGCCAACACACACAGTAACTCAGTGAAAGGACTACAAAATGACACGACACAGGTTTAGAAAAATAGGTATTATTTATGTAAACAAAACAAGATCAAAACAACAAAAATCCACCATACACAAGTCACGTAATGAATTAAAAAGCAAAAAGAGTTATAAATCCTTAGAAAACGGTGCTAACACTGTTAGCGTGAAAAAGTACCTGGGTAGCGTCAAAATAACAACGCACGGGCGAGTGTACATCAGAAAAGGTTAGCGATGTGTCAATTTCTCACTTGGAAGCAAGACTGTGCATCGTTCTTAATCCGGTCGCGGCAGGGTATGTAATTTTTCCTCTCCACAGATGTGCGATGCGTCAATGTGGACATGCACCTCGTGGACAGGCAGAAAACCACGCTATGTGGGGCTGTGACGTTAACAGCCTCTGTCAGCGGGTGTTGCGCATCTTTTCTGCAGCCGTGTGCGCCGATCTTCCAGCCATGAAGCAGGTGGAGCATTGATTTCAGCCGCAAATCAGGCTGCGTTTCTCAGCCATGTCTGTGAAAGTGCATTGAAAATTTCCCCACATGGCCGGTCTATGCGTGGATTTTCAGTCTTAGTCTGCCAACGTCACCTTTCAAGGGCCCAGGAACTGGATAGGGCACCAATTGTCAGGGCAGGAGTCTCAGCAGAGAGTCCAGGTGCTGGCAGGGGAAGTCTTTGATGGCCCTGAGACTTCAACAACAGAAGACAAGCTTAGGACAAGCTGTTGGAGATTTCTTCACAAGCAGGAATGCACAACAAAGTCCAGTCTTTGCCCCCTTTCACAGGCAGAAGAAGCAACTGCAGGATAGCTCCACAAAACACAGTCACAGGCAGGGCAGCACTTCTCCTCAGCTCTTCAGTTCTTCTCCTTGGCATAAGTTCCTCTTGATTTCCAGAAGTGATCTAATTTTTTAGGGGTTTGGGTGTTCTTCATATATCCATGTTGGCCTTTGAAGTAGGCTTACTTCAAAGGAAAGACTCTCTTGTTTGTGAGATCCTGTCTTGCCCAGGCCTGGCCCAGGCCAGGCCCCAAACACACACCATGGGGTTGGAAACTGCATTGTGTGAGGGCAGGCACAGCCCTTTCAGGTATGAGTGACAACTTATCCCCTCCCTCCTAGCACAGATGGCTCATCGGGATATGCAGGCTACACCCCAGCTCCCTTTGTGTCACTGTCTAGAGAGAGGTGCAAACAGCCCAACTATCAAACTAACCCAGACAGAAAATCCACAAACAAAAGAATGGTTTAAGCAAGAAAATGCCTCCTTTCTAAAAGTGGCATTTTCAAACACACAATCTCAAAACCAACTTTACTAAAAGATGTATTTTTAAATTGTGAGTTCAGAGACACCAAACTCCACATGTCCATCTGCTCCCAAAGGGAATCTACACTTTAATCATATTTAAAGGTAACCCCCCCATGTCAACCTATGAGAGAGATAGGCCTTGCAAAAGTGAAAAACACATTTGGCAGTATTTCACTGTCAGGACATATAAAACACATTAGTATATGTCCAACCTTAAACATACACTGCACCCTGCCCATGGGGCTACCTAGGGCCTACCCTAGGGGTGTCTTACATGTAAGAAAATTGAAGGTTTAGGCCTGGCAAGTGGGTACACTTGCCAAGTCAAATTGGCAGTTTAAAACTGCACACACAGACACTACAGTGACAGGTCTGAGCCATGTTTACAGGGCTACTAATGTGGGTGGCACAACCAGTGCTGCAGGCCTACTAGTAGCATTTGATTTACAGGCCCTGGGCACCTCTAGTACACTGTACTCTAGTCTTACCAGTAAATCAAATATGCCAATCATGGAAATACAATTACACATACATTTTACATAGGAAAAGTTACCAGAATAACACAAACAGAAAAAACTCAGTCCAGCACACATCAACAACCTGGGAAACAGAGGCAAAAAGTTAGGGGAGACCACGACAAGGATCCCAAGTCTAACATCAGGCTTGCCCTGTCACTTACAGAGGACTGGCTACTTGTATGTGCAGGACATGTCTCATCATTAGGCATAGTCTAACAGACATGGTAATACATTATTTGTAATTTCCATTTGCAGCTTGGGTAGCTCTAGTGTAACTTGTAATTTTTGTATGGCCCAGGGGATAGATTATGTCATCTGTCACTGCATTCTGTCAGAATAGAATGCAATGGGCAACTACAATGGGTTATGTACTGACCTAGACATCTTCACTATACATATTTGGGGTGATCACATGGCGACATTGTTGTGTTGCACAGTCAGTATTGGTCTATGTGTGTACCTTCTCTATCATTTATGGCATATCTTGCTTGGAATAGATTAGGCCCTACATTGCTGGCCTTATTTTGGCTGCTTACACTTTGTACACATCTTCTACAACTGGCTACATGTTAGTTTCCCTCCCATTTCCAGGCTTTGTGAGATTACATGACTTCCACACACACGACAGAACACCTTCCAAATCACTTGTGATCTCCAAGTGACCTCCCCATGTTGTATCTCCAAGAATCTGTGGAATTCTCTCAGCTCTCCTTCCACATCCTTTGGTTTACATGGGTTTGCACTTAATTCAGCATTCCACAACCTATGTCATTACCATGAGTGTATCTTGTTAGTGAGTGAAATCATATCAGCGCTGTATTCATTTTTGGCCACATGCAACATATCTGTCTCCTTCTTCCGACATACATTTTAGGATGGGTCTGTGACATGTTTGGCCATTGCTAGACGTACTTGCACATCCAAAGGCTGAGCTGGCATGTAGGAGACCTAGACATTTTAGGGAATTTTGTCACTGTTGGTAACTTGAGTGTCAATGAGAGGTGTGTTTTCATATGTGGTGTGTGATGGTATCATACAGATTATACTGGGTAACCTTACTGACACATGTCAAGCGTTGTAAGTAATTGCTAACCCTTTCTCACCTAGGCCCTACACCTGTACATCAGTCTTCACATATATATCTGGATTAGCTACATGCATGTGTCAGGACAGCAGATTTGTGTGACAAGTGTGTTAGAATGTACATAGGGAGTGGGACAGACTCTGCCTAGATCCACCCAGACATTAATTTGGTGGTGCATTCTCCCATTTTATATGTAAATCCTGCCTATGGGCCATATGTATTGAGAGTGGATCAGCACTCATTGCTGCTTCACTTGTCTATCAACCCTTAGCGCACTCCACAACCAACTTGTGTGTGCTATATATGAGGTACAGCACACCATGTGGCAGGGTTTGGCCCAATGGTGGTGCCGGAACATAACGCCATTGATATACGGTGGAGGCTTATGCTCAAACCATGGTTTCTAACCCTGAACAGTCAATGAAGGTTCATTGATACCAATGGTCTTCCCCCTTGTCACACGTGCTCGGTGCTGCTGTAGCACCTATCCGTCTGAGATGCGACACAGTTCAATTACTATGGGGGTTATTACAACTTTGGAGGAGGTGTTATTCCGTCCCAAAAGTGACGGTAAAGTGACGGATATACCACCAGCCGTATTACGAGTCAATTATATCCTATGGAACTCGTAATACGGCTGGTGGTATATCCGTCACTTTACCGTCACTTTTGGGACAGATTAACACCTCCTCCAAAGTTGTAATAACCCCCTATATTTCTAATGCATCATCTGGCAACAGCCCCTACCATATGTATGCCCCCCTTGCATTCATCTTGCCATGCATGGGTATGATGTGAGGAAAGGGGTAGAAATTTTCACAATGGCCACTTAACACCACACATTTTTTGTGGTGCATGGATCTAGGTCTTCAAGACCCACATGGCCGTAAGTTATGTGACACTGATGTGTGGCATGGAGGTACTATACACTCTTACATCACAACCTATGTTCCAACCATCTTTGTTACTGTTGTGTTAATTTCCTGCTCTCTGAGGTCTGAGCAACATTCCAATGGTATATGTTGTGGAGAATGAGTAGACCATGGACATTCTGGTGCAAAATGATTTATTGGTGATAATTGCAAAGTGATAATATTTGTACAGTGTCTAGGAGTAGAAGTTCTGTACGATTTGTTGTCTCCTGCAGCAGCAGTGTTTTGTTGTTCGGCCTCCAACTGTGCTGTACCATTATCATACTCCTCCTCATTGGGGACATCTACCAGTTCATCTCAGGGAACATTGGTCTGTATACATATGTTATGCAAGATTGCACATACAAGTATCACTTTGCATATTAGGGGTGGTGCATACAACAAGCTTCCTCCTGTCAGGGCCAGCCACCTGAACCTTGACTTCAGGAACCCGAATGTCCTCTCCACCACATTTTGTGTCCTTCTTTGCCCTTCATTGCATGCCCGCTCTTCCCCCTTTGTCTGGTTGCCAAAAAGAGTCATCACCCATGGCTGTATGCCATCACCTTGGTTGGCTGCAAAGGAATTAGAGAACATGAGTTGGTAATGCATATTTGTGGTTTTGTATGTTCCATAGCAGATGTTTGTTTTAGGTGGAGTAGTGACTCCAACTTGCTTCTGATATTGTGTGTGTTCCTGTTTTTTTGTCTGGTTCCATTGGTTTGTGTTGATGGACATTACTATCATGGGTTGTTGCTCAGGGACCTGGTGATTGTCAAATTAATCAAAACTGGCAGTTCAACCATGCCAAACATGAGTTGTGTTGTCCATATTTGAGGCTGTGTCCTATTGTTAGTGGGACCTACCACCTCTTTGCACCACAATAGTGTCATTTATATTGACACCATGGTAGCCCTACAAAGCTAAACTCAGGTCTTCAAGTTACCATGTGGCACTACGCATGCAGTGCGAAACTTTATGAACCTTTGTGGCAGATGATGGCTGTGCCAGCCATCATGTGTACAAGAGTGTGATTCACACAATTGGAGAAGGAGCAGAATAGGTGCAGTGGAATCTCCAAGGTTCCTATACATGATTTTTTACAGGCACTTCCAACACATGCACAGTGCAGGCATTGGGAGGGGGCACACCATAATTTGCATGGATCCCAATGTGCATGAAAGGTCAGGTATGTTCTCAATACTCCTACAGAGTCCTACTATGACATCCATGATCTTTACAGTATTACACCTACTGTGCGCCATGGTGGCCAGTTACTTGTATATGGTGCATACACGGTGGTGTTACGGGGTACAAAGGGGCACATATGAAGTGGCACTGGACTAGGTGCAGCACTACTTCTTATTTATCTGTCTTTCATGGCTGGTGATGTTGTATTCCTATGTGTGCAACACAATGCAGCAGACAGGTGAAGGTGCACACTACAGGTACGTCAGATATGTGTAGGTAATATGTAGTTGGTCATGGCAACACTTGTGTGGCATTTGATATTGGTCCTGCCAGAAGCTTGTACACCATGACAAATGTGGGGCTGTGCCTATGTGTGACTTTCTTTACATTGACATGACCTATGCCTTTCACATAGATGAGCTATTCATTGTTTGGTGTAATGTGTGTGGGATCTGTATTTAGTTGGCAACCAGTGGTTTGGGCCGAGCTTCTGTATGTAAGGGGACTTCGCTCCACCTGTCCTTCATGTGGTGTGCTAGTCAGGTTGTGGCTGCATTATGTACATATGTGTGTATGTGTGTGTGATGTGCAATGAATGCGGTGTAGTGTGGCATGTGGCATATGTGTTGTTGTTTGCGCATCTGTGTTCCCCTGCCCATGTTTGTTTAGAGTGCTGTATGTCTTGTTTGTCCTACAAGGTTGGTGTGTTGTCTGTGTACTGGTTGGTATGGTGGCTTACCTACGAGTAGGCCATTGCCATATTGTCCATCCTGGAACTGCTCATTGATGGTGGAATGCCGGAATATGTAGGCATCATGGATGCTGCCAGTATATTTGGCTAGGATGTTTGAGAAGAGTCCACAGTGGTCTAAAATGGCCTGTACGTTTATCGAATGGGTATGTTTGCGGTTCCTGTAGAGGTGTTCCGTTGCAGCAGGTAGCACAAGCTGGACAAGGGTGAGATCCATTGCACCCAGCACATGCGGGAACCCAGCAATTAGGTAGAAACCTTGCTTGATCTCCTGCTGCAGTTGCTGGATGTTGGAGAAGCAGATCTAGTGGGGTGTGAGGCAGAAGACTGCAGCCAGAACCATTTGGTAGGAAGGCCGAGAATGATGGCTGGCAGATACCAGCCACTTCTGTACCTGTTGTCTGGAATGATCATGATGCCAGCATATGGAAAACAACGAGGAGTTTAGTTATTGGTGGTATGTTAGTTGGAGTTTCCACCCTTGCAGTAATGTCTGGCGCTATGCGGCACAGCAGGAGTGCAATGGACGACTGCTTCTGATGGTAGGTTTTGATGACATCTTGTTCCCTGAGCCCAAGGATGGTTGTGCACTGTCAGAATATCCTCTATCGCCTCCTTCAGTGCCTTTGTGGCTGCTGTGGTGGTGTTTGGGTTTGCTGTGGTGGACCTGGAGGTACCTGTTGTCGTCCCTGTCATCTGCAGAGTGTGACAGTCTGGGGCATTAACAGTTCCATGTTGTCCATGAGGTTGCCAATGCTCCTTCTGTGTGTTTTCTCTGAGTAGTGGTGTGTGTGCCTCATTTTAGCGCCTGGTCTGACCAGGCATTAAAATCTGACACAAATCGGGCTTTGCGTAATTTTTTTTAGACCGATTCCTTTCTGTGCATCGCTTTAGCTTCAGGTAGTAAATATGGTGCTAGAGGGCTAGCGTAATGTTTTGGAAGGGAACGCCTACCTTGCATAGCATTGAGCCCCCAAAAAGTGATGTTAACTCAGATATTTTGATGCTAGACGCATCTAGTGTCAAAATATACATTTGGCAGTAGATTCATGCAGCTTTTCCATCAAAGAAATGATGCAAAGGTACCACAAACCTTTCACAAATATGGGCCTAACAGTTTATCAGTTGTGAGGTTTTCCGTCTCTGATGTACTGATTATAATATTTAGGGAGGCTGAGAGTTGCCCTTATTTAGCTTCTCGCTCCCACTGTGGTTTTTTTATACTGGTTTTATTAAAAGACATTCCTGAGGTGACCTGACGAAGTGCGGGAAGGAGGGCATTCCACTGTTTTCCATCAAGGTAAGAAAAAGAGCTACTCCTAAGGCTAGAATGCTTGAACTAGGATGATCAGTGCTCTAGCAAGAGAAGACCTAAGAGATCTGGTGGAATTGTAAGGACTAATGATGTCCTGTATATAATTTGGACCCTTTTTTGATAGGGTGCTGAAGTTTATTACTGAAGTTTTAAATATGTTTCCTTTATGGATTGGCAGCCGATGAAGGTCTCTGAGCAAAGCAATAATGTCTAGGTGTGTTCAAGATAAGCTTTGAAAGACAAGTCATCATGCTGTGTTTTCCTGCACAATATGATTTACATAATGTTTTATACTGTTTTTCTCCTGATGGCCTGCTCTAGCTACCAGCAGCATTTTCTTCAGGCCTGCTGGTTTCTAAAATGGGCTTTTACTCTTGGAGCTTGGTTTTTTGCTCCTGCTCTTGGACCAGTTCTCTGTCTTCCCCAGCAGCCCCTCCACAACATGCCAGCAGAATATGTTCCTCCTGCTGCCCTTCCAAGGCTCATCACTGTCCATTTTGTAGGCCATCTATATATCAGCAGAGTAGGTGCCCTCTCCAGGCCCCCAGAAAGTTTGCTCAGTGGCCATAGGCATCCCCAGGGGTTATATTGATGCCCCAGGGTGAAGGTCACTTTAGTTTTAAGCACTCCTAGATCTTGCGCTTTTGCCCATAGGCCCTGGAGTGCAGCCACCCCTGTTGGTAGGGCCTAAATAGATCTCTTGTCCCTGCCTGCTTTTTATTAATTGTATAATTCAATATTGGGTCTATGTATATGTGTGCAGTACTGTGATTTTTTGGTTATGGTTTACTGCCTGTTTTGAGATATGTTAAACTAATGTGTAATATTTAGTAGTGTGTATGTAATAAAGTGATTTTTCGGGAGGTACTAGCTCACACCACCTCCCCTAAGTAGACTGTGGAGTATTCTTCTTCGCTACTGTGAGAGAGTCAAGTGCTACAATGGGATATTTGTTTCCCAGTGTACCGAAAGCTGCAGACTTATTAATTGTAAAGGACTCACATTCTTTGCAACTAATAACCAATTTCTTACACCCACCTACTGACTGGAGCCTATCAGTCTGCACTTAGCAGGGTCACTCATTGAATGAAGACACTCAGAGCTATTGAGAAGCACTAACTGCATTTTGGCCTGCAGTTCTACCCATGCCACACCACCAGCAATCCTTAGCAATTTCCTATTTCTGGTTACTTGATGTTCAAAGTGAGTAAGAAAGGCAATGGTTTTTGTACAACCCTGTGAACTTTCCTCCTTTAATCTTGCTTAACCTCTTCTCATGGTCAATCCATTACGAATGCTGCAAGGACTGACAGAAGAAAGCTATTGATAAATGCAAGAAATATTTTCCAAGACTGTTTTTGAGACACTAAGAATACCAAGCAGCATTTACAGACATTAATCATATGATAGACATATGAAAATCATGCTAATATTTACCATAGTCTAATCTTGCTGCATGTAGAGAATAATACAGAAAAGAGGTACTTTCATGAGGGGAGTAAAGTAAAGGTGTATGCAATATTGTAGAGTTTGAAGGAGGCCTAGGCTTTTTTTGGTCAATGTACTTCCCTTACTTTGTTATATTTGTGTCTTGTCAAATAAATCATCCACTGGTAATATAAAAGAAAATATATATATCAGGAAAAGTTTGCTTTTGCTATACACACCAGATCGAATGATGAACAGATATAAGTGCAATTTAACATTACACTTCACACGTATAAAGAAATGGAAAATACATTTTTGCAAATCAAAAGTGTATAGACACCATGCATGCTGGTATCTTACAGGACCGCAGCAGCTGTTGGAAATAGGAGACTGTGGCTTACTTGAATAGAGAAGGTGGTCACCCTGACACTTCAAGACTACTCAGTTTCAACCCTCAGTTCATGTTAGTTCTCAAGTTAATCAGTGCATCTTCTGGCTCATACAGCTATCTACTTTCAGATATCTCTATTATGTATTACATTTTTGCTAACTTGCAGTTGCTTCACCATGAAAAAATTAATTAGTAAATGGAGTGGGTGGTAGTCCACCACAATTACTAAAGTTAATACCTTATTAGGTCCAGTCAAAGGTTTCAGTAATTTAAACCTCATCTTAACGTCTGGTTGCTATAGCACAGAGCAGACAGGCTTAACGTAAAGAAAATGTTTACAGCCTTTAGAAGAACCAAATCAGAAAGAAAATTGGAAACACAACACAATAACATTTCAACTCCCACAATATATAAAAAAACAGAACATTTTAATGAGCAATATAACAATGAGGCAACTAATATGCAATAAGGGGATCCAGAGATATGATTTTGTTAATGAGCTAAGGGAAAATACCACAAATAGTGATCAGTGGTCAGGGTGGAATGGGAACTAGGCACTATTTTAGGCCAACTGCAATGGAATGCAGTTTGGATACACTAAGTAGATTGGCCTTGCTAGGGCCTGGAATTAGGAAAGTTCAAAAGAGTCTGAATCTAAAAAGGGACATTGCCTTTTTTCAGAAGAAAGCTCTACTCCAAACAGGATAAACCTAAAATCATTCCCACATCATGGAACCAACAGTTGGATACTTTTCACAACCTTTAAGTTCTTTAGCAAAAGTTTTGAAACATTTCCCACACATATTTTAGTACCCAATCAACCACTGGAGCATACTTCCAAGTGTACATGGGACCTCATCTGGAGTGCTTTGATACTCTCTGCATACCAGGCAGAGGGCACAGCAAAGTCTAGTCCAGGTTCAGTTGCCAATGGCCAGCTGAGATTCTTACTATGGTCACCTAGGGGATCAGCCTCATGATCTTTGGAGATCTTTCTGTCCTTGGATTTCAAGTGGAAGGGGGTCCAACCTTCTCAGTAGTCTGTCTGACAACCTTTAGCAAATTTGCAGTGTTCTGATTGGGTACCACATTCATGCCTTGTACTATCTGGTGGGGCTAATGGGTGGGAGTGACTCCTGGCCATCCCCTAACCAATGGAGTAAAAGTTCCTGGTGGCATATCCCACCCACTTTTCCAGACATTCCTATTTGCCTTCCTGCAACTAGGCCCAATATGCCATGAGGCAGGGCATTTTCAAAACGGAAAAATTATTCTGCCATGCTAACCTCATGATATCCTTTTCTCTCCATTTCAAGGGTTCCCCAAGTGTTACACAAGGCTCAACAGATCTGACAAGCAGGATTTAACAGTTTGTTATCAATAGGGTGTCTCCAATCTCCATTCAGAATATTCTGTGGAATTCAGAGGAGTCATCTCTGCCTATTCAGGTAATACTATTGTATGGTCCTGTGAGGCATGCCACACCATTTTCAGATCTATTTCCAGGCAGAACACAGGCTGGGAGAAGATGGAGAAGTAATGCAAATTAGCCTCCAGGAACTTCAGGCACAGAAAACGTACTATTCCAAAAGTTACTTTTCCTTCGTATTTATTAAAAATCAAATTTAGCATTGAATTGGATTTTTAATAACTCTTAAAAATAGTGGTTTCATTATTTTTGTAGCTTATCCTATTCCTGAGATACAGGATTAACATTGTAATATGGTTGTCACAATGGGAAGAGATTTTTAGGGGAAAAGGAAGCGCTCCCAACAGTCCCCTTATAGTATAAACATAGGTGCTCCCGGCCCTGGAGGAATCTTCCCTACCTCCAAAATCTGTGATAACACAGATAGAAAAATCTAAGAACAAGGACCTAGGCACTCATAAGAATAAACCACCACAGTGTTAATGAAAATACATAGTAAATCATTAGTTAAGAGGATTATTTATATATATAATTGAACAACGATCCAGTGAAATCTGTACGTCGTGAACATTTCATCTTTTAATATGACGAAAGGCAGCATAAGGATTCCATCATTAAAAAAAGGAAAACGGACAACAGCCACGGACAACAGCCAACACGTGTTTCGTCATGGGGGGGTATGCTCCCCTTGACTTTTTCAAGGCTACAAGAAATAACAAACATCAACACTTATATATTCAAACAGAAAAATTACAAGAGAGAAAAGAAACAATACATATGTCTTACAAAGTTGGTGTGATTAAATGTCTCACAAGTCACGGAAATAAGTGACAATCTATGTCAATTAGCACATTCAAAATAATATATATGGACCCTTTATAAATCCTTCAAATTTCATGCATATGCAAATTTATTATTAAACTATCACATCCAGTGTGAAGAGTGAAAGTGAACAACCCCGGCACAAACGTGCGGATGACTCAAAATAGTGTCTCCAATATAGTTATAGTATTAATATAAAGCTGTGTGCATCAATCAGAAACCCATGTGTTGTACTCAACAACCACATCTAATAAGTAACGTGAATCAAATCAGATAAGAACATACCTCACTGAAAATTCCACTAGTGCACCAACCAAAATCAATTAATAAAAGTACTGTGAAAAAATAATACCAAAACACTAATAAGAAAAACTTCCAAAAGACAAGCATAAGTGTCCACAAGCTCCACCAAAGTGTAATGTATCCAATCACCTACCCGTTTGTAAAGATCTACTTTTGTCAGCATGTATATCCAACAAGTGTATTCGGCACCTAAAACATTCAAATAAAGGTCTAGAACCACTGATACTACAATACAAGTTGTAACATCAAAGTAATGTATTTAAAGATTGATGCACCCTCTTTGCTCACCTGAAGTTACAATATCTATTCGTGTGCACGGAGCTCGGGTTACCGGCTCCAAGACCACAGCCCCGATGAGCGTTCTAATCGGCCGCCATTACTGAACAAATAAAACATCCGGCACGCGCGTACCAGTCAAAGCGCGACCGCAACCATCTCAACATTTAAGCTACTGATCCGGCGGCATGCGGGCGCCATCTTTAATAGGGCGCCGGTTTATTTTACAGAAATACACATGCATTGGCTTACATTTTTCTTACAACCATTTAAACATCGCATTGCAAAAAGATTCACCCTAAGAAGCATAAAAAGTGTATATATTAAATTATAATTGGAAAAGAAAGTATTTAGTTATATCATATTGATAATGAAACGAAAATTTTGATTTCAAAGGTCAATCCATCACGTTCTCATGTGTAAGTTAGCAGTGGCTAACCAAAAGGCTGTAACCTATTTTGTAACCAAACGCACGCCCGCGCCACGATTCCCACTTCACAATTCAGACTGTGATGGTAACATAATATTAAATAATGAAACAATTAAAATAGACATGTTGGGAATAACATCATTTAGGTTGACAATATAAATAAACTATATTATTACCAAGAAAGTTACAATAGTGGGGAAAGCCTCCAAATAACAATGCAAAGTAAGATACATCATATGACAGATAAAATAATACACCTTCTAGGTGAGAGTATCAACATCAGTGCATATTATTTCCCAAGTCCCAAAGGACACTTATTGTTGCTACAAATTTAAATCAAGAGTAATAGACTAAAAGAACTTCAGAAATAGATATAATATTCAATACATAATGTTTCCAAACTACTGAAGAACACATATTCATACTCCAAATTCAATCCATAATAATAAAACATGAAAATCTTATATATGAAGTGTCAATCCAAAAAATATTCCATCTCATAATTGGAGTTAAGTCCTACTTCTACAGCTCTAAGTTTAAGAATCCATAGGCATTCCCTCTTTCTTAATTGTAACTCTCTATTTCCGCCATGTGGATTTGCATGGACCATATCAAAGCCAAAAAATTCAAAATTCCATACATTAGTCTGTCTAGAACACTGACTCATGTGTGTGACAATGGGATAGCGTTCATCACGATATTTCAAGGCTCTATAGTGTTCACTGATTCTAGCTTTAAGGGATCTGATTGTACTACCAATGTAATATAAGCCACATTTGCATATAATCATATAGATAACAAAACAGCTATCACAGGTAATGTGGGAGGTGATATAAAATGTATCCCCCATCAAACTATCAAAGGAAGAGATCCCCGATCTACTCAGTTTACACATCCCACATCGACCACACTTGAAAAACCCCTTGCTACGGGTAGTGAGCCAATTGTCCTGTTGCAGTTTTAAAGGATAGCTCGGACACAAAATATTTTTAAGGGTTCTACCCCTACGGTAAGTAAACACTGGTGATTCAGATATTAAACCCTTAAGAGTAGTGTCTGCCTGAAGTATATGCCAATATTTCTTCATGCTTTTAAGAAGAGTCGATGATGCCGGAGTGTAGTCAACTACACATCTTATATTATTGTCAGATACTTTGTCCCTATGTCTCAAAGTGTCGGCCCTGGATAAGCGACCAACTCTACTGCGTGCCTTTGCCAAAATACCAGCAGGGTAACCCCGGTGCTTGAATCTAGATGACATATCTCAAATATTATCAGAAAAATCCATATCCATACTACAATTCCTTCTAGCATGTACCATTTCTCCATAGGGAATGGAGTAAATTTGATGTTTTGGATGTGCACTGCTAGCGTGCAGAATGGAATTGCAGGCTGTACTCTTTCTATACAAGCGACTTTCAATCTTGTCTTGACGGATAAAAAGTTCGACATCCAAAAAAGATATACAGGTTTCACTATGTTCCCAGGTGAACCTTATGTTAAAATAATTAGAATTCAGAAAGTTGACAAACTCATTCAATTGACTAATGTCCCCTGTCCATATCATGAGACAGTCGTCGATGTATCGACCCCAAAAAAGTATATTAGAATTCCAAGTTAGTGCATCATGCCCCCATATCCATTTGTGTTCGAGGTAACCCATGAAAAGATTTGCATATGCTGGTGAAAAACGAGATCCCATTGCGACACCCCTTTTTTGTCGGAACCATTCATTCTTGAAAAGAAAAAAATTGTTATCCAGAATCAACCTAATCATATCCAAAACCATGGTGGTGTGTCCATATAAACTAGCCGATTGATTATATAGAAAATAACGTAGAGCTGTCATACCTAAATCGTGATCAATACTAGTATATAGTGAGGTAACATCCAAAGTTACTAATTTCATACCCTGTTCCCAAGTAATGTCACTGAGTATGCCAAGAATATGTTTGGTATCCTTTATGAAAGAGGGGAGATTGTTGACAAAAGGCTGTAGAAAAATATCTACGTACTCAGATAGTTTCTCTGTTGGGCCACCCATTCCTGATACAATGGGTCTACCCGGAGGTGAGCGAGAATCTTTGTGGATTTTAGGCAGAGTGTAAAGACAAGGATATCTAGGTCTGAACACCCACATGTACATATACTCATCTTCCTTAAGTAATCGTTGATCAAGACAAAGTTTCAAAAACTTATTGATTTTATTAGAGAGGCCAGGTATGGGATTGGTCCTAATTCGCTCATAGCATTCAGAATCACTGAGCTGTCTAATGATTTCTGATTCATAATCCCCAATATTCATGATTACAATATTCCCGCCCTTATCGGCCTCTCTAATTACAATATCCTTGTTGGTGCGTAAACTCTTAAGGCACTCAAGTTCAAAAACCGTCAGATTGTCATGCCGATTATGACAGTAAGACTTAGTCCTATTTTCAGCTGTGAGAAAGTCCTGCCAAACTAACTTTAAAAAATTGTCCACGCAATTCCCCCCACTAAGGACAGGCGTCCATCTCGATTTAGATTTCAAGCCACTTGCCAAAGTATCGGGCATTATATCTAAATCCTCCAAAATATTAGAAATTGTCGAGGGATCCTGTTCATAATCTGTAATAGAAAGCAGCACCGCTGTATCCTGTATATCACGAATAGAGAGAGAGTGATAGTCTTTACTACAAGAGGAAAGAATGTCCCTATTTGAAGTGTTATTAAACGTACTAAAATACTTCTTAAGTTTAAGTCTCCTCACATATTTAAAAAAATCTATTTTAGTCTTTTGAAAGTCCCCAGAGCTACATGGGCAAAACCCAAGTCCCTTGGTGAGTAATGTATTGGCATGTGTGGACAGTTCTACATCTGATAAGTTGACAATATTAATTGCCCCACTATCGATATTGCTCATTTTCGCCTGTTCCACGATCTGGTTTGAACCCCTGTTCTTGTTTCTTTGAGTCCCTCCTCTCTTACTTCTCCTTGTTTTACGGGGTCTTCTGTACGTCTGTTTACCTCCCTCTGTCCTTGTCTGATTCTTTGTACCTCGGCTAAAAAAGAAACTGTTCCCTGTTTACTCGGTACATTCTGATGCGAAACATTGGACACATCGCTGGATTCGCTACTGGTAGCTGAAATATTACTAAGTGATGACTGTGCACTCATTTGTCGAGTCTGCATACCATGTGTGTCCTGAATTAAATGATCATATCTACGTGAAAATGTAAAGACTCTCCCTCTACTATAATCCAGCTCATCCCGCTTTACGTGACTTTCTCCTGGTAACCTCCAGCTGATGTTGACTTACAATCTCATTTAAGATCGCATAGTTCTTAGAGGTTGCCTCCTCCATATTCATATCCTTAATCTCAGTTTCTAAGTATTCAATATCTTTCGGTAGTTGATTCACCTTCCTCTCAGAGTTCTCAATTAAAATGTTCATAAGTTTCATGGAACTTGATATCAATTCTGGTTCCCAACAGTCTAGTAAATCTGGATCCAAATCATCAAATGTGGGAAATAAATGGGACCTCAAACCCCTAGGTATCCTATTGAGTTTGATATAATGTTTTAGAGTGGCCCCATCCCACCATTTCGAAACCTCCTGCTTTTTTTATCTCTCTAATTTGATACATTTTTCCCTTAATCCAACTTTTTGGGCTACACTGCATAAAGAATTAGAAGTGCGTGCATTATTAGTGGAACCAGACCCTCCAAATAAATCCGCTGCCAATTTCATACGATCCATATTAATATGTGTCAGTAAAGAGAATTAATCACAAAAATAATGTAATATGGTTGCGCTACAAGTCGGAGTGCTGCTTTTGAACTTTCTTTCCCACTCTGCATGTTTGTGGGCATTTCTGGCAGCCTGTGAGTGACTTCAAGCCCCTAAAGGAACCATGGCAGGGCAGTCACAGGGTTCATCTTCAACAGATGGGGCTATTTAATTGACTTACATTTCCACTGAGCAGGACGCTCTGCAAGTCGGAGGTGGCTGCTTTTGAACTTTCTTTTCTGAAGAGTGGGACTGTGTGTCCCTGTCAGCAGCTGGACAAGACTGTGCAGGGCCACCCCTCTTGGCCCGGAAGTCGAACTGTGAGACCAGTATGGCAGGACTGTCTCTGACTCAATCTTCTGGTGGATGGCTTTTTATAGCATGTCACAAATAATATTAGGAAGAAAAAGTCTATTCAACAACCCAAAGTGGGTATTAAAGGGGCTTCGTCACCCCCCACTGATTACGTCTTACCTATCTCGCGCCATTGGGGCTATTTTCACGCAACTTGAACTCATGGAAACTCATATTTGACACTGAACAAAAACTGATGAATGTCCCTCAAGGGTCCCCAACAAATACATTTTTGGAAGGGAGAAACCTTGCAACGCTGCTGAAGACCACCAAACTTAAAATCCCTGCATTGTACACAACTTTATTGACAATATCTCCATTGTTGGACCTACCAGCACCCCATGGAATGCATCTTAACTCCCACCCCTTAACTGTAACTGAAATGAAGGTAAAATATAGGGGGGAGAGGTTAAAGCTAATATGCTGAGGCCGAAGTCCACTACCACAACTGATGTTTCATCTCATGTGGTTCTGGTGTTGATTTTAGTTCTGTGCTTGTGAATAATTGTAAACCCCTTTTCGATAACTAGAATATGTTAATGAAAGATTACCAACAGGCAGTAATTGCACAACTTAACCTATTAAATGAAAAGGTAAAATATTTGTGTGACTGCCAGGTTAACTCCAAACAGCATCTTCTGTGACAACCACTCCAACCTAGCTCCAGCGTTGTGTTAGCGGCAAATGCACTAAGCACTGTTCCTCCCATTTGTGATTGTAGGCAGCCTGTGTCAGTGGCAAATTCACTAAGCACTGTTCCTCTCATTAGGGATTAAGTCAACCTATGCCAGAACACCCAACACAATCTTCTCAATTTTCTGGTGCCATAAACCCTTTTCAAGGACTAAGGCCAATTGATTGTCAGCAATGCCACAGAGGTAGGGTGTGTAACATTTCAAATTGTGGACAAATTACCCAATTGCCACTACCTCCAGACTGCACACCTTATATTATACTACTTGCAGGCCTTACTTCTCCTGGTGAGGACTAAACAGAAGCTTGGCATATTACTATGGCCCTCATTACAACCCTGGCAGTTGGTGTTAAAGCGGCGGTAATACTGCCAACAGGACGGCGGAAACAAAATGGGATTACGACCATTGCGGAAACCGCCAACATAGACAGCCACTTTAACACTCTGACCGCCACGGCGGTACAAACAAACAGTGTGGCGGACACCGCCAATAGACTGGCAGGAGACAATGTACCGCCCACCCTATCACAACACGGCTATCCGCCACCTTTTCTGGGGCGGAACCAAACAAATAAAAACACGGCGGAAACAGTACACAGAAGGGAAAACAGAAGGGAAAACACTCACCTCTCCACACCCCACTAGGACCCAGGACACCATGTAGCCCGAATTGCAGATCCTGCCGGCGATGGTCTTCCTGCTCCTCTTTCAGGAGCTCCAACGACGGCGGCGACGACCACGGTGAGTACTGCACCTACAACACAGGGGAGGGGCAGGTAAAAGAGAGTGACACACACATGCAACAACCCCACCCCCACCCACAACGCCATACACACAAATACATGCTGCAATATTACATATACACCCCCCCACACCACCTGCAAGAACGCAAGGACAAAAGGAAATGATTGTAATGATTGTAATCAATAAAAATCCATTAGTCAAAAGTCAAAATCCAGTATATACAAATATGCACATCAACTACACAACTACAGATAGTGCACCAATCATTGTCCGTTGACCACTGGGCCCAAAATGCATGGGCGAGGCCCACACTAGACACCTGACTCCAAACGGAGAGAACACTGGAGGGGCATCACATAGAAAATATACAGGCACCTCAGGGGGAGAGGGTGGGGGGGCACCTCAGCCTTATGAATGCACAACGCCACTGCTCCACGAAGGGGCTCCATGACCATTGATGTATCCTGGGGAGTGCAATGCCACAGTCTCTCAAGTGTTTTCAGTGGGTGGTTTGCCCACTGCTTTATCCTGGGTACTGCAAAGCCACAGTCAGTCTCTCAAGTCTTTTCAGTGGGTGGTTTGCCCACTGCTTTATCCTGGGGAGTGCAATGCCACAGTCTCTCAAGTCTTTTCAGTGGGTGGTTTGCCCACTGCTTTATCCTGAAGAGTGCAAAGCCACAGTCTCTCAAGTCTTTTCAGTAGGTGGTTTGCCCACTGCTTTATCCTGGGGAGTGCAATGCCACAGTCTCTCAAGTCTTTTCAGTGGGTGGTTTGCCCACTGCTTTATCCTGGGGAGTGCAAAGCCACAGTCTCTCAAGTCTTTTCAGTGGGTAGTTTGCCCACTGCTTTATCCTGGGGAGTGCAATGCCACAGTCTCTCAAATCTTTTCAGTGGGTGGTTTGCCCACTGCTTTATCCTAGGGAGTGCAAAGCCATAGGGCACGTCTGCTGGGGCAGGTGATGAGATGACGGCATTCTCCGGTGAACAGACCGCTGGTGGACCTGTCAACAATGGAAGATAGACACGTAATAGTCACCTACAGACTTGATTGTGCAACTATCCATGAACTGTGTGCCCAGTTGGAGCCAGACCTGATGTCAGCTCTCCGCCATCCCACAGGAATCCCCCCTCTAGTGCAGGTCCTGTCAGTACTCCATTTCCTGGCAAGTGGTTCCTTTCAAACTATAGTGGCCATTGCATCAGTGATGTCCCAGCCAATGTTCTCTAATGTGTTGTCCAGAGTGTTTTCTGCCCTGCTGAAACACATGCGCAGCTACATCGTGTTCCCTCAGGTGGAGGATCTGCCCATAATGGAAAGTGACTTCTATGCCCTGGGACATATCCCCACCATCATAGGTGCCATTGATGGGACACATGTGGCCTTGGTACCTCCCGCAGGAGTGAACAGGTGTACAGAAACTGCAAGAGCTACAATTCTATGAATGTGCAGATGGTGTGTTTGGCCGACCAGTACATCTCCCATGTCAATGCCAAATTTCCTGTCTCAGTGCATGACGCTTACATTCTGAGGAATAGCAGCATTTCTTATGTGATGGGGCAACTCCAGGGCACCATGTGTGGCTAATAGGTGAGGACAAGGACCCTCTACAGTGTGAATAGTTGTCTGGGTATAGGGTTGTCCCTACGGGTTAGTGTGTGTCTAACAGTTGTCCCTCAATATTTGGAGGTGACTCTGGTTACCCCAACCTGTCATGGCTACTGACTCCAGTGAGAAATCCCAGGACAAGGGCAGAGGAACGCTACAATGAGGCACATGGGTGAACTAGGAGAGTGATTGAACGCACTTTCGGCCTCCTGAAGGCCAGGTTCCGGTGCCTCCAACTGACAGGTGGTTCTCTCTACTACTCACCAAAGAAGTTGTGCCAGATCATCGTGGCCTGCTGTATGCTGCACAACCTGGCTTTGCGATGGCAGGTGCCTTTTCTGCAGGAGGATGGTCCAGCTGGTGGTCTTGTGGCAGCTGTGGAGCCTGTGGACAGTGAAGAAGAGGAGGCAGAAGAAGAGGATATCGAAAACAGAAACAACATAATCATGCAATACTTACAGTGAGACACAGGTAAGAAGATGTCACTGCCTCCCATATCTCATACTATTGTTGAAGCTAGCATAAGTCTGTCATGTTCATTCAGTGTGTGGACCCTGACTTGTTACTTTGCCTTTCCATTTAACAGATGTGGGTCCCATTTTGTTCCCTCCAGCCCTACAGCTGTGTTACATTGGTATGTGAACAATTAAATTGACATTGCTCTATTCCATGGTTATTTCAATTACACGTTAGTGAAAGCACAGACTGACTCCAGATTGTTGTGTGATTAAAGTGTGTTTATTTCTGTGCAAATAAGTGGAGGGGGTTGTAAAATGGACAGGGGTGATGGTGGAGGAATGTCCATGGCAGAGTCCAGTCTATTTGTTTCACAGGTGCATTGTCCAAAGGGGCATAGGAAGTGGAGTAATGGCAGTTGAAGGATGGACAGGGTGACAAAGTGGGACAGAAGGGTGAAATTCAGGGGGGTCTCATTTCCTGGAAGGGGTCTTGGCAATGTTCTCTGTTTTGTTCCTGGATCTCAGGGACCGTTTGGGGGGTAGTTCTCCATCTGGAGGGAGTTGGGTGCTGGTGTTGTGTTCCTGTGGCAATGCCTCCTGTCCACTAGCGCCGGCGGAGGTGGAGGGCTGTTCATCACCCAGGCTAGTGTCAGGGGCCCCTTGTTGTGCCACAGTGTCCCTCCTGGTGTTGACAAGGTCTTGCAGCACCCCTACAATGGTGACCAGGGTGTTGTTAATGGACTTCAGGTCCTCCCTGATCCCCAGATAGTGATCCTCCTGCAGCCTCTGGGTCTCTTGAAACTTGGCCAGTACCGTTGCCATTGTCTCCTGGGAATGATGGTAAGCTCTTATGATGTTGGAGAGGGCCTCGTGGAAAGTGGGTTCCCTGGGCCTGTGTTCCCGCTGTCGCACAGCAGTCCTCCCAGTTTCCCTGTTTTCCTGAGCCTCTGTCCCCTGAACCGTGGGCCCACTGCCCCCAGATCCTTGATTTTCGCGGGTTGGTGGGTTTCCCTGGGTTCCCTGTACTTGTGGACACACTGCTGATTGATGTGTCCTGGGGACAGAGGGATGGGCACACTGGGTGGGTGCTGTGCTGGTGTTTCCTGAGGGGGGAGGCTCTGTGGTGGCTTTTGCCAGTGTCAGGGGAACCAACTGTCCCGAGGTCCCTGATGGGCTGGTCATCTTGATCCAGTTGTGCAGAGCTGCTGTCATCACTGTGGGTCTCTTTTGTGGGGGGACTGGACATGTCTGGTACCTCCTGTCCCGTGACGTTGGGTTGGGGTCCTGCAAGGGTGTAAAGGCATCATTATTGCATCTGTGTGTGCCATCATGTGCAATGGGTGAGTGACCCTGTACTCCAGTGCTTGCATTCTTGTCTTGGTCCTTGTGTGATATTTGGGTTGGGGTCTGTGTGGGTATCTGTAGTGGACATGCTCTGGTGATGGGTGTCCATGCTTTGGTGTTGCATGCAGGGCTTGGTGTTGGGATGGGTGGGTTGTTGATAGTGAGGCATATGTGAGGTGTTGGACTGATGGGGATGAGGGTGAGGGTGGGAGTATGTGATGGCATGTAGGTAGGGTGGGGGATATAATAGTAAAGCTTTGACTTACCAGAGTCCAGTCCTTCTGCTACTCCTGCGAGGCCCTCTGGATGCAGTATTGCCAAGACTTGCTCCTCTCGAGTTGTTAGTTGTGGGGGAGGAGCTGGTGGTCCACCGCCAGTCCTCTGTACAGCAATCTGGTGTCTGGAGACCACGGAACGCACCTTCCCTCATAGGTCGTTACACCTCTTCCTAATGTCATCCCGTGTTCTGGAGTGCTGTCCCACTGCGTTAACCCTGTCGACGATTCTTCACCATAGCTCCATCTTCCTTGCAATGGAGGTGTGCTGCACCTGTGATCTGAATAGCTGTGGCTCTACCCGGACGATTTCCTCCACCATGACCCTGAGCTTC
The DNA here is from genome assembly GCF_031143425.1 of Pleurodeles waltl. Taxonomy (NCBI): domain Eukaryota; kingdom Metazoa; phylum Chordata; class Amphibia; order Caudata; family Salamandridae; genus Pleurodeles; species Pleurodeles waltl. Next base: position 408,082,259 of record NC_090438.1, read on the forward strand.
TCCTCAGAGAACATGGGGTGTCGTTGAGGTGCCATGATGTGGTGTGGGTGATGTGTGAGGTGGTGTGTGTTGTAATGTTTGAGGGGATGTGTTGTTGTGTGTTGTTTGAGGTGCATGGATGTTGTGTAAGTGATAGTGTTGTGTGTCCGTGGATGCTGGTGTTGTTTATGGTGGTGTCTCTCTCTGCCGTGGTATCAGAATTCTGGTAGTAAGGGTTTGTGGGTGATGTGGGTGTGTGTTTTATATTGGATTGGGTGTGGTGTGTGTATGTGTATCAGGTGTGTGTATTTTGAATTGTCCAATGTGGTTGTGTTTTGTAAATGTGTGTGTATTTTGAGCGCGGCAGTGTGTACCACCAATGGAATACTGCGGTTGAAAGTCCACCGCATGGATTCGTGGGTCGTGATAGTGTGGGCGTATACCTGTGGGCGTGACGGTGTCGGTTTTGTTATCGCCAGTGTCTCACTGACCTTTGGTGTGGCAGAATTGTGTGAGTGTCTGTGTTATGGCGCCAGGGTTGTAATGAGGGCCTAAATGTTGAGTGGCTCATTGGCTCAAGATAAAGTCAGATTGGGGCAACAACTTGATGGATGTTATCATTATGGTCCGCAGGATTGACTGGGTAGGCCATGCCCTTAAGAGTATCCAAGGGGTCTGTGTAGTTGTAAACTTTAGAAGTCTCTGGCTGGTATGCTCCTTACTGCACTGCTTGAGCTTTTTAGCCACCGGCCATACTAAAATATCTCCACTCCCTTTAGGCTATTTCAGTCGGCCATCCTCTGCAGCAGCCCTTCATTGTGGGAAACCAAGCATTGGAGCCTGTGTCTCAAATGGCCCTATAAATGCCCTTTTTCATGCAAACTGCTTTGTTTCCTGCTCTTGTCTTTCTGACAATGATTGACTCCCCTGCCAGATTCAGTCTCCAAAATCTTCAACTTTGATTGAAACAGCACCCTAATATGGCCTATGCGACAGTTATAAAAGAAAAAAAACAAACAAAAAAAAAAAAACAGGTGGCCATTAGGAAGCACAGTGGGGGTTATTCCAACTTTGGAGGAAGTGGTAATCCGTCCCAAAAGTGACGGTAAAGTGACGGATATACCACCAGCCGTATTACGAGTCCATTATATCCTATGGAACTTGTAATACGGTGTGGTTCTAAAAATTCTGGACCCATGTAATTTACTTTGCCACAGCAGTACGATTTTAGTATCAAAAGACCGATAATGACTAGTACACTAAGCATGAGCATTTTCGCTCAATTCCTGCAGCGTTTTCACCTCGAAATCGCCATTTTCGTCCTGCACTCGTGGCTCCCATTTTATACACAGCAGCCATTTTTAAAAGTTACCCTCACATAGGCTTATAATACAGTCAGATTTGATTCCAAGGACACGTACACCTTGATTGACTTCTCTCTGGCCTGGGCAAGCTGGAACCATTGCCTCAGGCCAAACCTGTTTGGTCAGTCCCTCTCCCAGTGGCCGAATCAGATAGCATCAAGGCACACCATGCCATAAAACCCTTATTATCGCTCACACACCCTGCCTAATCTTGCTCACACCTGCACCTGCTCTTTTCTTCTTCTTACTTTACGAGGGGGAGGTGCCCGTTTTTATTGGGGGTCCACACTTATCTGATGTAAAATACTAGGCCTTGCCGGGTAATTTATTATGGGTTGGATGACATGAAATATAAGGTTTCATCATGACACTGTTTTTTCCTTTGTAGTAAAAACATGTGAATGACCAACCAAAATGTCAAGAATGTTTGCCTGAAGCTTAAAAAACTGTATATAAGGAAACCTGACTTTGCATTGAAACACAGTCTCCTGAGAACATACAAATCGTGCTGTTGTACTTCTAGGACACTTGTCAATTGGTTGCAGCCAATAAATTCGATCTTTGACTTCACCTAGAAGACTCTGAGTTTCTGTAGTCTGAATCAGGAAAGTACCCGAGGTCTTTGGGTGTACCCTGGCACCGCTGGGTTACCGGATCAGTACCGGTTCTGAAAAACCCAGTACCTCAGTTGGCGCCCAACATGGGGCGATACCAGCGGTACCGGTCCAAGCCTGAGGTCCGTGGGGAGCTTCGTGTGAAAATTCTGGAGGAAGGCCGCCACTTCATCGACCCCTGCATGTCGACGTGGTCCGAAAGTCTTTGTTGCGAGGTTCCCCGCTTCCCGACGGCTATGAAGGACTGCTGCCCTGGCTATCGCCCTGATTTGGACCCTTGATTTTTGGTAGAGCGAAACGATAAGACGAGTCTTCTGGTGACGTCATTGATATTTTCAGTTAAGTATAAGTGGAGCGTCTCCCAGTCCTTAGTTGGACACTTGGTTTGGTCCTTAGTTGGACACTTGGTTTGGTCCTTAGTTGGACATTTGGTTTGGTATCCCTTTGGGATCACTTTGATTTGGAACTTGCAAGTACCAAAGCCGAAGGACTCGTGTATTCACGAGACTATCGTAAACGATAATCCTTTGAAGTTTGAAGCTAGACTAGTGAGCGAAGATGCCTGGTCTTAGCAGACTTAGAAATTTGTTTTGTCTTGGTTGTAAAAGGCACTCCCAGTTGGAGGACTCATGTCCGGTTCCTCCGATTGGAACTCCAACCTATGAACTATATGTGAAGCACGGAGTGGGCCCCATCACGTTTAATAAAGTATGGGTCCGCTATTCTTGGAAATAATTGAGAAAAGTTTTCTTTTTTTTTTGTTGTAAATATGACTTACAACTAGGATCTGCAAACGGTTCTGTAAGTAAATTGCGACGGCGCTATTTATGAAAAATGGCTAAAGCGCGCTGTATTATGTGTACTGAGTGTTTTCTGTTTATATCTGAAATGAGCTCAATGTGTGTTTGTGGGTCTTCTTGATGTTTACAGTTTGTTAAGTAAAATGTTGGTTAATTAATATTAAGTAGAAACTTAGAAAAAATCCAGAAATGAACCATGTGATGTGCTAACATAGCTATATGTTTCTCTTTAATTTATAGAATGAGCAAATGTGCACATATACTAAACTGCCGTTAAATGCTTAATAAATTAGAAAACACATTCAATAGATATAAATAGGGCCCCCCCCCAAAAAAAAACGAAATTATCTATTTTCAATTCAGCCAGCACTTTCCCAGTTAAACATGGGTGGAATTTTGCATAACCTTCCTTTTAAATGAAAGTGGGGCAAAAATGTGACGCATTTCAAGTTAGGCTTATGCGCTTAGGCTTGTGAGTTAATGTATCCCAAATAATAGGCAAGGGATGCAGCTTGCTTTTATATGTGGAATTATCACAAACAAAAGAATAATTGGGTTTATATTTTTTTTAAAAGAATATTATTAATTATGGAAAAATTATTTAAAAAAATAAGTGCCTTTCAAAATCGTTTTTTAATATTTATAAAGCTTAATACCTATACTATGACCTCCTAACATTAAAATTTAATTTAAGTTATGTTGCACCACTAAAATGACATTTGTATGTGCAATTTTCCCTTGGCGCAGGAGCAAACAAGCTCATTTCTATAAAGTATAAGTTAATATTTTCAATGGCTGACTCATGGATTGTGTAATAGACATTCTGGTAATGCATATTATGCAAGAAAATTGTAGGATATTGATTTTTTAATGCCTAAAATATCAAAGTCGATTTTGGGCAAAAGCACTGTTTAAACTGCATTTTCTTTCATTCAGAGTACTTTTTAAAGTGTCTCAGGCTTCAGTAAATGCATACATTTAGGTTTGATATATATTTGCAGGTTGTGCCTTCTTATGATTCAATGAGTCAATGTGCCAGTACAAAGGCTTGTTTTAATATCAAGGTTGAAGGTTCTAACTTCAGCTGGGCCTACTGAGACGTTCATTCATTCGAGGTTGATGAAATATGTACCATTGCATGGGATTGCAACAAGCATTTATTCTAACAACTGGTATGTGTGTTATTAAGGTTTGTGAATTATTCACAGTAAATGTAGTTTAATAATCTGGAAATAGAGATAGTTTTTTTTAGCCCCTAAAAAGGAAAAAATATTTTTTTTAAATAGAGTGAATTATTGCAGGTTAGAAGGAAAATAGAAAGGCCTACTGTCTTTGACAGATTCAGAGTGGCAGAAGCTAGGAGAGCTACAGAGGCTGGCTCAAGTCATGCTGCTGAGATGCTATCTTTAGTTTTCCCATAAACAATGGAGGAGGCTGTCGTGTTGACACTTGTGACCTTTTAAATTAGGGCCTTGTCTCTGTAAAATGCAGAATGACCCTAGGGCCTCTAAAAGTGGGATTTCTGGTTTCTCCAGAAGAACATCAATACAATTAAAGAACTTAATTCCAAAGGGAAAATATAAAAAAAAGGGGTTTCTTCGAAAGTCCCAACATCATGTTAAATGCTCTGCAGAACTGATACATTTGTGTCTCCGCTCTAAAAAAATAAAATGATGCCTGCTAGTTGCTTTTATTTGACAGAAAACGAAGTGTTGCATTAAGTCTTAGACAGAAAATAAGATGCAGCCCTTTTCTCAAATTTTGAAGGCTACATGCCTTAATGAGAACGATTTGCTAATTAAGACTTATTTTTCACAGTGGAAATTGTAGGTGCCAAATTAATATGGAGTGTCAGTGTAACAATTTTTACTTTTAGAAAGGTAAAACTAAGGTGGCTTGATGTTGCGAAGTAACTGACAAGAGGGTAACAGTTAAGTAATGGAAATTTATTTTCATGTATTTGGTCCTATCATGAATTGTTCTTGCTGGTCCTGTATGTTAGAAGAGAAACAGTAAAGTTATATTTGACAGCAGATTTCCATTGCCTGGTGATCTACTGTCAAAAGGAGGGTAAGGATTTTAAACCTGACAAATTAAACAGGCCCAAATATTGGGTTTTGGGCTGCAGGTTTACAGTGCATAAAGTACATGACATGGTGTTGTGTGTCACCGCTTATTCACACATGCTATTGTTTTGTCTATGCTTTTTGTGCTTGATACACAGCAAGTATATCTGATGGCTTGACGTTTTGTGCGTTTTTATTATTTTTTATTTGTTTTTTGCATGTTTGTTGCTGCTTTTGATACTATTACAAGCTCCCCTGTGTTGTGAGGGGATGGTCATGACGATGCCCATCGCTACGCAACAGTTGGTTGAACTTGTTCTGGTTACTAAATTCCACAGATAATGATATTTCATGCTGTGAACATAAAAGACAACACTTCACCAGTGAATGTCTATTTGGCTATAATGGTATTGAAGGAAAATAAAAAGAGATATACAGGATCAAAGTGTGTCACCTGCAGTTAGTCACGCTACTGCCCCTTCCCTTAAAGGAACAGGCAGCCCTACATTTATGTATCCTTGATTGGACCTAAGGATGAAATTATAGATCTGTGACTCAAGGTGGCCTAATTTCTATATTACATTAGTTAATGATGTTGTGTTTCCTAAGTAGCATATGGCTTTCGTTCCTTAAAAGAAAACCAGGTTTTCATTTTTTCCTGAAGAAGGAACTGAAACATTAGCTAGGAGTACCGTATATGTTGTAGTCGCCAACGGTAGAGTTAAAATTTGTGTAACTTTGGCCTTTGTGTATCACCCGTACTCTCGGTGTTGTGTCACATGCCTGACTATCACCCAAATAATTTTTTTTGTTCTTCCTATAGATTTTTTCTTTTGTTACTTCCCCTGACCAATGTCGCATCATGCTTAGTTATTGAGATTTTAGCTATGTCCTAGTCCCATTTCTCTTTTTCGAATTCCTTTCACCAGTCAGCCCTTTTATTATTATTGATGTATTGTTCAGGTTCACATTTCCAGACTGCAGTGATGTACCAGGGACCCCCATGTTATGTATAATTCCCTTTGGTATGACCAGACTGGTTTTCAAGAATTTGCCTTAGGCCTGCTTCAATGTTTTCCAGCCTGACTGTCAGGGTAGCGATAGACTGGTTAACTGACTCAATATTATAGTAAGACAAGTTTTCCATCTCAATAGGAGATATCTTATGTTTACCTTTTTGAACATGATGAATTTTCAATGTCTATTTTAATTTGGTTTTCGGTTCCCTTCTGTTCCTGCTACTTTAATTTTTGGTGGGATCAGATGTGTCCTAATCATGCAAATATCAGGACCCTCTAGTTCTTGTCTTTTTGTTTGCACATTTGACTATTAGCCTGTGTATTGCATAGTGCACCTGATGCACAGTTTTTAAAGGAAGGTTTCTACATGTCCCTGATAATCGGTATCATGTGATTTCTCTATTGAGATGTTCTAAGGTAAGGAGGAACACCTAGACTTAATCATTGAGGCAAATATGTGTTTACCCCATTAGACAATGCCACTGTGTGAGGAAATCCATTCAGATAGAATTCTCATGTAGCTATAGATGGCAGAGAATAATGGAGAGAACCCAATTAAAGATGCTAGAGACCCTGTTTTGCCCTTCTGCCTTTGTCTTTGTATTTTATGCCCATGGTGTATGGCTACTCCTTTGAAGATTGCAGACCACCTGCTTGCAGTCCCCTTGTTAAAAACCATGAACTGTTTTTATTTTTATTACTAAATTGAAGGAAACTAACAACTGTGGCACATTTCCTACGTCACTAGATTCTGCGGGTATCAAGTCATAATAACCTGCAGGACATTGATTTAAGCTTAATTCCCATCAGTGACAGCTACAGATGAAAGACGGACGTCTTGGCCCTACAGTCTCAGCACCCAGAAAGTAGCAAAGCTGGACAGCGATCGCCAGCGCATGGTATCGTACTTGCTCCATCAGACGGCGTTGGACATCACAAAACCAAAGTTTCAGTGTAAAAGAGCTAAAGAGAAGGATTCCTGTTGTTGATGGCAGAGCTGTTTTGAGGTTTAATTTCTCTATCTGTCATGTGCTGGTAACCTCTGACAGTGTGCAATCCCTTGAGCCCCTTGGCCTGAGTTTTGGCCACACACACCCTTTTCTTTGCTCCAACGGAAGAAGGGCAGTGCACCGGAGATTTCAAGTTTGGAAAAAGGCACTATATTGTGGTGCCCATGAAAGAGCAGTTTGAGCGTCCTCTGACACTAAATAATGAGTGTTGGAGTCTGAAAGTGCTGCTGAGCTTGAGCTATTTCCCAATTAATGGTGCTTGCCTCTGCACGAGATGATTTGTGCCCTTGATCAATGAAGAGCACATTGTTTGTAGTGTCTGCCACAGAGGAGAGACACTGGTGCATTGCTTTAAGACATTGAGACTTTCGAGTGAGCTGTGGGTGTTTGCCAGGAGGGCACTCCAACTAAGCAGTATTTTCTCACGAAGAGGCCTGAATTGAGAGGCCCATGTGAAAGAAAACAACAAAAGAAAATTTGATGGACAATAGAAGCCTGCCAGAGAGGCTTTTTGAACGGACTCTGGGCATAGTTGGTTTCACAAGAGGTTTCCGTGTGATTGTATAGACTAGGTGTTAGGAGACTGATTGTTTTGCTGGCATTGTTTTAAAGTACTATTCTGTTTAGTAAAAGCAGAATAAAGTCCATTTTCTGTGGAAAGAGTACCCCCTTTTCACCTTAGAGCAGTGGTTCCCAAACTTTTTCGATCCCCGGCTCCTTTGACCTATTGGCCGTGTTGGCCACGGCTCCCCATTATGTTACTTTTTTTTGGCGGGTGGGGGAACGTAATCCCAGCCTGTACCTGTACCTACACTATTTACAGTTTGACTTCTTAATTCTCTCGTTCAGGTTCCTGAAAACCATTTATTTTAAACTATTTCTTTTCTTTTGTCATAGGGATATTATTAATGGTACTCTGGCGCCCTCCGCTGGTCACAATAATTAATGCAGGGGGTTTTGTTTCCAAAACCACGGTGAAAAGCTACCGATTAAAAGCACCTCCGAGTGGTTTCCAGACTGTGTGCGGCGCCCCTGGCTAATTTTGACGGCGCACCAAGGAGCCGCGGCGCACAGTTTGGGAACCACTGCCTTAGAGCATTGATGAGAGTCACCACTGTTCCACCTGAACATACAAAAAATTACTGAAATGCAGAGGAGCCCTAAAAATGTTACTAGATAATTTTAGGATTTGCTTTTTGGTTAGGGTTGTGAAAAATTATTATTTCATAGTGGTCACTACTTTCTCCCGTTGTCTATATGTTCTTAATAACGTGTTTTCTAGTGTGTTTTAAACATGACGTTGTCATTTATGGGTAGGATTGTTTTTCTCTACTCAATTGACTTCTGCACCCACTTCCCAACCTATGTCTTTTCCTACTATTGTTTCTTTGCACTCTTTTCACCCTTTTCCTGAACATGAGCAGGTTAGAAGATCAGAATTCGTAAGCAATTCTTTTGTACAGCTTCTGCATCAACACTAGTTAGTAGTGAACATCACTAATTGTTGGGTGTGTGATCTTATGCCACCTACTGCAGATAGAGGTATTCCTTATTTTGTCCTGCCATATGTGGCCTTTTTGTGCTACTTCATGTTCGAGGAGACCTGTGCAGAGAGAGTTACCAAGTACTAGAATTTTGCTCCAGCAACATCTCCATGGCCTTATAAACATAGACCTGGACTCAGATTAGCATGAGAATAGGTTTATTGCCTATGTAAGGGCAAAAGGAGGGTTTGTGGTTCTAAAAATTCTGGACCCATGTAATTTACTTTGCCACAGCAGTACGATTTTAGTATCAAAAGACCGATAATGACTAGTACACTAAGCATGAGCATTTTCGCTCAATTCCAGCAGCGTTTTCACCTCGAAATCGCCATTTTCGTCCTGCACTCGTGGCTCCCATTTTATACACAGCAGCCATTTTTAAAAGTTGCCCTCACATAGGCTTATAATACAGTCAGATTTGATTCCAAGGACACGTACACCTTGATTGACTTCTCTCTGGCCTGGGCAAGCTGGAACCATTGCCTCAGGCCAAACCTGTTTGGTCAGTCCCTCTCCCAGTGGCCGAATCAGATAGCATCAAGGCACACCATGCCATAAAACCCTTATTATCGCTCACACACCCTGGCTAATCTTGCTCACACCTGCACCTGCTCTTTTCTTCTTCTTACTTTACGAGGGGGAGGTGCCCGTTTTTATTGGGGGTCCACACTTATCTGATGTAAAATACTAGGCCTTGCCGGGTAATTTATCATGGGTTGGATGACATGAAATATAAGGTTTCATCATGACACTGTTTTTATCTTTGTAGTAAAAACATGTGAATGACCAACCAAAATGTCAAGAATGTTTGCCTGAAGCTTAAAAAACTGTATATAAGGAAACCTGACTTTGCATTGAAACACAGTCTCCTGAGAACATACAAATCGTGCTGTTGAACTTCTAGGACACTTGTCAATTGGTTGCAGCCAATAAATTCGATCTTTGACTTCACCTAGAAGACTCTGAGTTTCTGTAGTCTGAATCAGGAAAGTACCCGAGGTCTTTGGGTGTACCCTGGCACCGCTGGGTTACCGGATCAGTACCGGTTCTGAAAAACCCAGTACCTCAACGGCTGGTGGTAAATCCGTTCCATTTGGGATGGATTACCACCTCCTCCAAAGTTGGAATAACCCCCAGTGTAAGGTTTCTCTCCTTAAACATAGCTGGTATCAGCAAGATACTGGTTAGTACTTGTTAACTCAAAGGATGTGGTTTGCTGTCAAGAAATCTAGGCGGTGAATGATTTTCACGTAAATGGTTCTCAGTCTTTCTGTTTACTAGCCACTACCTTGCCACCTCGCTGCCCAAAGAGGGGACTTAAAATGCAAATTTTTCTTAATTTGGAATCTGTAAAAGTCACGCCGTTAAAACGCACTGCTTGGTACCAAATATTATTGATAAGCATTCAAGATTCTTCAAAGTTTCTTTTGATTAATTTTAATTGTAACTTTTTTGCAAATTATCTGACTGGTTAGATTTGGGATTTAGGGATTTTTATTTCTGATTTACTTAAAAACAGTCAAGAGAAAGTGACCATCATATAGCTGGGGGATTTCAACTTAACGAGATGCCCTCTTCCAGGTAACTGGATTTATGGCCTAGAATTCCTATGCGGATGCCCTGAACCAGATAATTTCTAAGCATAACTTGTTATTTAATCTAGATTTTATTAAACAAGTGAGGTCTTTCCCTCAACCTTTACTGGGATAGGCAAAGGGTCTATTCTTGTATTTATACTTTTTTTCTCCTCACTTACATCCTCTTATTCTTGAATCAAGAATTTTACCATTGACTATTAGTGACCATAACCCACTGGTGCTTTGTGTATCATGCCAGTACTATGACCCACAAAGAGGTTGGTTTCCCCTATGTAGCTGATTTAATTAAAGTTGTTCCACTACTCTTGTGGGTAAAAATCTGGAGTTCTCCCCATACTAAATTTTCGGGGCAGGTTTTTGGATCATGGTGCTAAAATTGCAGGTTTAGCTTTCATCTGAAAAACTTTTGAAGATCTAGGTGTCCCTCAATTATTTTCCTCACAAACTGGTAATGATAGCAGCAGTGAGGCATCTTGTACTTTCCCTATTTCAAAGGCAAAGGAATTTGTTAAGGATGACTAGGGCCCAGTCCTTGAATCCTGTTCAATACCATACAGAGATTACATCCAATGAACAGATTCAACCATTTTATTTTGGATCTCCAACTTGGAACATAGGTTCTATTTATTTCACTTTAGGCTGTGCACAGCACACCTTTTGGTGGCCTTTCCAGAGAAGGGCACTTGGTTTTCTTCCTTGCCTTGCTGTCCCTGCGACAATACCAGCAAGCAAAACTTCATCCATTTTGTGCTTTTTTGTAGCTTTTATATTGTCCCGAGAGTTTGTTTTTTATGGCCTACTTTACCTTCATCAAAGCTGAGATCAGCTAACATGAGCCTTACGTTGCTGCAATGCTTGGATTCTATGTTACTTTGTCATGTGGTAATCAATTATGTGAGTCTTGCCATAAGGATCAGAAGAACCCTGAGTCTGTTTGCACAGTCAGTTTTATAATTTGTGATAATACCTTTATCTTTCATTTTAATCTATATTTAACTGTTTTTATTGATATATTTTATGTTTTAATGTGTATGTTTGATATTGTGTGTAAAGTCTTTTATGGTTGTAATTGCTGAATAAAGTTTTGAAACTGAGAACTGAATATTTTCTCTGTTTTGTGCATAGAATAGCAAGACGTACCACAGTGAAAGTTGCTTTCAGGACCTTGTCACTTTATTGAAATGGTATCATTCATTTTCCACATGCCCCACTTTTAAATACCTTGCACCCTACTTTGTAGATTACAAGACCTACATTGTGGTGACTTAATGATATTATAAGGGAGATGTGTCCCAGTTAATAGAGTTATTTTACTGGTTCACACTGCAGCTTTTACACTACAACAGTCAGGCTATAGCAGTAGGCTTAAAGTCATGTTTGCCTTTGTCACATTATTGGATTGCATGATAAGTGCTGCAGTCCACAGGTGATGTTTAATTTTTGATGCAAAGAGTATCTGTACACACCATACACTGTTGTCTTAAAGAAACATTTAACAAACCAATCAGTGAGTAGCTGATTTCCACATGTTTTAGGGGTCAGAGCACATACAGAGGACACTGGACAGCAGTGCCCCAGTAAGCAGAGTCTAAAGGCCAACAATACAATTCAACAAAATATGGGTGTTAATTTACGAAAGAGGAATTTAATCTCATTCACTGTCAAGCCTTCCTCACATGTCATGATTGCTGATGAAGCCTTCCCTCATGTCCTGCCCTCAAAGGTACTTACTATACCCCATCATCTCATCTTAATTCATCTGACCATCATCACACACTCATTGAAAAGCTTTGTATACTTAAATAGGGCATTTAATGCACAAGTCCTCCCAAACCTGCCTTGCACACTACATTGAAATCCCAATATGTCAAATTCAGGACTTTAAGGCCCTCATTCCAACCCTGGCGGTCTCTGACCGCCAGAGCGGAGGGCAGCGGAAGTACCGCCAACAGGCTGGCGGTGCTTCCAGGGCTATTCTGACCGCGGCGGTAAAGCCGCGGTCAGAAAAGGGGAACCGGCGGTTTCCCGCCGGTTTTCCCCTGGCCCAGGGAATCCTCCAAGCAGCGCCACCATGGGGATTCCGACCCCCTTCCCGCCAGCCTGTTTCTGGCGGTTCTCACCGCCAGAACCAGGATGGCGGGAACGGGTGTCGTGGGGCCCCCTAACAGGGCCCCATACAGATTTTCACTGTCTGCTTTGCAGACAGTGAAAATCGCGACGGGTGCCACTGCACCCGTCGCACCCCTGCAACTCCGCCGGCTCCATTCGGAGCCGGCTTCCTCGTTGCAGGGGCTTTCCCGCTGGGCCGACGGGCGGCCTTTTGGCAGTCGCCCGCCGGCCCAGCGGGAAAGCCAGAATGGCTGCCGCGGTCTCCTGACCGCCTAAGTCCTATTTTACCAGCATCCATTTGATATAGTTTTGAAAGCATTCTGCAATTCTGTGACTTCACTAAAACATGTCTGCCAATCAAATCTCAATGTCAAAAATTCACACTCACCATCCTACTAGATGGCTAAGTCTTTCAAATCTATCATTAACTATTATGACCACTTATTTCAATTATTACTTTGTTCATATTTCTACACTTACTCCACATCTGGGAGAAGATATTGATGGTCTCAAAATATCAGCTGAGCCTAGTTTTCCTTACCAAATAACACGTCATTCGATGTTGACCATCGGAAAAAATGGAGAGCTTGCACTGTGATATTCCTTCACATCAGAATTTTAATCCATCTGACATGCATTATTTTTGATGCGAGATGGTCTCATCTGAAGGGCAAATTTTGTGGGCTTGAATTATCATTCTAACTTTAAAGGTTGTGACTAAACCTATAAATCTTCTTATTTATTATAAACGTTGTCATTCGGGACTGATCTAGGGCACTGAATGTATGATGGATGAAGAATTCATACATATTCCTTTTAACTGCGTAATTGCTTAATAATATTCATGTTTAGCCTACCAATATTTCGAGATCCGCATTCCTTTTAAATTTACTTTGTGTTTAACCTGTCACCTGTATCCAAATGGAACACATGGGTCAAATATACTGAACGCCTAATTGCCTTATGCAATGTATTTTATTGCTCTTACCTCGGCATTTCAAGTGATTTTAATATGCCATGTCCTTCTCTTAACTTCTAACCTTCAAGGGAAAGGTTGAAATGCAAAAAGCATCTTAGCAGAAGGCGGTTATTTGACTCTTGAAAGTCTCTGTGTTCCATTTTGTTTCACAGAATACCCCTCCTAAAGCTTTTAAAGGATTTTATAAGCTCTATGTTTACATGCTGATTTAACACTAAGGCCAGCAGGTATCACGTTTGTTAGTTGTTTTTTTTTTTTTTTTTGCAAAGAACTTCATTCATGCCAAATCTGGTTGAATGGGCACAATGCCTATTTAATAATAGCTTGTTCGTTTTTCTAATTAGGATTTCACGGGCTTCACTGGGAAAAAAACGTTCAAACGGTCAGATGGCAATTAAAAAGTGCCCATACCCTTCTTCGTCATCATGAGATGAACCTGCAAGTACCATAGTACTTTAGCTATTACAACAGATTCAGAAGGAAATTGAATAATGTGATTTTCTGTTCAATTTCAGGAGTTGGAGGAATGTCAAAAATTTTCAAGTGAAAGGTTCTTTATCACAGTCAGGGAGGAGAGCAAGATTTCCCATATCTCTGTCAGGGAGGCTAGCAACTTCAGCGATAAATCAGAAAGCAGAAAATAATGTTTATACACGGGTGTATGCATCAGAATCTGCAACATCTGTAGAAAAAGAGACACTTACGTGGAATTCAGACATCTGTATAAAACCCTTCGCAACCTGTGTTATTTTGGGTTTTTTAGGAAATCAGCCGCTGGGCCAAAACTAGTGAAGATACTTAAGACCTAGGGGCATACTTATACTCTGCTTCCGCCGGATTTGAGTACATTTTTTAGCGCAAATTTGGTGCAAACCTAACACCATATTTATATTTTGACGCCCAACCCTGTGAACGTCAAAATTCCACTGTGTGCGCCTTTTTCTGGATGCGTGAAACTGCCTTGCGTTAATAACATGCAAGGTAGGCATTCCCATCTAAAAAATGACTTAAACACCCGTGCGCCTTATTTATCCAACTGCACAAAAATGGCGCACAGGTGGGAGTCGGAGTCAGAAAATGGTGCACATCCCGATTTGCGTCAAAAATTAACACCTGGGTCAGGGCATGTGTTAAAATGGGGCAAACTTACCAGTACTTAAGGAAAACACACAGAAGCAACATCAGAGATCCAAAAGGAAGACATGGAGGTGCTATTCATCCAGCATGCACGAACGCAGAGCACAAGACCAACAGCAGCAGCTTCCACCACACCAGCAGGGACCCCCAAAGGCAACGCAGAAGGCAGGAGAGGATATTCCGGACCAGGACAACCCTTCAGGGCCTGAGAGAACATGACATCATCCAGAGGTACAGACTAAACTGGCAAGCCATACAGCAGCTGCTGCGCAACAATGAGCCACAGTTGGCACCCAGCTTGCAGACACCCCACACCATTTCACCAGAGACCAAGCTGCTAGCTGTCCTCTGCATGTTGGCAAGTGGCTCTTTTCAAACCACTGGTGCCCTGGTTGCCGGGATCTCACAGCCCTCATTCTCTGCCTTCCTACCCAAGGTACTGGATGCCATCATCTCCCTCACACCCCACCACATCAGCTTCCCCAACACACAGCAAAAGCAGCGGGAGAGCAAACAGGGGTTCTATCAAATCAACTGCTTCCCACACGTGCTTGGTCCCATTGACTGCACACATGTACGGATTGTGCCATCTGCTGCAACCGAGCAACTATACAGCAACAGGAAGCACACACACTCCATCAATGTGCAGGCCATTGTCGATCACCGGGGATTGATCACCAACATCGTGGCAAAGTATCCTGGGAGTGTACATGATTCATTCATCTTCTGCCACTGCACCGTCAATCAACACTTCCAGGATGGACGATATGGAAATGGCCTACTCGTTGGTAAGTACAGAAACCCAGTTATGTACACACTGCATAGCAACCCTATAGGACACACAACACATACATCACTACATTGACACGTGGCCAGGAAGACACTGAGGGTGTGACACTGCTAGTCATGTTTGATATCCTGACCCAATGGGATACACACCTATGGACGAATGAGAGATGCAAATAACAACAGATGCCACTCCAGAGCCACAAGGGACCAATTTAAAACCACACAGTGACAATGAAATGGCCTTAATTGGCAGTACAACATGGAAGATGAATCTTACAATATCACATCAATAACATTCAATCACACACCCTTCCAACCAATACGTACTGTGTAAGGGGTGTGTAATGTGTTTTGCTGCAGGTCAAATACCATGAGACACATATCATGATGATGATGACTCTAATGAAGGTGACATAGAATCATTTAAGCAGTACCAACATCTCACATCACTCCAGGGGTGACATTGCCCGCTACCAATAAGCAAGTGGACTGTGCTAAGAACACATGTTGATGTGACATTATTGCAAAGTGCACATTGCTACACATACGGATTGAGACAATTACACATATACACAACAGATGTACAGGCGTATGGAACTTCTGACAATTAAACCTTCACCCCCCACAACCAAGTTAGACAGCTTACCTGGAGCAGGTTCAGCAGTGTAGGTACACGTTTGCACATGAGCCAACTCAGTGAGGGCACAAAAATAGGTTTGCATAGAGCTTGTCACACATGGATTATTTTTGCATTGTCAATTGGTAACACTTCAGTGCTGCCAACGTATGGAGATGTGTTATACATTGTCACCTAGCCAAATTAAAGGTCCTCACTGTTGTTTTTCACATGCTATTACATATGTTGAATTGGATGGGATCTTCATGGCACATAGTGCAACCGTGTTACCACCACTGTGGAATCCATTCTGTGTGTGGAAGTATCATGTCACTCCCAGTGAAGACACATGGACACTTCGTTCACATGACATAATGCATGGGAGTACACAATGTGATGCAATTGTACAAAAATACTGCTGATATCCGGTCAATCAGCCAAACACCAGTTTAGATAATTAAACAACCCAATGCTGATGGTACATCCTAGAAGCCTGGGATTCCACACAATAACACAAACACAGATGAGTCACAAACAACACAAGATAACAACTGCCATTCAAAGTGATAATCATGGTGCAAGCTCCATCAAACATTTTTCACTCATTTTCTCTTACGGCTGATCGGGGGTATGGGATCCAACCATGGATCATGACCCCATTTGCCAACCCAAGCACAGCATCAGAGCGTGCCTATAATGAGGAACATCGGAGGGCACATACAATAGTAGAGAGTACTTTTGGCATCCTGAAGTCCAGATTCAGGTGCCTCGACATCACTGGAGGCAGCCTCCTATATTCACCGGAAATGGGCTGCAAGATCATTTTGACCTGTGCCATCCTGCACAACATATGTGTAAGGAGGAACATTCCCCTCTATGAACCAGAGCCACAAACACCTGAAGAGGAGGAAGAGGAGGATGTTGTCCATCAACATGTGGGGGACCATTCAAACACTGCAGCAGGATTGCGTCGGAGACAACACATTGTACAATACTTCTTTTAACTCTAGTCATCATCAACGCTGTCTTACCATATGTCATTAAACACCTCACTTCATTACTAATTCATGGTCTGGGTAATTATGTATGCAACCCAAGGACCCCACAGAATCATAATCAGAGTTTAGCCTCATGGAGCATTGCAGATATACAGATTAGGATACTGAAAAAGCCACATCACATTTGATGGATATGAATGTACACCCAACTTCACACACAGTGTAAATGACATATATCGTGTCCATTTCACATTTGAAGGGCAATATCAGAGCAGCACAGCTTTAGCACACATCCATTTTGGCAACATGGTGCATTGCAGCAAATGGTACACAACTAAGAAACCATCAATCATAAGTTAAAAAACTGCTACATACATGAGGCAGTGGATGTGCTATTGCATTGGTAACAGGAATGTATGACCAGACCCTTAACAGCAGTAAGTGTGACATCAGCTATCTCTGCAAGGAGCATGTGTGACAAGAAGCCCATGTAAGCTGCAAATGGACAGCACGAGTGCCTCAGATATAACAAGTATTGCTCATAAGACATGCCCTCTGCATGCCATCCCAGGTTATAAATCCTGCCACAGGCATGTATGCAGTCTCTTGCCACCCTTCTCTAGGGGGCCCTGTAACTGGACTATTTGTACCCTGATAATTCTTCATCTACACACACCCAGACTCACATTCTGGCTCCAGTGTGCTTCCCTCTTTAGTATGGCATGCCATAGTCCTAGTTCATGTGTCTGCATGGACTTCAGGTCCATAAATGCACTGCCTGGTAGTCTGTAGGACCTGTAACCACCTGTCCATTGCTTCCCATGTGAAAGGTACTGTTGGCCCTTTGAACTTGATTCTCACCTACAGGGCCTGTGAGAGACTGAAGCTGCACACACCTGTGAGCACTTCCATGCAGACCAGTCATTTGAACCTGCACTGTCATTGCTGCTGCCTGGAACAGCTTAGAAGCTGTCATTTTATGTATATCCTTGTTGTGCATTGCCATATAAATCACTTGTGTAACACAGGCCTTGAGTTATTGTATAACGTTGCAGCCCACAGCACAAATACAGTTTTTATTTTCCACAGTGTTTTTCTAGCTTTTCCCATTCAGAGTCTGCTCACTGCACATATGCCTTGTTCATGTTAGTTCCTGACATAGCCTGCACCCTGTTAGCCTGATTGGTTCCTGTCTTTGTATTACCATAGAGGTTCCCTGTGGCTACATTTGTCTCATAGTTGCTTTCCATGCCTCACTTCCCTCCTGGGGTATTGTGTCTGGTAGGTCTACGATGAATCCACAAATAGATTGTGTAGTGTAATCAGTTTACTTATCGTATCATGGTCTAGGACATATATTCAAATAGGCTAATCCCTGCCCTATATCTTGTCTGGGTTTCATGTATGCATGAGTGACAAACAGTGACAGTGTACTATGGCTGTATGCATGTATTGGGTATGGTGCCTCCAGCACAACAAACAACGTTTGCTAATGTGCATGAAAGGACAAAACATGTTTGTGCCCTGACGGTCCACACACAGATTCACATTGGCTGCAACCCAATGATGGTGCTTGCGTGGTGACTAGCAGTGAGATAAATCAGCACAGAGGCACTGATGTTCCCTGTTGCAGTGGGAATTTTAGAGGCCATCCTGTGTCCAAATGTCGTGATGAAACCTGCCGGTTTCTATTTACTGATCCATTACGTTTGTGAGCACACCAAGGTTGCCCTGTTGTCAGCCTCATAAAACTTCTGCAGTGCCATAGCTGGTCTATCCCCATGTGTGTTGTCAATTCCTCTTTGGTTTTCATTCAATTCTGCTTTGAACGATACTTTGTTAATGCAGGGAATGGCTCCACAGACTCATGACTAGACCTGCACGTAACTGTGACAACATGGAGGCCAATAATGACACAGGGTACACATGGCCACACACCTGAACTGGACACCTTTGTGCAATTAACCACTGGACATATGTGAACACATGCAGCTTGATCTGCTGGTCCTCCACTGCTACAAGAGAAAAATAGGTCATTTATATGACTCAAACTATGGAGTGACATTACATTTTTGGATTGGTTTTGGGACTCTGTGTCACAAACACTGTACCTACATAGCATTTCCAAATGCCTGACTCATGGGTAGTATACAAACAAGTGACCAGGAAGTGGTATACAACATTCCAGTACATGTGATGGCTTACTCATTGCCATTATCAACCGTCCTCTATCTACCCTGTGCATAGTTTGTTATGGGAGATGTTTTGTCCCAAAAGTCAGGGAAGTTCACACAGCATTAGATGCTACGTGTATCTGATGGTAATCCACATTTACAACACATGCATACAAGCACATTAATGAAAGCACGTCTTGTGACGTTCACACAGAGGCCCAACAACATTTGAAATTGCCAATTCACAGACATAAACACACAGGCCATGAGTGAATGTTTTAAGTTGCGTAGCCTTGTTATCCTCTATTGACGCACAACCTGCTCAAGTTAGGTAATACCAATTTTTATTCATAATGTTTGGGTAGCTGTTGCGTCAGTTAAAAGTGCTCATCTGGTACAACAACATGAGTATTATGGTCCGCAATAGTGTGGTCTGCCACATGTACCCAAACACTGGAACACTCAATGCAGGCGCAAACAGCCTATCTCTGTAAAGTTACAGCTGACATGACTGTTAAAAATTAGAGAATTGACACAAACACAGTAAAAGACAGCTATTTTGATGCAAGCACGTCAAAAAAGACTCATATGTGTTGAAAAATGGCGCACACAGCCATTATACATCCATTGGGCCTGAGCGGTAATTCCTACACTGTACCCCATGAAATTGGTTACCAATGAAAAATATATGGAACTATGAATGCAGGGAAATTTTTAAGCATTTGCGTAAAACAATTAGATGTACAGCGCTTAGGCGTCATAACATTTTCATACATCATAATAAAAACTCACCGCATTTGAGACAGGAACTGATGTAATAGGATATCCTGTTTACAGAAATGGTACAGTGAGTGTACTTTCACTTTCACTTTGCAGTCTGTGATTTTTCTAGACTGTGTGGCTGTGCTGAGAGTCTTGTCTGTCCAAATTGTGCTTGTGTCTCCTATGTGCCATCCTATTTGTCATCTGTTGTTTTAGTAATTATTTCAGTTGTTCAGTGTAAGTGTGTTTTTGTCATATTTGGTGTCTAATTTTGTCTTTGTCCTGTTGGGAGTGTGTAGTGGGTATTGTTAGTTTGGGGATTGTTGGGCTGTTTGTGGGTTACTTAACTTTAATTTTCCTCCCTCCTGTCCCTGTATTTTCCTCTGTACCCTTTCCTATAACTTTTATTTCGGTTATGTTGGGTAGTCTACGTCTGGGGAGAATGGGTGAGGAGGAGCTGGGGGCATTCATTTGGCTGGTGTGCCAGTTCCTCCCCCGGATGATTGAGGCTGGTGGCAGGGTGATACAGGGGTATCACAACAAGGTGAGGAGGCTCAGGTGGTCCAAGGTGCTTTACCATCTGAGGAGAATTTTCAACACACCGCGCAGCGACCACTAACTCAAGCATTGCTGAGCTGACCTTGTTGCCAGAGAGTAAGACCTGCTGGACCACCTGGTGTGGTAATTGGTGGCCCTGTTGGTGAGCACAATTCAGAGTATTGTGCACATTTAGATGCTCTGTAGTGACAGTAGCAGATTTGTTGATATGCCGCATGCAATGTTTTTGGACACGTGGAATGTAAGTTAAATATACAGTGGCCCTGATTTATACAATATTTGCTACACATTACCGTCATTTGTTGATGCAACAGCTGCACAAACTTACAAAACACAACTTGATCTTGTAAATTAGTGCTGCTTTGACATCAATAAATGATGGTAATCAGCTATCTCTGCAAGGAGCATGTGTGACAAGAAGTCCATGTTAGCTGCAAATGGATAGCACGAGTGCCATAGGTTTAACAAGTATTGCTCACAAGGCATGCCCTGTGCATGCCATCCCAGGTTATAAATCCTGCCACAGGCATGTATTCAGTCTCTTCCCGCCCTTCTCAAACAGCATGTTTCATTCATGGTCTGTGAGTGTACCAGAAAAGAGATGTATTTCACAAGCTAAACCAAGGAGTTAATGTGGTCCCCAATTATTTGGAATACATGTCTGAACTGTATTCCTTGCCATACGTACAAAGTTTTTCCTAACCTCAGGTAATATCTTAGGCTGATACTTTGACTTGGCTTGTGCCGCAATTAAATTAGAAATGGATGCCAAAATAATGCACACGGGTTCATATCTAAATGCTTGTTGCTACTTTCCATAGCTTTAGCGTAAAACATGAAGCAATTGCTACAAATTGAGGAATAGAAAATATATCTGGCTCTCTGTTCATTGTTCCTGTGTGTTTTAATTTGCCTTGGGCACAATAGCTGGAACAGAACTAATGCATTTGCCATCTGTGTCGCTTTATAGCCATGCAATTCTCATAAGTTATTGGGCCATCATGGGATACCTGAAGTTGGTGATTGCATGGTCACAATTTATTACTTGCATGATGTTGTGCAAGGGACCCCTGACCAATTCCATCATACATATAAAGTGCCCAAATATTTTGCTACTTTATGTTTGGTACACCCCTGCTGATCTAGTGCAGCATATGTACAATAGCTAACCTCCTAGTATGAGGGCTATCACAGACAAGGGTGTATACTAAGATCAGAAGACCAGCATTCCTGTGACTGCTGCCATTGCCAAGGTGCATACAAAGTGAAACCTACATCATCAAGATTGCCAAAATAGGACATTTGATAAACCATGTTTCAATAATGGGACAGTGTAAGTTTGTTTTATACCCGCAGATCACCCAACTTGGCTAATGTAAGATGATGAATGTGGCTAACTGTGAATTCCAATACCTGATATGGGTAAACAGGGCAATGAATGACAAATTTCGGGTGCAATGACTACACCTGTGCCTATGCATTCTGTCATGGATGACCAAAATAGACACCGTCAGCATATATTTCTTTGTTGTATTAATTTAGATAACTGGCCAATGAATGTTTAGCGTCAAATTGTCATCAAGTAATACACAGAATCCCTGCCATTATGGTGTAATGGGGGCATATTTGGCTCAGGGTACACTGTCAATGTAGCATATGTAACCTAGAGACAACACAGGCCCACATGTAATGGAACATAGAAAACATAATAATTCAACCCACATTCAAACTCAACCCACATGAGCATCACACAGTAACTGATTGTCCCTTGATGCACAAGGCACAATACCTGAGTGACTGGTATTGCAGTGCACCAGGAACGTGGCTTTGCAAGTCTCTCATGACAACAAATGAATAAATGGAGTACACTCTATAAATTAATCTGCAACCAACTGAGGAATCATGTTTGTCACCACATGATTGTTAGGGCCACTGCATGTTTGCATATGTGTGTGTACACTCACTGGAGTGACAGGGTCAATACATGTTTGAAGTGGTATGTCTGTTGGAGTGTCATCATGCCTGAGGGGCTGGACTATCAGATATAACGTCACACACAGTATTTTTGTCTTCAAAGTGTTGTACAGTGCACAGACATTGAGCACATTTCACCCTTACATGCTTTACAGGTGGACCTGCCCCCTACATAATTGGAGAAGTGGCTCGATTTGCAGACCCAGACATGTCCAGTAAGAGTTGATATTTCAGTTCTGTGTTGTGTTTGCAGCTGTTGTGTGATTGATTGACTCATGTGTGTTGGACACATAGCAAGGTGTGATGTGCTGGCACATGATCTGATATGTGACTTGACTGGAGTTTGACTTTTGTTTCCATATTTGAATTGGACAATCAGTGGTGTAGAGTCATCATTTGGGATTGTAGTGCAGCGCTGTAGGCATGGTCATGTGAATAGGGTGACATTTGTTGTTACATTTCTTGTAATGTAAAATGTGGAGGTAGCCATTTTCATGATTTAGTCAGCAAGTCATACCCTGAATCACACAGAGCAGGGATGCTGAAGTATTACCCACAGACTTGAACCTCCCTGTTAACTAATGAACATGTAGGACTGTATGTTTGACTTCCTAGCAGCATCTAGCTCCACATGTTGTGCTACGTTTATGTGGTACTTGAGTACAATGTCATAGGTGTGCATGCAGCTCAAGCCCAGATGGACATCTATGTGCTTGTTGTAGGACAGGTATTGGTGATATCAAATGATGTTGACAATTGTCCGCAATTAGGACATAAATGTGGATGTGATTGTACAATGTTTGTTTCTATCCTAGTTGGACACCCTCTTTACCTGTGGTGGACTGACTAAACCCATGGACAGCTGTCCAAAGCTCCCTGGCTGTCCTTGATGTTTGAATGTATGTGCTGCATGTCCATCCCCACCTGAGGCACAGGCTTAGGGTTATGAAATATGTATACCTAGGTGTGAGGATCCAAGTGTAGTACACAGACATGTAATTCCGAAATTCATTTGTTCCACCCTAGGATACCCACTCATGATTAGCAACTGCATACCATCCTGGAAATTCCATTTACAAATCACAGATCTTGTGGCCCTTGATTGTCATCCAGAAGATAGTCATTAGTTGGCCTGTCACATGTGGAGGACTTGCAGCATTTGTTATGTGACTAATGGCAGAACAATGATGCTTAGCTCATTTAAGTAGGTACACATATTTTAGAGCATTGCTGTGCTGTTAGATAGGACATGTGTAGGCTGCGTTGGCATGTACTTCCTCAGGGACAATCTGTGATCTGTACTGTGATTTGACCTGTTTAAGCTAATTTTGATGGATTTTTTGAATATCATCAGTAGCTGTATCACACAATGATGTAACTAATGTTTGCCTTCATCTTTTTTAACAGAAGCCAATATGGATGCCAATCAGATCTGTGAATTCCAGAGGAAAGCGATGCGTTACCGCCACATTCTGGATGTTGAGTCTGGGTTCCGCCACATGGCACAGCGTTATCGCCATGAGAGAGCCACAGGGGTCTGGAGGGCATTTGCCCAACTGGGCTCATCCCTGTCCACAACAGCCGCCACCACCAGGTGGCACCAAGGATGACAGACACCACTGCAGGTCCCTCAACATCAGCCACCACTGCACCTCCCCCTCCAAGCATGGCACCGGCAACAGCACAACCCTCCACAACTGGCACACAGGCCACCCCTGCTGCAGTCATTGACAATGTTGAATTTAGGAACATGAAACGTGACATGCAACGGATGTTGCGCAGAATGGACAGGCTGCAGCAGGAGATGTCCCAGATTAACAGGAGAGTGCGTGGGATAAAAAAGATCCTGCGGAGGGAAAACTTGTGACTTTGAGACCCTCAGCCATGATTCCCTCCCTCCTCCTGGTTCTTATTATATTTAGTGGGTTTAGGGGGCTTAATGTTAGGTTATAATAGGCTGTTAGTTTAATTAGTATAAGTGGGTTTGTGGGTGGAGGGTATGATATCTTTACATGTGGTTTTTTGTGGGTGGTTGGGTGGGGATCATGTTGGGGTTTTTGTGTATTAAAAAATAAATAAAATACAAAAAAATACATATAAAATACAAAAAGATATAGGGGGTAATTCCGACCCCGGCGGGCGGCGGGCGGCGCCCGCCAAAAGACCGCACCGCGGTCAAATGACCGCGGCGGTCATTCTAACTTTCCTGCTGGGCCGGCGGGCGATCTCCAAAAGGTCGCCCGCCGGCCCACCGGGAAAGCCGCTGCAAAGAGGAAGCCGGCTCCGAATGGAGCCGGCGGATTTGCAGGGGTGCGACGGATGCAGTGGCACCCGTCGCGATTTTCAGTGTCTGCAAAGCAGACACTGAAAATCTTTGTGGGGCCCTGTTAGGGGGCCCCTGCACTGCCCATGCCAGTGACTGCCCATCCCCTTTTCTGACCGCGGCTTTACCGCCGCGGTCAGAATGGCCCAGGAAGCACCGCCAGCCTGTTGGCGGTGCTTCCATGGTCGTTGGACCGCCAGGGTCAGAATGACCCCCATAATTGTTTAGGATAAGATAGTATGTGTTTGGGTTAGTATATGTTGTCCTCCATGTGTCCCATGGGGGCGGGGGGTTGATGTTTAGAAAGTTTTGTTAAATGTGATAAGTAAGTTTAGCTTAGGGTAGTTAGGGCCAGTTGTGGGTAATGTGTAGTTAGGATAGGTTAGTTTAGTTAAGGTGTTTCCCCTAGTTTTATTATTCTTTTTTACAGGTAAATAAATATTTAGGTACAGTATGTGTCACATGCTTGGGGATCAGGGCCTTGGCATGGGTGAACAGTGTCCATTTAGTATTTGCATTTGTGTTCCATCCTGCATCCAAATCCCAATTTAGCTGTCACATTGGCAGCTACACCAAAGCTACTTCTCTATGCATCTGCCATCCATTGCACCCACCACTCAAGGTTACTATGGTTCCCAATGTATTGTTAAGTTTGGATTTATGTTTTCAATCTATCATACTTTGAAACCAGATTTTGTCTCTGGGACACTGTGGTACGTCTGCCTGCAGCCTGATGTTCATGTAACCCTAATAAGGTGAGTGATGGTATAATCTTATGTAATACAGTATACATAACTCACACCTATCATTTCTTACAATGTACTGCCAGGTTACTTATTTGGCCGTACACTTGTACACATCCATTCCTGCTATATGGTGTGTGATGAAATTTTAGAGTCAAATGTCACATACCTAAATATTGTCTGGAAGACAAATTTGAAGACATTGATTGTCTGCTTAGACATTCCTTGAAGCAGACTTATTCTGTCCAACACAGCATTATACTGTCATTTTTCTATTTACTTCAGAAATAACCCTCTGGAAGGGCAGATGATGGTACAATCCGGACCCCAGTGCATAGATATCAGCCCACAATCTTTCAAGGCAGTTGTATTGACATTCTATGGCCATTGACATGAGACATACATCACTAATCTCCTACACAGTTGATGTGTCACATTACACAGAGACAAAGTGGTTGTGTAAGTGCTATTTATTTTAAAGTGCTATAGTGCTATATTTACATAGTCCAGGGTTGTGAGTCTATTGGTGTGACGCCTTCTATTGTGATACTACACAAGTGCAAAAGGTCATGTCTTTGGACATGCTGGGTTGAAGTGTCATACAGTGCAGAGGAACATGAATTGCCAATGAGGTAGTGAGAGACAGATCATCATGTTAAGGTAAACAGTGGGCTGGAGAACAATGCATGTGAGCAGCTGTTGCAAGACTGGCATGTTACGAAGCACAGGACCTAGGATATCAGTGTCCATGTGGCATGGACTTGTGCTACCGGGTACTCTTATGGGTGAAGGTGATCTGTTCCATGTCTTCATCTTCTGATGTGTGTGTCGTCTCCCCTGCCCTTGGTTATAGTGGGTTTGAAGGAGCATCACACACTTCAGTATTTGAAGACGTGGAGTCAGAAATCCCGGTAGCTACCAACCGTGGGGCTATTAAGGGCAGTACTGCAGCAAGGAGGAGCTGCTCGTTCTTAAGTATAGCAGCTACATCACTGTGGTAGGCAACCATGTCGGCCCTGAGGGGGGTCAATATTGCATTCGAGCACGCAGTGAAAGGTTTGGTGTTCGAGGTGTTGTGGCAACTCCCTTACTGCTGTGCTGATTTCCTTCACACTTTGTTGAAGTTCTTGCAAGATAGATGTTTGCCCTTGCATGGCTGTTGCCTGTTCTGGAGATGACATCATGCACGAACGCACCCCCTCTAGGCTGGCTCCCATATTTTGCATCCCCACCCGCACCTCCATGGCCAGCTCCCGCTGTACTCCAACTACAGTCCTCTCAAAGCTGGTGCCAGTGTCGTCAGAGTCCTCAGCTGGGTTGGAGCTGACAGGTCGTACTATTGGGGTGGTGGGTGGGTCCTCTGTAATGGCTGCTACTTCTGTGCTCCTCTTTACGACTGAAGGTGGGGTTTTGAGGGTTCCAAGGACATCTTGGAGGGTCTGCTGACTGATATTTGTCAGCTCGTCATCCATGTCATCAGGGAAGTTCAGGACAGGCATATCCCCAGGAGAGCCTTCGTCCTCTGCAATGAGATATTGTACAATTAGTGTGTCTGTGTTGTGGCGTTTGTAATGTGAGTTTCCTGACTTCCTATTAGTTGCACATTGTGATCTTGGTTCCTGTTCATTGTTACTGTCATCAATATTAGCATTCTCCCAGGCCCATGCCCCACCTGCATGTCACATGTAGTGTGGGCAGTTTGCGGAAATGTCTGAGTCACATCTTCTAGATGTAGGTTCTGCCCACATTGTATGTTGCCACCTTCTTTTCCTATCCAACCCTCTGTCTACTTCCATTATCGAGGTGTGGCCTTGCAATGGCTGTGGGTGTTCTGATGGCACTTGTACCACACTTAACAATCTAGAACTGACCCAGTCTCAAATATTTCACATCCAGCTATATGTTGGTAGGACCTAGCATATACTATGTATAGCATTGGCATGGCACAATACAGGTGTCAGCATTGGTAGTGTGTACTGCTGAAGTTGGGGAATGTGTGCTACATTGGATTGCACTGATGGTCCTGGCAGTGTTCCATTTCCTCTTCTGACTGTGCGGGTGTGTTTCACTAGCCGGAAACATATGTCCTTCCCCTCAATGCTGTTGTCTTAGCACTATGACACTTGAGATGTTGCACGGTGGCATCGCAGCTATTGTGACCCAGGCACATGGTAGACCCTGACATGTGCAGCATGGGTATGACATTATTGCTGTGTACCTTATAATGTTTATGACAATGCCTGATATTTGTTAGCGACTATGGACATTCACATTTGACTGGTTTAGCAAATTTTTATTGATTACAGGGGATTGATAACGTTGTCATCCTGAACCCTCTCATTTGGGTGTGTTTGATCCAGGGGCACGTAACTGCCATTAGCTACTTGACCTGCACACACAGCAGATGTGGTAGTGGCAACTGTTGTCAATGTTAAATTCCACTTGCGGATATGGCCTGAGACTGGAAATTAAGCCCTAGTTCAAAAAAGCGACAATACCAGCTGTCATGTGACAGCATGCCAGTTTTACATTGTACCCTAACCTCCTGGACTGGCTTTGCTTTTCCAACATCCTTGGCATGGCAGCATACCCCCATGCAAAGGTTGTTGGTGTAGTGTTGTACTGTGCCCCAGGTTTCCCAAGCACAGCCCATGCCCCGTGCCGTGCCCCTTTCCACTACCTGATTATCATGGCTTACATGCATTGTGTAGTATGTATGCCCCCCGGTTGCAATTTACAATTAGGCATTTTAGTTCCCCATGCCACTTACCCTGCATCTGTGTTGTTTCCTGGTAGTCTACTCTGTCCTGTCCTTGAATCCCTGTGACGATCTCCTCTTGGATGACGGCTGCCACCATCTCCTCCATGTGGTCCAGGGCCTCCTGCGGTCTGCAGTGCTGCCTTCCTGTTCCTGGCCATCTTTTCCTTGGTCCTGCACTTGCAGTCATGCCAACGTTTCTTGCACTCGGTGACGGTTTTCCGTACTTCTGCCACACTGTTGATCTTATCGACAATTTTTTGCCAAATTGCCTTTCTCCTCCCAATTGGCAATTTAGAGGTGACAAAAAGTAGGTGCTGGTGTTCCGTCACCTCTTTCACTGGTATTTCATGCCCCTCTGCACTGAACTGACACTTCCTTTTCCTTCTTTTCCTTCTCCTGGGTCTTGTGTGGGTCCTCCTGGCTGGTTCCTGGTCGGTTGTCATCTTCCTGGGGTCTCTCATAGCTTCTGGAATACATTTTGGGGCTCATTTGCACATTTTGCAGTGTTTGCACCCTTTCTAATGCTTTTATGTCAACAAATGGTGTGTATCCGGTTTGCAATGTCGTAAACCAAATTAAAGTAATTTTTCTTTACGATGTGGCGAATTGGTTTGAGTAAAAAAAAAATGACTCTCACCAGTGGTTTGCACCGCCGTGCGTCAAAGTATAAATTTGACGCCTAGGTGGTGCAATGAAATGGCTTTAGCCGACGTTAACATTTTTGACGCAAAACTGCGTCGGCGGAGTTTTGAGTCAAAAAGTATAAATATGGGCCTTAGTGTTAGAAATGGGGTCTTTGGTTGGTAGTCAGGTTACCCTCTGTCCAAGCAAGGGCCCTCACTCTAGTCAGAGTAAGTCACACTCAATCCAAATTATCCCGTGCCCACCCTCTGGTAGCTTGGCACTGAGCGGTCAGGCTTAACTTAGAAGGCAATGTGTAAAGTATTTGTGCAATAAATCATACAATAACACAATATAGCACCACAAGAATATACCACACAGTGTTTAGAAAAATATATAATATTTATCTGGATAAATGCAGGTCAAAATGATTACAGATGAAATAAGCAAATGTAGGGATATCACTGAAAGTGATGTTAAGTGTCTTATAGTTAAAATATTACTGTAAAAACAATAAAAAGTGTCTAAAGTTTTCCTAGAAACACCAAGTGTCTCTCTCAAGGGACTGCAGAGGAGATGCGTGGAAAATGGTGAGTGTACATCGATTTTGCCCCTTCGCACACAGACTTGCATCGTTATTTTCACAAGTGGGGAAGACTTGGATCCTCTTCAGGTTTCGGGGTTTTCAGATGGCCTGGGTATGATGCGTGAAATCCTGGGATTGCGGAGCGAAGTCACAAGGGCTGCGTCGATTCCAGTAGGCGATGCGTGGAATTTTCTTCCGCACGACAGGCGCTGCATCGATTCCTCTCAGGAAGTCGGGTGTCGTCGTTATAAGTCACCTTGCGTCGATCCAGTAGGTTCGTGCATCGAAGTTCCGGTCGCTGGCGCTACATCGATCTTCTTTCGCGAAGTCGGGCTGTGTCATTCTGGACTCGGCGTGCACTGAAATTTGCACCACAAGCAAGCTGTACGTCGTTCTTCGCAGGCGTTGTGTCGAATTTTCTCCGCATGGGGATTTCAGCTGCAGTAGAGAAGTCTTTTTGGTCCTGAGACTTCAGGGAACAGGAGGCAAGCTCTATCCAAGCCCTTGGAGAGCACTTCTGCAGCACAGCAAGAGAGCAGCAATACATCAGGGAAACAGCAAGGCAGGAGTCCTCTTCAGAAATCAATCAGGTGAGTCCTTTGGGAAGCCAGGCAGTTCTTCTTCTCAGGGTGCAGGTTCTGGTTCAGGTATCTTCTCCAGAAAGTGTCTGAGGTGGTAGGGCAGAGGCCCTGTTTTTATACCCAAATGTGCCTTTGAAGTGGGGGAGACTTCAAAGAGCGGCTTAGAAGTGCACCAGGTCCCCTTTCAGTTCAATCCTGTCTGCCATGGTCCCAATAGGGGCTGTGGTAGTCCTTTGTGTGAGAGCGGGCCCTCCCAGCCCAGGAAGACCCATTCAAAATGCAGAGGTATGCAAGTGAGGCTGAGTATCCTGTGTTTGGGGTGTGTCTGAGTGAATGCAGAAGGAGCTGTCAACTAAACCCAGGCAGACGTGGATTGTAAGGCACAGAGCGATTTAAGTGCAGAGAAATGCTCACTTTCTAAAAGTGGTATTTCTACAGTAGTAATATTAAATCCATCTCCACCAGTCAGCAGTATTTTGTATTACCATTCTGGCCATACTAAATATGACCTTCCTACTGCTTTCATATCAGAAGCTACCACTCAAACAATGTATGAGGGCTGACCTAATGTTAGCCTATGAAGGGAGCAGGCCTCACAGCAATGTAAAACGAATTTAGGAGTTTTACATTACCAGGACATGTAAACTACATAGGTACGGATTACCTAGCGCCTACCTTAGGGGTGTCTTATATGTAGAAAAAGGGGAGTCTTAGGCTTGGCAACTAATTTTAAATGCCAAATCGAATTGGCAGTGAAACTACACACACAGGCCTTGCAATGGCAGGCCTGAGACAAGGCTAAAGGGCTACTGAAGTGAGGGGCACAATCAGTGCTGCAGGCCCAATAGTATCTTTTAATCTACAGGCCCTGGGCACATATAGTGCACTCTACTAGGGACGTATAAGTAAATTAAATAGCCCAATTGGGTGTGATCCAATATTACCATGTTTAAAGGGAGAGAGCATATGCACTTTAGCACTGGATAGCAGTGATAAAGTGCGCAGAGTCTAAAAACCAGCAAAAACAGTATCTCAAAAGTGGAGAAAGGCAGGCAAAACATTAAGGGTGACCACCCTAAGGCTCTCAGGTCTAACACCTAGATGCAGAGATACACACAGGCCGAAAGTGACAGAGACTGGAAGACCAGCAAAATCTTAAAGTTTTAGGGGCCCTTAGCCAACAGTATTTTGGGGCCCACTTTCATAACAACTTTGAATTTGTGACCCAATTTAAGCTCCTTTATGTCCTCTTTTGCCACATCCCGACAGTGCACAGGTACACTCGTCCACATTATAAATGTGTTTACATCTAATATTCAGGGATAGTAACCTGTGTTTTCAATACTATAACACAGCAGTAGTATTGCAATTATCCTCTGTGAGACCCTCCAAGTATTCATATGTGCAGTCCTGTTTTGATCCAAAAGAGACTTTGGCCCTCATTCTGACCTTGGCGGTCGGCGGAGAGGCGGCGGTCGGACCGCGAACAGACCGGCGGTCCAAAAAATGGCATTCTGACCGCGGCGGTCACCGCCGCGATCGACCGCCACTTTCCCACTCCGACCGCCACGGCGGTCATGACCGACGGGCTGGAGTTTGCGCACTCCGGCCCGGCGGTCGACCCAAGACCGCCAACCGTATCATGACCCTGCTTACCGCCGCGGTTTTTGGCAGTCGGGAACCGCCATGCGAACCATGGCGGTAGGCACTATCGGGGCCAGGGAATTCCTTCCCTGGCACTGATAGGGGTCTCCCCCACCCCCCACTACCCCCCACGAGTCCTCCCCCCACACCCTCCACCCCCCCAGAGGTGGTACGAACCCCCTGCCCCCCCACCCCGACATGCACATACACGCACCCCGACATGCACGCACCCCCAACATGCACATATGCACACCCCCTACACACACACATACACAACGGGGGCACATACCCGCACACATACATGCCAACATGCGCACCCGCCGAACTACACACATTGCCCATAGGCACAGCAGCACCCCCCGCCCGCATGCACGCACTCACACACCCCCTCTACACACCCCCATGCACGCACACATCACACAACACCCCCCCACCCCCTCCCCTCACGGACGATCAACTTACCTTGTGCGTTGGTCCTCCGGGAGGCGACGGGAGCCATAGGGACGTGACCGCCAACAGAAGACCGCCAACAGAAGACCGCCACACAGAAATGTGGGTCGTAATTCTGGGGGCGGTGTTCTGCTGGCGTGGCGGTGGAGGTTGACCAGTCTCCACTTTCCCGCCGACCGCCAGTGTGGCTGCTGGCGGTTTTCCGGCAGAACGCTCCCAGCGGTCGGAATACGCGCAGCGGCATACCGCCGCGGTCGGCGGTCTTTACCGCGGCGGTAACTCGGCGGTCTTGCGAAAAGACCGCCAAGGTCAGAATGAGGGCCTTTATTTATGTATAACCCCTTCTGTGCCGCGGACGTAATGGTTACGTCCCGCGCCACAGTGCTCCTGTGCCGAGGACGTAATCATTATGTCCTCGGCAAGGATCCCGGAGGGAGCGCTAACGCTCCCTCCGTGGGGTTACCCTCCACCCCCCCAAGTCGGGGATGGAAGGGGAAGACCTTCCCCTTCCACCCCCACACCCCCGTAATGACGTCAGCGCGCGATCGCGCGCTGACCTCATTACCCACTGCCGGTCGCACTGGAAGCCATTTGCTACCAGTGCGATCACAGGAGAAACAGGTACGTTTCTCCTCCGGTGGGTGGGGCGTTTGGGCCAAAGAGGCACCGGGGGAAAGGAAAGGCCTTTCCTTTCCCCCGGTGTCTCTTTGAGCATTCCTGCTGCCCGATTGCATTGCGATTGGGCAGCAGGAATGCCCACTAGACGCCAGGGATTTTGTAATTTTTTATTGTGATTGCAAAGTTTGTGTGTGGGAGCGGCCCCTTGGGCAAGGGTCGCACCCTTTTGGGGGCATGTTTATTTTGGCCATTTCTGCCCCCATGGGGGCAGATCGGCCTATTATTTTTATGCCGATCTGCCCCCAAGGGGGGCAGAATCCTCTAGACACAAGGGATTTTTTTATTTTATTTATTTTGAAATGTTTTGCGTTGGGGAATGGCGCCTTGGGCAAGGGTCTCTCCCATTTGGAGGCATGTTTCTTGTGGCCATTTCTGCCCCCCTTGGGGTCAGATCGGCCTATTATTTTTAGGCTGATCTGCCACCAAGGGGGGCAGAAGCCACTTAGACACCAGGGATAGTGTGTGTGTGTGTGTGTTAGTGGAGGGGGGCAACCCCTTGCGCAAGGGTCGCCCCCCTTTGGGGGCACGTGTACCAAAGCCATTTCTGCCCCCCTTGGGGACAGATCGGCCTATTATTTTTAGGCTGATCTGCCCCCAAGAGGAGCAGAAACCACTAGAACGCCAGGGAATTTTTTTAATGTTTATTTATGTGGGGGGTGTCCCCTTGGGCAAGGGGCAGCCCCCCAAGGGGGGCATTGAACTGTTGGCCATTTCTGCCCCCCTTGTGGGCAGATGGGCCTTTTTTTTTTTTTAGGCCCATCTGCCCCCAAGGGGGGCAGAAGCCACTTAGACACCAGGGATAGTATGTGTGTGTTAGTGGAGGGGGGCAGCCCCTAGGGCAAGGGTCACCCACCCTTTGGGGGCACGTGTACCAAGGCCATTTCTGCCCCCCTTGGGGACAGATCAGCCTATTATTTTTAGGCTGATCTGCCCCCAAGAGGAGCAGAAACCACTAGAACGCCAGGGAATTTTTAAAATATGTTTACTTATGTGGGGGCGTCTCTTGGGCAAGGGTCACCCCCCCAAGGGGGGCATTGAACTGTTGGCCATTTCTGCCCCCCTTTTGGGGGGGAAGATGTGCCTATTTTTTTAAAGCCCATCTGCCCCTCAAGGGTGGCAGAAGCCACGTAGGCACCAGGGATAGTGTGTGTGTGTGGTTTGTTTTTTGTTTTGGGGTGGGCCCTTGGAGACACACTACTAAAGGTATTTTCTGCCCTCCTTGGGGCAGATAGGCCTATTTTTTAGTAGGCCCATCTGCTCCTATGGCAGAATCCACTTAGGCACCAATTTCTAAATGCTTGATGGTGGGATGTTTGTCAACTGACGAAGTATTTGCATTTGCGATAATTTTGTTCCTCCTTTTTGTTCTAGTTCAAAGCTTTTGCTTTCTTTGCTGTGGCTCCTTGCGGTTTTGGCAGTGGTTGACCTGCGGTTTGCATAGTTGCATGTTTTAGGTAAGTAAAAACAATTTACTCCAAAGGAGTATTGTTGCCATGCATGAATGACATGTTTGTAGGTGGTGTACTAAATGCAAGTTTGTGTGAAATTGTCTTTAGATTTGTGCACAATGATATTTGTGTTGTCTTATTTCTAATTTGCTTTTCTTTCTTTCTTTCTTTCTTTTTAGTGGGATATCATTGGTGATTGCTGTTTCTGTACAGGGTAGTTGCTGGTGATTCAAAGTTTTTCAGGCAAGTGAGCGTTATAGTTTTTGAGTTTATAACTCTTACTAATAAAGCTACACTTTATTACTTATCTTACACAGTGCTAGTTGTTGGTGGTGCATTTGTCAAGTTAATTTTAGTAGGAAAGATCATGGCTAGCTGCAGGATGACCGCTCAGCAGGTGGTTGGTATGCTTTTTGAGTCATCGTCTGATCATGATTATGAGACGGACTTTACATCTGAGGCAGAGGAGGAAGTGAGGGATTCTGGCAGTGAAGTTTCTGTCGGAGAGGAATCTTCTGATGAGGAAGTCACACTCAGTGCAGATGAAGGGCCTGTTTCAGAGGAGGACACTGATGTGCCATCAGTGCAGCAGCCTGGGGCTGAAAGGTTTCCCGTTAGAAGACCTGAACTCTGGGTTGCCCCAAACATGGAGCAGCCAGAGTTGCCTGCCTTTACTGGTCTCCGGGGGTGTAGAGTCAAGACTGAGAACTTTTTGCCTGTCAATTTCTTTGAGTTATTTGTGGATGATGTGTTTTTGGAAGAGATTGTTGAGCAGACTAATTTGTATGCAGAGCAGTATTTGAGGGACAACGCTGCTAGACTTAGGCCGCACTCTAGAGCTGCCCAGTGAATTCCCACAAATTTGGAGGCGATTAAAAGGTTTTTAGGTTTGACTCTTTTGATGGGGTTGATAAGGAAGCCGTCACTGGCTTCTTATTGGTTTACTAGTCCCTTGATGGCAACAGCTATATTTCCTGCAACAATGAGTTGTAATCGGTATTTGCTTCTTCTTAGGATGCTGCATTTTATTGACAATGCATTAGCCTTGCCACGAGATCACCCTGATTCTGACCGTCTTTTTAAGATTAGGCCTGTCCTTGATCATTTTGTAGATCGGTTTTCAGAGGTCTATGTTCCAGGCAAAGAAATAGCTGTGGACGAGTCTTTGGTCCTCTTCAAGGGTCATTTGGTTTTTAGGCAGCGCATTCCTAGCAAGAGGGCACGATGTGGAATTAAATTGTATATTCTGTCTGAAAGTAGTACAGGATATGTGTATAATTTCCGTGTCTACACTGGTAGGGATTCCAGTATTGATCTCCCTGGTTGTCCTCCCACTTTTGGAGTTACTGAGAAAATTGTGTGGGAACTTGGTAGACGACTGTTCAACAAAGGTCACCATTTGTATGTAGATAACTTTTACACTGGAGTGCAGTTGTTCAAGGAATTGTTAAGAATGGACACTGTTGCTTGTGGCACAATTTGTTGTAACGGGAAAGGCTATCCAAGGGAGCTGGTCTGTAAAAAACTTGAGAGGGGACAGTGCAGTGCCTTGCGGAATGATGAGCTGCTAGCTTTGAAGTTTTCAGACAGGAGGGATGTCTACATGCTAAGTACCATCCATGATGAGAGTACTTCCCCGTGACTGTTTGGGGCCAGGTTGCTGAAGTGCGCAAACCTGTGTGCATTTTAGATTATAATAAGCACATGGGAGGTGTAGATAGAGTTGATCAGAGGTTGGAACCTTATACTGCTATTCGTAAGTCTTATGTTTGGTATAAGAAGTTAGCAATTCACCTCTTCCACTTAGCAACTTTTAATGCTTTTATTGTGTTTATGGAAAGGTCTCCAGAGTCAAAGATGACATTTGTGAAATTTCAGGAGTCAGTGATAGAGAGCCTTATTGTAGTGGAACAGGCCAGTGTTCCTAGAGAAGCAGTGGTGGAGGATTTGGCTAGATTGAAAGATCGCCACTTTGCTGAACACATTCCTCCCACACCCAAAAAAGACTTTCCAGCTAAGAAATGTAGAGTGTGTTTTCGAAGAGGTATCCGGAGGGAGACTGAAATGTACTGCCAAGATTGTCCTTCAAAGTCTGGGCTGTGTGTGGGTGGTTGTTTTAAGAATTACCACACCCAGAAGAATTACTGGGAACAACCATGAGTGTAAACTCATGTCTGTTTTCTATTTTCATGTGTTCAGTTTCATGGTTAGCATTTCTGTCATGTACTTAGTTAGAGCTTTTGTGTTTGTAGTTTTGTAATTATTTCTAATTAGTTAGAGGTTTCTTTGTTTAAAAAAAAAAAAAGTGATGCCATTGTGTGTGGAGGGGGGCTTGGCTGAGGGTGTACATAGTGTACATATTGACTTGCTGTTGGCTACTGCAACACACTGCCAGCCAAACACCAGTCCACACACTCCCATCAGCTGGTGTGATTGTTGGATCAGGCATGTGGGTGTATGTAAGTGATGGGCCCTTGAGTGGGGCTGTCTGTCGATGTGAGTGTTGTAATGTGCTGGGCCCGTGGCTGGCGGTGTGAATGGTCTTGTGCGTGTCATGTATGAAAGGTGTGAAAATGGAACTGTAAAGCGGTTGGAACCTTGCCGTGGCTTTACAGCTCACGAGCTGTGAGTCATTGGTTCAGTTTTTGGGCCTTTCAATTATTAACAGTGCATTTCATTTTTGTGAAATCTCTTGTTAATAAAATTTGATCCACTGAACCATCACTCACCCTCGTGCCAAATCCAACCAGTATGTGTGGTAAAAATGACAAAACCTGCTCCGCTGTAATCAGGCATCGCAGCACACCTGTGACATGCTAGGTGCCTCAGTGGGACCCCGATGATGAATCATACCACCAACTTGATTGGTGGGTGAGCGGTCTTTTTCACATAACCTAAGTGCGTTTCTTTTCACAATTTTAGTGTTTGGCACATCACAGACATATGTGGACACATCAAAATGATATATTACAAAACTACCTGTGTTTGGGGGGGAGGGGCACCTATGTTTTTGGTCCTGGGTGCGGCCTTCATCTAGGGAAACCTACCAAACCCAGACATATTTTAAAACTAGACACCCCAAGGAGTCCAGGGAGGTGTGGCTTGCGTGGATCCCCCAACATTTTCTTACCCAGACTCCTCTGCAAACCTCAAACTTTGCTTAAAAAAGCATATTTTCCTGACTTTCGTTTGTACGATCACTGCTCAAGCACAAAATTCCTACTACCCAGCGTTCCCCTCAGTCTCCCAAGTAAAATTACACTTCACTTGTGTGGCTCCCCAAAGCAGAGTCAGCCTAAACATGTATAAAAGAAGAATATGTCCTTATCAACTCGCTGTGCTATCCCCTCTATCTCTACAAGTTTTTGGCCTTATTCTGTTGCAGCCACTTGGCCCACCCACACAGGTGAGGTATCATTTTTATCGGGAGACTTGGGGGAACGCTGGGTGGAAGGCACTTTGCAAAATACACCTCTGTTTTCTGTCAAAAAATGGGATGTGTCCACGTTGTGTTTTGGGGCATTTCCTGTCGCGGGCGCTAGGCCTACCCACACAAGTGAGGTATAATTTTTATCGGGACACTTGGGGGAACGCTGGGTGGATGGAAATTTTTACTCCTCTCAGATTTCAGAACTTTCTGTCACCGAAATGTGAGGAAAATTTATTTTTTTAGCCAAATTTTGAGGTTTGCAAAGGATTCTGGGAAACAGAACCTGGTCAGAGCCCCACAAGTCACCCCATCTTAGATTCCCCTAGGTCTCTAGTTTTAACAAATGCACAGGTTTGGTAGGTTTCCCTAGGTGCCGGCTGAGCTAGAGGCCAAAATCTACAGGTAGGTACTTTGCAAAAAACAACTCTGTTTTCTGTCAAAAAATGGGATGTGTCCACGTTGTGTTTTGTGGCATTTTCTGTCGCGGGTGCTAGGCCTACCCACACAAGTGAGGTATCATTTTTATCGGGAGGCTTGGGGGAACACTGGATGGAAGGAAATTTGTGGCTCCTCTCAGATTCCAGAACCTTCTGTCACCAAAATGTGAGGAAAATTTGTTTTTTTAGCCAAATCTTGAGGTTTGCAAAGGATTCTGGGTAACAGAACCTGCTCAGAGCCCCACAAGTCACCCCATCTTAGATTCCCCTAGGTCTCTAGTTTTAAAAAATGCACAGGTTTGGTAGGTTTCCCTAGGTGCCGGCTGAGCTAGAGGCCAAAATCTACAGGTAGGCACTTTGCAAAAAACACCTCTGTTTTGTGTCAAAAAATGGGATGTGTCCACGTTGTGTTTTGGGGCATTTTCTGTCGCGGGTGCTAGGCCTACCCACACAAGTGAGGTATCATTTTTATCAGGACACTTGGCGGAACGCTGGGTGGAAGGAAATTTGTGGCTCCTCTCAGATACCAGAACTTTCTGTCACCGAAATGTGAGGAAAATATGTTTTTTAGCCAAATTTTGAGGTTTGCCAAGGATTCTGGGTAACAGAACCTGGTCAGAGCCCCGCAAGTCACCCCATCTAGGATTCCCCTAGGTCGCTAGTTTTAAAAAATGCACAGGTTTGGTAGGTTTCCCTAGGTGCCGGCTGAGCTAGAGGCCAAAATCTACAGGTAGGCACTTTGCAAAAAACACCTCTGTTTTCTGTCAAAAAATGGGATATGTCCACGTTGTGTTTTGGGGCATTTCCTGTTGCGGGTGCTAGGCCTACCCACACAAGTGAGGTATCATTTTTATCGGGAGACTTGGGGGAACGCTGGGTGGAAGGAAATTTGTGGCTCCTCTCAGATTCCAGAACTTTCTGTCACCGAAAAGTGAGGAAAATTTGTTTTTTAGCCAAATTGTTTAGGTTTGCAAAGGATTCTGGGTAACATAACCTGGTCAGAGCCCCGTAAGTCACCCCATCTTGGATTCCCCTAGGTCTCTAGTTTTCGAAAATGCACAGGTTTGATAGGTTCCCCTAGGTGCCAGCTGAGCTAGAGGCCAAAATCTACAGGTAGGCACTTTGCAAAAAACACCTCTGTTTTCTGTCAAAAAATGGGATGTGTCCACGTTGTGTTTTGGGGTATTTCCTGACGCGGGAGCTGGGCCTACCCACACAAGTGAGGTATCGTTTTTATCGGGAGACTTGGAGGAACGCTGGGTGGAAGGAAATTTGTGGCTCCTCTCAGATTCCAGAACTTTCTGTCACCGAAATATGAGGAAAATGTGTTTTCTTAGCCAAATTTTGAGGTTTGCAAAGAATTCTGGGTAACAGAACCTTGTCAGAGCCCCACAAGTCACCCCATCTAGGATTCCCCTAGGTCTCTAGTTTTCAAAAATGCACAGGTTTGGTAGGTTTCCCTAGGTGCCGGCTGAGCTAGAGGCCAAAACCTACAGGTAGGCACTTTGCAAAAAACACCTCTGTTTTCTGTCAAAAAATGGGATGTGTCCACGTTGTGTTTTGGGGCATTTCCTGACGTGGGCGCTAGGCCTACCCACACAAGTGAAGTATCATTTTTATCGAGAGACTTGGGGGAACATAGAATAGCAAAACAAGTGTCATTGCCCCTTGTCTTTCTCTACATTGTTTCCTTCCAAATATAAGAGAGTGTGTAAAAAAGACGTCTATTTGAGAAATGCCCTGAAATTCACATGCTAGTATGGGCACCCCGGAATTCAGAGATGTGCAAATAACCACTGCTCCTCAACACCTTATCTTGTGCCCATTTTGGAAATACAAAGGTTTTCTTGATAGCTATTTTTTACTCTTTATATTTCAGCAAATGAATTGCTGTATACCCGGTATAGAATGAAAACCCACTGCAGGGTGAAGCTCATTTATTGGCTCTGCGTACCTAGAGTTCTTGATGAACCTACAAGTCCTATATATCCCCGCAACCAGAAGAGTCCAGCAGACGTAACGGTATATTGCTTTAAAAATCTGACATTGCAGAGTAAAACGTAGAGAAAAATTGCAGTTTTTTTCAACTCAATTTCAATTAAAAAAAATTCAGTTGTTATTTTCTGTAGGAAACCCTTGTAGGATCTACACTAATTACCCCTTGCTGAATTCAGAATGATGTCTACTTTACAGAAATGTTTCGGTTTCTGGGATCCAGCATTGGTTTCATGCCCATTTCTGTCACTGACTGGAAGGAGGCTGAAAGCACAAAAAATCGTAAAAATGGGGTATGTCCCAGTAAAATGCCAAAATTGTGTTGAAAAATTGCTTTTTCTGATTCAAGTCTACTTGTTCCTGAAAGCTGGGAAGCTGGCGATTTTAGCACTGCAAACCCTTTGTTGATGCCATCTTCAGGGGAAAAACCACAAGCCTTCTTCTGCAGCCCCTTTTTCCAATTTGTTTGAAAAAAACTAAATGTTCACTGTATTTTGGCTGATTTCTTGGCCTCCTTCTGGGGAACCCTCAAAGTCTGGGTACCTCTAGAATCCCTAGGATGTTGGTAAAAAAGGACGCCAATTTGGCGTGGGTAGCTTATGTGAACAAAAAGTTATGAGGGCCTAAGCGCGAACTGCCCCAAATACCCCAAAAAAGGCTCGGCACAGGAGGGGGAAAAGGCCCTGCAGCGAAGAGGATAATGCATAAAACATAAATACAAGATTTCTCTGCAAAATATCTGTAATAGACTCTCACTCATCACCTATATTAAAATGAATTAAAGGAAAACGATATTTAAAACAATCTGTTTAAGAATTAATAAAGGTCGTCAGGAGAGGACTTTCTGCAGAACACTTGGCTCTACCAGGGGTCCCCATGGCATAACAAAATATGAGGAGCCCCCCCCCAGGCAAAAAGTACATTAAGAGGGCCCCCCACCCAGTCCCAGGCAGGATCTCTCAGACAGGCTCTTCTTGTTTATCCAACGTTGCATGTGTACTGCATTGTACAGCACACATACACTGTAGGAAAAGCCCAAAAGCGTAGTTAAACATCAGCAAACTCAGCTAAGGATCATCTAGTAAAGACTTTGGTCTCAAGTAAAGAGCCGTTTCTATTGTGGCTTTCTTGGCATAGCTTAGCAGTGATAAACTCTGGAAATGTTAACTCATGTGCAGTGCTTCTGGGGCACTGCAGATCAACAGTTGGGGTTGTAGCATGACTAGACAATTTCATGAGCCTCTTTACTTCCTCATCTTGTGAAATGTGAAATGTTAAGAGGGGATGAGCCACAACTCAAACTTCTTCAATATGTTTATTTAAACTTATCAATAGTTATATGGGACTAATTACTTCTTTTCAAAAACTCTCCGACTAAAATGTGTCACACATGCTAATACTCACCCCCTTAATACCTCTACCTGACATTGGATGATATAAACAATCAATGATGATGTCACAGCACCCTAAATTCAACCCACTTAAAACAGAGTTCCTCCTTAACAAACTTCCCCAAACTAGTCCAAACCTGTCCCAGGATAGCTGTTGACATACAGGCCAGATTGATTATTATTTAAAGCAGGGCAATGCTGCATCAAAGTTGCTGCACTGCTTGTGGCAAAGCGAGGCATAAAAAATGTGCCATATCTACTAAGATATGGTGAATTATTTCTCTCCCTTAGCAGCCATGTTTCAATGTACTAATTTGCTCCATAATAGTATAAGGGAGGGTGATCTTTCTAAAGAGTACAATTTGTACTATAAGGCGTTCCTTCTAGTACAAAAACTAAACTTTAGGGATTTTCTCACCTTTTATGTGTGCTATGCAATGCATTACACATGCAAAACTGAAAAACCAAAAAGATATTTAGAAATTCCTCCTTGTTACAACTGCCTTGAGAAAGTGTAAATTGTTTTGCCACGAAGCTCTGCCTACCAATGTTTTTAGATAGCAATTTGTATCACAAAAGATGGGTGGGTGCCCACACACCTCCCAGTGTATGCCTCCTTGACGCAAAACAACACAAAGAAGCATAACGTGCATATTTTCATTACTTTGGGGAACTATCCAACCCAAATCCTGATTTGGATTACACAGTAAAATCGCACACGAACACTTTGACCTGGGCTTGCCTCACAAAAGTGACAAAAACTCAGGGCAAATTGTTAGTAAATCTGGGACTCAGTGTGCTGAACTGCCATCTCAACCCTGTGGAATGCAAAATAGTATACTTCCTGACAAAAATATGAACCTTCAAGCGCACATTAAAGTGCTGACCAAAGTGGCACAGTACCCACTCAGGCTCTGATGAGGTTTAAAATGTTCCTCCCACCAGAGAGAACTCTAAAATGTGACTCAATTCATTGTCCTTTAAATGCTGGGATATGGAAATTCCTTTCTCGCATGAAATTCTCATATTACACCTAGCCCTTCTCAAAGCAGCCTTTTGATGCATCAGCTAGCCTCTGGCTTCAGAAAATATCAGACATTTCTCTAATTCTGATCACGTAACTGCCACTTTTTCCACAATGATACATTTCTGGTGACACACTTCACTGATAAGAAATTGACCTCTACCTTGAAAAAAAACAAGAAAAAATATATATCCATACAAAATAAAGAGCGTTGCACTCCAGGAAGTAATTTTCAGCAGTCTACTTTGCTTCATTGCAACAAAGGCCGTTGACTCCCAGACCACCAACTTAGCCAAGGCCCTGAATGCTCTTAAAATGTACATTTAGCATATATTATCACAGAAAGTAACCTATAAAGCTAGTTTCAGGAATGTTCAGTGAACTTGTAAAGTGGGTGGGCAGAAAAACCTTAAAAGAGCAGCTCCTCCTAACATGCTTGTTCCAGCGCAACTTGCAGAAGTTTCAGTCACAATAGAATGCTTAAAGATACATGGACCAAATGCATATCTACATTAGTGCCCTCTTGGCTACTTAGGGCCTTATTTGTACTTTTACACGCAAAACTGTGTTAGCGCAGTTTTGCATGTACAATTATAGCACCGGCTAGCACCATTCCTGGATGCTGGCTGGGCACCATATTGATGGAATGGTGCTAGAAGGCGCTATTACCCAGTTGGCACCCTTGTAAAGGATGCTCACCAGGTGGGGGAGGCGTAGGGGAAACCGGAGCTTATGTGACGAATAATGGTGCTACACTGTTTAGAGGCAAAAAAATGCCTCTAAGTAGTGTAACGTCATTTTCTGGCACACAACCCCCATGGACATGGCTCCTGTCTTAGTAAGGACAGGATCCACTCCCACCTCCCTAATGGCAATGCTCAGGGGACAAATGTCACCTGGGCATGGCCATTGGGGCTACCGCCATGCAGGGGCCCCCCAAGTCAGGGCCCCCAGCGGCAAAAAAATAAAAAAAATACTTACATGGGATGTGTCCCTCATCCTGTGGTGTTCCTCTGGTGTGGGTGAAGGTGTCCCTGAGGTCAGGGAAGGCCACCTGTGGGCTCTTTCCATGGTCTCTGACCATGTAAAAAGGCCCATAGGTCCCCTAACGCCTGCCCTGACCCAGGCGTTAAATAATGGTGCTAAGCAAGCTAAGCGCCATTATTTAAGGCCCCCATCCCCCGGGCTATATTTTACCAAGGGGGATAAATACAGCGCTACGGCCATATCATTGTTTTCTGCACATGAACGCCTACCTTGCATCTCATTGACGCAAGGTAGGTTTCCACGTCCTGAGAATGATGTAAACGCAAAGACATGTCTAGCGCAAAAGTATAAATATGGAATTAAGTTTGTGCTAAATTAGAGTAAAAAAGTGACACTAATTCAGCGCAAACCAAGTATAAATATGGGCCTAAATCTCATAAATGTCCCTCTCCTCTCGAAAACTTCTCACACCAGCTGATCAAGTTTTTAATTCTTTCACATGATTGCTCTGCTGCAATTGCACAGCCTAGTTCTTCGCAGATTTATGAAAAACTAGCAAAAAGCATATGTCTATGCCCATGGCATCCGAGATGGCCCCCAAATCTGTTGATGAAGTTGGTGAGTTACTAACTGGCATCAGGTCCCACACCCTTGAGTGATGTTAGCTATGGAATGCTTGTTCAACCTTTAGCATTAACTTTTTCACCAATGAATTGTAGCACTTCATAGATAAAGGTGTAATGGCTGGTGCATTTTTGCTAGATCGATGCATCGTGTTTCACAATGTCCATTGCCCCATTCGTAGAACTATCCTCAAAGAGATGGAAATAAATTGTACTTTAGGCACTCAGTTTTCAGAAAGTCTCTTCTTGCTACCTCATGAACAAGTGTTAAGGTGTAGTGTGGTGTCCAGCAAGGTCCTCACTAATAATGTGAATATTTTTGTTTGGTCATTAGCTTAGATAATTTGAACATATGGTTGTCCCCCAAATTGTCTAACACTGGTGATCTACAGATTATCATTTACTTGGTTCAGAACTCCCCCGTTTCACTAAAAGATCTTGGTGAATGCATTTTCACAATTAAACTACTGTAATGAGCAAACTTAAAGGCAACAAACCCTGTTTAGAATGTTACGTTTCTGGATGCATTATTTGACGAGGAACTTTCTATCAGTGTGCAGATTCATTTGATTTCATCTTCCTGTTTTAAAATTTTGCACTAGAATGAAAAGACTCTCTTATTTCGTCTAATTTCTTTAGTGCGGCAATTGACCCACTGCCAACAACTCACTACCTTAACAATGTAGCCATCTGCAACGGGCAACAGCTGCAGAAGAAAAGAAAATGCTTCAGATGGAAATACAAGAAGCACTTCCTAGTCAAAAATCATAGTCAGGTGTCGATGGAAGAGTTTCTAACATGCCCAACTTTATTTTTTTGCTGTAACATCTAGCATGCATAGTGCTCTGATGTCATTGAAAAATAAAGATAAAATATACCATACTAAAGGTGTGGTCTA
This sequence comes from Pleurodeles waltl, assembly GCF_031143425.1. NCBI lineage: Eukaryota > Metazoa > Chordata > Amphibia > Caudata > Salamandridae > Pleurodeles > Pleurodeles waltl. The sequence goes on from NC_090438.1 coordinate 408,126,969, forward strand.
CTTTCACATTTGATCAATACTGGTGGGCATAACTATGCACTTCTCTCACTCAATGCTGCATGAGAAACTGCACTGGAAAGGGGACGGTGTCTCTATTTAATGTATAACTGTTTGGGGACTGCCTTCAGAGGGTGATTGCCAAACAGAGATCAACCACACTAGACACAAGATAATAGTTCTTTGAGAGGGATAAACCCCATGGGCAAGGGCCAACGTTCCCCGCCCCACAGTCCCAAATACATTCTTTGTCTATGGCATTGGGCAATGCCCCAAACCCAGAAGTGGCAAACCTTCTTTCTGCCCCTCAACGGAGAGAGGTGGGTTTGTTCCCAATTTCCCCCAACCCACAGGGGGAGGTAAGAAGCCCAATCTGCACCAGGGACGCCAACCCCATTTGGAAAAGCCATTGATAAACCAAGGGCAACATAGTCTTTCTACCCTCCGGTGGCGGGCATAGGGAGGTTCGCCCCATTTGGCCCCAGCGTAGAAAACACACTAGACATAATATATTTAGACCCATATTTGTACTTTTTGACCCAAAACTGCACAAACACAGTTTTACGTTAAAAGGTTTAACGCTGGCTTGCATCAACTGGTTAGAGTAAAAAATGTTGACGTTAACCCTTGCTCCCTGTCTTAGGGCAAAATGATGTCAGTGCTGCAAAATTGACACTAACCTGTTTTACGGCACGTAAACGTGTCACACGCGGATATGCACCATTTTAACCCCGCATTAGCTTCAACTTTAGACGCTAATACAGGAAACTTTGCAAAGCAGAGGCAAAATGGAACCAGCAAGCCAGGAGAGACCCCAGGGTGACCCGTACAACCAGGAACCATCCAGGGGGACACACAGAAGTCCCAGGGGAAGGAGTAGAAAAAGAGAAAGTGTTGGTTTACTGTGGAGTAGCATGAAATCCCAGTGAGAAAGGTGACAGAGCATCAATATCAACTGCTTGTCACCTCCAAATTGCCAATTGGCAGGAGAGAGGCAATATGGCAGCAGAGAGTGGACAGAATTAACAGGGTGGCAGAGGTGAGAAGAACTGGAACTGAGTGCATGAAATGCTGGCATGACTGTAAGAGAAGAACCAAGGAGAAAATGGCAAGGAACAGAAAGGCAGCACTGCTATGTGGAGGTGGAAGTTCAGCACCACAGGAGGACCCGGATGAGATGGAGGAGATGGTTTCAGTGGTCATCCCGGAGGAACTGGAATCGCAGGACAGGGCAGCGCAGACTACCAGGAACCATCACAAATTCAGAATAAGTTGCATGGAGTTACTAAATGCAAAATGTACACATGCAAGAAGGGAGAGGCACATAGGACACACTCATTGCATGTGAAAGGAATACAGAGAAACCCATTGCCCATGAATCAAGTTGCAACATTCAAACAGAAGTAACACATGTACACATGCCTTATTTGTGCCATACACCACAACACATACACAACCTGGACCTATATTAATCACCAAGGCCACATACCAACATGTAAATATGCAGCACATAGGATGGAAGGCATGTCTAATTACTGTGCCTGTGGTTATGTCATCACTACATCCCTTGCATATAGTCAAACAAACCCTACCAACACAACTAAGACATCAGAGACTAGGAAGTCAGTAAATACCATTCCTGGGGTTACTTCATGGTTGTGTCTCTCACAGAAACACTTCACATCTGCCTTGTCCCATTGCCAAAAGAAATGTGTGCTGCATCTTACAGCACACACTGAAATGTCACCTTAGCTAACATTACTCAAACATGTGCAGGAAGCAATACCACCAAGCACATAAACAATGCATCCTCATACAGCAGCCACTTCTCCATCATGCAGTAAGGATGCCTGTCTGGGTGCAGGGAAAAGTAATCTTGGCAGCTGCTGGGGGAATTGCAGGGTGGTCCAGTTTCACTGGAAACATGGCACTACCCAGGGAAACCGACCTGGTGCAGTGTGGAGCCACACATATTGATGCAGATCAGAAGTGTGCCACTAGAGAAAAATACACCACAGATTGCAATCTGTAGGTCACAGCACATACAGGCTTAGCCCACAACTACTCTGACACAACCATGGTAGCCACATAGGAATGGGGAAGCAATTACACAAACACAACATATGGTGTATGTCTGTGAACATCATGGTGTACTATATCACATTGACAGGTGGGGGATGGTGCATGGGCAGGTCTGGTGCTGTTAAGACTGTTACTGCAGTGTACCCTCTGTGGTTGGCAGTATGAGTATCATGCAGCGATGGTGGGTGGAAATCTGTCTCCTCATGTCAGCTCTGTGGGGCAGTCACCACTACATTGTTGATGGATCAAATAGAGGCGGTGCCAATCTTGGGGTGCATTGGGTGTGACAGCACACACTGTACTTTTCACTGCAAATCAGGCAGTGGAAAGTGCAAAGGACCCGGGCATGGGACCCTCTGCACTGTCTATGCAAGCTGCATGGGTTGCGCAGGGGCACCCAGGGACATACCACACCACATTACCACCAACCTTTGCATGGAGGTTTGACTGCCCTGCAAAGGCTGGCGGATAAGCGGGAACATACCTGGAGGGTAGTGCTGATTGTAATACTGGTCTGGTGTCCCAAGACAAGTGGCATTGCCAGTCAGTAAGCTGCCGGCACCCTGCCAGTGGCAGGCCATTGGCCCATGGGGCATTGCTCATGGACAACATGTGCCACTTCCACTTACGCTGTTGGCAGTGGCATATTGCCAATGACAGTCTGGTGGTCATAGGACATCCAGATTTTTTAGTGAGGGTCCATATATGCACCAGTACTACTACCTGCAAAATATCAATTAAACTAGCTTTAGGACCTGATCTAAGTTCACTTTCAGTCAACTGGCTCTATCCATGATTTTGTGGCATCAAGCACTGTCATGTAGAAAATGATGTTCACATCAACAAATTATACCCATGCTGGCAATCCCTGGGTCCACCCCTGTGTCAGTGTCAAATTAGCTGCACTGTGACAATGCTGCATCTCTTACAGCAAAGTGCAGAGATGGATGCATTGAGGGGGAGATCATAGTTGTGTAGGAAGGAGCACCCTCCAGCACATTCATAAACAGAAATTGCAGTCTGCTAGCTCCATGTGTGCTGTGCAATGTAGCACACATACACCTACATCAGCATGAGGAACAATCAAAGTAAATAACAATATAGCACCTTGGTAATGCCATCCCTGGGGTGGTGTAAGCTCTCGTTGCTACCCTGGTGTATGAAAAACACGTAAAACTGGGATAGGGGCAAATTGCAATGTGTGTTGCTGTGGCTTGACCACTGCAACATCCATTGCAGGGCCCTATCATGCAAATGGATGCATAGGAAGGGGCCACAATAACAAGATGGTGTCTAGCCACCATTGGAAATGCATTACACCTTGTAAACATGATGAAGCCAATCCCACCACCTGAGCCTCCCTTTATGTGTCACTCAGTCAATGGGCTGATAAATTGCACCCCTAATGTACAAGAACAATGTTTGGGCTTTAAGGTGTCACTGAGCCTCCAATAGCAATTCAGTGACGTGACATGACATGTCAACTGCGACAATTTAGAAAAGATTGATATTACACTGTCTTATTGCAGAGGATGATGGCTCTCCTGTTGATCTGCCTGTCCTGGAGTTCTCTGATGACCTGGGTGACCAGATGACAACCATCAGCCAAGAGACTCTCCAGGATGTCCTGGTATCCCTCCAGACACCTCCTCCAGTTGCAAGGAGGACACAGCTGAGGACTCCGAGGACCCAGGGACAAGCTTCCAGAGGACAGTGGTAGGAGACCAGTGGTAGCTGGCTAAGTAGGTGCAGGTGGGGATTGAGACCATGGCAGCCAACCTAGAGGGAATCACATGTGCCTTGTGACAGCTAATGACCACACAGCTGCCAAACAAAGCACACACTCTGCACTGCTTGGAGTCTAGTAGTGTCTGACGGACATAGCTGCTGTCATGAGGGAGAGACCAAAACCTCTGCCCTCCCAAAGTGCCAGCAGAATGATTGAGGACAAGCTGGACTCCATTCAGCGGGAAGTGGCCTCCCTCAGGGCAGACACAGCTGCCTACCACCAGAATGTTGCTGCAATCGTGAAAATTCAGCAGTTCCTCCTTGCTCCAATGATGCCATATGTTATTCCACAAATGGCAACTGCCGGAAATTGGGAATCCACATCTTCACCTTCTGAAGTGTGTGTGGGCCCCTCTACCTCCCCACCACCACCACCAATGGCACATGAGACACCACACACATCGGAGAATGAAGATGTGGAACACATCACCTTTACTCGGAAGAGTACCATGTAGCACCAGAATATGCCACATGGGCAGTGTTCTACTCAGTTCTGTTTTAAAGATCATGCCAGTGTATTCACAGTAGGATATGTGCACTCTTCACCCACACATTATTGACCTGTCTGCTATGGACTCTCACTTACCAATTGGCAATTTTTGTTTCTCCACACTGATCAACACTACTCTGAAGCATGTCTGAGGACATGTCCCTAAACCCTGGACTCTGATTGTGTCAAAAAACCTTTATTCACAAATGAGGTATCCCACCTGGACATTGTAGTCATGTCATGTAGACTTTTTTCACCTGTAAATAAACACTTTGTACACATTTTCCATGTCAGCGTTTTCTGTGATCCATCTACTCGGCAAAATAATAGTATTGAGTGAAACCATGTTAATGACTTCAGAAGAGCAGAACATGAGTCCTGAACAGTGATGCCACAAAGCTACACACATGGATTCAAACATGACAATGGTGTATGATGTAGACTTCTCATAAACTAATGGCTGCATATAGACTTTCGTCAAGCTATCCAACAGGTCATGCAGAAAACCAAGTAAAAGGCAATGTAGCCAGCTGAGAGTACCAGAATAACTAATTGGTGAGGTACAGAGGTAGCTAATTGCATCAGTGATGAGCACCGGTCTATGTTGAAGGATAGATTACCATTTGGGCATGATGTCAGATCTGTCACAATTCTCAAAATTGTCCAAACAGGACCCCAACAATGATAGATGAAGGATCAGCCTTACCTGTCCAAGAGATAGCAGACATGGACATAATGAATGGTGGCTATGCTGCATGGCAGATGCATGGACTATTAAAAGTGATGCTGCTGCCAATGTGACAGTTCAGCTGTCAATAGGTGATGCATGTGTTAAGGGAGGTATTTGAAGACAGGACAGAATCCCTAGGCCAACCCCCACTTTGCCCTGTGCACTCATGGCAAGACCCTGAGACTCAAGCATATTACACAAATTGTATGAAAGAATATAAACATATTTATATAAATTCCAGAAACCTAAAAAAGAATAAAGCCTACCCTATCCTAAACTAGCCTATACTTACTATACTGATCCAACAACAAAACCTATCTATTGTGTGCTAAACTTAACTTATACATTAAACACCACACTCTAAACATTGGGCCCCCCTCAAGTTACAAGACACATGCAGGACAACAAATACTAATGCTACACATTTACTAACTAATCCTAAACAAATATATTTTTTGCATTTTTTTAATGTTTTAAAAAAAAAATAAAACACATAGATACTCCAACATGACCCCCCCACCCAACCACCCTCAAATAAAAATGAGAAGAAAAAAACCTGACCCCCAACTACACTCATCCTGACTAATCTATAAACCTACACTAACCTAACACTAACCCACTAAAGCCCACAATAAAATATCTGATAACTTCATAAGGGAGGGAACTGAACTGGGAGGTTGCAAATCACAATAAAGTCACAGTTTTGGTATTTTTGAGCTTCTTTTAGATGTATTTTAACATCTTCTTATTGCCTGCAACTTCCTCCTCCAATCTGTCCAAACGAATAAGAACGAGAGACACGTCCCTCTGCAGATCCTGCAGCAACTGTGCTGCAATGGCATCAGGTGGTGTGTGCTGTTGTGTCAGTGTGGTGACTGCTGCAGCTGAAGTCACTGGGGTTACTAGCTGTGCCCCTGCACTGCTGAGGAGCCTGAAGCTTGCTGAGCATTTTTAGGCTGTGTGGGGGGCCCATGTGGAACCCCTGCCATTCCACTGTAGCCTTCTCTGCCCGGAAGCCGCAACTCATACATCGGTATCCTGGCTCCATTGCCAGGATGTGGCGATACCGTACTACCCTCTTCTGGAAATCATGCCTCTCCTTATTTGTCATGTTGGCAGCTGTAATATGAAGACAGGCAACCATCAGTGTCAGCATTGGGTGGACTCTGTACAGATTACTAGTTTGCACTGCTACATCTAATTACACATGCACTCCAACACACATTCCAGAAAAGATATAGGGCCTGATTGATGTAAAGTCAGCGCCATCTTAGCATCATATTTTTGACCCAAAAGCAACGCAAACGTACAAAATATATTTATATTTTTTAAATTTGCACCCCGCTCTTGTGTCAAAAAATAATGCAAAGGCGTGCTAACTTTTCATAAATCAGGCCCAAATTTCCTCCTCATCTGTGTCTATTTCCAACCATACACCAGTATCTTGGACATGTCAGTGGGAGGAGGGGATGATGTTGGTAACCATGAGGGGTCAGTGCTGATAGGTACACATGCAAGCCTCATCAGCATAACTGTCACCTACACTATGAACATCACATCTACCTACAAATTTGGTATTCCTCTCCCCCTGATCCTAAGGGGGGATGGCCATGCTATCCATCATTTCAACAGTCCTGGTCAATCACATCCACACTCATGTGTCCAGGTGTAGACAACCATTAATACGTGATCTGCTATAACAATTCCTTTCACACACAGTTCCATGCCAGCACACGTTGGGCTTTGACCTGCATGCAAGCCAATGAAATTCCACAAAAGTGAAACATACATGGAGTGCAAAAGATGGAGCACCATGCTGGGGGAAAATTGCCAGCCCAGTCCTCCCTCCACCTTCATGACAATAAAGGGATGCACCAATTTAAATTCAATTTGGTGCACCCCTGTGCTGTGTTGTCATCTATGTCTGGGCACATATCTCTTACATACATCAATCCAGGGAGCCTTGCCCCATGGTGCATAGTTGGCTGCGTTAAGGGGGAGTTTGATTATCTGCTGGAATGGACTCCATCCAACACAATAAAGTAACCGACAAAGAGGACATACAATAGATGTGTGCTGCCTAATGCATCAGCCATTGAAAGATCTCAATCGTAGGATACATAAGAGTATTCATCCTCATTGCACATTGCTAAGGTGCCCCTTGGGGTGTGTGCTGAATTTGGCCTGACTTTGGTGTGAGCAAATGTGTTAATCTGGGACTGCGTCTAATTGAAATGGATTTTGCAGTGGGTGGGCCACAGCAACACCCATCACAGCTTGTCATGCTGCCCCAGATATTGAAGTCTACTTATAAGTGAGTCAGAGCAAATTTGGCTAACCCCATGCCAGGGATGGCATTAGCAGGGTGCAATGATGAGAAAAGTTGGCATATCCCTTGTTTTTTGCTCTTTCTATGCGAGCTGCACTCTGCAACACACAGAGTAAAAGCAAATCGCATATGAAAATACTTTTTGTGCAGGACGGTGTTCCTCCTGCACAACAACTAACCCCCCACTCAACTCAGCCATCTGTGCACCATGGCACAAGGGTTGCGGCGTTGGCTTCAAAATTAGCAAAAATGCAGGGGACAACACAGGGGTGGACTATATACGATTACATTTGGTGCATCCCTGTGTTGTGAAAATGACAGAGTGCACCCCTGCAAATTTTCTCACAGTGTTGCACTCTGTCATTCTTAGTTGCATATGGCCCTAAATATGGCTTGTCATCATCTTGAATACACGATGCTGGCAATTGCGCACCACGAGCCTCACAAGATTTTACCCTTTGGTGGTTCTTGAAGCTCTTAAAAATGGGCCATGATATCACCACCCAGCCTACCATGATATCTGATCATTGGGCTGTTTATCACATCTCGCATTGTATTCAACAAATATGACTCACTCACACCAAACCCTGGATTACTTCACAGCACACACATTCTCACACTTACTAGATGCATCAGGGTCTTCAAACTGTGTCACTTCAGCAATTGTGTACAGGGCTGGTCAACCTGAAAGACATGAATTGTAAACCATATTAGTGTCAAATCATAGTCACTGAGAGTTGACAATAAATTTCAGTGTTAACTAGTTAAGAGGAGTGAGCTAGTCATCCTAATGGAAATCAGTGCAACAGACACACCACTACGATCACTCAGTGACACATACACTCAGATGAGGCAGAACCACACATTTGAACACTAGAAAATTAATTAAAAGTGAGCGCTGCCTTTGCGCAATTTTACGACTCAAAAGCAACGCTCAATTACAAATCATGTGTTTGATGTTAATTTTGTGCTGCTTATGTGACACAATAATGATAAAAGGACAGCGCTAACCTCTCATGAATCCGGCCCATAATGCCACCTTACATGAAGTGTGCCCATTAGCACGCCTCTGACAACACCATGTGTAGGCTATCTATACAAAACGGCGCAACCTCTGACCGGTAGCCGAGGATCACCCAGGCACCCATTTGCAGCATCATTGGCAGGTAGTGTGCAAGTAGCCAAATGAAACCGCCCAGCTCATCCATAGACATTCTGCTCATCCTCCCCTTGCCAGACATGTCAACAGATGAATGGAGTTCACCGCAACAAATGTTGATGCAAAATGAAAGGAAACTTAGCCCTACTAACTTAACCCAACTATCCCAACTAATTAACTACCCTGGACAGACACCCCACAGTACAATTACAAAACTGGACTATAACTACTCAAAACTGAAACCTCTTGGACTAAATGAACACAAAATACACAGGACACGGCACAAGGGACACCACAAACTTGCAATCACACTCAACAATCGACCACCAGCTCCAATACACAACCACACACAGTCACAGAGGAACAGACTGTAAAGAGAAAGTAAAACTCCAATCACTGTACCATGTTTGTAGACAGGATTTCCTGTTACATCACTTCCTGGACGTGTTCTCCACATTTTTCAGTTATGCGTGTTTTTATTTGATGCATTAGGCTTTCACATAATGCATGTACATCATTTATATTGTCACATGAAGGTGATGCGGCAATTCCATCTAGACCCGGCGTCAAAAAGCCTTTTGGATGTTCGATTGAGTTACTGGGGCTAGGCATCATTCTGGTGATAGGACTTGTATTGTACTTGCGTATGCGTGTAAAATAACGATGCATGACGGTTATGCGTCGATTTCATACAAGGCCTTATTAAGAGGAGTGTGAACGAAGAATTCACTCTAAGGGCCCATGTGTCATTTTCTTCACGTTGGCGGATATTTTTGATACATTTGCGTCATATTTTTTTAAACTAATTTTTTTGTTTTTTGCATTGTCCTTGAGTGCACCCAGATTCACCAAACATTTAACGTGGGCAGTGCTGCAATGTGGCATCTGGAGTATGGCCACATGTTGAAGCCCATGCAGCAATGTGGTAAGGGTGTGATTGGTCGGTTCCACCAACAAGTGTGTTCCAGAGTCAACAGCATGCAATCATTTGCACCTACTACATACTTCTGCATGTGTACCTAAGGGGTGTCCACATATATTTGACACGTGTGTTCTATGTATAGATATGTGTAGGTATCTGAATGTGTGGGTGTACCACATAGTAAACTCTGTAAAAATAGTGTTTAGACATACCCATAACTGATGATATGAGATGGCCTGACTCCAACACGTGCTCAGTCATGTGTCACCTATTACATATTGGACTCAGAGTATGCAGTGTACTTGAACTGCTTTAACATCACATTTCCACTGCTGAGTTAAGTGGCATTGTGTGTTGACTCTGTCATTTGTAGTTGGATGTTCTTTCTTGTTGCTCAGGCACACATGTGCCAAGTGGTTACCCATGCATCTCAGTTGCTGGTGATGTCATGTACACCAGTGTTAGTGATATATGTTACAATGCCAGGGCCATTATGGTTGAAAGTGTGCAGTGATATGTTGTATATATATGCTAGCCTCCAAAAGGACTCTAAAATTTGTCTTGTTCATGTTTGTCATTGCTGTCACATACTCTGCTGTACCACGGGGTACCACTGTTGCAGTGTGGCATTGTTTGGGGGGCTACTCTCCATCCTCACTGTGTGGGTATGAATGGCAACAGAAACACATGTTTGTTTCGGAAGCTGTAGGTTTCTGATGCTCCACTTTATGCAGCTACAACAGGCACCTGACTATGTCATATGTTGATGTAGTCAGGACAGTTGTCTGTGGCTGAACAAAGCTTGGATCTCAGCCATTAATGAATGGAACTCAGCAGCCTATGCTGACTCCCCAGTGCTTCTCTGCATGCAAAAAAGTGTTCATACAGACCAGGATGTGCTGCTTTGCGGCACTTGAAGTCAGGCCTTCCCCTCACAGGTACATTGCCCAGATGCTTGTATATGTAGGACACCTAACCTTCATGGGACTCATTATCTGTTTCCATGTGCAGCATGTGTAGGGGTTGTATGAGTGTAGTGGTCTCAACAATCAACTAATGGCATGGTACAGAAGATGGTGTACGTAAGAGGCTCATGTCATGTGCCAGGTGAAGGCTAATTGTCATGTTATGGTAGTGACAAAGATGTCTGTGTCATGTACGTACCTGATCAGCCTCAATATGCATATGTGAAGGATAGACCTGCAATCATGATGTGTTGCACTGTCAGTTTTGGAGTATCTGTTCATTTCCCTATTATTTTCTAGCATTACTGTGAAGTTATGTATTATATTCTCCATCAATCACAGATATTTGGCAGCTACTGCTGTGTACGCATCTTCTACAACTACATTGTGTGGTGATGTGCGGACAGAATCCAACATATGACTTGGGTGATGTTGGGATCTTGCCTCCTCCTCCTCCTCCTACTGGCAACTTGTTTGTTCATGTACCAGTAGCGGTATTTGGGCCAGATGTAGCAAAGGTTTAGCGACTCGCAAACGGCAAAAAACGCCGTTTGCGAGTCGCTAAAGCCACTTTGCTATGTTGAAATGCATTTTGCGACTCGGAAATGCATTTTGCGAGTCGGAACCGACTCGCAAAATGCATTACCGAGTCGCAAATAGGAAGGGGTGTTCCCTTCCTATTTGCGAATCGCAATGGTATGCATTTTCATTTGCGACCGCGATTGCGGTCGCAAATGAAAGCGTAGTTACCATCCACTTGAAGTGGATGGTAACCCAGGCGCAAACGGGAAGGGTTCCCCTTTGTGTCTGGCACTAAAAATTATTTTTCAGAGCAGGCAGGACCACTACCTGCCCTGAAAAATACCGAAACAAAAGGTTTCGGTTTATTTTTCAAAGTGCAGCTCGTTTTCCTTTAAGGAAAACGGGTTGCACTTTGAAAAAAAAAACTGCTTTCTTTAAAAGCAGTCACGGACATGGTGGTCTGCTGTTCCCAGCAGGCCACTATCCCCGTGAGTGCCCTGACTCGCTATGGGGTCGCAAATTGCGACCCACCTCATTAATATTAATGAGGTGGGTCTTTGTGACCCCATAGCGACTCGCAGAAGGTGTCTGAGACACCTTTCTGCATTCCAAATTGCGAGTTGCAATTTGCGAGTCGCTGGGACTTGCAAATTGCAAGTCGCAATTTGGAATAATGCTACATCTGGCCCTTATTGAGGTATAATGAGTGCCACGCATACATATCATGACTTATGGCACAGAACTTGTGTAGTCTCCAGGTGACATGGCGTGTACTATCAGTGGGTATTTCTGAGCTGTCCATCTATACCCTCCATTGAACACGGTCATGCAATTCTTCCAGTATCCCACAATCTAGCTGACTCTAACCATGACTGTACAATGGAATGGTTAGAAATCATCTCAGGTCTGTATTCATCTCTTGGAACAACCTACCTACATGGCTAGGTGTACTCCCACTTTGTGATGTTGGATATCTGATTGTATTGGACATTGCAACACATAGTAGCGCACCCAATCTAGATTGCGCTTTTAGAGTCCAAAACATGAATGGGACACATTTTAACATGTAGAACCATGCAATTGTTCTGTATTCTGATTGGGATTGTGTTGTGTTTTGGTATGTGATATGTGATGTTGTCATACAGAGCGTACTATTTAAAGCTACATACACAGGTCAGGGATTGTTGATGATGGGCGGACTGTTGCTACCTAGGAAATACAACCACACATCTGTCTCCATATTTAGATATCTATTTTCTGTAGACATACCCTAGCACTCGAGCATTGGCCATGCCCACAACCCAGAAAGGGCATACAGAGAGGTCTGAAAGTAGCAGCCAGTCCATCCACACACTCTACTCTGTACACCGGTCATCTGTCAAAGAGGTCTGACAGGAGAAAGCAGTCCCTCCCACACATTACAACGCACACCTGTCATCTCATGGAGAGATCTGATAGTAGAGGCCAGTCCACCTACACACTCTACTACACACACCCATCATTTCATAGAGGTCTGACAGGAGAGACTAGTCCATCCACACAACCTACTACACACTCCTGTTATGACAGAGAGGTCTGCAAGGAAAGGCCTGCATGTTCCACAACCTACTATGCTAACCTGTTATCTCAGAGCAGAGAGGTGCTCAAAGGAGAAGCTGATCAATTCACACACCCTACTAGGAACACCCGTCATCTAAGAGAGAAGTGTGGAAGGAGAGACCTGTCACTCACCATACCCTACTATGCTAACCTGTTATCTCAGAGAGTGGTCTCAAAGAAAAGGCCAGTCATTCCACATACCCTACTATGCATACTAATTATCTGAGAGAGATGTCTGACAGGAGAGTCCTGTCCATCAACATACCCTTCTAAACACTCCTGACGTTCAAGGGAGAGAGTTCTGACAGGAGATGTCAGTCCCTCCCCATATACTACTATGCACACTTGTCCTTTGATAGAAAGATCTGACAGAGTACACAGTCCATTCATACGACCTTTTATGCACACCTGTCATCTGACAGAGAGGTCTGAAGCCAGTCAACCCACACACTCTCCTCTGCACACCTGTCATTTGACAGAGCGGTCTGGAAGGAGAGGCCTGTCTCTTTGGGCAACCTCCTATTCTAATTTGTTATCTCAGAGAGAGGTCTCAAATGAGAGGCCAGTCCATCCACACTTCCTACTAAGCACACACATCATCTTACTGAAAGGTCTAGAATGAGAGGCCTGTCACTCTCCACAACCTACTACGCTAGCCTGTTATCTGAGAGAGAGGTCTTAAAGGAGGTGCCAGTCCATCCACACATCCTACTATGCACACTGATCATCTGAGAGAGCAGTCTTAAAGTAGAGGCCAGTCCATCCACACACCTTACTGCACACACTGGTTATCTGTGAGAGAGGTCTGACAGGAGAGGGCTGTCCCTCCTTACACACTACTATGCACACCCATTCTCTGTGAGAGAGGTCTGACAGCAGAGGGCAGTCCCTTCCCACACACTACAATGCAAACCCATCACCTGATAGAGAGGACTGAAAGTAGAGGCCAGGCTATCCATACACACTACTATGCGTACCTGTCATCTAAAAGAGACATCTGACAGGAGAGACCAGTCCCTCCCCACACATTACAATGCACACTTGTCATATGATAGAGAGGTCTCAAAATAGAGGCCAGTCTATCCTCACACCCTAGTATCCACACTCATTATGCAAGAAAGGGGAGTCATTGGAGAGGATAATCATTTCCATATGCTACTATTTCTATAGAATACTGTTGCAATATCATGAGAGCCTCGCAAAAGTAGAATGCAAGCTTCAAGGAGTGAAGCTTTCTGCATGAGGCTCAAAAGACACTGCAAAACTCTTGAGAGGCCCACATAAAAGTACTGGGCATGCCACACTGTGTTTTGCAATCCTGCCAGTGTCCTGCAAGATTCTGCGGGGAGAAATAGAAAAAAAGAGCTAACATTCTACCAAAAGTTAACATTCTTATTACATGCATGAAGAAATGCTGTGATGTGGTTATGTGCAGAGCCAGAGATGGCTCAGAATGTCCTTGGTGCTTTCGAGGAGAGGAGAGTCTCTCTGAGTGGTGGTCAGCAGATGAGACTTAACTTGGAACTGAAAGTGACTGGTGTTCAGCTGCATTTCAGAGAAACATGCACGTTCAGGTATTTAATAACGTACTTTGTGAACTTTTTTGAGAAGTGTTAGCACTCTACTTTGGTAAACTTATTCTACACATGGTTTACTGAGTGAAAAGCTGTGTGTAAAGTTGTAGACCTCTGAATAGATCTTTTGTGAGGTACTCATTAGAACACAGAGAGAAGTCAGCAAGTATTGCATGTTGTGTAAAACAATGAAGTATTCAATCTGTATGTGGTTGTATGTAAAGGAGGCAGCATTACTATTCAAGTTATAATTCAAATAATCTGGAATCCAACAAAACACGTAGATATAAAAATGTGATTGTGGGTGAAAGATGTACAAAAGCTCAGAGAATATAAACCCTCATTACAACATTGGCGTTAAATCCCGCTCACTGCCGTGCAGAAGGCTGCCAACACACCGCCGCGGAAATCCACTACAGCTATTATGACCCACAGCTTGGAATCCGCCAAAATCCAGACACCCACACAAGTCTGCCACAAACAAAGGTCAGTGATAAACTGGCGATAACAAAACCTCCACCGTCACGCCAACAGGAATACGCCCACACCATCATAACCCACGAATCCACGCAGCGGTCTTTCAACCACGGTAAACCATTGGGGGTACACACCGCCACGCTCAAAATACACACACATTTACAAAACACAACCACATTGGACAATTCAAAATACACACACCTGATACACATACACACACCACTCCCACACACCCAATACAATATAAAGCACACACCCACATTACCCACAAACCCTAACAATGAAAAATTTGGAAGAAGCAGAGAGACAGAAAAGCAAAGACCACATCAGCATACAGAGGCACACAACACCATCACTCATACACATCCACACACAAAACACCACACACCCCAAAACATCACCCCACACAGCACAACAGACACCACCTCACACATCACCCACACCACCCCATGGCACCGCAAAGACACCCCAGGTTTTCTGAGGAGGAGTTCAGGGTCATGGTGGAGGAAATCATCTGGGTAGAGCCACAGATATTCGGATCACAGGTGCAGCACACCTCCATAGCTAGGAAGATGGAGCTATGGTGCAGAATTGTGGACAGGGTCAACGCAGTGGGACAGCATCCAAGAACAAGGGATGACATCAGGAAGCAGTGGAACGACCTACGGGGAAGGTGCGTTCCGTGGTCTCATGACACCACATTGCAGTGCAGACGACCTGCGGCGGACCCCCTCCGCCTCCCCCACGGCTAACAACATGGGAGGAGCAGGTGTTGGCTATACTGCATCCTGGGGGCCTCGTAGGAGTAGCAGGAGGAATGGACTCTGGTAAGTCAAATCTTTACCTACCATATCCCCCACCCTACCTGCATGCCAACACATACCCCCACCCTCGCCCTCACCCCCATCACTCCAACTCCTCACATATGTCCTATTACCACAAACCACACATCCCAACACCAAGCCCTGCATGCAACACCAAAGCAGGGACACCCATCACCAAAGCATGTCCACTACACATACCCACACAGACCCCACAACAATTATCCCACAAGGTCCTACACAAAAATGTAAGCACTGGGGTACAGGGTCTCCCACCCATTGCACACCATGGCACACACAGATGCAATAATCATGCCTTAACACACCTGCAGGACCCCTACCCAACGTCACCGGACAGGAGGTTCCAGACATGTCCGTCCCCCCACAGAAGAGGCCCACAGTGATGATAGCAGGTCGGTCCAACTGGATCAAGATGACCAGCCCGGCCCATCTGGGACCTCAGGGCAGTCGGTTCCCCTGACACAGTCACAGGCCACCAGCGAGCCTCCCCCCCTCTGGAAACACCAGCACAGCACCAACCCAGCGGGCCCATACCTCTGTCCCCAGGACACGTCAAGCAGCAGTGTGTCCACCACTACAGGGAACCCAGGCAAACCCACCACCCCAAGGACAGCAGGGACCTGGGGGCAGTGGCAGTGGGCACACGGTTCAGGGGACAGAGGCCCAGGAAAACCGGGGAACTGGGAGGTCTGCTGTGCGATGGGGAGAGGACAGGCCCAGGGAACCCACTCTCCATGAGGCCCTCTCCAACATCATGGGATCCTACCATCATTCCCAGGAGAAGATGGCAATGGTACTGGCCAGGTTTCAGGAGACCCAGCGGCTGCAGAAGGAACAGTATTTGGGGTTCAGGGAGGAACTCAAGTCCATCAATACCACCCTGGGCACCATTGTATGGGTGCTGAAGGACCTCGTGAACACCAGGAGGGACACTGTGGCACAACAAGGGGCCCCTGACACTAGCCTGGATGATGAACTGCCCACCACCTCTGCCGGCGCTAGTGAACAGGAGGCACCGCCACAGGACCACGACACCAGCACCCCACCCCCTGCAGATGGAGAACCACCCCGCAAGCAGTCCCTGAGATCCAGGACAAAGACAGAGAACAATGCCAAGACCCCCGCCAAGAAATGAGACCACCCTGAAAGTAATCCTTCCGTCCCACTTTGTCACCCTGTCCATCCTTAGACTGCCCTAGCTCCACTTCCTATGCCCCTTTGGACAATGCACCTGTGAAACTAATAACTGGACTCTGCCATGGACATTCCTCCACCATCACCCCTGACCATTTTACAACCCCCTCCACTATTTAGCACTTAAATAAACACCCTTGAATCACAATACAATCTGGAGTCAGTCTGTGCTTTCACAAATGTGTATTTGCAATAACTGAGGAAAATAGCAATGTCCATTCTATTGTCAACATACCTATGTCACACAGCTCTAGTCCATGAGGTAATATAGCAGAGGTCACACAGTGGGAGCCACATCTGTGAAATGGAAAGGCAAAGTGACAATTCAGGGTCCATACCCTGGGTGAAAGTGTCAGACAGATGATAGGTCTAACAATTTTATCAGATGTAGGAGACATTGATGTCTTCTTACCTGTGTCTCACTGGAAGTATTGCTGGATCACGTTGTTTCTGCTGTCTATGTCCTCTTCTTCTGCATCCTCTTCTTCACTGTACACAGGCTCCACAGCTGCCACAAGACCTCCTTTTGGACCATCCTCCTGCAGAAAAGGCACCTGTCGTCGCAAAGCCAAGTTGTGCGGCACACAGCAGGCCACGATGATCTGGCACACCTTACACAGTACAGAGAACCACCTGTCATATGGAGGCACCAGAACCTGGCCTTCAGGAGGCCGAAGGTTCTTTCAATAATCCCCCTAGTTCGTCCATGTGCCTCATTGTAGCGTTCCTCTGCCCTTGTCCTGGGATTTCTCACTGGGGTCAATAGCCATGACAGGTTGGGGTACCCAGAGTCACCTGCAAATGTCGAGGGACAACTGTTAGACACAAACTAACCCTTAGGGACAACCCCAGCCCCAGACAACTATTCACACGGTATAGGGTCCTTGTCCTCACCTATTAGCCACACACGGTGCCTCTGGAATTGCCCCATCACATAAGGGATGCGGCTATTACTCAAAATGTAAGCGTCATGCACTGAGCCTGGAAACTCTGCGTTCACATGGGAGATGTACTGGTCGGCCAAACACACCATCTGCACATTCATTGAATGATAGCTTTTCCGTTTTCTGTACACCTGTTCCCTCCTGCAGGGGGGTACCAAGGCCACATGTGTCCCATCAATGGCACCTATGATGTTGGGGATATGTCCCAGGGCATAGAAGTCACCTTTCACTGTAGGCAAATCCTCCACCTGAGGGAACATGATGTAGCTGTGCATGTGTTTCAGCAGGGCAGACAACACTCTGGACTACACATTAGAGAACATAGGCCTGGACATCCCTGATGCTATGGCCACTGTTGTTTGAAAAGACGCACTTGCCAGGAAATGGAGTACTGACAGGACTTGCACTAGAGGGGGGATTCCTGTGGGATGGCGGATAGCTGACATCAGGTCTGGCTCCAACTGGGCTCAGAGTTCATGGATTGTGGCACGATCAAGTCTGTAGGTGACTATTACATGTCTCTCTTCCATTGTCGACAGGTCCACCAGCGGTCTGTACACCGGAGGATGCCGCCACCTCCTCACCTGCCCTATGGAGGAGAACAGCGAGCACAGAGTCAGCCAACACTGAGGTAGTAAGACATTTGTCAATACCCTATGTGCCTGTCACTGTGTATATGCAAGGCCTATATATGTGTGACGCATTAAAAATTGATGCCATGTGGCCCCCTGAAATGGCGGCTGCCTGACCTGTAATGTGGGACAAGGGGATATGAGGTAACTGCTGGCGTTGTACAAGGTCGCGGTAGGCAGTCGAAGACCGCGGCACAATCCTGCATTGGTTAACATTGGGCCCTATAGGTTCCAGGAGCCAATGACGATGTACGCCGGCGGAGACGGTACGTACCGCCGCGGACATGACCGCCATTTTCTCTCTGTTCACTCACTTAATACCTGATCTTCGACAGGAGACGACCTACAGCGCAAGTGCTGCTGTGACCTCAGTCTGGAAGCAACAATGGCTCATGTGTCTGGGGAAAGTGCCCCTGCCTTCACATCGGAGGAGTTGGAGAAACTAGTGGATGGGGTCCTCCCCAGTACACGCTACTCTACGGTCCTCCAGACAAACAGGTGAGCACACTGTGAGCATGCTGTATGGGCAATGCCTGTTTGGAGTGGTGTGGATGGAAGATACGGGGGGAGATGAGGCCTGCATGATCGGACAGTGAGTGTATGTGCGTCAGGGCAAGGGTGGGAACCTGGGACAATGACTGTGACAGTCCGGATGGTAAAAGTTTTACATTTTGCCCTGTACTATTCCTCTAGGTCAGCGCCCACCAGAAGAAGGATATTTGGCGTGCCATCGCCAAGGACGTTCGGACCCTGGGGGTCCACCACAGATGGAGCACCCACTGCCAAAAAAGATGGGAGGACCTTCGCCGCTGGAGCAAGAAGATGGTGGAGGCCCAGCTGAGGATGGCCTCCCAACGTGGGAGGGGTGCCCGTCGCACCATGACCCCCCTGATGTTACGGATCCTGGCAGAGGCGTATTCAGAGTTGGATGGGCGCTTGAGGGCATCACAGCAGCCACAACTGGGGGTGAGTACACTCTCATTCAGCTGACTCTGAGTGCATTGGAGGTGTCTGGGTGCGGGAGGTGGGCAGTGGGTTCCCCCAGGCTAGGGTGAGCTTTGAAGGCAAGGACCCTTTGTGAGGCAGGCTAAGTGGCACCCCATCCCCACCAGTGGTAAGAGCCATCTACACCTAGTCAGGCTCCTGTGACTTCCATGTGTGCAGCAATCGGGCATAGGCCATGTACCTCAAGTCCCTGTGATTAATTAGGGAACTCTAGGTGCATGGCGTAGTGCAGAGGGCTGCTGTGTCTGTAGTGTCCGCTGACGGTAGTGGTATTGTATGCACTGAACATGTCTTTCTTCTTTCTCCCCTCCCCCCTTTTTATCGTCTCCCTGTTCTTTTGTGCATTAGCATCATCAGGCGGAGAAGCTGTGCCACCGGAGCAGGAGGGAGTGGCATTCCACATGGCCCTGGAGGGCCAGACAACAGAGTCTGAATTCACCAGTGGGATGGAGGGCGAGGGGAGCTCCATGGCGGGGACAGGAGGTGAGACCAGCAACACCAACTCCTCCTCTGATGGGAGCTCCCTTGCGGTGGCGGGCCCCTCTGTGCCCACCGCATCTACAGGTACAGCTGCCACGCCCCTACCAGGACCGCCCTCCCAGCAACCCCTCAGTGTGTGTCCCGTGGCCGCTCACCCAGGAAGGTGGGCATCTCCTTTGCCCCAGGCACCTCAGGCCCTGCCCCTGTCAGTCCTGCTGCCCTCAGTGAGGAGGCTATTGACCTCCTGAGATCCCTCACTGTTGGGCAGTCTACCATTCTGAAAGCCATCCAGGGTATAGGGAGGCAGTTGCAACAGACAAATGCATACCTGGAGGGCATTCATTCTGGCCAGGCAGCCCAACAGCCAGCATTTCAGGCTCTGCCCTCTGCACTGATGGCAGCTATTGTCCCTGTGTCCAGCCTCCCCCCTCCAACTTCCTCCACCCAGACCCAATCCCCTATCCCTCAGCCTATCCCACGCACACCATCAGACCAGCAGGCACACACCTCAACACATAAGGGTGGCTCTGGCAAACATAAGCACCACACATCCCAAAAGCATTCATACAAGTATTATACCCATGCACACATACCAACATCCACTGCCTCCACTGTGTCCCCCTCCTCCACTTCTCCCTCCTTCCTTCCTGTCACGTCTCCACTCACACCTGCATGCACTACATCTTCAGCCACTACCTCCATCACCAGCACGCCCATCACCACAAACCGCTCACATGCACTCACCACCCCCACTACCTCTCACACATCCCCTTGCGTCCTCTACCAGTGTGTCTGTGAGCCCTCCTCCCAAAGTACACAAACGCAGTCACACACCCACCCAACAGCCATCCACCTCACTACACCCTCCAGCCCATGCACCTTCACCCAAAGTCAGCAAACAAACACCTCCTACAACCACTACCTCTTACTCCACTCCAAAACCCCCTCCATCTACCCGTCCCAATGTGTCTAAAAAACTTTTCCTCTTAAATGTTGACCTCTTTCCTACACCTCCTCCCCCGTCCGTCCCATAGGGCCCGCCTTTCCCGGTCCCAACCCAGCACCTCAGCCACCACATCACCGGGCACAGTGGTGCCAGCAATACCCGGATTTTGGAGTGTGCCAAGCAACAGGGCTGCCAGTGTCACAAGGAGAGAGGTTAAGGACATTCCCCCACCTCCAAAACAGAAAAAGTTGCCCACATCCCAGAGGGAGAAGGCCAAAACAGCTGCCACCAAGGGCTCAGGCAAGTCAATTGTGGGGAGTGGCAAGACAGCTGCGCCACCATCCAAGGTGGGAAAGGGCCTGAAGAATAAAGGCAAGTCAACGTCACCGCCAACCTGCATGGTGGACAAGACCGCCACCGGCACCACCACATGCAACGCCGCCACGGACACCGCTGCCAGCAGCCCAGATACTGAGCCCTTCACCAGCACCGCAGACACAGTGCCCTTCAGAAGCACCACATTCAGTGAGCCCACCACCAGCACTGCTGCTACTGACACCGCCGCCAGCACCGCGGTCAGTGAGCCCGCCACCAGCACCGCCGCTACTGACACCACCACCAGCACCGCGGTCAGTGAGCCATGCCACCAGCATGGCAGTCAGTGAGCCAGCCACCAGCACGGCAGTCAGTAAGCCAGCCACCAGCACGGCAGTCAGTGAGCCAGCCACCAGCACCGCAGTCAGCGAGGTCGCCACCAGCACTGCCGCCACAATGACCGCCGCGAGCACTGCCACTAATGACACCGCCGCCAGCCCCGCCAGCGGACCCGTGACAACCTGAGCCAGTGGTACCACCACAGACATGGCTGCCATCCCCAGTAGTCATCCGTACGTGGCTGGTGGTCAGTTCCAGGTGCCTGGGCAGCTTCCATGTTGCCCCACCGTCAGTGGACTGTCACATCCACTACCTCAGTCCTTGGCAGGATGAAGCACTGTGGGCACAAAGCCCCCTCCAGAACCAGTGGAAAATCTCATCCACTACCTCAGTCCCTGGCAGGATGAATCACTCTGGGTACAAAGCCCCCTTCAGAACCAGTGGAGAATCTCATCCACTACCTCAGTACTTGGCAGGATGAGGCACTCTGGACATAAAGACCCCTCCAGAACCAGTGGAGAAAGGCATCCACTACCTCAGTCCTTGGCAGGATGAAGCACTCTGGGCACGAAGCCCCCTCCAGAACCAGTGGAGAATCTCATGCACTACCTCAGTCCTTGGCAGGATGAAGCACTCTGGGCACAAAGCCCCCTCCAGAACCAGTGGAGAAAGGCACCCACTATCTCAGTCCTTGGCAGGATGAAGCACTGTGGGCACAAAGACCCCTTCAGAACCAGTGGAGACTGTTAGTCACTTGAGAGACTGTGGCTTTGCACTCCCCAGGATAAAGCAGTGGGCAACCCACCCTCTAGAGAGACTTGAGAGACTGTGGCTTTGCACTCCTCAGGATAAAGCAGTGGGCAAACCACCCACTGGAGAGACTTGAGAGACTGTGGCTTTGCACTCCCCAGGATAAAGCAATGGGTAAACCACCCCCTGGAGAGACTTGAGAGACTGTGGCATTGCACTCCCCAAGATAAAGCAGTGGGCAACCCACCCACTGGAGAGACTTGAGAGACTGTGGCTTTGCACTCCCCAGGATAAAGCAGTGGGCAAACCACCCACTGGAAAGACTTGAGAGACTGTGGCTTTGCACTCCCCAGGATAAAGCAGTGGGCAAACCACCCACTGGAGAGACTTGAGACACTGTGGATTTGCACTCCCCAGGATAACGCAGTGGGCAAACCACCCACTGGAGGGACTTGAGAGACTGTGGCTTTGCACTCCCCTGGATACATCAATGGGCATGGAGCCCCCTGTTGGAGCTGGCATCGTGCACTCATCCGGGTGTGGTTCCCCCCTTCCCTTCCCCTTGAGGTGCCTGTTTTATTTCGATCTGATTCCCCTGCAGTGTTCTCTCCGTTTCGATCGGGTATCTTTTGTGGGCCTCGCCCATGCATTTTGGGCCCAGTGGTCCACGGACTATATAGGTGCAGTCCTTGGACTTGAATTCTTGGTGTACATAATTGGTTATAATGTATATACATTTTTGACTAATGGAATATTTTTTATTACAATGGTTACAATCATTTCCTTTTGTCATTACGTTCTTCCAGGGGGTATTGGGGGGTATAAATGTGTAATGTTTCAGCATGTATTGGTGTGTGTGTTGTTGTGGGTGAGGGTGGGGGTGGGGCTGTTGCGTGTTGCCTGTGTGTGTGTCACTCTCTTTTCCCTCCCCCTTCCCTGTGTTGTAGGTGCAGTACTCACCGTGGTCGTCGCCGCTGTCGGTCGTGCTCCTGGTAGAGGAGCAGGAAGACTATTGCAGGGAGTATTTGGAGTTCAGGCTCCTTGGCGGCCTCGTTTCTCTGGGCTATGTAGAGGTGAGTGTTTTCCCTTCCAAGTCCTGTTTCCGCTGTGTTTTTGTTTCATGTTGAATCCGCCCCGGAAAAGGTGGCGGATTGGCCTGTCATAATAGTGTGGCCGGTACATTGTCTTCCACCTGTCTGTTTGCGGTGACCGCTATGCTGTTTGTTTGTACCGCCGTGGCGGTCGGAGTGTTAAAGTGGCTGTCTATGTTGGCGGTTTCCGCCATGGTCATAATTCCATTTTTTTTACTGCCGGCCTGTTGGTGGTTTTACCGCCGCTTTACCACCGACCACCAGGGTTGTAATGAGGGCCATAGTGATTAATTATTGTTATCAATTAATGACCAGAATGCAATTTCTAATTTTCTGGTATTTTTGTCTTATTGTAGGAGGAAAATGAAGGATCCCAAACAGGTGGCAATAACTGTGCAGAAAAGCAAGAAATAATTATTAATTGGAGAATTGATTATGTTGTTATTGCTTCGGGAGGAATGTGTGGTCTTGCACAACTGTTTCTTGTGCAGCTCTATCTGTCTCTTATGAAACATTTATCTGCTTACATAAGTAGTAAAAAGTAGCTTTATTAAGTGAAGTAGGATTAATCTATTGTTCTGCTGAAAGTACATGAAGAGGTAAAGTGAAATCCGGTTCAAAAGAAGTAGAAGCATCTGAAGTTCAGCAGCACAAGCTGACTCTAACTGACCTATCCATTGTGAACTGTTATAAAAAATGTTCACATAAGGACCCCTTTCTTGAGACTTTTTTGCCACCTAGTCTGAAAACAAAAAAGTGATAAAAGAAATATTGTTTGGCAGGCTCAGAGATGCTGAGGTACTGCAGCCAGAGGAGTCTGCAAATTATAATCTGATGAACCCATTTTAAATTAGTGAAGTTGTTCAAATAGTTTATTAATGTAGTTGTTGCAGTTTTGTAATGTTGGTAAATTAATGTGCTGTGATAAAAACATTTGAAGTAAGTACTGTTTTCTCTGGTTAATAGTTATTATAACTTTCAATATTATCACAGTATTGCAATGTTAACTGACACTGGCAGTTCAATTTTCAGGAATTGCAGAAGTGTCCCTGCATGTATATACATCTATACGATACTATGCACATGTTTTATGATACAGACACCTGGCTATGGAGAAGCAAATTATTTGAATACTCTAATATGCTGAGTTGGTATGCAAGAGTGAGGTCTGAGTAGAGACATAAGTCCTTGTCTACACTGTACTATACATACTTTTCACACAAGACAGAGGTGTTGGTGAAGAGGCGACTGCCTCCTTATACTCTACTCTGAACTGCTGTCAGCTGGTAAAGTTGTGGTAGTGGAGAGGGGGGTTCTTTTGCACATGTCACTATATGTGCTTGTAACTCTGTGAAGTTTTAGTGTGGAGGTATGTCCATGTGCACAGCCTACTACATATGACTGTCCCCATCGGGAAAAATCTGAGGGAGAGGTGAGAATGTGCCCACATTAAAATATATACACCAGTTGAGCGAGACACAGTTGTCAGCACAGATAATACCTAACGTGCAGGCTGCTGCTTTTTGGTGGCTGGGGGCAATCCTCACCACAGATCCCAGGGCCACCCATGGCAGGAGGCCATTCCCGGTGTTTCTTTGTGTTCGGAGGCCCTTTAAACCACATCACAACTCCGGCTGTATGGGCCACTCATGGGATGCACCCAGGTGTGTGCCTGGCAAAGACTGGGCCAAGAGCAGGCCAGTCTCCATCTGCCTGTGCCTGGCCAAGGCTGGGCTGGGTCCTGTCTCTTGGGTCAGCCATTTGGAACCAACCGGCATCACGGCCTGTGATTTGATTCATCCAGTTAAGAACTTGTTTAGATTGGATTCACGGGAACCTAGATTTGTCACATTCCACCCCTCTCTTACCACCCTTGTGAGATGAAACAGGGGTGTGACTTCGGACCCTGCACATTCTAGTCTGGGTGGGAGAGGGGTGACCCCTTCCAGTAGCCACAGTGCTGCTGACAAGGGCGGTGCCAAGGCAGTTCGAGCCCTACGGAAGGAGTCCCAGAGGAAAAACCCTGAAGGGAAAAAAACCTCTATTGGGGAACTCCAAGAAGCAGAAGAGAGAGAGCATCAGGAACCAGGACTCAAGAACTTGAACAGGAGGCTGCAGAGGAAACAAGCAGGAACAATTCTACAAGAATAATAAGCAGGGGAAAGGACCATCACCAACAGAAAGTGTTGCAATGGTAAGAAGAAAAGGACCCAGGCTCCTTACATACCCATGTACAGGAAGTGACAAACAGGAAAAATAAAAAAATGCCATATTGGATTGGGAGCATGCCAAAGAGAAAACTGGACAAGATGCCATCTTGAAAAGGGAAAAGGAAAAAGGAAACAGTGCATGCAGGGAAAGAAAAGCATTCTGGGAAAAAAAGATGTCCCCAATGTCCAGGGGAAAAGGATAGCTCAAGAACCCAAGTTCAGATAAGTAATTATGTGTGCATGGAGGGAAACACCTGTGAAGCAAGAGCAGGCTGTGAACTATCTGCGGCGAGATCCGTGGCCCGAACCTGGGTCACCAACCTTGCCACAGGGAGAAAGAGAGATGCAGCAGCAAATCATGCGGACAGTGGCAGGTCCAATGGGCTGAAAAGCAGACTGCGGACATCACTGTGGGGCAAGAATGGAACACTGTTGGTTGAAAATCCACCCGTGGCGTAACAAGATTGGGAAGTGAAAAGTAATCCATTGGGTGGCAGGCGCATCGAATGGGAGCTCTTGGCCGAATCTAATAAGTTATTAACAACTCTTAAGGGGCAATTGAGTCTGAGATAGGGAGGGTAGAAGCTAGTATGGACTCAACTGTGAAGACGCTAATGGAGGATAAAGAAGTGGTGCCCTTTGTAAACTATGCAAATCGCAATCCCAGTTCGTAAATCTAGGAACTCATGTGTTAGCTTAGATCCCTACCCACTGATTGAGCCCACACCCTTTACACTGTCTGACAGACCTCCTCAAAAAAAGGGCAGGGAAATTGGCCCCTGTCATATGGGAAGCCCCCTATTAGCTCTTTGCCACCTAGTACGAACTCTATTTCTCTGACCTCTCTGAATTTAACAGGCACAAAGGTAGTTAGGAAAAAGGCACAAAAGGTTTTGCATGAAGGCAATGTCAATAAGAAGCCTTCTGCCACACTGCATAATAGATTTAGCCATGTTGAAAACTATTTCAGGAATATAGTGCTATTATGATCCTTGGCTTTAAAGAAAGTGGAGTCTCCAGCAGGGAAGGTCAATGCCTTTCTAGCTGCAAGCAAAACTTCATGGCAGTTGCTGCTATTGGGGGATGGGCCTGTACCTGAGATCGCTGTACAGGCACACGCCCGGCACCAGCTGTTCTACTAGAGTAGAGTAGGGGTACAAGCATTGTTCAGGGTCCTATCTTAGATACCCTTGTCCCTCCATCCAATGGAAGTGGTAAAACACATCAACAGAGAATCCAAAGTTAGGAGGTATCAGCTCACAAAGGCCCCAAGCAAGCTGCTACCCCTGAGACTTTGAGCACTGACGCTCCACACCCTTGGATCCCTCTGGCATGTGCTCCATATATAATAATTTTAGAAAATCTACCTAAGTTAGAATCCCCATATTCTGAATCTCATACATTCTTGCTAAACAAGGTTATGCACTGGATGAATAAGTACTAGGGGTGGAACTCAGATTTTTCTAAAGAAATTCTAACTGGTAGGAGGGTCTCAAGGATTGGACCAACTAGTAAAACCTCAATAGGGACTGTATTGTCATCAATTTCACGAATCACAAACTAGTCAGTGCTTTGCTTCACCATTTTTCACTAGCTGCTTTCGATCTGGGGTCTATTAGAGTCTAGCGGCTGGCATATTATAATGGTTTGCCTCACCAGTTCCAAAACATTGGTGTTAAAGGGACAGATAAATTGAAGTTGTGTAGTTTTCTTCAGTCCAAGGCTCCCCAATGCACGCTGCCATTATCTAATAGATTTGAGACCTTGAGCACCTTTGAGCAATTAGACTGACTGTCTTTCAATAGTGATGCATCTTTCGGAGTGTTGGAGGCAGTCCCGGTTCCTGTAATAGATCTAGAGCCCCTTGGACAAGTAAACACCCCAAAGACTAAAGCTCCTGGGATCATTTCCTGGAACATGGCAGGGCTTAAGGCAAAGTTTGTGAATCAG
Organism: Pleurodeles waltl; assembly: GCF_031143425.1. NCBI lineage: Eukaryota > Metazoa > Chordata > Amphibia > Caudata > Salamandridae > Pleurodeles > Pleurodeles waltl. The sequence continues at coordinate 408,154,301 of NC_090438.1, forward strand.
GACTGGTTAAGGATTGTTGGTCACTATTTTTTTATTTGCTGTCAAGAGACTTGGTTATTAGATTCTCTGTATATCAATGGCTCTATTACTTATAGTGCCCCAGCAGTCAAATGATCTTCAGGAAGGGCTAAGGAGGGGATAGCCATATTTATATCTGTACTTTTTTTTGGGGGGGGGGGTGGATGCACAAGTTGTTATAACATCATATTTGATTCTTCCTCTTAAATTATCCAAAACTTTTGATGTTCTGCTGAATAACTATTACAATTATATTTTTGATTTGTCTATAACTAATGTAGTTAATGGCCTAGAGGCCAGAGTGCACTAGTTGTGGAATGAAAATAAGAAGAATCTTATGATCGTGTGGGTAGGAGATTTTAATGCCCAATTGTGCTGACCTAAACTTTTTGATTCTTGTTGGATTACTGATGAAAAGGACTGCCCTCTTCAGCAATTCAAACCTTCCCCTTATGGAAGTGCACTGAATAGAATAATTGTTGCCAACTCTATCGTTTTCTAACACCCGAACCTGCATATTTATGTGGGAGCACTCAGTTCATAGTTTATTTTATAGTTGATTCAAAAGATTTAACCCCCTATATAGGGAAGTTTAGCATGATGCTAACCTGCATGAGTGATCATAATCTCCTAGTCATGGAAATTTGGCTGGGCCTGGATAAGGGTTCTGGTGCTGAAGCCCGGCAACCACAGTTGAGGCTCAATGGTCAGAAAGGTCTGAATATTAACTGGGAAAATGTAGAAAAATGCTGTTTTCACAGAGACCTGTTGATAAACAAGAAAGAAGAGATCATGGCCGTTCTGGAGGAAAATACACATGTGCATAATGTTATTAGGCCAATTTCCGCTACAGGTTATATGGCAGATAAGCTATGGAATCTGTTAGCATGGACAGGAACTCTTGCTGGTTTAATCATGCATGTACATCTGCTCATAAAGCTCTAAAGAAGGTGATTAGCATGTCTTCCCATAATAAAATCTCCGTTAGGCTGGCAAGAAAGGCATATAAGGAAAGTGTAGCTGCAAGGAAAAAAGATGTGAGGGAGAAGGCATGGGCTGAGCTAATTGAAGCAAGCAATAACAAAGACATGAAGGAGGTCATCTCTGCCTCCTTGGCTGGCAAAGACACTGCTGTAATAGACACTGTCATTCCAGCATGGGTGTGGGTGGAATATTTATCCAAAATATTTAATAAGAAGAAACAGACCCCCCGGGGAGCAGAGATTGAGTTTATTGACAGGTATGATCTGTCTATAGCGGCAGCTCTCAGCAGTTCGATTAAAGTAGCAGATGTCATACAGGCCATTCCAGGGTGCCCCTCTGGTAAAGATCCCAGATCTGATAGAATCCTTGTCGATGTATATAAAACCCTGCCAGAATTCCGAGGGCCTTTACATACTAACGGTTTAAAATCTGCTGTGATTGGCCCCTTGATAGAGACTCGGAGAGAGGTGATTATTGTAACTATTTTTAAAAAGTGGGATAAGGCTGAACCAAAGTGCTATATTAATATTTATATTTTTAATTGATTTATGTATAACTATTTTATTCTTGTGAATTTTATGGCTCTGCTGAACCAAATAAAGTATTTTTTGGCTGATTCCTACTCTATCTCTACACCCTACTATGGACATATAGTACAATGAAGAAAGGTATGAGTAGGGACAGCAGTCTATGCACAGGTTACTACATACATGTGTTATTCTGGGGACGGGTCTGAGGTGACCTAGAAGTCTCTCTCCATACCCTAATCTCTAAGCTTGACAAGTTAGTTGTAGGCCTCTCATTGTAAAGAGATATTTCAGCAGAGAGAATGGTACCTCACCACACCCTACTATGCAAACATAAAGCAGGATAGAGGTGTAAAGATATGGGCTAGTTCCTGCGTATATTACTACTATGTGCAGCTATAATTCCAGACAGAGATGACATCAGGGCGGACACCCCCTCCATAAACATTACAACTCATACGCCTCATCAAAGAAAAGGGTGTCAGTCAAAAGTCCGGTCCCTCCACACACTTTACTATGCACACCCATCACCTGATAGAAATGTCTAACGGGAGAGACCAGTGCATTCACAATCCCTACAACACACCCTCTTCATCCAAGAGAGGAGTCTCAGTGGATATGCCAGTCCCTCTGCACACCCTACTATGCATTTGTATTTTGAGAGAGAAGACTGAAAGCAGAGAGTAATCCCTCCTCACAACCTAGTATTCACACTCAGTACCCAAGAGAAAGTTCTTAGTGGAGAAGCTAGTCCCTCCCTATACTATTTCCCTACAATTGTATTGTGATCCTGCAAGAGTCTTGCAAGAGTAGAGAACAAGCTTTAGGCTCATTTGATCACGTGAACTTCTTGCAAGACCGTCATACCGTCATGGAACATTACTGAGCCTGCCATGAGGTATTTTACAGTCCCCGAAGAGTCTTGTGAGATTGTATGGGGAAAAGAAGAAAAAAGTGCCAAGGCTCAACCAGTAGTTAAAAGTCTTAGTAAATGATTGAAGAAATGCTGTGATGTCACTGGGTACAAAGTCAGAGATAGCTCAGATTGTCCTCGGTGCTTTGGAGGAGAATGAAGTCTCTTTTAGTGGTGCTCATTGGATATGACTTAATGTGGGACTAAAAGAAAGAGGTGTTTTCCGCTGCATTTCAGAAAAAGCTCCAAATTCAGGTACGTCATAATATACTTTATAAGGTTTGTTGAGAGATGTCAGTAAATACACTACTGTTGGTAAACTTATTCTGCACAATGTTTACTGAGTGGAAAAGTGTTTGTAGAGGTATAGATTTCTCAACATTTTGAAAAGTAGAGATTAGAATGCAGAGAAATATTAAGGACTATTGCATTTTGTGTTTAAAAATTAAGGCGGTCATTACAACGTTGGCGGTAAAAGCCGCTTAACGTCGTGCAGAAGACCGCCAACACACCGCCGCGCCCGCGGAAATCCGCCACAGCCATTATGCCCCATAGCACGGAATCCGCCAAAATACAGACACCCACACAAGTCCGCCACACCAAAAGTCAGTGATAAACTGGCGAAAACAAAGCCTCCACCGTCATGCCAACAGAAATACGCCCACACTATCACGACACACGAATCCACGTGGCGGTCTTTCAACCGCGTTATTCCATTGGCAGTACACACCACTGCGCTCAAAATATACACACACATACAAAACACAGCCACAATGGACAATTCAAAATACACACACCTGAAACACATACACACACCACTCCCACACACCTAATAAAATATAAAACACACACCCACATCACCCACAAACCCCTACAACCACAATTGAGAAAGAAGCACAGAGAGAGACACCACCATCAACAATACTAGCATCCACAGGCACACAACACCATCACCCACATAACTTTCACGCACCTCACACAACACCCTACTACATATCAGCACACTTATCACCAGACACACCCCCTCACACATCACCCACACCACCCCATGGCACGGCAAAGACACCCCAGGTTCTCGGAGGAGGAGCTCAGGGTCATGGTGGAGGAAATCATCCGGGTAGAGCCACAGCTATTCAGATCACAGGTGCAGCACACCTCCTTTGCAAGGAAGATGGAGCTATGGCGAAGAATAGTGGACAAGGTCAACGCAGTGGGACAGCACCCAAGAAATCGGGATGAAATCAGGAAGAGGTGGAATGACCTACGGGGGAAGGTGCGTTCCGTGGTCTCAAGACACCACCTTTCGATTCAGCGGACCCCCACAACTAACAACATGGGAGGAGCAGGTCTTGGCGATTCTGCATCCTGAGGGCCTCGCAGGAGTGGATGGTGGAATGGACTCTGGTAAGTCAAATCTTAACTATTACATCCCCCACCCTACCTGCATGCCATCACATACCCCTACCCTCACCCTCACCCCCATCACTCCAACTCCTCACAAATGTCCCAACATCACAAACCACACATCCCAACACCAAGCCCTGCATGCAACAACAAAGCATGGACACCCATCACCAAAGAATGCCCACTGCACATACCCATACACCCCCCTAAACCACCATCACACAAGGTCCCACACAGGAATGCAAGCACTGGGGTAAACGGTCACCCACCCATTGCACACCATGACACACACAGATGTAATAACCATCCATTTATACCCCTGCAGGACGCCTACCCAACGTCACCGGACAGGAGGGTCCACACATGTCCACACCACCAACAGAAGAAGCCCACAGTGATGACAGCACCACTGTCCATTTGGATCTAGATGACCAGCCCGGCCCATCGGGGACCTCGGGACAGTCGGTTCCCATCGCACAGTCACAGGCCACTATCGAGCTTCCACCCTCTGGAAACACCAGCACAGCACCCACCCAGCGGGCCCATACCTCTGTCCCCAGGACATGTCAATCAGCAGTGTGTCCACCACTACAGGGAACCCAGGCTAACCCACCACCCCAACAACAACAGGGACCTGGGGGCAGTGGTAGTGGGCACACGGTCCAGGGGACGGAGGCCCAGGAACACAGGGGAACTGGGAGGGCTGCTGTGTGACAGGGGGAGGAAAGGCCAAGGGAACCCACTCTCCACAAGGCCCTCTCCTCCATCAGGGGAGCCTACCACCACTCCCAGGAGACTGGCCAAGTTTCAGGAGACCCAGTGCTTGCAGGATGAACAGTATTTGGGCTTCAGGGAGGAACTCAGAACCATCAATTCCACCCTGGGCACCATCGTAGGGGTGCTGAAGGAAGTACTCAACACCAGGAGGGACACTGTGGCACAACAAGGGGCCCCTGACAGTAGCATGGACGATGAACTGCCCACCACCTCCGCCGGCGCTAGTGGACAGGAGGCACCACCACAGGACCACCACACCAGCACCCCATCCCCTGCAGAGGGAGAACCACCCCGCAAATGGTCCCTGAGATCCAGGACAAAGACAGAGAACGATGCCAAGACCCCTGCCAAGAAATGAGACCACCCTGAATGTCATCCTTCTGTACCACTTTGTCACCTTGTCCATCCTCAAACTGTCCTCAAACTGCCCCAGCTCCACTTCCTATGCCCATTTGGGCAAGGCACCTGTGAGACTAATAGACTGGACTCTGCCATGGACATTCTTCCACCATCATCCCTCACCATTTTGCAACCACCTCCAATATTGAGCACTTAAATAAACACCATTGAAGCACAAAACAATCTGGAGTCAGTCTGTGATTTCGAAATAGTGTATTAGCAATTACTGTGGCAAAAACCTCTTTCAATTGTGATGTCAACATACTCATGTCACACAGCTCTAGTCCAGGAGGAATCAAAGCAGATGTCACACAGTGGGACCCACATCTGTGAAATCGTAAGGGAAGGTGACAACTCAGTGACCATACACTGGGTGAAAACGACAGACAGTAGAGAGGTAGGAGTGTTAAAGTACATGTAGTAGGCAGGTTTGTATTCTTACCTGTGTCTCACTGGAAATATTGCAGGATCACTGAGTCCCTGTTGTTCATGTCTTCTTCTTCTGCTTCCTTGTCTTCACTGTCCACAGTCTCCATAGCTGCAACAACACCGCCATCTGGACCATCCTCCTGCAGAAAAGGCACCTGTCGTCGCAAAGCCAAGTTGTGAAGCAAACAGCAGGCCACGATGATCTGGCACTCCTTCTTTGGTGAGTAGAATAGGCATCCACCTGTCATATGGATGCACCTGAACCTGGCCTTCAGGAGGCTGAAGGTCCGCTCTATAATCTGCCGAGTTCACCCATGGGCCTCATTGTAGCGTTCCTCTGCCCTTGTCCTGGGATTCCTCACTGGGGTCAGTAGCCATGACAGGTTGGGGTAACCAGAGTCACCTGCAAATGGCGAGGGCAACTGTTAGACACACACTAACCTGTAGGGATATCCCCAGACCCAGACAACCATTCCCACTGACTTGCTTCCAGGTGCTCACCTAATAGCCACACACAGTGCCTCTGGAGTTGACCCATCACATAAGGGATGCTGCTATTCCGCAGGATGTAGGCGTCATGCACTGAGCCAGGGAACTTGGCATTCACATGGGAGATGTACTGGTCTGCCAAACATACCATCTGTACATTCATCGAATGATAACACTTCCGGTTTCTGTACACCTGTTCACTCCTGTGGGGGTGACCAAAGCCACATGTGTCCCATCAATGGCACCTATGATGTTGGGGATATGTCCCAGGGCATAGAAGTCTCCTTTCACTGTAGGCAAATCCTCCACCTGAGGGAAAACGATGTAGCTCCGCATGTGTTTCAGCAGGGCAGACAACACTCTGGACAACACGTTGGAAAACATAGGCTGGGACATCCCTGATGCTACGGCCACTGTTGTTTGAAATGACCCACTTGCAGGGAAATGGAGCACTGACAGCACCTGCACTTGAGGGGGGATTCTTGTGAGATGGCCGATAGCTGACATCAGGTCTGGCTCCAGCTGGGTACACAGTTCCTGGATTGTGGCACGGTCAAGCCTGTATGTGATGATCACATGTCTTTCCTCCATTGTCGACAGGTCCACCAGCGGTCTGTACACCGGAGGATGCCGCCATCTCCTCACATGTCCTAGCGGATGGTGCCTATGAAAGACAACAGCGAGCACAGAGTCAACCAATTCAGAGGTACATACCCACAGCTTACACAGAACACGAATCCTAATCCGAAAAGTGGCCTGTATGTGTGTTGAGTCTAGGCCTAGGTATGTGTGATGCAGTTAAAAATGAAGCCATGTGGGCCACTGAAATGGCGGCTGCCTGACCTCTAAAGTGGGACAATGGGATGTGAGGTAACTGCGCTGGCGTTGTACACCGTCGCGGTAGGCGGTCGAAGACCGCGGCGCAATGCTGCATTGGTTAACATTGGACCCTATGGGTCCCCGGAGCCAATGACGATGTACGCCGGCGGTGACGGTACGCACTGCCGCGGACGTGACCGCTATTTCCTATCTGTTCAATCACTCTATACCTGATCTTCGACAGGAGAGGACCTACACTGCAAGAGCTGCTGTGACCTCGGTCTGGAAGAGAAAATGGCTCGAGTGTCTGGGGAAAGGGCCCCTGCCTTCACATCGGAGGAGTTGGAGAAACTCATGGACGGGGTCCTCCCCCAGTAAACGCTACTCTACGGTCCTCCAGACAAACAGGTCTGGGAGCTGCTGTATGGGCTCTGCCTGTGTGGAGTGGTGTGGATGTAAGAAGGGGGGGGAGATTGCGGCGTGCATGAAACGAGTGGAGGGGTCTGGGTGGTGGAGGTGGGCTGTGGGTTTCCCTAGGCCAGGGAGAGTTTAGTAGGCAAGGTCCCTCATAAGGCAGGCCATGTGGCACCCCACCCCACCTCTGTAGTGTGATAAGTACACCTAGTCATGCCCCTGTGGCATCCATGTGTGCAGATGTCGTGCATAGCCTAGTAGGCCATTTCCCAGGGATTGAATAGTGGAGCCGATGAGCGCGGCGTAGAGCAGGGGGCTTCTGTATCTGTCGTGTCCGCCAACGGTAGCGGTAATGCATGCACTCAACATGTCTTTCTTCTGTCATCGTCACCCCCCTATTGTGGTCTCCCTGTTCTTGTGTGCATTAGCATCATCAGGCAGAGGAACAGTGGCACCGGAGCACGAGGGAGCTGCATCCCATATGGCCATGGAGGGCCACACTACGGACTCGGAGTTCACCAGTGGGACGGAGGGCGAGGGGAGCTCCACGGCAGGGACAGGAGCTGAAACCAGCGACACGGACTCGCCCTCTGATGGGAGCTCCCTTGTGGTGGTGGCAACATCTGTGCCCCCCCATCTACAGGTACAGCTGCCACCCCCTTACCAGCACCGCCCTACCAGCAGCCCCTCAGCCTTTGCACCGTGCCCGATCACCCAGGAGGGTGGGCATCACCTTCGCCCCAGGCACCTGAGCCCTGCCCCAGTCACCCCTGCTGCCCTCAGGGAGGAGGCCATTGACCTCCTCGGGTCCCTCATAGTTGGGCAGTCTACCATTTTGAATGCCATCCAGGGGGTAGAAAGGCAGTTGCAACAAACAAATGCATACCTGGAGGGCATTCATTCTGGTCAGGCGGCCCTTCAGCGAGCTTTTCAGACTCTGGCCTCAGCACTGATGGCAGCCATTGTCCCTGTCTCTAGCCTCCCACTCCAACTTCCTCCACCCAGACCCAATCCCCTGTACCCCAGCCTATCCCAAGCACACCTTCAGACCAGCATGCACACACGTCAACACACAAGGGAAGCTCTGGCAAACATAAGCACCACACATCCCACAGGTACTCATGCAAGCATCAGATACATGCCGGCACACCAACATCCACTGCCTCCACTGTGTCCCCCTCCTCCTTGTCTCCCTCCTCCCTCCCAGTCTCGTCTACACTTACACCTGCATGCACTACATCTACAACCAGTACTGCCATCACCAGCACACCCACCACCAAACCCCGCTCACGTGCAGTCACCACCCCCACTACCATTCACACATCCCCTGTGTCCTCTCCCAGTGTGTCGGTGACGCCACCTCCCAAGATACACAAACGCAGGCACACACCCACCCAACAGCCATCCACCTCACGACAGCCTCCAGCGCATGGACCTTCAACCAAAGTCACCAAACGAACAACTCCTACAACCACAACCTCTTTCTCTACTCCCAAACCCCCTTCAGCTACCCGTCCCAGTGTCTCCAAAAATCTTTTCCTGTCCAACCTTGACCTCTTTCCCACACCTCCCCCACCCCGCCCGCCTCCTAAGGCCCGACTCTCCAGGTCCCAACCTAGCACCTCAGCCACAACATCTCCAGGACCAGTGGTGCCTTTAGTCACCGGAATCTGGAGTGCACCGGCCACCAGGACAGCAGTGTGGCACGGAGCCACAGCACGGACAGTCCCCCACCTGTCAAGCATCAAAAGTTGGCCAGTGCCCGGCGGGAGAGGGGAAAGACTCCAGCCACCAAAGCCGCTCCCAGGGGTCCCGGTGGGAGTGTGGAGTTAGCTGCGACACCTTCCAAGGTGGGGAAGGGCCACAAGAAACCAGGAAAGTCTGGGAAGAGCAGAACGGCGGAAGAGACTGCCATCATCCCCGCTGCCCAGGAGGCCACCATCATCATCCCCGCTGGCCAGGAGGCCACCGACCTCATCCCCGCTGGGACAGAGAGGACCGCCAGCACAAGTCCCGCTGGGACAGAGAGGACCGCCAGCACAAGCCCCGCTGGGACAGAGAGGACCACCAGCACAAGCCCCGCTGGGACAGCGAGGACCACCAGCACAAGCCCTGCTGGGACAGCTGGGTCACTGCAAAGGAGCCAGCCGCCTCAAGCACCGCTGAACAGGGCACCGCCGCCTCAAGCACCGCTGAACAGGGCACCGCCGCTTCAAGCACCGCTGAACAGGGCACCGCCGCTCCAAGCACCGCTGAACAGGGCACCGCCGTTCCAAGCACCGCTGAACGGGGTAGCGCCGCTCCAAACCCCGCTGAACGGGGCATCGTCACTCCAAGCACCGCTGAACAGGGCACCGCCGCTCCAAGCACCGCTGAACAGGGCACCGCCGCTCCAAGCACCGCTGAACAGGGCACTGCTGCCTCAAGCACCGTTGAACAGGGCAACGCCGCTCCAAGCACCGCTGAACAGGGCACCGCCGCTCCAAGCACCGCTAAACAAGGCACCGCCGCTCCAAGCACCGCTGAACAGGGCACCACCGCTCCAAGCACCACTGAACAGGGCACCGCCGCTCCAAGCACCGCTGGCCCATGAGCGGCAAGTGCACTGACGCTACTGAGTCCGTCACGAGCAGGATGAAGCACTCTGGGCACAGAGCCCCCTCCAGAACCAGTGGAGACTGTCATCCACTACCTTTGTCCTTAGCAGGATGAGGCACTCTGGGCACCATGCCCCCTCCAGAACCAGTGGAGACTGTCATCCACTACCTCTGCCCTTAGCATGATGAAGCACTCTGGGCACAAGGCCCCCTCCAGACCAGTGAAGAGATACATTGTAGGAAAGTACCATCTTGCCTGGCATGTTACCCCCATATTTCACTGTATATATGTTGTTTTAGTCTATGTGTCACTGGGACCCTGCCAGGCAGGGCCCCAGTGCTCATAAGTATGTGCCCTGTATGTGTTCCCTGTGTGATGCCTAACTGTCTCACTGAGGCTCTGCTAACCAGAACGTCAGTGGTTATGCTCTCTCGGCTTTCCAAATTTGCCACTAACAGGCTAGTGACTAAATTTACCAATTCACATTGGCATACTGGTACACCCATATAATTCCCTAGTATATGGTACTGAGGTACCCAGGGTATTGGGGTTCCAGGAGATACCTATGGGCTGCAGCATTTCTTTTGCCACCCATAGGGAGCTCTGACAGTTCTTACACAGACCTGCCAGTGCAGCCTGCGTGAAATAACATCCACGTTATTTCACAGCCATTTACCACTGCACTTAAGTAACTTATAGGTCACCTATATGTCTAACCTTCACCTGGTGAAGGTTGGGTGCAAAGTTACTTAGTGTGTGGGCACCCTGGCACTAGCCAAGGTGCCCCCACATCGTTCAGGGCAAATTCCCCGGACTTTGTGAGTGCGGGGACACCATTAAACGCGTGCACTATACATAGGTCACTACCTATGTATAGCGTCACAATGGTAACTCCGAACATGGCCATGTAACATGTCTAAGATCATGGAATTGTCCCCCCAACACCAAATCCATGATCCCTAGGGTCTCTAGCACAGAACCCGGGTACTGCCAAACTGCCTTTCCGGGGTCTCCACTGCGGCTGCTGCTGCTGCCAACCCCTCAGACAGGTTTCTCCCTCCTGGGGTCCAGGCAGCCCTGGCCCAGGAAGGCAGAACAAAGGACTTCCTCTGAGAGAGGGTGTAACACCCTCTCCCTTTGGAAATAGGTGTGATGGCTGGGGAGGAGTAGCCTCCCCCAGCCTCTGGAAATGCTTTGATGGGCACAGATGGTGCCCATCTCTGCATTAGCCAGTCTACACCGGTTCAGGGATCCCCCAGCCCTGCTCTGGCGTGAAACTGGACAAAGGAAAAGGGAGTGACCACTCCCCTGCACCTCCCAGGGGAGTTCCTCAAGAGTTCCAGTGGAAATATTGATTTTTCTATTTTGCTATGTTAGGAAAGGCGTGTCAATAGGACCTTATGAACTGTTATGGAACCATGTTTCCTGGCATGTTATTATTTAATTGTCAAACAAATGCATTGAGAGTGCGACATTTTTTAAGAGAAAAGTATAACAAGTTAGTGGCCCAGTACATATAAATATGTGATTGTGGGTAAAAAAGTTCAAAATGTTTAGGGAATATAGGGCCAGATGTACGTAGCTTTTTTCTCCTTGCAAACGGCCCTATTCACAGATTCGGGCCGTTTGCAATTAGAAAAAAACATTTTGCGATGTTCAGACCTAATTTTGCGATCCGGTAATCTCTTTACTGAATCGCAAATAGGGTCTGTGAGTCACAGTTAGGAAGAGGTGTTCGCTTCCTAATTGCGAGTCGCAGTGCAATGTATGATTGTTTTGTGATGCATGCAGTCACAAATCAATCGCAGTTAGCACCAATTTTAAATTGTTGCTAACCTATATGCAAACACGAAGGGGTCCTCTGGGTCCCCTTCCCCTTTGTGAATAGTAGCAAAAATAGTTTTTTCAGAGGAGGCAGTGGTCCAGCAAACCACTACCTGCTCTGAAAAAAATAAAAGAAAACTTTTAAATTTTGCTTTCTAAATGCAGCCCATTTTCCTTTGAGGAAAACGGGCGGCATTTTTAAAAAAAAACTGTTTTATTTAAAAGCAGTCAAAGACATGGTGGTCTGCTGTCCCCAGCAGGCCTCCATCCCTGTGAGTGTAGCCATTCCCAATAGGGTTGCAAATTGTGACCTACATCATGAATATTAATGAGGTAGGTCATAGAGGAGGAAATAGAGAACTTGCCCTTAGGAGGAAAGAATCCATGTGGATTATGAGACTACAGGCAGTAGAACATGGTCTCAATTCTGATTATGAACTGGAATATTTTTTAGGAGATCGATGAATTGACATAAATATATTTGATGTAAATGTGTAACAAACGATGCACGCACAAAGGAAGTGCTAGGCCCGTTTATTTTGGTAATGTGAGGATCCAGCTTATGAGAGTGTACTATTTTTTAACTTCTAGTGTTTAGGTTAATATAGGTTACGTCACCCCTCTCTGTTTTCTCTAGTTTCTCTCAGCACCCTATACTGTTTCAAAAAATATTTGTTGTAACAGTATTTATATAATATTTATATATTATAGTAGTAATGAACGTGAAGAGTAGGCATATTAAGATCCAGGCTTACATGATACATTATACAGGCAAGCTATTTCTATATAAATATTGATATAAAGGCTAGATTGACTAGGTTAGGTGCTTTAATTTTATAATGAATATTAGGGTTTCGTTAATATATTGGTATCAGTCTTTAGAATTTGTAAATATTTTGTAATCTCTTCCTTTGCAGTCCGATCAAGGCTGCAGTCCTTTTCAATTGTGCTTACAAGAACATTGTATGGGGTGAATTGTTCTTTATATTAAAAGGAGATAGAGAGTCCTATTTTGTTATTCATGTACGGGGTATCGATGTTTAGAGAACGGACTATGACGAGTCTTTAAGAGCACAGGTTACTGGAGTAAGTCCGTTTTTGATTCCTATTAAACATGAGGCGGGCCTTTGTTAGGCCGGAATAGATGCGTTGCCGGTTTCACACGGTTACGCGTACTTGCGTTTAAACATGAGCAATGTCGATCCATTTTTGGAGGTGAGTGGTCATTAGGATTGCTAAATATGAGATTTACATATAATGAGTCACTAACTTTGCAAGTACTTAAGTTTATTGTATATCTTTGTGCAGATACACTTGTTTTATATTATTTGAGTTTTTGCAGACCTAATCTATTTGAGTTTTTGAAGACCTAATCTATTTGAGTTATTAATGAAGAGGTAAGCCATTTTGGAAGTGGGATGAATTTGACATGGTAGAATTGATATTTCATTAGACTCACTATTACTTTATTACATTTAGGTACTCAGTCATTTCATTTATTTGATTCAACTGGTACTGTTCTGGAAGAGAGCTTTCTGGATAGCAGGTATTTTCTTCAAGAATACTATTTAAAGGGTACTCTATAACAGAGGAATAATGGACTTCACTTGTGTGTGCATGTTTGTAACACATTAATTGAAAAGATGTCACTGAGGTGATAGTGTGGGTAGAATGCTCATAAACACTAGTTTATATGTTTTATAGTTTATAGAGATTTCCACTTAGTTAGTAATGAATACATATAAGTACACAGCACAATACCTGGAATATATGTTTTGTGATCAAGGTAATAATTTTGATTAGAAATGTGAATGTTTATAGGAGGGATAGTTATTACTGTTTATGTTGTTGGCAGCCGTGAAAAGCCTCGAGGAAGTCAATGGGGGAGATTCAACCCAGATAAAACACGTGTTGGCTTGGCTGGATCTGTCTGTGAAGAGACATTAAAGAAGAAATTCATTGGATACTCATTTCGAGACTGTTGATTTGATATGATTTATTGTCATTATGCTCTTTATTGAACAAGAGTGCTATTTGTTGATGTTTAGGTCATTTGCGACCCTCTTGAGAAACTCAAACACTGTGAGGTACACTGTTGTACAGATGGTTTTGTGACTCGCAAATTAGTCGCAAATTACAAGTCACAAAACTCTGGGTCATACATCTGGCCCATAGTGGTATGTAACTTATGAATTACAGTTCAGTATTTAACTTTAAAGTTTTGTGTTATTTTGTGTTTTAGGAGGAAAATGGAAAACAGGAGTTCACACATGTACTATGTCACACACTGTATGGAGGAGGAAAACAAAACCTGTTCACTTTAGAAGAAACAGGAAACAATAAATGTGTTGAAAGTCAGGAAAAAAAACTTAATTGTAGACTCAATTATGTTCCTACTGCCTGGGGGTGTGGGTCTTGTAGAAGCTTGTTTTGTGCAGCTCTACTTGTGCCTGAAAAAAATGATCTGATTACATACGCAGTAAGCAGGTTTTCATTTAGGGAAACAGGGTTGGTGTCTAGCCTTTACAAAAGTGTGGGTCTTGAATGTTTACACATTCCTGTAATAGCTATAATATACTGCTTCTTCTTCTTAATACTTTGCCAGCTGAACTTCTTTTTACAAAGTTTATAGATATGAAACTTTGCTGAGGCTATTTTGCCACCTAGCCTGATATGATAAAAAGATACCAAACTGAAGCTTCTTTGGCAAGCTAAGGTGGCTAATACAGAGGAAAGAAAGAAGGTCTACTACACCAAAATCCAATAAATAAATGAAGAAAAAAGCAAAAGAAGCAAAAAGGATGGAGGCATTGGTGGCTGTTGATCAGAGTCATAAGATGTTGTAAATTAGTAAAGTTGGTTGCTCTGTTTGTTTTACAGTTGTTGAAATAGTTTGGTAAAATAGTTCTTATAGTTTTGTAATGTTGTTACATTGTTTTATTGTGGTAACGATGTTTAAAGCTACTATTGATTTCTTTGCCTAATAGTTTATTTTTTATTATTTTTTATTTTATTATAGTATTGGAGTACTGACTAAAACTGTCAATTCCATCTTCAGGGACTGTAAAAATCCTCCCTCATGTTTATGCGTCTATTTGGTACTTTTCACATAGTATCCTACAGAGACCTGATAAGAGCGAGAAGCCAATTATTTCACTATCTAACTATGGTGAGTTATCATGCAACAGTGAGGTGTCAGTAGAGAGATTAGTCCTTGTCAACACTGTAGTATGGGGACCTCTCATACAAGAGAGAAGTGTTGGCACAGAGGCCAGTGCATTTTCACACTCTACTAAGCACTACTGGCATCTAGCGGTAATGTGATAGTGGATAGGGCAGTTGTTTTGCACATGGTACTGCATATGCTTGTGATTCTGAAGAGAAGCTTAAGAAGAGAGTTAAGCCCATGTGCACACCCTACCATGTATGGCTGTTCCCTTTGCATGATACCTGAAAGAGAGGTGGGTAGGTCCCCACATTCAAATATGCAACCAGTTGTCCAAGACACAGTTTTCAAGAGAGAAGATACTCAATTTCATACTCTACTTCGCACATTCATAACTATGGAGAGAGGTATAAGAAGAGAGATCAGTTTCTAGCCACAACCTACTTTGCACCTATGTTACTCTGAGGAGATGTAAGAGCTGACAGAGTAGTATGCTTACATATCCTGGTCTATATAGTTGACAAATCTCTCAGCATGGAGGCAATTCATGATCATGAGGACAGCTGTGACAAGAGAGGTTAGCTCCTTTTCAGACCATAATCTGCATACCCATCTTCCAAGAGAGAAGTCACAGCAGTGGGGTCACGTGCAAGAGAGATGTGTTAGCAAAAAAGCCAGTTCCACCCACAGCCTACTATGCATACTGTGAGCATAGGAAGAGGTATGAGCAGAGAGGTAATTTTTTCTCAAAGCCTACTACAGATACCTCTCAGTTTACTATTGTATTTATGATTAGGAATTCTCAGAGATAGGGCTTATTAATAAAAACAAAGATAAATAAATAAATAACCACCCAGCCAACATTATACTCAACATATAAAGGACCCCACATTCAAATTCATTGTACTTAATACAAGTTGAAAAAAAACACTTAAAAAAGATAAAAATCCTAAAACAGAACAATTCATTAAGAAGGGCATACAAAAACTGAAGTAACTCTGGCAGACAAAATAGACAGCTGAAGACTGATGGGTCGCAGTCATTTGTGACGAGATGGTAAAAGGGCCGGACAAACAAATAATACAGGATTTAAACCTTGGACTTTGGCTCAACACAGATGACAATCCGCTGCAGTACCATGCCATTTTGCCAAAAGAGCATTCAGCTGAAGCAATCCTTGTCACAACAGGATCAGCGAATGCGAATCAGCCCGTTTGCCACTAGAAAATTTGCTTTGTACATGTGGTCCCAGGTGTTTCTTTTGTGAAATAGCCTTGTTTTAGGAATCAGAGGTAGACGAGGACAGCACTGGAATAAAGATAAAACAAATGTCAGTGACATGGAAGAAGGTGGGAAGAACGGAATGCTGCAATCACACACAAGTAGCTACCAGCCTAAAACACCCACAGTGAAAGGGAAGCACCAAAGAAATGACACAAATAGTCAGTCACAGCAAATGATAAAGAAACCAAAGTAGAATAATAAAGTAGTTGGCCACTGCTCTGAAACAGAAAAAGGAGGGAGATAAAGGCAGAACTGACAACTAGCGAGCAGGAATTTTAAAGGACACTGCAATCAACAAATGAAATCACATTAAGCCATAAAAAATATACTAAAAGTATACACAGGGTCGAATGCTTACGCTCAACCTAAAAATTGAGATTTAAAACATGAAAGAATGACATAATGTTGCAATAGGGTGGCTTGGACAAGAGCCTTTGTGTTTATAGTGTAACGTTCGGTTACAAATAGAGCTGAATACATTTCGTGATGTTATTAAGGAGGATCCTGTTCCCTTGTGTGAAGTGAACTCCATCTTGCCTATGGCATATCAAACTGGATGTTGTTATGATATATAGAACCCATGCTATGGTCACTAAGAAATGCAGAAACTGTTTTATCGAAATTTTTCTGGGATTTCTCAATCTTAGGACAAAACTCTTTTGTCTATTGCCATTTCTGCCTTAAACATATATTTGAATATACAAAGGCAGTGTGAGGAAAGAGATATCAATTTTGAAATGGTTTCCTTCATTTGGATTTAAAGTGCAACATCTGTGATTCTCCAAGGTCATTGCACCACAGTGAACTATCTTCAGGTCTGGGTGCGCACAATCCAAAATGCATTCAACCATTGGTAGCACTTGAAGCCACTTCATACCTCTATGGCCTATGCAAGTGTGACAGGTAAGTAGAAATGGATACGTAAGTACGCAAATTATGTTTACGGTTTTCTCTTGTTGTTTGTCTTTTCCAATAACTGTCTCTACTTTTATTTTTTCTCTCTATTTCTACTTGTCTGTAGGCTTTATTCTTCCTTTTGTTCTCCCCTGTTCCTTATTTTCTTTTTTTTTCTCCCCTTTCAGGTTGGTGCCTCAGGGATCCAGAAGATCGTCCACCGTGAGAGGGAGAGAAAAATAAGAAGCCTGCTTTAAAAGGTACTTTTGTCTTTATGGTAGGTATTGCTCTTTCCTCTCTGGCTTTTCTTTCTCTCTTTCTGACTTCTTTCTTGTGCTTTTCTGTGCCCCTTTTCTTTCCATGATTTTTTTTTACTTTCTATGTGAACCTCTACTATTTTCTTTGTCTGAGGCCCTATCACTCTAGTTTTCTGACTTCCTACATGCCTTCTTTATAGCATCCTTTATTTCTCTTAAGTTAGTAGCCCACTTTCTTTTCACCCAGTGCCTTTTCTTATTTTGTCCTTTCAGTGTTTTATAATAAGTCTTTTAATTAAAAAAGAAAAATAGTGAACTGAAACAGAGAGTGTTCCCCACTTTTGTGACTTTTTGTTGTCTTTTCCCTTCCCTCCCCCAGCCCGTGGCACGTACCTGGTGGGGCCACGTTCCTCCTGGAACGTGGCCGGCTCCTTCACGAGGTCTCCCTCTCAGTCTTCTGGTTCAGAGGTCCACGTTGGTGTTTCCTACTGTCCATCCCCGATTTCCATCTTTTCCTCCGTTGTCATCTTACTTCTGCTGTCTTCGTCCTCCTTGTCGGTTTCTCTGACCTCCTTGTTCATTTCTCCGGCCTCCTTGTTCGTTTCTCTGACCTTCTCATTCGTTTCTCTGACCTTCTCGTCATCTCCCCGTTGACGTTCTTTTTCTTGCTCTCGGCATCTTCCTGGTTGTTGAGGCCCCGCCCCCTGCACCACAGAGGTTTGACCTCCACTCCTGCACCCTGAGCAGTGCCCCCGGAGTACGTCCAGTCCGGCGCTCCGTTACAGCAAGTTATGTCCAGGTTTGGAAATCCAAGATTCTTGTAACTACCATAGTTAATGGCATATTCTCTAGCCCAGTGGATGAAGCAGTGCCCCAAAATCCAGAAGTGAATCATGGTGTAGTATGGAGATCTCAGTCACAAGAGGAATGCTCAGTGGAATAGGTGAGCTCCAGGAAGAAGACAGAGTTATATCATGAGGGAAAAAAGGAAAGGTGTTAAAATTATAAATGCAATTGGTAGATATTTAGCAGTTAGAAAAGTAGGTTAGGTTGTCACTAACTGCTTTTTGTATGGCACACAGTTACTTGTTTAACAGCATGAGCTTTTCTATCTGCTGATTTTCAAATGTTGCTTCGATCCAGCAAGAGTTTTGCAATAGACCTTGACAAGGTTCTACAAGTGAAACTTGATGTGGGCTCGCACGATCCATGAGACTCTTGTGGGAGGCCCTTGGAACTTGACCGAGTGACGCTGAGGTCTTTCTTTCAATCATTTAACACAAATAAGTATCTGAACCCACAAGCCTTGCAGGCAATCACATCAAATCATGTTTTGAATTATGTAGATTGAAGGCCAACTATTGGTTGAACCTCATATAGGGGGTCATTCTGACCTCGGCGGTAAAAGTCGCTTACCGCCGGCCAGAAGGCCGCCATAACACCGCCGCGGCAAACCGCCACGGTCATTCTGACCCGCAACTGGCAAACCGCCAAAAACCCGACATCCACAATAATCCGCCACACCAAAGGTCAGCGGGAAACTGGCGATGACCAGACCTCCACCGTCACGCCAACAGAAATACGCCCATGCCATTCTGACCCACAAATCCCCGCAGCGGTCTTTCAACCGCGGTATTCCAATGGCGGTACACACCGCCGCAGTCAAAATATACACACCTTTACAAAACACATCCACATTGAATAATTCAAAATACACACACCTGAGACACATACACACTCTACTCCCACACACCCAATCCAGTATAAAACACACATCCACATCACCCACAAACCCCTACGACCACAATTGCGAGTGAAGGACAGAGAGAGAGAGCACAGCATAGAGTACACCATCACACAGAGGCAAATCACAACATCACCCACACACTTTCCACGCACAAAACACCATACACCACCACACTCACCACACTCTACAACACATACACCACCCCTCACCTCATCCACACCACCCCATGGTACCCCAAAGACACCCCAGGTTCTCTGACGCAGAACTCAGGGTCATGGTGGAGGAAATAGTTTGTGTAGAGCCCCAGCTCTTCGGGGCACAGGTGCAGCACACCACCATTGCCAGGAAGATGGAGCTATGGAGCAGAATAGTGGACAGGGTCAACGCTGTGGGACAGCATCCACGCAATCGGGACGACATCAGGAAGCAGTGGAACGACCTACGGGGGAAGGTGCGTTCCATGGTATCAAGGCACAACATTGCGGTGCAGAAAACTGGCGGCAGACCCCACCTACTCCCCCAGAATTCACAGCATGGGAGGAGGAAGTCTTGCACATCCTGCATCCTGAGGGCCTCGCAGGAGTAGGCGGAGGAATGGACTCTGGTAAGTCAAATCTTCACTACTTCATTCCCCCCACCCCACCTGCATGCCAAATCATACCCCCACCCTCACCCCCACCCCCATCACACCAACTCCTTGCTAATGGCTCACCATCACAACCCACCCATCCCAAAACCTAGCCCTGCATGCCTCCCCAAAGCATGGACACCCATCCCCAAAGCATGCCCACTGCACACACCCATCACCCCCACAAGCCACCGTCACAAAAGCCCCCACAAGGGAATGCCAGCACTGGGGGACACGGCCACCCACCCATTACACGAAATGCCACACACAGAAGCAATAACCATACTCTTATACCCCTGCAGGACCCGAACGCCACCACACCGCCACGGAGGGTCCAGAGATGTCCATCCCACCCCCAGAAGAGGCCCCCAGTGATGACAGCAGCTCTGTCTCCCTGGACCCTGATGACCAGCCCGGCCCATCGGGGACCTCGGGACAGTCGGTTCCCCACAGACAGCCACAGGCTACACCAGACCCAAACCCCTCTGGGAACACCAGCACAGCTCCCACCCAGCGGGCCCATGCCTCTGTCTCCAGGACACGTCAATGAGCGGTGTGTCCACCACTACAGGGCACCCAGGTTGACCCACCACCCCAACAACAACAGGGACCTGGGGGCAGTGGTAGTGGGCACACCGTCCAGGGGACAGAGGCCCAGGGAAACAGGGGAACTGGGAGGGCTGCTGTGCGACGGGGGGGGACAGGCCCAGGGAACCGACTCTCCAAGAGGCCCTCTCCTCCATCATGGGAGCATACCACCACTCCCAGGAGACGATGGCTACGGTACTGGCCAGGTTCCAGGAGATCCAGGTCATGCAGGAGCAACAGTACATGGGGTTCAGAGAGGAACTGAGGAACATTAGTTCCGCAATGGGGACAATCGTCGTGGCCCTAACCCAGATAGTCACCACATTGCGGGACCATGTGGCACCACAAAGGGCCCCTGTCACTAGCCTGGACCAGGAACAGCCTACCACCTCCACCGGCGCTAGTGGACAGGAGGCCCCCACACAACGACAGGCCACCAGAACCCCACCTCCTGCAGAAGAAGAACCACCCCGCAAGCGGAACCTGAGATCTCACAAGAAGACAGAGTAGAATTGCAAGACCCCCGCCAGCAAACGATACCCCCTGATGTCATCCCACTGTCCCACATTGTCACCCTGTCCAACCTTGAACTGCCCCTGCTCCATCCTTCCACAGGCATATGGACAATGCACCTGTGCGACTGAGAACTGGACTCTGCCATGGACATTACTCCACCATCACCCATCCCCGTTTTACAATCATGTTCCATAAATTTAGCACTTGAATTAAATCACTTTTTGCACTAAAAAAATCTGGAGTCTGCTTGTAATTTGAACAAATGTATTAGACATAACGGTGCCAAAATGTTCAGTTACATTGGGATGACAACATACCACTGTCACACAGCTGTAGTCCATGGGCAAACAAAGCAGAAGTCACGCAGTGGGGCCCACAGCTCTGAAAACGGAAGGGAAAGTCACAACTCAGTTAACAGGAACTGGGGGGGAACTCAGACAGTAGAGAGGCAGGAGACTTTAAGTAAATGTAAAATGGCGTGGTTGATTCGTACCTTTTGTGCTACTGAAAATACTGTTGTATCACTGTGTCCCTGTTGTCTGTGTCGTCCCCGTCGTCCTCCTCCTCTTCACTCTCCACAGGCTCCACAGCTGCTACAACACCACCATCTGGACCATCCTCCTGCAGGAAAGGCACCTGGTGTCGCAAAGCCAGGTTGTGAAGCATACAGCAGGCCACGATGATATGGCACACCTTCTTTGGTGAGTACACTAGGGATCCCCCTGTCATATGCAGGCACCTAAACCTGGCCTTCAGGAGGCCGAAGGTTCTTTCTATAATCCTCCTAGTTCACCCATGGGCCTCATTGTAGCGTTCCTCTGCCCTTGTCCTGGGATTCCTCACTGGGGTAAGTAGCCACGACAGGTTGGGGTAACCAGAGTCACCTATTAGCCACACACAGTGTCTCTGTAGCTGTTCCATCACATAAGGGATGCTGCTATTTCGCATGATGTACGCGTCATGCACTGACCCAGGGAACTTGGCATTTACATGGGAGATGTACTGGTCAGCCAAACAGACCACCTGGACATTTATAGAATGATAACTTTTTCTGTTCCTGTACACCTGCTCACTGCCACTGGGGGGAACCAAGGCCACATGGGTCCCATCAATGGCACCAATGATGTTGGGGATATGTCCAAGGGCATAGAAATCACCCTTCACTGTAGCCAAATCGGCCACCTCAGGGAAAACAATGTAGCTCCGCATGTGTTTCAGCAGGGCAGACAACACTCTGGACAAAACCTTAGAAAACATAGGCTGAGACATCACTGATGATATGGCCACTGTTGTTTGGAATGATCCACTTGCCAAAAAATGGAGCACTGACAGAACCTGCACCAGAGGGGGAATCCCTGTGGGTTGGCGAATGGGGGACATCAGGTCTGGCTCCAGCTGGGCACACAGTTCCTGTATAGTGGCTCAGTCAAGTCTGTATGTAAGTATGACATGTCTTTCTTCCATTGTCGACAGGTCCACCAGCGGTCAGTACACGGGAGGATTCCTCCATCTCCTCGCAAGTCCCAGCGGACGGTGCCTAGGAAGGACAACATGGAGCACAGAGTCAAGCAACCCACAGGTACGTAACCACAGTTTGCACAGTACACGATTCGCTATGCATTGAATGGCTTGTATGAGTGGCAATGCAAGGCCTAGGCCTGTGTGACGCCGTAGAAATTCAGTGATGTGGGCCCTTGAAATGGCGGCTGCCTGACCTGTGAAGTGTGACAATGGGATGTGAGGTCAATGCGCTGGCGTGGCACACCGTGGCGGTAGGCGGTCAAAGACCGCTGCGCAAAGCAGCATTGGTTAACATAGAACCCTATGGGTCTCAGGAGCCAATTCCGAAGTGCGCCGGCGGTCGCGGTACGCACCGCCGCGGTACGCACCGCCGCAGGCGTGACCGCCATTTTCTAACTGCTTAATCACTCAAGACCTGATCATCCACAGGAGAGGACCTATACTGCAAGTGCTGCTGTGAACTCGGTCTGGAAGAGACAATGGCTGCTGCGACTGGGGAAAGGGCCACTGCCTTCACATCTGAGGAATTGGATAAACTTGTTGATGGGGTCCTCCCCCAGTATGCGCTACTCTACGGTCCTCCAGACCAACAGGTAAGTACACTGGGAGCACGTAGTATGGGCTATGCCTGTGTTGAGTGGGGTGGATGTAAGATGGTGGGGAGGGGAGCGTATGAGGATAGCAACGCACGACAGATGAGAGCATGTGCCACATGGCAAGGTTGGGGAGGGGGGCCACTCACATCGACCATGCAGGAAAGTGATGATATTTCTTTTTCCACCCTGTCCATGTCACATAGGTCAGCGCCCATCAGAAGATCGACATTTGGCGTGCCATCGCCAAGGACGTCCGGGCCCTGGGGGTCCACAACAGACGGGGCACCCACTGCTGCAAGAGGTGGGAGGACATCTGCCGCGGGAGCAGAAAGACCGCCGAGGCTCTGCTGGGGATGGCCTCCCAACGTAGGAGGGGTGCCAGTCGTCAATTGACCCCCCTGATGTCCAGGATCCTGGCGGTGGCCTACCCCGATTTGGATGGGCGCGTGAGGACATCACAGCAGACACAAGGGGGTGAGTATCAGCACATTCTGCTATATTAGCGCACATTGGAGGCGTCTGGGTGGGGGAGGAGGGCTGTGGCTATCTCTAGGCCAGGGCGGTTTCTGTAGGCTAGGCCCCTCCGTTAGACATGGCCCTGTGCCCCCGCCCCCCACCTCTGTAGGGTGCTAAGTACAGCTATCCATGGCCCGGGCTCACCTATGTGTGCATTTGATGTCCATAGACTTGTAGGCCAAGTCACAATAATTGAGTAGTGTACCCCGAGTGCGCAGCGTAGTGCAGGGGGCTTCTGTGTCTGTCCTCTCCGCCAACGGTGCCGCCAATGCATGCACTCAACATGTCTTTCTTTCTTCTCTCCCCCCCTTTTTGTTGGTTTTCCTGTTCATGTGTGCATTAGCATCATCAGGCGGAGGAGAAGTGGCATCGGCGCACGAGGGAGCTGCATCTCACATGGCAACAGAGGGCCCTGCAACCGACTCGGACTTAACCAGTGAGACGGAGGGCGAGGGGGGCTCCACAACGGGGACCCGTGGAGACGTCAGCGACACCGACACGTCCTCGGAAGGGAGCTCCCTTGTGGTGGTGGCACCATCCGTGCCCACCGCAAAAACAGGTACAGCCGCCACCCAGCGCACCAGCTCCGCCCTCCCAGCAGCCCCTCAGCTTTCGCCCCGTGCCCGCTCTGCCAGGAAGCCGGCCATCTCCTTCGCCCCTGGCACCTCAGGTCCTGCCCCAGTTACCCCTGCTGCCCTCAGTGAGGAGGTCATTGACCTCCTCCGGACGCTCATTGTTGGGCAGTCTACCCTTTTGAATGCCATCCAGGGGGTTGAAAGGGAGGTGCATCGGAGCAATGCATACCTGGAGGGCATTCATTCGGGTCAGGCTGCCCATCAGCGATCGTTCAACGCTCTGGCCTCAGCACTGATGGCAGCAATTGTCCCTGTGTCTAGCCTCCCCCCTCCAACTTCCTCAACCCAGTCCCACTCCCCTGTTCCTCTGCCTATCCCAGACACACCTACAGACCAGCCTGCACACACATCAACACCCAAGGGCAGCTCATCCAGACATAAGCACCACAGATCACACAAGCATTCACCCAAGCAACATCCACATGCAGACACAGCAACACCCACTGCCTCCACTGTGTCCCCCTCCTCCTTGTCTCCCTACTCCCTCCCTGTGATGTCTCCACTCACACCTGCATGCACACCGCCATCAGCCAGTACGTCCATCACCACCACACCCACCAGAACAGTCCGCACACGTGCAGTCACCAGCCCCACTACCATTTACACGTCCCCTGTGTCCTCTCCCAGTGTGTCTGTCACCCCCTCTTCCAAACCACACAAACGCAGGCAGCCACCCACCCAACAGCCATCCACCTCACGACAGCCTCCGTCACAAGCACCTGCACCCAAAGACAACACACTTGACTCTCCTACAACCAAATCCTCTTCCTCCACTCCCATACCCACTACAACTACCCGTCCCTGTCTTTCTAAATTGATTTTCCTTTCCAACCTTGACCTCTTTCCAACAACTGACCCACCCCCTCCATCTCGTAAGAGTCCAACCAGCACCTCAGCCACCACAAGCCCTGCACCTACTAGGACCATCGTTTAGGGCTATTGGAGTCCACCAGCTCCTAGGGCAGGAACATCGGCCAGCAGCAAGGGGACAGCCAGCCCACCCCCTGGGAAAAGAAGCAAAAAAGTGAAGGGCCGGCGCCACAGGCCTGAGACGGCTGCCCCCAAGGACACCAGCTTTGCACCGTCACCTGGCCCATCCACCAAGGGAGGCAAGGGCCCCAGAGATTCTTCCAAGGAGGGCAAGGGCCCCAGAGATACTTCCAAGGGAGGCAAGGGCCCCAGAGATTCGTCCAAGGAGGGCAAGGGCCCCAGAGATACTTCCAAGGGAGGCAAGGGCCCCAGAGATTCGTCCAAGGAGGGCAAGGGCGGCAGGGCGAAGAAGTCCAGCAGCAGGCGAGCTGCCCAGGAGGGCCCCACCAGCCCCATTTGGGGTGTGACGGAGGACACCCACGGACCCAGGAGTCCAGCACAGGAGGGCCCCGCAAGCGATAGGTCGGATGGCGACTGAGCGGGAATGATTGCCCAGATCTGGTTCCCTAGGAACACAAGACAAGCACCGCTGAACAGGGCCCCGCCGTGAGAAGCACCGCTGAACAGGGCCCCGCCATGAGAAGAACCGCTGAACAGGGCCCCGCCGTGAGAAGCACCGCTCCACTGGGCCCCGCCGTGAGAAGAACCGCTGAACAGGGCCCTGCTGTGAGAAGCACCGCTCCGCTGGGCCCCGCCGTGAGAAGAACCGCTGAACAGGGCCCCGCTGTGAGAAGAACCGCTGAACAGGGCCCCGCCGTGAGAAGAACCGCTGAACAGGGCCCCGCTGTGAGAAGAACCGCTGAACAGGGCCCCGCCGTGAGAAGAACCACTGAACAGAGCCCGCCGTGAGAAGAACCGGTGAACAGGGCCCCGCCATGAGAAGCACCGCTCCGCTGGGCCCCGCCGTGAGAAGAACCGGTGAACAGGGCCCTGCCGTGAGAAGAACCGCTGAACAGGGCCCCGCCGTCTCTGCACCGCTCCGCTGGGCCCTTCATCTCAAGCACCGCTCTGCTAGGCCCTTCATCTCAAGCACCGCTCCGCTGGGCCCCGCCGTCTCTGCACCGCTCCGCTGGGCCCTTCATCTCAAGCACCGCTCCGCTGGGCCCTTCATCTCAAGCACAGCTCCGCTGGGCCCTTCCTCTCAAGCACCGCTCCGCTGGGCCCTTCATCTCAAGCACCGCTCCGCTGGGCCCCGCCGTCTCCTGTCAGGCACCGCTCCGCTGGGCCCTTCATCTCAAGCACCGCTCCGCTGGGCCCTTCATCTCAAGCACCGCTCCGCTGGGCCCCGCCGTCTCCTGTCAGGCACCGCTCCGCTGGGCCCTTCATCTCAAGCACCGCTCCGCTGGGCCCTTCATCTCAAGCACCGCTCCGCTGGGCCCTTCATCTCAAGCACCGCTCCGCTGGGCCTTTCATCTCAAGCACCGCTCCGCTGGGCCCCGCCGTCTCTGCACCGCTCCGCTGGGCCCTTCATCTCAAGCAACGCTCCGCTGGGCCCTTCCTCTCAAGCACCGCTCCGCTGGGCCCTTCATCTCAAGCACCGCTCCGCTGGGCCCTTCATCTCAAGCACCGCTCCGCTGGGCCCCGCCGTCTCTGCACCGCTCCGCTGGGCCCTTCATCTCAAGCACCGATCCGCTGGGCCCTTCATCTCAAGCACCGCTCCGCTGGGCCCCGCCATCTCTGCACCGATCCGCTGGGCCCTTCATCTCAAGCACCGCTCCGCTGGGCCCTTCCTCTCAAGCACCGCTCCGCTGGGCCCTTCATCTCAAGCACCGCTCCGCTGGGCCCTTCCTCTCAAGCACCGCTCCGCTGGGCCCTTCCTCTCAAGCACCGCTCTGCTGGGCCCCGCCGTCTCTGCACTGCTCCGCTGGGCCCTTCCTCTCAAGCACCGCTCGCTGGGCCCTTCCTCACAAGCACCGCTCCGCTGGGGCCTTCATCTCAAGCACCGCTGGCCCATTGGCAGGGCCGGATCTGTGTCGGGCAGGGCTTCACGAAGCACTCTGGGCACCATGCCTCCTCCATAACCAGTGGAGTCTGTAATCCACCAGATGGACTGTGGCTTTGCACTCCCCAGGATGGTACAGAGGGCAATCCACCCACTGAAAAGACTTGTGAGACTGTGGCTTTGCACTCCCCAGGATGGTACAGTGGGCAATCCACCCACTGTAGAGACTTGTGAGACTGTGGCTTTGCACTCCCCAGGATGGTACAGTGGGCAATCCACCCACTGAAAAGACTTGTGAGACTGTGGCTTTGCACTCCCCAGGATGGTACAGTGGGCATTGAGGCCCCTTGTGGATCTGGCGTCGTGGACTCATGTGGCTGAGGTGCCGCCCCTTCCCTTCCCCTTGAGGTGCCTGTGGTTTTATTATCTGATGCCCCAGCAGTGTTCTCTCCAATGGAATCGGGTTTCGTGTGTGGGCTTTGCCCATGTGTTTATGCACATTGGCCCACGGACAATGGCATGTAGCCAATATGTGCTGGACTTTTGGACTATGTTCATATTCTTCATGTTGTGATTTATTTGTTTTAATAATCTAATATTTCACTTAAGTTCAAATATGCTTTAATATACTTCTATTTTAATGATCATTTTATTTTGTCTTTGAATTATTCCGGGGGGTTTGGGGGGTGTAAATCTGACTTGTTGCTCTGCATTGGTGTGTGGGGATTTGGGGGGGGGGGTGTCGCGTATGTGTGTGCCCGTAATCTTTTCTCCTCCCCCCTCCCCTGTGTCGTAGGTGCAGTACTCACCGTTGTCTCCTGCGGCGGCGTTCGTGCTCCTGGTAGAGGAGCAGGTAGACAATCGCTGGTAGGATGTTTAATTCGGGTTCCATGCTGTCCAGATTCCTCGTGGAGTGTATAGAGGTGAGCGTTTTCCTGTTCGTGATCTGTTTCCGCCATGTTTTTATCGGCAGGGCTCCCGCCCCGGAAAAGGTGGCGGATTGGTGGGTCGTGATAGGGTGGGCGGTACATTGTCTGCCGCCTGTCTGTTGGCGGTGACCGCTGCGCTGTTTGTTTGCCCCGCCGTGGCGGTCGGAGTGTTAAAGTGGCGGACTGTGTCAGGGTCAGAAATCCATTTTTTTGACCGCCTGCCTGTTGGCGGGTTGGCCGCCGCTTTAACACCGACCGCCAGGGTTGGAATGACCCCCACAATCTTGTTTTCTACACAGAAGAAATATATCTATTTCACAATACATGTGCTACCTATGTCATTATCCTCTATAATGCTTTTCTTAAGCTTAATAATTAGCATTCACTACTTGTGTTTTACTTGTATTGATTTATGATTTTTTTAATCAGTTAATGGCATTTGTACTATGGTAATACATGCTATTTTCTCTCCCTGTTCAATGTCACTCGCAAGACACTCAGGGAGTGAAAAGAATGTGTATATGTGTAGCATAACCTCAGATACCCGAGATTGCCCTTTTTGGTTTGGAAATAAGCAAATGTAATCTCTTTGACTTGTGCTCAGCAGGGGTCATATGACTTTTGATTAAAATTGATTGGTGTATTTAGCTACCTTCAAGACACATCTTTGTTTTCAGTTAGTTCAAATATAGTGAAATTTTATTATGTAGTGTCAGGCTAATTAATAAAACAAAATCATATATATTGAAACATGTTTAAATATATTTGTTGGCATTGACAGTACTAATATTTTTAATGTTTAAAACGTTAAATAGAAATTAAAAGTGCTCTGCAAACTGTTTAACATTGAGGTTTGACCCTGCACAAAGGTGTTTTGTACAGAGTATATGTTGAGATTAAACTGAAGCATTCATACTATAAAGGAGTATGATATACTGTTGCACTGGGTTCTGACCCAGCAGTAGGCCCAGATTTTTGGCTTTTTTGATTACCCGTTTTTTGTTCTTTTTATTGTGGGTGGGCCTTCCTACTGCTGTCTCATCCACAGTAATCACAGGTAAAAGGACTGCCAGTGTCTAGTAAGCTAAGGCCACTGTGATGCTGCAAGGGTAAGGGGTACTTGGCTGGTTATACGTGTATGCATACTTGCATGTTGCGTGTGGGAGACTACTGTTGTGCGCAGCCCGGTAACAGCACACAGATAGCTTGGTGTAATGGGGACTCTGCAGAGATAGTTATTCACCTGGAATAGGCCTCATGAGGATAGTGTACACTATTAGGGAAAGTCATTATACCTTACTGCCTTACAGTGCAGTTTCCATTCTGCTTATCCTACAGAGACCCTTGAATTAGAGTGTAACCTGTGCAAGAAAATCTAATTTGCCACTTCCAAAATGCTAACTGCACATCTTGTGGGTCAGTCAGAGTTTTCATATTTTTCTGGCTTAGGTCAGAATCAGAGCCCAGGCCTTTTGTCACCTTGCTGTGTTGAGTAATTACATTTTCTCTAGCAGCAGGAACAAAGGCCACCCCCACAAAAAATAAGCAATTAGCAATACTTTTCCTTGCTTCTGAGGAAGAAAGGGGTTGGCCAGAATGACCTGTATCAATCACCCAGCTGTCACACTGTACCAGGGATGGACCTGCCCAAGCCCCCTGTGCCCAGCTGGAGCCAAACCACCATGGGGCTGCCTTTCAAATTCTAGTGTGCAGGGCCCTGGCAGTAATGTCAGCCAGGGGTAGAGCTGATACCACAGGAACTGATGTCACAAGTGTTTCCTTGATGATGCCATTTTATATGGTCCAAACATGCTGTGAAGGAGGGTTGGGACAGGGTGGAGAGGTGATGTGGCATCCCAAGATTGGTTAGGGGTGCCTGTCTTCTGGAACCTTCTTCTCCCCTTTATAAACTTTTGCAGAAGGGGAAGATTCTATCTTGCCTGCAAACATTGTATCTACTTCACTGCTGGTTCCTGGGACTGCCATTGAGAATTGGAAGGAGGAACAACTTGAACCCTACTCAGCACCCAGGACTCTGTCCAGTTGACCCCATAACCAGTGAGTCACCCCAAGGGCCAGTGAGGGTGGCCCCCTTACTTCCACTGAGACCCAGATGGGGTAAACCCAAGACTTCTTTGCATCCACACACAAAGTTATAAAGGAGAACTGGTGCAGGGAGCCAAGAGGACCAGCTTTTGGAGTACTGCACTGCTTTTGAGGTGAGGCAACAACCGGAGGGCCTGACTGGGATCAGGCATTCCCACACCCAAAGGAACATATGTTTAAAATCATGTCTCTAATACCAACCTGTACAGGGCTGTCAGGAGAGATAGTGTGGTATTTTAAATGTGAACCATTCATTTTGTATGGGGTTTTGCAACAAAAAGTTACTGTTTCGTGAAACAGTGTGGCAACCAAACTGTACCCTGTTTAAATCTGGTATGAGAGGGCCTACACTTTCTCTAAAACCTTCTTCACTAATCCTTTACCCTATTGAGAGGTATCAGTAAAGACCTTGATATCTCTAAACTCATTCATACACCATGGTATCTCAGAGAAGACACCTTTGTGCAGGGGTGAATTAGTCACTAAACCTTTTTACACCCTACCTATAACCTCTGACAGGCCTATTATCAGTGAGGGAATGTTTGCATAGAAATGCCAATCACAGAAGATAAGGCCACAAAAAAAGCACAGCCAGACAGATTTAAGAAAAATAAATTTCAAAAACTATGCCAGAAGTTAATTCCTAGAAGAGTAGTGTCTAATATTATGAGAAACACAAAACAGCAACAAACAAAAGAGGTTCAGCTTTGCAAAACCAGAAATATGTTGTTGCTGTCTAATTGACAAGGCGTTTGTAATAAAAAGAATGTTATTTATTCCCATTTTGAAGATAATGAGATGTTCATATAAAGTGATTCATTCACTGAATAAAGTGTTTTGCCAAAAGCTTCAAGTGAGTTAAGTAAACCTTTGTAGTTTTTTCCAGGGAGAGTGGAAACACACCTCCAGGACTGGGGCATTTTTAATGAGGAGAGTTATTTATAAGAAGAACAGATAGTCTTTGTAATTGACAGATAGGGTCATGGATATGAAATTAATTAAAGTACATTGATTTAAAAAGAAAAATGAGTGCTAGAAATGTAGAAGAAAAAGTAACCAATGAAGTATTAGGTCAGTGTCCTCAAAATCCACTTTTTAAGTGGAAATGTAGAAACATATGAAATATAAGACACCTGTGTCTTGACAAACCTAGACGGTTATTAAAAAAATACAGCAAAGGAACTATGAATCAAAAAATAAATCTACTCCAAAGCCTTGAGCCTTGTTGGGTTAGGAGACTGACAAACCTTCGAGGACATTCATTGGTTTGCTTATCACATCAGATTTGAGACAATACTTTCCATTATTTACAAATGCTGCCTGTGCATCACACAAAAATGCATACTCTTAAAAGAAGATTGTATTTTGTCCAGCTCTTCAGCTTCAGAACTAAACGATGTGCTGCCCATGTTAAGAGGTACTCATTTTGAAGTCAATTCTGTAATAGATGACATTCAGTGTAAAACCTTGTGCACGAAAGGCTAATTGAAGAGAGAGAGATGGTTGTGGAGAACAATACTGACAATTCTAATACTAGCACAGTGTTAAAGATTTTTAAAAAGGAAATTAATGCATTTGCAAGAATAAGTACAGAAATTCTAGACATGGTTTGTGTTTGTTGCAGGTGAACTCACTACAATTTACAAGTCAAACAAATTGATATTTGAGAACGATCTAGTAGAGTGATTTAAACTTGATCTTTATTTGAGCGCTGAAGTTAGGTTTGACTTACACATAAGCCAGATTGTCTATAAATATTGTATTGGCAAGCTGCATGATAATAAAATGCCTGCTAGAGGAATTCATAACAAATTGAAAGATTTTCAAATTTTTCTGAGCTTCAAAACCTGAGTATGTATGACTCAAATCTCAGACAAATAGTACATCCTTGTTAAGCCATTGTTAGAATGGAGAATACAAATTAGAAATGACCTATTTCTGAACTACTAAAAGGTCTAAAAGGTAATGGTGTGTATTTGTCTTTAAATATAAAGGAGAAAATTGAAACTATAGGAGTTGATTGAGAAGAGGAAGAACCACTAGAGGTTCTAGTAAAAGGAGAACCTACCAAAGAGAGAAAAATGGCAGGAACTTGTGAGCATTGACAGTGTTAGAAGAGCCTAAATTAGAAAATGTGTTTTATAAAGACATTGATGTAGAAGAAGATGTTACCTGTGTTAGAACAGAAAGTTCTACATCAGCTGCTTATGCTCAGTATGAAAAAGTTGACTTAGACAAAGCAGGAGAAACATATGAATGTTCCATCATTCATCCTCTGCATTCCAGAGGCATGATGGGCGATGCTTTAGAATTGTGACAAATAAAGCAAGCAAAAGCAGGACTAGTAAGTGTGTGGGAAAAGAGTTTAGAAGCACAGTGTTTTTCCATGTTGTCTGTTGTAGAAAAAGGGGGCCATTATAATGAACATCCACTACAGATTACTGCACCAGAGAATAGATCCACTAGACTGTATTCCTAAAATCCCTTCTTCAGGTAAAATATACTTTGGACCTGGCCCTTTTTGCAGGGTTATCCCTGAGCTTTTTGCCTTTTTCCTCTTATTTTTTTTTACTTGTCTTGGTTGGTTGTAGGACTCTATTTGATTTACACGTAAGTTCCTAGTATGGTGCACCAGGTGTACCTAGGGCCTGTAAATCAAATGGTACCAGAATGCCTGCAGCACTGTTTGTGCCACCCATGAGTAGCCCTGTAAACATGTCTCAGACCTGCCACTGCTGTGTCTGTGCATACAGTTTTAAACTGCCATTTCAGCCTGGCAATTGCACCTACTTGCCAAGCCCAAATCTTCCCTTTTACTATATGTAAGTCACGCCTGAAGTAGCCCCAAGGCAGCCCAATGGGTAGGGTGCATTGGATTTAAAAGGTAGGACATGCACTGGTGTGTTTTACATGTCCTGATAGTGAAATACTGCTTGAGTTGGCGTTTGGGGTTTAGAGTTGGAGTTTGGGGTCTCTGAGCTCATAATTTAAAAATACATCTTTTGGTGAAGTTGGATTGTAGGTTTGAAAATGCCACTTTTAGATGGTGGGCAATTTCTTGACCATTCTGTGCCTCTGCCTGGCTGCTGAATACACGTCTGGGTCAGGATGACATTTGGGCTGTTTGTATATTCACTCTAGACAGTCACAAAAAAAGGAGTTGTGGTGTGCACTGCATATCCTGATGGTCCATCAACAGGCTGATGGGTCTTCCTAAGCCAGAGTGTTGGGAGGAGCTGACGCTTGCTCCTGAATAGAGCTGTGCCTGTCCTCACACACAACATTCTTCAATCCCTGGAGTGTGTCTGGAGCCAGGGGGGGGGAAGGCATGGTCTTGTGCACTACAAAGACTTATCTTTGAAGTTTTCCTACTTCAAAGACCAAAATAGGTATAAGTAATAACCTCTGACCCCACATAATTACAACACTTCTGGGCTGAGGACATGCTGCCAGGAAGAAGAGCTGGATGCTGTAGGAGAGACTGCCAATCTACCTACTGCTTTGTTGTGCTGGCCTGCTCCTTCTGTCCTGTGAGGGAAAGGTCTGTACTTGGCTTTCTACATCCTGCTTTCCAAGGTTCTCCAAGGACTTGAATGGCTTTCCACCTGCTAAGAAGTCTCAGGGTGATCAAAGACCTTACCTGCCAGTGCCTGAGTTCTCTTGCTAAGAGTCATGACTTGTCAAGTGGTGCCAAATCCAGTTCCTGGTCCCTTGGAAGTGAGCTCTGGTGCAACCAAGAAGACACCAAGCATTTCGACTCCATAGCTACTTGGGATCCATAACTGCTCTTCGACTCCTCCGGAGCTGTAGTCCCCGCTGAGTGCAGCAACTGCGACCACACAGGCCTGTCGCTGCTGCAGTACCTATGAAGTGCAACCATAGCATGAGTCTTGAGTAGTGTGTTCCCGTCATCTGGGACACCTGATTCCGCCACATCACCTGGGGTCCATTAATATGATTGCAACACAACAGAGTTGACACCGCACATCTTGATCTGCTGGATTCATCAACACCGCCAGGTCATAAGGATTCAACACCTCACCTCTCTGGTAGCAGTAAGAAAAAATTGATGCCCCACAGGCTCCAGCTATGCCTCACTACCCCAACTCCATGCAACATATTTGTTTCCTCATCGTTTTCCAAGGCACTGTATCTGGGGTCGGTGCGACTTGGGGATGGCCCACACCCCCTCATGAGGGGTGTCGGACTGTTGGGAATGACTCTGTCAAGACGTCGTGATAGCCCAAGCTGGTGCTATTATGTTTCTAAGCGCTATACTAAGATTTAGACACTCATTATGACATTGGCAGTAAATCCCACTTACCGCCATGCTGACTGCCGCCAACATACCGCTGTCGCAGCGGATATCCGCTTACCATATTATGACACACACCTACCAATCTGTCACTATGCAGCCACAGACAAAACACCTCCCCACCAAATTTCAGTGATAAGGTGGTGGTATCAAAACCCACACCGTAACGCCAACAGAACAAATCTGATCACATTATGACCCACAAATCACCACAGTGGACATTCAATGACAGTAAACCATTGGCGGTACATAACGCTGCGCTCAAAATACACACACTCAAACAAAACACCACCACATTGGAAAATTCAAACTACACACACCTAACACCCATACACACACCACACCCACACCACTATAAAACACACACCCACATTACCCACAACCCTTTACAAATACAAATCATTACCAACAGAGAGACACAGAAAGAGCACCCACACATCCAGAGACATATACCACCATCACTTATACACCACCCACCCACGCACCTCACAACACACACCTTAACACATCACCCTAGACACCCTCACCCACATAACTCACACAACACCCATGGCACCACAACGACACACAGATTCTCTAAGGAGGAGCTGAGGGTCATGAGGGAGGAAATCTTCAGGGTCGAGCCACAGCTATGTGGATCACAGGTGCAGCAGATATCCATTGCTAGGAAGATGGAATTATGGTGAAGAATCATGGACAGTGTCAATGCTGTGGGACAGTACCCCAGAACAAGGGATGACATCAGGAAGAGGTGGAATGACCTATGGGGAAAGGTGCGTTCCTTGGCAGGAAGTCATCAATTAGCTGTACAGAGGACTGGCGGAGGACCCCCACCTCCTCCCCCACAACTAACAAAATGGGAGGAGCAAGTCTAGGCTATACAGCATCCTGAGGGCCTCGCAGAGTAGCAGGAGGAATGGACTCTGGTAAGTCAAATCTTAACTATTACGTCCCCCACCCTACCTGCATGCTATCACATACCCTACCCTCACCCTCACCCCCATCACTCCAACACCTCACAAATGTCCCACTATCACAACCGACACATCCCAACACCAAGCCCTGCATGCAACACCAAAGCATGGACACCCATCACCAAAGAATGCCCACTGCATGTCCACTACAGATACCCACACAGACCCCAAACCAATTATCACACAAGGTCCTAGACAAGAATGCAAGCGCTGGAGTATAGAGTCACCAACCCATTTTACACGATGGCACACACAGATGCAATAATCATGCCTTTACACCCCTACAGGACCCCTACCCAACATCACCGGACAGGAGATTCCAGACATGTCCTCTCCCCCCACAGAAGAGGCCTACAGTGATGACAGCAGCTCTGTCCAACTGGATCAAGATGACCAGCCCGACCCATCTGGGACCTCGGGACAGTCGGTTTCCCTGACACGGGCACATGCCACTACAGAGCCTCCCCACTCAGGAAACACCAGCACAGCACCTACCCAGTGGGCCCATCCCTTTGTCCCCAGGACACGTCAAGCAGCAGTGTGTCCACCACTACAGGGAACCAAGGCAAAGCCACCACCCCAAGAAAATCAGGGACGTGGGGGCAGTGGCAGTGGGCACACAGTTCAGGGGACAGAGGCACAACAGGGGAACTGGGAGGACTGCTGTGCGACAGGGGGAGGACAGGCCCAGGGAACCCACTCTCCACGAGGCCCTCTCCAACATCATTGGAGCGTAACAACATTCCATGGAGACAATGGCAATGGTACTGGCCAAGTTTCAGGAGACCCAGCGGCTGCAGGAGGAACAGTATCTGGGGATCAAGGAGGAACTCAAGTACATCAGAACCACCCTGGTTACCATTGTAGGGGTGCTGAAGGACCTTGTCAACACCAGGAGGGACACTGTTACACAACAAGGGGCCCCTGACACTAGCCTGGATGATGAACAGCCCACCACCTCTGCTGGAGCTAGTGGACAGGAGACACCGCCACAGGACCAAAACACCAGGACCCCACCACCTGCAGATGGAGAACCACCCCACAAACGGTCCCTGAGATCCAGGACAAAGACAGAGAACAATGCCAAGACCCCCACCAGGAAATGAGACCCGCCTGAATGTCATTGTTCTGTCCCACTTCATCACCCTGTCCATCCATCCTAGCTCCACTTCCTATGCCCCTTTGGACAATGCACCTGTGAAACAAATAGGCTGGAGTCTGCCATGGACACTTCTCCACCATCACCCCTGCCCATTTTACAACCCCCTCCACTAATTTGCACTGAAATAAACACCCTTGAATCACAAAAAAAATCTGGAGTCAGTCTGTGCTTTCACAAATGTGTATTTGCAATAACTATGGAATATAGCAATTTCAATTGTATTGTCAACATAGCTCTAGTCTATGAGGTAACATAGCAGAGGTCACACAGTGGGAGCCACATCTGTGAAATGGAAAGGCAAAGTGACAATTCAGGGCCCATACACTGGATGAAAGTGACAGACAGATGATAGGTCTAACAACTGTATGAGATGTGTAAGGCAGTGACATCTTCTTACCTGTCTCTCACTGGAAGTATTGCTGGATAACGTTGTTTCTGTTGTCAATATCCTCTTCTTCTGCCTCCTCTTCTTCACTGTCCACAGGCTCGACAGCTGCCACAAGACCTCCTTCTGGCCCATCCTCCTGCAGAAAAGGCACCTGTTGTCGCAAAGCCAGGTTGTGCAGCATACAGCAGGCCACGATGATCTGGCACACCTTCTTTGGTGAGTAGTAGAGAGAACCACCTGTCATATGGAGGCACTGGAACCTGGCCTTCAGGAGGCCAAAGGTCTTTTCAATCACTCTCCTAGTTCGCCCATGTGCCTCATTGTAGCGTTCCTCTGCCCTTGTCCTGGGATTTCTCACTGGGGCCAGTAGCCATGACAGGTTGGGGTACCCAGAGTCACCTGCAAATGTCGAGGGACAACTGTTAGACACACACTAACCCTTAGGGACAACCCCAGAACCAGACAACCATTCACAGGGTATATGGTCCTTGTCCTCACATGTTAGCCACACACGATACCTCTGGAGTTGTCCCATCACATAAGGGATTACTCAGAATGTAAGCGTCATGCACTGATCCGGGAAACTTGGCATTCACATGGGAGATGTACTGGTTGGCCAAACACACCATCTGCACATTCATAGAATGGTAGCTCTTCCGGTTTCTGTACACCTGTTCACTCCGGCGGGGGGTACCAAGGCCACATGTGTCCCATCAATGGCACCTGTGATGTTGGGGATATGTCCCAGGCCACAGAAGTCACTTTTCACTGTAAGCAAATCCTCCACCTGAGGGAACACGATGTAGCTGCGCATGTGTTTCAGCAGGGCAGACAACACTCTGGCCAACACGTTTGAGAACATAGGCTGGGACATCATTGATGCAATGGCCACTGTAGTTTGAAAAGACCCACTTGCCAGGAAATGGAGAACTGACAGGACCTGCACTAAAGGGGGGATCCCTGTGGGATG
Source organism: Pleurodeles waltl (assembly GCF_031143425.1). Classification (NCBI taxonomy): domain Eukaryota; kingdom Metazoa; phylum Chordata; class Amphibia; order Caudata; family Salamandridae; genus Pleurodeles; species Pleurodeles waltl. The sequence continues at coordinate 408,191,960 of NC_090438.1, forward strand.
GCGGATTGCTGACATCAGGTCTGGCTCCAACTGGGCACACAGTTCATGGATTGTTGCACGGTCAAGTCTTTAGGTGACTATTACGTGTCTCTCTTCCATTGTCAACAGGTCCACCAGTAGTCTGTACACCGGAGGATGCTGCCATCTCATCACCTGCCCCAGCGGACGTGCCCTATGGAGGAGAACAGTGAGCAGAGAGTCAGCCAACACTGAGGTATTACAAAATGTCATTAGCACACATTTGTAACTCCACAATGTGCCTGTTACTGTGTGTATGCAAGGCCTAGATAGGTGTTACACAGTTATTATTAATGCCTTGTGGCCCCCTGAAATGGCAGCTGCCTGACCTGTAAGGTGGGACAAGGGGATATGATGTAACTGCGCTGGCGTTTTACACCGTTGCGGCAGGCGGTCGAAGACCGCAGCGCAATCCTGCATTGGTTAACCTTGGACCCTATGAGTCCCAGGAGCCAATGACAATGTACGCCGGCGGTGACGGTACGCACCGCCGCGGACGTGACCTCTACTGTCTGTCTGTTCACTCACTTGATACCTGACCTTCGACAGGAGAGGACTTACACTGCAAGTGCTGCTGTGACCTGTGTCTGGAAGCAACAATGGCTCATGTGTCTGGGAAAAGGGCCTCTGCCTTCACTTCGGAGGGGTTGGAGAAGTTAGTCGATGGGGTCCTCCCCCAGTACATGCTACTCTACTGTCCTCCAGACAAACAGGTGAGTACACTTTGAGCATGCTGCATGGGCAATGCCTGTTTTGAGTGGTGTGGATGGAAGATACATGGGGGGGTACTGATCCCTGCATGAGCGGACGGTGAATGTATGTGCGTCAGGGCAAGGGTGGGAACGTGGGCCAATGACTGTGACGGTCCAGACAGTTAAAGTTTTTCATTTTCCCCTGTACTATTGCTCTAGGTCAGCGCCCACCAGAAGAAGGAAATTTGGCGTGCCATCGCCAAGGAAGTCCGGACCCTGGGGGTCCACCACAGACGGAGCACCCACTGCCGGAAAAGATGGGAGAACATTCTCCGCTGGAGCAAAAGATGGCGGAGGCCCAGCTGGGGATGGCCTCCCAACGTGGGAGGGGTGCCCGTCGCACCATGACCACCCTGATGTTCCGGATCCTGGCGGTGGCGTATCTGGAGTTGGATGGCCGCTTGAGGGTATCACAGCAGCCACAAGGGGGTGAGTACCGTCACATCCATTTGACTATGCGCCCATTATGAGGTGTCTGGGTGGGGGAAGAGGGCAGTGGGTTATCCTAGGCTAGGGCGAGCTTTGTAGGCAAGGACCCTTTGTGAGGCAGGCTATGTGGCTCCCTAACCCCACCAGTTGTAAGAGCCATCTACACCTAGTCAAGCTCCTGTGACTTCCATGTGTGCAGCAATTGGGCATAGGCCTTGAACCCCATGGGCATGTAATTAATCTAGGAACTATAAGTGCATGGCGTAGTGCAGAGGGCTGCTGTGTCTGTAGTGTCCGCCAACGGTAGTGGTATTGAATGCACTGAATATGTCTTTCTTCTGTCTTTCCCCTCTTTTTGTGTTCTCCCTGTTCATGTGTGCAATAGCATCATCAGGCGGAGGAGCAGTGGCACCGGAGCAGGAGGGAGCTGCATCCCACTTGGCCCTGGAGGGCGAGACAACAGAGTCTGAAGACACCCATGGGACGGAGGGCGAGGGGTGCTCCACAGCTGGGACAGGAGGTGACAGCAGACACAACGACTCCTCCTCTGATGGGAGCTCCCTTGCGGTGGCGGGCCCCTCTGTGCCCCTGGCATCAACAGGTACAGCCACCACCCCTCTACCAGTACCGCCCTCCCAGCAGCCCCTCAGCGTGTGTCCTGTGGCCGCTCACCCAGGAGGGTGGGCATCTCCTTCACCCCAGGCACCTCAGGCCCTGCCCCAGTCAGCCCTACTGCCCTCAGTGAGGAGGCTATTGACCTCCTGAGATCCCTCACTGTTGGGAAATCTACCATTGTGAATGCCATCCAGGGTGTTGAGAGGCATTTGCAACAAACAAATGCATTCCTGGAGGGCATTCATTCTGGCCAGGCTGCCCAACAGAGAGCATTTCAGGCTCTGGCCTCAGCATTGATGGCAGCCATTGTCCCTGTGTCTAGCCTCCCCCCCAACTTCCTCCACCCAGACCCAATCCCCTGTACCTTAGCCTATCCCAAGCACACCATCAGACCAGCATGCACACACCTCAACACACAAGGGTGGCTCTGGAAAACATAAGCACCACACATCCCACAGGCACTCACACAAGCATCATACCCATGAACACATACCAACATCCACAGCCTCCACTGTATCCCCCTACTCCACGTCATCCTCCTCCCTCCCTGTCTCATCTCCACTCACACCTGCATCCACTACATCTTCAGCCACTACCTCCATCATCAGCACGCCCATCACCACACACCGCTCACGTGCACTCACCACCCCACTACCATTCACACATCCCCTGTGTCCTCTACCAGTGTGTCTGTGAGCCCTCCTCCCACAGTACACAAACACAGGCACACACCCACTCAACAGCCATCCACCTCACAACAGCCTCCAGCCCATGCACCTTCACCCAAATTCAGCAAACGTACACCTCCTACAACCACTACCTCTTCCTCCACTCCCAAATCCACTCCATCTACCTGTCCCAGTGTGTCTAAAAAACATTTCCTGGCTAATATTGACCTCTTCCCTACACCTCCACCCCCATCTGTCCCCTAGGGCCAGGCTTTCCAGGTCCCAACCCAGCACCTCAACCACCAAATCACCGGGCACAGTGGTGCCAGCAACTGTGGGTTATTGGAGTGCGCCAAGCATTAGGACTGCCAGTATGCCACGGAGCGAGGGCAAGGACATTCCGCCACCTGCAAAAGTAAAAAAGTTGCCCACATCCCAGAGGGAGAAGCCGAAAACACCTGCCACCAAGGGCTTAGGGAAAACAAAAGGGGATAGTGGCAAGACAGCTGCGCCACCTCCAAGAAAATAAAGGGCAGGTCAGGAGAGGGCATGGTGGCACCTACAATGGGACCAGTGTCACACCTTCTGTCAACGCCAACCTGTACGGCGGAGAAGACCGCCACCTGCACCGCCACCTGCACTGCCACATGCACCGCCACCAGCACCGCTGTCATTGAGCCCGCCACCAGCACCGCAGTCACTGAGCCCGCCACCAGCACTGCAGTCACTGAGCCTGCCACCAGCACCGCCGCCACAGAGCCCGCCACCAGCACCAATGCCACAGAGCCCGCCACATGCACCGCTGCCACAGAGTCCGCCACCAGCACCGCCGCCACAGAGCCCGCCGCCAGCACCGATGCCACAGAGCCCGCCGCAAGCAGTGCTGCCACAGAGTCCGCCGCCAGCACCGATGCCACAGAGTCCGCCGCCAGCACCAATGCCACAGAGTCCGCCGCAAGCACCACCACGACTGACACCGCCGCAAGCACCGATAGCGGCACCGCGACATCCTGAGCCAGTGGCGCCACTGCAGACATGCCTGCCATCCCCAGAGGTCAGTCGTCCGAGCCTGGTGGTCAGTTCCAGGAGCCTGGGCAGCTTCCATGATGCACCACCTTCAGTGTAGAAAGGCATCCACTACCGCACTCCTTGGCAGGATAAAGCACTCTGGGCACAAAGCCCCCTCCAGAACCAGTGGAGAAAGTCATCCACTACCTCAGTCCTTGGCAGGATGAAGCACTCTGAGCACAAAGCCCCATCCAGAACCAGTGGAGAAAGGCATCCACTACCTCAGTCCTTGGCAGGATGAAGCACTCTGGGCACAAAGCCCCCTCCAGAACCATTGGAGTATCCAATCCACTACCTCAGTCCTTGGCAGGATGAAGCACTCTGGGCACAAAGCCTCCTCCAGAACCAGTGGAGAAAGTCACCCACTACCTCAGTCCTTGGCAGGATGAAGCACTCTGGGCACAAAGCCCCCTCCAGAAACAGTGGAGAAAGGCATCCACTACCTCAGTCCTTGGCAGGATGAAGCATTCTGAGCACAATGCCCCCTCCAGAACCAGTGGAGAAAGGCATCCACTCACACAGTCCTTGGCAGGATGAAGCACTCTGGGCACAAAGCCCCCTCCAGAACCAGTAGAGAAAGCCATCCACTCACACATTCCTTGACAGGATGAAGCACTCTGGGCACAAAGCCCCCTCCAGAACCAGTGGAGTATCACATCCACTACCTCTGTCCTTGGCAGGATGAAGCAATCTGGGCACAAAGCCCCCTCCAGAACCAGTGGAGTATCAAATCCACACACACAGTCCTTGGCAGGATGAAGCACTCTGGGCACAAAGTCCCCCTCAGAACCAGTGGAGAAAGGCATCCACTCACACAGTCCTTGGCAGGATGAAGCACTCTGGGCACAAAGCCCCCTCCAGAACCAGTGGAGACTGTTATCTACTTGTGAGACTGTGGCTTTGCACTCCCCAGGATTGAACAGTGGGCAACCCACCCACTTGTGAGACTTGAGAGACTGTGGCTTTGGACTCCCCAGGATTGAAGAGTGGGTAACCCACCCACTGTAGAGACTTGAAAGACTGTGGCTTTGCACTCCCCAGGATTGAACAGTGGGCAACCCACCCACTGTAGAGACTTGAGAGACTGTGGCTTTGCACTTCCCAGGATTGAACATTGGGAAACCACCTACTGTAGAGTATTGAGAGACTGTGGCGTTGCACACCCCAGGATATAGCAGTGGGCAACCCACCCACTGTAGAGACTTGAGAGACTGTGGCTTTGAACTCCCCAGGATTGAACAGTGGGCTTGTGGCCCCCTTGTGGATTTGCCGTTGTGCACTCAACTAGCTGAGGTGCCCCCCCTTTCTCTTCCCCCTGAGTTGCCTGTTTTATTGCTATCTGATGTCCCTGCAGTGTTCTCCCCATCATGTTCGGGTATTGAGTGTGGGCCTCGCCCATGCAGTGTGGGCCCAGTGTTCCACAGACTTCAATGGAGCAATACCCGGACTACTATTCTTGGTGTATATATATGTTAATGGTGTATATATATTTTAGCATACTGGATTTTAATATATTAGAATGGTTACACTCATTTCCTTTTGTCTTTGCATTCTTCCAGGGGGTTGGGGGGTGTAACTGTAATATATCATGCTGTATTAGTGTGTGTGTTGTCGTTGGTGAGGGTGGGGGTGGGGGTGTTGCATGTTGCGTGTGTGTATGTCGCTCTCTTTTCCCTCCCACCTCCCCTGTGTTGTAGGTGCAGTACTCACCGTGGTCTTCGCCGCCGGCGTTCGTGCTCCTGGTAGAAGAGCAAGAAGATAAGGGCAGGGAAAATGTGAAGCTCTGGTTCCATGGCATCCTGGTTCCTCGTGGGGTATGTAGGGGTGAACGTTTTCCCTTCGAAGTCCTGTTTCTGCTGTGTTTTTGTTCGCGGTGAATCCGCCCCGGAAAAGGTGGCAGATTGGTAGGTTGTGATAGTGTGGGTGGTACATTGTCTTCTGCCTGTCTGTTGGTGGTGACCGCCGCTCTGTTTGTTTGTACAGCTGTGGCGGTCGGAGTGTTAAAGTGGCTGTCTTTGTTGGCGGTTTCCGCCACGGTCGTGTTTCCATTTTCTTTTCCACCGGCCTGTTGGCGGTCTTACCGCCGCTTTAACACCGACCGCCAGGGTTGTAATGACCACCATAGTGTGTAGTTTCCAGGGAGGCCAAGACATGTGACTCAGAAGCTTAGTTACATGGCAAAAAGTAGACCAAGCATACCTTTGTATGTTGGATGCCATCTCTGTAGGTTTACCACATATGGTCAAAAATGAGTTTCTTGGTACAGGCATATACCATAGAAACCCAACCTGGAGAGGCATACGTCCAAAGTGTCTCCTACATTTGCCACACCATATGCATGCATGCTAAATGAACTGTCAATGGTTGGCCACAGGAAATTCAGAATCACAGACAACACCAATTGTATGGGTGAAATTATGCAATCACAATAACCACTGAATAATTAAGAAACCTTATCACCTTCAATGGTTTGCCTCATGTAGCATTCCTCATTTACCTATTGTCATACAATAGTAGGGCAATGCCATGTTCATTTACACAGATCCCACACAAAGTCATGCATCCAGCTAACCTTCACATATCCAATACCACATCATGACGAAATGATGGTCAAAAATCCTCCATGTTGCTGACAGAAGTACAGTAGCCTGAAGAAGGTGACATGGAAGTACCCATGGCACATTGGAAACAAATCAACAATGTTCACTTCACTATGTGTAAATATGGAGTCAAGGAGGTTTTTTAAAGATTTTAATATATATGTGTGTGTATGTGTGTGCATACAAAATATCTATAAAAATTGTACATATATTGCATAGTAAATATCTACTATTTTACATTTGTTTAACAATATATATTTTTTATAAACTATGATTTAATCAACTATATTTTACTATTTTAATATTTCAGTTTAATTTGAAATTTTTTTCCTAACGGGTTTTATTTTAAGACCCTCTCTCCATTACTTTCTAAGGAAGGGTGTTGCAGTAACAGTAGTTGCCCACAAAAACTCCTGGACTTAATACAAAAATATGTTACTACAAAAGTGTAGATTACTACAGAAGTGCAGTTTGTGAATTATGAAAAGTAGTAAACTTACTTAAATTTGCAGTGTCTGATTCACAAAGGTAACTAAGGGCTTGATCTGGAGTTCAGCAAACTTTTTTCCTATGTGGAAGGCCCAGGAACTGAAACAGATTATCAAAAATATGTTGTTTTGCTTTATTCGTGTTGTTTATTGCTGTAGAAAAGAATTTCCAACACATCAGCTCATAACTTCTCAATATATACTGCACAAAGAATTTTATTGCTTCATTGGTAGGAAACAATCCAGTGTTACACCTGTACCCTCACTTGACCTCAGTAATAATTCTATTTTACGCTTTAGATTTAGCATTATAATTATTTTATTATTTCAAGTATTACATTCATGTTCTCCTAGACAAATTTAAGGTTGTAATAAAAGGCATTTTAATTCAGCTTAGTATTAATAGCTGCTATGAACACCTGTTATTTCTTGCCTTTAGCATCATCACTCAGGCGAAATTCTATGAATGTTTGGCAAATGGAAAATATTTTATTCATTGCCTTCAGTAGAGAGAACCACAAAATGAAGGAGGCTATTGGAATCACTTTCTGTCTTGAAATGAAAAATGAAAAAATTCAAACATGGTTTTAGGTGCATATAGATGCATATATACATAGTGCACAACAATGTACCATAGTGTCACTTGTTCTCCCATTATTTCTGAGCAACTTAGTGCATTGAACAAAATGCCTAGTTATTGGCAATAGTCTAACAATAGGAGCGGCAGTACGTTCACAATGTGAATGGCAATACTTCTGAGGAATGCTTAAACTATGGAGGTTCAATGCCCATGACATAAATGTTTAAAACACCATAAAGAAATAGAGTTATGTTCATGATCTGTTTGTAATATACCAGGTAAGTGTTTTCAAAACATTTGCATGGATCTTAGTAATTTTAGGCAAGGGGTGTAGCTTCATGGAGGGTGTTTGGGGTGTAGCACCTCTCAAATAAATACATTTGAGGCTGAGAAGTTGGTTCTGGGGGCCCTGAGCCGGGTCTGCTTTTTTTGTCAGCCTGATTTCACTAAGTGGTTTTACCTTGTTCAATTTTTAGATCTGGAACTTAAATATATTTCAGCCCATATTTACAAAGATTTTTGTCTGTGTTGCCTCACTTTTTGACACAGATCCTACATCCCTTACTGATATTTACAGAGACATGCAATTTCAATTTGAAAGGCTTTGTAAGAAAAGTTAACACAACACAGTGAATTGTATTGTGCTGCTTTGTGTTTTTTTGAGTCATGTAAGTGCTCTATAAAGGGTGCATGGGCATTACAATGAATCCACCTATGGATATTGGCATTAACCCTTATTTACAAAGGGTTGCATGCATTAGGTCGAACTAAAATGGTGCCCCAGCCTGAGACTGGCGTAATGAGTAGAAATATTATATTACTCCCTATTTACTCATTGCTTGTGTGCTGTATTCTGCAGCGCACATGCAAAGAGGAAAATGCTTACAAGGAGAGTTTTTCTGCAGGAAGGTATCCCTTGTTGCACAAACACTATTCTTTCTATAATGCAGACACCCTGGAACTATAAAGTAAGGGTGCCTGCATTGGCACTAAGCAGTCCAAATGTGCCAATGCATGCACAGAGCAGAACTGGTGCAGTTCTGCTCTATTCAGGTAATGCAACACAGCACAGCATGTTTGGGTCGAAGCTGCCGTGAACATTTCTACATTCAGACTTAGCCACTGTAATAGAAGTTGAAAAACTCCATCGGTACTAAGCAGAGGGCTGTAGCTGAAAACGGATGCATGAGGTTGGATAACCCTTTGGTGAAGGACTGCTGAAAACGATTTGTTGCTGCAGAGAAGAACATAGCAGGAGAAGCAGCAAAGTCAATCTGACCGGCGATGCACCTTGGGTGTATTGGCAAGCAGGTTGGTCCCAGTCTCCTCCTGGTTCTCAGAGCACTATTTGGCCATATTTTGTCTCAGTTTTGGAATTTGGCCATCTGGACACCTTTAGCACCATAACGAAGGGTCCAGGACTGGTGGGACCCCTCTTGAGGGCCCAGAATTCACTCAACTGAGTCCAGGTGTGGGTTCAATAAGATGGGAGCCTGTTATATTCCTGTGGCTCTGAACAGGAGGCCAGGAAATTAGCCCTTGGAGTCCCATCTGGTCGACCTGGGTGCAGCTGTAGATGCAGGGATCAACACCAGGGCTGCCCCTGAAGGTCAGGCAGACTCCAGGCAGCACAGCAGTCCTTCAAGGTACAGCAGTAGTCTGGAAGAGTGCACAGCAGGTCACAGCAGCAGACTGTCTGCTGAGAGGCCTTTCACACATCCAGTGGTATACTGAAGAGTGGGTCTGCAGGCCTTATTTGTATACCCCGTTGTAAACTTTTGGATGATGAGATAAACTTTTGGAAAGATTATGTGAAGTGCATGGAATTTCCTGACTCCCTTTGCCCTGGCTCCAAGATTGGCTCCAAGATTGCTGCAGTGAACACAGGGTTGCTAAGTCCTGGGTGTGAAGGCAGAGCACAGGCTATTCAGGTGTAAAAGGGGTGTTCCAGCTCCACCCCCCACCCCTGTCCAATCAACAGATGACCATTCAGGCACACCTAATCCCTCTTTTCTGTGACTATCTGGGATGAATTCACAAAGTCTGTCAGCTGCACCCAGTTATGCAACTCAGGCCAGTTTACAGGCACAAAATGGCCACAGGCAGAAAATGACAACTTTCTAAAAGTGAACACACCAGTATTCCTCTAGGAACTGGGTGCAGACAATGGGGGTCATTCTGACCCTGGAGGTCATTGACCGCCAGGGTCAACGACCGCGAGAGCACCGCCAACAGGCTGGCGGTGCTCTCAAGGGCATTCTGACCGCGGCGGTTTGGCCGCGGTCAGAAAGGGAAAACCGGCGGTCTCCTGCCGGTTTTCCACTGCCCTTAGGAATACTCCATGGCGGCGCAGCTTGCTGCGCCGCCATGGGGATTCCGACACCCCATACCGCCATCCTGTTCCTGGCGGTTCGGCCGCCAGGAACAGGATGGCGGTATGGGCTGTCGTGGGGCCCCTGGGGGCCCCTGCAGTGCCCCCAGGGGGCATGGGCACTGCAGGGGCCCCCGTAACAGGGCCCCACAAAGAATTTCAGTGTCTGCTTAGCAGACACTGAAATTTGCGACGGGTGCAACTGCACCCGTCGCACCCTTCCCACTCCGCCGGCTCCATTCGGAGCCGGCTTCCTCGTGGGAAGGGGTTTCCTGCTGGGCTGGCGGGCGGCCTCCTGGCGGTCGCCCGCCAGCCCAGCGGGAAACACAGAATCACCGCGGCGGTCTTCGGACCGCGGAGCGGTGTTCTGGAGGGGGAACTCTGGCGGGCGGCCTCCGCCGCCCGCCAGAGTTAGAATGACCCCCAATGTCTCACTTAAAAATGATCCTAGAGGAATTATTTAGCTATGGTGTGCATACATATAATCCAGTCTTCAATTAATGAATAAGACAACTCCGTACTGTTAAAATCCAAGATATTACTCAATAGGATTCAGGAAATACAAAGAAATCTACACCAATTCCAACGAATTACATTTCATAAACAACAACACTGTATATAACCCCTCTAGATCTTACGATTGAATCCCAACTGCAGATCCAGGAAGATGTTATAACCCTCCTCATGACACAGTTCTGCACAACAATTGCCTGGTTTTCAGTTCCAGTTCAAGCAATAACATGGACTTTCAATTCAGCTTGTCAAATGAGAAGGTAATGCCGACGTTTCGGCCTGTAGTAGCTGTCAGAGGTCCGTCAAACCACCATCAGGAATCAGTGTTGTCAAATAATACCTACACATAAGAAAAATTAATTAAAAAACAGTATTTGTAATCTATTAGATCACACCATGTATACAGCCTGTTGAACCCAAAAAAACACCATAACACAGGTCTGGATACTAGTATAAGCCACTACCTGTATGACAAGTAAAGTTCACAAAATATTTTAAAAACATATCAAACGTGCATCATAAACGACACTGTGTCAGGCTCCCAACCAGAATAGCTACAGTCTGCTACTTACAACAGGTTGCAAAAATAGAGTCAAAACGAAGGAGGGTGGAGAATGCCAGAGGTGCTCGCACATCAACCAAGGTTAAACTAGTATCCGTCCAAGATAGTCTTAAACTAGAATCAGCTGGTGATGGGTGCCGGGCTAGCTATACACCTGCCACTGCAGGTGTTAGAGGTCCACACACTGGAAGAGTGAGTGGTTGCCTGAACAATGAGAACAAAAAAGGCAAGGGTACACCCAAGATCAAAGTGTCATGTGGTAGATCCAAGTAATATTTCAGGAATTGAGTTGACGTCCGGTGAAGCAAGTGATACTTGGTATTTATTATAACAGCAATTATGTAGTCAAAGTCTTAATCAGATGACTATGTGCAACAGAAGTCCATACAGTAAAACAGTCAGATGCACAAGAGTGGTCAGAGTTCAAATCCAAAGACCACCTGCAACATAAATCCATACAGCAAAACAGCCAACACGTGTTTCGTCTTCAAGACTTTGTCAAGGCTGTGAAAATAGATGAACAATATATACAAGTGGATAAAAAAACGATGTACAAGGGGATATCAAACATCAAAAATCCATTTATAGGAAAGGGGGGGAAGACCAACCAACAGTGTGACTAGGAAGATTACACCAATTGGAGTGAGGGATGCGCAACACAGGTGTACAATCATGTACAAAGCAAGATGCATATTATCCAAGTAGTGAGCAAACAAAATAAGAGTTAGAGAGTGTAGATCACCATATCACGCAGGCATTAACCAGGTGGGTGCACCATGCAATAAAGGAGAGGTGATTGTGCTGGTTATGTGGGCGCAAGTTGAAAAAGATTCTGTAATTTCAAATAAGAAAGCATAGTTGGAAACTGTAATGGTGAGAGAGTATAGGAAATGTATGTATGGGATAAATACCTTAGGCAATGCGAAAAATATGTATGTAGCAAGGATTACAGTATTTCCAAAAGATGGTTGCAGTAGAACTCCAAGTGAGTCATTCATGAGTAGTGAAGTTGGAAAAACGGCCGTAATAAGCCTAGAGTAGAAAAGAAGAGCGGGATGTAAGCGTAGGTTAATGCTGATGATCTGTTGAATTAGCCCGAATATAAAACCAATAGAACAAAACAGTTTGAAAACTTATTGAACTAAATTTATAGAAGAGCCCTATTGCTGCAAACCAATGGCTGTTAGAAACCACGTAAGATATTGACACTGGGTCAGGTTTGCGTTGTTATCTAAATGATAAGCCGCCTCGGCATGTGCGACTAGGCTATCGCATAACAAGGAACATTGTATAGAAGAAATCTACATGCTACGAGCTCACCTGTCCAATTAACAAGTATACTAAGGATGCAAATGAGCAGCAGAGCGAATAAATCGCTTGCAGTGTCAACTGTAACAGTCTATTGAGCTTAGTAGTGGCAAATAGCGGGCCGGTTATAACCAAGCTAGGCAAAACGCCGTCTTAGTGTGGCCAGTTAAACGCATGGCAAAGCATGCAGAAAACGGGTGAAGAACATATTAATGAACAACAGCATAATTCCTTACCTAACGCAGTGAGGCGCAGTATCGTGCCGGTCGCGTCGGTGAAAATGTAGATTTTCCTAGTAATTTATGACGGAAAGTCTTAATTTTATTAAAGACACGGAGGCGAGTATTATGCTTCTCGATCCTGCTTTATTTTAAATAGCAGCAGTCAAGAAACTACATTTCCCATGAGGCTGAAGTAACAGGCAGCCAATGGGAAAGAAAAACGTATCGGCATTGGAACCAATAGGCACACTTGAACACGGTATAAGCATTACACTTGACTGCGACCAGCCCTCTTTCTTGATGCGAGAAGGCTAGTCTGTGTGAGAAAATAACGGAATAATAGAAACAATTATGGCAACTGCCAAAATGAGAGAGCAAAGTTCTTGGCAAAAGTTCATCCAGGATTTGAGGAGTGGAAAAAAGCAGGGAGATGAGCAGAGCTTGTTGTGATCCTGAGGTAGAAGTTTGGTCCAGCTTGGTGATGTTGGAAGCTTGTTCCGGTGATCAGGAAGGGTTCTGAGGCTGATTTGTTGTTGCTGTGGGAGGGAAGAATCGACAAAATTAGAGAATCTGAGGCGGGATAATACTCGCCTCCGTGTCTTTAATAAAATTAAGACTTTCCGTCATAAATTACTATGAAAATCTACATTTTATGGCAAGACCGGAGGCTCTTATTATGCTTTTTTAAAGCATGTTAATTATTACAGAAGTTGCTGTATGAATGGGTTTACAATAAAAAGTTCTGAAAACATAATCATTAGACCAGTCAGCCGATCTCAGAATGTCCTCGAGTCTGGAACCTATCCAAAATGCTTTGGAGGCCATGGCACCCCTGGAGGAGTGAGCGCCAAATACCGATGTGTCTATACCTGCTAAGGTCATTACCCAACGTACCCATCTGGCTAGAGTAGCGGATGATACGGGTTTATGGGGTTTGCGAAAAGAAATGAGTAGTTGGGATGAGGACGTTCTGAGGTTGGCTGTGCGGTCTTTGTATACTTTGAGACATTGTCCTACACATAATTTGGGTTGATTGGGGAAATAAGGGTAGAACACTGAACGTATATTTGTTTTGGTACGTTTGTTAATAGTAAATAAAACACCTGTGGGGGAAAATTGTCTGGATGAAATATCTAGTGCTTTGACATCTGATATACGTTTAATGGAGACTAAACAAAGTAACATTGTTAATTTGGCTGAAAGCATTTTCAGAGAAAGATCTGCATTGTCTTGCCAGGAAATAAATAACTTTAAGACAACATTGACATCCCATAATTTGGAATATTTGGGTAACGGAGGAAAATAAAATGTTACTCCCTTAAGAAGGCGGCATACCAAGGGATGTTCTCCGATCGGTTTTCCATTAGTGTGAGAGTGTTGAAGAGAAATAGCTGATCTATAAAGGTTAATTGTCCTGTAAGACTTACCTGTGCCAGCTTGTGCAGCAAGGAAATTTATGATATAATTTACATCGGTTGAAAAGGGATCGATATTCCTTCCCAGACACCAGCTTGACCAAAGAGACCAAGCGGAGTTGTATGCCTTTCTAGTGCCGGGAGCCCATGAGTTGCTAATGAACTCTGAAGCTTCTGTTGAAATTGGAATGGGAGGTTGGGGATACCTGAAACCTTCCAGGCCGATAGGGAAAGGGTATTGTTGAGGATGAGAGGATGAGGGAAGCCGGTGGGATTCCGAAGGAGGGAAGGAAAAACTGGAAGGAGAACTGGGAAATCGATAGTTAATTCGAGGAGAGGGGGAAACCACACTTGTGATTGGCAAAATGGAGCTATTAGGATTAGAGAGGCTTTTTGGCGCCTGACCTGGGCGAGCACTCTGGTAATCATTAGGAATGGGGGAAAGGCGTAATTGAGCATGGATGACCAGTCCTGGAGGAAAGCGTCGGAAGCGAAGGCTGAAGGATCCGGACACCAACTGAAAAACAGAGGGAGTTGTGTATGTAGGCGGGACGCAAATAGGTCTATCTTGAAGGGACCCCATTTGTAAAGGAGAGATTGGAAGACTGAGGGGTGAAGTTTCCAGTCGCTGGCATCTCTGAGATAACGAGAATGCCAATCTGCGACATTGTTGAGGGAACCGGGGAGATATTCTGCTAACAGGGAAATTTTGTTGTGGAGACAATATTCCCAGAGGCTTTTTGCCAGATCTGCTAGGGTTTTTGATCTGGTGTCCCCTAAGTGGTTTATGTAGCGGACAGCTGACACATTGTCCATACGGAGGAGGATGGTACACTGGACTCTGCTTTTTGCGAGGCTTTTGATTGCAAAGGAGCCCGCAAGCATCTCTAAATAATTGATATGCAATTTGGACTCCTCTGAAGACCAGAAACCTCCAGTCGAGATTGCGCCACATCGTGCGCCCCAGCCCGTCAGACTTGCATCTGATTCTAACACAAGATCTGGGGCTGATGGAAATATAGTCTTGCCGTTCCAGGCGTCTAAATGGTCTATCCACCATTGAAGCTCTAGACGGGACTCGTGGTCGAGATTGATGGACTCTGAGTAGGAGAGACCTCTTCTGAGATGTCGGATTTTTAGCCTTTGGAGTGCCCGGTAATGAAGGGGCCTGGGAAAGATGGCTTGTATTGAGGAGGCGAGGAGGCCTACAACTCTGGCTAGGGATCTGAGAGAGATTTGGGAACTCCGGAGGAGTTTCAGAATCTCTGCTTTCGTGGATTTTACCTTTTGTTGTGGAAGTTGGAGGACAGCTGCAGAGGAATCGATTATGAAACCCAGAAACTCTATCCTTTTTGAAGGAATAGACATGGATTTTTCTTTGTTGACGAGAAAGCCCAATTGGGATAAGAGGGAGCAAGTTATCTGTAAGTGACGTTGCAGGGAAAGACGGTCCTGGTGCATTAACAGGATGTCGTCTAGGTAAATGAGCAATCTGACTCCCAGGGACCTGAGGTGGGTTGTGATTGGTTTCATTATTTTTGTAAAGCACCAAGGTGCAGAAGAGAGGCCGAACGGAAGGGAGGAGAAATGGTAAGTTTGTCCCTGCCATTGGAATTGGAGGAATTTTCTGTGAGACACGTGTACAGGAAGGGATAAGTATGCGTCTTGAAGATCTAAACGGACCATGTAGTCTTGGGGGAGAAGTATATCTCTTAAATGAATAATGGTTTCCATTTTGAAATGCCTGTATACGACAAATCGATTGAAATTTCTTAAGTTGATGACTGGTCTCGGTTTTTTGTTTTTCTTTTGGACTAGGAAGAGGGTACTGAAGAAACCGGAAGGATCCGGGCGGGAAATCTGAATGGTTTGTTTGCGGAGAAGGGACTGGATTTCTGATGAGATTAGGGACGACATTTCTGAAGAGAAGAAAAGGGGGGGAGGAGGGGACCGTTGGTGTGGTACTGAATAGAGTTCTATGGTGTAACCTTGAACTGTGTTGAGTATCCATGGATCTAAGGTGATACTTTTCCATTTTTCTATGAAATGACGTAGGAGGCCGCCTACAGGAGGAAGACCATAATTGGGGCTTACCTTGTTGGTAATTGAATCTGGCGCCGCGAGGTCCACGACCTCAGTAGCCTCTGCCGCGTTGGGGATAGAATTGAGGTTTGTAGGATTGTGAATCATAAGTGGAATTGTAGGTGTTGTAGGCGTTGAAGGAGCCTCTAGATCCTTGTGATCGGGCGGAACGGCCGGTAAAGCGGCTCCTGCCTGTACCGGCATTGCCAAAAACCCGTTGGTGGAACACTTTTTTGATTGATTGCTGTGCCTTGTCTATAGAGGCGAAAGTGGAAACAAACTTTCCGAGGTCTTTTATGAATGAATCCCCGAAGAGGAGACCATCCGCCTTGATACCAGGGTCAATGAAAGCTAGGTTAGCCAATTTAGGGTCTAATTTGAGTAGGAGACCTTTCCGTCTTTCATGGATAATGGCCGAATTGGCATTGCATAAGAGGCAGAAGGCTCTTTGCATCCACAAGGATAATTCTGCGGGATCAATGTCCGTATTTTCTGATTTGGCTGATTCTGCCATGTCAAAGATTCTGGCCAAAGGACCGACCAGGTCCAAGAGTTTGTCTTGGCAGTTGCACCAGGCTTTATCGACGCCTTTACGGGGGTCTTTGCCGAATTTAGAAAAGAAGGTAAGGAGGGATTGATCAATAGACGGGGTAGAGGTAATATTAGAAGAAAGGGAAGGTCTAGGGCATTCTGATCTTAGTTTGGACCTAGTGGGTTTATCTAGGGGAAGTCTCAGTCTGGAGGAAATATAATCAGACACATGGGAGGAGGGTAACCATTCGGTAGAGTTGGGATGGTGAAGGAAAGAAGGATTAAACATGGGGTTACCGTCTGGGTCCAGAATTTGTTTGGCTGTGAAGGTATTTGTGGTCGAATCAAATTTTGTTCTCTTGGGAGGGGGGGAGGATTGAGACTGGGAGCCCCAGATATCTGGGTCGTCATCAGGGTCGTCTAAGTCACCCTTGTCGTCATCTGTGTCTGAAATATGAGAAATGGTAATATCTGGCGTAGCAGAGATATGTTTAGTCTTTTCAGAGCATTTTAGTTTAGGTTTCCCCTCCTTGGAAGGAGGCCTTGGAGGAGACTTGTCCTCAATCTGGGGTGAAGAAGTTTCACCAGTCAAGCTAGCGCCATCTGTTTTTTGTGAAGACAAATCCTTAATTTTTATTTTTCTGCATTCCCCTGCAAAATGGGCCAGTAAGGATTTGGAAACCATATCCTGCATAGAGGATTGAAGGTTTTTTGTGATTTTTCCCATTGAATTATTAATGGCTTTTGCCACAGAATCACTGATAAAATTATCGAGGTCTTGGTTAAAAGACTCATCTTCATTATTGGAATTATCAGTCATATTGTCTGAAACTGGAAGTGAAAGGGTTAAGGAGAAAAAATGTGGAGGGCAAGGCCGGTGTAGAGGGATCAGTCTGAAGCTTGAAGTTGGGCAGAGGAGCTGGTTTCAGGGCGTCTGGAAGAAGCGAGGTATTTATTATTATTTTTTGCCTACGCGCGTCGACTGAAGAGGCAGAGGCTCTTGTGAGGGAAAAAGACGACCGTTGGAACGTTCGCGTTCCTCGAAAGGCCGACGCGAGGTGGGGGGGGAACAGATAAAACAGCGCGGATCGAGTCTTCACAATGAAAAACACAGTTGCGCTACAGCGGAACAGTATAAAAGTAAAAATTCATGCAAATAAGTACATTTAAGTAAATGCGCGCAGATAAGTAAAGGTGAAGAAATTTTGGAACACTTATCTTGACTGCGAGCAGCAAGAAAGAGGGCTGGTCGCAGTCAAGTGTAATGCTTATACCGTGTTCAAGTGTTCCTATTGGTTCCAATGCCGATACGTTTTTCTTTCCCATTGGCTGCCTGTTACTTCAGCCTCATGGGAAACGTAGTTTCTTGACTGCTGCTATTTAAAATAAAGCAAGATCGAGAAGCATAATAAGAGCCTCCGGTCTTGCCATAAAATTCAGTAAGCCGTCTGAGCATATTAGGGCTTGGAATTTATGTGAAAGGATATGAAAATAAACAAAGGACTAGGTGCCGAATAAACGGCCGGGGTCTAATGACCCCAAAACGGGGGCCATTTTGAAATGGAGTCAGTAATAAAACGAAATATAGGTTGAGTAGTGGTGATGATACATGTCCTGTCGATAACATTTCCATCAAGGACGTCAAAGACATCCAGATCCTCCTTTCTCTAGAACAAAGATCGGGGTTGTCTCCTTTGTCTGAAATTGTATCTGATTTAGACATTGATCCCTACGCACAAATTGATAGTGGTCTTAAAACTTCCTCTTAATTTACACCCAATCTAGCACGTAATCAGTTGCTTAAATACACTATGGCCCATATTTAACTTCTAAAAAAATCTTTTTTTTTTTTGCAAAACTTTATTGCTGGTTTGAAAATATTATTGCGTTGCATTCTTTAAACTTGTTAGTATAGCTTGAACCTAAGACACTCTTGTGTCGAGATTACTTGCTTTCTGTGCCATAGGTACCAAAGTTTGAGTTAAGATCCTCTCAGAAATGGGTTTGACCTAACTGGACGTGTTCATAAAGGTAGCAGGCGTTACCTCCTACCAAATGAATAATCCAATATCTGACAGTCGAACGTTTCTGTTACTACTCTTCTCTAATGCAAAACAAAAGAAGTGAAACTTTAGCGAAAGCTGGTATAAATGTATAGAGACTAACGTACCACTGTACACACTATCTGATGTTTAATTGAAATCTACACCACACCAGAAAGACACATTCTGAATTGTGTTGAACAGCTGACAGAATACAGAAAGTAGTGGTTTTCAGAGAAGTCGTACCAGGTTATTTTTAGTTAAATCAGACACATTTTATACTTTAATCAACAGTTCCTATTGAAAGAAGCCTCGTGATTGCAGGCAATACAGCTCCCTCTTTCATCAGCTTAATGTTTATTGAGGACCAACACTCCCCCTTAAGTTCTTTTCTCCATCTGGTTAACGGGGACGCCGGGAGCTGTTTATGCTAATGTTGTAAAGTAAATTATGCTCCAGAAGGAAAACAGGAAAAGTCAGCCCAAATGCAGGCTGCTAGATTCATCTGGAAACGAAAACTGTGAATCAGCACAGCTGTCTGCCTTAAGTAGTCATTTTGGAATGTGGATGAAGGGAATACAACATAAAGTGACTCTATGGACACGCTTCACATGGCTGCATTTTGATTTGTATTTGAGGAGCTTTACATAGCACTGCCCTTTAACCACTTTTCTAGACTGTCACTTCGAGATGTCTCATCTTTCACTAAGGAGAGGTAGATGTAATATTGTGAGCTGAGCACCAGGACACTTCGGCCCATATTTATACTTTTTGACGCAAAACTGCGCTAACGCAGTTTAGCGCCAAAAAAATTCGCGCCGGCTTACGCCATTCTGAAGCACCATGCGGGTGCTGTATTTATTGAATGGCGTTAGCCGGCGTTAGCCGACCAGCGCTGCCTGGTGTGCGTGAAAAAAAACACGTACACCAGGCAGCGCCGGCGTAGGGAAAAATGGCGTTTGGGCGTCCAAAAATGGGGCAAGTCAGGCTGAGGCAAAAAAAACGTCTTAACCCGATTTGCGCCATTTTTTTTTGGCGCCCAGACGCCATTAACATGACTCCTGTCTTAGCAAAGACAGGAGTCATGCCCCCTTGCCCAATGGCCATGCCCAGGGGACTTCTGTCCCCTGGGCATGGTCATTGGGCATAGTGGCATGTAGGGGGGCACAAATCAGGCCCCCCATGCCAAAAAAAAATATAAAAAAAATACTTATCACAACTTACCTTTTCTTCCCTGGGGTGGGTCCCTCCATCCTTGGGTGTCCTCCTGGGGTGGGCAAGGGTGGCAGGGGGTGTCCCTGGGGGCTTGGGAGGGCACCTCTGGGCTCAATCTGAGCCCACAGGTCCCTTAACGCCTGCCCTGACCCAGGCGCTAAAATCCGGCGCAAATGCGGGTTTTTTAGTCCCGCCCACTCCCGGGTGTCATTTTTGCCCGGGAGTATAAATCCGACGCAATAGCATCGGAGTCATTTTTTTAGACGGGAACGCCTACCTTGCATATCATTAACGCAAGGAAGGTGTTCACGCAAAAAAATGATGCTAACTCCATGAACTTTGGCGCTAGACGCGTCTAACGCCAAAGTATAAATATGGAGTTAGTTTTGCGTCGAAAAAAACGACGCAAATTCGGCGCAAACGGAGTATAAATATGCCCCTTCATGTTATCCTCTTCCCAGGACACAGGGCGCCATTTCTTGTCCCTGGAAGCGCGGGGTGGTGCAATGTAGTCCAATATAGAATAATGTGGGAAAAAGATTGCTGAGACAAACTTCCCCCAGAAACAGGGTTGCCACCTGAACGGTTTTCTACCGGCACAACCGGTATTTTGATTTCTGGTCAGCACAAAAATAAGCAAAATCACCCAAAGCCGGTATTTCATAGCCCTTAACCGCACATTGGTTAAGTATAAAACACTTTAAAATGTGTTCCAGAGTTCCATGAATAACCTACCACTAACTATTAAAGGAAACAAAAGCAGAAAGGTAATGTTAGAAATAACTATATAGGATTTTGTTTAAATTCCTTTTTATTATCATCCTCAGACCTTTGCAGGCTCTTAAAGCAATAACAAATGGCCAATATTTTGCTCTTGGAAAGGTGGCAACCCTGCCCAGATGTAGAAAAACCAATGTACTAGAGGAAAAAAATATATATTAAGAAGTGTAGGAGTATCTCCCTTGGTGAGGGAGTGGCCCTTTGCTGCATGCAGGAAAATGTAACGTTTCAACTAAGCCCAGTTTACGGAACTCAACGGGGCGTAAAGGGTCCTGTTGGATTTCGAGTTTGCAGATATAAACAACCCAACTTTTAACCCTCACCAAATTTTTGCCCGTTTACATTCCAGCAAAAGTAAGGCCTAGTTTATAGTAATAGTGGTTTATGTCAGTTGGAAAGTGAATGTTGCTCATGAAGTAGTGTTTAGACTGTAAAAAAACATAAGTACAGCCGCCGATGATTTGAATAGGCATCCCAAGGTTATCTAGTGTGGATTCCATCCCATGCCGTTTTCTCGTTTCACCCCATCCCGTTTTCTTTTTTTCTTTCTCATTTTTCAGTCTTTCTGTCCCTCCTATTCTAATGAGCAACCCGCAACCACCGCCTCAAATTATACAGTGAATGTAGGCCCTGCAGTGACAAGTACTGTAGCCACATATCTCGCCTATACAGAGGCCTGATGGAGTCCAGATGAGATGCATTATGGGATTGATGCGTGCTGGAAAGAGTGAAGGGAAGAGAACCATAACGTAAGCCTGCATTTTATTTTCGTTCGATAAGGCGCGTGTGACCGCGGCAATATTTCCTGAGAGACCACGCACAGGCAATCGCAGCTAATAATGACAAGTGAATATGGTGATTTATGTTCTTTAGCAGATGAGGCAATGAAAATAGGATGTGGAGCTGACACAAGCACTTACACAACAAGGAATTAATTACAGAACAGCAAATAAATGTACTGAAAGCATTACAAAATACCACAGACATGTGCGAATGTTAATACTGTGAACAGCTGCACACTGATATTTTTGGTAATGAATCAAGCCGGTTTTCATGACTTAGCTTTCAAGTTCATCATCTCTAATTTCCTGATTATAAAAAGATGTTGCTTACAAGCCTAACCATTAAAGTACCTATGATTTTAAGCGATGCTGTCTTTGAAACTGAATGGCTAGTAATTGATCTCAATAATGAATGGTCCGTGGATGGTTAGATGTTGATTTAGATAGAACAAATTCAGGATGTAGTTGCCGAACAATCTTTGAAGAGTCTTTATGAGTTGACAGATGTTTATTATCAGAAAAGCATGTATGAGAAAACTATTGGCTTAGATGTTTATATTTTGCACGTATTGGTGAATAAACAGCGAGAAGCCTTTCTCATCACTGGAAGCTTATAAAGTACACACTAAGCCAAATATTAACAACATTTAGGGAAATACGCCTGCAGTGATGTTTAGGGCCGTATTTATACCTTTTTTTAGCGCCGCATTTGCGCCGCTTTTTGACGCAAAACGGCGCAAACCTACAAAATACAATGGGGGCATATTTATACTCCGTTTGCGCCGAATTTGCGTCGTTTTTTTCGACGCAAAATCGGCGCAAAACTAACGCCATATTTATACTTTGGCGTTAGACGCGTCTAGCGCCAAAGTATGAGGAATGAGCGTCATTTTTTTGCGTGAACACCTTCCTTCCGTTAATGAGATGCAAGGTAGGCGTTCCCGTCTAAAAAAATGACTGCGACGCAAATGCGTCGTATTTATACTCTCGGGCAAAAATCACGCCCGGGAGTGGGCGGGGCAAAAAACCCCGCATTTGCGCCTCTTTTTAACGCCTGGGTCAGGGCAGACGTTAAGGGACCTGTGGGCTCAAAATGAGCCCACAGCTGCCATCCCATGCCCCCAGGGACCCCCCCTGCCACCCTTGCCCACCCCAGGAGGACACCCAAGGATGGAGGGACCCTTCCCAGGGACATTCAGGTAAGTTCAGGTAAGTATAATTTTTTTTTTTTTTTTTTTTTTTTTGGCATAGGGGGGCCTGATTTGTGCCCCCCCTACATGCCACAATGCCCAATGACCATGCCCAGGGGACATAAGTCCCCTGGGCATGGCCATTGGGCAAGGGGGCATGACTCCTGTCTTTACTAAGACAGGAGTCATGTAAATGGCGTCTGGGCGTCGTTACAAATGGCGCAAATCGGGTTGAGGCGATTTTTTTGCCTCAACCTGACTTGCCCCATTTTAAGACGCCCTAACGCCATTTTCCCCAACGCCGGCACTGCCTGGTGTACGTGTTTTTTTTCCACGCACACCAGGCAGCGCCGGTCTGCTAGCGCCGGCTAACGCCATTCAATAAATACGGCGCCCGCATGGCGCTTCAGAATGGCGTTAGCCGGCGCTAAACTTTTTGACGCTAAACTGCGTTAGCGCAGTTTAGCGTCAAAAAGTATAAATACGGGCCAATGGTATTTTGCAAGTTTGCGCCTTTTTTGCATAAAAAAACAACGCAAATGCGGCGCAAAAAAAGTATAAATACGGGCCTTAATGTTTGCTGTGGACTGGGCTAGAGGTAGTCTTCAAAACACGCTTAATACGAATAAATCAACACACTAACTAGAAACTATGCACACTTATGGCAAAATGTCATGTGGCGTGTAGAAACTATGAACGTTTAAATGGACTTGGGGCAGATTTTCTAATATTTCAAGCAGCACAGCAACAAAGCTGTCTCCCGTGAAAGGGCAAGAGCAGAAATGTGCCATATATTCTAAGATATGGTGCACTTCTCTCTCCTAGCACTGGAGCACTGTGCACGCTCTAGCTCCAATGCGGCCATCCATGCACAAAGCTGCAAGGGTGCCTGCATTACCGGCAGGATTGTTTATGTGCTGGAAGGGATACCTTTCTTAGAGGAATATACCTCTTTCAGCACACATTGAAACGAGGAAGTAATGGGGAGAAGTGAAGATATTTTTTATTGCTACTCCTCTGTCAGATAGCCACATATTTTTGATGCAAACACAGGTTTACAAGTGTTCGTGAATCTGCATTTGTCTCAAACTACATGGGTGGATGTCCAGGAATTCCCATACTCCACTCATGTAAAGCCTACCCAACACAAAGTATCACCGGGAGGGCTAAGCACTTCACTATTTTGTATTTATTAAACCACACAATTGATGCAACCATGATGCAAAATCGTAGTAAATCTGAGCCTTAGTGTTAACTGTATGATATGGCATTTTTCTGTCTTCTCTGACTCTGGTGCACTTTTGCCTGCAATGCTGCAACACAGACACTCTTGCACAATAGTGCAAGTTTGTATGTAGTATGTCAAGCATAGGTTTTAAACTGAAAAGTACAAACAACATTACTTTTCCCATTTTGCATTTGTGCTGTACACTGCAGCACACATGCAAAGTTAGAAAAATAGGGAGAAATGTAAACATTTTTCCTTGATGTGCCTGCCTTGAGGAGGCGTAAGATTTTGATGCAAATCGCTGTCTACAAATGTTAGTAGTACCACCCACCGAAGGCTCCCTTGATGCACAGTAGCTCAAAGTAGAGCATAGCACTACTTTTCATTGCTTTAGGCAGCTTTCCAATGCAAATCAGATTTGCACACCTTGTAACCTGCATGTCCGTCTACTTTAAATGTCACAGTTTGTGGATTTTGATGTTTAGAAATATTTTTTTAAGTCAGGCAACCTTAACTCCTCCATCCGTTGTCTTTAAACAATGCTTTGTGAATGAGCTATTATAATTTAGATGCAAAAAACACCCGAAAGAATGTGGTTGACTGTTTCCATCCAATGTTTAATATTAGATGTACATATACAGTGCATTATCTCTGTGTGCCATTAAGATGCAACAGGTAGTCACTAGTATGTGGTAAGCACAGTCCACATGCTGTTGGCATGCTTTGCAGGCACTGATTAAGTAAAATTGACATGGCCACCAACCTTCAGCTGAGGATCATAGACTATCGAAAGAATATTCATACTTCATTTTCTGAGGCAGTGCACTGTTTCTTTAATTCAGTAGCTATCACCATAAATAGACTATGTGTATGATACACATTGGAAGGCTAAAGACCCTTTTCAAGTACGGCCAATGAATGTAGAGGCACTCATCAATGAGTTATGCCATTTGTCAGATTGTTTTATTCATAATAGGGATTGGCAAACGATTTGGTGCCAAGATCGCAGCTAATAAGTGTTTAGGGAACCATACTAATGGGTGTGCAGTCTCTTGCTGCCATACTAGTGTGGAATGAGTCAACTATTTTGGAATAGGATCACCATTTCAAGAAGACCAACACATTCAACACCAGTAGTGAATGTGTTGGCCTTCTTAGATGTATATTTTAAAATTCACTAAATGAAAAGCCTTGTTAACCCACTGAGAGTTTCCTACTTTAGGACGTATACAGTTACCTTTACTTATGCTCCAGTAGTGCCATTCATTCATGATTACTGTTACTTCTAATCTTGACCAAAACTATGCAATTGTCTCTGACTTAGTTGAAGTTCTGAAGCCTTGAAATGAACAGTCACAGCAGACATTAAGGAGCTTCCCAAGTACCTCAACTACATTTAAGCATCCTCATTACATGCCCACTAACTCTCTCAGTCAACAAGTGAACACATAGGTTACTATTGTAAACCAGTCCAGTAATGCTGCGTGTTCTTTCATAATTGTACATTATCATCACAACTGTGGAGTGACACAAGCTAAGTCAAAATAGCATGGGAGGTGGCAGTTACCACTAAAAGCTGCAGATAAATTGGGGCATAAGGTACAACCTAAGTGGTGCTTGGAGTGAGGGCCCAGTTTTTTGTTCTCCTTACTGTGAAAGGAGAGATTTGGAAATGATCGCGGTTCTAGAGGAGTGACCCACCCCACACCATTGATGCTTCTGCATGTTGCTCCAGTGTTTCCTGTCGTAGCTGTTTGAGACCTGTGAGGAGATGTGAAGGGTGCTTGGCGTATCCAGTGTGCGCTTCATCTTGGTTGGTTTGAAGTCACACCTAGTTCATTGTCACCCCCTAAGAGTGATTGCTGATTGGCGCCTTATTTTTTCTTGATGCTTTTTGTCTTAAATTGTTGAGAATTCATAGCACTCGTAAGGTACTTCTAAATTCCTAACTCATTTCCTCAAAGGTAAGCCTGTCTACTCTGTGCTGTAGTTACCAGCGGATGAGCTGAGACCTCAGATTTAAATTACTGAAATCTTTGTTTTGACCTTACAGGTTAAGTGGCTTTACTATTTGTGGTGCACTACCATCCACCCCAGATAATTCACTCTCCTTCACGGTCTAATGCCAAATGCAGAATGTTGTAAAACAAGGCATTTCCAGCCTCCAGATGCATGTGAATAAGTGCTTGAATAGCAGTTTTGAAGTCTTTAAGTCTTTTTGTGTAAAAAAATACTTTCATTTTCTTTAGCAGTGGGAGCTGATAACAAGCCGTCTTGATTTACTTGGTGAAGTTTTTATTATAGGTGAGAACATTTTCCAAGGTCAATCTGAGTGACTTTGCATCCAGTGGAAGTTGGGGTCGGAATTAATTCAGGTTCTCAAGGATGCATCAGGTTTTGACTAGTTGTTGCTTATGGGTATTGTGAAAAAAAAAGAAAGAGGGGAAGATAAGAGTTGCTGTACAGGAGGCCTCATCCTCCTTCCTATGAATAATACAATACACCGGAGCTCTACTCAAATGTATGGGTTAACCCTAAGTATATCATGCTTGATATACTTACTGACTAATTTTGCCTCCCTCTTTACATGCAGAGTGTGGCTACAGGTTCTCACTGTCACCATGGGACCTATGGAACACTAATGAGTGTTTCTTTCTGTATGTACTGTCTAGTATGCATGCTGTATTTTTCCTGTGAATGGTTTTGATCACAGGGGTTGCATCCACCAAATGTGCTAGATGTGATCAAGATGTTCCTTTTAGGTGCATAGGCGGAAAACCTGATATGGTGGATTTTGTCTTTTAATACAAGATGCTGTAATCTAATTCTTCCCTTTGTCCTGCAGATAATTTGGAATAAACACCAAGTAGGTATATGGTTTATATTTGGCATGCAGAGTGTGTGATTGTATAGCATTTTGCGCACAACATGTGTGTAATCATGGTGAAAGCCACAGGGACGGGTGGCAACAACATGTAGAGTGAGTTAAGAAAGGAAAACAGGGTCATTAAAACAGAGCAAACTTTCCTCTTCTACTTTCCCATATCTTAACCGCACCGACTGGAGGATAAACCTAAAAGACCCCCTCCAACTCCTATTCTCCATTATTCTGTGGTTTGATAATATACAATGCTCCTATATACCAAACAGCAAGTAGCACGTCCCGTTCTGCAGCGGAAATGAAAGAACCAAATGAAAAAACATGCCACTAAAGGGTAACACTGGTGGATGAAGGTTATACTTCAAAAAGCGTATTGCTTTTCTCAAAGGGAGGATTAGCCATACATTTGACTAGGGCTGATTGGTTCTTGCCAATATTAGGAGAGCTATTTTGGTAGAGCTAAGAATCAGGCAGATGTTGGACATCCAGGACTAAGTGAGGCAGAAACTGTGTTAGGGGCTTGTTAGGATATGTAGAACAGAGATGAATTTCAAATTTAGTTGTGCATGCTCAGCATTTTGGTGAATTTGAATGTGAAAACCAGGCTATAAGTTTCTCATAGCAATCTACTAGTGATATTGTTAAAAAATCGGATCTCTAGTTGGCACCCTGTCCAACTAGGGCCCACAATCCTTAACGTAAGAGGCAGTCTGTAAAGTATTTGTGCAACTCTTCAATTACAATATCACAGTGAGAACACAAAAAGGCTCCACACAAGTTTAGAAAAACAAAGAATATATTTATAAGTAAACCAAGACCAAAATGACAAAAATCCAATGAGAAGAACGTGAGATATGAAAGAATAAACTGCAATATAGTGCTTAGACATCAATAGGATTTAAAGCTTACTTGAGGTCCAAAGTTCAGACAAACTGTGATGGAGGCGAGGCTGGCTAAAGGACCCACTCAGGGCGTGCTGAAAAGCACCTCATATGAAAAGTTGTGTCGATGTTGCAGAGGCAATGTGAAGGTGAACCGTCGGTTCTGATACACTCAGCCATGGGATGCGTCGACATTGAGCCGCGCAGCCATCAATGTAATGTTCTTGAGGTGCGTCATAAAACCTTTGTGATTAAGGTGATGCTCCATCATCGAGCTGCACAGGTGTCGATGTGGAGATGATGTGCTGTTCCAGAGTAGCGCAGTCAGCAATGCAAAGTCCTCGTCCTCAGCAGCAGCGGTTTCAGCTTTGAGAAGGGATGCAGTAGTTCTGATCTGTGCAACATCAATATTTCTAGAGAAACAGCTGCAAGGCCCAGATTCAAGATTCAGAACTGGATTGGCAACTCTTGGCATGGCAGGACTCACAGTTGGTAGAGTCTCGCAGATGAAGCAGGGTTGAGGGAAGTCTCTGATGGCTCTAAGACTTTAGAACAGCAGGCAAGCCAGCAAGCAAGTTCAGTCCTTCCCACTTCCAGGCAAGAGGTAGCAGGACAATACAGCAAAGCAATTCAGCTGAGTGTCAGTCTCTCTTGGCAGCAAAGTAGTCCTTCTTCGTTGCAGAATGTCCTTATATGCAGAAGTGTACTGATTTGGTGGGGTTTGGGGTCCCGGACTTATACCCATTTGTGCCTTTGAAGTGGGTGAGCCTTCAAAGAGAGACCTTTAAAAAACACAAGGTCCCTGCCCTTCCTTACCTGGCTCCAGACACTCTACAGGGGGCTATGCAGTTCTTTGTGGTGGGACAAGCACAGCCCTATTCAGGTGCAAGTGGCAGCTCCTTCCTCCCAATCTAGCCCAGGAAGGCCCATCACCCTTGTGATGGGCCATCAGGATGTGAATGTCATACCCCAGGTCAGTTTTTGTGTGACTGTCTAGAGGAAATGCAGAAAGCTCAAGTACAGGGCACCTGCATTTTAGCATTGGTTAGCAGTGGTAGAGTACACAGAATAATTGACAGCAAAAATGAAGTCGGCAAAACAGGAAATAAGAAGGCTAAAGTCAAGGGAAACTATGCCAAGAATGCCAGGACTAACAGATATCATACATTACATAGAAAATAATATAGATACCTCACTGTAATAGTTTATTTGTGTTGAGTAGTTTAATCACACTGGCTGGTGCCAGACTCACCTGACACTGTGAACAGAAGCCTCATAACACAGCACTTAACAGCCACTTAAACATTAAATTGAAACACTACCTTGTTGGATCCACCTATTCCACATTTCCATTTGAAAATGAAAACTCAGTAGCTGTTTATAAAAGAGCAAGAAAGTGTACGTACTTTTTCAAAATCACAGAAACAGATTTGATGACATATTAAAACTGATAGTAGTGTTTTTTTTTTTTAAACAACACATTGCTCTTTGATGTGTCCATTTTCCCAGTAGAGATTCCGCAGTTGTTAGATATGACCTTCAATGATAAGATCTGTTTCATTAAAACAATTTAACTATAACATAATAGGATACTGAGGTAGGTGCATGATGATGTGACCATGTAAAAAACTCCCATAACATACATACAAAAGGTATTGAAAGTCAGGTCTGAGATGCATGATATCATAGTGAATATTGAGTGTGGCAGCTAACCTGCAGAGTATCCGGGCAGAAGGACTGACCTGAACAAAATATGCTGGGTTTAGATGATAAAACTGGGATTTGAACAGCCAAGTTTTATTCTTTCTTTAAGGATGAGTATGTGAGGCTGGACTCAAAAAGAAAAAAAGCAAGACGCACAACAGATTGGAGGCCAGGTAGGAAAAAGCTGTGGCAGCACAGTCAATATCACAGATTTGAGGCTCATAACAGCTTTGCTGAAAATGGCTAGAATACACAGTTCAACTGAAATGTCATGAGTGGAGGTGATAGAAACACTGGGCAAGAGCCTTAAATAGCCTTTTGACATATGAAAAAGGCATTAGAAGATCATGCTTTTCCTGAAATAGTAGCTGATGGAGTTCAGTCAACAGATGAAAAAAAGGTTTTCAAAGAGATAATTTAATGGTTAATTCAGCAACAGTGTTTTGAATAAGCTGTGTTTTCTGTGGAATGCTTCAGGATGTTCCCACATACCAAGAATTACCAGAATCTACATAGGACGTTGTATCCCCTTTGGTTATGGTTTTCCAGTTATTGATTGGAATAGCCACATTT
Organism: Pleurodeles waltl; assembly: GCF_031143425.1. Taxonomy (NCBI): domain Eukaryota; kingdom Metazoa; phylum Chordata; class Amphibia; order Caudata; family Salamandridae; genus Pleurodeles; species Pleurodeles waltl. Next base: position 408,221,457 of record NC_090438.1, read on the forward strand.
TCAATCAGATAGTCTTACTCACTTGAGGATAAAGGATGCTGAATATTTAAAAACATAGGCCCTCATTACAACCCTGGCGGTCGGTGTTAAAGCGGCGGCAAGACCGCCAATAGGCCGGCAGTAAAAAAAATGGAATCACGACCGTGGGGGAAACCGCCAACATAGACAGCCACTTTAACACTCCGACCGCAACGGCGGTACAAACAAACAGCGCGGCAGTCACCGCCAACAGACAGGAGGAGGATAATGTACCGCCCACAGAATTACAACCTACCAATCCGCCACCTTTTCTGGGGTGCATTCACCGCGAACAAAAACACGGCGGAAATAGGACTTCGAAGGGAAAACGCTCACCTCTGCACACCCCACGAGGAACCAGGACGCCATGGAACAGAGCTCCACATTTTTCCAGCCTTTATTTTCTTGCTCCTCTACCAGGAGCACGAACGCCGGCGGCGAAGACCATGGTGAGTACTGCACCTACGACACAGGGGAGGGGGGAGGGAAAAAACAGTGACACACAACACCCCCACCCCCACCCTCACCCACGACAACACACACACTAATACAGCATGATACATTACAGCTCTCCCCCAAACCCCCTTGGAAGAATGCAAAGACAAAAGGAAATGAGGTGAACGATTGCAATATATTAAAATTCAGTATTCAAAAAATATTCATACACTATTTACAAATATATACACCAATAATATTAGTCCAAGGTATTCCACCATTAAAGTCCATGGACCACAGTGCCCAAAATGCATGGGCGAGGCCCACACAAGATACCCGAACAAGACGGAGAGAACACTGCAGGGGCATCAGATAGAAATAAAACAGGCACCCCAGGGGGAAGGGAAAGGGTGGGCACCTCAGCCGGTTGAGTGCACTACACCAAATCCACAAGGGGGCCCCATGCCCACTGTTAAATCCTGGGGAGTGCAAAGCCACAGTCTCTCAAGTCTCTACAGTGGGTGGTTTGCCCACTGTTCAATCCTGGGGAGTGCAAAGCCACAGTCTCTCAAGTCTCTACAGTGGGTGGTTTGCCCACTGTTCAATCCTGGGGAGTGCAAAGCCACAGTCTCTCAAGTCTCTACAGTGGGTGGTTTGCCCACTGCTTTATCCTGGGGAGTGCAAAGCCACAGTCTCTCAAGTGGATAACAGTCTCCACTGGTTCTGGAGGGGGCCTTGTGCTCAGAGTGCTTCATCCTGCCAAGGACAGAGGTAGTGGATGTATCTCTCCACTGGTTCTGGAGGGGGCCTTTTGCCAAGAGTGCTTCATCCTGCTCGTGGCGGCCTCAGTAGCGTCAGAGCTTTTGGTGCTCATGGGTCTGTGGTGCTTGTGGCGGCGGTGTCCTTGGCAGCGGTGCTTGTGGCAGTGGTGCTTGTGGCGGCGGTGTCCTTGGCAGTGGTGCTTGTGGCGGTGGTGTCCTTGGGTGTCTTTGGCAGCGGTGCTTGTGGCGGCGGTGTCCTTGGCAGAGGTGCTTGTGGCGGCGGTGTCTTTGGCAGCGGTGCTTGTGGCGGCGGTGTCCTTGGCTGCGGTTCAGCTGCTGGTGGTCCTGTCTTGGGCAGCAGGGCTGCTGCTGGCCGGCTCCTTGGCAGCGGGGCTGCTGCTGGCGGTCCTGTCTTGGGCAGCGGTGCTGCCGCTGGCGGTCCTGTCTTGGGCAGCAGGGCTGCTGCTGGCCGGCTCCTTGGCAGCGGGGCTGCTGCTGGCGGTCCTGTCTTGGGCAGCAGGGATGCTGCTGGCGGTCTCCTTGGCAGCGGGGCTGCTGCTGGCATTCCTGTCTTGGGCAGCAGGGCTGCTGCTGGCCGGCTCCTTGGCAGCGGGGCTGCTGGCGGTCCTGTCTGGAGCAGTGGGGCTGCTGGCAGTCGGCTCCTTGGCAGTGGGGCTGATGGTGGTCTTCTCTGCCGTGCTGATCTTCCCAGACTTGCTGGTTTTCTTGTGGCCCTTCCCCACCTTGGCAGGTGTTGCAGCTGACTCCACACTCCCACCTGTACCTCTGGGAGCGGCTTTGGTGGCTGGTGTCTTCCCCCTCTCCCGCCGGGCACTGGCCAACTTTTGATGCTTGACAGGTGGGGGACTGTCCGTGCTGTGGCTCCTTGCCACACTGGCTGCCCTGCTGCCTGGTACACTCCATAATCCGGTGACTACTGGCACCACTGGTCCCACCGATGTTGTGGCTGAGGTGCTAGGTTGGGACCTGGAGAGTCGGGCCCTAGGGGACGGACGGGGTGGAGGAGGTGAGGAAAGAGGTCAAGGCTGGCCAGGAAAAGTTTCTTAGGAACACTGGGACGGGTAGATGGAGGGGGTTTGGGAGTGGAGGAAGAGGTAGTGATCGTAGGAGGTGTCCGTTTGCTGACTTTGGGTGAAGGTGCATGGGCTGTAGGCTGTCGTGAGGTGGATGGCTGTTGGGTGGGTGTGTGGCTGCGTTTGTGTACTTTGGGAGGAGGGCTCACTGACACACTGGGAGAGGACACAGGGGATGTGTGAATGGTAGTGGGGGTGGTGATTGCACGTGAGCGGGGTGTGGTGGTGGGTGTGCTGGTGATGGACGTAGTGGCTGAAGATGTAGTGCATGTAGGTGTGAGTGGAGATGAGACTGGGAGGGATGAGAGAGATGAGGAGAGGGGGACACAGTGGAGGCAGTGGATGTTGGTATGTCTGCATGTGTGTGATGCTTGCGTGAGTCCCTGTGGGATGTGTGGTGCTTATGTCTGCCAGAGCTTCCTTTGTGTGTTGAGGTGTGTGCATGCTGGTCTGATGATGTGCTTGGGATAGGCTGAGGTACAGGGGTGTGGTTCTGGGTGGAGGAAGTTGGAGGGGGGAGGCTAGAGACAGGGACAATAGCTGCCATCAGTGCTGAGGCCAGAGTCTGAAAAGCTCGCTGAAGGGCTGCCTGACCAGAATGAATGCCCTCCAGGAATGCATTGGTTTGTTGCAACTGCCTCTCTACGCCCAACAGTGAGGGACCTGAGGAGGTCAATAGCCACCTCACTGAGGGCAGCAGGGGTGACTGGGGCAGGGCCTGAGGTGCCTGGGTCGAAGGTGATACCCACCCTCCTGGGTGAGTGGGCACGGGGCAAAGGGTGAGGGGCTGCTGGGAGGGCGGTGCTGAAGGGGGTGGTGGCGGCCGTACCTGTAGATGCGGGGGGCACAGATGGGTCCGCCACCGCAAAGGAGCTCCCATCAGAGGATGAGTCCTTATCACTGGTGCAGCTCCTGTCCCCGCCTCCCCTCGCCCTCCATCCCACTGGTGAAATCGGAGTCCGTAGTCTCGCTCTCCAGGGCCATGTGGGATGCAGCTCCATCCTGCTCCGGTGCCACTGCTCCTCCACCTGATGATGCTAATGCACACAAGTACAGGGAGACCACAAAAAGGGTGGGGGGGGAGACAGAAGAAAGATATGTTGAGTGCATGCATTACCGCTACCGTTGGCGGACACGACAGACACAGAAGCCCCCTGCACTATGCCGCGCACTTGGGGTCCACTATTCAATCCCTGGGACATGGCCTACAAGGCTATGGCTGATATCTGCACACATGGATGTCACAGGAGCCTGACTAGGTGTAGTTGGCACTGTACCCAGGTGGGGTGGGGTGCCACAGGGTCTGCCTGAAAAATGGGACTTAACTAGCACACTCGCCGTGGCCTATGGGAACCCACAGCCCACATCCCCCACCCAGACACCTCCACTGCACGTTGAATCAGCAAAATGAGAGTGTACTCACCCCCTTGTTGCTGCTGTGATGCCCTCAAGCGCCCATCCAACTCTGGATACGCCACCGCCAGGATCCTGAACATCAGGGGGGTCATGGTGCGACGGGCACCCCTCCCACGTTGGGAGGCCATCCCCAGCTGGGCCTCCGCTGTCTTCTAGCTCCAGTGGCGAATGTCCTCCCATCGTTTACGGCAGTGGGTGCTCCATCTGTGGTAGACCCCCAGGGTCCAGACGTCCTTGGCGATGGCACGCCAAATATCCTTCTTCTGGTGGGCACTGACCTACAGGAATTGTATAGGGGAAAAAGAAAAGTAATTACCAACTGCACCGTCACAGTCATTGGCCCGCATCCCTACCCTTGCCATGTGGCACATGCACTCACCGTCGTTTCATGTACGCATCATTCTCCCCCCCTATCTTTCATCCACCCCACTCTACACAGGCATTGCCCATACAGCATGCTCACAGTGTACTTACCTGTTGAGGACCATAGAGCAGCGTGTACTGGGGGAGGACCCCATCCACAAGTTTCTCCGACTCCTCCATGCTGAAGGCAGGGGCCCTTTCCCCAGATGCACGAGCCATTGTCTCTTCCAGACTGAGGTCACAGCAGCACTTGCATTGTAGGTCCTCTCCTGTTGAAGATCAGGTATCGAGTGATTGAACTGATAGAAAATGACGGCCACATCCGCAGCGGTGCGTACAGTCACCACCGGCGTACATCGTCATTGGCTCCTGGGACCCATAGGGTCCAATGTTAACCAATGCAGAATTGCGCCGCAGTCTTCGACCGCCTACTGCGACGGTGTTCAACGCCAGCGCAGTTACCTCATATCCCATTGTCCAACTTTACAGGTCAGGCAGCTGCAATTTCCTGGGCCCATATGGCTTTATTTTTAACTGCATCACACATACCTAGGCCTTGGCTCAACACTCATACAGGCAATTTTCGGATTATGAATAGTTTTCTGAGTAAGCTGTGTTTACGTACCTCTGAGTTGGTTGACTCTGTGCTCGCTGTTGTCCTCCATAGGCACCGTCCGCTGGGACATGTGAGGAGATGGCGGCATCCTCCGGTGTACAGACCGCTGGTGGACCTGTCGACAATGGAGGAAAGACATGTAATCATCACCTACAGGCTTGATCGTGCCACAATCCTGGAACTGTGTGACCAGTTGGAGCCAGACCTGATGTCAGCTATCCGCTATCCCACAGGAATCCCCCCTCAAGTGTAGGTGCTGTCAGTACTCCATTTCCTTGCAAGTGGGTCATTTCAAACAACAGTGGCCATAGCATCAGGGATGTCCCAGCCTATGTTTTCCAACGTGTTGTCCAGAGTGTTGTCTGGCAAGCTGAAACACATGCAGAGCTACATCATTTTCCCTCAGGTGGAGGATTTGTCAACAGTGAAAGGTGATTTCTATGCCCTGCGACATATCGCCAACATCCTACGTGCCATTGATGGGACACATGTGGCCTTGGTCCCCCCCGCAGGAGTGAACAGGTGTACAGAAACTGGAAGAGTTACCATTCGATGAATGTGCAGATGGTGTGTTTGGCAGACCAGTACATCTCCCATGTTAATGCCAACTTCCCTGGCTCAGTGCATGACGCTTACATCCTGCAGAATAACAGCATCCCTTATGTGATGGGGCAACTACAGAGGCACCGTGTGTGGCTACTAGGTGAGCACCTGGAACCAAATCAGTGGGAATAGTTTTCTGGGGATATCCCTAAGAGTTAGTGTGTGTCTAACAGTTGTCCCTCGCCATTTGCAGGTGACTCTGGTTACCCCAACCTGTCATGGCTACTGACCCCAGTGAGGAATCCCAGGACAAGGGCAGAGGAACGCTACAATAAGGCCTGTGGGCGAACTAGGAGGATTATAGAGCAGACCTTCGGCCTCCTGAAGGCCAGGTTCCGGTGCTTACATATGACAGGTGGTTCCCTATTCTCCTCTGCAAAGAAGGTGTGCCAGATCATCGTGGCCTGCTGTATGCTTCACATCTTGGCTTTGCGATGACAGGTGCCTTTTCTGCAGGAGGATGGTCCAGATGGAGGTGTTGTGGCAGCTGTGGAGCCTGTCGACAGTGAAGACGAGGAAGCAGAAGAAGAGGACATCGACAACAGGAACTCTGTGATCCTGCAATACTTCCAGTGAGACACAGGTAAGAAGACAAACCTGCCTACCACATGTACTTTAACACTACTACCTCTCTACTGTCTGTCCTTTTCACCCAGTGTGTGGTCACTGAGTTTTCACTTTCTCTTACGATTTCACAGATATGGGTCCCACCGTGTGACATCTGCTTTAGTCCATGTTTCCTCATGGACTAGAGCTGTGTGACATAGGTATGTTGACATTACAATTGAAAGAGCATTTTTCACTGTAATTGCTAATACACTAATTCGAAATCACAGACAGACTCCAGATATGTTTGTGCTTTAAGGGTGTTTAATTAAGTGCTCAATATTGGAGGGGGTTGGTAAATGGTGAGTGGTGATGGTGGAGGAATGTCCATGGCAGAGTCCAAGCTATTAGTCTCACAGGTGCATTGTCCAAAGGGGCATAGGAAGTGGAGCTGGTGCAGTTTGAAGATGGACAGGGTGACAAGGTGGGACAAAAGGATGAAGATCAGGGTGGTCTCATTTCTTGGCGGGGGTCTTGGCATCATTCTCTGTTTCTGTCCTGGATCTCAGGGACCGTTTGCGGGGTGGTTCTCCATCTGCAGGGGGTGGGGTGCTGGTGTGGTGGTCCTGTGGCGGTGCCTCCTGTCCACTAACGCCGGCGGAGGTGGTGGGCAGTTCATCGTCCAGGCTAATGTCAGGGGTCCCTTGTTGTGCCACAGTGTCCCTCCTGGTGTTGAGGTCTTCCTTCAGCACCCCTATGATGGTGCCCAGGGTGGAAATGATGGATCTGAGTTCCTCCCTGAAGCCCAAATACTGTTCCTCCTGCAGCCGCTGGGTCTGCTGAAACTTGGCCAGAACCGTTGCCATCGTCTCCTGGGAATGATGGTAGGCTCCCATGATGTTGGAGAGGGCCTTGTGGAGAGTGGGTTCCCTGGGCCTGTCCTCCCCCTGTCGCACAGCAGCCCTCCCAGTTCCCCTGTTTCCCTGGGCCTCTGTCCCCTGAACTGTGTGCCCACTGACACTGCCCCCAGGTCCCTGTTGTTGTTGGTGTGGTGGGTTATCCTGGGTTCCCTGTAGTGGTGGATACACTGCTGATTGATGTGTCCTGGGGACAGAGGTATGGGCCCGCTGGGTGGGTGCTGTGCTGGTGTTTCCAGAAGGGGGAAGCTCTGTGGTGGCCTGTGACTGTTTCAGGGGAACCGACTGTCCCGAGGTCCCAGATGGGCCGGGCTGGTCGTCTAGATCCAGTTGGAAAGAGCTGCTGTCATCACTATGGGCCTCTTCTGTTGGTGGTGTGGACAAGTCTGGACCCTCCTGTCCGGTGATGTTGGGTAGGGGTCCTGCAGGCGTGTAAAAGCATGAGGTGTGCAATGGGTGGGTGACCGTGTACCCCAGTGCTTGCATTCCTGTGTGGGGGCTTGTGTAATGATGGTTTAGGGGGGTGTATGGGTATGTGCAGTGGCCATGCTTTGGTGATGGGTGTCCATGCTTTGTTGTTGCATGCAGGGCTTGGTGTTGGGATGTGTGGTTTGTGATATTGGAACATTTGTGAAGAGTTGGAGTGATGGGGGTGATGGCGAGGGTGGGGGTATGTGATGTCATGCAGGTAGGGTGGGGAAAGTAATAGTAAAGATTTGACTTACCAGAGTCCATTCCTCCAGCTACTCCTGTGAGGCCCTCAGGATGCAGAATAGCCAAGACTTGCTCCTCTCATGTTGTTAGTTGTGGCGGAGGAGGTAGGGGTCCGCTGCCAGTCCTCTGAACCGTGATGTGGTGTCTTGAGACCACGGAATGCACCTTCCCCCGTAGGTCATTCCATCTCTTCCTGATGTCATCCCTATTTCTTGGGTGCTGTCCCACTGCGTTGACCCTGTCCACTATTCTTTGCTCCATCTTCCTAGCTATGGAGGTGTGCTGCACCTGTGATCTGAATAGCTGTGGGTCTACCTAGAAAATTTCCTCCACCATGACCCTGAGCTCCTCCTCAGAGAACCTGGGGTGTCTTTGCTGTGCCATGGGGTGGTGTGGGTGATGTGTGGGGTGGTGTGTGTTGTGATGTGTGGGGTGATATTTAGTGGTGTGTTGTGTGAGGTGCATGGATGTTATGTGGGTGATGGTGTTGAGTGCCTGTGGATGCTTGTTTGTAGATTGTGGTGTCTCTCTCTGGCCTTCTTTCGGAATTCTTGGCAGTAGGGTTTGTGGGTAATGTGGGTGTGTGTTTTATATTGTATTGGGTGTGTGGGAGTGGTGTGTGTATGTGTATCAGGTGTGTGTATTTTGAATTGTCCAATGTGGCAGTGTTTTGTAAGTGTTTGTGTATTTTGAGCGCAGTGGTGTGTACCGCCAATGGAATACCGCGGTTGAAAGACCGCCGCGTGGATTTGTGTGTCGGGATAGTGTGGGCGTATTCCTGTTGGTGTGACGCTGGAGGTTTTGTTATCGCCAGTTTATCACTGACCTTTGGCGTGGGGGACTTGTGTGGGTGTCTAAATTTTGCCGGATTCCGGCTTTTGGGTCATAATGACCGTGATGGAATTCCGCGGCCGCGGAGGTGTGTTGGCAGTCTTCTGCACGGCGGTTAGCGGCTTTTACCGCCAATGTTGTAATGACCCCCATAATCTAGTTGATGAACAAAGTAGACATGCTCATGAGAAAATCCTATGTTAAGGGTTTACCTCTCATTTGGCAACTGATCAAGAGAACCTCTTAATTTTCAATATTCAGTATTAATTGCTTTAATCTTTAATATGTTTTGATGTGTCTAGGTGGGGACCATTGTATTGCTTGAATATTGGTGTGAAGGTGAATGATAATCTAGTTATTACCCGCATAATTCCAAAGAGTAAAACCAAACAAATGGATCAGAAAAACCACAATATTAGCATAGATATTTAATAAAGTTGGACATAATGAAGATCCCTCTGTGTGGGAAATTGGGTAGTTGGTTGATGGGGTTGTGAGTCCTGGTCAAGCAACAGCCACAGCCCCTTGCAGGGTGAACCATAAAAGTCATTAAATTAACCTATGCTTAGCCTTTGGTAGCTTGGCACAAAAAGCAGTCAGACTTAACATAGAGGCAATGTGTAAAGTATTTATGCAGCACACAAACAATATAAACTGAAAACACAACCAAAGAAAATCAATTTAGTAAAATAGAGTACATTTCAATATATAATTTGACACCAAAACAGCCAAATTCCAATCAGTAGAAATTGAGTTATACATTTTTTAGGTGCATGAAATATCAAAGTGCCAACTGCTGACATCTAGTTGCGTGAGACCGAGTCAAAGTAAAAAAAATATGACTGACCGTGAAAGAGCGCAGTTCAGATACAGGAAGTAGATTGTGAGGTTCAGCATTTATCTTCAAACTTAGAAATATTTCTGAGAATAGGTGTTCTGAGAAGTTAGTTTTTAGCAGGACAAGGTGTACAGGAGGTGTGCAAGAAGCGTTGTCATTGGATAACCTTGTGTCAAAGTCACGGTAAAGATTTCTATGTTCCAAGTTAGTCTCTGAAATGTAAGGCAAAAATCTTCAACAGATGAGTCAGAGGGCTGTAGCTGCAGACAGTTCCACAAGTGGTTAAGGACCACTGAAATAGATTTACTGCTTTGGGACTGAAAGTAGTAGAAGAAGCTGTGCAGTCAATCCGACCAGGGATGCACATCAGGCGGACAGGTAAGCAGGTTGGTCCCAGTCTCATGATTCTCAGAGCAGTTTTTGGCCCAATGTTTTGGATTTTGGCTATCTGGCCACCGCTAGTTCCACTTCCAAGGATTGGAAGGGCCCATCATGGAGGGTTAAGGCTCTCCAAGGTCCAGGTTCAGCTTCAAGATATAGCAAGACGTATGTGTCCCTGTGGCTTTGTACAAGATGCCAGCAAACTTGCCCTTGTGAATCACACTAGACGACCTGGGACAGTTGAAGATCCACAGGGACCAGATCACCCGACCGGGAGGAGGCATTGCCATCATACACAAAAGCACTCTTTGCCTCACGACCAGAGCAGACGACCACTCAGCCAACATGAAACACCTGCACTTCGAGGTCCAAAGAAAGTAACAACACCTCAGTCAGCCATACCTCTGAACTACAATGGACAAACCACCACTGCGTCCACTTCTTCTTCACCAAACCCACCGTTTACCACCACACCTACAAATACCTACAAAGAACCTGGAACAATGCCACCGAAGAGCAGCTCACCGATGCCCTCAGAAAGTCCTCCCTACCGGCAGCCATGGACGCCAATGCCTCAGTACGAAACCTCTACCCATGGGTCTCCAACTGTGCCAACACACTGCCCTCTCCCCCAAGAAGCCATCAGGCAATCACCCCTACAAGAAAGCCAGCTGGTTCTCCCCCACCCTGCAAGAGTCTAGGTGCACCTTCAGACAGCTTGAGAAAAGACATAGGAGCAGCAAGACTTTGACAGATCATGCAGCCTTCAAGACCGCTGTCACCACACACCACCACCTCTTCAGAACAACAAAGAGAACAGCCATTCAGGAATGCATCAACAGCAATGCTCACAACAACAAAGAACTTTTTCACTGTGGTCAAGGAATTCACCAAACCATGCACAGATCAAGGAGATCTAAGACAGCTTTGGAATCCAAGTCCCACCCACCCCACCTGCAACCACTAAACCCTACAGCGCCAGACCCCAGCAGACCCTTCTCAATTGGACTACCATGACCACTGAAGACACCCTCACAATCATGAGGAGCATCCACTTCAGAGCTCCCTCGTACCCCTGCCCTCACCACATCTTCAATAGAACCAGCGCCTCCATTACACCCAAACTCTGCCACACCATCAACTGCTCCATCGAGACCACCACCTTCCCTGAAGATTGGAAACATGCAGAAATCAACCCCCTATTGAAGAAACCCTCTGCCGACGAGACAGACCTCAAGCACTACAGACCCATCTCTCTGCTTCCCTTCCCAGTCAAAGTAATCGAGAAGGCCATCAATGCCCAACTCTCCAAGCACATCGAAACTAACAAGATCCTGGACCTCTACCAGTCTGGCTTCAGGAGCAACCACAGCACTGAGACTGACCTCCTTCCCACCATAGACGACATCGGAACCCTCCTCGACCGAGGCGAAGTAGTGGCAGCCCTCATCGTCTTGGCCGCCTTCAACACCATCTCCCACCACATCCTCTGCGCAAGACTCCAGGACGCCGGTATCTGAGACAGAGCTCTACAATGGATCCTCTCCTTCCTCATCAGCAGAACACAGAAAGTCAGACTACCACCGGTCCACTCAGAACCCACAGAGATCAGCTGCAAAGTGCCTCAGGGCTCCTCCCTGAGCCCCACCCTCTTCAACATCTACATGGCCCGCTTGCAGACCTCTTCAGAAGCCATGGACTCTCCATCATCTCCTATGCTGATGACACCCAGCTGATTCTCTCCCTCACTGATGTTCTAGCAGCAGCCATGAGCTACTTCCATAATGGGATAAAGGTAGTTGCTGCCTGGAAGAAGGAAAGCTGCCTCACGCACAGCTCAGACAAGACCGAAGTCCTCATCATGGGCTGAACCCCCTCCACCTGGAAAAACTCCTGCTGGCACACAGCGCTCGGAAGTTCCGCCACACCAACAGACCCCACACGTACTCTCGGCATCATCCTAGTCTCCTCGCTGTCCATGAACTTACAAATCAATGCCGTGTCATCCTCCTGCTTCCACACACTCCACCTGCTTCATAAGAACTTCAAGTGGATCCCTACCAAATCCAGAAAGACTGTCACCCATGCTATGGTCACCAGCAGACCAGAGGCAATGCACTCTATATCAACACCACAGAAAAAATCCAAAAGGAAACTGCTGAACACCCAGAACTGCTCTGCCAGACTCATCCTGAACATCCCCTGACGCAACCGCATCACTGAACACCTGAAAAACCTCTACTAGCTCCTAATCAACAAGAAAATCTCCTTCAAACTCCTCATGCACGCCTACAAAGCTCTCCCGCATACCTCAACCACTGCCTCTCCTTCTACACACCCACCAGACATCTCATCTCTGCAACATTGGGCTGCCTCATAAGATTTAATAAGTGCTAACATTTGACTGGTAACAGATAAACCTCTCCATTGTGGGTCTGAAAAATTGTAATTCAAAATCCTCTTTAATATTAAAGACCAATTTCAAGTCACAATTTTGCCACTTTTAAGGAGTTTGTATTTTCGTGCTCTAGCTATTTTGTGCCTGTAGCCTGTCCCTGGGTCAAATGACCAGGTGTAGCTGTCAGTTGAACTTTGTTTATTCCTCCCAGACAGGAACACAGTAGAGGGATTAGGTGTAACTGGATGGGCCATCACTGGTAGGGTAGGGGGGAGCTAGGCACAGCCTCACTTGCACATCAATAGGTTGAGCCTTGCCTTCACACAAAAAACTTCACACTACCTCATTGTGCCTGAAGGCTGAAATCAAGGCAGGGGAGGGAGGAAATTCCATTTTAAAGGAAAATATCTAGAAACGTCTTGTACTTTAATGAAGGCACCAGGTTTAAAAATAGGACCCACAGACACAGAGTAAAGGTAGCTTTTTAGACTTGTGAAAGGACTTTCAGGGGACTGCTGCTGCTGTGGCCTGCTGCTGTGTACTTCAGTAGACTGCTTTGCTCCAGCTTGACTGGCTGCTCTGATGCTTGAACCTCAGCTTGAACACTTAGAGACCGGCCCTACTGATTGATCCCTCTTCCACTTCATGCACCCAGGACTACCACAGTGAGTTCAAGGCCTAGTTAGCTGGCCTCCTGATTGGAGCCGTAGGGACAGTAAAGGCTCCAACCATCTTCAACCCACACTTGACCCATCCAGAATGAGTTCTAACTTTTCAAGGGGTTTCCCTTGACCCTTGAACATGGTGCAAAAGGTGGTCAAAGAGCCACAATCAAGAATGTGGGACTTAAAATATTTTTGGTTAAAAGTGCTCTGAAAACCAAGGGAGACCGAGACCTACCTGCTCATCGATGCCCCCAATATGCATCTCCGATTGGCCTGACTTTGTGTCAGTTCCTGCTGTGTTCTACGCTGCAGCAAATCCTGTTCAACGGTCTTTCACAAATGGGGTATCTGGACTTATGAGGCCCTCCTCAGCTACAGCTTGCAGCTTCATCCAGCTAGAGATTTTCGACTCCCAAAAACAAGAAAGTCAAAATGTAGAAATCTTCACCATGACTTTGTTCAGCAGCTCCCTGACGATGATGCCTCTTCCTCAGACACTGCTTGCTGCCTTGCCTTGCGGTGCTTTCTGTTCTCCAACATTTTTCTCCAACATTTCATCTAAGTCTGAAGAAAAGCACCGATCGGGCCCCATCACTTCTTGTATCTGACCTGAGCTCCGTCACGGTTGGCCATATGTATCAACCTTAACCCAGTCTTTCACATCTAACTGTTAGCTGTTGGCACTGTGATCTCTTAAATGTTCAACTTTATTAAACAGTTTAAAACTTCATAACTCCAGTTCTAATGATTAGGTTTTTGTTGTTTTAGTGTCAAATAATTTATTAAAATTTACTCCATTGTTCTAAATTGGTGTGGACTTTCTCTTGTGTGTTACATCGTCACGTTATTACTGTTTGTGTGTTGCATAAATAATTTACACACTGCCTTCAAGTCAAACCTGACTGATTTTGTGACAAGCTACTGTAGGGTTAAGCAGAACTCTAAAGCTACCATGGTTCAGACCTCCACTGCGTATTTTAGAATACTGAAGGCAGTAATGTAGTGATTTTCTGTGGCTAAGCAACCATCATTTGAGGAGTCAGGAAAGTGTAAGCAGGTGTTAATTTTTGTCCCTGTTTGGTTCCAGGAGTTTTATAGTTATTTAAATATATTTTCTGTCAGTCCTACTTTGAGCCTTCTTATAATCATGAAGTCACTTTCTTAAGTCTGACACCCAAAGACAGTAAACAAATTTCAAGTTGCATGATCTCCCTTGTAGCGCTCTGTCATAGTGTAGCAGAGCATAGCAAGGATCCACAGTGAAAAATTCCACTTCTGCTTTATTTTTCCCTTTGTAATTAAAGAAACAAAATACTGGGGCAACCTTCAGTATTTTATTTCTTTAATTACAAAAGGATTGTTTTTTTAGGAAATATTTCTCTCTGGGATTCATTTTTGCTACATTTTTCAGGAAACGGTCACCCCAGAGGGTTTTACCCTATATCCCATTGGTCAGGGGTGCCCCCCTGCTGCCAACCCAGGAGCAAAGATAAATATGGCAGAGCTGCTCAGCAATTCAGATCCCTGCTGTTAGACGATACGGGAGAAGAAGGACTGCCCTGCTGAACCCCTGGTCTGCACCTGAAGGACTGTACCCACAAGGACTACACCAGCTGCACACTCTGGGCTTCACCAAGAAAATGGCTTTACCTTGCTTCTGCAACTCCAGGAGCGGACTCGCTGTTAGATACAGGTACAAAGGAGCTGAACAGAGTCCCCTACATCAAGTCCTGCGAGAAGAGCCCAGCTGACCCGCACCCAGTGGCCATTTGAAGATTCTGACCAGGATTATTCTGGTAATTGTAGTCCCAATTTCTAAGCAGCAACTCAAAGCTTCTGGAACCTTGAATCAAGTTTCCCGACACTTCGGGAACCCAAAAGGGGCTTCTAAGAGAAGATCCAGAAGTTTGGAGAAGTTTGGAGCAACTTAGTGGACTGACAATATGTTGTGAGTCAAGTTGGCTACCTTCAACCACGGTACAGCCTCATTTTCAGGTTCATCCCGCTGAAAGCTCTAGGGCTCCAGACTTCCAGGAGTTAACCGGGGTCTCACAAAAAAGCAACCTGACAACATCACATTGAAATCGGCTTGCTGGAGAGGACTGCACAAAGTCAAGGAAGAGAAGCTCCAGAAAATTTTCTAAGTGCAAAGATAAAACTTTGACCGAGGCCTCCTGCTCAGTGTTGTGGTCATCCTCAACTATTGACTTTGTCCCGTCCAGTGCAAGCAGATCTAGACTAAAAAGCTGTTTTGTACATTTAAGGGGTCATTATGAACCTGGCGGTCTCCTGGCCGCAATGGCAAAAGTGGCGGTTTCACCGTCAACATGCTGGTGGTGAACACCGCAGCATTACGAGTGTGGTGGGTAGGCCTATGCCAACCCATCACATTTCCACCCGTACCGCCATGGCGGTCGGGGATGCTGGGCCGAAGATGTGCATCTCCGACCCAGTGGTCCAGAGAAACCCCCCGGCGGTATTAATAGCCATCTTTCCATCAGGGTTTCTGCGCAGTACCACCTCCACGAAAACCCTGGGGGAAAGGCTACCGGTGACAGGAAATTTCTTCCCTGTCACCGGTAGACAACTCCCTCCCAGCAAGCTCTAAACCCTCTTACCCCCACCAGACACAGCACCGCCTCCCCAACCCCCACCCCTCTCCAGACACAGCACCGCCTCCCCAGACCCCCCTCCAGACACAGCACCTCCCTCCCTGCATACATGCACATGCACAAAGACACACACACAGACACACACTCACCACGCATACACTTGTTCACCTACACTTACATACACGCATTCACTCACATGCATCCATACTCACAGTCACCTCAGCACTCATACACGCATTCAACCACGCAAACGAATCCCTACCCAAACAAGCATACTCACACACAGCCAAACAGGCATACTCACACCTATCCATACACACATACTGACATGCAGACAAACACACATGCACCACAACACTAATACTCGCATACACACACGCATATACACGTACATGCATATGCGCACTTACTTCTACATTCAGACACATATAAACACATTCATGCACACACGCAGACACCACACACTCACAAGCACACACACAACACCCCACACCCTCTAACCCACTCCCCTGTCAGATGATCAACTTACCTGGTCCGGGGAGGAGGTTGTCCAGCTGGGAACGGGAACGGGTGCTTCCACCTCTGACAGCGCCACAACAGCAGGACATCGCCAGGCAATATTATTGCACATGATACGGTGGGTGGAGTCCTTCTGGCGGGGCGGGGCCAGTGACAGAACCGCCCAAGCGCTTTCGCCCGCCAGCACGACTACTGCTGGATTTCCACCCAAATTGTGGCAGAAGACCATCAAAGTCATAATTACCACCTTAATCTTTAAACAATCTTATCTTTGGTTCACTACATTGGATTTTTATAGTTGTGGTGAAATTTTAAAGATAAAATATTTCACATTTTAATAAATTGTTGTCAGATTTTTATTGTGTGTTGTGTTTTACTTATTTAATGTTCTGTTGACAATAAATGCTTCACACACCTGTCTCCTAAAATAAGCCTAACTGCTCATAGGCCAAGCTGCTAAGGATTGAGCAAGGATTAATTTTTTGAGACCTTTACTGGACCGAGTGTGGGATTGTGTAGGTAGCTACCAGGCCTTACTAACGATCCACTTTCAAACAAAGGTGCAAGCAGCTGTTTAGACAAAAGAGTGTTAGCAGCATCTACCCCAGATTTGAAAGTTTCAAGCAGAGTGTACTACTGAGGTGAGATTGGGTACTTCTGGAGACCCTGCAGTTCCTTTGTCTGCAAAGCAGTTCCCTTTGCTGTCACCCACACCTCTACTGATCAAGCCCAAGTAAACAACGGGGGTCCTCAACTTCCAGGCGCATGTGATCTCCAGCTGGACCAAGAGAAGAATGAGGTGAAGGAACCTGCCAACTGCTCTCTGTTTCTTAGTACATTTAAACAGGCCAAGAGTGCAGCAGTGTAAAAAAAAAAGGGGGGGGCGGTCTGGGGGAAAGAGGTTGGGAGTGAGCATGCAATGTAGTCAAAGGATATCATCCGCCATCCGTGTCATAATTGCTGGTGGTGTGATCGAGCTCCGTAAGAGGAAACAAGACCATGACAAACCACTGTCTTTTCTTGGATGAAAAATGGGGACTGACATCTAAGTCCATGTCCTGATCAGCAGCATGGATGTACGCCTCTGCCTTGAAGGCCCATTTTGTTCTTGTTAATCACCTGTTCGAGATCAGAAGGACACAGTGAGCATCACAGCAGGAAAACACCACAATATTGTGTGCAAGTCAGCCTTGTTAGATCCAAAAGCCACAGTATAAGGTTGGCGGGGGGCAGACAAATGTGCACCGTATGTGCCCCTTCAATGGGAAAGAAGGGCTATAAGGCATAAGAGTAGATCCTGAGCCAATCCTCCATGTAAGCCACAACATTTTGTCCTGTGCTTTCGGGAAGGCCCACAACAGACAGATTACTCCTGCACGAATAATCATCCACATCATCCTCTTGAGCCTCCATCTGTTTAACAGGATCCTGTAGCATTTTCAAGCTCTTGTGAGTGATGGCCGACATTGGTTGAAGATCAGCCAGCTCATGTTATGCACCAGTCACTCTGTCCACTAGTTTCCTGTGATTGTCACAAAGAATGTTGAAATCCACTGCCAGGGAGGTGATCTTGTTTTCAAAGGAGACAGGTGTCCTCTCAATTGCCAATAGCACTATGTAAAGCTTGTCCTCACTAGGCAGCTGTGTCACTGGCACACTGTTAGAAGGGTCAGTCCCCACCCCCACAGTTGCATGGTCTCCAGTGTACAGAGTCTGGGAGGGTGCAGCAGATCGGAGGAATGCCATTACAAAAAGGTGCAGTGTCTTACAAAGAGATGGAAACAAAAGAGCTCCCAGATTGGAACTCTGAAGAGTTCCTGAGTGTCTCATGTAGGGGACTCCTGCAGAGCAACCAAGTCAAGAGGGCTGCATTTGGTGTAGATACAGTGGATCTAGCTGGAGCCACCCCTTCCAGGCCACAGCAGGGCCCAGGGCAGGTAATGGATATACAAGAGACAGAGGCAGCCCCCCTCCAACCGGCTCAACTCCAGAGCACAGCACTGAGCGAGTGTGATGATCTTCTGGTCATAAGAGTTCTAACGCCCATGGGCACCACAATGATGAGCCCAACAGCTACTTCGGTTCTCATCCACAGTAGCAAAGATAGAGCAGAAGGAGAGTGGGAGGCCAGGGGTGAAAGGGCGAAGGCAGCATGTGGCCCCATGTTGGGAGGCAACTCCAAGGTCAGCAAACGCAATAAAAGCCAACTCCCCTCCCTCCAGACTCACCTTGCATCCAATTGTGGCAGTTGTCATCCACCAGGCTGCCCAAGGCATCCTCCGCTATGCTCATGGAGCAGCAGATCAAGACCCCAGCACCAGTGGCCACTATAGTGACACGTCTCAACTGATGTAATCCCACATTGCCCACTCTGAGGGTATAGGAGTGGAGGGTAGAGATAGTGGAAGTCCGAGAGGGAGGTTGGGGGCAAGAAGGAAGAGCCCTTGTGACTCCCACAGCCTCCATGGGTGCAGTCACCTGCTCTGTTCCATACACTGTTTGTTAGATCTGACAGCCCTAGGGTGGTCATCACTTACTTTTTGCCTGCCTCCCTCCACCTTTTGGATACTGTTTTCACTGGTTTTAGGAATCTGCACACTTTACCACTGCTAAAGTGCATATGTTCTCTCCCTTTAAACATGATGACATTGGATCATACCCAATTAGATTGTTTAATTTACTGATAAGTCCCTAGGTAAAGTGCACTATATGTGCCCAGCACCTGTAGATTAAATGCTACTAGTGGGCCTGCAGCACTTATTGTGCCACCCACTTACGTAGCCCCTTAACCATGTCTCAGGCCTGCCATTGCAAGGCCTGTGTGTGCAGTTTCACTGCCAATTCAACTTGGCAGTTAAAAGTACTTGCCAAGCCTAAAACCTCCCTTTTTCTACATTTAAGTCACCCCTAAGGTAAGCCCTAGGTAACCCATAGGGCAGGGTGTGGTGTAGACAAAAGGCAGGACATGTACCTGTGTAGTTTACATGTCCTGGTAGTGTAAAACCTCTAAATTTGTTTTTGCACTGCTGTGAGGCCTGCTCCTTTCATAGGCTAACATTAGGGCTACTCTCATATACTGTTCGAGTGGTAGCTGCTGATCTGAAAGGAGTAGGAAAGTCATATTTAGAATGGCCAGAATGGTAATACAAAATCCTGCTGACTGGTGAAGTTGGATTTAATATTACTATTTTAGAAATGCCACTTTTAGAAAGTGAGCATTTCTCTGCACTTAAATCGTTCAGTGCCTTACAATCCACGTCTGGCTAGGTTCAGTTGACAGCTCCCTTGTGCATTCACTCAGACAAACCCCAAACACAGGATGCTCAGCCTCACTTGCATACATCTGCATTTTGACTCGGTCTTCCTGGACTGGGAGGGTGGAGGGCCTTACACTTACATGTCAAAGGACAGTAGCCTGCCCTCACACAAAGGACTGCCACACCCCCTACTGAGACCCTGGCAGACAGGATTTAACTGAAAAGGGACCTTGTGCCCTTCTAAGCCACTCTTTGAAGTCTCCCCCACTTCAAAGGCACATTTGGGTATTTAAACAGGGCCTCTGCCCCTACCAACTCAGACACTTCCTGGAGAAGAGAACCTGCAACCTGCCAAGAAGAACTGCCTGGCTGCCCAAAGGACTCACCTGAC
Source organism: Pleurodeles waltl (assembly GCF_031143425.1). Lineage (NCBI taxonomy): Eukaryota > Metazoa > Chordata > Amphibia > Caudata > Salamandridae > Pleurodeles > Pleurodeles waltl. Next base: position 408,240,832 of record NC_090438.1, read on the forward strand.
TGCCTTCTGTGAAGGACTGCTGCCTTGCTGTTGTCCTGCTGCCTTACTGCTCTCTGGCTGTCTTGAGAAGTTCTCTCCAAGGGCTTGGATTGAGCTTGCCTCCTGTTCCCTGAAGTCTAAGGACAAAGAAGACTTCATTCCTGCGAGAAGATCTCCCAGTGCGGCGGAAATCTATGCACAGCCTGCAGAAAACAACGCACAGCCTGCATTGCGGTGAAAAATTCACTGCACGCCGAACCGGAACAAAGCAGTCCAACTTTGCAAGGAGAAGATCGATGCAGTGCCTGCATACCAACCGGAAATTTGATGCATGGCCCACTCGATTGACGCACAGCTGAGCTGTGCGGTAGAATTTTCCACTCAACGCCCACCGGATTGACGCAGCTCCTGTGAATTCGCCCTGCCAGCGCCGGATTTCAACGCATCATCCCCGGGGCTTCATAAAACCCCGCAACCCAAAGGGGATCCAAGACTGAGCACCGGAAATCGACACAAAGCCTTCCCTGCGTGAAAAATAAACGACGCATCGCCGTGTGCGGCACGAGAAATTGATGCACACCTCCATGTTTTCCACGCATCTCCTCCTCTGCGATTCTTTGCAGAGATTTTGAATGCAAACCAGGTACTTTGTGCTTGCAAGAGACATTTATAGTTTTTAAGAGACTAAAGACACTTTGGCCCTCATTACAAACCTGGCGGTCGGTGATAAAGTGGTGGTAATACTTCTAACACGATGGAATTATGACCACAGCAGAAACCGCTCAGACAGCCACTTTAACACACCTGCCACCACGGTGGTGGCAACAAGCACCACGGCGGTAACCGCCAACAACCAGGCAGAAGACAATATACCACCCACCGCATTATGACCAGCCTATCCGCCAGCTTTTCCGGAGCGGTACCAAAGACATCAAAAGCACAGCGGAAACAGAACACAGAAGTCAAAGGACTCAGCTCTGGAGACACAGGGAACAACCACGACGCCATGGAGCCCGAGTTGCACATATTTCCCATGCTCTTCTACCTTTTCTTGCATTATGAATGCCAACGCAGGCAAAGATGACCACGGTGAGTACTGCCGCCTAGCACACAAAGGGAGGGGGGAGGAAAAAGAGAGTGACACACACAAGCAACATGCTCACCTCCAACACCATACACACAACCAGATGCAATAACATTACATATCCACCCCGTAACCCTCAGGAATAATGCAAGGATAAATTGATTGGAAGAAAGTGAATGCAATATGATTAGAAAACATGAATAAGTGCATTAAATTACAAACGTATATACATATTTACAAATGGAGGGACACTGCCCAGTCCGCAGTGTCCGTGGGCCACAGGGCCACAACACATAGGCCAAGGCCCCACCTCACTCCTGCAACAACACGGAGAGAACACTGCAGGGGCATCAGGGCAAAAATACACAGGCACCTCAGGGAGTGGGGGAATGGGGGAGCACCTCAGCCGGAAGATGGTACAACACCACTGGTTCTGGAGGGGGCTACATGCCCTGTGCGATGTCCTGGGGATTGCAAGGCCACAGTCTCTCAAGTGGGTGGTTTGCCCACTGCTTGGTCCTGGGGAGTGCAAGGCCCAGTGTGCTTCATCCTGGGTGCTTCATCCTGGGAAGGATGTGGTGAGTGGATGGGTTCTCCACTGGTTCTGGAGGGGGCATTGTGCTCCGTGAGCTTGATCCTGGGAAGGATGGGGTGAGTGGATGTATCTTCCACTGGTTCTTGAGGGGGCATTGTGCCCAGTGTGCTTCATCCTGGGAAGGATGGGGTGAGTGGATGGCTTCTCCACTGGTTGTGGAGGGGGCATTGTGCCCAGTGTGCTTCATCCTGGGAAGGATGGGGTGAGTGGATGGCTTCTCCACAGGTTTTGACGGGAGCATTGTGGTCCCAGTATGGTTTATCCTGGGAAGGATGGGGTGAGTGGATGGCTTCTTCCACTGGTTCTGGAGGGGGCATTTTGCCCAGTGTGCTTCATCCTGGGAAGGATGCTGTGAGTGGATGGCTTCTCCACTGGTTCTGGAGGGGCCATTGTGCTCTGTGATGCAGATCTTGGGGAGCACAAGGTCACAGTCTCTCACCTGGGTGTCAGACCCACTGGATGTGCAGGGGCCAGGATGCACAACAGCCCATGGAGGAAGGACTACACACTCTCCGCCGGCGGTGACGGCTGCTCAGCGGAGGCAGTGGTGGGGCTGGCCCATCCCCTGCAGCCTCGGATGGCTGCCCACTGGGACTGCTGCTGGTGGCGGCAGTGGTGGTGGCGGTGCTGGCAGTGGTGGTGGGAGGCTCCAGCCCATCCACTGCAGCCTCGGACGGCTGCCCACTGGGGCTGCTGCTGCTGGCAGTGGTGCTGGTGGCAGTGCTGGTGGCAGCGTTGGTGGTGGTGCTGGTGCTGGTAGCGGTGCTGGCGGTGGTGCTGGTGGCAGTGGTGGAGGAAAGTTCCAGCCCATCCCCTGCAGCCTCGGAAGGCTGTCCAATGGGACTGCTGATGCTGTCAGTGATGCTGGTGGCGGTGCTGGCAGAGGTGCTGGTGGTGGTGCTGGTGGCAGTGCTAGCAGTGGTGGGGGGAGGCTACAGACCATCCCCTGCAGCCTCAGGTGGCTGAGCCACCATGGTTGGTGGTGGGTGCTCCGAATGAGTCCCAACACCAGGCCTCCTCTCCTTCCTGCTTTCTGGTGCAGGGCCCTTGCTCTTCCTGTCAGCAGCCAGGGATTGCCCCTTGCCCTTCACACCTGCAGCTGGTGGTGCCTGCTTGCCCTTACTAGTCACAGCTGGTGGTGCCTCTTTTCCCTTCCTAGATGCACCTGGTGCAGGAACCCTGTCAGTGTTGCTGCCTGGCGCCCAGGATCCTCTCCCACCTGCAGTTGCTGTCGACACTATTGTGCCCCTGGACTGGGTGGCTGAGGTGCTTGCCTGGGTTTTCTTCATCCTGGTCTGACGTGAAGAACGGAGGGGGGAGGGAAGAGGTCAATGGTGGAGAGGAAAAGCTTCTTAGGGACATTGGTGCAGGAAGAGGGTGAAGGTTTGGGAGTACAGGAAGAGGGAGTGGTTGTAGGAGGTGTCCGTCTACTATGTTTGGGTGCAGGTGCATGGGCTGGATGCTCTTGTGAGGTGTATGGCTGTTGGGTGTCTGAGTGCTTGCATTTGGATACCTTGGGAGGAGGGGGCACAGACCCAGAGGAGAGGAGACAGGGGACCTGTGCATGGAAGTGGGGTTGGTGACTGCCAGTGAGGGGCTTGTAGTGAAAGGTGTGATAGTGGTAGTGGATGAGGATGTAGTGCGTGCAGGTGTGAGTGTAGACGATACTGGGAGGCAGGTGGACAACAAGGAAGAGGGGAACACAGTGGAGGCAGTGGATGTTGGTATGTCTTCATCTGGACGGTGTTTGTGTGAGTGCCTGTGTGATGATGTGTGGTGCTTGTATTTGCCTCAACCCTCATGTGTTTTGTCCTAGGTGCATGCTGGTCTGCCTGTGTGCTTGGGATAGGTTGGTGTTGAGGGGAATGGGATTGGGCAAAGGAGGTTGGAGGGGGGAGGCTAGAAACAGGTACAATGGCTGCCATCAGGGAGGAGGCCAGAGCCTGGATTGATCTCTGTTGGGCCACGACATGCTAGAGTGAATGTCCTCCAGGAATGCATTTGTTTGTTGCAAATTGGCTGCCAGCCCCTGGATGGTATTCACAATGGTTGACTGTCCAACAGAGATGGATCGCAGGAGGTCAATAGCCTCCTCACTCAGGGCAGCAGGGCTAACTGGGGCAGGGTCTGAGGTGCCTGGGGCGAAGGAGATGCCCACCCTCCGGGGTGAGCGGGCACAGGAAATACGCTGAGGGGCTGCTGGGAGGGCGGTGCTGGTACGGGGGTTGGCGGCTGTACCTGTAGTTGGAGTGGGCACAGAGGTAGGAGGTGTCACTGTCAGCACTGTCCCCTTCAGTCTCCGCCGTGGTGCTCCCCTCGCCCTCCCTTCCACTGGTGCCCTCACTGTTGATGGATTCAGCCACCTGGGCCCTGTGGGATGCCTCTCTCCCCATCACCGGGTGCCTCTGCTCCTCTGCCAGATGATGCTAATCCACATAAGGACAGGGTGACAAAACAAAAAGGGGGGGAACGAGATAAAGGATACCCTTGGTCAATGGCGGCAGCAACACCACCGTTGGCGTACACAACACACTCACACACAGGGAACAGCACTACGTACTAGGAAATTTACTACCAGTCACAATGCTAGTCACCAGCCCATGGACAGGGATACCTAACGGCAATTGCAGCATACCTGAGACCCACAGACCCCTGCCCAGTAGTGGAGGCCTACTAGCTTGTTTGGAGGAGGTTTACATCAGACCCTGCCCAACATGGGCCCTACCCTGCACTGGCTGGCCGCGCCTAGGGGCACTCACAGGCCTACATTCCCCACCCGGATGCCACCCCACCAGGCGCAAGTAGTATATTGGGGCACTGTACTCACCCCCTTGTGGATGCTGTGATGCTCCCAAGTGCCCATCTAGCTCCGGATAGACCACCGCAAGTATGCAGGCCATCAGGGAGGTCAGGGTTCGATGGGCACCCCTTCCTCTATGGTAGGCCATCCCCAGCTGGGCCTACGCCATCTTCTATGCTCAGCATCTCAGGTCCACCCACTGTTAATGACAGTGGGTGCTCCCCCTGCTGTAGACCCCCAGGGTCCACACGTCCTTGGTGATGGCACACCATATACACTTTTTGATGGGTGCTGACCTGCAGAGAAATACACATAGGAAAAGGTATCAGTCAGACCGTCCTGCCTGTTACACTCATGGCCCACTATAGCCTTCACATCCCCTTACCCACAGACATTGCCCACCACACATGCAGCACGTTGCCCAGGGCCCTTACCCCAACACTCACCCACATGAGGCCATCACACATAGCACTCCATGCATTCATGCCCCATTCATCGTGCTCGCAGTGTACTCACCTGTTGGTCTGAGGCCCATACAGCATTTGGTACTGGGGTAGGATCCCATCCACCAGTCTCTCCAACTCCGCAGCGGTGAAGGCAGGGGCCCTTTCCCCAGTGACACGAGCCATGGTCGGGTCCAGGCACAGGCCAAAGCAGCACTTGCAGTGTAGGTCCTCTCCTGTTGAAGGTCAGGTAGCAAGTGGGTGAACAGATAGAAAATGGCGGTCACGTCCACGGTGGTGCATACCGTCACCGCCAGCGTACATCACCATAGGCCACTGTAACCCATAGGGCCCAATAGGATCAAATGAGAATTTGCACGGTGGTTTTCGACCGCCTCCCGCAACGGCACACAACGTCAGCAGAAATTTCTTCATTTCCACCTGCCCCTCCACATAGGACAGGCAGACGCCATTTTAGGGGTGGGGGCAGGCCATGGCACCTAACTGTGTCACAGTACACATAGGCACCATTTGGTCCTATACAACAATATTGTGTTACAGTCACAACATGCAACGCAGTGTAGTGTTTGGAAATATGGAATACTCACCAGCTACTCACCGTTTGCCCCCTAGATTGCAACTGCTGCGGATGAATCAGAGATTGAGACATCCCCCCTCATACAGGCCCCTGGTGGACTTGGCAACAATGGAGGACAGGCACATTATCCTCACCTATAGACTGGTCATGGCCACAATCCCAGAGCTGTGTGCCCAATTGAAACCTGACCTGATATCTGCTATCCGTCAGCCCAACGGGATCCCCCTTTTGTGCAAGTCCTATCTGTGCTCCATTTCCTGGCAAGTGGCTCCTTCCAAGTGACAGTGGGCTTGGCAGCAGGAGTGTCTTATCCAATGTTCTCAATAGTGCTGACCAGAGTATTGTCTACCCTGATTAAACACATGCACAGCTACATCGTTTTCCCCCAGGTGGAGGATTTGGCCATAGTGAAAGCTGGTTTCTATGCAATGGGTCATATCCCCAACATTATTGGGGCTATTGATGGTTCACATATTGCATTTGTCCCCCCCTGGAGAAATGATCAGGTGTTCAGAAATCAAAGAGCTTTCACTCCATGAATGTGCAGATAGTGTGCTTGGCGGACCAGTACATCTCCCATGTCAATGCAAAGTACCCTGGGTCTGTGTATGATGCCTTCATCCTGAGGAATAGCAGCATCCCATATGTGATGGCTCAACTCCAGAGGCACCGGGTGAGCTAATAGGTGAACCCTGGTTCCCACCCATGGGTTGTTGGTGTATGGGTACAGTGTGGGCCCTAAGGGTTAATGTGTGTCTAATAGTTGTCTCTATATTTTCAGGTGACTCTGGTTACCCCAACCTCTCATGGCTACTGTCCCCTCCCAGGATAAGGTCAGAGGAATGTTACAATGAGGCACATGGGCGTACAAGAATAATAATAGAAAGGGCATTCAGCCTCCGGAAGGCCAGGTTTCGATGCCTCAATCTAACAGGCGGATCCCTGTACTACTCACCCAAGAAGGTCTGCCAGATCATCGTGGCATGCTGTATGTTGCACAACCTTGCCTTGCATCACCAGGTGCCTTTTCTGTGGGAGGATGAGGCTGGAGATGGGCGTGTGGCAGCAGTGGACCCTGTGGAGAGTGAAGAAGAGGAGGCAGAGGATGAGGATGAGGACAACTGAAGTACAATAATATGACAGTACTTCCAATGACACACAGGTAAGACACTGTAATTACACTTTACATTGACAGTTTTGTATTTGACATTGTCACTGGCAGGCTGATTTTCCCACTTCTATGGCCACTTACTGTACCCTTTGGCATCTCTATTTTCAGATATTTGTGCCCCACTGTCGCTCCTGGTGTGATCACTGCAGCTAATTACAGGTCATTCCTATGTATACATTACTGTACAGTTATATTGCAGTGTTTAAAGCTTGTTAAACAAATACATGGTTAAATGATTTGACAGAGTCCATACTTGTAATTATTCAAATGGTGTTTATTTAAGTGCTAAGAAGTAGAGGGGCAAGTGCAATGGGCTGGGGTGATGATGGAGCAAAGTCCAGGGTATTGTTCCAGTCTATTGGTAGCACAGGTGCATTGTCCATAGGGACATAGGAAGGGGAGCAATGGCAGTTCAAGGTGGACAGGGTGACAGAGTGGGACACAAGGGTGACAATAAGGAGAGTCCTGGAGGGGGTCTTGGCAATAGTCACTGGTTTCTGCCTGGATCGCAGGGAACTTTTTACGTGGTGGTTCTCCTTCTCCAGGGAGAGGGGTGCTGGTGGCCTGTTTGTCCTGTGGTGGGGCCTCCTGTCCACTAGCGGCAGCGGAGTTGGCAGGCAGTTCAGATGTCTGGCTAGTGGCAGGGCTCCGCTGTTGTAAGACTGCCTTCCTCATGATGTTGGCCATGTCTGTCAGCACCCCTCCAATGGAGAAGAGGGTGGTGTTAATGGCCTGCAAGTCCTCCCAGATCCCCTGGTACTGTCCCTGCTGCAGCCACTTGTTCTCCTGCATATTGACCAGGATCTGGCCCAGCGTATCCTGGGAATGTTGGTATGCTCCCAGGATTTCAGTGAGTGCCTACTGGAGAGTCGGTTCCCTGGGCCTCTCCTCCCCCTGGCACACAGCAGTCCTCCCAGTGTCCCTGGTGTCCTGTGCCTCTGTCCCCTGAACCATGTGCCCACTGCCACTGACCCCAGGTCCCTGATTGTCTTGGCTGTGAGGTGTAGCCTGGGGTCCCTGTAGAGGTGGACACACTGCTGATTGACCTGTCCTGGGGACAGAGGTATGGGTAAGCTGGGTGGGTGCTGTGGTGGTGTTTCCTGATGGTGGAGGCTCTGTGGTGGTGTGTGACTGTGCCTGGGTAACTGACTGTCCAGAGGTCCCTGAAGGGCCAGGTTGGTCATCAAGATCCAGGCAACCAGATTTGCTGTCATCACTGTGAGCCTCTTCTTTGGGGGACAGGATAGTGCTGGCACCTCTTCGCCGCTGATATTGACTGGGATACCTGTGGGGATGCAAAGGATGTGTTATGGTTTCTGTGTCTGACATATTGTGCATCCGTGGCTTCCCCTCTTTGGTTGGATTTGCCCTACCAGCTTTCACTTGTGGATGTTAGTGGGATTGGTATTTTTCCATGGTGTGCATGCTTTAGTGATGAGTGTCCATGCAGGGCTGTAAGTGGTGTCCATGCATTGGTAGAGCATGCAGGGCTTGGTATTGGGATAAGTGAGATGTCATGGTAGGGTGTGTGGGAGATGGTGGCGTGATGAAAGTGAGGGTGAGGATATGTGATGGCAAGCAGGTAGGATGTGATAGTAGTAAAGGGTTGACTTACCAACATCCAGTCCACCTACTACTCCGACCAGGCCCACGGGATGCATGATTGCCAAGACTTGCTCCTCCAATGTTGTTAGTTGTAGGGGAGGAGGTAGGGGTCCACCGCTAGTCCTTTGTACAGCGAGTTGGTGTCTTGCTGTAATGGAATGTACCTTCCCCTGTAGGTCGTTCCACCTCTTCCTGATGTCATCCCTGGTTCTTGGGTTCTGCCCCACGGCCTTGACCCTGTCCACGATCCTTCACCATCACTCCATCTTCCTTGCAATGGATATCTGCTGCAGCTGTGCTCCAAATAGCTGTGTCTCTACCCTGATGATTTCCTCCACCATGACCCTTAGCTCCTCCTCTGAGAATCTGGGGTGTCTTTGTGGTGCCATGAGTGTTGTGTGGGTGAGGGTGTGTACGGTGATGTTTTGGGGTGGTTGATGTGGGGTGCATGGGTGGTAAATAGGTGATGGTGGTGTGTGGCTCTGGTCTTGTCTGTAGTCGTGGTGTCTGTCTGGTGCCAATGGTTTGTAGTCGGAAAGGGTTGTGGGTAATGTGGGTGTGTATTTTATAGTGGTGTGGGTGTGTGGTGTGTGTATGGGTGTCAGGTGTGTGTTGTTTGGATAGTCCAATGTGGTGTTGTTTTGTTTCAGTGTGTGTATTTTGAGCAAGGCAGTATGTACCGCCAAGGGTTTACCGCCATTGAATGTCCGCCGTGGTGATTCGTGGGTCATAATGTGGTAGGCGTTGTTCTGTTGGCGTAACGGTGTGGGCTTTGATACTGCCAGTTTACCACTGACCTTTAGTGTGGCGGACGTGTGTCTGTGGCTCAATATTAACCGATTGGTGTGTGTGTCATAATATGGTGAACGGATATCTGCGGCGACGGCGGTGTGTTGGTTTCAGTCAGTGTGGCGGTAAGTGGGATTTACCGCCAATGTCATAATGAGGGCCTGTGTTTTTTTGCCCAGAATAAGACATACATGAACCAGAAGGAAAGAAATAGAATTACATCTGGCTTTGGCATCAACAAAAACAACTAGAAGAGTATTGTTACCCAAAGTAGGAACAGGGCCAGAGTTCCCATCTGTTAGTTTTAGCATAGTGGATGTCCACAAAAATAAACCACAGCTCTCACATCAACAATAGTATCTCCATCGAGCAAACATTCAGATATATGCCAACTTTCCTGAAGTCATAGAAGGTCGTAAGTCTGCAAAAAACTTTTGATATCATCATAAGCCAATTGCCTGCAAATTCCGGTATATTCTTGTTAGTGGTAGGCAGTGTGTTAAAAACCAAAAATCTAGTTCATGCTACAGAAGGTGTTCACTACCTTTCCAGTGGAGGATCTGTTGTTCCTCGCATTTAATTTGTATTTTTACCCTTTTCTCAGTAAATGATTCAAGTGGATATGGGACATAAAGGGTGCTAAATTGAGCATGAAATGGGTAATGGTAGTTCTGTTCAACTGTGTTACTGTTAAACAGGATCTTTAATTGGTGATAGGCAGGCAGGATATAGTACTTCCTTCTCAGGTTCAACGTTTATTCCTAAAGAGTCAACAGCAAGAAAACAAAAGAACGCAAAGAGCATTGATATATTGATAAAAATTACTCAAATTGTATTTGCCCTGTAGGCCCATTTTTGCTTACAAAAATTCAGGCCCATATTTATACTTTTTTAGCACCACATTTGCATCATTTTTTTACACAAACGCGGCGCAAACTTGCAAAATACAATTATATTTTTTAAGTTAGCGCCACCTTTGCGTAAAAAATGATGCAAATGTGATGCTGAAATAGTATAACTATGGGCCTCAATCCTTTTGTCTTGAGATAATATTATTTAACTCTGATGCCATGCTTAACATTTTCAACATATTGCCATTATTAAGGCTAGCACAAAAGTTAAGGGCTTCTGTTAGCATGTTACTTACATCTATACTCGATGGCTTATCCTGAATATGATGTGTCACTATGAAAAGAATGCTGTCCACGAAACCTTGCTGGGATGGGAATGTCAATTGCATGGTAATTGTGCATACGCGTGCTCTGAGTGGCCAACTGCAAGCAAAAGTGGCATATTTTGTTTTGTTTTGCCGTAATTTCCTTCAGACGCCCAGGCCGGCTACTGAGAATGTGAAGTCCAGAGCATGTTTGGTGACCAGAAGGGATGCATCAACTATGCCCTTATAGTGGTGAAAGGACTATTGGCCATGCCCAAGGCAAGGCACATAATGCAGCGATGGCTGAGTATAATGGTACTTAGACTTTAGTGTGACTGAACCTTTTTCTCTGTGTCAGATAGTGTGAGGCCTACTACCCCTTTTAATGCAAAGTTCTTCTTTTGTGTGAACCATCAAAACCTTACATTAGTAGCCTATTTGCATGTTAATACATGTATGTGCACTGAATATGTAGCACGTGCATGATAGTATGAGCCTGAGTACTGGAACAAGAATCGTGTGATCCTCTTTGGATGACCCTGGCATCGCATGCCAGAAGATGGATATTTTTCTCAACAGTGAAAGTGTATTGCTTGCATTCTTGTGCCTGGGTGGTGGAGACCAGACTCTGGAGAGAGTCTTTCCTTAGAAATGCAATGATGGACATGTTAGCAAAAGACTGCTGATTAGTTCTACAAAGCACCACCATTTGCCAGATGATTGAGCTGAGACTACAGTTTCTGTTGTTTATGATAGGGAAGTTCCTAGGCCCTTTTCTCCATCACTATGCGGTGTTTCAAATAGGATGTTGACAGCCAGGTGCTCAGATCTCACACTTTTCTTTGCCTATGTTTTCAGATACTCACTCTTGGATCCAGACCCATTGCTACCTGCTGTGAGAGCCATCACTTTGTTTCAAAGATGTGTCTGAAGAACAGCCAGAAAATGTAATTTGAAAGATAACAACCCAAAAATAATTTTGAAGCTTTAAATATTGAACCCTCATCCCCCATCTAATCAATGAGGATGAAAGTGGGATCCAAACCAATCCACTTTATTCCAGTCCTAAATTGTTCTAGACTAAAGAAGACAGTTTTCCAAAGAATACTCAAAGACCTGCAGTGTAACCAGAGCTGGTGTCTGGCTGGCAGTCAGTCTCTCAGAGGCTACAGAACATCACCTGATATTTATTGTTGCTGCTGCAGAAGGGAGAATCTACCTAAAGTACCTAGAACCCTGGCTTTGTGCTGAGAGAGGGGTTGCATGTGTCTGGCTCAGACATACGAGAGCCTGTCCTGAAGGAGAATCCCCAGTGAGTAAACAGCAGAGTGTGATGCCGAGAGCATTCCTTGCTGTGAGGGAGCCCTCTGGTTTTGCTGAGCAGCACCTGCGTGAACTGCAAAAAGACTTTGCAAGTACCACTGTGTTGCACAGCAATCAGCTGTAAAACCCAAAAGACTGGTGACGACCATTACTGACGACAGGCAAAGATGCTGCATTGTCAGCAAAATCACAAAGCCCACATCCACACAGATGCCACAGTTGCTAAAAATACAACATCCCCAATGAATCAGCCAAGCGATTCCACTGGGGGAGGGGTGTTAAATTTGTGAAATTTGCCTTGTTGGACAAATTCGGTTAATTTATGCATAATTATGTGAACCCAATCTGTCATTGAGAGTTTTATTCTAGGGTGAAACCAGTCCTTGTGTCAATTTTTGATGTGAGGATGCATTTTGCAGTAAACAAATGTAAGTAGTAGGTGCAACAGTCTCTCGTGTTTTGGCCATTTGTGTTTTTATTGTGCACTCGCTGTAGAATTTTGCTGTGTATGGTACATGGTTATGCTAAGTGTTATAAAGAAGTCATTTCGGGAATTTGATGCAACAAACTGAATGCAAAGTTCTTAAAATTACACAAAGTATGCTGGTGTAATTTAAATATCGCTGGGGTCTACTTTCAACTGCTAAATCTGAGCACTTGGGTGCACCCAAAGGTGGATGCCACCACTTTTGACCCAATAAAGTGAAATTTCCACCATGAGGTTGAGTACATGAAATACACCCACCATGACACTAGAACTCCAACCCCAACCAGCATGAGACAGTGAAGCCTAGCCTTTTACAGTAATGAGAGACTAGAACATGTAAAGGAGCCTGCTGTGTCAATTTTAGACTATTACTTGAGTAAAGGCAAAGGGCAACAGACTTTGAAATGAGCTGTACCACTGATGATTTGGGGTACATGAAGTAGCCTCTCTCTCTGCCTATTTGTAATCTGTATTCTATTGATATGCTTGTTCCTATTTGTTTACTGCCCCAAAATATTATTTGGCTCTATAGTTATAAAAAAATGATAACTTAGTTTACTACCATGTAATTGCATTCCAGTTCAACTGTATAATATTTAGTTTTTTTGAGAAATTAACATATCTTCTGTTGGACTTGGCCTTCTTTGCATGGTCACCTACAAACATTTTGCTTTCAGACCTCCTACTTTGTTGAATTTGTTGTTTTTGGCTGTAGGACTCTGTGCGCTTTACTACTGCTAACCAGTGCTAAAAAAAAGTCCTTAAAACATGGTAAAATTGGCTTACATCCAATTGTTATATTTAATTTACTTATATGTCCCTAGTAAAGTGGTATGCAACACACCCAGGGCCTGTAAATTAAATGCTAGTATTGGGCCTGCAGCCCTTATTGTGTCATTATCTTAAGTAGCCCTTTAAAACATGCTCCATTCCTGCTATTGCAGCCTGAATGCGATTTTTAACAACCAATTTGCCTTCTATATAACCCCTTTGCCAAGCCTTAAACTCCCCTTTTATTGCATATAGGTCACCTTTAAGGTAGGTCCTCGGTACGCCATAAGGCAGAGGGGATTGAAATTCAAAGTTTGGGCATTTACTTATACATTTTACATGTCCTTGTAGTGAAATCCTACTAAATCCGTTTTTTACTACTGTGAGGTCCACCTCTCCCATAGGATAACATTGTATTACCTTATTACATTTAATAAATGGTAACGTTTGATAGCGAACAGGTACACCTCTCATGTTTTTGTGTCTGAGAAACTGTAACAAAAAATCCTCCTTAATAGTAAAGACGGGTTTTAAGCTACAATTTTCAAAATGCAGCTTCTAGAAAGGTGCATTTTCCTGTCCCACTATTTGTTGCATGCAGCCAGTTATTGGGCCACATGACTGGGTGTATCTGGCAGTTGGACTTTGTCTATACTTCCTAGACAGCCACACAATAGAGGGATTAGGTGTGTCTGTGTGAGCCATCAACTGGCAGGATATATGAGGCGGAGTTGGACACATCCTCACTTGCATCTAAATAGGCTGAGCTCTGCTATCACACAAAGGATATGTGATCCCTGCATTGTTCATTCAGGCAGCTTGGAGCCAGGGCAGAGGAGTCAGGAAGCTTCAAGCACTTCAAAGGAAATTCTCTAGAAACTTCTCCCACTTCAAAGAAGGCACCAAGCATAGCAACAGGACCATTAGACCCACTCTTCAGTTCACTTTATGTCTCTGGGGAAGGACTCTCAGAAGACTGCCTGCTGCTCTGGCTTGCTATGTACTCAACACGATTGCTTTGCTGACCTGGAAGGACTGCTTTGCAGCCTGTAGCCTGCCTTAAACGCTCAAAGGCCTGCCTTGCTGCTTGAGCTCTGTTTCATCACTTAACTCCAGGACTACCTGTGTTACTCCAAGGGCTAGTTGGCTGGCCTCCTGATCAAAGGCATAGGGACAGAAAAGGCTCTAACCACCTTGAACGTGTGCCTGGACATAGCCTAAGTGAGTATGAACCCCCAAGGGGTGCCCTTCCAGCCCTGAACCCTTGGTGGTGGTGCAAAGTGAGCCTAGATAGCCGCCAAAATACAAAAATGGTTACTTGGAAGGTATTTGGCAAAAAACTACTCTGAGAACCAAGAGGAGACCTGGACCAGCCTCCTCGTCTATCTGCTCAAGGTGCATTGACGGTCAGTCTGTCTACTTAGCAGCTCCCACTACAGTCTTCTCCGAAGCAGCAAATCCTATTCATCAGTTGTTTATCAAAGGGCTATCTGGACTTGTGGAACTCTCATTGGCTACACCCTCTAGCCTCATCCTGCTGCATTTTTTTGATTTCCAAAAAAGAGACTTAGTGGGGGTCATTATGAGTTTGGCGGACGGAAACATCTGTCTGCCAACCTCTCAATGAGGAGACCACTGCAGTGCTGGCAGTCTCCCCACCGGCCCCATTACAACTTTTCCACTGGGCTGACCAGCGGAAACCAAGGTTTCCATTGGTCAGCCCAGTGGGAAAGGTGTGGCTGCATTGTTCCTGGCTCATAATTGAGCCGGCAGCAATGCTGACACATGCAGGGTGTACCAGCACCCTTGAAATGCGCACTGTCTGCACAGCACAGCAGACAGTACACATTTCAAGGTTGCTGGGAAGGGGGACCCCTGCACTGCCTATTCCCCAGGCATGGGCAGTGCAGACTCCCACCCCCCTGTGGCCCCCTGCGCTTGTTCTCCACCAGCCTTTTCATGGTGATGAAACCTCCATGAAAAGGCTGGCATTGAACAAGGTTGTAATCAGGAGGGTGGCACTGAGTTCAGCGTCGCCCTGGCTGATTACAACCAGGACTGCCGTCAGCCCATCAGGATCTTAGATCCTGGCCGGAATGACGGTAGGTTGGCAGGTCTATCTGGCAACCATAAAATAAGGTGGTCCTCTGACTGCCACAGAGGTGGCGGTCCGACCACCACCATGAGTCTGGCAGTCTTGTGACCGCCAGACTCGTAATCGGCACCTATGTCCGAACATAGAAATATTCATTGCAACTTCGTGAAGCCACTCCCTGTGATGACGCTCCCTCTTCGGACACCGCATACAGACTTGCCCTGCTGAACTTTAGCTTCTCAGAATATGTTTTTTTGAAGTTTCTTCCAAGTCTGAGGTAAGCAGTGACCGTGAGCAAATCCACCTTTTGTATACGACTCGTGCTCCATTGCGGTCTGCCAAATTTTCCGACTCTGACTCAGTCTTGCGCGCTAGATGTCCTTGGTTGACACTGATCTTTTAGGTACTAGTTTTTACCTTAAGTTTTAAAAATTCATAACTTCAGTTCTACAAGCTGGATTTTTGTTGTTTTTGGTGTCAAATGATTTATTAAAATATACTGTACTTTTCTAAATTGCTGTGAGAATGGTATTATTGTATGTTTCTGCTTTTTTGCTCTTTACACGTTGCCTCTAAGTTAAGCCTGACTGCTTTTGTACCCTGTTACTAGAGGACTAAGAACAGGTTAGTTCCCTGATTTTTGTGGTTCACCCTGATGGGGATTGTGGCTGTTGCTTGAACAGGTGTCAACCTCATTAAACCAACAGCACAATTTGTCACAACTCCTATTCCATAAAAGATAAGCAGTGGGCTGGGCAATATGTATTGTGGTTATTAGTTGACTTGTTGAGCCGTGAGCTCTTGTCCCCCACACTATCTCCCTGAGTAGCCTTTTAACATTCACCTTCTCTACCCTGAGAGTCAGCTATGGAAAGAAATGTACTTAGCCTAGTTTGCAGAGCAACAATAGAATGGACTCAATGACACCAGTTGCAAACAACCTCCTTCATCACAGTTGGGGTCCTGTAGCCTTTGTCTGCTCTGTGTCCCTCCAAATGTGTTCTGAAAAATCTCCTGGTGCAGTATGAAATCTGTTTGCTAATTTACTACTTGGAGTGAATTTTACTCATTTTTCCATGGTCACCAATTGTTCCTAGTGCCCCTAATTCATGGAGGTTCAAGGTTTGAAGGTTTGTATATTTCCAAATTATCTTTGTCAAATTCAGCTAACTCAGAATTATGTGGCAGACTGGAAATGAGAGCAGCTCATTACTAGGACCATGAGACAGCATGTTTCCTAACGTTTTCAGTGTTCTTGCCCTTAATGAAGACAACCACTGTGATCCCCTTATACACACACAGTCTTCTTCCTCACATTCCCATGTTTGTGAGCTAGCTATATCATCAGATTCTGAATGAATGTGGTCACAGTGTTTAATAGTTCACAATCCAGGCCTACATTCTTAATTAGGGTCGAGCGCGCAAAGTGTTCTGTCCCTGGTGTAATCTCTCTGTGGGCTTTTAACAACGCCCACATCATACTCATCAGTTTGGTTGGTTCATGGGCTTGCCTTTTAAAATTGGCTTGATTTAATTAGTGAAAGGAATACATATGTCATGCCTTTTGCAGTGTTTAGCTCACCTCAAGCGCAGCGTGCAACTACTGAAAACATATGAGGCTCCGTGTTTTCGGTATGTTTTCTGCACTACTTGTTCTCTTTATTTCGTAAGCAGCGCGATTTCGCTGACATCGACCCTATTACATGGATAATTGCACTTTTGTGATACGTTTCACTGCAAGCAAACTTCCGTTTCCTTTTGTGTGTCTGCTTTTCTGCTCATGGCGGCCGTCAGTTCGCTTATGTGAAACTGTTGTACTTTTCATTTTCAATTTATGTGGCAAGAAAAGTCCAGTTAGGAATTTACAACGCTAATAGCTTTAACTCGAGCAAACGCGAGACCCATTGCATTGCAAATGCTTGTTAACCTTAGCATATAGGGGGTCATTCTGACCTCGGCGGTAAAAGGCTCTTACCGCCGGTCAGAAGACCGCCATTCTACCGCCGCAGTAAACCGCCACGGTCATTCTGACCCACAACTGCCAAGCCGCCAAAAACCCGACATCCACGGAAGGCCGCCTCATCAGCGGGCAGCGATAAACTGGAGATGACCAAACCTCCACCGCCACGCCAACACCAACACGCCCATGCCATTCCGACCCACGAATCCACGCGGCAGTCATTCAGCCGCGGTATTCCATTGGCGGTACACACCGCCGCGGTCAAAATACACACCCAGCTCCAAAACCCAGCCACATTGGACAATTTGAAATACACACACCTGATACACATACAAACACCACCCCCACACATCCAAGCAACTATAAAACACACACCCACATCACCCACAAACCCCCACTAGTTGGAAATCGGAGAGAAGGCGATAGAGAGAGAGAGAGAGAGAGAGAGAGAGAACAGCAATCGAAAACCCCAACACACACATGAACCCAACATCATCAACCACACCACATCTATGCACACATCACCACACACCACCACTCACATCACCACAAACACCACCCCACACCTCATCCACACCACCCCATGGCACCCCAAAGACACCCCAGGTTTTCGGACCAAGAACTCCGGGTCATGGTGGAGGAAATCATAAGGGTAGAGCCCCAGCTCTTCGGCACACAGGTGCAACACACCACAATAGCCAGGAAGGCGGAGCTATGCCAGAGGATCGTCGACAGGGTCAACGCTGTGGGACAGCATCCCAGAAACCGGGAAGACATCCGAAAGCGCTGGAACGACCTACGGGGGAAGGTACGGTCGATGGTCTCAAGACACAACATCGCTGTGCAGAGGACTGGCGGCGGACCACCACCCACCCCTCCCGAATTCACAGCAAGGGAGCAAGAGGTCCTTAACATCCTGCATCCTGCGGGCCTCGCTGGAGTAGGCGGAGGAATGGACTCGGGTAAGTCTAGTCTCAACTACTCCTCCCCCCAACCACCAGCATGCCAACCCACACCCCCACCCTCACCCCCAACCCCCCAGCACACATCCTCCCTGCCAATGTCTCACCAGCACAACCCACCCAACCCAAAACAAAACCCTGAATGCCAACACAAACCATGGACACCCATCACCTATGCATGACCACTGCACATACCCATCCCCCCCACAAACCACCCTCACAACTCCTGCCACAAGGGAATGCCAGCACTGGGGGACAAGGGCACCCACAAATCGCACGCCATGGAACACACAGAAGCAATAACCATACTCTTTCACCCCTGCAGGGCCCGAACGCCAACACACCGGCCAGGAGGGTCCAGATATGTCCATCCCACCCCCGGAACAGGCCCCCAGTGAGGACAGCAGCTCTGTCGACCTTGAACCTGACGACCAGCCCGGACCATCGGGGACCTCTGGACAGTCGGTTCCCCACACACAGACACAGGCCACAGCAGACCTAACCCCCTCTGGGAATATCAGCACAGCTCCCACCCAGCGGGCCCATGCCTCTGTCTCCAGGACAGGTCAATCAGCGGTGTGTCCGCCACTACAGGGCACCCAGGCTGACCCAACACCCCAACAACAACAGGGACCTGGGGGCAGTGGTAGTGGGCACAACGTCCAGGGGACAGAGGCCCGGGGAAACAGGGCAACTGGGAGGGCTGCAGTGCGACAGGGGGGGGAGGACAGGCCCAGGGAACCAACTCTCCAAGAGGCCCTCACCACCATCATGGGAGCATACCACCGCTCCCAGGAGACGATGGCGACGGTACTGGCCAGGTTCCAGGATATCCAGGCACAGCAGGAGGAACGGTACATGGGGTACAGAGAGGAGCTCAGGAACATCGTCCTGGCCCTGAACCTAATAGTCACCACATTGCGGGACCATGTGGCACCCCCAAAGGGCCCCTGTCACCAGCCCGGACCAGGAACAGCCTACCACCTCCGCCGGCGCAAGTGGACAGGAGGCCCCCACACAACGACGGGCCACCAGAACCCCACCTCCTACTGAAGATCAACCACCCCGCAAGAGAAACCTGAGACCTCAAATAAATCACTAATTGCATTTAAAACACTCAGGAGTCTGCTTGTATTCTTAACAAATGTATTACACTTAACGGTTCAAAGTTGTTCAGTTACATTGTGATGACAACATACCAATGTCAATGTGCTTTACTCCATGGGCGAACAAACCAGAAGTCACGCAGTGGGTCATACAGCTCTGAAAAGGCAAGGGAAAGTCACAATTCAGTTGAAAGGAACTGGGGGGAAACACAGAAAGTAGAGATGCAGGAGGCCAGAAGTAAATGTAAAATGGCGTGGGGGATTCTTACCTGGGTGCTACTGAAAATACTGTTGTATGACTGTGTCCCTGTTGTCCGTGTCGTTCCCGTCGTCTTCCTCCTCTTCACTCTCCACAGGCTCCACAGCTGCTACAACACCACCATCTGGACCATCCTCCTGCAGAAAAGGCACCTGGCGTCGCAATGCAAGATTGTGAAGCATACAGCAGGCCACGATGATCTGGCACACCTTCTTGGGTGAGTACATTAGGGATCCCCCTGTCATATGCAGGCACCTAAACCTGGCCTTCAGGAGGCCGAAGGTCCTTTCTATGATCCTCCTAGATCGCCCATGGGCCTCATTGTACCGTTCCTCTGCCCTGGTCTGGGGATTCCTCACTGGGGTCAGTATCCACGGCAGGTTGGGGTAACCAGAGTCACCAATTAGCCACACACGGTGTCTCTGTAGCTGTTCCATCACATAAGGGATGCTGCTATTTCGCATAACATACGCGTCATGCACTGACCCAGGGAACTTGGCATTTACATGGGAGATGTACTGGTCAGCCAAACAGACCACCTGGACATTCATCGAATGGTAACTTTTCCTGTTTCTGTACACCTGCTCATCGTCTTTTGGGGGTACTAAGGCCACATGGGTCCCATCAATGGCACCAATGATGTTGGGGATATGTCCAAGGGCATAGAAGTCACCCTTCACAGTGGCCAAATCACCCTCCTCAGGGAAAATAATGCAACTCCGCATGTATTTCGTCAGGGCAGACAACACTCTGGACAAAATCTTAGAAAACATAGGCTGAGACATCCCTGATGACATGGCCACTGTTGTCTGAAAAGACCCACTTGCCAAAAAATGGAGGACTGACAGAACCTGCACCAGAGGGGGAATTCCTGTGGGTTGGCGGATGGGGGACATCAGTGCTGGCTCCAGCTGGGCACACAGTTCATGTATAGTGACTCGGTCAAGTCGGTAGCGAAGTATTATATCACGTTCCTCCATTGTCGACAGGTCCATCAGCAGTCGGTACACGGGAGGATTCATCCTTCTCCTCGCAAGTCCCAGCGGACGGTGCCTAGGAAGGACAACATGGAGCACAGAGTCAAGCAACCCACAGGTACGTAACTACAGCTTGCACAGTACACGATTCTCAATGCATTGAATGGCTTGTATGAGTGGCAATGCAAGGCCTAGGCCTGTGTGACGCAGTAGTAATTAAGCCATGTGGGCCCTTGTAATGGCGGCTGCCTGACCTGAGAAGTGTGACAGTGGGATGTGAGGTCAATGCGCTGGCGTGACACACCGTGGCGGTAGGCGGTCGAAGACCGCGGCGCAAAGCCGCATTGGTTAACATCGAACCCCATGGGTTTCACGAGCCAATGACTAGCTGCGCCGGCGGTCGCGGAACGCACCGCGGCGGTACGTGCCGCCGCGGGCGTGACCGCCATTTTCTATATGGTTAATCACTCGAGACCTGATCATCCACAGGAGAGGACCTATACTGCAAGTGCTGCTGTGACCTCGGTCTGGGAGATACAATGGCTGCTGCGACTGGGGAAAGGGCCCCTGCCTTCACTACAGAAGAGTTGAAGAAACTTGTGGATGGGGTCCTGCCCCAGTATGCGCGACTCTACGGTCCTCCAGACCAACAGGTAAGTACACTGTGTGCACATTGAATGGGCTATGCCTGGGTTGTGTATGGTGGATGTAAGATGGTGGGGTGGGGAGACAATGACGAGTGCAAGGCACGAGAGATGAGAGCATGTGCCACATGGCAAGGTTGGGGAGGGGGGGGCCAATCGCATCTATCATGCAGAGAATTTATGATATTTCTATTTCCACCCTGTACATGTCAAATAGGTCAGCGCCCATCAGAAAGTCGACATTTGGCGTGCCAACGCCAAGGAAGTCCGGGCCCTGGGGGTCCACAACAGACGGGGCACCCACTGCCGCGAGAGGTGGGAGGACATCCGCCGCGGGACCAGGAAGACCGCCGAGTCACTGCTGGGGATGGCCTCCCAACCTAGGAGGGGTGCCAGTCGTACCCTGACCCCCCTGATGTCCCGGATCCTGGCGGTGGCCTACCCCGATTTGGATGGGCGCGTGAGGACATCACAGCAGACACAAGGGGGTGAGCACCAGCACATTCAGCTATCTTTACGCGCAGTGGAGGTGCCTGGGTGGGGGAAGAGGGCTGTGGGTGACATTAGGCCAGGGCTCTTTCTGTAGTGTAGTCCTCTCCTTTAGCCATGTCCCTGTGCCCCCGCGCCCCACCTCTGTAGGGTGACAAGTACAGCTATCCATGGTCCTGCACCCCCCATGTGCGCGTTTGTTGTCCCTAGACCTGTTGGCCTAGTCACAAGTACTGAGTAGTGTACCCTGATTGCGCGGCTTAGTTCATGAGGCTCCTGGGTCTGTCCTCTCCGCCAACGGTGTTGACAATGCATGCACTCAACCTGTTTTTATGTCTCCCCCCACCCTTTTTCTTTATCTTCTTGTGCATGTGTGCATTAGCATCATCAGGCGGAGGAGAATTGGCACCGGAGCACGAGGGAGCTGCAACTCACAAGGCCCCGGTGGGCCATGGCACAGACACCGAGGCCACCAGTGATACGGAGGGCGAGGGGAGCTTCACAACGGGGAGCCGTGGTGACACCAGCGACACCGACACGTCCTCGGATGGGAGCTCCCTAGCGGTGGCGGCAACATCCGTGCCCCCCGCCTCTACAGGTACAGCCGCCACCCCGCGCACCAGCTCCGCCCTCCCAGCAGCCCCTCAGCCTTCGCTCCGTGCCCGCTCGCCCAAGAAGGCGGGCGTCTCCTTCGCCCCAGGCACCTCAGGCCCTGCCCCTGTTACCCCTGCTGCCCTCAGTGAGGAGGTCATTGACCTCCTACAGACCCTCATTGTTGGGCAGTCTACCCTTTTGAATGCCATCCAGGGGGTAGAGAGGGAGGTGCATCGTAGCAATGAATACCTGGAGGGCATTCATTCGGGTCAGGCTGCCCATCAACGATCGTTCAATGCTCTGGCCTCAGCACTGACGGCAGCCATTGTCCCTGTTTCCAGCCTCCCTCTTCTAACTGCCTCCAGCCTGTCTCTGTCTCCTGTTCCTCTGCCTATCCCACCCACACCATCAGACCAGCCTGCACACACCTCAACACCCAAGGGCAGCTCATCCAGACATAAGCACCACAGATCACACAAACATTCACCCAAGCAACACCCAGATGCAGACATGCCAACAGCCACTACCACCTCTGTGTCCCCCACCTCCTCGTCTCCCTCCTCCCTCCCTGTGACGTCTCTACTCACACCTGCATGCACACCACCAACAGCCAGTACTTCCATCACCAGCACACCCTCCAGTACAGTCCACACACGTGCAGTCACCACCCCCACTGCCATTTACACGTCCCCTGTGTCCTCTCCCACTGTGTCTGTCACCCCCCTCTTCCAAGACACACAAACGCAGGCAGCCACCCACCCAACAGCCAACCACCTCACGACAGCCTCCAGCCCATGCACCTTCACCCAAGGACAGCACACCTGACTCTCCTACAACCACCTCCTCTTCCTCCACTCCCATAACCACTACACCTACCCTTTACCCTGGTCCTAAAAAAGTTTACCTCTCCACTCTTGACCTCTTTCCCTCACCTGACCCCCCCCCTCCATCTGCTAAGAGTCCCAAGAGCGCCTCAGCCACCACCAGCCCGGCTTCAAGGGTCACCGTAGTGCATGGCTTTTGGAGTCCCCCCTTTGCCAGCAGTGATACATCGGTCAGCAGCAAGGGGACAGCCAGTCCCCCCCTGGAAAGAGGACCCGTAAAGTAAGGGGACGCCGCGGGACGACTGACACGGCTGCCCCCAAGGACCAAAGTTCTGCCACTTCACCTGCCACAACATCCAGGGGAGGCAAGGGCCAGAGAGCCACATCGAAGGAGGGCAAGGGCAGCAGGGCGGAGAAGTCAGCCAGCAGGAGCGCGGACCAGGAGGGCCCCACAAGCCCCATCCCGTGTGTGAGGGAGGACACCCAAGGGCGCAGCACACCGTCACCGAAGGGTCCAGCAACTGCACGGTCGGAGGGCGACTGAGCAGGGAGTCGTGGCCAGGTCTGACTACCCTTGACTTACAGAACAAGCACCGCTGAACAGGGACCCGCCGTCCAGACAGGCACTGCTGAAGAGGGCCCGCCGTCCAGAAAGGCACCGCTGAAGAGGGCCCCGCCGTGCAGAAAGGCACCGCTGAAGAGGGCCCCGCCGTGCAGAAAGGCACTGCTGAATAGGGCCCCGCCGTCCAGAAAGGCACCGCTGAAGAGGGCCCCGCCGTCCAGAAAGGCACTGCTGAACAGGGCCCCGCCGTGCAGAAAGGCACCGCTGAAGAGGGCCCCGCCGTGCAGAAAGGCACCGCTGAAGAGGGCCCTGCTGTGCAGAAAGGCACCGCTGAAGAGGGCCCCGCCGTCCAGAAAGGCACCGCTGAAGAGGGCCCCGCCGTGCAGAAAGGCACCGCTGAAGAGGGCCCCGCCGTGCAGAAAGGCACCGCTGAAGAGGGCCCCACCGTCCAGAAAGGCACCGCTGAAGAGGGCCCCGCCGTCCAGAAAGGCACCGCTGAACAGGGCCCCGCCGTGCAGAAAGGCACCGCTGAACAGGGCACCGCCTGGAGGAGCACCGCTGAACAGGGGCCCTTCATCTCAAGCACCGCTCCGCTGGGCCCTTCATCTCAAGCACCGCTCCGCTGGGCCCCTTCCTGTCAAGCACCGCTCCGCTGGGCCCTTCATCTCAAGCACCGCTCCGCTGGGCCCCTTCCTGTCAAGCACCGCTCCACTGGGCCCCTTTCTGTCAAGCACAGCTCCGCTGGGCCCTGCCGTCTCAAGCACCGCTCCGCTGGGCCCTTCATCTCAAGCACCGCTCCGCTGGGCCCCTTCCTGTCAAGCACCGCTCCGCTGGGCCCCTTCCTGTCAAGCACCGCTCCGCTGAGCCCCGCCGTCTCAAGCACCGCTCCGCTGGGCCCTTCATCTCAAGCACCGCTCCGCTGGGCCCTTCATCTCAAGCACCGCTCCGCTGGGCCCCTTCCTGTCAAGCACCGCTCCGCTGGGCCCTTTCCTGTCAAGCACCGCTCCGCTGGGCCCCGCCGTCTCAAGCACTGCTGGCCCAATGACAGTGCCGGTTCTGTGTCGTGCTAATGTTCACGCTGCACTCGGGCCACCCTGCCTCCTCCATTGCCTGTGGAGACTGTTATCCACTTGATGGACTGTGGCTTTGCACTCCCCAGGATATGAGAGTGGGCAAGCCACCCACTGTAGAGACTTGAGAGACTGAGGCTTTGCACTCCCCAGGATTGAACAGTGGGCATGGTGGCCCCTTCTTGGATCTGGCGTCTTGGACTCATGTGGCTGTGGTGCCCCCCCTTCCCTTCCTCCTGAGGTGCCTGTAGTTTTATCATCTGATGCCCTGCAGTGTTCTCTCCAACGGACTCAGGTCTCCTGTGTGGGCTTTGCCCATGTGTTGATACACTTTGGCCCACGGACATTTGCAATTTCAGTGACTGTGCTGGACTTCTTGCCTTTATTTATCGGTTGCGCAATGTTTACACTTGGATTTTTTTGTTTCATTTTCCTATTTTACCATGACTTCAATGAACCTATTTTTTACATAAATTTAGTTTCTCACTTTAATCATATCTTTTCGTTATTCCGGGGGGTTTGGGTGGGGTCACTTTGACTTGGTGCTCTGCATTGGTGTGTAGATAGTTGGGGGGTGGGTGTAATGCGTATGTGTGTGCCCGTAACCCTTCCTCCTCCCCCCCTCCCCTGTGTCGTAGGTGCGGTACTCACCGTTGTCGTCTGCGCCGGAGTTCGTACTCGTGGTAGATGAGCAGGTAGACGAGAGCAGGTAGGATATGTTCAATTCGAGCTCCATGCTGTCCTCCATCCTCGTGGAGTGTATAGAGGTGAGCGTTTTCCCGTTCGTAGTCTGTTTCCGCCGTGTTTTTATCGGCGGGGCTCCCGCCCCGGAAAAGGTGGCGGGTTGGTGAGTTGTGATAGGGTGGGCGGTACATTGTCTGCCGCCTGCCTGTTGGCGGTGACCGCCGCGCTGTTTGTCTGTCCCGCCGTGGCGGTCGGAGTGTTAAAGTGGCGGGTTCTGTTGGCGGTTCCCGCCAGGGTCAGAATTCAATTTTTTGGACCGCCAGCCTGTTGGCGGGTTGGCCGCTGCTTTATCACCGACCGCCAGGGTCAGAATGACCCCCATAATTTTCCTTTTCCCCGTAACACATAAGCTTTTTAATGTAAGAATATTCTGGGCTCGTGTGGAATTTGTCTTCCTAAGTATTTGAGTCAAGAACTTATGTAATATATGCACTATTTCATGAATGAACAATATGTTGAGACATTTCTTATAATATTGTAATGATCATAGTTTCATGCTTTGTATAGAGTGTGTCTAAATCAGTAATGAAAGGTAATAGGAAGGATATCATATTTCACAGGAGTGAAAGAGAAGGAACAACATTATGTTCATATCTTGTACTGGCATCGCATGTGGCTGGGCCATCCCCCACTCTAGAACCATAATTACGTATTACAACAGGTGAAGACTCGGCTGGATATGCCTTAAGGTCAATGGCTGTAAAATTAATAAAAACTGAGTCTGATTGTAGCATTAAGCCCGAGGGATCGATAGTGTCAATTGGTATGCTAATGTCCTAGATAACTGGACCAATACTAAAGTTACCCATGTAACCTTTGTAGTTATTATTGCTCTCCTAAGACCCGAAGGGGGTTTATAGGCACTTTAATGGCCAAGTGCTTTATTTAGCTCTTATTTGCTGGTTGCTGTTGTATCTGTGTACGTGGGTCATTTATGGTAAAGGTACTTGTATTTTTAAACTAGAATTTTTTAGTGCTTGTGTTCTACTATCATTTTGTACTATGACTCTGTGGGGCTCTTTCTTGAATCAGATGGTGGTTGGCTGGAGAGGGAGCACCAACTGATGTCACTTGTGCCCCAATAAAGTACATATTTTAACCCTCTACTGACTCTTGGAGGTGTATCATGAGAGTTGTATATTGAAAATGTGTGGGGAGCATTTTTGGGAGAATGTGTTGAGAGAGAAAATGTATAGGTCCTTTGTGTTCCACTTTTGACATTTCTCTTCAAGCACTTCTCCATCGAAGAGTCTGGTCCACTTTATTCGGAGGTTAAGTAGGCAAATACCGCAAGTAATCTGCAAATTGACAGGACGGTAACTGCTCTCAAGTGCACAAATGGTAGTTTGTGAAAAGTTGACAGATAATACAAAAGATAATTTAGTTATACAATTAAGAAAATGTGCAGTCAGGTTACATCTACGTCCAAAGTCTTGTCACTTCTTCCCTTACCCACCCCCCAAACGCCCGTCCGGTCTCCAGTACGGCCTTTAAATTAGAAGAACAGAACGAAATACGTGACAGCTAAAGATTGACAAATTCACTGGTTATTGCAGTTGGAGTATTGGAGCATGGTAAGGTGATACGAGGAGGATGATTCACTAGGAGATCATGCGGCCAGAGTGGGTGAAGGAAAGTGGAAACTCAAATTAGTTTAGTGACTCGAACTTAAAAACGTGATGGTAGCACAGAGGCCACCAATACAAGTTCTTCAGCTATTCCAAAAATTCTCACTCAGTCTGAAAAATGATATTTTTAAATGATTATGTCACATTGTAGTGAACGTACCAATTCTGGTATTAGCAGCTTTGATTGAAGTGTACCGGACGGAAAGTAAATGGAATGTGCAGATTTCGTGTTTTTATTATCTCCATTCAGTCTGCACATTTCATGTACAAGTATAAACTCCCTGTACAGAACAAATGACGGTACGTTATTCGCGCCTCTGATGTTTTTCACTCCATCGACCACTGAGCTGTACTTTCGAGCTTATAAATGTGAAGCCATGCCATTTTATTTCATTACTTTGTGTAATAATGGGCGAGGAGAGAACGCTCTGCACCGCAGCACGAAGCAAACGAGTCAGGTTCTCGACAGTGGGGAGGTATGGAACAGGGGAAGATGAACAGCCCTGTCTCCTCTAATTGTCTCCAAAACTGTGGAATACTGTCCTATTCCAAAGTTGGCACCCAAAACCAGAATGATTTTTTTGCGGAAACCGATTCAGGGCGCCGCCACATAGACATACGCACAGGGCCATATTTATACTTTTTGACGCAAAACTGCGCTATCGCAGTTTTGCGCCAAAAAGATTAGCGCCGGCTAACGCCATTCTGAAGCGCCATGCGGGCGCCGTATTTATTGAAGGGCGTTAGCCGGTGCTAGCAGACCGGCGCTGCCTGGTGTGCGTGGAAAAAAACCACGTACACCAGGCAGCGCCGGCATAGGGAAAAATGGCGTTAGGGCGTCTTAAAATGGGGCAAGTCAGGTTGAGGCAAATAAATCGCCTCCACCCGATTTGCGCCATTTTTAACGACGCCCAGACGCCATTTACATGACTCCTGTCTTAGTAAAGACAGTAGTCATGCCCCCTTGCCCAATGGCCATGCCCAGGGGACTTATGTCCCCTGGGCATGGTCATTGGGCATTGTGGCATGTAGGGGGGCACAAATCAGGCCCCCCATGTCAAAAAAAAAAAAAAAAAAAATTTTTTTATACTTACCTGAACTTACCTGAATGTCCCTGGGATTGGTCCCTCCATCCTTGGGTGTCCTCCTGGGGTGGGCAAGGGTGGCAGGGGGGGTCCCTGTGGGCATGGGAGGGCAGCTGTGGGCTCATTTTGAGCCCACAGGTCCCTTAACGCCTGCCCTGACACAGGTGTTAAAAAGAGGCGCAAATGCGGGGTTTTTTGCCCCGCCCACTCCCGGGCGTGATTTTTGCCCGGGAGTATAAATACGATGCATTTGCGTCACAGTCATTTTTTTAGACGGGAACGCCTACCTTGCATCTCATTAACGCAAGGAAGGCGTTCACGCAAAAAAATGACGCTCATTCCTCATACTTCGGCGCTAGACGTGTCTAACGCCAAAGTATAAATATGGCATTAGTTTTGCGCCGAATTTGCGTCGAAAAAAACGACGCAAATTTGGCGCAAACGGAGTATAAATATGCCCCTCGGTCTTTTGCAACTTTTTAACTGCATCCAGAGTGGTCTCATGTTAAGATGGAAAACTACAAATTCAATGAGCTAAAAGTAAGCCTGGGAACCGATCCAAAAAAAAAAAAAAAAAGCTAACATCCACTTAATTAGGGTTCTTCTTAAAAAATGAATATACACTTTTTGACCTTCCGTTACCTTTTTCTAAATTAACCGAGCCTGGTGACTAATTACCAGTGAAGCTAGCAGTATAAGGAATTAAATTAACGAGTTGATTGGTCGCCGTAATAATAATCTTGATTTTTGTGCGTTGTGTTAAAACATTTAAAACACTTTTTTCAGAGGTGTGTTGTTAAGTGCTCCAGTTTATCAAAGGAACACATAAAATCCATTGTTTGTTTAACGAAGTCTCAGTAGGGCCGGGTGAGTACTTTACGCATTTTTTTTCACCTTTCGCACCCACTGATGCTTTAAAAGGTTATTCTGCTGCTCATCGTCTTTTTCTCCTGCAAGTGGTGCAGTAATTGTGCTGAAACTATTA
This sequence comes from Pleurodeles waltl, assembly GCF_031143425.1. NCBI lineage: Eukaryota > Metazoa > Chordata > Amphibia > Caudata > Salamandridae > Pleurodeles > Pleurodeles waltl. The sequence goes on from NC_090438.1 coordinate 408,269,617, forward strand.
AGATCAATGTGCCCAAAAAAGACGCAGCAGCTTTATTTTCTAGGCAGGATGAAGCAAACCAAACTGCTCATTTATTTTAAATGTGTTCAAATTGCACCACAAGTTCAATTCCCTGGGAAAACTGAAAAACAAGGGTGCTTATATTTTCTAAAACAGTCAACGAGACGGCGAGGATTAAAAACACAAGGTTTGCAATTATGCTGAAGTAATCAACTAAATAGTGTTCCCCCCAGGTTTGTCCAAATATCCATTCAAAAGAGATTCAGTTAAGCCTCATGACCCTGAAGTAAAACCTCCCCCAGTTAAAATATTCTGTGACTAAAATGTTAATAATATTCTTCTCGACTTGCCATTTGTAACATTGTATTGGCCACTTGTGATCCCTGACAGCCTTAGGGTGGTCATCCTCAAAAGTTTTACCGCATTCCCTGCACTTTTCTGACACCTTTTTTGCTGGATTTAGGACTCAGCACATTTTTACCACTGCTTACAAGTGCTAAAGTGCATATGCTCTCTCCCTAAAACATGGTAACATTGGCTCAATCCCAATTGGCATATTTCATTTACTTGTAAGTTCCTAGTAAATTGCACTACATGTGCCCAGAGCCTGTGAATTGAATGCTACTAGTCGGCCTGCAGCACTGGTTGTGCCAACCACCTAAGTAGCCCCTTAACCATGTCTCAGGCCTGCCTTTGCAAGGCCTTGTGTGCAGTTTCACTGCCACTTTGACTTGTCCTTTAAAAGTACTTGCCAAGCCTTAAACTCCCCTTGTTCTCCATATAGTCACCCCTAAGGTAGGCCCTAGGTAACCCATAGTGCAGGGTGCTATGTAGGTAACCTATAGGGCAGGGGGCTATGTAGGTAAAAGGCAGGACAGGTGCAAGTGTGTTTTATGTGTCCTGGTAGTGGAAAACTCCTAAATGTGTTTCCCACTACTGTGAGGCCTGCTCCTTTAATAGGATAGCATTAGGACTACCCCCACACAGTGTTTGGGTGGTAGATTACGACCAGAAATGGGTAACCAGGTCATATTTAGTATGGCCATAATAGTACTAGAAAATCCTGCTTATTGGTGAGGTTGGATTTTACATTACTATTTTAGAAATGCCACTTTTAGAAAGTGAGCATTTCTCTGCACTTAAAATCTATCTGTGCCTTACAGCCTGTCTCCAGTCAACATCTGGGCTGGGCTGCCTGACAGCTCCCTTGCGCATTTCACCCAGACAGCCACAAAGGACACTCAGTCACACTTGCACACATCTGCATACTGAATGGGTCTTCCAGGGCTGGAAGGGTGGAGTGGCCTGCCCTCACAAAATGGACTGCTAAACCCCCTACTGGGACCTGGCAGACAGACCTGTACTGAAAGGGGAACATGTGCACTTCAAAACCACTCTTTGAGTTTCCCCCAAGTCAAAGTCATTTTTGGGTGTATAAACTGGGTCCCTGACCCCACCAACTCAGACACTTACGGACCTGAACCTGCAACCTGATAAGAGGAACTGCCTTGCTTCCCAAAGGACTCATCCTGACTGCTTTGCTAAGAAGGACTGCTTCCCTGCTGTTGCCCTGCTGCCCTCTGACTTTGCTGAGAAGTGCTCTCCCAGAGCTTGGATTGAGCTTGCCTCCTGTTTTCTGAAATCTCATAGCCAAAAAGACTTAGGCGGTCATTCCAACCTCGGCGGTAAAAGCCGCTTACCGCCAGTCAGAAGACCGCCATAACACCACCGCGGTCGCGGTAAACCGCCACAATCATTCTGACCCACAACAGGCAAACCGCCAAAAATCCGACATCCCAAAAGTCCGCCATACCAAAGGTCAGCAATAAACTGGCAATGACCAAACCTCCACCGTCACGCCAACAGAAATACGCCCATGCCATTACGACCCACGAATCCACGCAGCGGTCTTTCAACCGCGGTATTCTATTGGCGGTACACACCGCCGCGGTCGAAATACACATACTCGTACAAAACACAACCACATTGGACTATTCGAAATACACACACCTGATACACATACACACACCACTCCCACACACCCAATACAATATAAAACACACACCCACATCACCCACAAACCCCTACGACCAGAAATTCAGAGAGAAGGCGAGAGATAGACACCACAGTCAACTACCAAGCATCCACAGGCACACAATACCAATACCCACAGAACTTCCACGCACCTCAAACAACACACCACTAAATAGCACCCCACCTATCACTACACACTCCACCCCACACATCATCCACACCACCCCATGGCACCTCAAAGACACCCCAGGTTCTCAGATGCTGAACTCAGGGTCATGGTGGAGGAAATCGTACAAGTAGAGCCCCAGCTGTTCGGGACACAGGTGCAGCACACCACCATTGCCAGGAAGATGGAGCTATGGAGCAGAATAGTGGACAGGGTGAACGCTGTGGGACAGCACCCGAGAAATAGGGACGACATCAGGAAGCGGTGGAATGACCTACGGGGGAAGGTGCGTTCCATGGTATCAAGGCACAACATCTCGGTACAGCGGACTGGCGGCGGACCCCCACCTCCTCCCCCAGATTTTACAACATGGGAGGAGCAAGTCTTGAACATCCTGCATCCTGAGGGCCTCGCAGGAGTCGGTGGAGGAATGGACTCTGGTAAGTCTCATCTTCACTACTTCATCCCCCCACCCCACCTGCATGCCAACTCATACCCCCACCCTCACCCTTACCCCCAACACAATTACCCCTTGCAAATGTCTCACCATCACAACCCACCCATCCCAACACTTAGCCCTGCATGCGGCCCCAAAGCATGGACACCCATCACTAAGGCATGCCCAATGCACATACCCATCACCCCCCCCCCAAAATACCGTCACAACAGCCCCCACAAAGGAATGCCAGCACTGGGGTACACGGGCACCCACCCATTGCACGCCATTAGCACACACAGAAGCAATAACCATACTTTTATACCCCTGCAGGACCCGAACGACAGGTCACCGCGCAGGAGGGTCCACAAATGTCCCCTCCACCCCCAGAAGAGGCCCACAGTGATGACAGCAGCTCTGTCTCCCTGGATCTAGATGACCAGCCCGGTCCATCGGGGACCTCGGGAAAGTCGGTTCCCCTCAGACGGGCACAGGCCACAGCAGACCTTCCCCCCTCTGGGAACACCAGCACAGCACCCACCCAGCGGGCCCATACCTCTGTCCCCAGGACACGTCAATCAGCGGTGTGTCCACCACTACAGGGAACCCAGGCTAACCCACCACCCCAACAACAACAGGGACCTGGGGGCAATGGTAGTGGGCACACGGTCCAGGGGACGGAGGCTCAAGGAAACAGGGGAACTGGGAGGGCAGCTGTGCGACGGGGGGGACAGGCCAAGGGAACCCACTCTCCACGAGGCCCTCTCCTCCATCATGGGAGCATACCACCGCTCCCAGGAGACGATGGCGACGGTCCTGGCCAGGTTTCAGGAAATCCAGCTTCTGCAGGAACAACAGTATATGGGGTTCAGGGAAGAACTGAGAAACATTAGTACCGCCATGGGTACCATCGTAGTGGCCCTGAATGAGTTAATCTCCACATTGCGGACCACTGTGGCACCTCAAAGGGCCCCTGACACTAGCATGGACTAAGAACAGGCTACCACCTCCGCCGGCGCTAGTGGACAGGAGGCCCCGACAGAAGACCAACAGGCCACCAGAACCCCACCCCCTGCAGAAGGAGAACCACCCCGCAAGCGGGCCCTGAGATCTTGGAAGAAGACAGAGTAACATGTCAAGACCCCCGCCAGCAAAGGATACCGCCCTGATTGTCATCCCACTGTCCCACATTGTCACCCTGTCCAACCTTAAACTGCCCCTGCTCCACTTCCCACAGGCATTTGGACAATGCACCTGTGAACCTGATAGTCTGGACTCTGCCATGGACAATCCTCCACCATCACCCCTCACCGATCTGCAACCACCCATTCAAATTAGAGCACTTGAATAAACACACTTATTGCACATAAACAATCTGGAGTCTGTCTGTGATTTTAACAAATGTATTAGACATGACAGTGCCAAAATTGTTATTCACATTGTGATGCCAACAAACCGCTGTCACACAGCTGTAGTCCATGGGGTAACAAAGCAGATGTCACGCAGTGGGGCCCACAGCTCTGAAAACGGAAGGGAAAGTCACAACACAGTTACCATACACTGGGGGAAAAAGTCAGACAGTAGAGAGGTAGGAGTTTTTAAGTAAATGTAATATGCCGGTGTGTACTCTTACCTGTGTGTCACTGAAAATATTGCTCTATTACTGTGTTCCGGTTGTCTATGTTGTCCTCTCCGGCTTCCTCTTCTTCACTCTCCACAGGCTCCACAACTGCTACAACACCACCATCTGGAACATCCTCCTGCAGAAAAGGCACCTGGCGGCGCAAAGCCAGGTTGTGAAACACACAGCAGGCCACGATGATCTGGCACACCTTCTTTGGTGAGTACATTAGGGATCCACCTGTCATATGGAGGCACCTGAACCTGGCCTTCAGGAGGCCAAAGGTTCGCTCGATCACCCTCCTAGTCCGCCTATGGGCCACATTGTAGCGTTCCTCTGCCCTGGTCCTGGGATTCCTCACTGGGGTCAGTAGCCAGGACAGGTTGGGGTAACCAGAGTCCCCTAATAGCCACACCCGGTGCCTCTGGATTTGACCCATCACAAACGGGATGCTGCTATTCCGCAGGATGTAGGCGTCATGCACTGACCCAGGGAACTTGGCATTAACATGGGAGATGTACTGGTCAGCCAAACACACCATCTGTACATTCATCGAATGATAACTTTTCCTGTTCCTGTACACCTGTTCACTCCTGCTGGGGGGTACCAAAGCCACATGTGTCCCATCAATGGCACCTATGATGTTGGGGATATGTCCAAGGGCATAGAAATCACCCTTCACTGTAGGCAAATCCCCCACCTCAGTGAAAATGATGTAGCTCCTCATGTGTTTCAGCAGGGCAGACAACACTCTGGACAACACCTTGGAAAACATAGGTTGAGACATCCCTGATGATATGGCCACTGTTGTTTGAAATGACCCACTTGCTAAGAAATGGAGTACTGACAGCACCTGCACTAGAGGGGGGATCCCTGTGGGTTGGCAGATGGGTGACATCAGGTCTGCCTCCAGCTGGGCACAAAGTTCCTGTATAGTGGCTCGGTCAAGCCTGTATGTCAGTATGGCATGTCTTTCCTCCATTGTCGACAGGTCCACCAGCGGTCTGTACACGGGAAGATTCCTCCATCTCCTCGCATTGCCCAGCGGACGGTGCATAGGAAGGACAACAGCGAGCACAGAGTCAATCAACCCACAGGTACGTTCCCACAGCCTGCACACAACACGATTCACTATGCATTGAATGGTTTGTATGAGTGTTGAGGAAAGGCCTAGGTATGTGTGACGCAGTAGAAATTAAGCCATGTGGGCCCTTGAAATGGCGGCTGCCTGACCTGTGAAGTGTAACAATGGGATGTGAGGTAAATGCGCTGGTGTGGCACACCGTGGCGGTAGGCGGTCGAAGACCGCGGCGCAAAGCCGCATTGGTTAACATAGAATCCTATGGGTTACACGAGCCAATGACCATGTGCGCCGGCGGTCGCGGTACGCACCGCCGCGGTACGCACCGCCGCGGGTTTGGCCGCCATTTTCTATCTACTTATTCACTCGATACCTGATCTTCCACAGGAGAGGACCTACACTGCAAGTGCTGCTGTGCCCTCGGTCAGGAAGAGACAATGGCTGCTGCGACTGGGGAAAGGGCCCCTGCCTTCACTTCTGAAGAATTGGAGAAACTCGTGGATGGGGTCCTCCCCCAGTATGCGCTACTCTACGGTCCTCCAGACCAACAGGTAAGTACACTGGGAGCATGCTTTGTGGGCAATGCCTGGGTTGAGTCGGGTGGATGAAAGATGGTGGGGAGGGGAGCGATTGAGGCATGCATCAGACGACAGATGAGAGCATGTGCCACATGGCAAGGGTGGGGATGGGGGGCCACTCACATCAAGCATGCAGAAGGTGATGATTTTTTTTCTCCCCCTGTACATGTCACATAGGTCAGCGCCCACCAGAAAATCGCTATTTGGCGTGCCATCGCCAAGGACGTCCGGACCCGGGGTGTCCACAGCAGACGGGGCACCCACTGCCGGAAGAGGTGGGAGGACATCCGACGCGGGAGCAGGAAGACGGCGGAGGCTCTGCTGGGGATGGCCTCCCAACGTAGGCGGGGTGCCAGTCGTCAATTGACCCCCCTGATGTCCCGGATCCTGGCGGTGGCCTACCCCGATTTGGATGGGCGCGTGAGGACATCACAGCAGACACCAGGGGGTGAGTACACTCTCATTCTTGTGACTTTGCGCGCAGTGGAGGTATCTGGGTGGGGGAGGTGGGCTGTGGGTATCTCTAGGCCAGGGCGATTTCTGTAGGCTAGGCCCCTCCGTAAGGCATGGCCCTGTGCCCCCGCCCCCCACCTCTGTAGGGTGCCAAGTACAGCTATTCATGGCCCTGTGTCATCTATGTGTGCAGTCGTCATCCATAGGCTTGTAGGCCATGTCCCACGGATTGCGTAGTGGACCCCAAGTGCGCAGCGTAGTGCAGGGGGCTTCTGTGTCTGTCCTCTCCGCCAACAGTAGCGGTAATCCATGCACTCAACATGTCTTTATTTCTCCCCCCCCTTTTTTGTGGTCTTCCTGTTCATGTGTGCATTAGCATCATCAGGCGGAGGAGAAGTGGCATCGGAGCACGAGGGAGCTGCATCTCACATGGCCATGGCGGGCCATGCAACTGACTCGGATTTCACCAGTGAGACGGAGGGCGAGGGGAGCTCCACAGCGGGGACTCGTGCTGATGTCAGTGGCAGCGACTCGTCCTCTGAAGGGAGCTCCCTTGTGGTGGCGGCAACATCCGTGCCCCCCGCAACAACAGGTACAGCCGCCACTCAGCGCACCAGCACCGCCCTCCCAGCAGCCCCTCAGCGTTTGCCCCGTTCCCGCTCGCCCAGGAAGGTGGGCATCTCCTTCGCCCCAGGCACCTCAGGCCCTGCCCCTGTCACCCCTGCTGCCCTCAGTGAGGAGGTCATCATTGTTGGGCAGTCTACCCTTTTGAATGCCATCCAGGGTGTAGAAAGGGAGGTGCACCGGAGTAATGCATACCTGGAGGGCATTCATTCGGGTCAGGCTGCCCATCAGCGATCGTTCAACGCTCTGGCCTCAGCACTGACTGCAACAATTGTCCCTGTCTCTAGCCTCCCCCCTCCAACTTCCTCCACCCAGACCCAATCCCCTGTACCTCTGCCTATCCCAGACACAACTACAGACCAGCCTGCACACACCTCAACACCCAAGGGAAGCTCATCCATACATAAGCACCACACTTCACACAAGCATTCACACAAGCAACATCCACATGCAGACACACCAACACCCACTGCCTCCACTGTGTCCCCCTCCTCCTCGTCTCCCTCCTCCCTCCCTGTGACGTCTCCACTCACACTTGCATGCACAACATCTTCAGCCACTACGTCCATCACCAGCACACCCACCAGAACACTCCGCACACGTGCAGTCACCACCCCCACTACCATTTACACGTCCCCTGTGTCCTCTCCCAGTGTGTCTGTCACCCCCTCTTCCAAACCACACAAACGCAGGCAGCCACCCACCCAACAGCCATCCACCTCACGACAGCCTCCAGCCCAAGCACCTGCACCCAAAGACACCAGACTTCACACTCCTACAACCACATCCTCTTCCTCCACTCCCATACCCACTACACCTAGCCGTCCCTCTCTTTCCATATTGATTTTCCTTTCCAAACTTGACCTCTTTCCAACAACTCCCCCACCCCGTCCATCGAATAAGACTGCAATCAGCACCTCAGCCACCACCAAACCAGGACCTATCAGGACTGTTGTCCAAGGACTGTGGAGTCCCCCACCCTCAAGGGCAACTAGTTCTGGTAGGAGCCAAGGCACGGCCAGCCCACCCCCGGAAAAACACCCAAAGATCGCCAGTGCCCGGCGCAGGAGGCCAAGGACACCAGGGACCAAAATCCCTACCCTGGCTCCGCCTGGAAGTGGGGTGCCACCTGGCACACCGCCAAAGGTGGGAAAGGGCCACAGATGACCAGGGAAGGGTGGGAAGGGCAGCACGCCCAAAAAGTCCGGCAGCAGGCCAGCTGCCCAGGAGGGCCCCACCAGCCCCATCCCAGCTGCCCAGGAGGGCCCCGCCAGCCACAGCCCAGCTGCCCAGGAGGGCCCCGCCAGCCACAGCCCAGCTGCCCAGGAGGGCCCCGCCAGCCACAGCCCAGCTGGGCAATGAAGGAGCGCCAGCCACAGCCCAGCTGGGCAATGAAAGAGCACCATCCACAGCCCAGCTGGGCAATGAAGGAGCGCCAACTCAAGCACTGCTGAACAGGGCAAGGACCGCTGAACAGGGCAAGGACCGCCAAGGCAAGCACTGCTGAACTGGGAAAGCACCGCCAAGGCAAGCACCGCTGAACTGGGCAAGCACCGCTGAACAGGCCAAGGATCGCCAACTCATGCACCGCTGAACAGGGCAAGGACCGCCAAGGCAAGCACCGCTGAACTGGGCAAGCACCGCTGAACAGGGCAAGGACCGCCAACTCAAGCACCGCTGAACAGGGCAAGGACCGCCAAGGCAAGCACCGCTGAACTGGGCAAGCACCGCTGAACAGGGCAAGGACCGCCAACTCAAGCACCTCTGAACAGGGCAAGGACCGCCAAGGCAAGCACCGCTGAACAGGGCAAGGACCGCTGAACAGGGAAAGGACCGCCAAGGCAAGCACCGCTGAACTGGGCAAGCACCGCCAAGGCAAGCACCGCTGAACAGGGCAAGGACCGCTGAACAGGGCAAGGACCGCCAACTCAAGCACCGCTGAACAGGGCAAGGACCGCCAAGGCAAGCACCGCTGAACAGGGCAAGGACCGCCAAGGCAAGCACCGCTGAACTGGGCAAGCACCGCCAAGGCAAGCACCGCTAAACAGGGCAAGGACCGCTGAACAGGGCAAAGACCGCCAAGGCAAGCACCGCTGAACTGGGCCCTTCATCTCAAGCACCGCTGCACTGGGCCCTTCATCTCAAGCACCGCTCCGCTGGGCCCTTCATCTCAAGCACCGCTGAACTGGGCCCTTCATCTCAAGCACCGCTCCGCTGGGCACCGCCGTCTCAAGCACCGCTGAACTGGGCCCTTCATCTCAAGCACCGCTCCGCTGGGCACCGCCGTCTTAAGCACCGCTGCACTGGGCCCTTCATCTCAAGCACCGCTCCGCTGGGCACCGCCGTCTCAAGCACCGCTGAACTGGGCCCTTCATTTCAAGCACCGCTCCGTTGGGCACCGCCGTCTCAAGCACCGCTGCACTGGACCCTTCATCTAAAGCACCGCTGCACTGGGCCCTTCATCTCAAGCACCGCTCCGCTGGGCACCGCCGTCTCAAGCACCGCTGCACTGGGCACTTCATCTCAAGCACCGCTCCGCTGGGCACCGCCGTCTAAAGCACTGCTGCACTGGGCCCTTCATCTCAAGCACCGCTGCACTGGGCCCTTCATCTCAAGCACCGCTGCACTGGGCCCTTCATCTCAAGCACCGCTGCACTGGGCCCTTCATCTCAAGCACCGCTCCGCTGGGCCCTTCATCTCAAGCTCCGCTCTGCTGGGCACCGCCGTCTCAAGCACCGCTCCGCTGGGCACCGCCGTCTCAAGCACCGCTCCGCTGGGCACCGCCGTCTCAAACACCGCTGCACTGGGCCCTTCATCTCAAGCACCGCTGCACTGGGCCCTTCATCTCAAGCACCGCTGCACTGGGCCCTTCATCTCAAGCACCGCTCCTCTGGGCCCTTCATCTCAAGCACCGCTCCGGTGGGCACCACCGTCTCAAGCACCGCTGCACTGGGCCCTTTATCTCAAGCACCGCTGCACTGGGCCCTTCATCTCAAGCACCGCTCCGCTGGGCCCTTCATCTCAAGCACCGCTGCGCTGGGCACCGCCGTCTCAAGCACCGCTGCGCTGGGCACCGCCGTCTCAAGCACCGCTCCGCTGGGCACCGCCGTCTCAAGCACCGCTGCACTGGGCCCTTCATCTCAAGCACCGCTGCACTGGGCCCTTCATCTCAAGCACCACTGGCCCATTGGCGGAAGGGGCAGTGCCGCATCTGTGTCAGGCAGGGCTGCACGATGCACTCTGGGCACCAGTCCCCCTCCAGAACCAGTGGACACTGTCATCCACTTGAGAGACTGTGGCTTTGCACTCCCCAGGATGGTACAGTGTGCAAGCCACCTACTGTATGGACTTGAGAGACTGTGGCTTTGCACTCCCCAGGATGGTACAGTGGGCAAACCACCAACTGTAGAGACTTGAGAGACTGTGGCTTTGCACTCCCCAGGATGGTACAGTGGGCAAGCCACCCACTGTATGGACTTGAGAGACTGCGGCTTTGCACTCCCCAGGATGGTACAGTGGGCAAGCCACCCACTGTATGGACTTGAGAGACTGCGGCTTTGCACTCCCAGGATGGTACAGTGGGCAAGCCACCCACTGTATGGACTTGAGAGACTGTGGATTTGCACTCCCCAGGATGGGACAGTGGCCATGGAGGCCCCTCATGGATCTGGCATCGTGTACTCATGTGGCTGAGGTGCCCCCCCTTCCCTTCCCCCTGAGGTGCCTGTAGTTTTTCTATCTGATGCCCCTGCAGTGTTCTCTCCGTTGGTGTCAGGTATCCTGTGTGGGCCTTGCCCATGTGATTTGGGCCCAGTGGTCCACGGACAATGACAGCTAAAATTATCTGACTTTTAATATTTATGTATATATTAGTTTTAAATGTGTGATATTTGTATATGCTGATAATACAATATATTAGACTGTTTATGATCATTTCATTTTGTCTTTGCATTCTTCCGGGGGGGTTGGGGGTTGTAACAGTGATGTATTGCTATGCATTGATGTGTGTGTTGTAGTGGGTGAGGGTGGTGGTGGGTGTGTAGCGTATGTGTGCCCGTAATATTTTCTCCTCCCCCCTCCCCTGTGTTGTAGGTGCAGTACTCACCGTAGTCTTCTGCGCCGGCGTTCGTGCTCCTGGTAGGGGAGCAGGAAGACAATGGCTGGTAGGATGTGTAGTTCGGGTTCCATGCTGTCCAGATTCCTCGTGGGGTGTATGGAGGTGAGCGTTTTCCGTTTGAAATGTCTGTGTCCGCCGTGTTTTTATCGGTGGGGCTACTGCCCCGGAAAAGGTGGCGGATTGGTGGGTTGTGATAGGGTGGGCGGTACATTGTCTCCCGCCTGTCTGTTGGCGGTGACCGCCGCGCTGTTTGTTTGTCCCGCCGTGGCCGTCAGAGTGTTAAAGTGGCGGTCTCTGTTGGCGGTTTCTGCCAGGGTCAGAATTCCATTTTTTACACCGCAAGCCTGTTGGCGGGTTAGCCGCCGCTTTAACACCGACCGCCAGGGTTGGAATGACCCCCTTAATCTCTTCAGGAAACTCCTTGTGCACCCAAAAGTGACGCACAGCCTGCCAGAAATGACGCACAGCCATTTTGCGACAGAGAAATTGCTGCACAACCCTGCCAGAACAATGCATCCCGATTTCCTGAGTGAAGATTCAACGCAGCACCTACCTTGTGACTGGAAATTCAACACACAGCCCTACCGGATCAATGCAGAGCAGAACCGGAACAATGTAGTTGATTCCCCGAGAGTAAAATCGATGCATCGCCTGCCGTGCGACAGAAAGTTTGATGCATTGCCACACTGGATCGATCCAACGCCTGTGACTTCTTCCCTCCTGCCCAGGATTTCCCTGCATCATCCATGGGCATCAAACAAATCTGCGCATCACAGTAAGGAACCAAAACTGTGCACTGAAAGACGATGCAAAGCCCCTTGCAGCGTGGAAAGAAATTACGCACCGTCTATGCTGCACCAGAAAATCCGATGCACAGCCTATTTTTCCACATACCTCCTCCTCTGCGGTCTCCATGCATGTTATTTTTTATGAAAACCAGGTACTTTGTGTAAACAAGAAACAACTGTTGATTTCTACCATATAAGACTCTTTTTAAACCTGCAAAAGTTATATTTCAACTTGTGCTTATTGAATCTTTATCTTAACCAGATAAATATCATATATTTTTCTAAACCTGTGTGGTGTAATTTTGCGGTGTTTTCACTGTGTTACTGGATGATTTATTGCAGAAATATTTTTCACAATGACTTCTAAGTCAAGCCTGACCGCTCAGTGCCAAGCTACCTGAGGGTGGGCACAGGATAATTTGCATCATGTGTGATTTACCCTGATGCGGGTTGTGGTCCCTACTTGGACAAGGGTGCATACCTCTGCCAACCAGAGACCCCATTTCTAACTCCACTGGTTTCTCTTTATGGCTTTATATAACGCCCTATAAAAGTATGTTGGTATAACATTATTTCTATGTCCATGTTTAACAAGGAGGTGTATGCAACTTCTTGAACTGACTGAATCAAGATAAGTGTCTGGGGTTACAAATGGAACTTCTCTGTGCCCTAGCTGAAGGTGTGACACTATTGGCATCGGCAACACTAGTACTGATGTCCAGCACAAGCACAGAGGTTGATAACACAGAGTGGGACCTATAATAACATCTTTGTTACAGGTCATTTTTTATGTGTTTTATTTTTGAGGGCATGTGACTGCTTCTACTCAGAAGGCAGGTCTTCCAAACTTACTAAAATACATTTTGAGGTTTGAAAGCTGTGGACATGCCACTGAAAAAGAAATAACACACTACTAAACCCAGTAGTTCATTCAAAGTGAGTATTCATATTCTTCCACTACAATATGACCCATCGAATATTTATTGAACTATAGGCATGCTTAACCTAAAAAGTAGATAGAGAAAAAGGCAGGCAGAGAGAAAATGAACACCAATGTGATGGTAATGTAGTATCTGTAGTATTTAGCGGTGCATGACAAGAGAACAAGTTATAGTTCACATGTTTTTTTTTTTTTTTAATGAAGTAAGACATTATTACAGTTCCTAACTATAGGGTCACTTTTTCAGTGAATTTCTATGTTTTGTAATGTAAAGTAAGATGTATATCACAGTACATGGCACAGTGTTGGACACAGGGTCTGGTCTGTGGCAGACCCTGCGCCCAACTCCTGATGGGTTCCCAACCCCTGCCACGACTGGAATTTAGCATGTTTAAGGAGGTTTGGGCGAGGCAGTGGCCTGTGGCCAGGCCCTGCACCTAACACCCCCCCAGTCGACCACTCTTGCCATGCATAACCACAGCTGCTCACGGCTGAATATGGCATGCAACAATATAAAAGTTGTCATCTTAAGTAAGGCAGATCTATTGGCTTTGTCGAAGGGTCAGACTACCAAAATAAAAGCATCAGCCTATTGGCTTTATCAAGAGGTCAACATATCAACATATATAAAGCAGACCTATTGCCTTTGTCAAAATGTCACCAATAAATATAATTCCATTTATATTTCATAATTCCACACATTTCAATGTTTAATATTAATAATTGTCACAAAATATTTTCAAGTAAAATATTATAAAAAACAAAAATGTCTGAGAATTTTTAAAACATTTTTCAAGTCATGAACTGCATCCAAAGAACCACCCACAAGGGGCCCCTGCACCCCAGCTGAAGGACATACAACTCCAGATTGGAGTACTTTAAAAAGAATATGGTAAGCGCTCCTGAGGTCATGGATTTAATGACCCAGGCGACTTACTGTATTTTTTATGTGGCTGGGGTGCGGGTGCATTCCCTGCAGCCGGCAACAATACAAATTTTCCTTAAAGTAATACGTATTGTAAAGCATTATCATGTGGTCATTTGAAATAATTATGTTCTTGTTGTAGAGTACTTATTATGACTAAAGAACTGCCCATAGCGACTAGAACTCGGGTGTCATGCCCAGATGGATTAACACCAACCCGCCATCCTTTTCACTGGAGATCGAAGGTGCACCAGAACTATTAATCTCTCTCACTCTCTCTGACTGTCTTCAACCCTACCCTTACCCCTAGGATTAGTCACTGTTCTCAGTCATCTCTTCTCAAGCTAAGGATTAACCTCCAGGGGAGTGGTAGAAGATCTTCACTTCCGCAGATGTCTCGGGAATCCAGGTGAGTGGCACTTTTATATTTATGATGGTTTAGGCAAAACATAATTCAGATTTATCAGGCTTCGCAAGGCCACCTTGCTGTGCTGTGAATGGCTAGATAAATCTGGTGTAGCCCAAGACAGCGTAAATTGCTGCATTGCTGTACTCTGCCCCAGGTAAGCATTCCATACGTGGAGCAAGAGTATTCCCACATCTGCCCATGGACGTTGGCAGATTCTCAGATTTACCAGCACTGGTAAATCTAACAAAGTGTCAAAATGCTACATCTTCCCAGGGGAGGTGCAACAAGGAGAAATATCTTTATTTATCCACGTTGTTCCTCTTTGCATTCTTCAGCACATTTAGGCCCTTATTACAACCCTGGCGTTTGGTGTTAAAGTGGCGGTAACACCGCCAACAGGCAGGCGGTAAAAAAATGGAATCATGACCACGGCGGAAACCGCCAACACATACAGCCACTTTAATACTCCGACCGCCACAGCAGTAGCAACAAACACCTACTGCCCACTCTATTACAACCCGCACATCCGCCAGCTTTTCTGGGGTGGTACCAACGCCATCAAAAGCAAGGCGGAAACAGTACTCTGAAGGGAAACAACTCACCTCTCGACACTCAAGGAAGAACCAGGACGCCATGGAGCCCGAGCTGCAGGTTTTCGCCATGCTGGTGTGTCTTCTCATACACCAGGACCATGAACGCCCGCGACCACGGTGAGAACTACACCTAGCACACAAGGGAGGGGAGGAGGAAAAAGAGAGTGACACACACACGCAACACGCAACACGCATCACCCCCACCCTCACTCACAACTCCCTACACAAAAACACATGCAACAACATTACATATACACCAGTAACCCTCAGGAATAATGCAAGGACAAAAGGAATGGAGTCAAATAAGTGTAATATTATTAATACTTAGAAATATGTTCATAAAGCAAAAACAGTATGTACAAAATATACAATATATACAAAAGGCGGGACAATGCCCACTCAAAAATTGTCCGTGGCCCACTGGGCCAAAACACATAGGCCAAGCCCACACTTGACTCCCGCCTCAATACGGAGAGAACACTGCAGGGGCATCAGGTCGAAAACACACAGGCACCTCAGGGGGATGGGGAATGGGGGGCACCTCAGCCGTAAAATGGTACAACGACACTGCTGCTGGAGGGGGCTCCATGCCCACTGCTTGGTCCTGAGGAGTACAAGGCCACAGTCTCTCAAGTGGGTGGTTTGCCCACTGCTTGGTCCTGGGGAGTGCAAAACCACAGTCTCTCAAGTGGGTGGTTTGCCCACTGCTTGGTCCTGGGGAGTGCAAGGCCACAGTTTCTCATGTGGGTGGTTTGCCCACAGCCTGGTCCTGGGGAGAGCAAAGCCACAGTCTCTCAATTGGGTGGTTTGCCTACTGCTTGGTCCTGGGGAGTGCAAAACCACAGTTTCTCTAGTGGTAGCCTTCTTCCACTGGTTCTGGAGGGGGCATTGTGCCCAGTGTGCTTCATCCTGGCAAGGAGGGGCTGAGTGGATGCCTTCTTCCACTGGTTCTGGAGGGGGCCTTGTGTCCAGTGTGCTTCATTCTGGCAAGGAGGGGTTGAGTGGATGCCTTCTTCCACTGGTTCTGGAGGGGGCATTGTGCCCTGTGATGCAGATGGTTTGGAGTGCAAGGTCACAGTCTCTCACCTGGGTGTCACAACAACAGCTTTTGCAGGGGCCAGGACGCACTGCAGCCCATGTAGCTACACACTGCTCACCGGCAGTGAATCGCAGTTGTGCTGAAGGTGATGGTGCTGGCAGTGGTGGTGGTAGCCTCCAGGCCTTCACCTGCAGCCTCAGACATCTGCCCACTGGGGCTGCTGCTGCTGGCAGTGGTGCTGCTTGCGGCAGTGCAGGTGGCGATACTGGCAGTTGTAGTGGTAGCCTCCAGGCCTTCACCTGCAGCCTTGGACGGCTGAAGTGCCATGGCTGGTGTTCGGTGCCCCTTCCTGCCCTTGGCAGATGCTGGTGCCTCCTTGCTTCTGCCAGCTGGAGTCTTTGACTTGGCCTTGCTGGCTGGTTGTGCCTCCTTCCCCTTGCTAGGTGCTGTCCCCTTCTTGCCCTTGCCAGGTGGCAGAACCTTCTTGGCCTTGGCAGGTGTTGGTGGCACACTGGCTGGGCTGACTGGTGCCTCCTTGGAGCCTGTCACAGCTGCAGAAACCACAGCGGACGTGGACTGGGTGGCTGAGGTGCTGGGCTGGGTTCTGGCCACCCTGGCCTGAGGTGAAGGATGGCGGGGAGGGGTAGGGAAGAGGTCAATGTTGGTGAGGAAAAGCTTTTGAGGGACACTGGGGCGGGAAGAGGGTAAAGGTTTGGGAGTGAAGGAAGAGAGAGTGGTTGTAGCAGGTGTCAGTCTGCTGTATTTGGGTGCAGGTTCTTGAGCTGGATTCTGTTGTGAGGTGGATGGCTGTTGGGTGGGTGTGTGCTTGCATTTGTGTACTTTAGGAGGAAGGGTCACAGACACAGTGGGAGGGGACACAGGGGACGTGTGCATGGATGTGGGGATGGTGACTGCCAGTGAGGAGCGTTCAGTTATAGGCGTGCAGTTATAGGCGTGCTGGTGATGGAGGTAGTGGATGAGGATGTAGTGCATGCAGGTGTGAGTGGAGATGCTACTGAGAGGGAGGTGGATGATGAGGAGGAGGGGGACACAGTGGGGGAAGTGGATGTTGGTGTGTCTGCAGGGGGATGGTGCTTCTGTGAGTGCCTGTGAGATGAAGTATGGTGCTTGTGTTTGCCTGAGCCACTTCTGTGTGTTGATTTGGGTGCATGCTGGTCTGAAGGTGTGCTTGGGATAGGTTGGGGTTGAGGGGTTTGGGACTGGGTAGAGGAAGTTGGAGGGAAGAGCCTGGAGACAGGGACAATGGCTGGCATCAGTGCTGAGGCCAGAGCCTGGAATGCTCCCTGTTGGGCCACCACGTCAGAGTGAATGCCCTCCAGGTATGCATTTGTTTGTTGCAAATGGCTTTCAACACCCTGGATGGCATTCAGTATGGTTGACTGCCCAACAGTGAGGGATCCCAGGAGGCCAAAAGCCTCCTCACTGAGGGTTTGCAGGGCTGACTGGAGCAGGGACTGAGGTGCCTGGGGTGAATGAGATGCCCACCTTCCTGGGTGAGCGGGCACAGGAAACACATTGAGGGGCAGCTGGTAAGGTGGTGCTGGTTTGGGGGATGGTGGCTCTACCTGTTGTTGGGGTGGGCACAGAGGTGTCAGCCACCAACAGGGAGCTTCCATTGGAGGAGGAGTCGCTGTCGGTAGTGTCCCCTCCTGTCTCCGTCGTGGTGCTCCCCTCGCCCTCTGTCCCAGTGGTTCCGTCACCGTCGGTGAATTTGGCCTCCAGGCCCATGTGGGATGCAGCTCCCTCTGTCGCCAGTGCCTCTGTTCCTCCACCAGATGATGCTAATGCACACAAGGACAGGGTGACAAAACGGGGAGAGAGACAGAGGATTCACATGGTCAATGCCAGCAACAACACTACAGTTGGCGTACAAAACACACAGGGATCAGCCCTATGCACTAGGCCATGCGCTACCAGTTACAAATCTAGTCACCAGCCCATGGGGTACATTGCCTACCGCCATTAGCTGCACACCTGAAACCCACAGGACCTTGCCCAGTAGGAGATGCCCACTAACATTATTGGGGTTGGAGTGCATCTGAGCTTGCCCATCATTGAACATACCCTGACATGTTTGCCCTGGCCTAGGGGCACCCACAGCACCCACCCAGGTAATACCTCAACACGTGCAAAGTCATGATTCTGAATCTGTACTCATCCCCTTGTGGCTGCTGTGATGCCTTCAAGCGCCCATCCAACTCCAGAAAGGCCACCACCAGGATGCGGAACATCAGGGGGGGTCAGGGTACGAGGGGCACCCCTTCCTCATTGGGAGGCCAGCCCCAGCTGGGCCTCTGCCATCTTCCTTGCCTAGTGGCACAGGCCCTCCCACTGTTTGTGGCAGTGGGTGCTCTGCCTGTCAAAGACCCCCAGGGTCCGCACCTCCTTGGCGATGGCATGGCAAATACCTTTTTCTGATGGGCGCTGACGTGCAGGAAAATATGCATAGAAAAAAGGGATTAGTCATACCGTCCGGAATGTTACAGTCATGGCCCACAATATCCCTCCCATCCCCTTATGCACAGACATTGACCACCAGACATGCAGAACTCTCCCCAGGACCCTTGAGCCCCCCCACACAAGGCTTACACACCCAGCAATCCATACATTCATGGCCCACGCATCATGCTCACAGTGTACTCACCTGTTTGTCTGGAGGACCATCGAGTAAAGTGTACTGGGTAAGACCCCATCCACCAGTCTCTACAACTCCTCCGAAATGAAGGTGAGGGCCCTGTCCCTAGACACTCAAGCCATTGTTGCTTCCAGACACAGGTCACAGCAGCACTTGCAGTGTAGGTCCTCTCCTGTTGAAGGTCAGGTAGCAAGTGAGTGAACAGATGGAACAAGGCGGTCACGTCCGCAGCGGTGTGTACCGTCACTGCCGGCGTACATCGCCATTGGCTCCTGTAACCCATAGGGCCCAATGATAACCAATGCGAAGATGCGCAGCGGTCATTGATTGCCGACCGCAACGGCGCACAACGCCAGTGGAATTACCTCATTTCCATTTGTCTCTCCTCACACGTCAGACAGACACTATTTCAGGGGGGCATAGGCCATGGCACCTAACTGCATCACAGCAGACATTGGCACACCAACTGACTCTTGAATTCACATACTGTTTCTGTAAAGGAAGAAATGCATTTTTATTATCACATATGTGTGAATATGACCCTCTGCTCACCGTTTTTCACCCCAGAGTTCAACCGCTGAGGATGAATAGGAGATGGAGACATCCCCCCATGTACAGACCCCTGGTGGACCTAGCGACCATGGATGACAGGCACATTATCCTGAACTACAGCAAGAACTGTGTGCCCAATTGGAGCTAGACCTGATTTCAGCCATCCGCCAACCCACAGGTATCCCCCCTCTAGTGCAGGTCCTGTCAGTGCTCCATTTCCTGGCAAGTGGTTCCTTCCAAGCAACAGTGGCCATGGCATCAGGGATGTCTCAGCCATGTTCTCCAACATGCTGACCAGAGTGTTGTCTGCCCTGCTGAAACACATGCGCAGCTACATCGTATTCCCCCAGGTGGAGGATTTGGCCACAGTGAAGGCTGACGTTTATGCCCTGGGACATATCACCAACATCATTGGTGCCATTGATGGTACACATATAACATTTGTCCCCCAACCCCCAGAGAAATGAACAAGTCTTCAGGAATAGAAAAAGCTTTCACTCTCTGAATGTGTAGATGGTGTGTTTGGCGGACCAGTACATCTCCCATGTGAATGCCAAGTATCCTGGCTCTGTGCGTGATGCCTTTATCTTGAGGAATTGCAGCATTCCATATGTGATGTCTCAACTCCAGAGGCACTGGGTTGTGGAAAATAGGTGAGACCATGGTCCCCACCCAGTTGATGTAGGTATATGGATGTGGTTTTGGCCCTAAGGGTGAGTGTGTGGCTAACAGGTATCCCTCGATATTTACAGGTGACTCTGGTTACCCCAACCTCTCATGGCTACTGACCCCAGTGTAGAATACCAGGACAAGGGCAGAGGAACGTTACAATGATCCACATGGGTGAACAAAGAGGATAATTGAGAGAACCTTTGGCCTCCTGAAGGCCAGATTCCGGTGCCTCCATCTGACAGGTGGATCCCTGTACTACTCACCCAAGAAGGTGTGCCAGATCATCGTTGCATGGTGCATTTTGCACATCCTGGCCTTGAGACGCCAGGTGCCTTTTCTGCAGGAGGATGAGCCTGGAGATGGTCTTGTGGCAGCTGTGGAGCCTGTGGACAGTGACGAAGAGGAGGCAGAGGAAGAAGATGTGGATAACAGAAGTACACTCATTCAACAGTACTTCCAGTGACACACAGGTAAGACAGTGTAACTTCACCTTCTTTGTAGTTTTGTGTTTGACATTGAACATGGCAGCCTGATTTCCCTATGTCTATGGCTACTTACTGTACCCTTTGGCATCTCTATTTTCAGATCTCTATGCCCCACTCTGGCTCCTGGTGTGTTTACTGCTGCCCACTACAGGTTACACCTATGTTAAAATTACAGTAGATTCATACTTGAATTTGTTCAAAGGGTGTATATTTATGTGCTAATACGTGGAGGCTGGGTTGCGGATGGAGGAAAGTCCAGGATAGAGTCCAGTCTATTTGTATCACAGGTGCATTGTCCAAGGGGGCGTCGGAAGGGGAGCAATGGCAGTTCAACGTGGACAGGGTGACAGAGTGGGATAGAAGGGTGACAATCAGGAGAGTCTTATTTCCTGGTGGGGTCTTGGCAATGTTCTCTGGCTTCTGCCTGGATTGCAGGGACCGTTTACGGGGTGGTTCTCCTTCTGCAGGGGGTGGGGAGCTGGTGGCCTGTTGGTCCTGTGGCGGGGCCTCCTGTCCACTAGCGCCGGCAGAGGTGGAGGGCTGTTCTTCGGTGTGGCTAGTGTCAGGGTCCCGTTGGTGTGCCACTGCCTCCCTCATGGTGTTGGCCATGTCTGCCAGCACCCCTGCAATGGTGACCAGGGTGGTGTGGATGTCTTTCAGGTCCTCCCTGATCCCCAGGTACTGTCCCTCTTGCAGCCGCTGGGTCTCCTGCAACTTGTACAGTGTCTGACCCATGGTCTCCTGGGAATGGTGGTATGCTCCCAGGATCCCTGGAAGTGCCTCGTGGAGAGTGGGTTCCCTGGGCCTATCCTCCCCCTGTCGCACAGCAGTCCTCCCAGCTTCCCTGTTGTCCTGTGCCTCTGTCCCCTGAACCGTGTGCCCACTGCCACTGACCCCAGGTCTCTGATTGTCTTGGGTTTGTGGGGATGCTTGGGGTCCCTGTAGTAGTGGACACACTGCTTATTGACGTGTTCTGGGGACAGAGGTATGGGCCTGCTGGGTGGGTGCTGTGCTGGTGTTTCCTGAGGGGGGAGGCTCTGTGGTGGGTTGGGAGTGTGGCAGGGTAACCAACTGTCCAGAGGTCCCTGATGGACCAGGTTGTTCATCGTGATCCAGGCGTGCAGAGCTGCTTTCATCCCTGTGGGCCTCTTCTGGGGGGGACTGGATGTTGGTGGCACCTCCTCTCCGGTGACGTTGAGTGGGGGTCCTGTGGGGATGTAAATGCAGTGTTATTGTATCTGCATGTGCCATCTTGTGCATGGATATGCTTCCCTCTATGGTTGGTAGTAGAAAGGCAGCTATGGCTTGTGTGAGTTGAGCTTGGTTTGGCTAAGTGATTGTCACTAGTGTGCATGCTGTGTTGATGGGTGCCCATGCAGGTCTGTGATGGGTGTCCATGCATTGGTGTTGCATGCAGGGCTTGCTATTGGGATGGGTGGGTTGTGATAGTGGGGTATATGTGAGTTGGTGGAGTGACGGGGGTGAGGGTAGGGGTTGGAGTTTGTAATGGCATGCAGGTAGGGTGGGGGATATAGTAGTAAAGATTTGATTTACCTGAGTCCAGTCCTCCTGCTACTCCTGCCAGGCCCTCAGGATGCATGATTGCCAAGACTTGCTCCTCCCATGTTGTTAGTTGTGGGGGAGGAGGCGGGGGTAGTTCTACCTCTTCCTGATGTCATCCATTGTTCTGGGGTGCTGTCCCACAGCATTGACCCTGTCCACGACTCTCCACCATAGCTCCATCCTCCTAGCAATAGACGTCTGCTGCACCTGTGATCCGAATAGCTGTGGCTCTACCCGGATGATTTCCTCCACCATGACCCTTAGCTCCTCCTCAGAGAACCTGGGGTGTCTTTGTGGTGCCATGGTTGTAGTGTGAGTGGTATGTGTGATGGTGTGTGGGGTGATGTGTTGGGGTGTGTGCTGTGAGGTGCGTGGATGGTGTATGGGTGATGGTGTTATGTGGCTCAGATTCAGTGGGTGCTCCTGGTTTGTCTCTTTCTCAGTTGGCAATATTTTTCTTCGTTGTAAGGGGTTGTGGGTATTGTGGGTGTGTCTTTTATTTTGGATTTGGTGTGTGGGTGTGGTGTGTATGTGTTTCAGATGTGTGTAGTTTGAATTGTCCATTGTGGTGCAGTTTTGTTAGTGTGTGTGTATTTTGAGCGCTGCGGTGTGTACCACCAATGGTTTACCACGGTTGAATGACCGCCGCGGTGATTCGTGGGTCATGATGCTGTGGGCGTATTTCTGTTGGCGCAACGGTGTGGGTTTTGGTACCACCAGTTTATCACTGACCTTTTGGCTGGCGGACTTGTGTGGGTGTCTGTATAGTGGCGGATTTCTCTGTGTGGGTCATAATACCTGTAAAGGTATACCACCGCGGTCACAGTATGTTGGCGGCCGTCAACACAGCATTAGGAGGCATTTACCGCCAATGTTGTAATGAGGGCCTTAGTAATAGCAAGATAATTCTTAAGATTGTTTTTGTGCAGGAAAGTGCACCTTCCTGCACAAAAACAATCCTGCCTGCAACAAAGACACCTTTTATTCATGGTACAATGGTGCCTGCATTGGTGCAAGGCAGCACATTGTGCACCAGCTCAAGGAAAGGACAGGAACGTGCTGTATCATAATAAATACAGCATATTCCTCCCCTTTCCTGCAGTGCAGCAAAGCAAGGTGGCTTGCTGCTCTGTACTGCATAAAATAATCATAAATCTGCCTCTTTTAATGGTGTTTAATGTTATGCTCACCCAGACTGTATTTTCCCGTGGCTGCACCCTAGAGCCACAGTTAATAAATATAAAACATTACAGGTTGCATATGTCTGTATACCATGCACAATATTATACATGCTTTTACATAGCATGCAATATTAGACTTCATAACAAGTGCCATTCTGGTACACGTATAGCCTTTGTTGGTGTTCTTAATGCAACTATAATTCGGTTCCTATTCCAAGTAGTTCAGTACATTTACTTTATCTTATTATTCCTTTCACCTAATAACGTGAAATCTGCGTACAAGTCTAAATGTGTTGTTCCCCAGAGGCCTGTTTTTCCTGATATTGTTTTCCCAAAGTGCCATTTTCCCTTCTTTCCTAATGCTTTATTTCTCCTGCTACATTATTACACAAAAGAAACTAAACGAGCCAGTGAGTGACATTTCTGGGAACAATTACATGTTTCCTAACTGTAGAAGATGATCCATGTTTTCACATGTAATTGTGTTGAAACTTTTACTCAGGACGTCAGTAAAGCAAACAGTTACTAAAGTTTATGTTTTGTTTAAGATGTTCAGATGCAGCATAACTTTGGCTGCTAGCAGATACTGGTCAGATGTTTCATGTGCTGTCATAATATCTGCACATCTGCCATGCAGACAAAACTCATGTGAAAACATCTTGTCTCCAAAGTGTCCCGAGGAAAACATTTATAAGTGACCATCTGGAAAAATGGTTTGCATCCCTGTTAAACGATCAGAGTTAAATTGATGAAATTAATGAACGAAATGGGACATACGCTATAGGAGCCAGAATACTGGAAACAAAATGTATTTTATCGGCCTGTACATGTGATAGGTGAAAATGATTTGTAATAAGATGCATAAGGTAAGCACGATCAATAAATTTCAACTTATTGAGTGTAAACCCCACATTTACACAAATCTACGTAGTGGAATCAAATTGCACAACACTTTGCCTACAGTACTTGCATTGTATTGCTTTTGTTTCCTAAATGATACCTCTGTGACAATTCATTTCACAATAATCACTGATTCAAAATAAATGTAACCCTTCATATGAAATATTTTCAGATATCTAAAATACAAGCTGCGCCACTCATGAGGTAGAAGGAAAACTAGAGTCACGTTAGGCCTGTTAATTTATGAGACCCCCCCACAATCAGTTGAACAGGCATTCTCATGCCAAGCTCCAAAAATCTGGAATCAATTCCGGACAGATGCCAAATGTACTTTAATTTCTAAAGACCCTTAAATTCACAGAGGCAGATTGATCAAACTTTCACACAGAGCAGCAAGCCATCTTGCTGCGTTAAAGGACAGTAATATGCCATATTTAACATTATATGGTGCGCTCCTGTTCTTTCCTTTGCTGGTGCTCCTTTGGCTGCCTAGCACCAATGCTGGCACTCATGTGCCATGGTGTGCAAGGTTGCCTGATTTGTAGGCAGGATTATTATTGTGCAGCACAGGGCACCTGTAGCAAGGTAGCAGTATTATGTGGTATGAATGTTTTACTCTGGAGTTGAGAAAGGTTTAGGCTTAATTGCAAGAATGTTCTCTAATAGAAAAATAACTGAGAGTCTAACTTGGAGGAGGACTCTAGGAAATTCAAAACTAGCTTCACCTCTAGAATTGCAATATCAAGGCTTCACCTCAAGAATTGCAATGGCAAGGTAGGTTTCTAGACAAACCATTTAGACTTTACATCTCAATATACCCCACTCTAGAGCTAATTAATTTTTGACCTCCTTAGAATAGTGCAATAAGGTACAATACATATTTGCTACAAAGTGAGGGATGCCGGACATAATAAGGGAAGTAAGTCAACTTTATTTGTTGATAAAGACCTTTTAATTGTATAAGTGCTTTAACCGATTACACTAGTAATTGTGAAAGCATCACATATTACCATCAGAGTTGGAGATCAATGTTCATCATCATTAGTGATTGTCTGTTAGATATATTATATATTTAAACAGACTTTGATAAGTTGTCCTTAGTAGACATGTCTATTCTAGGCTTTGAACAACTTTCAAATAAAAAGTTGTTGTAAGAAATTGGGTTACTGGTTGATGGAGTTGGAATCCTTCTCAAGCATATGCCACAATTCTTGTCAGGTGAAGTCACATGCCAACCCCAAACTAACCTGTGCTGAACCCTCTTCTAGATTGGCACAGAGCAGTCACGTTTAACTTAGAGGCAATATGTGAAGTATTTGAGCAACACTTCAAACAGTAACACAGGGAAAACACACTAAATTAGAAACATAAAATAAGTTTCATTAATTAAAATAAGATACAAATGACAAAAATCCCGTTAGTAGATCTGGAGATTTGCAATTTTAAAGAGTTCAGCACTAAAAAAAACAAAGCCCTACTCACAGCTATCTGGTCCTGCAAGACTGGGAGAGAGTCACAAGTTCAGGCCAACCACGATGGAGAGCTGAATGAATACAGGGACCAGATCAGTCCAGTACAAAGAGTACCATTTGCATTAGAGGGGGGGCCACGAGGAGCAGTGAAGCATTGCTGCCGGCCATCAATGTAGCACAAAGAGCAGTATTGGTGTCACAGACTGTCATCAATGTAGTACAAAGATCTTATTGTCATTGCATGCAGGTGGGCTGAAGCTTCGTGGTGGTTCTCTCCACAAACATTTGATGCTGTAGAGTGGAGAATCACTTTGATGGACAGTCAGGTTGATGGAACTTGGCGTTGGCGGGCTGTGCAAGTGACAAGGTTTCAGTGCCAACGGGTCTGTGGTCTGGAAGATCCCAAAAGCTTCATTTCAACCCTTTGAGGCCACACCAGGGGTTCAGGACCCGATGGGCATCTCTTGGGGGTCAGGGGTTTGCTCCAGCTGGATCAGAGTGCTGATTCAGGTGGTTGGAAGCCTATGTGTCCCTGTGGTTCTGAACAGGAGGACAGCAGACTAGCCCTTGGAGTCACGCTGGGAGTCCTGGGTCCAGATGCAGGACCAAATCCCTCTGACGGACGGCTGCAGTCCAGTAAGGCATCAGTCCAGAAAGGCAGTAGCTCAGGAGGGCAGCAGTCCAGTAGACTGGCAGTCATTTCAGCATTCACTATCAACTAAGGTATCCTACCTCTCTGAGATAAGTGGTTATTCTAAAAAATGATGGCCAGAAGGAATGATAAATATTTTTATTTTGGAGCCTCACACACATTGTTAGTGCTGTGCTTCATCATCAGGTCACAACCTGGTCCGTAAACAACAGGGTGGGCTCAACCATCTTCCAAGAGGCTCTTTAGATAAAGCTCTAGATCTAGCCGGGAGTGTACATAAACATACATACTGATTACCCCAATTTCCCTTTATTTTGGGTACCGCTGGTAAGCTTAAAATGTTTCAAAAGTTGGGTACTATAAGGAGGGGTACTATCCCTACAGCCTTCCTATGGCCCTCACAGGGTCCCAGGCTTTCATCAAGACTAAGAATAAAAAAAAGACTCTAATTAGAAATATTTGGGTTACAAAACACACATATTAAAAGGTTCCTCTTGGTCACTTTGGAGGTAGTTACCTCATATTACCCAACCATATGACACAACCATGTACTTCAAATAGATATTAACACAACCCACTCACTGCTATATTAGTGTTTTAAAGTATTGCATATGAAAGCAAGAGAAGGCTAAAGACCCCGATACTTGAGAAAGCACAAATTGAGGGAACCTAGGTTTATGCACACCAAATTTATGAGATATATACTACATGAACTTGAACACCTGAAGGTATAGCCATATTTCAGCACCCAAGTAAAACATTAGATAAAGTCATACAGCCCCAACACTGCATGTCAAACATACTAACGCCTCACACCACCACTCCCAATGGCGTTACAACACATGGCAAAGGAATGTACTACAGCATCCGTAATACACCTCCTACGACATAATACCTGGAAAATGGTTAACATAGGCAGCATATTGAAATACACAATTGATTATGGCAAAAATATTAAAGGTTTGCAAACTAAATACATTTATATGTTTTTTTTTATGTGCAAAGGTCTTTAACCTTCAAGTTTTAAAAATCAATGTACAATTTTTTTTTAATTTTCCAACAAAAATAATAAATCCTGAATTCTGTGGGGATTGAGAAAGTGTATAATCATAGTTCAGGCTGTTTTAAGTGTCTCAGAAAACAGCAAAACTGCAGCCTCAGATCTTGCCTCCTAACCTTCTACAAGGTTCATCCTTGGAGGGGTAGGGAGGGGAGTGGGAGAGGGGGAGGGGAAAGGTCGTTCCACACAGAGTAGATATTCATCTTAGCACCTATTTTCAGGGACACAAAGGAGTATTCAAAGTTATAGGGGAAAGGACCTAACAGAGGCTGGGAATTCTGGGGAGGAAGGTTTTGGGACAGATCAATGCCCTGAGACATGTGGAATGATTGGGCTAGGTAGTGGTATTAGGGCAGGTGGAGCTATTGAGGCTGGTGTCGTGGAACCACATTGTCTAGAAGTCACTAGTGCTTTTGAAATATCTCTATAAGGTAGACATGGTGAAGTGGACATCCCTCTGGGTGCAAATAATTGCTTCCATTCACTGATTGATACCCTTGCAGGCATCTAACAGTGCTGTCTGCCCCACAGAGAGGTTCTGCAGAGCCTCCAATAGCTCATCAGACACCAGTTCTGGTGGGTCACAGGCAGGGGAAGAGATGCCCTGGGCAAAGGAGATTCCAGTCCATCTTCAAATTGAATGGTGGCTTGGTATTGGGGAGCAGAAGTAGGGGTGGTGTAGGTGATAGCAGCGAAAGTGGCCCTCATAAGCAACAGGGTTTGCTCGATGATTCTGTCTCCACTACAGGGGCAGTTTAGAGGCTACAGGAGCTGTAAAGAGGCTGCAGAGTCTGAGCCCTGTTATATTGTGCTATGTTTACTTGCCTAGCACCCAATCACATGTGGGGGTATACAGGTGTGTAGATGTCAAATTATGGTCATGGCCAGCCCTCTCACCCTGAGGTCCACCAGGTTCATTGATGTCATTGTGGGCAATTTATGTTCTCAATCCCAGTGACTGTCCTGTCATTCCCCTGAAGAATGGCCATTGTCTCCTTTGCTTGTTCTTGTGGAAGTTGAATGTAATTATGTACAATCCTCAGTTAAACCGTACAGAGCGCATATCAAAATATGCAGGCAACAAAGATGTCCAGACTCATTATAATTAAAAATAATATTCTGAAGAAAGGCTCGGAATGTGGCAACACAAAATATGTCAACTAATACCTGGCAGAACAACAATGTTGTTAGTTAATGGGCCCATAAGATGTAATGACTAGTAGTACAAACACACTATCCACAGACTTTTAACACACACTGTTGGCTTCTAATGAACAACTGAACTCAAACTCCAGAACACAAAAGATGGAGAGGCATCCATTATCACCTGCTCCATAATGAATTGTCAAAATATTTGCAGGCTAAGAGATTTATTGACAATGTTGTTGATGGAACTGTGTCACAAAAGTGGTGGAAACCCTATCTAATATATTACAAATTATATTTGCAACTCTGCAACTGTAGTATAGCAGATGGGACAGCTGCATCTTCTGTGACTGAGCATCTCATCTGCACAAATTTATATAAAGCCCTGAATGTCATTACCCAATGGCAGATAATCATCCTTACTTTAGAAAATATCAGAAGTGAAACACTGTACCTCATACTTAGGACATCTTGGTGGACATGTTGGCAGTAATCATGACATATGTATGCACATACAGTGGATAAAACAATGACCATAAACATACCACAATTAACTTAATATTGTTACACTTAAATTACCTTCTAGGGGGACGCTAATGTTCCCTCCGTGCTGTGCAATACTTTCCTATGCCCTGAGTGCACAATTGCAAGTATGAGCTATAACATGACAGTTTATGTAAATTTTTACCTAGCCTCATGCCAAACCTGTGTTTGACAGCAGGACTAAACCTGCTTTAAGACAAGAGTCTGATCATGTACTTGCCCAAAACCCAGATATCCACTACAAACATTCCCCCTAGAAATGGCCGTGGAATGCTACCACTTTCATAGCCTCATGTTTGTTGAACAGTGGTGCCAGCATATAGGCCCTCATTACAACCCTGGTGTTAAATCCTGCTTACCGCTGTGCAGAAGACCACCAACAAACCGCTGCGGCCGCAATATTCCGCTATTGGTATTACGACCCACAGCTGGGTATCCACCACAATACAGACACCCACACAAGTCCGCCACACCAAAGTTCAGTGATAAACTGGCGATACCAAAACCGACACCGTCACAGGAATACGCCCACACTATCACGACCCACAAATCAACGCGGCGGTCTTTCAACCGTGGTAAACCATTGGCGGTAGACACCGTTGAGCTTAAAATACACACACACTTACAAAACACAACCACATTGGACAATTCAAAATACACACACCTGATACACATACACACACCACTCCCACACACCCAATCCAATATAAAACACACACACACATTACCCACAAACCCTTACTAGCAGAAATTTGAAAGCAGGCCAGAGAGAGACACTACCAAAAACAACACCAGCATCCACAGACACACAACACCATCACCTACACAACATCCACACACCTCAAATAACACACACCAACACATCCCCTCACACATCACAACAGACACCACCTCACACATCACCCACATCACATCATGGCACCTCAAAGACACCCCAGGTTCTCTGAGGAGGAGCTCAGGGTCATGGTGGAGGAAATCATCCGGGTAGAGCCACAGCTATTGGGATCACAGGTGCAGCAGACATCCACTGCAAGGAAGATGGAGCTATGGCAAAGAATTGTCAACATGGTAAACGCAGTGAGACAGCATCCAAGAACACGGGATGACATCAGGAAGAGGTGGAACGACCTACGGGGGAAGGTGCATTCCGTGGTATCCAGACACCAGATTGCTGTACAGAGGACTGGCTGTGGACCCCCACCTCCTCCCCCAAAACTAACAACATGGGAGGAGCAAGTCTTGGCAATTATGCATCCTGAGGGCCTTGCAGGAGTATAAGGAGGACTGGACTCTGGTAAGGCAAATCTTTACTACCTTATCCCCCCACCCCACCTGCATGCCACCAGATACTCCCACCCTTACCCTCACACCCATCACCCCAACACCCCACAGATACCCCACCAACACAACCCACACATCCCAAAACCAAGCCCTGCATGTAACACCAATGCATGGACACCCATCACCCAAGCATGTCCAGGACAGAGACTCACTCATACCCCAAAATCGCCAAACACACAAGGACCAAGCCAATAATGCAAGCACAGGAGTAGAGGGCCACTCACCCATTGCACACAATGGCACACACAGATACAATAACTATGCATTTACACCCCAACAGGACCACTACCCAACTTCACCGGACAGGAAGTGCCAGACATATCCAGTCCCCCCACAGAAGAGGCCCACAGTGATGACAGCAGCTCTGCACTCCTGGATCAAGATGACCAGCCCGGCCCATCTGGGACCTCGGGACAGTTGGTTCCCCTGACACTGTCACAGGCCACCACAGAGCCTCCCCCTCAGGAAAAACCAGCACAGCACCCACCCAGCGGGCTCATCCCTCTGTCCCCAGGACACATCAATCAACAGTGTGTCCACCACTACAGTGAACCAAGGCAACCCCACTAACACAGGAGGATCAGGGACCTGGGGGCAGTGACAGTGGGCACACGGTTCAGGGGACAGAGGCACAGGATAACAGGGAAACTGGGAGGACTGCTGTGCGACAGGGGGGGACAGGCCCAGGAAACCGACACTCCGCGAGGCACTCTCCAACATCATGGGAGCTTACCATCCTTCCCAGGAGACCATGTACTGGCCAAGTTTCAGGAGACCCAAAGGCTGCAGGTGGAACACTACCTGGGGATCAGGGAGGACTTGAAGTCCATTAACACCACCCTGGTAACCATTGCAGGGGTGCTGGCAGACCTTCTCAACACCAGGAGGGACACAGTGGCACAACAAAGGGCCCCTGACATTAGCCTGGACGATGAACAGCCCTCCACCTTCGCCGGCGCTAGTGGACAGGAGGCACCGCCACAGGAACTACAGGACACCAGCACCCCACCCCCTGCAGATGGAGAACCACCCCGCAAACGGTCCCTGAGATCCAGGAACAAGACAGAGAACATTGCCAAGACTCCCTCCAGGAAATGAGACCCCCCTCAATGACACCCTTCTGCCCCACTATGTCACCCTGTCTATCCTTCAACTGTCATTGCTCCACTTCCTATGCCCCTTTGGACAATGCACCTGTGAAACAAATAGCCATGGACATTCCTCCACCATCACTCCAGCCCATTTTACAACCCACCTCCACTTATTTGCACAGGAATAAACACACTTCAATCACAAAACAATCTGGAGTCAGTCTGTGCTTTCACAAATGTGTAATTGCAATAACTATGGAATATAGCAATGTCAATGTACTTGTTCACATACCAATGTAACACAGCCGTAGGAAAGGAGTAAACAGAGCAGAGGGCACAAAGTGGGACCCAGATCTGTGAAATGGAAAGTCAAAGTGACAAGTCAGGGTTCATACACTGAGTGAAAATGACAGACTTATGCTAGCTCAAACAACAGAATGAGATGTGGGAAGCAGTTACATCTTCTTACCTGTGTTTCACTGGAAGTATTGCATGATGATGTTGTTTTGGTTGTCGATATCCTCTTCTTCTGCCTCCTCTTCTTCACTGCCACAAGACCACCATTTGGCCCATCCTCCTGCAGAAAAGGCACCTGCCGTCGCAAAGCCAGGTTGTGCAGCATACAGCAGGCCACGATCATCTGGCACACCTTCTTCGGTGAGTAGTATAGGGAGCCACCTGTCAGATGGAGGCACCGGAATCTGGCCTTCAGGGGGCTGATGGTGCGTTCAATCTCCCTCCTAGTTCGCCCATGTGCCTCATTATAGTGTTCCTCTGCCCTTGTCCTGGGATTCCTCACTGGGTACAGTAGCCATGACAGGTTGGGCTAACCAGAGTCACCTGCAAATGTCGAGGGATATCTGTTAGACACACAATAACCCTTAGGGACAGCCCCATACCCAGAAACCTATGTCAACTGTATTGGGACCTTGGCCTCACCTATTAGCCACACACGGTGCCTCTGGAGTTGCCCCATCACATAATGGATGCTGCTATTTCTCAAAATGTAAGCATCATGCACAGAGCCAGGATACTTAGCATTGACATGGGAGATGTACTGGTCTGCCAAACACACCATCTGCACATTCATCGAGTGGTAGCTCTTCCGGTTTCTATACACCTGTTCATTCCTGTGGGGGGGTACAAATGCCACATGTGTCCCATCAATGGCACTAGTGATGTTGGGATATGTCCCAGGGTATAGAAGTCACCTTTCAGTGTGGGCAAATCCTCCACCTGAGGGAAAACGATGTAGCTGTGCATGTGTTTCAGCAGGGCAGATAACACTCTGGACCACACGTTAGAGAACATTGTCTGGGCCATCCCTGATGCCATGGCCACTGTTGTTTGAAAAGACCCACTTGTCGGGAAATGGAGTACAGACAGAGCCTGCACTAGAGGGGGGATTCATGTGGGTTGGCAGATGGCTGAAATCAGGTCTGGTTCCAACTGGGCACACAGTTCCAGGATTGTTGCACAATCAAGCCTGTATGTGACTAGGATGTGTCTCTCTTCCATTGTCGAAAGGTCCACCAGGGGTCTGTACACTGGAGGATGCCGCCATCTCATCACCTGCCCCAGCAGATGTGCCCTATGGAGGAGAAAAGCGAGCAGAGAGTCACCCAACACTGAGATATCACAATTTGTTATTTGCAGAAACGTTATTAATCCGCAATGTGCCGGTATCTGTCTATATTCCGAGCCCAGATAGGTGTGACGCAGTTAAGATTCATCCCATGTGGCCTCCTGAAATGGCGGCTGCCTGACCTGTAAGGTGGGACAAGGGGATATGAGGTAACTGCGCTGGCGCTGTACACCATCCTGGTGGGCGGTCGAAGACCGCGGCGCAATTCTGCATTGGTTAAAATTGGGCCCTATGGGTCCCAGGAGCCAATGACGATGTACGCCGGCAGTGACGGTATGCACCGCCATGGACGTGACCGACATTTTCAGTCTGTTCCCTCACTTGATACCTGACCTTCAACAGGAGAGGACCTACACTGCAAGTGCTGCTGTGACCTGTGTCTGGAAGCAACGATGGCTACAGTGTCTGGGGAAAGGGCCCCTGCCTTCACTTCGGAGGAGTTGGAGGTCCTCCCCCAGTACACGCAACTGTAATGTCCTCCAGACAAACAGGTGAGTACACTGTGAGCATGCTGCATGGGCAATGCCTGTTTTGAGTGGTGTGGATGGAAGACACATGAGTGGGCTGAGGCCTTCATGTGCCGATGGTGAGTGTATGTGCGTCAGGGCATGGGTGGGACTGGTGAGCAATGAGCATGATGGTCCGGACGGGTAAGTAATTTCCTTTCCCCGTGTACCTTTCCTCAAGGTCAGTGCCCACCAGAAGAAGGGTATTTGGCATGCCATCACCAAGGACGTCTGGACCCTGGGGGTCTACCACAGACGGAGCACCTACTGCCGTAACAGATGGGAGGGTCTGCGCCGCGGGAGCAAGAAGATGGCGGAGGCCCAGCTGGGGATGGCCTCCCAACGTGGAAGGGGTGCCCGTTGCACCATGACACCCCTGATGCTCCGGATCCTGGCGGTGGCGTATCCGGAGTTGGATGGGCGCGTGAGGGCATCACAGCAGCCACAAGGGGATGAGTACACTCTCATTCAGCGGAATCTGCACGCATAACGAGGTGTCTGGGTGGGGGAGGTGGGCAGTTGGTTACCCTAGGCAAGGTCCCTTGTTTGCAGGCTATGTGGCACCCCAACCCCAATAGTGGTAAGAGCCATCTACACCTAGTCAGGCTCCTGTGACTTTAAGGTGTGCAGCAATTGGGCTTAGCCCTCGTACCCCATGGTCAGGTGAAAATTCTGGGAACTGTTAATCCATGGCGTATTGCTGAGGGCTGCTCCATGTGTGTTGTGTCCGCCAACGGTAGTGGTGTTGCATGCACTGAACATGTTTTTCTTCTGTCTTCCCCCCCTCCTTTTTGTGGTCTCCCTGTACTTGTGTGCAATAGCATCATCAGGCGGAGGAGCATTGGCACCGGAGCAGGAGGGAGCTGCAACCCACTTGACCCTAGAGGGTGAAGCAACGGAGTCTGAAGGCACCAGTGGGACGGAGGGCGAGGGGAGCTCCACGGCGGGGACAGGAGCAGACACCAGTGACAGCGACTCCTCCTCTGATGGGAGCTCCTTTGCGGTGGTGGGCACCTCTGTGCCCACCACATCAACAGGTACAGCGGCCACCCCCCCTACCAGCACCGCCCTCCCAGCAGTCACTCAGCGTGTGTCCCTTGCCTGCTCACCCAGGAGGGTGGGCATCTCCTTCGCCCCAGGCACCTCAGGCCCTGCCCCAGTCAGCCCTGCTGCCCTCAGTGAGGAGGCTATTGACCTCCTGAGATCCCTCACTGTTGGGCAATCTACCATTTTGAATTCCATCCAGGGTGTTGAGAGGCATTTGCAACAAACAAATGCATACCTAGAGGGCATTCATTCTGGGCAGGCGGCCCAACAAAGAGCATTTCAGGCTCTTGCCTCAGCACTGATGGCAGCCATTGTCCCTGTGTCCAGCCTTCCCCCTCCAACTTCCTCCACCGACCCAATCCCCTGTGCCTCAGCCTATCCCAAGCACACCATCAGACCAGCACGCATACATATCAACACACAAAAGTGGCTCAGGCAAACATAAGCACCACACATCCCACAGGCACTCACATAAGCACCATTCCCATGCAGACACACCAGCATCCACTGTCTCCACTGTGTCCCCCTCCTCCACGTCCTCCTCCTCCCTCCCTGTCTCGTCTCCACTCACACCTGCATGCACTACATCCTCAGCCCTTACCTCCATCACCAGCACGCCCATCACCACACACCGCTCACGTGCAGTCACCACCCCCACTACCATTCACACATCCCCTGTGTCCTCTCCCGGTGTGTCTGTGAGCCCTCCTGCCAAAGTACACAAAAGCAGGCACACACCCACCCAACAGCCATCCACCTCACAACAGCCTCAGGCCCATGCACCTTCATCCAAATTCAGCAGACGTACACCTCCTACAACCACTACCTCTTCCTCCACTCCCAAACCCCCTCCATCCTCCCGTCCCAGTGTGTCTAAAAAACCTTTCTTGGCAACCCTTGATCTCTTCCCTTCACCTCCCCCCAGTCCTTCCCCAAGGGCCAGGCTTTCCAGGTTCCAGCCCAGCACAACAGCCACCAAATCCCCAGGCACAGTGGTGCCAGCAACTGCGGGGTCATCCAGTGCGCCACCCATCAGGGCTGCCAGTGTGCCACGTAGCGAGGGCAAGGACATTCCGCCACCTGCCAAGGTGAAAAAGGTGCCCACATCCCAGATGGAGAAGCCGAAATTACCAGCCACCAAGGGCTCAGCAAAAACAAAAGGGGATAGTGGCAAGATAACTGCAGCACCATCAAAGGTGGGGAAGGGCCAAAAGCAGAAGAGCAGGTCAGGAGAGGGCATGGTGGCACCGACTGAGGGACCAGTGTCACACCTTGTGTCCACGACCACGGCAACCGTTAGCTGCCTCGCCACCACAACCGCCACCTGCACCGCCACCTGCACCGCCACCTACAGCCTCAGCGACAGTCCCCAGCCTCTTCCCCAGTGGGCAGCCATCCGAGTCTGCAGGACACGTCCTGCTTTGTCCCTCAGCAGGTGTTGACCCATGCACCGCCACCAGCACCGCCGCCACAGACACCGCCGCAAGCACCATCGCCACAGACACTGCTGCAAGCACCACCACTGGCCCTCCGGCGTCCACGAACACTGGCACCACCGCTGACATGGATACCATCCCCAGTGGTCAGTCGTCTGAGGCTGGAGGTGAGTTTGTGGACCCTGGGCAGCTTCCATGAGGCATGACTTCCATCACTGTTTGCACCTGCAGGTGGAATGCGAAGCCGTAGCAGTGTGGGGTATGTCGCTGCCTCCATGGCGTATCATGCTACCTGAA
This sequence comes from Pleurodeles waltl, assembly GCF_031143425.1. Classification (NCBI taxonomy): domain Eukaryota; kingdom Metazoa; phylum Chordata; class Amphibia; order Caudata; family Salamandridae; genus Pleurodeles; species Pleurodeles waltl. The sequence goes on from NC_090438.1 coordinate 408,305,666, forward strand.
CTTCGCCAATCTCATGGCACGCACAGTCCTTGGCAGGATGAAGCACTCTGGGCACCAGGCCCCCTCCAGAACCAGTGGAGTATCACATCCACTACCTCAGCACTTGGCAGGATATAGCACTCTGGGCACCAGGCCCCCTCCAGAACCAGTGGAGTATCACATCCACTACCTCAGTCCTTGACAGGATGAAGCACTCTGGGCACCAGGCCCCCTCCAGAACCAGTGGAGTATCACATTCACTACCTCAGTCCTTGGCAGGATGAAGCACTCTGGGCACCAGACCCTCTCCAGAACCAGTGGAGACTGTTATCCACTTGAGAGACTGTGGCTTTGCACTCCCCAGGATAAAGCAGTGGGCAAACCACTCACTGGAGAGACTTGAGAGACTGTGGCTTTGCACTCCCCAGAAGAGAGCAGTGGGCAAACCACCCACTGGAGAGACTTGAGAGACTGTGGCTTTGCACTCCCCAGGATAGAGCAGTGGGCAAACCACCAAACTGGAGAGACTTGAGAGACTGTGGTTTTGCACTCCCCAGGATTCAGAAATGGGAATGGAGCCCCCTCGTACAGCAGTGGTGTTCTGCGTTCATCAGGCTGAGTTGGCCCCCATCCCCCTCCCCCTGAGGTACCTGTGTATTTTCTATCTGATGCCTCAGCAATGTTCCCTCTGTTTCGAGTCAGGTATCATGTGTGGGCTTCGCCCATGCATTTTGTGCCCAGTGGTCCACGGACAATGATTGGTACACTATCTGGACTTGTGTAGTTGGTGTACATATTTGTATATGCTGAATTTGGACTTTTGACTAATGGATTTTTAATGATTACAACTGTTACAATCATTTCCTTTTGTCCTTGCGTTCTTCCAGGGGTGGGGGGTGTATATATAATGTTGATGCATGTATTTGTGTGTATGTTGTTGTGTGTGAGGGTGGGGGTGTTGCGTGTGTGTGTGTCACTCTCTTTCCTCTCCCCTCCCCTGTGTTATAGGTGCAGTACTCACCGTAGTCGCCGCCGCCGTTCGTACTCCTGGTAGAAGAGGAGATAAAGCAACATGGGTAACACCTGAAGTTCGGGCTCCATGGCGTCCTGGTTCCTCGTTGGGTGTCAAGAGGTGAGTGTTTTCCCTTATGTGTACTGTTAAAGCTTTGATAGCATTGGTTCTGCCCCAGAAAAGGTGGCAGATAGGTGTCTTGAAATTCGGTGGCGATACTTTGTCTTCCGTCTGTCTGTTGGCGGTTATCGCCACGGTGTTTGTTTCTACCACCGTGGCGGTCGGAGTGTGAAAGTGGCTGTCTATGTTGGCGGTTTCTGCCATGTTCATAATCCCATTTTTTTTCCGCCGGCCTGGCATGGGCAGTGCAGGGGCCCCCTAACAGGGCCCCACAAAGATTTTCACTGTCTGCTTTGCAGACAGTGAAAATCGCGACGGGTGCAACTGCACCCGTCGCACCCCTGCAACTCCGCCGGCTCCATTCCGAGCCGGCTTCATTGTTGAAGGGGCTTTCCCGCTGGGCCGGCGGTCTTCTGGGGGTCGCCCGCCGGCCCAGCGGGAAAGCCAGAATGGCCGCTGCGGTCATTTGACCGCGGAGCGGTCTTTCGGCGGGAACTGCTTGGCGGGCGGCGACTGCCGACCGCCGCGGTCAGAATGACCGCCTTAGTCTATTTTTGGAAGTCAAATATCTCCAGCGGGGTGAGGCAGAAGGCTGTATCCGAAGACAATTCCAGGGCCTGGATATTCCTTTGGCAAAGGACAACTGAACAGGACTTGCTGCTCCGGAGAAAAAGCAGCTGCAGAGTCAGACCAACTGCCGGGGTGGGCAGTGAGCTCTGCTCCGCTAGCGGAGCTAATGGAGTTTTTGGCACTCCACTCGGAACGCGGAGTGTGACCAAAAATTCCAATAGCCCTAGCTCACTGCATGTGCACTACAGCCTGGTTATGGGCCACAGAGCACAAGCATAAACAGTCTGCGCTTGCGCTGTGTGACCCATAACTGGGCTGCAGTCCTCAGTTGGCCTGACATTGGTGGCATGGAGCTGCTGCCGGTGCCAGCTCCGGATCCAGGCCTCCCTCTTCTAGCATCCCAGGAGCAGGGGACAGAGGGAGGCAAAGAGCCAGGCAGCTGGCAACAAGGGCCCTAGGAGGACCCAAGTAAGACCTTGTTTTTTTGTGTGCTGTGCATACTGGTGCACAAGAGTCCTGAAACAGCAGTTTTCACTGCCTATGGCCCTGACCTAAATTAAGGCCAAGGCCTTAGGTAGCAAAAGCTGCAGTTTCAGGCCTCTTGTGCACCGGCCTGCCCCGTTTGCAGTGCACGTGGGGCAGGTCAGTGCAAAAGAGGCCTGAAACTGCAGCTTTCGTTGCCTACAGCCCTGGCCTGAATGCTGCCAATGTTGAAAGCGCTATGCAAGGTCAGGCCTGGCTAATCAGGCCCAAACCCTGCTTAGCGCTTCTGAATCAGGTGCATTCAGGCCAGGATGCCACTACGGCAGGCTGCACTCTGCCGTGCACAGAACTCTGCGGAATTGCACAGAGTTTTAAAACAACTCCACTTGAATTCTGATGAGTAGAACTCCATGAGCTCTGCCCACCCCTAGCCAACTAGCGATGGACCTTGGCTGGATTGAGGAGCATGATGCTACCGGTCTAGTTCTCAGAGCAGTTTTGAGCCAAAAAAGTTCTAAGCCCTCAGTTTTTGTTTTGGCTATATGGGCACCTTTAGCACCACAATGAAGGGTCCAGAACTGGTGGGACACCACTTGGGGTTCAAGGTCACTCAGGCTGGGTCCAGATGCAGGCTTAAGATGGTGGGAACCTTTTGTGTCCCTGTTGCTCCAAACAGGGGGCCAGCAAAGTAGCCCTTGAGATCACTCTGGTAGTCTTGGGTTCAGGTAAAAATACACAATCAATCAACATTTATAAAATGCTACTTATCACCCATGGGGTTTCAAGGCACTAGCTGGGGGATGCAGGTCAGTCAAAGAGCCAGGTCTCGAGGTACTTCCTAAACTGAGCCAGCAATGGGGACTACCTGAGGTGGAGTGGCGTCGTGTTCCAGGTCTGCATAGTGAGGTAGGAGAAGGATCTTCCTCCAGCCATGTTCTTCCCGATCCTGGGGATGGTAGCGAGGGCCAGTGGCACTGAGCGGAGTTGCCTAGAAGGGGTGTAGAAAGAGAGGTGGTGGTTGAGGTAGGCCGATCTGACTTTGCGGAGGGCCTTGTATGCGTGGGTCAGGAGTTTGAAGGTGAGGCCAGTGTAGGTCTCAGGTGGGTGGAGATGTAGCTGTGGCTGGGAATGTCCAGGATCAGTCTGGCCGCAGCATTCTGTATTCTTTGGAGTCTTGCTTGGAGTTTATTGTTGATTCCGGCATAGAGTACATTGCCGTAGTGGAGTTTACTGCAGGGCTCAAACAACAGGACTGGTCTTTGAGGGTTCAAAGCAGGCTCCAGGCAGTCCAGGCAGCAATGCAGTCCTGCCAGGTACAGCAAACCAGTTGTGCAGAGTGCACAGCAGATCACAGTAGCAGTCAGTCCTTTGAGAGTCATTCTGCATTTGCATGAGTGAACTGAGGAGTTGGACTGAGGGTCTTAATTTTATAACTGGTGCCCTTCCTCTGGAAGGTAAAAGAAGATTCTAGAAAGGATTATTGAAATGCATGGAATTTCCTTACTCCCCATCCCTGGCTGGCTGCAGCGACAATCTGTTGGTTGTAAGTCTTTTGTGTAAAGGCAGAGCACAGCCTATTCAGTTTCAAGTGGGGCTGTGTTCAGCTCTACCCCCTCATCCTGCCAGCAGATGGTCAATTCAGACACCTAATCCTTCTGTTGTGTGACTTTTCAAGAAGGAATTCACAAAGTGTAACTGCCAGATACACCCAGTCATTCGACCCCAGGCAGGCTGCAGGCACAAAAGGGCTAATGGTAGGAACATGCTAATTTTCTAAAAGTGGCATTCACTAAATTATATCACAAATTTGACTTTATCACTAAAGAGTGTTTTTCAATGCAAACTCCTAGATACCAAAACAGGAACAGGCTACCTGGTTCCAATCAAAATTTAGCACTTAACGAATGTAAGAAGGCACTCCAATGTTATCCTATGGGCAGGTAGACCTCAAAGTAGCAAAAAATAAATGTGGGGGGTTTTCACCACAGGAACATGTAAACCTTAAAAGTGGATGCCCAACATTTAATTACAATCCACCTTGCCCTATGTGCTACCATTGACCTACCTTAGGACTGGTGTATAATAGGGGAGTTTAGGGCTTGGCTAGAGGATAATATTGCCAAGTTGAGTTAGCAGTTTAAGGGAGTCATTACGACCCTGGCGGCCGGCTGTAAGGTGGCTGTAACACCGCCAACAGACTGGCGGTGTTCCGCCAGCAATTATGACCGTGGCAGAATAGCCACGGCCATACCGCCGGCCCCTCCAATTTACGGCCAGGTTTCCGCCTGGCGGTCATAATCCCCAGGGCAGCGGTGCAAGCACCGCTTCCCTGGGGATTATGAGTCCCCGACCGCCAGCCTGTCCGTGGCGGAAAACACTGCCATGGAAAGGCTGGCGGTAAGGGGACTTGGGGTGCCCCTGGGGGCCCCTGCACTGCCCATGCACTTGGCATGGGCAGTGCAGGTGCCCGCAGGCAGAGCCCCGTCGCGCATTTCACTGCCCAAATTTTGGGCAGTGAAATGCGCGACAGGTGCTACTGCACCCGCTGCACATCAGCATTGCCGCCGGCTCTATTACGAGCCGGCAGCAATGTTTATGTGACATTTCCGCTGGGCCAGCGGACGGTAACACTGTTACCGTCCGCTGGCACAGCGGAAATGTCATAATAGGGAGCCAGGAATACCACCGGCAATGGCGGTATTCTGTCTCCCGCGGCCTCGGCGGTCTTTTTGCAAGACCGCCGAGGACGTAATGACCCCCTAAATCTTCATTTAGGCTGCAATGGCAGGCCTGGGACATGTTCTAAGGTGCTATGTAAGTGGGTGGCAAATAAGTAGTGCAGGACCACTGGTAGAATGTAATGTAAAGGACCTGGATATCTGGAATACTACTCTTCGATCAGGTGTCAGCCAATCAAACCATTTTTAGAAGGGGTGGGCACAAGCACTTTAGCAATGGTTAGCAATGATAATGTGCACAGAGTCCTTTAGGCCAACCAAAAAGAATTTCAGCACAAAAATGGAGGTATGTAAGCAAAATATTTGGGGGAAACCTATTTTAAGGCTGACAGGACTAAACAGTGTTTCTGCTGAAGATCACAGAAGTTATATTTATACTCTGGTAAATGAAGGAAAATAAATAATTTTCTGGGGATGATGATAAGGTGGACAGATACGTTCTTTTAGATTTGGATGTACTCATGAGTGGAATTTGTTTTCTTTTTTTCAGAAATGAATGTTCAAACTGGATTATAAGAACCATGCCTGGACATAATTAATACTGTTCATGTTGAAATATCGCTACTAAAAAAATACAGTTTTGTAAGTATAGAACTATAAGAATGTTTATAATGTTAGTTTGATTTGAGATGCAAGATTGATGAATTTGTACATAAGAAAGGGAAATATAAATGATGGTGTTATATAAATATATAATTACTATAGAGATACTTTGGAGAATATATATTCAAATGGTAGGGATTTTTGTGTATAGATTATATCACTTTATAAGTAATGGTTTCAAACCTACCGTACTATTTCAGCCCTCATAAAATGTGTATCACTCCCCATTTGTATATAGATAACAATACTTTTCCTTGTGAATTGGAATAACAAGGTTTTATTGTATATATGTTTGTATATGTTTTACAGACACTATGAAGTCCCATTTTAAAGAGTCAAAATACTTTGATTGGGCTGACATCTCATCTGATCTTATGTGAAGAGAAGATGGAAGAATAAAGGCCTGAAAATTGTCATGTGGATAGCCCTTTTCCTAGTTTCAGATGGACTGAATATGGACATTCTGTGCGTCCATCACCTAACGTTAATGTCTAATTCATGTGATATGGGAATACAATTACTATTAATCAATAGGTTCTGCTTTGCCTAGTTTTTACAGGTATATTTTCTATTACCTTGCTCCAAAGTTAGGACCTGGTTTAGAGTGTGGGGGACAGGGTACTCTCTTTATAGCTCGACAGGCATTCATTTTTCTGGCAGAAGAATCCTCTGCTTGCTCCATTGCTGCCAAGCTTCCTCCAGAGGGCCAACAGAGTTGGAGTCACAGTATTAACAGCATCAGACAGCCAAGGCGATCTCAACTTATGTGTTTCTCTCATTTCCACCAGAAAAAGCCTGAAGTTCATGATGAGTGCATAAAAGAAAGAACTCACCCTGGGAAAAAAGGTTTAGGGCTTGAGGGTAGTTCCATTTTAGTTTTTCTGAAAAAGTCCTTCTTTGGTATTTTGTTTCTAAGAAACAATATAGTTTAGCGATCAGCTGCCTAAAAGAACAGTGACTGAAGAGCAAACTTGTAGTGCGTTAGGGAAATTCCATATAAGTAGTGTTTCAGAAGGCACACAGATAACTACTGGGATGGCAGTGATCTCTAAATTATGAGGATGTAACCTTCCAGGGTGGCAGGCCTAATTTCTTTTGCCACCATGAAGGATGGTGTGCTACCACTAAACTAAAAATCAGAGTGGCGGGCCCTCTTGTTGGCACACATGCTACTCCACCTCAGTAGTAGACAACCAGAAGTGGAGTACTCTGTGTGACAAAGTTAAAATCCAGCCTGTAGTCAATAATTCATATTTAATACAGTATCTGCTAAATTTTGTCAGAGTACCCCACATATTATAAATTTGCTTTAAAGAAAAAAAATATATATAATAGTTAAATTTTTCACACAAACCTGATAATTCATTGGGCCATAGAGATGGTTTTAATTGGTCAAGGTTGTCTGACCTGGGATCTCCAATTTCTCTGTGTAAAGGTGGGGTTCCTGCCACCTGTACTTTCATACATGTTTGCTCCCAACAGATAAGAGAGTTAGAGAGAGATGAGCTCTTCACCTTAAAAGAAAAAAAATCTTCATCAAAGCAGAAAAAAAATCAGCTTTTCCTAAATATTTTGACAGCATTCAAAGCGGAGTTATTACAGACATTGTTCCGTGTTACTATAGAGGTGCGCAATTCCTATATAATTTAGATTTGTGTTTTCCGCACTGTTGCTATAATAGTTTGGGGCAGGGAGATTTTAGTGATGGAGTCATTTGGGTAAGACAAAAATATATCTACTTTATATGTTTTTTACTTTAACACTACATTTAGAAATAGGTCTTGCTTTTGTAGGTGGCAGTGCATATTCAATTTGCCGTAGCCTACTTATGAATTGTATGAGTGCTATTAGCTCCAATGAAAGAAGATACTCGCCTGCCCAAAGATGTACAAGGGCTGTAGCAGTTTGGTTGAGCTTTACAATATTCACCTGAAACATCATACACAATAGTTGTCTGTTGAGCAATGACAGATGGAGGGACTTCCCTAAAGGAACTAAATATTGACCTTAAAGATGAGGACTGATGAAGAGGAAAAACATTTGCCCTTGTCCTGTCTATATGCAATAAGGGCAGGTGTAGGAAGGCTACACAGGATAAACATAAATAACAATTACTGCTAAAGGAGGAGGATGCATAAACATAATACTGTAGGAAAGCAAAAAAAAAAATATATATCTATTTACCAATTTATCCGAAATTTAATTTCTTTTTTTTCTTTTCTTATGTCCTCATTCACCTTATACACTTCCAGACTGACCTCCAAGCTCTTCTTCTGCCGATGTAAGCCGCCCTTCGAGGAGACCAAGGATTCTAAGTTAAGGAAGGGAGGTAGTGACTAATGGGTGCAAACTACCCGCCACCACGTCTTGACCCCGAGCTACTATAACCATTGGACCATCCCACAGGATCCTCCTGGGAAAAAACATGTAATCCTTTGGAGTTACACAATGTTTCCTCTGGCTAGCCATCTTATTAAGGGGGCCCACAGTTTCTCTACTTTTTTTGCATGTGAATGAGTAAAGCCCATCTTGCAATCATAGATTGTTGAGTTCAGCCATTCTGCTTTTGGCAGGGGCGTCTGGGGATATCCACTGTTTACTTATTTCTCTTCTACCCAATAAGATAAGATAGAACAGCAGTTTCCTATCATAACCCTGAGGGTCTCTCAGTTTCGGTGACCATCCAAAAATGATTAACTCTCTGCTTACCTCCATACGAGTGCAGAATACAGCACTTAGGCCCATATTTATACTTTTTTTTAGTGCCACATTTGCATCATTTGTGACAAAAAAGCGGTGCAAACTTACAAAATACAATTATATTTTGTAAGTATGCACCACTTTTGCATCAAAAAATGCTGCAAATGCTGCACGAAAAAAGTATATTATGGGCCTTAGCACCTTACCAACCTATCTCTAGAACTTCTGAAAATTGGGACAAAGCACAAATATATGGAGGCCATCGGCTTTCAGTAGACCACATTTCTTGCAGCACGTATTTTTGGCACCCCTCAGTTTTCATATTTCAGGTGACCAGAAGGCCATGTGGAGGGAAAAACTGTGATTTCTTCTAACATACACAGGTTTTAGCAGGCTATGCAATAATCTGAAAGATACTTGTAATAATCGGTTGATCCTTGCCATTAGCAAAGAATCACCCCACAAGACAACAGGTAGGTCAAAGTCTCCACCCGAGATGTTCAGGATTAGCCTATACCAGACAGCCACTTCCTCCTTCCAATGAGGCCCTTTGATCAACAACTCATTCAACTCATTTTCATCAATCTCTTCTCCTCCCAGGGGTCGGGTCCAACTTTGCAGTTGATAAAACTTAAACTTGGATACCACACCCACAGTCCTTATCTGAAACTCTCCCTACAAGCAAGGTTTCCCATTTTGGAAGATCTGGCTCTCATAGGGGTACTGCTAGCCTCTCTAAAAGACAATCCGGAGTACCGGGGGAAACCCAAACTGGAGCATATTTATCATAGTGTGAAAGCTTCGTTTCTCGTCTGATCTGAACCAACAACCCGGCAGCTGCCAGTAGGACTTTCAGCTTCACCTTTTTAAAGAATTTCAGATCACTGAATTCATGCATGAATTTTGATTCTCCCCCTTCCACCCCTCATTTAGCAGAGTTTCCCTAGCAGGTCTCCCCCAGACCCATTCCTATCAGATAACAAAGCAATTTCAATTTTCAATTGGAAAGCCCAGGCACATAGCTGAAAATCCAGAAGTGCAATGCCTCCTTTGTTATATTTCCTCCTCAGCTTCCTTCTTGCAATTTCTGCACCATTATATGCCCAAATAAACGTGTCCACTTTCCCATGTAGTTTTTGCATCTAGGTATTCTTAAAGTGCAGAGGTATCATGTTAAATTAAAAGGTACATTTTGGGAGAATGGACATTTTTATCAAATTAGCTCTTCCAAATAATGTTAAAGGTAGGTGAGATCAGCTTAGCAGCAATCTATGTGTCTCTTTCATAGCCCTTTTGAAATTTATGTCAGTGATTTTCTCCAGAGAAAACAGATCTTAATACCTAAATATGTTAATTTCCTTTTTAACAAACTGTGTCCTCCCTCCATATTCTATTCCACACCACAATCTCGGTTTTAGACTGATTTACCTCATAGCTCAACACCTGCCCAAACACTGCTATCACATGATCTAAACTAACTAAGGCAGAAGTTAAATCACTTGTATAGACCATCACACCATCAGCATAAAATGATATTTTCTTTTCCCAACCACCATAAGAGAAATGTTTAATCGTCTTCTTTTGCCTAAACTTTTCTGCTAAAGGCTCAACATATAGATTGAATAATACATTGAGAGAGGGGGCAACCCTGTCTGGTCCCTTTTGTTATCTTAAGGCTTGCTGTTAAATTTCCATTCAGCAGAATTTGAACTGAGGGGGCTCAAAGATTTCATGTATTAACCTACAAAATGTATCTGCCAATTAACCCTATCAAACACCTTAGTGGAATCCAATGCTATAATGGTAAGGGGGGCCTCATTTGCTGCTGCCAAATCGATGATCCCTTTTAACTCATGAGTTAAATTGTCCTTAAATCTCCCTTTTAAAAAACCTTTTTGGTCCTCTGCTGTCAGTCCTCCAACAACTTTACTCAGCTAACATGGCCTTCCGTTCCTGAATCTCCTTCAACAGGGCCTCATTTATCACCATCGGGTCCTGCTTATCCCAGAGATTTCTTTCCAAGAAAATATTTTTAGGAGGATGGCCTGGTTTATAGTAGGTACCAAAGGTACTTACACCTTATACCAGGTCCAGTTTTCCCTTATTAGTGAAATGTCTAGAAGCCAGGCTGTCTGGGGTTAGCTGTAGCTGAGCAGCCAAGGCGTATCTAGGAGACATGCAAAGCTCATGCAACACCACCGTAGTCACACAGTTCTTACACACATGAAAGAAAATACTCAGTGTTACAAACATAAAGGTACTTTATTTTGGTGACACAAAAGCCAAAAATACCTTAGAGACTATACTCCCTTAGGTATGCCCAGATGTGGGGCTCTTGCTCACTGTGTCACTGTAATCAAGCTAGCCTGGCTGATGAAGTGTGATACCCTGGAACCGGTCCCAAGATGCTTGGTTCCGGTCCAGGAAGGACCTGGCCTGGCAGTTCGGGCTGGACTGTTCCCATGGGGAACAGGGTCAAGACAGATTTGCATATGGCTGGGTCCAAACTGGGGTGGCATGGTGAGCAAAAGAATGATGGATTAAACCCAGATCTGGGACTGAGGGTGAGTGTTTGAAAAGTTTCAACACTCCGTCCATCATTTTATTTTGTGTTGCTATAGTTGCCATAAGTGGGAAGGGTATGCCCAAATGTGGGTCCCTTGCTCACTGTGCCACTGGATTCAAGCTAGCCTGGCTGATGAAGGATGATACCCTGAAACCAGTCCCAGGATGCTTGTTTCCTGTCCAGGGAGGACTTGGCCTAGCAGTTCAGGCTGGACTGTTCCCATGGGGAACAGGCTCAAGACTGATTTGCATATGGCTGGGTTCAAACTGGGGTGGCATGGTGAGCAAAAGAGCTATGGATTAAACCCAGATCTGTGACTGGGGGTGAGTGTTTGAAAGTTTCAAAACTCCGTCCATCATCCTTTTGTGTTGCTATCTTTGGTATTATCATTGCAACATTTGCAATACAATTATTCATAAGAAAACTGTGCATGGTGAGGGTGTGACTTATATATGCTTAAAATAACTCCACGTATAACTGATGCATTACTATGGATTAGCACAAGTAAATTCAGAGCCTATAACATACCTGTAACCTTTGTTTTTTTCAGTGAAAAAAAATGATATATATATACATATATATATATGCTTCAAAAAGGTGAAATCCGCTCACCAAACCAGCTGCACGTATCTCAGTGTACCATCAACCGACGTATTAAGGAAAGAGGAATCCTTCCATAGAGTTTATCTGCTTTATTATAAATGCATTATAAAGGAAAAACACTGTCACCCGTCAAAAATGTCAACGCGTTTCGGCAAACACCTTCAAGCGGACATATATATCTATATATACATATTTATATATATAATTAAAACAACTCCTGCTTTTCTTCCTGACTTCGCCACATGAAGACGGTGTACCGCTACGTGCGCAAGACCCATAAATTATTAGAAAAGTAACTAAATAGTCAAATGCCGGCACTCCAAACAACTTCAATGTTTAATTATAGGCTCTTAAAGTCTTTCAAGAGTAACAAAGTATCAACTTGCGACGGCCAGCGTTTCAACCATTGCGGTCTTCGTCATTAGCCAATCATTTGACTATTTAGTTACTTTTATAATATATATATATATATATATATATATATATATATATATATGCATATATATATATATATATATATATATATATATATATTACCTATTGGTGAAAGCCACTAGGTAGCTATAGTCAGGACCTTGTTTTTATAGTAAAAGCTGTTTTTTGCTTGATCATATCTTTTGCGCCGCTTGACAAATCTTCACAAAAATCCCATAAGCTGCTTTCTGGATGGTTTTGGGGTGATCCATCAAGCGGGAGCCAAGATAAAGGGGAGGGTGAAATTCAGAGCATTTCCAATGTTAATTCCAAATGGTAAAATCGAACAGCGATAGCGCAAAAACCACTGGACATAATTACACCAAATTTGGCACAAAGGTTGCTCTTGATCCAGAAAGAGCCCTTTTTGTTATTTGGTGTAAATCTGTTCAGTAGTTTTTGAGAAAGGTAAGGAAATCCACATTTGTATGTTGAAGGGTTCACAACCCCTTCCGATCTTGTCATGAGATCTAATTGGCTGTCAACTCATCAACAAGGACGTATTGGCATCCATCTTGGGACATGGCTAAAGCGGAGCCCCAGAAAAAAAGAATACACTGCTAATTACACCACAAATTGCAGCACTCATGACATCTTTATTAACATCACTAATCATATCAATGTAATATGTGCATTTTTTTGGAAAAATTGTGCATGGTGAGTGCGCAAGTTTTAGTTAGGGCACGAGTTATAATTAGTTGAGGTAACTCTAACTGGTGAATTTATATGGTGTTGTACGTTTTAAATGTGAGCCTAACTATAGCATCCCTCTAACCTTTGGTTATTCAGTGAATTTCTATTTGTGTGTATATATATATATATATATATATACACAACAAAAATGCTCACAACCGGGCTCCTGAAGGCCCGAGAGGGGTGGTGTGTCACAACCGGCAGAGCACTCCGGTTAATTATTTATAAAAAATGCAAAAACTTCCACAGTGAAGATGCACACTCAGGAATTCACAAAAGCTAATAGTATTTATTAACACAACGCGTTTCGGCTGACAAGCAGCCTTGTTCACGTGTATAATTCAACCAATGTACACCAAGTTTAAATACCCACCAGGTACAAACATAGAAACAGGACTACATATCGTATTTTTATATTTTCTTTCAAGTATGGAAATAAATAAGAAATAAATAAAGCTCATTAAATATAAATAAGTAAATAAATAAATATTCCTCTATATAAAAAAGAGCATTTATCTCATAGATGACAAATTATTAGATTATAATATCTTAAAGATCTAGTTATGCTAGGTGATAATCACTAACTAGCTGACCATCAATATAGATATAAATACACATATGTAAAAATATAAATATGGCTCATATATATTTCCTATAAAATATTATCTATTCTTTTTTTTACATATATAAAATATATAAACAGAGACCAATATCTAAATTTCATTCCTCCTACTTAAAGCATTAAGATTCACATAGTATATATCTTCTCTAAATCCATACCCAAATTACCAAACAATATCACAATTTTTCTCTTTCCATGGAAAAATAGAAAACATTTTCCTTTCCGAATCATTGTACCAAAGCACAATCAACACTGTTTCTATGTATCAAATACCCTTGACACCCCGTGAAGGAACAAGCATAAATGCAATCCGGAATCAGGAATCCATCCGGACCCCTCCATTCTGAAAAGACATAATTAAAATGAATACATTACAATTATAGTAAAAAATGATAAAGAAAGCACTACTAATTACAACCTAACAGTACTACCAAATGTACAATGAACTGTAGTCCCATCCATCATAATCAAGTCCTCAAATTAATCATCAAATAAGTGAGTATTAAGCTCCTCACCAATATTCAATCCTCCTGGTGTCTTAGTTTCCAAATCCATAATATATTTGGATTCTTTTGTACGTAAAGTCAACTCTCTATTACCACCTCCATGGTGTAATGGCACATATTCAATGCCAAAATAAGATAATAAAGTAACATCAGAATTATGAAAAACCTGAAAATGACTGGCTACAGGATAGTGAGGATCTTTTGATGTAATAGCCCGCATATGTTCAAGAATACGTTTTTTCATTGCATGTTTTGTACTTCCCTCATACCACAGATGACAGGGACATTCCAGTACATAGATGGTAAATGGACTACTACATGTTAGAAGCTGCTTGATTTGTCTATTCGTCCCTGTTTTTTTTATAGGATACTCATTTCTTACCACACTATTATGACAGGCTTTGCAGTGACCACAGGGAAAGAATCCTTGTAAGTTGTGCTCCTTAACATGAGAAATAGGAGAAACATCATTTGATCTCAACATATCATGAAGATTACGTCCTCTTCTATAAGTAATCAAAGGCCATCTCTGAATTTCTTTACCTATAATTGGATCACTCTTCAAAATATTCCAATGTTTAGAGATAATCTTTTTAATCTATGTAGTATCCTCATTGTAGGTTAAGATCAATCTGATATCTTCATTACTCTCATTTTCCACTTTAACCGTATTATCAAAAAGGGTCTGGATCCTTTCAACCTTCTTAATTTTTTCTGTAGCCTTTTTGATTACTCAATCCGGGTAACCCCTTTGTTTGAACCTTATAACCATATCTTTCTGTTCTCGTTCAAATGCCTCATCTGTGTTACTTATTCGTTTGGCCCTCAATAGTTCCCCATACGGGATACTGCATTTGAGTTTATCGGGATGTCCACTAGTGGCATGCAATAAGCTATTTCCTGCTGTATCTTTTCGAAAAAGTTCAGTATGAATCATCTTGTCTTTGATCTTAATTTTAGTATCCAAAAATTCAATAGAAGAATGGCTAATATTATATCTTAATCTGATATTATAATCATTGTCATTGAGTTTCTTAATAAACTGTATAGCCTCATTCTCAGATCCTTTCCAAATTATAAACAAGTCATCAATATATCTGAGCCACAATGTGGCCTGATTAATTTCAGGATATTTATCTTCATCTTTGAAAATGTCTTCTTCCCACAGGCCCAAAAACAGGCAAGCAAAACTGGGAGCAAAACAAGTTCCCATTGCGGTCCCAAGGACCTGTTTGTACAACTTACCATCACATAAAAAAATATTGGGCCAGATGTAGCAAAATTGCAAATTGCGACTTGCAATTTGCGAGTCCTTCCGACTCGCAAATTGCAAGTCGCAATTTGCAATGCAGAACGGTGTCTCAGACGCCGTCTGCGAGTCGCTATGGGGTCGCAAAGACCCACCTCATTAATATTAATGAGGTGGGTCGCAAATTGCAGCCCCATAGCGACTATGGGCACTCGCAAACATGGAGGCCTGCTGTAGTCAGCAGACCTCCATGTTCGTGACTGCTTTTAAATACAGCAGTTTTTTTTTTTTAAGTGTGGCCCATTTCCCTAAAGGAAAACGAGCTTCACTTAAAAAAAAAAAAAACCTTTAGTTTCGGCATTTTTTCAGGGCAGGTAGTGGTCCCTTGGACCACTACCTGCCCTGAAAAAATTATTTGTGGTCCATTCACAAAGTGGAAGGGGTCCCCTGGGGACCCCTTCCAATTTGCGAGTGGGTTACCATCCACTTCAAGTGGATGGTAACTGCGACACCATTTGCGACCGCATATGCGGTTGCAAATGGTATTGCATACCACTGCAAATCGCAAATAGGAAGGGAACACCCCTTCCTATTTGCGATTCGGAAATGCATTTTGCGAGTCGGTCCCGACTCGCAAAATGCATTTCTGCATGGGAAACACGCATTTGCGAGTCGCAAACGGCATTTTTTGCATCTGGCCCATTATTCGTTAAGCAGTGTGTTATCATTTTGATGATCATATCAGTATGTGCTAAATATCTTAAAGATCTTGTATGTAAGAAATGTCTACATGCTTGTATGCCCTTCTCGTGATCAATGATGGTATATAAAGAATTCACGTCTAGAGATATGAGTAAAAAATCCTCTTCCCAAATAATGCCTTCCAATTTGCCTAAAAAATCCTTAGTATCCTGAACATAAGAAGGTAGGCTCATGACAAAATCCCTCAAGAAAAAGTCCACATATTTAGACACGTTTTTCAATGCATTACCGCATGAGGATACTATTGGTCTTCCCGGAGGATTAACTCTATCCTTATGGATTTTAGGGAGAATATATAATATAGGTAACTTAGGAAAAAACTTTTTCAGGAAGCAGTATTCTTCCCATAATAGAAGACCTTTGTCTTTCCATTCTGCTAGAAGATGCCATATTCCTGTAATACTGTTAGCATATACATCTTTGGTCACGACTTTATAAAATTGTGTATTACTCAATTGTCGCATAACCTCATCGATGTATCTTTGTCTCTTCCAAAGTACTATATTTCCTCCCTTATCTGCTGAACAGATAATAGTATCACAATCTTCCACTAATGATCTAATAGTTTCACTCTGATTATATGTCATATTGTTGTTACCTCTAGGTTTAAACCATGTTCGATGTCGAAAATGTGTCAAACCCTGGACTGCCATATCATAAAAGGTGTCAATACTGTCATGATTCATATTTGGAAAAAACGTCGACTTAGGTTTAAAACCGGACGGAAAGGTACGATCATATACAACACCCAACTCATCTAAAGACTGATATAAGTTATTTTCATTAATCTGTATACTATGATCCTGTTCTAGAGTCACAAGAATCACATCTGAAACCTCTTTTTTAGTATATGTTTTGGAGTGTCGATGTGGTCTTAGGTACGTAGGTAGCACTATATGCCCATTGAAAAAGCGCATTTTAGAACACATAAGGCAGTGCAAAATGAGGACACTACATGTGCTATGACCAAACATTTGAAAACTCATTCAGAATTTGATTGGTTGTCCATGAAATACTATGGTATTGCAACAGTACAAAAAAATTAACGGGGAGGTGATAGGGTTCAGAGATCAACTATGACGAAGAGTTATATTGTCATCTACAAGCTTGTTTGTATAAAATGGATTACATTTCTCTGTCAATGCAAAAACCCATATAGTATATTAATTGAAGTTAATGCAATAGTTTTGATTAAGAACAGTTGGGAGATGTATCCCTATAGATAAATGATAAAATATGAGTTGAAATATTGCTTTAAGAATTTGGAAAAATTGAAACGAATTCTTTTAGGGGGGAATGCAAATAATGAAGACAGAGGAATTTGACAATGAATTGTAATATTGAGTAGAGTAGCTGTTGGTATGCTCGTGATATTTTGTTTTATTATTGTTTGTATGCACAAGGTTTTCTCAGTTTTTTGCTTTCTTTTCTTTTTCTGTTTGGGTTAGTAGGTTATACTGGGGTCAAGCAGGTTATTGGTGTGGGTTGTTTAATAGCATATACTGCAAAGACTACATATCCCAGAATGCCACATAATGGCATGGCTTAGAGGAGAAGTATAAATAGTGCATGTAATGGATTGAATAATTACCATGATCAAGACTGGGAAGGTTGAAATGCGTTGGTGTCAGTTTGTTTGGGGTCCTTTCATGAAATAAAAGGAGGTTGATGAAATCCTGTGAGTGCCGCATCCTTGACTTAATTGTCAAACTGGTGTGAAGGTATGTATATATATATATATATATATATATATATATATATATACTAGTATTCACAAGTAGGTAGTTATAGTTAATCAATTAGTCAGTTAAGCTGCTGTCTTGAAAGTTGTGGTGTGACCTGTCAAGCAAGTGCCGAGAAAAAGGAGGGGTCCCAAAACGCATTTTCTCCAATCATTTTTTCCTAGGTTCTTTAGACACACCTACAGCCCAAACCACTGCACAGAATTACATCAGATTTAGCAGGAAGTTAGATCTTGGTGTGCAGATTGTGCTTTTTGTTAGTTGGTGTAAATCCATTCACTAGTTTTGGAGTTATTTAAGCTAAAATACTATAGACATCTAGGGATCTTTGTTATGGATCCACCACTGGTCAATCAACGAATCTGTACACGACAGGAAGAATTTCATTGGTTGGCCACAACCTGACATAGAGGTTGGGGTCACCATTTTATTTGATCTGGGAAACAGTCCTGGGATAAACTGTTTGACTGAATGTGGATAAAGGGGTCAGGATAGAGATTTCTTTACCCCATGGCGGGGATGAAGGTTGGAAAAAGCTATAAGTGGAGTTGAAGAAAACATGGAAAAAATGTTTTGCATGATTATTTAAATTAAATTAATCCACCCCAAGGGATCAGCATGGCCCCCTGCTGTGTGAATCCGTGGGTGGATCAGCAGATCTCGGAAACCGTCAAAAAAATTATACGTATTTTCACACGCCCACTCAGTCAGACAACCACTCTCCCAGTCAATTTCACATCCAGACAGACACTCTGACTCCCATTCTCAAAGCCAGACAGACAGCCTCACACCCCCTGTCACACCCAGGTACACACTCTCACACATAGCTAGACACTTCCACACCCACTCTCACAACCAGGTACTCACTCTCACATCAACTCTCACACCAAGACAAACACTCCCACACCCACTCTCACACCCAGGTATACACTCTCACACCCAGATAGACACGCCCATACCCAGGTGCACACTCTGACACCCACTCTCACAACCAGATAAACACTCTCACACCCGGTTACACACTCTCACACCCACTCTCACACACAGATAGGTACTCACTCTCACACCCACTATCACACCCAGGTACACACTCTCACACCCACTATTACAGCCAGATAAACACTCTTACACCTGGGTACACACTCTCACACCCACTCTCACACACAGATAGGTACTCTCACACCCACTATCACACCCAGGTACACACTCCACACCCACTCTTACAGCCAGATGCACTCTCTCACACCTACTCTCACAACCAGGCAGACACTCTCACATCCACTCTCACACCCAGATCCACACTCTTACACCCACTCTCACACCAGGGTACACATACTCATACCCAGTGCCACACCCAGGCATGTACTCCCACACCCACTCTCACGCTCAGATAAACACTCTCACATTCACATTCAAACCCAGCTACACACCCTCACACTCACTCACACACCCAGACAGACAGTCTCACACCCACTGTCACACCCAGATAAACACTGCCACACCCAGGTACACACTCTAACACCTGCTGCTGTGACACCCAGGCATCTACTCCTACACCCACTCTCATACCCAGATAAACACTCTCACACCCACTCACACACACACATGTATACATTCTCACATCCAGATAAACACTGTCACACTCACTCACACATCCACTCTCATTCCCAGATAAACGCTCTCACACCACCTAACACCAGTTATACACTGTCACATCACCTCTCACACCCAGGCATACACTCTCAGACCCACTGTCACACCCAGATAAACAGTCTAACACCTATCCTTCACCCACTCTCACACTCAGACAGACACTCTCACACCCAGATGAACGCTTACACCCACTCTCATAACTACTATCAAACCCAGACAAACAATTTCACACCTACTCCCACACCCAGGCATACACTATCATACCCACTCTCACACCCAGGTATACACTCTCACACATATGCTCCCACCCAGACACTCTCACACCCACTGTCACACCCAAATAAGTACTCTCACACACACTCTCACACCCAAGTACTCATTCACACACTCACTCTAACACCCAGGTACACACTCTCACATCCACTCTCACACCCAGACAGACACTCTCACACCCACTCCCAGATAGACACTCTTATACCCACTCTAACACCCAGGAATGCCTTCTGACACCCAGCTGAACACTCTCACACCCAGTTATACACCACACCTAGGTATACACTCTTGTACCCAATGTCACACCCAGCTGAACACTCTCATACCCACTCTCACACCCAGTTATACACTCTCATACCCAGGCATACAGTGTCACACCCACTGTCACATCCAGATAAATGGTCTCACCTCCGCTCTCCCACCCAGGTACACACTCTTACACCCACTCTCCCACCCAGACAGACACTCTCACTCCCACTGTCAAACCACGATAAAGACTCTCAAACCCACTCTCATACCCAGGTACACACTCTCACACCCATTCTCACTCCAAAGTACACACTCTCATATCCACTCTCACACCCAGGCATACAGAGTTCTAGCTAGAATTTTTAAAGAAGGCATTTGATTGGGTATTGTAGATATATTTGTTTATGAACATAGTTAGAGAATGTGAAAAGTAAGTAAATGTTGGACTGGCTTTAGAGAAAATGCAAAATAGTATTACTGTCTTTGATATGTTCATTGTTTTAAAAATGCAATCACACTTGCTAAACTTGTTTAAAAGCAAGCATGGTGCACTCAGAAACTGTTATGAACTTGTGACCTTCTGTTGCAGCACAAATTTGCAGACTATGGCCCTCATTATGACATTGGTGGTAATTCCCAATTACCGCCACGCTGACTGCCACCAACATACCATCACAGCGGCAGATATCAGTTCACCATATTATGACACAAACACACCAATCCGTCACTACTTAGCCACAGACACAAGTATGCCACCCCAAAGGTCAGTGATAAACTCGCGGTATCCAAACCCACACGGGTATGCCAAAAGACCTACGCCCACCACATTATGACCCCCAAATCACCACGGCAGACATTCAACGGCGGTAAACCACTGGCGGTACATACCGCTGCACTCAAAATACACATGCGCATACAAAACAACACTACATTGGACAATTCAAACTACACAAACCACAGCCACACACACACACCACTTTCAAACACACACCCCCATTACCCACAACCCTTTACGACTACAAAGCATTGCCAACAGAGAGAGAAAGCAGGAGCACACACAAACCAGACCCACATACCACTCACACCTATACACCACTAGCACATCCCACATCACACACCCTGCACACTCTCCTACATTACCCTACACACCCTCACGTACACACCTTACACAACAACTATGGCACCACAAAGACAGCCCTGATTCTCAGAGGAAGAGCTAAGGGTCATGGTGGAGGAAATCATCAGGGTAGAGCCACAGCTATTTGGAGCACAGGTGCAGCAGATATCGGTTGCTAGGAAGATGGCGCTATGGTGGAGAAGTTTGGACAGGGTCAAGGCCGTGGGACAGCACCCAAGAACCAGGGATGACATCAGGAAGAGGTGGAACAACCTACGGGGGAAGGTACGTTCCACTGCAGCAAGACACCAACCCGCTGTAAAGAGGACTGGCGGTGGACCCCCACACCTAACAACATGGGAGGAGCAAGTCTTGGCAATCATGTATCCTGAGGGTCTGGCCAGAGTAGCTGGAGGACTGGACTCTATCACCCTCTACCTGCATGCCAACACATACCCCCACCATCACTCCCATCACTACACCACTTACCAAACCCCCACCATCACATCTCACTCATCCCAATGCCAAGCCCTGCATGCCATACCAATGCATGGACACCACTCACAGACCTGCATGGACACCTACTTACACAAGTAAAAGCTTCCAGGGCAAATACAACCAAGCAGGGCCACCCACCAATGCACAGTATGTCACACACAGAAACAATAACAGTGCATTTACATCCCCACAAGTACCCCAGCGAATGTCAGCGGTGAAGAGGTGCCAGCAACATCAAGTCCCCCCACAGAAGAGACCCACAGTGATGACAGCAACTCTGGACGCCTGGAGCTGGACGACCAACCTGGCCCATCAGGGACCTCTGGACAGTCGGCTACCCAGGCACAGTAACACACCACCACAGAGCCTCCCCCCTGAGGAAACACCACTGCAGCACCCACCCAGCATACACATACCTCTGTTCCCAGGACACGTCAATCAGCAGTGCGTCCACCCCTACAGGGACCCGAGGCTACACCTCGCACCCAAGACAATCAGGGACCTGGGGTCAGTGGCAGTGGGCACACGGTTCAGGGGACAGAGGCAAAGGCCACCAGGGACACTGGGAGGACTGCTGTGTGTCAGGGGGAGGACATGCCCAGGGAACTGACTCTCCAGGAGGCACTCACCGAGATCCTGGGAGCATACCAACATTCCCAGGATAAGCTGGGCCAGATCCTGGACAATGTGCAGGAGAACAGGTGTCTGCAGAAGGGACAGTACCAGGAGATCAGGGAGGACTTGCAGGCCATTAACACCACCCTGTTCTCCATTGCAGGGGTGCTGGCAGACATGGCCATCATCATGAGTGAAGCAGTCTTACAACAGCGGGACCCTGCCACTAGCCAGACATCTAAACTGCCTTCCACCTCTGCTGCTGCTAGTGGACAGGAGGCTCTGCCACAGGACCAACAGGCCACCAGCACCCCGCCCCCTGCAGAAGTAGAACCACCCCACAAACCTTCCCTGCGATCCAGGCAGAAGCCAGAGTCTATTGCCAAGACCCCCACCAGGAAATGAGACCCTCCTGATTGTCACCTTTGCTTCCCACTCTGTCACCCTGTCCACCTTGAACTGCTATTGCTCCCCTTCCTATGTCCCCTTGAACAATACTCCTGTGCTACCAATAGACTGGAACAATACCCTGGACTTTCCTCCATCATCACCCCAGCCCATTGCACTTGCTCCTCTACTTCTTAGCACTTAAATAAATACACTTTTAAAAAATCCAAGTATGGAGTATGTTAAACTTATTTCAGTATGTATTGGTTTAACCAGGTGTAGGAAAGTACCATCTTGCCTGGCATGTTACCCCCATATTTCACTGTATATATGTTGTTTTAGTCTATGTGTCACTGGGACCCTGCCAGGCAGGGCCCCAGTGCTCATAAGTATGTGCCCTGTATGTGTTCCCTGTGTGATGCCTAACTGTCTCACTGAGGCTCTGCTAACCAGAACATCAGTGTTTATGCTCTCTCTGCTTTCCAAATTTGTCACTAACAGGCTAGTGACTAAATTTACCAATTCACATTGGCATACTGGTACACCCATATAATTCCCTAGTATATGGTACTGAGGTACCCAGGGTATTGGGGTTCCAGGAGATCCCTATGGGCTGCAGCATTTCTTTTGCCACCCATAGGGAGCTCTGACAATTCTTACACAGGCCTGCCAGTGCAGCCTGAGTGAGATAACGTCCACATTATTTCACAGCCATTTACCACTGCACTTAAGTAACTTATAAGTCACCTATATGTCTAACCTTCACCTGGTGAGGGTTGGGTGCAAAGTTACTTAGTGTGTGGGCACCCTGGCACTAGCCAAGGTGCCCCCACATCGTTCAGAACAAATTCCCCAGACTTTGTGAGTGCGGGGACACCATTACACGCGTGCACTGTACATAGGTCACTACCTATGTACAGCGTCACAATGGTAACTCCGAACATGGCCATGTAACATGTCTAAGATCATTCTGTCATTGGGGGGGACAATTCCGTGATCCCCCGGGTCTCTAGCACAGAACCCGGGTACTGCCAAACTGCCTTTCCGGGGTCTCCACTGCAGCTGCTGCTGCTGCCAACCCCTCAGACAGATTTCTGCCCTCCTGGGGTCCAGGCAGCCCTGGCCCAGGAAGGCAGAACAAAGGACTTCCTCTGAGAGAGGGTGTAACACCCTCTCCCTTTGGAAATAGGTGTGAAGGCTGGGGAGGAGTAGCCTCCCCCAGACCTCTGGAAATGCTTTGATGGGCACAGATGGTGCCCATCTCTGCATAAGCCAGTCTACACCGGTTCAGGGATCCCCCAGCCCTGCTCTGGCTCGAAACCGGACAAAGGAAAGGGGAGTGACCACTCCCCTGACCTGCACCTCCCAGGCGAGGTGCCCAGAGCTCCTCCAGTGTGTCCCAGACCTCTGCCATCTTGGAAACAGAGGTGTCTGTGGCACACTGGACTGCTCTGAGTGGCCAGTGCCAGCAGGTGACGTCAGAGGCTCCTTCTGATAGGCTCTTACCTCTCTTGGTAGCCAATCCTCCTTCCTAGGTAGCCAAACCTCCTTTTCTGGCTATTTAGGGTCTCTGCTTTGGGGATCTCACTAGATAAGGAATGCAAGAGCTCACCAGAGTTCCTCTGCATCTCCCTCTTCACCTTCTGCCAAAGGATCGACCACTGACTGCTCTGGACGCCTTCAAAACCGCTACAAAGTAGCAAGCCGACTACTAGCAACCTTGTATCGCTTCATCCTGCCGGCTTTCTCGACTGTTTCCAGGTGGTGCATGCTCTGGGGGTAGCCTGCCTCCTCTCTGCACCAGGAGCTCTGAAGAAATCTCCTGTGGGTCGATGGAATCTTCCCCCTTCAACCGCAGGCAACAAAAGACTGCATCACCAGTCCTCTGGGTCCGCTCTCAGCATGACAAGCGTGGTCCCTGGAACTCAGCAATTCTGTCCAAGTGACTCCCAAAGTCCAGTGACTCTTCAGTCCAAGTTTGGTGGAGGTAAGTCCTTGCCTCCCCACGCTAGACTGCACTGCTGGGTACCGTGTGATTTGCAGCTGCTCCGGCTCCTGTGCACTCTTCCAGGATTTCCTTCATGCACAGCCAAGCCTGGGTCCCCGACACTCTAACCTGCAGTGCACAACCTTCTGAGTTGTCCTCCGGCGTTGTGGGACTCCCTTTTGTGACTTCGGGTGGACTCCAGTTCACTTTTCTTCTAAGTGCCTGTTCAGGTACTTCTGCGGGTGCTGCCTGCTTATGTGAGGGCTCCCTGACTTCTTGGTTGCCCCCTCTGTCTCCTCACCCAAGTGGCAACATCCTGGTCCCTCCTGGGCCACAGCAGCATCCAAAAACCCTAGCCGCGACCCTTGCAGCTAGCAAGGCTTGTTTGTGGTCTTTCTGCATGGAAACACATCTGCAAGCTTCTTCACGACGTGGGACATCCATCCTCCAAAGGAGAAGTTCCTAGTCCTCTTCGTTCTTGCAGAACACCAAGCTTCTTCCAACCGGTGGCAGCTTCCTTGCACCCTCAGCTGGCATTTCTTGGGCTCCTGCCCACTCTCAACACTGTCGCGACTCTTGGACTTGGTCCCCTTGTCTTACAGGTATTCAGGTCCGGAAATCCACTATTGTTGCATTGCTGGTGTTTGTTCTTTCTGCAGAATCCCCCTATCACCACTTCTGTGCTCTCTGGGGGTAGTAGGTGCACTTTACACCTACCTTTCAGGGTCTTGGGGTGGGCTATTTTTCTAACTCTCACTGTTTTCTTACAGTCCCAGCGACCCTCTACAAGCTCACATAGGTTTGGGGTCCATTCGTGGTTCGCATTCCTCTTTTAGAGTATATGGTTTGTGTTGCCCCTATTCCTATGTTCTCCTATTGCAATCTACTGTAACTTTACACTGCTTGCATTACTTCCTTTTGCTATTACTTGCATAATTTTGGTTTGTGTACATATATCTTGTGTATATTTCTCATCCTCATACTGAGTATACTCACTGAGATACTTTTGGCATATTGTCATAAAAATAAAGTACCTTTATTTTCAGTACTTCTGTGTATTGTGTTTTCTTATGATATTGTGCATATGACACCAGTGGTATAGTAGGAGCTTTCCATGTCTCCTAGTTCAGCCTAAGCTGCTTTGCCATAGCTACCTTCTATCAGCCTAAGCTGCTAGAAACACCTCTTCTACACTAATAAGGGATAACTGGACCTGGCACAAGGTGTAAGTACCTCTGGTACCCACTACAAGCCAGGCCAGCCTCCTACACCAGGTACAAACATTGCAATTCAACTGTACAGTAATTTTCAAATAGGAAAGACCTGTAGTTGGCTGCTGTGATCACACCAGGAGCAATAGTGGGGCAGCAATATCTGCAAAATGAGTTGCCAAAGGGTACAGTAAGGGGGCATAGAAGTGGGAAATAACAGCATGTCAGTGCCACAGAAATTATAAATAATTACAATGAAATGTGAAGTAACACTGTCTTACCTGTGTGTCATTGGAAGTATTGTCGAATCACTGCAGTTCTGTTGTCCTCATCCTCTGCCTCCTCATCCTCACTGTCCACAGGGTCTACTGCTGCCACACGGCCATCTCCAGCCTCCTCCTCCTGCAGAAAAGGCACATGGCGTCTGAGGGCTAGGTTGTGCAACACGCAGCATGCCACGATCATCTGGCAGACCTTCTTGGATGAGTAGCATAGGGACCCCCCAGTTAGATGGAGGCACCGAAACCTGCCCTTTAGGATGCCAAAGGTATGCTTGATAATCCTTCTTGTTCACCTATGTGTCTCATTGTAACGTTCTTCTGACCTTGTCCTGGGATTCCTCATAGGGGTCAGTACCTATGATAGGGTGGGGTAACAAGAGTCACCTGCAAATACAGAGGGACAACATTTAGCCACACACCATCTCATATTGCCCACACCATACCCATACACGAACAGCTACTGGGTGGGAACCAGGGCTCACCTATTAGCTACACCCTGTACCTCTGTAGTTGGCCCATCACATTTGGGAGGCTGCTATTCCTCAGGATATAGGCATCATGCACCGACCCAGGATAATTAGCATTGCCATGGGAGATATAATGGTCCGCCAAGCACACCATCTGGACATTCATTGAGTGAAAACGTTTTCGATTTCTGAATACCTGTTCATTTATCCTCAGGGGACACTAATTCAAATGGTGCACTCAATTTCACTGGTGACTCTTTTACCTGTGGTACTCCCTGCACCCTCTCCACATCCTGAAAAGAGGCTTGTGGCACCTGTTCATGTAGGGCTGCAGTGACTCTAGCCCTGACTTGCATGTACCAGATCCAGTGTATGATACTAGCTTCCTGTGCCTGTCCAAAACTGTGAGATTTAGATGAATTCATCACCCACTGCATAATTGATATTTCATTTTTCATACTCCAAAGTTACAGAGGCACTCTTTTCTTCCCCTGTTCCTGATTTACATGTAAATCAGTGTTTCCCTCTTGCACTGCGCAGAAACCTAAAGTCTGAATTATTTCATTTGCCAAATTAAAAGCGCACAGCTGCTTATATTTTTTCCTAGATACTTTATACCAAAGTGTTAAGATTTCACTCAGATGAGGGCTATACTATTTCCAAAAATCAAACAAGCTAATGAAACTCGGTGTCTCTTGCTTAGTGCAAACAGTAAGAAACTCTAAAATCTTTTGTTTTACTTGTGCCAGTAACTGCACATTTTGCGACAGTACCTCTGCCATGTAATTAATTTTTCTTTGCAAAAGCGGTCTGTAAATAACATTCCGAGCTCTGTTCTCAGTGTTATCAGTTAAGGAATGCCCTTCAACTGCCAAAAACTGAGGGGTATTTTGTTCTATGCCCGGCTCAGACTGGCTCACAGCTGTGTTAACCCCCTCATTAATGGAATGGGAAAAGCCAGATTCTTCGAAAACAGCAGTTTTATAGATTTCAGCATTATCTTGCATTAATGTGTTCTGGCTAATTTGCTCACGCAAATTCCTATTTTCATGTTCCAACTGCCTACATCTCTCCTGCATTTTTCTGTAAGCAGATAAAAGTATCCAAACCCTTCTGTCAAGAACAAAAGGAACATAATTTCTTTCAAAAGGCACATTTTCTAAATATGCTTTATCACAGCAAGAAAACATGTTTCTCACAGCACCATCAGGCAGTTCAACTTCACATGCATTTTCAAAAAATGGTCTTCCGTGCTTCTGTAATTCTCAAAACAACCAAAAAACAATTACACTTTTAAATTGTGCACTTAGAAATCTCCAATTTCCGACTCTGAAAACTGACGACTAAGCCAATATGTTCTGTTTTCCCTCTTATCTCATAACCGAGCTTACAGAACCTCTCTGGAATGCACTTCTGAGTTTAAAGAAGACATTTATTGTTATTAATTCCCCACCCACAAGTTCCTGAGAGACGAAATTAGTAGATTGGAAGCACACGTTCAAAAGTAGTCGCAGTAATGAAAGCAAAATATATCAAAGTACTTCTCAGTTGCAATGTACACAGCAAATAGATGTGAATATATTATAGCATAACTTCAAAGCAAAGCATAAAAGTCAAAATTCATCACTGTATGGGCAATGTGGTAGGGCCTATATTCAGCTTCATCTTTCTGGGGTCTGCAAGTTGATGACTCCGGTCAACTGCGAGAAAGAGATTCTCTACCCAAATGGGAGACAGGCAACTGACATCTAGTTCCTGTCTGAAGTCAAGCAGATTCAATCTACCTCTCTGTAGCCCAGAGTCATCCTTAAAAGCAAACTCAGTGTGAGAGCCGAAGAACCTTGGAGAGAGGCCAATTCTCCTGAGCTCACTCGCTCTCAGACTGAATTGCGAGGTAAACACAAAATCTACGTGCTCTTATCAGCTAAGGTCTGGTGTGAAGAAAACAGCTTGGTCTATCTTGTGGAAAAACACAGCTTGGAAAAACACAGTCCATCTTCAATGTCTTAACTGCAATGTCTAACCCCACGTTAAAGCCAATAGGCAGCTAACCTAAATAGCAAATGTAATGTCTAATGTCATGTCAAAGCCAATAGGCAGCTAAGCTGAATACAGAATGTAATGGCTAATGCCATGTCAAAGCCAATAGGCAGCTAACCTAAATATCAAATGTAATTTCTAATGTCATGTCAAAGCCAATAGGCAGCTAAACTGAATACAGAATGTAATGGATAATGGTGAACATTGAGCAACTAATATGCGCACAACACAAAGTCATTGGTCAAATACAATTAATAGCATCACAGTAAGTCATATCTCTACTATTATATCCCCCCACCCTACCTGCATGCCATCACAAACCCCAACACCTACCCTCACACCCATCACCCCAAAACCTCACATATACCCCACTATCACAACCCACACATCACAATACCAAGCCCTGCATGTGACGACAATGCATGGACCCCCATCTTAGACTTGCATGGACACCCATCACCAAAGCATGTCCAACAGAGAGACTCACCCAGGGCACACAATCACCACTCACACAAGGGCCAAGGCGATATTACAAGCACAGTACTAGAGGGAAACACACCCATTGGACAAGATGGCACACACAGATACAATAACAATGCATTTACACCCCAACAGGATCCCTACACAACATCACCGGACAGGAGGGGCCAGCCATATCCAGTCCCCCCACAGAAGAGGCCCACTGTGACGACAGCAGCTCTTCACGCCTGGATCAAGATGACCAGCCCTGCCCATCAGGGACCTCTGGACAGTCGGTTCCCCTGCCACAGTCCCAAACTACCACTGAACCTCCCCCTCAGGAAACACCACCACAGCACCCACCCAGCGGGCCCATGCCACTGTCCCCAGGATACGTCAATCAGCAGTGTGTCCACCACCATAGGGACCCCAGGCAACCCCACTAACACAGGACAATCAGGGACCTGGGGTCAGTGGCAGTGGGCACATGGTTCAGGGGACAGAGGCACAGGATAACAGGGAAGCTGGCAGGACTGCTGTGCGACAGGGGGAGGACAGGCCCAGGGAACCCACTCTCCATGAGGCACTCTCATACATCATGGGAGCATACCACCATTCCCAGGAGAACATGGACACAATACTGGCCAAGTTTCAGGAGACCCAGAGGCTGCAGGAGGAACAGTACCTGGGGATCAGGGAGGACTTGAAGTCCATTAACACCACCCTGGTCACCATTGCAGGGGTGCTGGTAGACCTGGCCAGTACCATGAGGGAGACGGCATACCACCGGGCCCCTGACACCAGCCCGAGTGATGAACAGCCTTCCACGTCTGCCGGCGCTAGTGGACAGGAGGTCCCGACACAGAACCAACAGGCCAAAAGCACCCCACCCTCTGCGAAGGAGAACCACCCCTCAAACGGTCCCTGCGATCCAGGCAGAAGCCAGAGAACATTGCCAAGACCCCCGCCAGGAAATAGGACTCTCCTGATTGTCACCCTTCTGTCCCACTTTGTCACCCAGTCCACCTTGAACTGCCATTGCTCCACTTCCCAGGCCCCCTTGGACAATGCACCTGTGATACAAATATACTCTATCCTGGACATTCCTCCACCATCACCCCAGCCCATTGCACATCCCCCTCTACTTATTAGCACTGAAATAAACACCCTTGAATCACAAAACAATCTGGAGTCAGCCTGTACTTTCACTAATGTATTGTTACAACTTCTTCGACAAATATCAATGTTAATGTTCATTTGCACATACCAATCTATTACAGTTGTTGGGCAGCAGTAAACATAGCAGAAGGCAGAATGAGGTACCCAGATCTGTGAAAAGGAAAGCCAAAGTGAACTGTCAGGGTCCATACACAGAGGTGAAAAGGCTGATTTATACAATGTCCTACAGTAGTCAGATATGAGATGACCAGTGCCAGTCTCTTACCTGTGTCTCACTGGAAGTACTGCATGATGATGTTGTTTTGGTTGTCAATATCTTCTTCATCTGCCTCCTCTTTCTCACTGTCCACAGGCTCCACAGCTGCCACAAGACCATCATCACGCCCATCATCCTGCAGGAAAGGCACCTGGCGTTGCAAAGCCAGGTTGTGCAACATACAGCATGCCACGATGATCTGGCACACCTTCTTCGGTGAGTAGTATAGGGAGCCACGTGTTAGATGGAGGCACCGGAATCTGGCCTTCAGGAGGCCGAAAGTCCGCTCAATAATACGCCTAGTTCACCCATGTGCCTCATTGTAGCATTCCTCTCCCCTTGTCCTGGCATTCCTCACTGGGGTCAGTAGCCATGAGAGGCTGGGATAACCAGAGTCACCTGCAAATGTCAATGGATATCTGTTAGACACACACCAACCCTTAGGGACTACTCCATACCCATACACCTATTCGTACTGTGTGGGGACCTTGGGCTCGCCTATTAGCCACACCCGGTGCCTCTGCAGTTGCCCCATCACATAAGCAATGCTGCTGTTCCTCAAAATGTAAGCGTCATGCACAGAGCCAGGATACTTGGCATTTACATGAGAGATGTACTGGTCTGCCAAACACACCTTGTGCACATTCATTGAATGGTAGCTTTTTCGATTTCTGTACACCAGTTCATTCCTGCAGGGGGGGGGCAAATGCCACCTGTGTACCATCAATGGCACCAATGATGTTGGGGATATGTCCCAGGGCATAGAAGTCACCTTTCACTGTGGCCAAATCCTCCACATGGGGGAAAACGATGTAGCTGCGCATGTGTTTCAGCAGGGCAGATAAAACTCTGGTCAACACGTTAGAGAACATTGGCTGAGACATCCCTGATGCCATGGCCACTGTTGTTTGAAAGGAACCACTTGCCAGGAAGTGGAGCACTGACAGAACCTGCACTAGAGGGGAGATACCTGTGGGATGGTGGGTAGCTGACATCAGGTAAGGCTCCAATTGGGCACACAGTTCTTGAATTGTGGCAAGATCAAGTCTGTAGGTGATAACGATGTGTCTGTCTTCCATTGTTGACAGGTCCACCAGGGGTCTGAACACCGGAGGATGACGCCATCTCATCATCTTCCGCAGCGGATATGCCCTATGGAGGAGAATGTTGAGCAGAGGGTCATGTACCAGATAGGCTGCACAAGTGTTTTGCAGTAATGTGAGTAAATCAGTGTGTGGCATTGTCTGTTCGTGTTTCTGCCCAAATGTGCTGTGATGCAGTTAGGTGCCATGCCATGTGCCACCCTGAAATGGCGGCTGCCTGACCTGTAAGGAGGGACAAGGGGAAATTAGGTAACTGCGCTGGCGTTGTGCAGCGTCGCAGTAGGCGATGTACGCCAGCAGTGACGGTACGCACCGCCGCGGACGTGACTGCCATTTTCTATCTGTTCAATCACTCAATACCTGATCTTCGACAGGAGAGGACCTACACTGCAAGTGCTGCAGTGACCTGTGTCTGGAAGTGACAATGGCTCGAGTGTCTGGGGAAAGGGCCCCTGCCTTCACTTCGGAGAAGTTGGAGAGAATAGTGGATGGGGTCCTCCCCCAGTACACGCTACTCTACAGTCCTCCAGACAAACAGGTGAGTACACTGTGAGCATGATGCGTGGGACATGAATGCATGGAATGGTGTGGATGGAAGATCCATGTGGGGTTGGGGGCTGAGGCCTGCATGAGAGGATGGTGAGTGTATGTGTGTCAGGGTATGGGTGGGAAGTGGTGGGCAATGAGTATGACGAACCGGATGGAAGAGTAATTTCCTATCATCCTATACCTTTCCTCTAGGTCAGTGCCCACCAGAAGAAGGGTATTTGGCGTGCCATCGCCAAGGAAGTGCGGACCCTGGGGGTCTATCATAGAGGGAGCACCCACTGCTGCAAGAGATGGGAGGACCTGCGCTGCTGGAGCAAGAAGACAGCGGAGGCCCAGCTGGGGATGGCCTCCCAACGTGGAAGGGGTGCCCATCACACCATGACCCCCCTGATGTTCCGGATCCTGGCAGTGGCATATCTGGACTTGGATGGGCACTTGAGGGCATCACAGCAGCCACAATGGGGTGAGTACAGTCTCATTCAGCTGACTCTGCGTGCTTTACGAGGTGTCTGGGTGGGGGATGTGGGCTGTGGGTTCCCTTAGGCCAGGGTGAACTTGGTAGGGTAGGTCCCTTGTTAGGCAGGGTCTGTGGCAGTCCAACCCCAATAGTGGTAGTGGCTTTCTACAACTAGTCAGCCTCCTGTGGGTTCCAGGTGTGCAGCAAATGGGGTTAGGCATAGTCCCCCATTGGCAGGTGTTTTTCCTACTAACTGCTAGTGCATGGCCTAGTGCATAGGGCTGCTCCCTGTGTGTTGTGTCCGCCAACGGTAGTGGTGTTGCTGCCATTGACCATGTGTCTCCTCTTTCTTTCCCCCATCTTGTTTTGTCACCCTGTCCTTGTGTGCATTAACATCATCTGGTGGAGGAGCAGAGGCACCAGAGACGGAGGGAGCTGCATCCCACATGGCCCAGGAGGGTGAATCTATGGAGTCTGAAGGCACCAGTGGGACGGAGGGCGAGTGGAGCTCCACGATGGGGACAAGAGGGGACACCAGTGACAGCGACTCCTCCTCTGATGAGTGCTCCCTTGCGGTGGCAGGCACCTCTGTGCCCACCGCAACAACAGGTAGAGCCGCCACCCCCCTACCAGAACCGCCCTCCCAGCAGCCCCTCAGCATGTTGCCCGTGCCCGCTCACCCAGGAGGGTGGGCATCTCCTTTGCCCCAGGCACCTCAGACCCTGCCCCAGTCAGCCCTGCTGCCCTCAGTGAGGAGGCTATTGACCTCCTGAGATCCCTCACTGTTGGGCAGTCAACCATTTTGAATGCCATCCAAGGTGTCAAGAGGCATTTGCAACAAACAAATGCATACCTGGAGGGCATTCATTCTGGTGTGGCAGCCCAACAGAGAACATTTGAGGCGCTGGCGTCAGCACTGATGGCAGCCATTGTCCCTGTGTCCAGCCTCCCCCCTCCAACTTCCACTACCCAGAACCTATCCCCTCTACCTCAGCCTATCCCAAGCACACCATCAGACCAGCATGCACACACATCAACACACAAAAGTGGCTCAGGCAAACATAAGCACCACACATCCCACAGGCACTCACACAAGCACCATACCCATGCAGACACGCCAACATCCACTGCCTCCACTGTGTCCCCCTCCTCCATGTCCTCCGCCTCCCTCCTAGCCTCGTCTCCAGTCACACCTGCATGCACTACATCCTCAGCCACTACCTCCATCACCAGCACACCCATCACTACACACCGCTCATGTGCAATCACCACCCCCACTACCATTCATACATCCCCTGTGTCCTCTCCCAGTGTGTCTGTGAGCACTCCTCTCAAAGTACACAAACGCCGGCACACACCCACTCAACAGCCATCCACCTCACAACAGCCTCCAACCCATGCACCTTCACCCAAACTCAGCAGACGTATACCTCCTACAACCACTACCTCTTCCTCCACTCCCAAACCCCCTCCATCTTCCCTAACCAAATAGGCCAGTGCCAAGGTCCAAGCAGTGACTACCAAGGTGGGGAAGGGACACAAAAGCAAAGGAAAGTCACCTCAGGGCACAGAGCCTCCTGGTGAGGGACTGGTGACCCCCATTTCTCATGACAGGCCAGCAACCTATACCACGGTGAGCACCGCCGCAACGACCGCCACCTGCACTGCCATCTGCACCGCCCCTGCACGGCAGCTGCCACAACTACAGTCACCAGCGTCACCCCCAGTGGGCCGCCGTCTGAGGCTGCTGGAGACATCCTGGTGTCTCCCTCCACTACTACAGACACCTGCACCACGGGCAGCACCGCCAGCAACTCCGCCGCAGACACTGTTGCAGCCACCTGCCCCGCCACGTGCCCAGCCAGTGCCACTACAGCGGACATCAGCAGCATCCCCAGTGGGCAGCCGTCCGAGGCTGCAGGAGAGGTTCTAGACCCTGCACACACTACATGAGGCACCACCACCTGCACTGGCACTACCAGCAGTTTGCAGCCTAATTCGCCGCAAGGTGGAGTGTTGCTCTGCCTCCATGGAGTATCATGCTACCTGTTCCCTGAAAATCTCGTGGCTCAGACACCCAGGTGAGGGAATGGGAACTGCCACACCCCAGGTACTACATCACTAACACAGTTCTTGGCAGAATGTCGCACTCTGGGCACTAAGCCCCCTCCAGAACCAGTGGAGAAAATCATCCACTAACACAGTCCTTGGCAGGATGAAGCACACTGAGCACCAAGCCCCCTCCAGAACCAGTGGAGAAAAGCATTCACTAACACAGCCCTTGGCAGGATGAAGCACTCTGGGCACCAAGCCCCCTCCAGAACCAGTGACTTGAGAGACTGTGGCTTTGCACTCCCCAGGAGCAAGCAGTGGCAAAGCACCCACTTGAGAGACTGTGGCTTTGCACTCCCCAGGAGCGAGCAGTGAGCAAACCACCCACTTGAGAGACTGTGGCTTTGCACTCCCCAGGACCATTCAGTGGGCAAACCACCCACTTGAGAGACTGTGGCTTTGTACTCCCCAGGACCAAGCAGTGGGCAAACCACCCACTTGAGAGACTGTGGCTTTGCACAACCCAGGAGCAAGCAGTGGGCAAACCACCCACTTGAGAAACTGTGGCTTTGCACTCCCCAGGACCAGGCAGTGGCGTCGTCCCATCATCCGGCTGAGGTGCCCCTCCTCCCCTTCCCCCTGAGGTGCCTGTTTTTTTATCGACCTGATGCCCCTGCAGTGTTCTCTCCGTTTTGAGGCTGGTGTCATGTTTCGCCCATGCTTTTTGGGACCACTGGTCCATGGACATTTCATGGGACAGTGTACGGACTTGTGTCCTTGCTTAAATATTTGTATATACTGATTATTTACTGTTCTCGGGCTATCTGATTGTTTGAATAATACACTAGTTAAACTCATTTCATTTGGTCCTTTCGTTCTTCCAGGGGGTGATGGAGTGTATCTATGATGTGATTGGTTATGTGTGTGTGTGTGTTGTTGTGGGTGGGGTGTTGCGTGTGTGTCACTCTCTTTTCCCTCCTCCCCTCCCCTGTGTGCTAGGTGCAGTACTCACCGTGTTCTTCGCCGCCGTCCTTCGTACTCCTGGTAGATGAGAAGATAAACCAACATTGGTAATACCTGTAGTTTGAGCTCCATGGCGTCGTGGTTCCTCGTTGGGTGTCAAGAGGTGAGTGGTTTCCCTTCCAAAGGCTGTTTC
Organism: Pleurodeles waltl; assembly: GCF_031143425.1. NCBI lineage: Eukaryota > Metazoa > Chordata > Amphibia > Caudata > Salamandridae > Pleurodeles > Pleurodeles waltl. The sequence goes on from NC_090438.1 coordinate 408,341,077, forward strand.
TGCTGTGCTTTTGATGGCATTGGTACCGCCCCGGAAAAGCTGGCAGATTGGTGCCTTGTAGTAGTGTGGGTGGTACATTGTGTTCCGCCTGTCTGATGGCAGTTACAGCCTCGGTGTTTGTTTCTACCGGCGTGCAAGTCGGTGTGTTAAAGTGGCTGTCAGTGTTGGCGGTTTCCGCCATGGTCGTAATTCAATTGTTTGGACCGCCGACCTGTTAGCGGTATTACCGCCTCTTTATCACCGACCACCAGAGTTGTAATGAGGGCCTATGTATCATAATTGTCGTGGAAGAGCATTTAGGTTTTATTTGTTTACTATGTACTGTATATATTTTACATATTTATTGTGCATTTATTCTGTTGTTGCACTGTGCGTTTATGGCCCTTGTGGCTGAAATAAAGTTATTTGATGAGGAATACTTGGATGCAATATAAATTTCCTCATACACTTAACATCAACGGGTGGAGCATAGTATGTTTGACGCTTCAAGTTGATTTATGTTAATCTAATATTGGCATGTTTTGTATCTCCATGTACTCTGGGATTGTGGTCTGAGGAGCATTGCGTTCAGAGTCTGTTTTTTTGTATACACAAGGTAATGCAACAGTCTGTCTTTGTTTTCATTGACTTGTGTGCAGCACAGTTTTTGAAGGTGCTTGTGCACTGCTTCAGTTATGGCTGTGACAAAGACCTTTGCGATCAAAACACTTTGCCGTAATTAACCTTCTAATTGAAATCCGGTCTGGGAGTGCAAGTTTTGGTGTTTGTGTGAAGCCTGCAGCTCCGTTTTTGTGATTTGTGTAGAATCACCACTTTCGCAACACAGCAAGGTGGAAGTAACCAGGCAGCATCAGGGGACAGCATTCTACATATTGGGGGTCATTACGACCTCAGCGGTCTTTTTTCAAGACCGCCGAGGGACCGCCGTGCGGAAGACCGCCTGTGCAGGCAGTTTGCCGCTCGGCCTATTATGACCGTTGGCAGCTCTCCGTCCCTTTACGGACGGAGAGCCGCCAACAGCCATACTGGCGGAAGGCGGGAAGTGGAGGTTGCTCCACCTCCACCGCCACGCCAACAGAACACCACCCAGCGACTCACGTCCTGTGATTCGCTGTGGCGGTGTTCTGTTGGCGGTGTGGTGTCGGCGGAGCTGCCCCCATGGCTCCCGTCCCCTCCCGGAGGATCGACGGAACAGGTAAGTCGATTGTCCGTTAGGGGAGGCGAGTGGGTGGGTGTTGGGTGTTGTGTGCATGCATGGGGGTGTGCGTCTGTGTATGTAGAGGGAGTGTGTGAGTGCGTGTATGCTTGCGGGGTGTTGTGTGTATGGGAATGAGTGCGTGTATGTCTGTGGGTATGTCTGTATGGATGTGTGCGTGTATGTTTGAATGTGGGTGTGCGTGTATGACTGTGTGTGTGGATGTTGGCATGTATGTCGGGGGGTGTACGAGTGTGTGTTGGTGGTGCCTGCATGCGTGTCGGGTTATGTGATGTTGGGGGTGGAGGTGGGGAGGGGTGCCCTGCCAACTTTGGGGGGTGGCAGGGGTGGTGGGGGGTGTAGTGGAGGAAGTCGGGGTGGGGGTGGGAAGGAATTCCCTGGCACTGATAGTGCTTACCGCTATGGATTTCATGGCGGTTCAAACCGCTGGAAATCCACGGCGGTAAGCCGGGTCCAAATACTGCCGGCGGTATAGTGACGGCCGCCGGGCTGGAGACCCAGGTCTCCAGCCCGGCGGGCGGAACGGAGTACCGGCGGATGACCATGGCGGTAACCGCCATGGTCATATTTCCCCAAGGTAAGACCGCCAGCCTGTTGGCGGTCTTACCGCCGGTTCTCCTCCATCCGCCAAAGTCGTAATGACCCTTATTATATGTGTAACCAGTAGGTACCAGGGTCATATTTTTGTGATGCATGGGCGGCACATGGTGCAAGTGGCCCTTCTTTATTGGTGCTTCATTGAAAATTACTGTACTGGTCTAAAGGCGTTGAGGAAATTGTATTTTAAATGTACTTATTATTTTTTATATTATTACAATTGAATTTTATGGTAACATTTATTAACACTAGCAACACAAATCATTTTTTTAATGTGTTAATTTATCTGGGAGTAGCTGTTGTTATCAAACATGTTCATTTTGCACACTCCAGACATTGATTGTGATAATCGATTGCTGCCAATCAATCAGCTTTGCCATCCGAGTGGTGATCTCCCAGTTAGTGGAACACAATCAGTAGAAGTGTGTTTTTTATTGCAGCTTGATATTTTTTCTTTAGTATGGAATTGTAAATCGTAAGAACATTTTCACAGATCGTGAATACTTCAATATGTTTCTCCCAAAACATTAATGCTCTCTTAAATAAGCTGCCAAATAAATATTTTAGTGACCTCTGGCACAGAAAGTGAATGTTTCCCAAATAGCCTGTCATTCTGTGCCATAAATCCTTCTACTAAAATTCTCTCTTCACAGATTTTTGTTTTACATTTATGACCTACATCCTCACTTTCAAGCTCACTCAATACCATTTTCTGAATGTCACAAACGCCTCTCACTGCTATGCACCTTTTTGACTCAAAAGTGAAAGTACCAAGGCAGTTCTTGCTCTTGGGGTCATCATTCACTGACTGTATGAATTTGGAGATTAATGATTCGCAAGTTACAATTCAGTTAACAATATTAATGTTAATGATTTACTATTTATAAATCAGTAAACTGAACCTGGGAATGCATATGAATCACAATTTGCTCAATTACATGTTTACTTTACCCAAATCATGATTTAGAATTTAGAAATCAATATCATTCACAATTTAGAATTTGGTAATCTGCATAATAGTATACCAGGCCCTAAATATTTAGGAGCTGATTATGAGTTTGGTGGACGGTTTACACCGTCCATCAAACTTCTGATGGGGAGGTTGCCGCCATACAAGCTACCTCCCTGATGGCCCCCTTAAGAGTTTCCCGCTAGGTCAGTGGGCGGAAACCTGAGCTTCCACCCTCTGGCCTAGCGGGAAGCAGCCTACAGCATTGTCTTCGGCTAGTAATCGAGACTGCAGCAATGCTGTAGAGCACAGGGTGTACCAGCAACACCACAGTGATTACTGTCTGTAGAGCAGACAGTGAACATTGCAATGGTGCTGGTCAGGGGGGCCCTGCATCCATTCTCCACCAGCATTTTCATGGCAGTTGTACCACCATGAAGATGCTGGTAGAGAAGGGGGTCAGAATCCCTAGGGCAGTGCAGGCTTGCAGCGCTGCTCTGGGGGATTAGGACCACCTCCACCTCCAGACCGCTGGGACCAAAGATCCAGGCGGAGGTGCTGGCCCAACTGCCAGGGTTGTAATGTGGCAGCCAGACAGCTACATTGGCAATGGTCCGACTCGCATTGAGGCCCTTAGTGTGCCGCAGCCAATTGCAAATCATCTGATACAGAAAGACACATAATTGAGGGCTAACATGATTATTGAAATGTGTCAAAGGCATGATAAACTGAGACACAGAAATGAGTTGCAGGTCTGTCAGAAGTATTTTGTACAGGTATAACCCAGACTCCTGTACTGACATGATGGAAATGGTTGCCACTAAGAACCAGAATCAGATTTTATTTGCTGACTCTTTTTATCATGCAATTCATTGCATTGAAATTGTTCTAAATACCACAGGACTAGAATTCATTCATTATGTAAAGCACTCCATTAGCAGGACTTTTGTCAGTTTTAGTTGCATATACCAATCATTTTTCAATGAAATCACTATCCATGTATCCATGTATGTTCACACATTTAATCATAATTGCAAATATATTATCCTCAATACATTTCAGAATGATCGTATCCCTTCATCAGAAGGAATATTTAATCATCAAAAAGTGGAATAAAATATAACTCATTACAATAAAAACCTTTTTCTACCAGCATTTTGCAAATGATATATATATATTAACAATAGAGCCCTCATCCATTCCTCAGGCAAACCGTATCTGGCTAATCACACTAGCTAATCAAGCATATATAAATTGAAAAATTACATAACCCTCCTTGTTTAAAATGTCTGCTTGCATTTTTGCAGTTGATATGTATTAATTACTGCCTTTATCATCTTCCACTGTTCACTAAAGTATGCTACATGATTAACACAGATACTGCTTGCTGTTTTTTTTTTATTGGTTTTACCGAGATCCAGCATGACAACACAACCAAATTCAAAAATGCAATTTTTCATTTGTAGTAGAAAGAGAAAAACACAGATCGAAGCATTTCAAAAGACATAACAACCACTTACTACAGTCAATCTATCTAGCACCACGTACTTTATTACCCTGGCCTAACTATGATTACTACTGGTCATCTCGGAAAATCTGCCCCTGGTTTGGGAAACTGCTCAAACCCACCCACTCTCATTGCATATTTCAATTCCTGATTTCTTACAAGAACCATTTTATTCAGCCATTCTGCAGGAGTTGGAATCTGCGCAGAGCGCTAGGTTTTTAATAGGAGAGACCTGGCGACTGCAGTGGCAATAAAAACTAATTGTACCAACCCAGGTGGATCATAACCCAAGACCAAAAGCCAGATACTGAGAGTTATGGAAATCTGCACGATTGTCATTAGCAGCTTAAACATCCTGTCAAAGTATTCTTGAATAAACCGACAGGTGCCAATCACATGCATCCAATTTGCTGTGCCTTCTACTTGGCAGCGAAAAAAAAGGTCAGGGCAGCTAGAGGAAATTTAGGACGAGGCCTGAAGGGTACGATATAACAACTATTTGTTGAAAAATATCATACGGTGCCAATTTGCAACTCTAAGTGCCCTGAAGTTTAATTGATTAACTTTCTCTCAGGTAATCCTAGTCAGTTTCAGGCCCTCGTCCCTAACCCATTTTCTTGTCTCTTTTGCCCAGAGTTCGGATTTTTTCTCCTCCATGAGAAGCCTTCTCCATGCACCCGCACGCCTTGCCCCCGAGGGGTCTACCAGCTCTTTGACTATTTTATGTGTGTCACCGATTAGACCGTTGTCCAAGTCCATCAAACTATGAAGCATTTTGCTTTATGATCCCATCAGCAGGAAATCATCTTGCACCGCATCCCCAATGTTTGAGAGTGTTTCCCAGCTGTCACTAGCAGAACATTCTCCAATTTTCCTAAATCCCACTTGTTTCCACTTCCTAACTGTCTCTGAGTCAAGCTGAGAACCAGACCGCAGCGTTAACTGTGAAAGAGGAGTAAAAAAGTTCAGATGTGGAATTGAATATCTGGGATAAAAATCTAACCTCTTTTGGAAATACCACTGAAGAATCTTATATCAAACTTTTTTTTGAGATGTCACCATTAGTGCAGGATCCCTTATATCATGCTCCCTGCACAAAAATCCTCAATAAAAAAACTGTCTATGAACTGTGTAGCTTTAAAATTAGTCATATAGTGCGCAAAGAAAGCAAAATAATAATTTTTCAGGTTTAGTAATGCTGGCTCACCCTTTTCTCTATCAACAATTAGCATGCTTAGTGCAATATGTGCCTTTTTGTTGTTCCAGATAAATGAACCAAACATTGAAACTAATTTCTTAAAGAATTCTGACATTAACATACAAGGAGGGCGGAGAACAAAAATATTAAATAGTGGCAAAATTGACATTTTAATCAGCGCAATTCTACCAAGAATAGATAGGGAAAATTATCCCCAGCGTGCAAGTAGCGCCTAGGTTTTCAAGAGCAAGGGAGCATAGTTGAGATCATACAAATCTCCTATATAGGACGAAAAGTTGATCCCGAGATATCTCTTAGGCCTAGAGTTCAAACAGAGCGATAATTCAGAGATTAATCTATCAAGGGTGATACCACAGAGTATAATTTTGGTTTTATTCCTATTAACCTTATACCCCCCAATTTGCTCAGATTTGGAGAAAACCTTAGAATCCTCCTCTGAGTGCTCTGATTATCATCCAGGAACATAATAATATTGTCTGCATAAAGTTTAATCTTCCCCACTGACTTCAAAGGGGGATGGATCCACTTATTTTGTCTAATTGTGATAGCTAATGGGTCAATAAAAAGAGCAAACAGAATAGGTGAGAGGAGGCACCCTTGAAGGGTCTGCGCCCAACTTGAAGATGACCAATGTTCACAGAATTAATTATAATATTGGCTTCAGTATTTTGCTACATCCTTTGAATTAGTGCTGAAACCTGGTGGGGAACCCCAAATCTAGATAATATTTCAAACAGTTTATCCAAGACCACTAAATCAAATGTTTTTCCGCATCGAATAAGAAAATAATGGTGGGGATTTTATTGGAGGCAAAATAGTCCAGTGCCTCAGCCAAGAAATATGTGTTAGTTGCGAGTTATCACCCAGCAATAAAGCTGTTTTGGTTGCAAAATAAAAAAAAAACTGCTTTATTGAAAAAGCAGTCACAGACATGGAGGTCTGCTGAGTTCAGCAGGCCACGATCCCTGTGAGTGCAGGGACTCGCTATGGGGTCGCAAAATGCGACCCACCTCATTAATATTAATGAGGTGGGTCTTTGCGACCCCATAGCGAGTCACAGACAGTGTCTGAGACACCGTTCTGCATCTGAATTTGCGATTCAGAAATTGCGAGTCGCACCGACTCGCAATTTACGAATCACAAATTCGGACCTTGCAACATCTGGCCCAAAGTCATCTGCAATCAGATTAATAAAGATTTTATCAAATTCAGCCGGGAGACCATCTGGGCTGCAGGCTTTCCCATTTGAAAGGTTTTTGACCACCTCCATTAATTCCAGCCTGATGAATGGCTGCAAAAGAACATCCCCATCTTCTCTTGACAGTGTGAGGACGTTCAATTTCCCCAGAAAATCCCTAATAGTCTTGCGGTCAATATACTGGGTTTGGCTATAGATTCGTCTGTAGTGTTCTAACAAAACTGCTCCCACTGTTCTAGACTACATATATCTTTTCCCCGTTATTGGGCATCTCAAGACATGTATCATGTTACTGGCCACTTGGTCCCAAGTTTGCCAGACCAAGAATCTGCCCGTAAAATTGCTTTCTGTCTATGAGCCTGGTATCCTTTATCTGCCTTCTTCACACAATGATCAGGCAGTACCTGTTTGACCAGCTCAAATGCTTTTTTATTACTTTTTGTAGGAGACCACAGATAAATAACTAACCTCCTCTGGACTACTTCTTCCAGAACCCGACTTTGTTGTTTCTCTTAGAGTCTATCTGTTGCCCCCTTTGCAATGATGATGCCTTCAACAAAGGCCTTGAATGTGTCCCAGACTGTAGACGGTATCAAAGAGCCCTGATTGCTTTTAAAGAATTCCCTAACTTCAACTCAACAAGCCTGCACTCATTCTTCGTCTTGAAGAAGCTGCAGATTGAAAACCCACCTTTTCGGCTGAAGCATACCTCGTTCAGGTGAAAAAAGCATTTCCAAAATAAGTGTGGCATTGTCCAAAAGACCTGAGTGCAGTACATACTGACTCTTAAAATAAATTGTTTTGGATATAACAAAAAATCAATACGAGAAGCACTTTTAAATCGGCTGGAGGAACATGTATATTCTCTTTTATTTAACGCATTCGCTCTCCAAGGGTAAAAAAAACATCAGACCTCTAACGTGATCCTTGAAAATCTTAGAAACTTTAGGTTTATGTTGTCTTTTTCCCCAAAACCGAGAAGTCAATATATGGGTCTTGAGAAATTTAAAGTCCTCGCCGATAATAATTTTACCTGAAAGTTGTAAAAAGGATTGAAAACGCTTGACATACAGACTGGGGTCATCTGTCAAAGGGGCGTAAGAGCTCACAAAAGTGAATCTTTACGTAGAAACTTGACAGTACACTCAGCACCACCATCTATCTGTATCACTGAGGAAAGCAAGGACCCGAGCCCTCAAATTTCTGGCAAGGAAAACAGCAGCGCCTCTATGAGCGACTAGAGCTAGAGCAACCGCCATATAGTCTACCTATTTTTCAACATAATAAAGCCGCCAATTGTTTTTGCCGGGATATGGGTTTCTTGTAGTAAGATTAAAGAGGGATTTAATGTGTTAACCCATTGTTCAGTTGCACCCTTTTTCCTCTTTTTATTTAACCAATTGACATTCCAAGAACAGATTCCTAACAGACGAGCATCTTTTCCCTGCATTTTCTCACGATCAGGCCGGAGCACAGCCAAAGCGCATCCGGCTCCTTGGAGCGTGTCTTCCCTCTGCGTCGTCGATGACTCAGCTGCAGAGCATGACAGGATCTCCGTCTTGACAGATACTACTTTCAATGCTTTTTTTGCTTCATACAAATGCACCATATATATTCATCAAACACTTAAAATTATACACAAATGCCAACCTTCTTTGTACAATCAAGCAAATAATAGATAATTGCTCTCAAGATATTTATCCGGCATCCCTAATTGTGAATACTTTCAACTCAGCATGTTATTGCTGCTAACATGTACAAGTAATAAGTAGTAATTACAATAGTTTAAGCACAATTTAAGTGTGTCATATTATGTTATGTCATTTTATGTTACGTTGTGTTCTGTTATGTTATGTCATGGATTATTTTATGACATACTTGGCAGTGTAGAGGGCAACATAATGTAGTAGAAATGTATTAAACTGAATAGATTTAAAAAGTAACATTTTCAATTATTTCAAGAAAACAATAAGAAGAGAGAGTGAAGCTCGAAAGGAAGTTTATTCAGTTATTTTTCAGAGGCCATAGAAAAAGCCCAACCCTTGAAAACAGCAGCACTGACTTTTGAGATATTGAGCAGATATTGTCCAGTAGCATGCAGAGTGCATTGAGGCATGTGCAAAAACAATGTAGTGGTGAAACAAGTAGGGGCAGAGTTGTGAATTATACATCTTCACTTCATTTGAAGATTATCTATATAAGAAAATGCCTCTTTCTGGCATAATTACCATCATTTTATTTGGACTGATGCTGCTGGTTTTGTGACTCTGTGTAGTAGGACTCTGCTAACCAGTACATGTGGTCTGACCCCCTAAAAATGTTGAATTCTCTTTTGCTCCTAATTGGAATATTTACTTCCCTTTAAATCCCTAGTTTATAGTACCTAGCTACTCAAGGCCTGGAAGCTAAATATCATTAATGGACTGCAGTTTATATTGTGCCACCACTAATGTGACAGTGCAAAACATGTCTGCAGACCTGATGTCAGGTCACTCACCTGAAGGATTTGTCCGTAGAGACAATTTTGGACCCTTCTCTATCCCAACAGGTCGGACCCAGGAATGTTAACCTCAAATAAGGCACTGTCATAGGAGGGAAGGGGATCAGGATAAAATAGTAAAGAAACAAGGACTAGCACCCTAGTGTCTGCTATCCTGCTTCGGAATGCCCCAAGTATCTTCCTCTTTTGAGGTGTGCAGGAGAGTCAACTAAATGGAAGGAACAAACATACTGCATTAGCACTGGCATGTATTAACATAGTTAGTTCAAGTAACATGTGAGCAATGGAAGTACATGCACTCAGAGATGCTTCTAAAAGCACAGAAAATATGCATTCCTTTAGTTCTGTGAGATAGAAACTCCCACTCCTTTCATGGGCTTCTGATAACAGTTCACACTTTTTCCCCTGGCAGCATATTAGGTCATATACTCTTGTTATGTGACAGTTCTTCCTGTTCTTATTTTTGAATTCTCTTTTTCTCTTTAAAAGTTTGCAGACAGTCTCTTGACTTCCAGCTGATAGCGTGGGAGTCTTATGCTGGGATTATTCACAAGCCTTGAAGTTTTTAGTTTTTGTAGAATTGTTGTGGACGAAAAACAAAGAATAGTGCACTAACCTTGCTTTCTCTCTTTTGCTTGCATTTCTTTAATTGTAGGATATGCCCTCACATGTTGGAATGACCAACTGTCCAATTTCTGAATGTCTGCAACTGCGTAAAGGATTCCCCACTGTGAGAACCTGGCCTGGTTTGTAGTGGGTACCAGAGGTACTTACACCTTATACCAGGTCCAGTGATCCACCTTAGTGAAATGTAGGCAGTGTCTAGCAGCTTAGGCTGTCTTGGGATAGCTGTTGCAGAGCAGCCAAGGCTGAACTAGGAGACATGCAAAGCTCTTGCAATACCACTATAGTCACACAGTACTTTTACACAATAATAGACAGTATTCAGTGTTACCAAAAATAAAGGTACACCAGGCCAAAAATATCTTAGAGGCAATACTCCTTCTTTAGGTAAGTATTATACACATTATATACACTAGTAACCCACATCAGGTAAGTAAACAGTCATCTAATAGTGCAAACAGTGAAAAACACAATAGATTGCAATGGGCCTACGGGCAACACAAACCATAGACTAAACTTGTGGAATGCAAAAGTCGGATTCCCCCATAGGCAAGTGTAGAGGGGTGCTGGGAGTGTAAGAAAACACTAAAGGTAAGTAAAGTACCCCACCCCAGAGCCCAGGAAAGCAGGAGTGAAGTACAGCAAGTTTCCGCGGAACACACTAGAAGTTGTGATATAGGATTATACAAGAACCAAGCAAGACTGCAAGAAGCTAACGATGGATTCCTGGACCTGAAGACCTGTGAAGAGAGGAGACCAAGTCCAGAAGTCGATGAAGAGTCCAGGAAGAACAGGAGCCCATGCCAACCTGGATGAGGGTGCAAAAGTGGATTTTCCAGTTGGACGAAAAGTACAGAAATGCACCAAAGAAGATAGCTGCGGGTTCCTGCTTGGTGCAAGAGGTGTCCCCTGTCGAGTCATTGGATGCAGTCTCTTTGTGTCGCTGGTTTCCGCCAACAAGCCTTGGTTCAGTCAAGAACATGTTTTGCGTCAAAGAGGAGCTGCCCGGACCCAGGAGGGACCTGGGGGTCTCAATTCAGACTGAGGAGATATGGGGGGGGGCTCTCAGCACCTCGGAGAGCCCTTAGATGACCAGGCAGCACCCACGGGAGTCCCAGGACAGGGGGGGCAAAGGAGTTGCAAAGTGTGCTCATTGCAGCACTGTACAGAGGGATCCCACGCTGCCGGAGAAAAACTCAGGGAGCTGAGTGTCACAGGATAGAGTGCTGGGGACCTTAGCTATGCTGTGCACAAAGAACGTTTGGGAGAAGTGCACAGGAGCGCAAGGAGCTGCAGAGGATGCGATGCCCAGGGGTACTGTCTGGCATGGTGAGGCAAGCCCTTACCTCCACCAAATTTAGACAGCTGGACATTTGGACAGTCAAGGTCACTTTGGTCCCACACCTGTGTTACAGGGATCATGCTCGTCAACATGATATGAGTCCCAGAGTACTGGTCGTTGTCGCAGAGAGGTGCCTACTGAAGGAGGGAAGTGACCCCATCACTCCACAGGAGATTCCTTCAGTTCTTCTGGTGCAGGGTGAAGACATGCAGCCCTCAGAGCTTGCACAACCTGGAAACTGTTGCAGTTGCTGGCTGGAGCTGAAGTTGCAGGTCACAGTAGCCTTCCTGGATACTTTGTTGCAGTTACAGTGGTTCCTGGAGCAGTCTGCGGTTGATCCGACGGTCAGAAGCTGAAGCAGGGGATGCAGAGGAGTCCTGGTGGAGTCTTTCAAACCAAATCTGAGGAAACACCCAGAGGAGTGATCCTAAATAGCCCTGAGAGGGGGATTGGCTACCTACCCAGGTATGCACCTATCAAGAGGGGTCTCTAACGGCATCTGCTGGCACTGGCCGCTCAGATGCTCCCAGAGGGTCCCCACACCTTGGAATCCAAGATGGATAACACCAGGGACACTCTGGAGGAGCTTTGGGCATCACCCCTGGGGTGCTGCTGATGGACAGGGGAGTGGTCACTTCCCTTTCCGTTGTCGAGTTAAACGCCAGAACAGGGACTGGGGGTCCCTGAACCTGTGTAGACTGGATTATGCAAGGTGGGCACCATTTGTGCCCTTCAAAACATTTCCAGAGGCTCTGTAGGATACCCCCCATGCCTGTAGAACCTATTTCCAATGGAATAGGATATAATACCCCTCTCCTAAAGGAAATGCATTGTTCTGCCTTCCTGGGATTGAGCTGTTCAGTTTCCAGGAGGGCAGAAACCTGTCTGTGAGGTGCCAGCAGCTGGGGCTGCAATGGAAATCTCAGAGAGCTGGTTTGGCAGAACTGGGGGCCAATGGTGGAGCCCCCAGGGTGCATGGAATTGGCCCCAATACCAGATTTGAATTGGGGGGTTCAATTTCACAATCTTAGACACATCACATGGACATGTTCAGAATTACCATTGTGAAGCTACATATATGTACTGACTTATATGTAGTGCCCGCTTATATTGGTGTCCCCACACTCACGAAGTCTGGGAAATTGGTCCTGGACAACGTGGGGGTACCTTTGCTAGTGCAAGGGTGCCGTCACACATGGCAACTTTGCACTTAGCCTTCAGTAAATAAAGGTTAAACATATAGGTGACTTATAAGTGACCTGGTGCAGTTCAAATGGCTGTGAAATAGTGTGTGCACTATTTGACTCAGACTGCAGTGGCAGTCCTGAAAGAGTGTTTGTATGAGCTCCTTATGGGTAGCAAAAGAAATGCTGCAGCCTATAAGTATCTCTTGGAACCTCAATGCCCTGGGTACCTAGGTACTATATACTAGGGACTTATAAGGGGGATGCAGTGTGTCAATCTTAATTTTAATATGGAGTCAGTAAACTATAGTGACAAATTTGGTATACAGAGAGAGCGTATAACACTGGAGTTCTGGTTAGCAGAACTCCAGTGACACAGCAAAGCATACTAACAACACAAAAAGGCCACAAACTATGAGCACTGGGGTCCTGAATAGCAGGATCACAGTGAGACAGTAAAAACGCAATGACAAACAGGCAGAAATTGGGAGTAACATGCCAAGGAAGATGATACTTTCCTACACCCACCGTCGATCACAGGTAGGTCTTTCCTCAAATGCGGGGATAGGGGAAGTCAAATGAACTGATCAGAGATGCAGATATCCCCATATTGTGGTACATGGATCTCACTGGAAACTACCTGACTGGAAAGTCTCTGTCTGCAGGCACACAGATAATTATCCAGCACCTGAAGAAAAGTCCCTGACTCTAACGTCTCCTATTTGTGTAACATGAATCGCTCTGGAAAGTACCTGATGGGAAAGTCCCTGTCTGCAGGCACATGGATAATTATCAAGCATGTGAACAATTACAATAACAAAAGAAAGGTCATAATTGAAGCAAGACTTGTACAAACATGTGGAACAAAAACATGAGTCTTTTTAGTCAAACCTAGGTATAATTACAAGCACATAGAACATTGGAGGCGCAAAGATAATTTAAAGGTTTGGCATAAATAACAGTGATACCGAACTTAGCACAAATACTTAACCTAAGGTGTGTGAGGTTGAGGAGCATCTACATGATTTATAAAGCGATGAGTTGCAGAACATAAGGGTCATGCTTGGGCATGGGAGTTAGTGATCGTAACACCTGACACCAGTTGCCTGATTGTGCATGATTAACCTGTAAATTTGACCTGCCAAAATAAACCCCCTTGACAGGCCTAAACCCTGTTCTAATATTATTAAGTTACTTCTAAGTAGACCTTCAGTGCACATAAGGCTGGGTGCATGATATTTGAAAGTAGAACATGTAAAGATTAAAGGTAACCATGTCTTTATAGTAATGTATGCCCTAAAAGCTACTTTCAGTGCAGCATGATGAGCAGTTCCATCGAAGGTATTGGGATACTTTATAAAATTTTATAAAGTTACCTTCATCCAGGAGTCAGGTATAAAGGTCATTCTTGGACATTTTAAAATATTTAGTACAAATCCTGTGTTTGGTACAGTTGGATTTGTAAACAATATTATGGAAAAGATACTTTTTGAATATTGCCTTTAACATGCTTGAAACCTCTAGAATTGCCTGAGCTTTCAACTGTTACTAAGAAGCTGAAAAGCTCCTTGATTTGGTGTGAATTAACACTCAGAGCTGAGGTAAATATCTTGGGTATAGGAAGAAGCTGACCTTCCCTTGACAGGATGGCCCTGTGCTTATGCCCAGCCCCTTGTATATCTGAAAAGGATGCCTACACTGCCACTTCATATCTGGGTATGCCTTCCTCTTTTCTCACTAGCCAGCCATGCATCAATTCCAGTTAATAAGATGCTCCCAGAACTCGTTTTGAGTGACCACAGGTCAGAGTTTTCTCATTTCCCTAGCCACACCTGTAGGGTGGCACAGGGACTCTACACAAGAGAAGAAAGGATATGCCATTGTTGGTTTAGGCAGACGGGCACTGTGGGAATGTTTCCAGTAGGCACACAGGAACTGCTGCAAACGATGGTAGGGCTACTCTACTATTGTTAACTGTTACCCTATTGGATAGGAAAGGGCCAGGAGTCACCTCCACCCACAGGCTAATAACATGCTTATGAGTGGCACACCTAGACACCCTCTTCAGAACACTACTGAACCTGTGGACGGCAGAAGAAGGACTGCGTCTGCAGTTGTAACCTTTCAGGAGATCCCTAAGAGCTAGACCTGCTGTCACTTGTATCCAGGACTAAGAAGGGGGCTTGAAGGGACATTTGGCTGTCCTCCTGTTAATCTACAGGGAAACAAAAGATGCAGGTTTCCTGAAAGAGACGAGTTGACCAGTTCTGATCAAACCTACTCTGGACCCTGCTGGTGGCTTCAATTGGATCCTGACCTTCAAGCACTGTTTCTGAGGTCCTAAACCCTTGGCTGATATCAAAGTGTATTTCTTTCCTGCCCAAAACCCAAAAGCTTGAATCTAGAAATGTTTTCAAGACTTTTTGCCTGGAGAATTGACAGAAGAACAGGACCAGCCTGTCAAGTTTACCCTCTGAAAATAAATCATTGGTGGGCCTAACATTTCCATAGGCCATTCTACATTCCCCACTCAACAATAGAATACATTGATGCCAAGGCTGCCTAGACTCCATCCTCCGGCTTCCTTGACATTGGTCTTGATGAGGAATCAACAAGGACTTGATTGATGCCATAGACCACCAAGCAGCAGAAACCTGAACGTTTCCCTCCTTTGTCAACAACTGCATTGGAATCCTGTTCACCTGCAAAAGCACCACCTAGCCCTGGTTCAGCTCCCATCAGCTACTGTTGATGCCGACTGTAGGAAATTATGTTTATGGTTGAGTGGGGTGAAACCTTATTCAAGCAGCAACCACAATTCTTGCCAGGGTGCAACATGAGCAAACACCAAATTAACCTGTTCTTAATCCTGTTGTAGCTTGGCACAAAAGCAGTAAGGCTTAACTTAGAAGCAAAGTGTAAACTATTTATCCAGCACACAAACAGTAATAAAGTGAAAACACGGCACAAGCAAAATCCCACACCAATTTACAAAATAGAGTAAAACATAATAAATTATTTGACACCAAAACAACAAAAATCTGATGAACAGACTTAGAAATATGCAATTGTAAATATTTAGGCTTAAAAGTGCTTAACCTCTTCGCTACCAGGCCTTTTCCCCCTCAGGTGCCAAGCCTATTTTTGGCTTTTTGGGACAGTTGGCACTTAGGCCCTCATACCTTTTTTTCCACATAAGCTAACCATGCCATATTTGTGTCCTTTTTTACCAACATCCTGGGGATTCTAGAGGTACTGAAACTTTGTGGGTTCCACTGATGGAGACCAGAAAATTAGCCAAAATACAGTTAAAAGTTTGATTTTAAAAAAAAATGGAAAAAGGGCTGCAGAAGAAGGCTTTTAGTTTTTTTCCCTGAAAATGGCATCACCAAAGGGTTTTCAGCTTTCAGGAACAGGAGACTTGAATCGGAAAACCCAATTTTTCAACACAATTTTGGCATTTTTCCGGGACATACCCCATTTTTACTATTTTTTGTGCTTTCAGCCTCCTTCCAGTTAGTGACAGAAATGGGTGTGAAACCAATGCTGGATCCCAGAAAGCAAAACTTTTCAGAAAAGAAGACATAATTCTAAATTCAGCAAGGGGTAATTTGTGTAGATCCTACAAGGGTTTCCTATTGAAAATAACAGCTGAAATAAAATAAAAAATTGAAATTGAGGTAGAAAAAACAGCCATTTTTCTCCACATTTTACTCTGTAACTTTTTCCTGCGATGTCAGATTTTTAAAAGCAATATACCGTTACATCTGCTGGACTCTTCTTGTTGTGAGAATATATAGGGCTCGTAGGTTTATCAAGAACCCTATGTACCCGGATCCAATAAAGGAGCTGCACCTTGCCATGGGTTTTCATTGTATACCGGGTATACAGCAATTCATTTGGTGAAATACTAAGAGTGAAAAATAGGTATCAAGAAAACCTTTGTATTTCCAAAATGGGCATAAGATAAGGTGTTGAGAAGCAGTGGCTATTTACACATCTCTGAATTCCGGGGTGCCCATACTAGCATGCGAATTAAAGGGCATTTCTCAAATAGGCGTCTTTTTTACCCACTGTCTTACAATTGGAAGGAAAAAATGTAGAGAAAGACAAGGGGCAATAACACTTGTTTTGCTATTCTGTGTTCCCCCAACTCTCCCCATAAAAATGGTACCTCACTTGCGTAGGTAGGCCTAATGCTCGCGACAGGAAATGCAACATGGACACATCACATTTTTACATTGAAATCTGACGTGTTTGTTGCAAAATGCCTAGCTGTAGATTTTGGCTTCTAGCTCAGCAGGCACCCAGGGAAACCTAACAAACCTGGGCATTTTTTAAAACTAGACTCCCAGGGGAATCTAAGATGGGGTGACCTGTGGGGCTCTCACCAGGTTCTGTTGCCCAGAATCCTTTGCAAACCTCAACATTTGGCAAAAAAAAAAACACTTTTTCCTCACATTTCAGTGACAGAAAGTTCTGGAATCTGAGAGGAGCCACAAATTTCCTTCCATCCAGTGTTCCCCCAAGACTCCTGATAAAAAGGGTACCTTACTTGTGTGGGTAGGCCTAGCGCCCGTGACAGGAAATGCCCCAAAACACAACGTGGACACATCACATTTTCCCAAAGAAAACAGACCTGTTTTTTGCAAAGTGGGAAGCTGTGGATTTTCGCCTCTAGCTCAGCCGGCACCTGGGGAAATCTACCAAACCTGTGCATTTTTTAGAACTACACACCAAGGGGAATCCAAGATGGCGTTACTTGTGTGGCTCTCTCCAGGTTCTGTTACCCAGAATCCTTTGCAAACCTCACAATGTCGCCAAAAAACACTTTTTCCTCACATTTCGGTGACAGAAAGTTCTGGAATCTTAGAGAAGCCACAAATTTCCTTCCACCCAGCGTTCCCCCAAATCTCCCAATAAAAATGGTACCTCACTTGTGTGGGTACGCCTAGCGCCTGTGACAGGAAACGCCTTAAAATACAACAAGGGATGGACCATTTGGAATGGATGTCTTGAAAATGCGGATCTGCTACGGTCATCTGTATTCCTATGCCTCTTGTCTACTCGCACTCGGGAGGACAAAAAGTTACTGCATGTGTGTTGGCTGGGCAACAGTGACTCCTATTGTGATGATTGTCCCTGTCTTGGTGTATTTGCAGGTAATTTGGGTGGTGCTACTCTGGTTCCTACGTTGATTGATGGCTCCCTTGATACACGATATGAGGATGAGTGTGTTCTACTCCCAAACGTGATGCGCATGCCTCCCCCTTCTGTCCATCTTAGAGACTTTTGCTGGTCATAGGTTTAAGTAAGCTGACATATTGTACCTCAGTTATTTAATACATGTTCCAATAAAGACAGGTAAGCAGTAACTGTACTCTATGGTGTTTATTTTTATTTACTAATGCAGTGAGTAATGAGTGGGGATATGGTGGTTAAAATCATCAGGGCAGTTTGCCCAGCTGTTGGTAGTACAGGTCCATGTACCGAAGGACCATGGGAATTTGGAGAGATAACAGTGGACAGTCAACAGGCTATGTCAGTGGCACACAAGGGAGAATGTTCAGGAGAGTCTCACTTCCTGGCAGTTATCTTGGTCTTGGCATCAGCTCCTGCAGTATGTCTGGTTGGATGACCTTTTTTGCAGGGGGGTCCTCAGCTACCTGGGTGCCAGTGGCCTGTGGGTCCTCTGAAAGGGCCTCCATTCCATGTTTGGAGGTGGAAATGAATGGCACAGATGGTATGTGGCTAGTGGAAGGGTCTGCTGGCGGAAGGAGGACGCATGCTGGATGGATGTGAGCTCCTTTAGCACCCCTGCAGCAGTGGCCATGGTGGCACTGAGAGCTTGCCACTGCTACATGGCCTCCTGGTGGTATTCCCTCTATATCCTGTGGTTCTCCTGCAAGGTGAAGAGTATCTGGCCCATCTTGTCCTTGGATTGCTGGTATGCTCTCAAGACTTGAGAGATTGCCTCCTGGCAAATCCTTTCCCTTGGGGGCTCCATCCCTTGGCCCACAGGCGCCCTCCCTCTGGCCCTGACCTCCTGTGCCCCTGGCATGGCATGCCCACTCCCAGCAACACCAGGACCATCATTGTCTTGGCTGTAAGGGATAGGCTCATATCCTTGTACTGTTGGGCACACTGCTGTTTGAACAGTCCTTGGGACCCATGGTTCGGGATGAGGGGTTGCCTGTGTTGATGTTACCAGAGGGGTGGTGGGCTCAGATGTGGAAAGGGTGAGGCTGGTGGTGCTGGACTGACCAGATGTCCCAGGTGGGCCAGGTAAGTCGTCAATGTCCAGACATCCAGAGCTGTAGATACAAAAAAGGTGTACACTGTTCCAAATGGAAAAATATAATCACTAGGGGAACATTAAAGTTCAGGAGCAAGAGCCCTCACACATCCGAGAGGATGTCATGCTTCATCATCGGGTAGCTCCTTGTCAGACCGGCGCTGCAATGTCTGACGGGCTCTTTGCCGGAGATCTTTTAGGTAGCAGCCGTGGTAGCAGACACTCCAAGACTTTTCGGGATAGCACATCAGGGTAGGTTCCCCTGCAGACTCCCGTCATCCACAAATAGTGACCGCTTTCGGCATGCTACTTCCCAAGGGGCCCCCCATGTACCAAGGGATGGCGACCATTAGAGGTTTCTGACAATTAGTGAACTTCAATGTAAGTGACTATATGATTTGTGAGGAAGTGTGAGGTGGGTGCATTAGGGAGCTATAGGGTGGTGGGGACGCATGCTGTACAGGAGTCGTTGGTGGCAGGGTATTGTTAGTGACTTACTGGACTCCAGTCCTCCAATTATTCCAGTCAGGCCTTCTGGATGTAGAATGTCCAAGACCTTCTCCTCCCATGATGTGTACTCTGATGGGGGTAGGTGGGGTTTATTGGCTAGTCTTGTTGATGGCAATGTGGTGTCGTGATGCCATGGTACGCACCTTCTCCCGTTGGTCGTTCCACCTCTTCCTGATATCCTCCCTGGTGTGTGGATGTTTGCCCACTGAATTGACCCTGTCGACTATCCACCACCATAACTTAATTTTCCTGGCAGTGGATGTATGTTGGACCTGTGCTCCGAACATTTGTGGTTCTACCTCCACTCTTTGTGAATTGTGGGTGCTTTTGAGGGGACATGGTGGTAGTGAAGTGGATTGGTGGGTGTTGTGTGCAAGGGTGTTGTGTTTGGTGCTTGAAGGGGTGCGTCGGGTGTTTCGGTTGATGAAGTTGTGGCCTGTAGTGTTTATGTGCAGTTGTGCTGTGTGTGACGTGTGTGTGTGCCAATGAAGTATATGTTTTATATATTGGTTATGGCAGTATCTTTGGGTCTGTGAATCATTCCTTTTGCAAAGGATTGTGGGATGTTTCGGGGGGTGTTTTATAGTGGTGTGTGTCTGATATCTGTATGTGTCTCAGGTGTGGGGTGTATGTATTGTCCAATGTGGCTTTGGGTTCTTCGACGAGTCACACCACCAATGGTTTACTGCCATGGAAGGACTGCTGTGCTAATTTTTGGTCATTATTTGGTGGACAGTATGTTGTTGGCATGGCGGTGCTGGTGGTGGGACCGCCCCTCTCCCACCCTCGTCCGGACTGGTGGTGTCGGATTATTTACTGTTTTTTGGCAAACTTCTCTCTGTGACTCGTAATACGGCAGTCGTGAGACCGCCAACACTGGCAGTCTTTTGCCGGCCGCCACCTCAGCGATCTTCAGATAACACTGTCAAACCAGCAATGAGGGCCTAAATGTCTCCACTCATTATAATAATTAGAAAAATTCACATTCTTCCATCTTTAAAGCTCCATTGCATTCCAAGGTAATGTCTTAAAGCACACAACTTCATATCTCCACTACATATATTTCTGTTGGGGCTGTTGCTGGTTCCACTTGCACCAGTATAATTCTCAGATTCCACTTTTTGTGTCGACCACCATTGGATTTTCTAGTCCAGCTTATTTCCATTTTGTGTCTAACAAATGCCTTTTTTTCGGAATAATGTCAGTAATTAAATATGTTGACTGTAGAGAAGGATGACTTTAAATCATTTTGTGGCTTGATCAAATCTCATTGTTTTTCTTTTTCTCTACATTTAAAAGACTTTCACCAATGTATCCATGATGTTTAAATTAGTTCATTATCCGCCTACATATTTTTGAAAAAACACTTCAATACTATTTTTTGCAAAAACAAATGAAATTTTAAAATAGTATCATATATTTTATAATTATAATGATTCACTCATTAATAGATTATTGTACCTAATAAATGAACACATGGAGAACAAATTGTTGTAAATCTTCTAATAGTAAGCAATGACATGATTAAATGATTTCAATATCGTTTGTAGTCACAAACCTAATATTGTCATCTTGCCCCTCCATCTTATTCTCAGTTTTGAGCAAATCCTTTCTTTAGATACAATGGAGCTTTTCGAGTATTTTGTGAATTAATTTATGGTGAAAACACGTTTCTTTAAATCTTTTGACCATCTCTTTACATTCCATATCAAAATTGTGTTTGGTGTTACAGATTTTTATTGCTCTAATCAGTTCTCCGTAAAGAATACTGTAAATTAAACTCTGAGGATGTGCACTTGAGTTGTGGAGCAAACCATTTCCTACTGTGCTTTTACGGAAGGTCAATACTTAATATGGACAATATATTGGCCAAATAGGTGGGTGAACATCCCAAAATAACTTTTAGCAAAAGTAAATCATTGAAAGATATCTTATGTCACAATCTGATCCATGATAAGAAAAACAACAATACTACAGGGACTATAATGGGATTTTTAGATGCCTACATTGTAAAGCTTACAAAAACAGCAAAAATGTGAATTTCAGAGTCCCCAACAGGAAGAGAGATTTTGTGGTCAGGAAACATTTGACCTGTAACTCTGATTATTGTGTGTATTGCATTAAATGTTTTTGCAATATGTTGTATATAGGCAGCACGATCAAAAAAGCAAAAAAAGCACCCTCGAACATATGTGGGCTATTCAGCTTAACACAAAACCCAGATGCTAGACATTTTCACAAGTTATATTTTCAGAACCGTGGACTATTATAATTCTTTTTAATTGACAGACTCAAGAATAACATCAATGGTGGCAATAGGATCGTGACATCATAATTTTTGGAATCAAGATACATCATTGATTTCGATACTCTGATTCCAAACGGATTGAACTCTGGAAAGGAAATGGCAGTACATGTAGGTTGAGATTAGAAGAAAGAATAGTGAAATGTGTTTTACAAAGTTTTCTCCTAATTGCTTTTGTAAGTGTTGAGGTTCTCTTTTTTAAAAATGTTTCAGGAAGACACTTTATTGTTTTGTTTTATTCACACGGGTGCTTGAAAGCTCTGCATACCAGATCTTCGAGGTGTTTGAGCTAAGAAACTATTATCATTTTTGACCGTCTTTTAGTTATCATGCAGTTATAATCATCAGCATACGATCTACATGTATTTTTTGAATAGATTAGTTAATCATGCATGCAAGAATTGCCCGCTTGAACCTGATTGTAGGGACTTGCATGGCATGGCTTGGCATGAATGCATACAGTTACCTGCATGTTTTCCTAATAGTTTTCATGGAGGACAGAACCACGATTATATTTGGTTTTTAAACTAATCAAGTTTGTATGATATATTATGATATATATGTTCTGTCATGTTAATCCTTTATGTTGAAGGATGGTATCTCTCGAATGGACAAGGGAAGCATGATGGGTGATACTTATCTAGTGAATTAGTGACTTATAGACACATGGTAAACATGTGTGACTTAATTTGATGAGTATGAGGATGTTTTTCATTATTATTATTTGTGTATTATGATAATAGATATGCCAACCTTAGAACACAATGGTGGTGTGTTTGTATATAACTATACTTCATTTAAAAATGGTTCATACATGATTTGAATGTTTACTGCATTTCACTGGTGTTTTGAACCTTTTCCACTTATGACCCATGAGAAAGACCATGAGGCCAAAACGCGTCAGGTGGAAATTATCTTTATAATGTCATTTGATGAATTTGCATGACATTTTCCTGAGAAACAAATGCGTTCAGCATGTCAGGTTTCATGCAAATCCATTGAGCAGGTGCAAAAAATAGAGGGAGTCGAAAAAGTAACTTTTTCAAATGTAATATATATGTATATCAGAAATAAATACAGAACGTTTAACTGGAAAAATAGAAGCTGCAAAGTTTATTCATAAATTTTTTCAAATACTTGAAATCATTGCCAATAATCATAGAATAAATTGTCGCTTAGGTTCTCATTATGGTAATGAGGCTAATCGATTTGGGAGACAGGATCACATGGAAGGTGGTACTAAGTAAGTTTCCAAACCACATGATGCCTGTCGGCCAAGTCCGGTTCTCCGGCTAACTAGCAGCACCCCATCTCTGACCGAGATGATTGTGGCAACCGGGTGCATGACAAGAAAGAGTCCTCAGGGGAATCGTAGTCAGTCAGATCCCCTCTCTTTCTCTCAGTTACCAAAGGGTCTCATACAAGCAAAGAAAACAGAGGCAGAATTTACTGAAATAACTGCATCTTAGATAAAAAGCATGTATTGCAATAACTATGATGATAAAACACAATAAAACAAGCAGGTGACTAACAGAGTAAAACACAAGAACAGTCCTACAATACTGTCACTAGGGGTGATTTATATTTCGCCTATCTATACCTTGTTTGAGCACAGAGTAATAGGCCTAATCTGCCCTTTGAGTTTCCCCCATGGGGGTACATCATCCCTCATACCTGGAGGAAGAAGGCTGTAGTCTAGAGAGACACTGTCCCATGTGGATCAGGGGTCCGGCCATCTAAGCAAGTTGCTGCAGCAAACCAATCAGTGACCAGCATACAGTTGTGGTCATCTGGCTAGCATCTCCCTCTAACGTGTCTAGGACAAAGGGGTGCTTTTATATTAAAACAGCTGATGTCCCCATGTATGAGTGTATGTGGTTCTATGAATGTGGGAAACACAGCATACCACATTGGTCGGCTAACCTATCTGACTGTAACCTTGGAGAAAGCACAAAGTGAAATAAAAGTCCTACTAAAAACATGATGTTTTCCTAGGTAAAAGTACAATGAGATAAAGAAAATAAAACAGCACAGCAAATGTAGCTATTGCTAGAAAAATAAAGCAATGCTGAATAAAATGCATTAAACAGGGTTAAAGTGCACAGTGGCAGGCCTAGTTAACTTCAAACAACGTGTCTTAAACATGGCTAAATTAGCTATACAACAAAATAATACATATGGTAATACGGGAGTATAAAAACAAAGAGATAGATTGAAAGGGAGCGAACCATAAAATGCATGTCCTAAATATCAGAGTTTAAAAACATAAACACTTTAGTCAATTTAACGCCCAGCATGCCATAAAATACACATCATGAATGTCAAAATGTAGGAGTGTTATACACTTAAACGAGTGAATGATAAAAAGGGACTCACATGAAGGCTTACAGAAACTACATTTCTCTTTATCTTCGCATTGGATATATAAACTTTACCGTTTAATTGAGCA
Source organism: Pleurodeles waltl (assembly GCF_031143425.1). Lineage (NCBI taxonomy): Eukaryota > Metazoa > Chordata > Amphibia > Caudata > Salamandridae > Pleurodeles > Pleurodeles waltl. Next base: position 408,364,972 of record NC_090438.1, read on the forward strand.
TGCCAATTTAGACCATGCATGAATAGACTCACTACTTCGACTCCTAATGACTGGTTTGACTCACAAGGTATGACTTCCTTCAAAAAGCAAGTACTGCTAGTACGACTTGGCTATTGCATTCAACAAGAACACTGCTGCCTTCATGAAGTTTTTAAATCCTCCAACCAGTTGGCCTGAATCGAATCCCTGTTTAGATATTCCTCCACCGCATCTCTAAAGGTTCTGAGATTTAACTGTCTAAAAATTGGAGCCGGACAATAGTGTCATAGGCCCAGATGATGAAGCAATTTCCCTATTTTGGGCCATTAAGAAAAGTCAAATCCGCACTGGTTATGCACACATGTGTAAAACCCAGTTTCAAAATGCAATTCTCACACTGTAGGAATCGCATGAAAGAAATCACTACAATAGGGAGTCGCTATTACTGATTCCCTATTTGCAAATCGCAACTGCATGTATGAAGAAATCGCAGTTTGCGACTGAACCAAAAGAGGCCTGTTAAATGTAATTTCTACTGACCTGACCCAGGTGATAACCATGTGCAAACAATAAAAAGAACCCCAAAATATATATTTTTCTTTCACAATGGTGGCATTATACATCCTAGGAAGGTGAATGAGGATCCAGGCTCTGTGGGACAGGAGGAGGAGGAGAAAGGAAAGGATATTTAGAGTGAGAGTCACCCTCTTTAATCTGATAGAGTAGGAGATAATAGACAGGTAGAGAATGTCTAGCAATATCATACTTAACCTGATGATTGATATGCAGCCCTAGCTATAAGCCCCTGCACTTTGGAGCAACCCCATACTGCCCCATGTACTACTGCAGGTATTGTGTTGCCTACATTCCATTTGATTCAGGGAGCAAGCAGTCAGTTATAGCAGTGGTGGGGGTGTCACAGGGTGCACTATCAAGGTTCCTCAATCAAGATCCTGGATGTAATGGTTGGTAAGCTGCACCAATCCATATATTTTTCAAATACCCCCACACATTGCTGCAGACAAAACTAAGTTTCTATGGGATGGCACAGTTCCCAAATGTCATTGGCTGTGTGGATGGAACATATATTGCCATACGCCCCCCTTTAGCATCAGAATATATTTACAGAAACAGGAAGAGCACACACTCCATGAATGTGCAAGTGGTGTGTGATGCCTCCTATGTCATCACTGATCTTGTGGCCAGATACCCAGGCAGCACATGTGATTCATTCATGTTCTGCCACAGTGGGATATACAACAGACTGGCACGGGGGAATTTGGAGATGGATTTCTGTTTGGTAAGTTTACCTCTAAATCATTACACCCACTGGTCAAGAGTGTATGCACCAACTAACCCAATGTTTTCCCCACTCATGTTCCAAATGTTGACAGTGCATATGACTAATGCCAATGGATCCTCACACCTTCCCTTACCCCAGACACAAAAGAGATGGTACAAAAGGGCACACAAAGCAACACGCTCAGTTATTGAATGGACATTTGGCATGCTTAAGTCCCGCTTCAGGATCATCCACAAGACTGGAGGTGCACTTCTTTACTGGCCTCATACTTGCTGCAAGATAGCAGCGTCCTGTGCCATTTTGCACAACATAGCAATGCAGAGGGGACTACACATTGTCACAATTGAACCAGAATCTGATAAAGACTCTGATGATGAACAACATCCACTACAGGAGCAACAGGATGCCACCCAGGCAGCCGAGGGAACGGCAAGATGCACAGAAGTCACAAACAACTATTTCTGGGGTAAGGCATAACATGTCATGGTATCAAAGATACAACTCACACATGAGTTAGTGAAAGGTGCACAATCCTGGGACCACCTTTTATTCAGGTTGTAAGAGATGTTCAATCAAAAATAAACATGTTTGAAGAAATGCTGGGCAAATGTGGCAAATGTGTTGTAACTGGGAACTGCTTTGCGCCTTTACTTTTTCCATCCCCTTGCTGTGCTCCTCTTGCAAGATACAATGTGCCCTGGTCCTGCGGCTGAATCTGATTCAGACTGTAGGTGGGGAGTATGCTAAGTGCTGCAGGTTTCCTGAGAAGACACGCCACTCACACCCCAGCCATCCTTGCTCTCAGATGGGGCTAGGTTTGGGGCCAAATATAGATTGTGAGTCTGTATGTTCCCCAAGGCTGTCGTCACCCTAGCAACATCCTGACAGTAGTGTGACATCTCTGGATATTAATGGTACACATTGCCAGGCTTGAGGTGGCATTGGCCAGCCGGTTTATTGGCCTGATGTATGCATGAGTGCGGTCCATGAACTGTCTATGCCGCATGTAATGTAGTCTGTTCCCGCTCCATCGCACAGTGCCAGCACTCCTGCCCATTCTCCTCTGCCTTGTTAAGGCCCTGCAGCTCCCTGATGACCCCACTATTTTTTTTATTTTGCAGACGCTGTGTCCAGATGATCCCCCTCTCCAAGCCACCATAGATGCCTGGTGTTGCTGCAGCTGCAGGAGTTAGCACAGTTGGCATGCTGACAGGCCCGAGGTCAGCTGTGGTGCACTTCCCTGTGGAGGAGTGCTCACCATCACTGTCAGGAAAGCTGGGCAGTGTTGTGGTCCTGATTTTCCTGCCTGTTAGGGTGGTGGTGCTTGGGGTGGGTGATGGGGCTGTTTTTGTCACTAGCTGGACATCACTACCTGCTGCAGGTTCTGTGTCATCTGGGCTGGGATCTGTGGAACACATATACAGTATACTCATTAATAATCAATAAATGATATTGCTTTGGACTCAACAATGTTGTAACTTTGCTACATGCATGTTTGTGCTTTTGGAGTTGTGGCTCATTGCTACATGTGGCCAGTGACACACAGTACAGCATGGGGAATGAGTGCACTGCAACTCAAATGTTGCATTGGATGAGTGGGCCAGACACCTGACTGGGGTACTCCATACTCTGTTGTATGTGCTGTGGCCTAACAGTATAGCCGAGAGGAAACAAAAAGGTATGACACTTACCTTGGCTGGTGCCTGCTGGGAGGGAGGTGTTGATGTTTCCTACGCCATTGAACCTGACAGGGTCCAGAGTCCGCTCAATGAGGCGCTCAATGGCAGTCAGGGGGGATTGTGTAGATGGTCTTCCTCCTCCTGTCCCATGCCCCTCAGCAATCCTATTCGTCAGCTTGTCCTTTGTCCTGTAGCACAAGTCGTACCATCTTTTACCCAGCTCTGGTATGGTCCTCTGGGTGACTCCCAAGGAGTTCACCTTTTCCTGGATCTTAAGCCAGATTTCATTTTTTTTGTGCCTCAGGTACAGTAAATGAAGTCTTGCTGAAGAGCTGATCATTTTTTGCGACAAAATTTCTCTTTGAGGACCTCAAGCTCCCTCTCAGAAAATGTAATTTTGCACTTTCTGCTGCCTCTGGCTTCCCTCTGAAGCCAGGGTGTGCTGGCCTCCTCCACTGTATCTGCAGCAGAGTGTCTGTGCTACTCCCTACTTCCTGTAGCTGTGTCAAAACTCTGGAGAATGGCCATGCCCTTTTATTCACTCCCATCTGGAATTTCAGATGTATTCTGGCACGTTTTTCTAAAATCTGAATTCGGAATTCCTAATAAGAAATCTTTATTTTGCGATTTCTTATTTACTGATTTGTTATTTGTGATTTCAACCCTGTAGAAATCACAAATAAGGAATTGTTGGAGATGAACATCAGGAATTGCAACTCACAAATACCGACTTATATGGAATTGCAATTTGGGAGTCCCAGTTTGACTTTTGTACATCTGGCCCATATAGTCATAAATGGAGGGAATATAGAGATGATATGCTGAAGAGTTTCTAGAGCAACTCCACAGCCCTTGTATAATGGGTCTTGTGTGCCTGTTAGCTAACCTTATTTGTACACTTTGAGTGGAATCAGCCCCAAACTAAAAAAAAAGGATTTGGACATGTGTAGCCTGATGAAGGAGGCAAGGAAAAAAAGATGGCATTAAAAGGAGCAGATACAGGTTGGTCAGTGGCATGGCATAGGCTCTTGCACAGTCTCCCTCTTAGTCCTCATGAATTGATCGCAGTCTTGCTTTCTTCAGCAGGATTCTGGCTGGCTGCTTTGGTAGGACAGGCAGATTCATCAGATCCTTGGCTTGATGTACTTGAACTGAGACCAAGTAAAATATGTGTACATTTGAATGTTTTTTCTGAATGACCTTCCATAAAAGCTGCTTGAAAGAGCTATTTTCTGCAGTTCTCATTTTCACACAGAGGGAGAGAAAATGTGCATAGCTGATAAACTCCTGCCATGACAGGTTAAACTGTAAGCAAATCTGAGCCTTTGCAGTGCACTTTGGAAGATGAAGGAGACATCTAGAGCTGCAACATTTTGCACTATCAAGCACGGGAAAAAAATAATCCCTATATGCAAATGAACTGTACGTCAGATAGGTGACTTTGCAGATAGCTGTCAAGTCCCGGCTGGATAAGCTGCTGTGGAGCTGCTGAAAGGGGAAACGTGAGAGAGTTCTCTACTGTAGTCAATGCATTAATCTGTATATTTCATTGAATTGACTCTGTCTATTTTTTGATCATTATTATACCAGGCAGAAAACTTGATTTTCCTATCACCAAAGACCAGAATCTTGGTTTTGGACATATTGATACATAGCTTTTTAGCTTTGCGATAGTCCACAAGGATTTGCAAAGAAACAATTAGGAGCTAATACTAGAGCTAATCTGAAAGAAAGATGTTCACAGAGGGCCCACTTCAGAAAAGAGATGCAGAAATGTATTCCAACAGCCTTGCTGCTACATTTAAAGCACATTTATTATTCTCAAGGCATGAACAAAGTATTCCGGACTCTCCCTGGGAGGCTGCAAAATTCGTTGTTTCTGAGATGTCTTTCTGGGATTCTTTGCTAAAAGTACACTTAGGACCAGATTTGTGAAGCCATTTAGGATTACTTAACGAACCAAGGGCCAGATGTACAAAGCAGTTTTACGTTTCTTAACAGTCTGAGGGCCAGATGTATCAACTAACCCTTTTGCAATTCGGTAATCACGATTTTTAAGAAATCGCTATTTCTGAGTCGCAAAATGGTATGTATCATATTTGCGATTCAGTAATAGCGATTTCTTAAAAATCGCAAATGCTATTACTGAATCGCAAATTGCGATACAGACCCAATTTCCTCCTAACTGGAATTTGTAATTTTGGAAATGCAAAACCCCAGGGTGCTGGGGGCCTAGGGCCCCCTCTGCTGCACCCCAAAAAAATATTTTATGACATGTAAGGCACACACATGCCAAAGGGGCATGTGTGTGTTACATGTCACTTTTAAAAATGCGTTTTTAATGCATTTAAAAAATTTGCACATGGTTACCACCAAGTTTTACTTGATGGTAATTGTGATTCCTTAATGCCCAATTTGCATTAAGGAAAAGCTTCATATATGTGCTTAAGAAATCGCAAATAAGGATTCCTTATTTGCAATTTCTTTTTAGAGAATCGCAATTTGCAATTCTCTAAACGGGCTCGCAATTTTAAGGAATCGCTATTTTGGCGATTCCTTAAAATTGCATTGCCAATGCCTTTCATACATACTGAAAGGCACTTTTGCAACATTTGCAAATGCAAAAAGGCTTGATACATCTGGCTCCTGAATTAATTCAGGCCTTTAGGAAATGCAAAATGTGCTTTTCAGATGTACAAAGCCCTTTAAGGAATTGCAGATTGTGATTTCTACCCTGTAGAAATCACAATTTGCGATCCCCTGAATGGATGACCTATTTGCGATTCCTATTCAGATGTACAAAGCATTTTCTAAATGGAATTGAGCATTTAGGAAATGCAATTACCATCAACTTCAAGTCGATTGTAACAACAGGCAGGTTAAAAAAAAGCACCACAAAATGCTTTTTTAAAGTGCAATAGAGCACACACATGCCCCGTGGACATATGTGTGCTCTACATGTGTACCACTTTTTTTGGGGTGCACCAAGAGTGGGCTTTTAACCATAGCCATCCTTGGTTTTGCATTTCAAAAATAGCGACTTCCTAATAGGAAATCGCTATTTGGGAAATGCAAAACCGGCCCATTATCTCAAATGGCATGGGATTTCTTATTTGCTATTTCATAATAACAATTCCTACTTTATAGGAATTTCTATTAGGAAATCGGCATCTTTGAACATAGCATTTTGCATTTCCTAAATGGCGATTTCTATGAAGTTGCTATTCAGGAAATGCAAAATTGCATTTTAGTACATCTGACCCTAAAACACTATTTAGTTAAGAAATGCTCAATGAGCTTTTCATATGCACAAATCCCTTTAAGTGGAAATCACAGTTTTTGATCCCCTAAATATGGAAATCTCAAATACGGATTACCTATTTGCAATTCCTATGCACATGTACAAAGCATTTTCTAAATGCAAATTGGGAATATAGGAAATGCAGGGCCATATGTACTAAAGCATTTCCCCTTTGACACAGAATGGGTAAAAACCTTTGATACATCTGGCCCGCAATTACCATTGACTCTCAGGCAATGGTAACCATGTGCAATCTAAAAAAAGCACCTAAAAATGCTTTTTTTAAGTGCAATAGAGAGCACACATGCCTATAGGGCACATGTGTGCTCTACATGTGCACCACTATTTTTGGGGTGCATCCCTATTTTGGAAATGTTAAACCAGCCCATTGGAATGAATGGTATGGGATTTCTTATTCAACAATTTCCTAATAGTGATTCCGAGTCTGTAGGAGCTGTTATTAGGAATCAGATATTTCATACATACAATTTTGCATTTCCTAATTAGCAATTTCTAAGGACTCACTCTTTAGGAAATGCAAAATAACATTTTTAAAAATCTGGCCCTTGGAAGCATGCATAAGTCTAAGAAGTGTACATCTGTGCTGTGCACGTGCATTGGCACTAAAATGGAGTTTTATCATCACAAAAATACTTTCCTTTTTGGAGAAACACCTTGCCCTGCATCCCTCTCATTTTTTGGGTTGGGGAGTTGGTCTTTTCTTTCCAACCTTGATCATAGATTTACATCTCCCATTTACAAATTTAAATCTCCAACTGTTTCAACATAGGAAACAAACTGCAAATGTTTTGTGACTCCCCAGAAATTTACAAATTTGTGGATGTTTTTCGCCTTTTGATGGTGTTTCCTCTCTGAAATGTACTGTGAGAAGAATTACTCACAGCTATAAGGATGCCATACTTGTGTCATTTTAAGTGTGAATAAATCCATTTACAAGTGTGAATTAAAGATTTTTATATCACATGAATATACTTAAACATGATGTTATGTGTACACACAAGTCAGATTTATTGTCACAAATAACTTTGTGAATTGCTCATAAAGCCTAACCTTAGTTGAGAGCAAAATCACACCCTCTATAATTATCTGAAGATTTATTAAGATTTTGCTGAGGGTCCGATTAGGAGTTTGGCAGACGGAAATACCCGTCATCCAAACTCCCGACAGGATGGTTGTCTCCATGCTAGTGACTTCCCCGTGGGCACTGGTGGCCCCATTATGACTTTCCCACTGAGTTGAGCAGCGGAAACCAATGTTTCCCCTGGTTAGCCCAGTGGGAACGGTGCAGCAGCATTGTCGCTGGCTCATAATGGATCCAACAGCAATACTGCTGCACGCAGGGGCCACCAGCACCCTGGAAACGAGCACTGTCTGCACAGCAGACAGTACGAATTTCAAGGGTGCTGGGCAGGGGTACCCCTGCACTGCCATGCCCCAGGCAAGGCCAGTGCAGCCCCCTGTGTCCCCCTGCACTTGTTCTCTGCCAGCCTTTTTCATGGCAGTTTAACCCCCATGAAAAGGCTGTAATCAGCAGGGTGGCATTGACTTCAGCGCTAACCTGGCTGTATGCAACCTGTACCACCACCAGCCTGTTTGGATCCGAGATCCTGGCATAGGCATTGGTAGGCTGGCGAGTCTGCCCGCGAACTTCATAATGTGACGGTCGGACCGCAACAGCCGCGGCAGTCCGACAGCAACAGCGATACTGGCGGTCTTCGGACCTCCAGCCTCATAACCAGTCACCTACTGTGTACACCTGTAGCAAACTCTTGTGTCCAAACATTTTTAACTGTCGTTTTCTTGGCATGAGCAGTTCATGGTACAGTTAAAAATTCAATTCTGCACAATAAATATAGGCAGTGTTTACGACAAGAAATTCAGTCTAACCTTTTTCAGTCTAATTTACTTTTAATCTTCAAAACGCTTGATGCATTTGCAATACATGTTCCACATTTTCTTCAAGTGAAAATGAAGTACAAGACATATTTTGTCAAACCTGTCGTATCTCATAAGTAAATTGGTTTTCCAGACCTATGTCAATGAATGTAATTGGAATAGAAACTGTGTTTCAATTATTCGGACAATGATGTTAAAAGGAAAAGAAAATGCAACCTTTTATCCCTTGCACTCTAAGAAGGACACTGACACCCACAACTATTGAGCAAAAACCTTAAATGACCTAATGTAGGAAAGAAAATTTGCATTTAAACAAACTGACAATTCCAAATACTATGGACATGGCGTATGCGCTGCCATGGTTCTAATATGCCTATTTCTTGCTCTCTACTTCAAATATGTTCAGTAATATCTATGGGCCAGATGTACAAGCCATTTTGTGTTTCTTAGTGATCCAAATCAGTATTTTGGGATGTTAAGAAATGCAAAATGGCCTTTTCTCATGTACAAAGGACCTCATGAAATCGCAAATTGAAATTTCTACCTTATCTTATAGAAATCTCAGTTTGCGAATCCCGGAATAGGAAATCACAAATAAGGATTCCTTATTTGCGATTCCTATTCTGATGTACAAAGCATTTCCTAAATGCGACTTGGGCATTTAAGAAATGCAATTACCATTGAAGTCGGTGGTAAACAGGTGCAAATTTAAGCACGCAATGTGTTTTTTGTAATTGCAATAGAGCACACACATCCACCTTAGGCATATGAGTGCTCTTGGGAGCACCAAGGGGGCCTTTTGCCTGGTGTTCAATTTCCTAAATAACGATTTCTTAATAAGAAATTGCTATTTAAAAAAAGGCAAGACCAGCCTGTTGACTAAAATTTAATGGTATTTCTTAATATAGATTTCCTAATACTGATTCCTACTTTGTAGGAATAAACCATTAGGTTATCAGTATCTCTGTACATAGCAATTTGCATCTCTTAAATAGCGATTTCTATGAAGTTGCTATTTGGGAAATGCAAAATTGCATTTTTGTACTTCTAGCCCTATATGAGCCATCCATACTTTTTGCATCTTCCTATGTCTTTTTTTCAGCACTGCACAGTTCCTAGTTCATATTTCACAGATCGCATTTGCAATTGACCTCTCATAATAGTTACTGACAAAATTTAGCGAAATAAGTGATAATAAAATGTACTTTTGTGGTTATACCTACATATACTGACATTTCGCTCTTGGGCTTTTTTTAAAAAAAACAGCAGGTACCGCTATCAGTCACACATTTGCACTGATTTGAGATATGTAGGCCTAGATTCTCAAAGGTTTAACGTTGGTTTAGCATTACTTTTGTAATGCTAAACCGAAGCTAAACTATTTCTGGGATTCACAAACCAACACAAATTGTTATTTTAATTTGGGTTGTGTGGCAAAGCAATGCAAAGCAGCGCAAAACACTGCTTTGCATTACTTTGCATCATGAGTGCGTTACATGGGTAGTACAAGGGTGTACCCGTGGAACCACCCATGCTTTTTGGCATTTAACCCTATTCTGAAGCATCAGGAGAAAGGGTTTAGCGCCAAAAATTAATGCAGCTGAAAAGCAGGTGTTAAATGGAGAAATGTTTTTATTTCTCCCTGCTTTTCCAACTTTTCATGCGTGCCCCACTGTACAGTACAAAAATATAAAGTAGGAAAAGTGTTTCCACTTGTCTAGGCATATAAATTTGTACAGGAATGATACTGCTGGACTTTCTCACACACCCTAGCACTATGACACTAAGGTGTGTGCGTGTTGCACAGCAGCTGAAATCAGCGCTAGGGAGAGGGGAGGGATTGCCATTTCAATGTGGATTTTACACCCTTCTGCTCTCTCCTTGTCACGCAGTAAATCATTTTTGGCTGCTTCACTGTGCTGCATGACACCTTTCAGAATCTGGGCCTCAAAATCGTTATCTAATTTTGCACCTTATTCTTATTCAGCTTGAAAAATAATAAATGTAATATAACAATAAATACACTTCCTTCCCTCATAGACATCAAGCCGATAACAAGTGCATAATACATGCCAAAAACAAAATGGAGAGGATTGCAGTAATTTAGGAATACTCCCAAATCAATGGTACATGAATGTCTGGAAAGGCTAGCTTCTAGTAATAATGTAATTTATATAGCATTGTTTTTAACTGTATAAGCATGTCATTTCCACAAAGTCTGTAGAAATTAGCCCACAATCTATTCAATAAAATGAAGTAGGAGGTGAGAAAATAAGGTTTTACTTGCTTTGCATGACAACCTCATTTTACTATCTTCTAGTTCCTGCTGCATTGTTGTGGCAAAAATAACATTAATGTGATACTATAGATACATTTATATGCTGCTGTTCTATTGTAGTATACACTCAAGCACATCTCTTAGGTGATCATTGCCCTGTGAGACTTTCAACCTGTGCATGGGGTTTTCCCCAACTGAAATTTTAGAGGCCATTACAATAATAGCAAGTGTAGAATCAGGAGGTCTGTATTGTAATGTGTCTTTAGCTGCAAAGCCAAGAATCTCTGCAGAAGTCACATTTTACATGGGCTAGCTTGAGAGTTATGATTTTGGTGGTGTGAGAGAGATATGTGTGTGAAAGCCCAAAAATCATGTAACCTTTTCGGAATTAAGTTTCATAGGAATAATGCAATAATGTGTTAATTTTTCTGAAATTACGTTATGTCCCCCTACATGTTTGCCCAATTTGTTTTGCTGGATTTAGATCGCTGCATACTAATCAGTAGTAAAGATCATGTCCTTCCCCTTTAAACATGATCAAAGTGGAATAATCCTAAATATGCATATTTACCTTGCCTATAGGTTCCTATTCCCAGATTTCTAAAGATTTTGTGCTGCTTTAGTGTCACTTTTTTGGTGTAGACCTGATGCAAAATCAATTTTGGTATTTACAAAGCAATGCAAATTTTGATTTGTGCTGCTTTCTAAAAATAATATAACACAATGCAGTGCCTTGCATTACTTTGTATTAGGGAGGGGTTCCATGAGTGGTGCATGGGCATTCATGCGCATCCTCTCATGGATTTTCTCAAAAAAACATATTCACAAGGATTACAATGATTTGTACACAATGGGTTCAAATGAAAATGGTAGACCTGCCTTAAGCTGATGTTGCAAGAAGAAATATCTTCTTGTTATTTCCTCTTTGCATGTATGTTGCATTCTGCTGCACACAAACAAAGAGAGAAAAGCCTCTAAGTATAGTTTTGGTGCAGAAAGGCTCTTCCTGCACCAAAACTATCCCAACGATATTATGGGCACCCATGCACCATTGTGCAAGATTGCCTACATTTTTGCTAGACATCCCAAAGTGCGCCAGCGCAGGGTGAGAGCAGAACGGTACCATTAATTTGACAATACTGTACAGTTCTCCTTTTTCACTTTCAAGCAAACCACCACACCAACTTCACTTGCTGTGATACGTTGCATTTAATGTATATAAAACGAGTTCAAGTATGTAGTACAAAATGTACTCCTAGCCTGAAATCAAAGGTCAATAGTGAACTGCAGCACTTCGGCCCATATTTATACTGTTTTTTTGTGCCACATTTGCATCACTTTTTGACACAAAAATGGCGCAAACTTACAAAATAAAATCATATTTGTAAGTTTGCTCCACTTTTGAATAAAAAAATTATGCAAATGTGGCTCAAAAAAGTATAAATATGGGCCCTAGTGTGCCATCCACTATAATGTAGTGCAAACTCGGCTCCAGGCTTACCACTGCAGCCTGACTGTAAAATGCAACACATGCACTGTAACCTGATGAGCCATTCATAGTTTCTCTAAACAGGTCATGATTACTTACATGGGCATAGCTTATTCTTTGAGACAAGCATATGCTACTGGCAGGATCAAACAGGTAGCCTCACCTGCTGGATGGAGTTGGAGGGAACTGCATGCACATCCTAGACTGACCTTTGCACCCTTTGGGAGCCTGCTGCAGCAAGGAAGCCCCTTCCTGGGAGGCTTGCGGTGGGACAGGTCGGTAGGAAGGGCACCATGTCCCCATGATGAAGGAAGGGCAAGGTGGGCCGAGACACAGCCTGAGCATGATGCAGAGGTGCTGGCCTGGGCAGCAGAGATATCCCACAGAACGTTTGTTCCGAGCTGCAGTGGAAATGTGCTGGGTGGAGAAGGGCCATGGTGTGGCACATGGGATCTGCATCGCCATGTGGGATCCAGGTCCTGGTGCAACCCAACTGCCTTCTCCTCTGGTCGGGCCACTGGGGGAGTGCAAGCTGCCAGGCTGCCCAGCCTTCGCTCTGCTGAGTAGGGCCACTGCGAATTTCAAGACTTCGAGTGGGACTTTTCCTGGCGGGGTGGAGGCTCTTTGCTTGAACCAACAGCCAAGGCTGGCTATGCAGTCCATCCCTAAATGTACCAAGTGTGCCCAAGTGATTGGAGTATGGTGCAGTCCAGACTATTCCTGGGCAGGATGCCCTGCACAGGGATGTCAACTTTGTGTCCCTGTCTGATCTGTGGGGGCCCAGCTCAGAGGAAAGGCCCATCTGACAGGGCTAACAGGCAGCCCGATGACCCCTGGGGTGGGACGGCTGGGGCCCTGGAGGCACCTAGGTGGAGACCAACTGGACTGCAATGGAGTTCCAGAGGACACAGAGTGACAAAGGGGGCCATCGATGCAAATGTACGCAACCTCCTGGAGCCCTGGCTGACTCAAAGTAGCAAACAGGCCCTCATCGGGACTTCCATGGTGACCTGGCCATCTGGACACACCATAGGGGTAGACAGAGCATGTCCACATGCCCGACCCCTCGGAGCAACCTGATGACTGGGATGGAAGGACAGCCATCTTGTCATGACTCTCCTTAACGAAAAGACTTCTGCTTGGCCTTGGAGGGAACAAGGGCTCAAAGACAGGGTTCTCTGAGCCTAAGATGGGCCTCAGGTGAGGGGGGCATGACAGAGCATTGACTCGGGCACCAAGGCTCCTTTATATGCTGGCAAAGCAGGGGAGGCCCTCACGGGGCTCGGGGGTCCTGACTGAGAGCCAGGGAATGGAGTCCTGTGGCTACTGCCTCAGGGCCAGCCAGGGGCTCTGACCCGGGCCTGTTCAGAGCTTCTCTACCCAGGCCACCAAGGGAGGGCTCCTTGTCCTGGGCATTTTGTCACGTGGCGAGCCGGAGGACGGAGCCCAGGAAGAAGGCTCTGGCCCAAGACCGTACCAGATACCTGACCTGGCATCTAATCAGAGCTCCTGAACCAAACCATAGCTCCCGAACTGCGGTGAGCAGGGGATGCTGTCCCAGGCCAACAGGACCCTGCCCTGGACAGTATGTATGAGGTAAGGACAGCGAGGTGCCCACCCCAGGGACAAGCCCTGGCCTGGCACAGTAGAGGAAACTTCCTCGGGCCGCAACATCCTGGCCAGGGTTCTTTTCAGCCTGGCAGACTGGAGTAGGGAGCCTGGTGGGAGGCTTTTACCCATCGCCAGCTGGAACTCTGACACAGTGCCTGGTCAGAGCTTCTCTTCCCCCTATTCCGGTCACTGTACAACACAGAGGCCCAGAGAAGGGAGCGCAGGGCCATGGTCTGCTTGCACACCCAGGCCTCCTGGTTTAGTGGGCTTTCAGGCCTGGACCTGCTGTTTCTCCCCACCCTGGGCAACCCTGTCCTATATGCTTTGTGGCTCAGAAGCTCTAACCTGTGGGGCACGGTTAGCTGTTTCCAACATAGCACCCCATTACCAAATAGACCTGTGTGTGTCTGATTGACCAGAGTTACTCAGCAGGCTGCCCTGTCTGCCCTGTCTGGAATCACGGAGCCCTGCCATGCATGCTTCACAACAGAGAGGGCCAGTGAATAGAGCACGACCCTGCCGGACCTCTGACCAAGGTCACAACCACAGTTTCTCTCCCTGCCTGGGGAGGAGAGAGGGATTCCTGGACCATCTGCTTCCCTTTTCCCAGACACTGCTCTCATGGAGTGGGGGTGCATAGCAGAGAACGGCAAGCCTTGCACTGAGCCTGACGAAGCTACCTCCTGGGTGTCATGGGACATCAGCAGTCATTGACTGGCATCTGCTGAGGGCTTCTCAGAGCTCTCCTGTTCTTGTGTTCGAGCTCAGGACCTGGGGGGGGGAACTGGGCCCTCATGCAGGGCTGATCTCCATCACCTTGCTCTGAGTGGTGACTGCCGCCACCATGCCGTGGGCTGAGGGTTCGGTCTTTGGTGAGTGTCTTCCACCTTCCTGAAGACCAGGCTTGGAGCAAGGCTTGACCCCAAACCTCTCCTGTGGCCTGCCCTGGAAGGTGATTTTTCTTGACTATTAAGCCCCCAGGGAGTAGGGGACTACAGAACATAATGGGGCAAAAATCTGAGTTAGCTCACAGGCCGGCATGACAGCCATCAGGTCAGCCCACCTGCTGGCCATCTGGTTGGCCAGCCCAGAAATCAGATGGCTTGGGTCGACTCAGCGACCAAATGGCCCAGGCTGACCCAGTGACCAGATGGCCCTGGGCCAACCAGAGTGATCCTGACCTCATGCACAATGCAGTCCAATGAAGACAAGAGTGACTGTGCACTCTGAGAGAAGCACTCTGTCGGGTACTGGCCTCCAGGTGACTCATGAGGGGATGTGGATGGATTCTGCTTCTGCAATCTTATCATTCTGCTGACCTTTAAAGGATCGTGGCCCCTGTCTTTGCACCCAGCAGTGCAAGGCAGTAGGGGGAGGACCCCATGGCAGATGGTATGCAGTAGAGGCAGCCTCCCGTGGGCCCACTTCCCCTATCCCTCCCTGGCGGCAGAGGGACTCCCAGGTGTGGGGGATATGATCACCCACAGGCAGAGGCAACAGGTTGGCTCAGAGGATGACTTTCAACAGATTGCAGCAAGGTAGCTCTTCTGCTACTTACAAAACCCTCCCCCAGAACCAGGTTGTCTACAAATGATTTAACACCAGGTGCCTCACGAACATGCTGTGCACTAAGCACGATGGAGGTTAACCCTTCTGTCCGTGCTCCGGTCCCCAAGTGACAGGCCCATGCACAGGCCCAGAGGACAGCTATCCCAGGCCAACCAAGGCTGAACAGCACTTCAGTATCAGTATGGTTTAATGGGAACTCTGACTTAGAGGTGTTCAGTCATAATCCCACGAATGGTAGGATTGCCCCATTGTCTTCTCAGAACATAACCAAATGTCTGAACCCGTGGTTCACCTCGTATGAGTAGGGTTTCTATTGCACATCAATACATCAGTAGGGTAAAACTAACCTGTCTCACAATGGTCTAAACCCTATTCATGTTCCCTATTAGTGGGTGAACAATACTAGGTTTGGTGAATTCTGCTTCAAAATGAAAAGAAGAACCAACATCTAAGGATCAAAATGTGATGTCAATATGAATGCTTGGGTGCCACAAGCCAGTTATCCATGTGGTAACTTTTCTGACACCTCCTGCTTGAAAACCAAAAAGTCAGAAAAGTAATGAAGCCCTGCTTTCATGGCCTGCATTCATACTGAAAATAGAGATCAAGTGAGATTTTGCCCTTCTGCTTCACAGGATGTTCCTTTCCTCCCTGAGCTTGCCTCAGGACACCTGCATTGTTGTTTGACAGATGTACCGCCCCAGTTAAACTTCCCATTTGCCATTATATCTGGAGTAGGTTGCACCTGGGGATGCAAGGCACTTGGAGCCAGAAGCAAGAGCCCCACAAGACTTGCCCCTCCACCTCACACTGTAAATAAAAAAAATGATTAGAGTAGTGGTATTTCACCAATAGCCCAAGGACCTCCCACTTATCCCACACCTTTCATATCTCTTCACAGTGCCAGAATAGAATCAAACTCAACAGGGACTTGTATCCCCACTGATTCTACCAAACCTGTTCTTTTGGCTGTGGTTTCACTGGATAGTAGGTATGGACAGTGGGAATCTCATTCATCCATTAATGTGCGTAATTAATTAGATGACAACGCATGTGGATGTGTTTAATTTAATTTCTTCACTTTGACGTTCCGAGCACTGGGCAGAAATCACATTGGTGGTCATTACAACTCTGGCGGTAGGTGTTAAAGCGGCGGTAAGACTGCCAACAGGCCGGCAGTAAAAAATTTACAATTACGACCGTGGCGGAAACCGCCAACAAAGACAGCCACTTTAACACTACGACCGCCACGGCGGTACAAACAAACAGCGCAGCGGTCACCACCAACAGACAGGCGGGAGACAATGTACCACACTATTATGACAGGCCAATCCGCCACCTTTTCCGAGGCGGATTCACCGCGGATAAAAACACAGTGGAAACAGGAATCCCGAAGGAAAAACGCTCACCTCTACACACCACACGAAGAACGAGGACGCCATGGACCCGGAACTCCAAATTCTACCTGCAATAGTCTTCCTGCTCCTCTACCAGGAGCACGAACGCCGGCGGCGAAGACCACGGTGAGTACTGCACCTACGACACAGGGGAGGGGGAGGGAAAAAACAGGGACACACACACGCAACACCCCCACCCTCACCCACTACAACACACACACTAATGCATATCAATACATCACAGTTACACCCCCCAAACCCCCCGGAAGAATGCAAAGACAATAGAAAATGAGTGTAACCATTGTAATTATTAAAAGCAAGTAGGCAGAAATATATATATATATATATACCATGTACATAATACATACCAAGCTTAGTAGTCCAGGTAGTGCTCTAAGAAAGTCAGTGTAACACTGGGACCACACGGTATGGGCGAGGCCCACACAAGATCCCCACACAAGATCCCCGACCATGACGGAGAGAACACTGCAGGTGCATCAGAGAGCAACTAAACAGGCACCTCAGGGGAGGGAAAGGGGGGGCACCTCAGCCGCTTGAGTGCACGACGCCAAATCCACGAGGGGGCCACATGCCCACTGTTCCATCCTGAGGAGTGCAAAGCCACAGTCTCTCAAGTCTATACAGTGGGTGGGTTGCCCACTGCCATATCCTGGGGAATGCAAAGCCACAGTCTCTCAAGTCTCCCAAGTAGGTGGTTTGCCCACTGTTCAATCCTGGGGAGTGCAAAGCCACAGTGTCTCAAGTCTCTACAGTGGGTGGGTTGCCCACTGCCATATCCTGGGGAGTGCAAAGCCACAGTCTCACAAGTGGATAACAGTCTCCACTGGTTCTGGAGGGGGCATAGTGCCCAGAGTGCTTCATCCTGCCAAGGATTGGGGTAGTGGATGCTTTTCTCCACTGGTTCTGGAGGGGGCATGGTGCCCAGAGTGCTTCATCCTGCCAAGGATTGGGGTAGTGGATGCTTTCCTCCACTGGTTCTGGAGGGGGCATGGTGCCCAGAGTGCTTCATCCTGCCAAGGATTGGGGTAGTGGATGCTTTTCTCCACTGGTTCTGGAGGGGGCATGGTGCCCAGAGTGCTTCATCCTGCTAAGGACAGAGGTAGTGGATGACAGTCTCCACTGGGTCTGGAGAGGGCATGGTGCCCAGAGTGCTTCATCCTGCTAAGGACAGAGGTAGTGGATGACAGTCTCCACTGGTTCTGGAGGGGGCATGGTGCCAAGAGTGCTTCTTCCTGCCAAGGATTGGGGTAGTGGATGCTTTTCTCCACTGGTTCTGGAGGGGGCATGGTGCCCAGAGTGCTTCATCCTGCCAAGGATTGGGGTAGTGGATGCCTTTCTCCACTGGTTCTGGAGGGGCATAGTGCCCAGAGTGCATCATTCACCCCGTGACGGACTCAGTTGCGTCAGTGCCCTTGCCGCTCATGGTCCAGCGGTGCTTGAGATGGCGTTGCCCTGTTCAGCGGTGCTTGAGATGGCGGTGCCCTGTTCAGCGGTGCTTGAGATGGCGGTGCCCTGTGCAGCGGTGCTTGAGACGGCGGTGCCCTGTTCAGCGGTGCTTGAGATGGCGGTGCCCTGTTCAGCAGTGCTTGAGATGGCGGTCTCCATTGCAGGGTCTCAGCTGCTGGCGGTCCTTTATGGCCCAGCGGGGCTTTTTCTGGTGGTCCTTCATGGCCAGCGGGGCTCTTCCTGGCAGTCCATCATGGCCCAGCAGGGCTAGTGCTGGCGGTCGTTCATGGCCCAGCGGGGCTTTTGCTGGCAGTCCTTCATGGCCCAGCGGGGCTAGTGCTGGCGGTCCTTAATGGCCCAGCGGGGCTAGTGCTGTCGGTGGCCTCCTGGGCAGGTGGTCTAGTGCTGGCGATGGCCTCCTGGGCAGCTGGGCTGGTGCTGGCCTCCTGTGCAGCTGGGCTGGTGGTGGCCTCCTGGGCAGCTGGGCTGGTGCTGGTGGTGGCCTCCTGGGCAGCTGGGCTGGTGCTGGCGGGCCCCTCCTGGGCAGGTGGGCTAGTGCTGGCGGTCCTGTCCTGGGCAGCTGGGCTTGTGCTGGAGGTGGGCTACTGGGCATCGGGGATGATGGCGGTCATATCCGCCGTACTGCTCTTCCCAGACTTGCCAGGTTTCTTGTGGCCCTTCCCCACCTTGGAAGGTGTCACAGCTGACACCACACTCCCACCGGGACCCCTGGGAGCGGCTTTGGTGGCTGGAGTCTTCCCCCTCTCCCGCCAGGCACTGGCCAACTTCTGATGCTTCACAGGTGGGGGACTGTCTGTGCTGTGGCTCTGTGCCACACTGGCTGCCCTGGTGGCCGGTGCACTCGAGATTCCGGTGACTACAGGCACCACTGGTCCCGAAGATGTTGTGGCTGAGGTGCTAGTTTGGGACCTATGAGACGGACGGGGTGGGGGAGGTGTGGGAAAGAGGTCAAGGTTGGACAGGAAAATTTTTTGGGACACACTGGGACGGATAGCTGGAGGGGGCTTGGGAGTGAAGGAAGAGGTGTTGGTTGTTGGAGGTGTATGTTTGGTGACTTTGGGTGAAGGTGCATGCGCTGGAGGCTGTCGTGAGGTGGATGGCTGTTGGGTGGGTGTGTGCCTGCGTTTGTGTATCTTGGGAGGGGGCGATACAGACACACTGGGAGAGGACACAGGGGACGTTTGAATGGTAGTGGGGGTGGTGACTGCACATGAGCGGGGTGTGGTGCTGGGTGTGCTGGAGAGGGACGTAGTGGCTGTAGAGGTAGTGCATGCAGGTGTGAGTGTAAACGAGACTGGGAGGGAGGAGGGAGATGAGGAGGAGGGGGACACAGTGGAGGCAGTGGATGTTGGTGTGTCTGCATGTGTGCGATGCTTGTGTGAGTGCCTGTGGGATGTGTGGTGCTTATGTTTGCCTGACCTTCCCTTGTGTGTTGACGTGTGTGCATGCTGGTCTGTAGGTGTGCTTGGGATAGGCTGAGGAACAGGGGATTGGGTCTGGGTGGAGGAAGTTGGAGGGGGGTTGCTAGAGACGGGGACAATGGCTGCCATCAGTGCTGAGGCCAGAGTCTGAAAAGCTCGCTGAAGGGCCGCCTGACCAGAATGAATGCCCTCCAGGAATGCATTGCTTTGTTGCAACTGCCTCTCTACACCCTGGATGGCATTCAAAATGGTAGACTGCCCAACAGTGAGGGACCTGAGGATGTCAATGGCCTCCTCACTGAGGGCAGCAGGGGTGACTGGGGCAGGGCCTGAGGTGCCTGGGGCGAAGGTGATGCCCATCCTCCTGGGTGAGCGGGCACGGGGCAAAGGCTGAGGGGCTGCTGGGAGGGCGGTGCTGGTAAGGGGGGTAGTGGCTGTACCTGTAGATGCGGGGGGCACAGATGTTGCCGCCACCACAAGGGAGCTCCCATCAGAGGACGAGTCCGTGTCGCTGGTATCAGCTCCTGTCCCCGCTGTGGAGCTCCCCTCTCCCTCCGTCCCACTGGTGAACTCTGAGTCCGTAGTCTCACCCTCCAGGGCCTTGTGGAATGCAGCTTCCTCATGCTCCGGTGCCACTGCTCCTCCGCCTGATGATGCTAATGCACACAAGAACAGGGAGACCACAAAAAGGGGGGGGAAGTCAGAAGAAAGACATGTTAAGTGCATGCATTACCGCTACTGTTGGCGGACACAACAGACACAGAAGCCCCCTGCACTATGCTGCGCTCTTGGGCTCCACTGTTCAATTCCTGGGAAATGGCCTACAAGGCTATGGAGGACATCTGCACACATAGATGACACAGGGGCATGACTAGGTGTACTTGGCACTCTACAGAGTTGGGGTGGGGTGCCACATGGCCTGCCTTACGGAGGGGCCTTGCCTACGGAACTCACCCTGGCCTAGGGAAACCCACAGCCCACCTTCCCCACCCAGACACCTCCACTGCACGCAAAGTCAGCAGAAGGAGAGTGTACTCACCCCCTTGTGGCTGCTGTGATGCCCTCAAGCGCCCATCCAACTCTGGGTAGGCCACCACCAGGATCCTGAACATCAGGGGGTCATGGTGCGACGGGCACCCCTCCCACGTTGGGAGGCCATCCCCAGCTGAGCCTCCACCGTCTTCTTGCTCCAGCGGTGAATGTCCTCCCATCTTTTCCGGCAGTGGGTGCTCCATCTGTGGTAGACCACGAGGGTCCGGACGTACTTGGCGATGGCACGCCAAATATCTTTTTTCTGGTGGGCGCTGACCTACATGAAATGTACAGGGGAAAAAGAGAAGTTATTACCAACTGCACCGTCAAAGTGATTGGCCCCCATCCCTACCCTTGCCATGTGGCACATGCATTCACCGTCGTTCATGCACGCAGCACTCTCCCCCCTTCCTTCTTACATCCAGTCCTCTCCACACAGGCATAGCCCATACAACATGCTCCCTGTTTACTTACCTGTTTGTCTGGAGGACCTTAGAGTAGCGTGTACTGGGGGAGGACCCCATCCACCAGCTTCTTCAACTCCTCCGATGTGAAGGCAGGGGCCCTTTCCCCAGACACTCGAGCCATTGTCTCTTCCAGACCGAGGTCACATCAGCACTTGCACTGTAGGTCCTCTCCTGTCGAAGATCAGGTATCGAGTGATTGAACAGATAGAAAATGGCGGTCACGTCCGCGGCGGTGCGTACCATCACCCCCGGCGTACATCGTCATTGGCTCCTGGGACCTATAGGGTCCAATGTTAACCAATGCAGCATTGTGCCGCGGTCTTCGACCACCTACCGCGACGGTGTGCAACGCCAGCGCAGTTACCTCACATCCCATTGTCCCACTTTACAGGTCAGGCAACCACCATTTCAGGGGCCCACATGGCCTAATTTTCAACTGCGTCACACATAACTAGGCCTAGACTCAACACACATACAGGCAACCTTTTGTATATGATTGGTGTTCTGGGTAAACTGTGGGTACGTACCTCTGAGTTGTTTGACTCTGTGCTCGCTGTTGTCCTTCATAGGCACCGTCCGCTGGGACATGTGAGGAGGTGGAGGCATCCTCCGGTGCACCGACCATTGGTGGACCTGTCGACAATGGAGGAGCGACATGTGATTATAACATACAGGCTTGACCGTGCCACAATCCAGGAACTGTGTACCCAGTTGGAGCCAGACCTGATGTCAGCAATCCGCCATCCCACAGGAATCCCCCCTCAAGTGCAGGTGCTGTCAGTGCTCCATTTCCTTGCAAGTGGGTCTTTTCAAACAACAGTGCCCATAGCATCGGGGATGTCCCAGCCTATGTTTTCCAACGTATTGTCCAGAGTGTTGTCTGCCCTTCTGAAACACATGCGGAGCTACATCGTTTTTCCTCAGGTGGACGATTGGCCTACAGTGAAAGGTGATTTCTATGCCCTGGGACACATCCCCAACATCATAGGTGCCATTGATGGGACCCATGTGGCTTTGGTCCCCCCCCCACAGAAGAGAACAGGTGTACAGAAACCGGAAGAGTTATCATTCGATGAATGTACAGATGGTATGTTTGGCAGACCAGTACATCTCCCATGTGAATGCCATGTTCCCCGGCTCAGTGCATGACGCCTACATCCTGCGGAATAGCAGCATCCCTTATGTGATGGATCAGCTCCAGAGGCACCGTGTGTGGCTATTAGGTGAGCACCTGGAAGCAAGTCAGTGGGAATGGTTGTCTGGGGATATCCCTCCAGGTTAGCACGTGTCTAACAGTTGTCCCTCACCATTTGCAGGTGACTCTGGTTACCCCAACCTGTCATGGCTACTGACCCCAGTGAGGAATCCCAGGACAAGGGCAGAGGAACGCTACAATGAGGCCCATGGGCGAACTAGGAGGGTGATCGAGTGGACCTTCGGCCTCCTGAATGCCAGGTTCAGGTGCCTCCATATGACAGTTGGATCCCTATTCTACTCACCAAAGAAGGTGTGCCAGATCATCCTGGCCTGCTGTATGCTTCACAACTTGGCTTTGAGATGACAGGTGCCTTTTCTGCAGGAGGATGGTCCAGATGGTGGTGCTGTGGCAGCTGTGGAGCCTGTGGACAGTGAAGACGAGGAAGCAGAGGAAGAAGACATGAACAACAGGGACTCAGTGATCCAGCAATATTTCCCGTGAGACACAGGTAAGAGTACAGACCTGCCTACTACATGTACTTTAACACTACTACCTCTCTACTGTCTGGCGTTTTCACCCAGTGTATGGTCATTGAGTTGTCACCTTCCCTTACGATTTCACAGGTGTGGGTCCCACTGTGTGACATCTGCTTAGATTCCTCATGGACTAGAGATGTGTGACATAGGTATGTTGACATTACAATTGAAAGAGCATTTTGTCACTGTAATTGCTAATACACTATTTCGTAAACACAGTCAGACTCCAGATTGTTTTGGGTTTTAAGTGTGTTTATTTAAGTGCTCAATATTGGACGGGGTAGTGAAATGATGAGGGGTGATGGCGGAGGAATGTCCATTGCAGAGTCCAGTCTATTAGTCTCACAGGTGCATTGCCCATATGGGCATAGGAAGTGGAGCTGGGGCAGTTTAAATATGGACAGGGTGACAAAGTGGCACAGTGGGAGGACAATCAGGGTGGTCTTATTTCTTGGTGGGGGTCTTGGCATCGTGCTCTGTCTTTGTCCTGGATCTCAGGGACCGTTTGCGGGGTGGTTCTCCCTCTGCAGGGGGTGGGGTGCTGGTGTGGTGGTCCTGTGGTGGGGCGTTCTGTCCACTAGTGCTGGTGGAGGTGGTGGGCAGTTCATCATCCATGCTAGTGTCAGGGGCCCCTTGTAGTGCCACAGTGTCCCTCCTGGTGTTGAGTACTTCCTTCAGCACCCCTACAATGGTGCCCAGGGTGGAGCTGATGGTTCTGAGTTCCTCCCTGAAGCCCATATACTGTTCCTCCTGCAGGCGCTGGGTCTCCTGAAACTTGGCCAGTACAGTTGCCATCGTCTCCTGGGTATGGTGGTAGGCTCCCATGATGGAGGAGAGGGCCTCGTGGAGAGTGGGTTCCCTTGGCCTGTCTGCCCCCTGTTGCACAGCAGCCCTCCCAGTTCCACTGTATTCCTGGGCCTCCGTCCCCTGGACCGTGTGCCCACTGCCCCCAGGTCCCTGTTGTTGTTGGGGTGGTTGGTTATCCTGGGTTCTCTGTAGTGGTGGACACACAGCTGATTGATGTGTCCTGGGGACGGAGGTATGGGCCCACTGGGTGGGTGCTGTGCTGGTGTTTCCAGAGGGGGGAAGGTCTGTGGTGGCCTGTGACTGGATGAGGGGAACTGACTGTCCCGAGGTCCCTGATGGGCCAGGCTGGTCATCTAGATCCAGTTGGACAGAGCTGCTGTCATCACTGTGGGCCTCTCCTGTTGGTGGTGTGGACATATGTGGACCATCCTGTCCGTTGACGTTGGGTAGGGGTCCTGCAGGGGTATAAAAGGATGGTTATTACATCTGTGTGTGTCATGGTGTGCAATGGGTGGGTGACCGTGTACCCCAGTGCTTGCATTCCTGTGTGGGACCTTGTATGATGATGGTTTAGGGGGTTGTATGGGTATGTGCAGTGGCCATGCTTTAGTGATGGGTGTCCATGCTTTGTTGTTGCATCGAGGGGTAGGTGTTGGGATGGGTGGTTTGTGATGTTGGGACATATGAGAGGAGTTGGGGTGCTGGGGGTGAGGGTGAGGGTGGGGTATGTGATAGCATGCAGGTAGGGTGGGGGATGTAATAATTAAGATTTGTCTTACCAGGGTCCATTCCTCCACCTACTCCTGCGAGGCCCTCAGGATGCAGAATCGCCAAGACCTGCTCCTCCCATGTTGTTAGTTGTGGGGGAGGAGATGGGGGTCTGCCGCCAGTCCGCTGAACCGCCTGGTGGTGTCTTGAGACCACGGAACGCACCTTCCCCCTTAGGTCGTTCCACCTCTTCCTGATGTCCTCCCGATTTCTTGGGTGCTGTCCCACTGCGTTGACCCTGTCCATTATTCTTCGCCATAGCTCCATCTTCCTTGCTATTGAGGTGTGCTGCACCTGTGATCCGAATAGCTGTGGGTCTACCCGGACGATTTCCTCCACCATGACCCTGAGCTTCTCCTCCGAGAACCTGGGGTTTCTTTGCCGTGCCATGGGGGGGTGTAGGTGATGTGTGGGGTGGAGTGTGTGGTGATAAGTGTGCTGAAATGTAGTGGTGTGTTGTGTGAGGTGCGTGGAAGTTCTGTGGGTGATGGTGTTGTGTGCCTGTGGATGCTGTTGTTCTTGCTGGTGCTGTCTCTCTCTGGCCTTCTTTCTGAATTTTTGGTTGTAGGGGTTTGTGGGTGATGTGGGTGTGTGTTTTATATAGTATTGGGTGTGTGGGAGTGCTGTGTGTATCAGGTGTGTGTATTTCGAATTGTCCAATGTGGCTGTGTTTTGTAAGAGTGTGTGTATTTTGAGCGCGGTGGTGTGTACCGCCAGTGGAATACCGCGGTTGAAAGACCGCCGCGTGGATTCGTGTGTCGTGATAGTGTGGGTGTATTTCTGTTGGCGTGACGGTGGAGGTTTTGTTCACGCCAGTTTATCACTGACCTTTGGGGTGGCAGACTTGTGTGGCTGTCTGAATTTTGGCGCATTCCGAAATGTGGGTCATAATAGCTGTGGCGGAATTCTGCAGCGTTGTGTTGGCGGTCTTCTGCACGGCGGTTAGCGGCTTTTACCGCCAATGTTGTAATGAGGGCCATTGTGTCAACACCTGCCTCAGGCCTCTGTGATGATTTGTATTAATTGAGCAGTCAGATTCACCTGGTCTGAACCAGTTGTAAGTCAGCTGGTAGGAGCCAGCTGAGGCAGATGCCATCCCCGTGCCCTGAGGAGGGGTACAGGGAGAGGCAACCACTGCAGCTGGGGCAATCCACAGGAAGGGCCCAGCTCACAACCAGATTTATTGCCACACTGTAGGGCTGTGTCTTGTCCAGCCATGGCACATACACAGCCTCACTTCACTTCATGCCCCAGTCTGACATACTCCGCCCTTAGAGCCAATCGTTATCTTGAAGTTACCAATCTGACTTTCTGACTTTCTTGAACCTATTTTGTTCCAGCATTCCAGAGGCTGTTCACCTTCTGCAGAGATGGGTACAGCCTGATGCAAGATTTATCCCTGGATTTTTAAGGACCAGCAAGAGCTCCTCGGACCATCTGAAAATGCAAAGCATTACAAACCTCAAGCCACTCTCTCAGGGTTAACCCATTCCAGGGCATCCTGCCGTTCACAAAGAAAAGATAACTCACCTTGGGCTCCTGACGGCTTCTCCGAGATCGTTTGCATTACTGCACTGGATGCAACCAGGGAACTTGTCTCCACTACTCGGGATCGAAGATTTGAACCTGACTCCCTTTCGATCGTCCAAGGGCAATGGAGGTCATTGTCTGCCCCTCCCTCCCATATCTTAGGACCAAAAGACCCATGTTCAACTGTTATTCACATTCACATGTAACCATTCTTGACTTCGGCCTTCAATGTTCTCATTTGAACATTTGCTACTACCATCAAGATATGTACCTGTGGCAGCTCCACACTAGTCCTTGTCCTGGGCTTCCATGAGCACTGCAGCAGCCCTCCTCCTCGTCCTCATGGCTTAACCCCCACAGCTCTCAGCACAGGCATTGGCATGGAATGGGCCCAGCATTCCAGCTCCATCTATTTTCAGGGCTAGTTGATTCATCAAGTGCGTTTTTATACACTCCTTAGCAGATTTCCACTTCCATGGGCACCATTCCTGGGTTCTGATGACCATCTGAATTCGGCTCCTTAACGTGGCATTCAGTTCATCCTGCAGCACCAGTTCTGCTTACCAAAAGTGGCTCACTAGGCACTCTGATTTGATACCAAGCTCCACATCATTGAACTAGGTTTCTATTTAAAGTTTGAGAATAGGTTGAGATTGTTTTGGCCCCCAGGAGGACAACAACTATTAGATGTGTAGATTAATCTTTTGCCCCTTACCCATGTTGGATGACCGTTTTGTACGTCAGAACCACTACAGACCTCCACCACAGTTTCCTCTGGCTTTGCTCTGCCAGACATAATTTACCATCTTTTGGGTCCAATCACACATGCTCTTGATCCACCTCTCGGATGGAGGGGGCAAGATGGGTCGGTGGTGCACCCACTGCTGGGGCATGGTGGGCTCCCACATCAGCCAGCACATGCCAACCTTCATTGCATTACAGGATTTTGCTCAGCCCTCTGACTCGCATACGTGTTAGACTCCTTTGTCCATGTTTCAAGATGGATCAGGAGGGTAAATGACATCGCTCCAGAACACTGCCACCGAGTGTGGGCCTCCCTGTCCAGCAGCATGACAGGGCGAGGGTTCACTGAGCACAATTTGCCCCAGTTGACACTTGCAATGAAAGCACGGGCCTCATCCTCCTTCCCCACTCCGGTGCACCCCAAGAAGAGCAGGCAGTTGCAGGGAGAAGGCGGACAGACATAGCAAAGCAGCTGCTGGAGGGGCTGAAACCAGTCTCCGCAAGAGCACAGAGCCACATGCCACCCTGAGACCTTCTCAGCTGACCCAGATTCAGTCATGGCTCACAGCCACAGAGAAAATGTGCCCTATGGAAGCCAGGTGTCCCCAGATCATGGTCCCTCAGAGGGGATCCACTTCCCTTGGCGACCAACCTTCTAACTGTATTGAATCCTCTGTACAGACTTCACAGACCCTTTACAGACTCCACTTTTCAAAGTGCTTTTCAACTTTCTCTTACTGTACTTATTTGCCATCAGTCTTGCATCCATATTTAGCAGTAGAGGAGTTTGCCACTTACTTTGTCCTGCATTCCCAATCAACTGGACTCCAAGAAGAGACGAACTCAGCAAGCCGGGGACCTCTACTGGCCTGCCAATGTTCTAGGGTTGAGCCTCGATCAGAAAGACTTGGGCCTACTCTGACCGTACACCACTTTTCCTACGCCTGTCACTGGGTGGAGATGAAATGCTGAGCTCTTCCCTCTCTGTTACTGAGGGAATCCTGGTTGGTTTATTTTCCTCCTCTTTGTAATATTTTTTAATTCAGTGGGTCCCCACATCTGAACAAAGGTCGTAGGCAGACGGTGAAGCATGGGGGGTGGGACAGGCCCCTAGTTTGCAAGGACTGAGGTCAAAACAGTGCACCTTTTCACAGATTGGAGGCCAAAGCCCGCAGGCAGCAGGGTGCAAACCGGTACCTGCAGGTAGCCAAAGGGGCCCTCATCCCCTCCGCCATGGAAGTGGGAACCAGAGGCAGGGTGTGCTGGCAGCCATGGGGCACCACATATAGCCACATGTGGAAAACAGCCAGGCACTCAGGGACGTGTCTGTGGTGGAAAGGTTGCCAATCTGTACCCTACCGAGGTATGTAGTAAAATGCCAGACTTGTCACCAGCATACCTCTGTGACAAGTCCAAGGATGGCATCCTGTGATTGGTGATCAGGGGTCTGACTTTGGGAGGAGATGAAGGGAGCAGAGCTACCCAACAATGGCTCCAGCCGAGCCCTGGGAAAGTCCAGGTTCGGTTGACGATTAAGCGACAGGCGTAGCTCCAGGGGGTGCAAGGTGCATTTGAAGTGTCAATGATCAATGTATCCTGAAATTCCCACTAATTCTCACAGCTCACTGCATTCTTCATCAGAGCATAAGACGAGCTATCCACTGCCAAGAGCCATAGACCACTTTTTGCAACATGTGCCCAGCTTTAGGAGAGGTGGGAGGAAGGCCTGTCCACTGCCTCTGCAGCCAGAGAGGTCCCAGCACCTCATTGGGTTACCTCTCTGGGTGTCAGCCTCCACAATTCAAAGAGCATTTACAGATGCTCGGCCAGAAAAACCCCATCTCTGGGGGTGAGGAGCTCCCCGTCACCACCACTCACTCCCGGCGGCCTGGAAGGGACTGCACAAATCTTCAAACCATTAGCATACTGCATGGGACTGGCACAAACCAGGTACCTGCCAACTATGGAGCTGATGGAGAAGTGCCCCACCTGCACGATGGCCGTCCGCCACCAGGCTCGACCTCTGCATCTCGAGGGTCTCCGGCTTAGGCAGCAGCAGCCTGAGCCATGCTAGTTGGCTGCTTCCCCCTCTCGCACATCTCCTCCCCAAAGCAGTTTGCGTTGGCTTTGAGCAAGGGACACAGCACCTATGCAGAGAGGGACCCAGGTCCCCTCAATGCCCCAGCTCCTTCTCATCTAGGCTTCCCTGCTGCCCAAGAAGGACCACTCCTTGGTTGCCCCATACATGGAAGGGGCCAGGTGGCAGGGCCTTATGGGGTATTCCCAACCCAGTGCGGCGCTGCAATTAAGTTTCCCCCAGGACCTTGGTGGGGGAATGTGGGTTCCATCTCAGGAGGGCTTTCTGTCATGCTACTTTTGACAGAGGACGAGTGGAGGAGCCACTCAGTGCCAAAGCACCCCGGAGGCTGTGGACCGCTCTTCCAGCCAGGACATGTGAGGGGAAAGCCAGGTCCTGTGTCTGTGCATTCAGTCTGGAAGACAGACAAGGGTTTGGGCTCTAGTCTCTGCTCTGGTAATGACCCTACCTATACTTTTAGAAACCTTGTTATGACTTTAACTCCCTCTAGATACTCAAGTTTGATTGTGTTTCTCAGTGTTCCACTGTCGCGTAGGCTCTCATTATTCTAATGAGACTACTGGATTTCGAGCAGCAAGATCGGCCACAGCGTGGGAGACTGAGTCTGACCGACGGTGGATGATACTTGTCGCTCCAAATCTGGGCTTTGCTCCGGTTAACTAGCAGTGCCTCATCTCGCCCGAAAGGTAGAGACAATTGGGCAGCCGAGCGGATGACATATTGGAACTTCCCTGAGTGGTCACTCAGGTCACAACCTGTTCCCTCATACACAGTGCGGTCTCATATAAAAATGACAATGAAAGCAGTATAAGTTTTAAAGATTGATTTAATGAAACGACTGCAACACGACAATATTAAAATGAGAGTGAAGCATAAGAATAATGCATAAGAATTATGCTATCATAGTGCCACTAGGATCAATGGACTATTCCCTATCTAAATCATATTTCGAACACAGCATGTTGAGCTCTAATCCTGCCTTTCAGGTTCCCTGAGAGGACATCAACCCTCATACCTGAGCAAAGGCCTGTAATCTGCATCAGTATCTGCAAAGGAGAATTCAGCATACAGTTGTGGTTCCCTGGCTGGAATCTCCCTCTTGACGTGTAATGGGACTAGAAAGTGTTTTTATAATTAACTCAGCAGATGTTCAAAGAAAATGTCCCTACGTAAGGATGTGTATTTTCTACGAATGTTGGAGACTAAACTTCTACCACGTTTACTGGCAATGTACCAGACTATAGCCTTGACTGAAGCACAAGGTGATCAAGAATGCGTTGTTTGAGAACACAGTGCTGAACTAAGCAAAAAAGTTTGATAGAAGACATTAAAACAAGACCGTAAAAATGGTTATTGTGAAAATGACAATGCGAAGCTGAATAAAATATATCTAGGTCAAGGTGCACAGCGGCCTAGTGTATTAAAATAACGTGCATGGAGCTATACTTAAAATGGCTACACAACACCCTCCCCTTGTCGGTAGAAAGTGGTTCAAGCCAAAACTAAAATATCTCAACCTAAAATATACTTAAAACCCTACTCAATTTTGACAAGTTAAGAGGACACACAAGCATACTACTTGACAATTTAAAAAATGAGCATGCGACTTAGAACCGAATTCAAAGAAAAATGTCAATTTAGAGTACTTCCGAATCAAGACTGAGTCATGGAAAGCAAGAGATCTTCCACTTCGGCAGATGACAAAACCGGAAAATCTACGCCAAAAACGACCAAGGAGCAGGTGTGTTCCATATCCCCAGTATCAACCAAGGTTGCATCCAGAGCAGTGCCCATTGACGAGTCGAGGGCAACTTCCTCAAGGAATGGTAGCTCGTAATCAGCTTCACGTAGAAAATGCAACCTCAGTGCGCATGTCTGGTTATGAACCCTCAATGAGAACATCAACAGATCAGCATCACTTGCTGGGGGGCGTTGCTGTGAAAGACAAACTTCCAGTGCATGTTCAAAAGATCACCAAAGGCACCAAAACACGGGCTGCACACAATCCAAAACTGGTCTGAATGTCAAAGACCAGTCACACCCCAAATGATCCAGGAGTGTTGCTCCAAACTGCTGCAACATACATTCACGACACAGCTGCACTGATGGGAGCGCCTTAATTTGTCCTTGTTGCGGTGGGACAGCCATTGTAGAAAAACAACAGCAACAGCAAGATGCCGGCTAATAAAGCCAAAGTTATCGGAAATCCCCCCAAAATACTACCGAAAATTTAGTAGGTAGCTGAAGGTATCAAACTGAATATAGAAGAGAAGGTATGAACAAAACCAATACCAACAGCTTTGAAAAAATGTGCTAATCCAGCCGTGCTGGACGCATTATATACGTCCCATGAGTTCACCAAAGTGTCTCGGAAAGTTTGTATTTAACAGGGACTGTATTTCTGCCGACGACCTTGCCACTTGGAGTGCGTAGGTATCGCGTGCAGATGTAAGGGCCACATGCTTCTGAAACAATAAAGCCTTGAGTCTACTCAATTTATCAAAATTCACCTTTGAAGTAGCAATATGAGGCCAGATATCAGCTACCTCCTTTAATTTAGTGGCACTTTCCCGCAGCATGTAATGACCTTAGGGACCAAAACAACGTAAACTATTCCGGCCCGCATGCCACAACAGTCTTCACTATTGAGAAGGACGTAGCTGCTGTTTAAAAAGCACCTGGAACGTGGGTCTAGTCAAGGGGACTTGAACTCCCTTCAGATAGCAAGCCAAGTTTGCAACCGAGGCGTTGCACGCCCCATGCAAGGACAGCTGCTTACAAATCATCGAATGGCTGACTGAAGACTCGCATTCACTACCGCTAAGAAAAACCTCCTTCATCCCATTGAAGCATTTGTACGAGAAGGGAAGCTCCCACACCTCATGGATGTAACTATCTCCCAACTTTTCATATCTGCCCACTGGAATGTGTTTCAAACAAGAGGTGAATTGTAGTGTTGAAATAGACAGATTAATAACCCCGTGTATTAACCACTCTGCTGAAGGTACTTCGGCCACGGTGAAAGGCAATCTTTCTATTTTTTCGATGTTAAGCATGAAATACGTTGCTTCTATCTTAGCCATTAGTTATTGTTGCTGCATTAAATTAAAGGCAAAAAATATTTCCCTGGCACTGATGTGCTGCCACGGAACGTGTCCCGCCTCCAATGTTTGATGTGTCCAACCCAACTGCATAATGGACCTGGTCTGACTCTGCACATGGTATAAAGAAGACATATCAGATTGTATAATGTCTATAGCAGAAGATACAATGTTTTTTAGTGTGTATATCCGGTTGGACAAGGTATTTATCCCATTATCTACAACAGCTAATGCCTTTTTCAAATTTTCCTGATCTATTTGCCTCAACCGCGCTGCAGCATCTTGTTGGGATAGCTTCCATATTTCATTGTATACTGCATATAAGAAACGCTTCCTATGTGGTATCCTGGGGCCTGACAAGAAATCTTGTAAGTCAGTGGCGTTAGACAGGAGATTGAGGTGTGCTTTAACTGCTTCTAGTGAGGATCATTTTAGCCATTGTTGGCACAATTTTCCGACACTATAGCCCTCATTCGGACCTTGGCGGGCGGCTCCAAAGTCCCGCCGTCAAAATACCGTACCGCGGTCGCAAGACCGCGGCGGGTATTTTGACTTTTCCCCTGGGCTGGCGGGCGGCCGCCGAAAGGCCGCCCGCCAGCCCAGGGGAAAACGACCTTCCCACCATGAAGCCGGCTCGTAATCGAGCCGGCGGAGTGGGAAGGTGCGACGGGTGCTACTGCACCCGTCGCGTATTTCACTGTCTGCTATGCAGACAGTGAAATACTAGCGGGGCCCTCTTACGGGGGCCCCTGCAGTGCCCATGCCATTGGCATGGGCACTGCAGGGGCCCCCAGGGGCCCCGCGACACCCCCTACCGCCATCCTGTTCCTGGCGGGCGAACCGCCAGGAACAGGATGGCGGTAGGGGGTGTCAGAATCCCCCATGG
This sequence comes from Pleurodeles waltl, assembly GCF_031143425.1. Classification (NCBI taxonomy): domain Eukaryota; kingdom Metazoa; phylum Chordata; class Amphibia; order Caudata; family Salamandridae; genus Pleurodeles; species Pleurodeles waltl. The sequence continues at coordinate 408,397,571 of NC_090438.1, forward strand.
CGGCGCAGCGAGCTGCGCCGCCATGGGGGATTCAAATGGGCAACGGAAAACCGGCGGGAGACCGCCGGTTTTCCATTTCTGACCGCGGCCAAAGCGCCGCGGTCAGAATGCCCAAGGGAGCACCGCCGGCCTGTCGGCGGTGCTCCCGCCCCCGTTGGCCCTGGCGGTGCAACACCGCCAGGGTCATAATGAGGGCCTATATGTTGTAACTATATCTGCATGTTCTTGTGATATATAGCGAGGGTCTGACCTACCTGCCCTAAAACCCACTGAGGAGTTAATAAAATGTTGATGACACCCGTTGGTATCTATGGGCCACAATAACCACCCGCCTGGACGTGTCAGTAAAGCATTAAACGTACCATTCTGGACCCACTCATCTTTAGTTGCATTCGTATACTTTTGCCAGTTGTCAAATTTTGCAGGGGCAGGTATACTGGGCATGTTTAATTCTCTGATTGTTGCTAAGCCTAAACAAGTTGTTTGCTGCACTGTTTCATTTAAAAAAATCATTTGAACAGGGATGAGACATGCTCTAAACAATGTTTCCTTTCCCTTGATCTGCCAATTTTTCGTTCCCCAAACACTTTTCAAATCAATAGATTTGGACCAATATTCAAAACCTTCTATTGATAACTGGGAAACAAAGGATTCTGAGTATATAAATTTAGTGTTGGTCAATAACATATGTATATCCTTAGAAGGAGTTACTTTAAAATAATATGACTCAGCATTTTTTTGATGATGCCCAGAAAAATACGCAAACTTTTCAGTATCAGTTTTAGAACTCCCTTGCGGTGGAGTCGGCCAATGTTCCCATTGCATGTAATTAAATATTGTTTTTGGACTACTCGCTCTATGTATGAAGTGGTGCCCATAATAATTATAGCAAAACATATCACCATAATTTTCTTTGAATTGGTAAACATCTTCGTTTTCAAAGATAGTATAATACTGTAATTCTGTCATCATAGAATCAACTGTTTTCACGTCCCAATCATCAGATACAATGCCTGGTATGACTATATCATTCATTGATAATTTTAACACATACGATATTTGAATAATGTCCGTGTGACCATATATATCGAACATTACTTTGTCCCAAACAATCGCATCAGGAATTGGCACTGCAGAAATGTTCACAAAAGACAAGTCTCTTTGGACCTTATTTGATGAGAAATGTGGTTTCAAAACCTCCTCCACCTGTTTGACCGCCGATCTTTAGGGAAGAAAATGACCATGTATTAACAGGAAAAAGGTTATAACAAAACCAATCCAAAGTAGAAAGGCTAAAACAGTTAAAGAAAGCCATACATAGTTCCATGGAAAAATGAAGTATGTTTCTTTAGGCCAATGTATTAGCTTACGTGCACCTGAAAGGTCAGCTGTCGAAGAGGCGAATGAGTCCGATAAACCGTTGTTGAAGTCGGCAAAATAACCAGAGGCAGTTTGTGCAAATGGCATAGCCGATGTTAGTGGTGGAGTTGGTGTTTCCTGTGGTGGCACACTGTAGAAAGCACCATCCGTCTGGCTCGTAGTCGAGTTGACTTGATCAAATGTTTCTAAATTGTTTGTTGTTAGTGGAACTAATGCAAGATCATCATCCGCCTTCCCTAAGCTCGGAGAGGTATCAGTGTTGGTATAAACAACTTGTAGCGGAACTTCTTCTCCAGTAGTGAGAGGGATTCGGGAACTACTGGATGTTCCTCTTGGTCGGCTGTGCAGGATCGGCCACATGGCGTAATTTGACATTGTCAATTGAAACAAAAGAATTTTTTTTGGCACCTGGCAACGGTGGAAGAATAATAGTTCTGGTACCGTGTATCCCCCAGTACAGGGACTAGTGCTTGATAGGAAGGGCCAAATTCCTTTTTCAAAGTGACCTTTTCACATACAAGATCCCTAACTCTGGGAATCCAGCCGGTAGATGTTACAGGCACATCCTTAATTCCTGTGGAGGCAGCACTTTTTTTAGAAGAGTTATCTTCACGGAACTGTTGTAATTCCTGTAAAACAGTGACATGTTCATTTAAGTCAAAAGGTGTTTCTGCTGCCTCCACCCCAGGACCATCAAGATCCGGAACAAACATTTGAGTTCTCAACAGGGACTCATATGAAGTACGACCCCCCCAGGGACCTTCTAGGCAGGTTATTTAGTGCTCTCTGAACTCCATACAGGTGGTTAAGCCAACTACGACCCGTGCCTAAGACTCTGGCTGTTAAGGATTGCTTTAAATTGTGGTTTAATCGCTCTACAACACTATTTCCTTCGGGATGAAATGGTGACAAGTACTGCAGTTGGACCCCCAACAAAGCCATGGTGTCCCTGAATGCCCTTGAGGCGAAAGCAGGGCCCTGGTCCGAATGGAAAGCCGCAACAGCAAATGTACTGATAAAGACTCGCAAATCTTTAAAAACAGTCTGAGCGTCAGCCGAGCATTGTGGCCACACCCATACAAATCTGGAGCATGAATCAACAGCGACTAATATGTATTCGTATGCACTATCAGGTGTTAGTGACCGCAGTGGTCCAAGTACACACACTGTAACGGTTTGTTGGAAATCAAGAGGGGTGTCTGCGGCGGGCGCTTGGCCGTAGAAACTTTAATTTGTTGACAGATGTCACAACAAAGGACATACTGCTTAGTCTCTTTGTAGAGACCAAGCCACCAATAACGGGCATATAAGATTGAAATTGTAGCTGCTCCACCAGCATGTGCAGATGCCACCCCCTCATGCGCTGCTTTGATCAATTGTGGTCTTATATCTTTGTTGAGAATGTCACGTACGCCTACGCCTGGTATTTTAACTTCAGCGAACAGCATACTTCCCATATAGTATTGATATTTGCTAGGGAATCCTTTAGGATGGGGCGTACCAACAACCGTAGCTTTTATGGCAGCCAAAGTGTCTGTGTCTGGTTTGGAACTCGAACGAGTCACTGTAGCTACAGTGGATACTGCCACTTCTAACTTTGCGGCTTCATCAGCCAGAGTATTTCCAGCAACGTGTATTCCAACACGCTGGTGTCGAATTAAGCCTCAGCAAGGCCTACTAGTGCAAGGGGTTCGCCCTTCTCTGCACAAAGTCCTCAGACCATATAGGAAGAAGTTGGCACAGAAACTGAAATAAAAGACAAAGTTTATTAAACCTCGTGAGGTGGTACCACAGTTCAAACAGCACCCTTCTGTAATGTTTGAAGTAGCACACTGAACTAAGAGAGCATGGTCCTTTTATACCCACGCAGGGGCTAAAAGAAGGTGGTACAATTATAGAAGCAAGACTTATATACATATAAGGTCATATGGAAATGCACAGTTGACAGGTAAGAGCGGCTAACAGTTTTCAAGGACTAGTAGACACATTACTGTTGGTTACTAATTACTAACAGCTGCAGACCTTACTGGGCATGTACAAAGTGGGAGATGCTAAATATAACTTGTCACTAGACAGATTTTCCAGAGTAGTTAACAGGAAGGTAGGACAGAGCACATGGCGAGCACATGGCAGCATGTGGCAGAGATAATGGCTGCCATGAATACAAAATGGATTCTGCAAAATGTTCACGATAGCTGCTAAATACAAGATGTCTTCTGCTAATGCTTAATCTAATCGCTACTAAATTACAACAGACGACCCTTTCAGCATTAGCTGAAGACATTCGTCTTTCTGGGATAATCTAAATATTCATCTTGTATATTTATGCTCATCATTTCAGCTATTTCCTTATCTAACATATGTTGTACTTTCATTTCTGTAATATCTCTTTTGGTAGGCATACAGGCAGTAATACACATGGAGCAGAACATTGGACCACAATGAATACAGATACAGCATGTGAAAAATATTGCAATCATTACACACAGGATAGTCAGTAGTTTCCAGCCCCAAGTGGAAACAAGAGCCCAAAACCATCCAGAAAACATCCAAGTACCAGTCTCTGTGTGAAGTTCTGCAGCAATTTTATGCAATTTATATATTGCATCATATACTGAAGGTGAGTGATCTGGAATGAAAACGCAGCAACTACTACCGATGATGCGACATGCACCACCTCAATCAGCTAATATCACATCTAGTACCATACGATTTTGGAGCGCCACAATCCTCGCAATTTGGAGCTGCTCAGTAATATTCCCAAGTGCCAGAGCTGCCTAATTGGTAACAGCTTCCACAACCCTAGTCAGTCGTCTCACTTTCCTACTGTTTAATGCAGCACCCACAAAGGAGAACAACCCTAAATTAAAATCAACATATTGTTGCAGGCTAGTGTCCGTTTGGTCTACCTCATTTGTACTTATTGTCCTTTTATATCTATTTTTAATGATGTCATTGAACAGTTTAAAATCTTATGCATCTTATGATGCAGGTGCCAAAAACACAGGGGGTAATAGAAAAGATACAGAACACACACCTGACCACCCAACAGGTAGTTGGTAATATCCATAGTTACCACAAACAAAATATGTATTATGTGAAGCTGTAAAACTACTATTATTTACACCCTCAATAGTTAAAATCAAGGTACAATCGCTTATCCCCACTGGACTTCGCCCAATGCTACGTATACATAAATCTGCTTTAGTTTTTGTAACAGAAATCACAAATTGTTCTTTCTTGTCAGAGTCTCTTATATTTGTGAAGACATATGGTACTGAAACATTGTCCGGTTGATACTCTTCCCATTCCCATTTAGTTCCTTTGGCTTGGGGATACCCATCTTTGTCTTGGTAGCATACTTTATTAAGGCGATAAAAGAAGTCCGCCCTCTGAACGTTTTCCAGATGCAAACAAAAGTGTATACCAAGCTTGACAAGAACCATTGTGAGAAAAAGGAAGAGGAATGAAAGGTGTTCCTCCTTTCTTTTGATGCGCAGGTATCATTCCACATACCCAACAGTTAGTAGTATTTGAAGCATTATGAGTATGATGCAACATCTTAATGAAAGTATTATTGAAGTACGATTGACGGTGCTTCTGCTCCTGATAGGAAAGCGTAAAGTAATAGTGATCCTCTGGTACTGGAGTAGTTGGAACAAAAAACTCATGAGCAAGAGCCATCTTTTCAACAAACCAGGTGATTATTGCTATAACCACCAAAACAACAACAAACCCCATAGTACTGATGATCACTTTGTTATTCATTTTAGCAACAGTGATAATCGACCCTTCCAGAAATTAATTAAAAACAATTGTTGGAGCTCTTATCCCTGGGCAGCCGCTGATTTCTTCACCACGGGCCAAGACGGGTGTCACTACTCTAATGCATGGCTGATCCCCCCCCTTGCCACATTGGCTCTTCATTTCACTAACCAGGGCGGTAGCTCAACCAGTTTTCTCTGGCACTGCAGATTCTTTCCTCGTTCCCAAATTATATTGCGATACTCCAGAAATCTTATGGTCTGGGAAGAACTCTGCAGATTCGTCAGGTGATATAGCACGGCCTTTCTCCGTAGTCAAAATCTCTCGATAATCGGTCAGCACAGCAGTTTCCACCAAGGTAGGTAGCACTCTCTTGCAGTGAGTACTATGGACCCAATTATTTCGGTTTGTCACTCGAACTGCTGTCCTTGTCACATGGAGCACCTGCTCTGGGCCTCGCCACCTTGGTTCCAAGCTGCTTGATCTTTCAAAGGACTTAATCATCACCTGGTCACCAGGTTGGAGTTCATGGCCTTCACCTGTAGATCTGTCAGCAAGTGCTTCTCGAACCTGTTGATGAATAGAAACCAAATTATTTTTTAACTGTGCCAAATAATCATTCATCAGGACACACGGTACATCATATATAGAATTTGGCTTAGGAACTCCCCAAATGTTCATTGGCCTTCCAAATACTATTTCATGGGGGGTAAGGCCTGTTAGAGAATGTGGCACTGACCTAATAGACAGTAATGCCAACGGTAATGCATCCGGCCAAGTTAAAGATGTGGAAGCCTGTATCTTTGCTAACTTCAGCTTCAAAGTAGCATTATACCTTTCCACCAACCCTGCTGATTGTGGGTGGAAAACCGCATGGAACTTCTGTTTGATCTCTAATCCTTTCAGGACATACTTAATAACTTCCCCAACAAAATGAGGTCCGTTATCATTCCATTAAAGTCTGCAAAAACCAAACCTAGAGAAATATTCTTTCAAAAGCACCTTCGCTGTGGTAATGGAAGTATTATCCTTTGTGGTGTCCGCCTCTATCCATTTACTGAAGGCACATACCACCACCAAGACATACTTTAAATTGCTGCAGCGTTCAAGCTGAATATAATCCGTTTGTAGAACTTCGAAAGGTGCAGTTGGTGTAGCTCCCGCAGGAGTTGGTGTCCCTCTTCCAGGATTGTATTGTAAACAGATCAAACAAGACTGTACTAATCTCTTAGCTGTACTGGAAATTTCTGGATGCTCCCAAACTTGCGTAAGCAACTTCGTTATTGTTGAAGCTCCAACATGTGCCAGCCCATGTGCCATCTGAACCATAGGTTGTACAAAAGCTATAGGCAATTTCCATTTATCCATCTGCTTATTCCACCAACAGCCCTCATCATCCAATTCTCCTTCAGACCATTGCTCACGTTCTTTCACAGAAGCAGATTTCTGTATATCTAATACGTCTTGTCTAGCATTATGCCAGTGTTCAACTTGTGACTTCACTACATACATAGAAGTAGTACTTCGCTGCATCGCAGTCTCACGTGCTACGAGGTCCGCAAGGGCATTACCTTGCCCTATCTTATCGGTCACTTTCTTGTATGCACTACATTTCACAATAGCTATTTTCTTTGGATTGGATATGTCAATGCAGTCAAGAGGTTATGCACTAATTCTCTGTGCATTATCTGCATCCCGTGGGATGTGAGAAAGCCTCTCTCCTTCCAAAGCAAACCAAAATCATGAGCCACTCCAAAAGCATAGCGGCTGTCTATATAAATGTTCACACATAAGTCAGTAATAAGCTCACATGCTCGTGTCAAAGCTGTTAGTTCAGCTGCTTGAGCTGACTTCTGTGGTATACGAGCTGTCTCCACTACCGTGATATTGTGGTGATTACATATGCAGCTGAGGTCGTACCGTCTGGCAACTTCAAACAAGACTCATCAACCCACAATTCCCTGTCTAAATCTGGATGGGGCGTATCTTGCAAATCAAAACGACTCTTTGTCTGTTCTTCGGTAAGGAATATACAATCATGTGTTTCTTCTGACTTAGGCTGAGTCACCGGATATGGCAACAAAGTGGCTGGATTTAGTGTTGGTTATCTCTTCAGTGTAATGTGAGGAGCCAGCAATGTCAATTCATATCCTGCCAGGCGAGCGCTAGTTAAATGTTGCGTCTTTGTTTGATTTAAAAGAGCATCAACCGCATGGGGTGCTAACACCAACAGCTTATGTGACAAAACTATCCCTTCACTCTGACGTATTGACACAGCTGTTGCCGCAACTGAACGAAAACACCCAGGCAACGCTCGAGCAACAGGATCAAATACTGCTGAAAAATATGCACAGGGACACTGCTTATCGTCATGTGTCTGTACTAAAACTGACAATGCACATCCATCTTTCTCATATATGTAAAGTGCAAAAGGCTTCGTGTAATCTGGAGTACCTAACACTAGTGCTGAACAAAGGGCTTGTCATAGCTGCCGGAAAGCAGTCTCACATTAATCTGTCCATGGGAGGGGCATTGGAGTATCTTTAGTCAAAAGTGCAAGCAAAGGTTTGACAATGTGTGAAAACCCTAATATCCATTGCCTACAAAAAGAAGTAAGACCAAGGAATGCACAAATATCTTTCTGAGTAGAGGGTACTGGTGTGTCTAAAATTGCTTGAATATGATCTGATGTAAGTGCACGGCCCTCCTTAGACAAAAGGTGACCTAAATAGATTACCTTTGGTCTACAATATTGCAATTTCTTTTGTGACACTTTATGATGGTGTGAAGCAAGAAAAGAAAGTAAGGACAAAGTGCACTTTTCACATTGCTCAGGGGTATCAGTTGCCAACAAAATATCATCAACATATTGAATGAGAGCCATACCTTCAGGCAAAACAAAAGAATCAAGTTGTCGTTTTAACGCTTGACTATAAATACTAGGACTCTCAGTATGGCCTTGAGGAACTCTGCAAAATCTATATGATCATTTATTCAAAGTAAAACCAAACAAATATTGGCTGTCAGGATGAATAGGAATCGAAAAGAAAGCATTGTTCAAGTCTATCACAGAGAACATAGTTGCTGTCGGGGGACCAAAAGTAAGAAGTGTTGTGATGTCAGATACCACAGGATATTGTGGTACCACAATCTTATTCACTTCTCGTAAATCAATAATGAATTGGTAAATCCTAGTATCAGTATCCTTTTTCAGAATAGGAAAAATCGGACTGTTACATACATTATACATAACTTCCTCAACAACTCCAACTGCAATAAGATCATGCACAATTCGTGTGAGTGCTTCTTCGCCCACCTGTGAAATTCTGTATTGAGGCAAACGTGGCAATACAGCTCCCTCCTTAACACTAATATGTACCGGTGGAATAATCATTTGTCCCACATCAGTATCTGAAGTAGCCCACAAAGTACTAGGGAGTGAAGCTAATGCAATATCCTCTTTAACAAGACAAACTCTTTCCATCACAGTATGATTATCATTCAAAATAACACACACCCCTTCAGGAGAGCATCGTATTGTAGCCCTGAAATACTTGAGCATATCAAGACCCACAATATTGTCTGGTGTATTTGGAGAAAGCAAAAACGGACATGGAGCAGTAAATTTATCAACATGGAATGCAAGTGGTTGAGACAATGGGCTAGGGGGAGGTGTTCCATCAAAACCTATCGATGTAATAGTTAAGCCAGACAGAGGAGCCCTTGGAACCAATTGTTTAGACAATGCGCTACGAGTAGCTCCTGTATCAACCAGAAACTGATCAGTAGAACCCAAAACATGTGCTGTAACATAGGGACCCATCTGATCTACTGGAACTTCAACTGATTCCTTACCCCATCCTAGGCAATCCTATGCATAAGCAGAATCTTGGAAATCAGGCTGCACATAGTTAGACATCTGGTATTGGTTCCGTCTATCAAAAGTGTTAAACCCATCCTGCCCTCGTACATCAACCCTAGCATTATAATTTGTGCTTCTTCTAGGCCCTGAATACCCTGAGCGATTTCTCATTTGTCCCTGACCACGCGAACACTGCTGAACACGTAGGCCTGGACAATTGGCAGCCCAATGCCCAAATTTCTTACAATACGCACACTGATCAACAGACAAATTCGAACGAGTGTAAGAAGAACCATAAGATCCACGTCCACCTCTATCACTACCTCTAAAAGGCGGACCATAAGCTTGAGCCAACATAACCTTCGTCTTTCATTTTTTAATCTTTTTATCCTCGCTACCTTTTGCTTCTAATTCCTGACGTTCATAATACTGAGCTATAGTCAAAAGAGAAACAGGAGTAGAGGTAGTCCATGAACTTTCACTAGCTTTTAGAGGACTAGCTATTCCTGGTAACAGATTTGCAACATATTTATTGACAAACAAATGTCTGCCCGTATCATCTGACAATAACTGGCTGCTAAAATCATGAAGTGCTTCTTCAAAGCGTGTAAAGAAATCAGAGAAGATTCATCTGCCTTTTGCTTACAAGACGCTAAAACAGTCCAATCTATCTTTTTAGGGGGAATAATATTTTTTAACTTAACTAATATGGCTGCGGGAAGATCTAGAATCAACTGATACGGCTTTTTTGCAGGTTCCCTATCCCCGTCCATCTGTTCTAATTCTTTCCATGACGCCCCAAAAACTACACGATCATCAACTTTACGAACAGTTTTCCACATATCTGGCGGTAATCTCAATCCGAAGAATAAATCAATGTCAGCCAAAGTCATAGTACAAGAACTAATTGCTCCCTCAACTTCCTCATAAAAGGCGGCTGGATTTTTCCGCAGGTCAGGTAATGATGTTCTAAGTGCCATTACATTTGCCCTATTCCAAGGAGTATACACCCAATTATAAATAAAATAACCCTTAGCATCAACAGAAGTTTTATCATCACTTGTACCCAATCCTTTAGGAGGAACATACAAAGGCGCGGCTTCCCGCATTGGTTTCACGTGAACTATCATAGTCTTATCTGTTCCAAAGATGGAAGCTTCCACCCCACCGGTCTGAGGTGTCCGTGCAACTACGTCCACGGCCCTTTTCTCCTCTTGCAAACGGACTGCCGCAAAACATAATTTCACCAAACGCCTGATTGCATCAGCCACCTGGGAGAAAACACAAACACCATCACGCATTTGCTTATGATCAGCTGCTACATCATCGGGCTCTAACGCATCAGAATATTTCTAGTTCAATAACTTCTGTGCCAAATGCCTCAGTAAAATATAGCTGCTCCTTTTCCATCCACTCTTTCATGTTGTCTAAAAGTTCAGAAGCAGAGACAACGCTACGAATTGCTTTACGAGCAATAGATCTAAGCTCAGATGCATGGTCAGCAGGCAACATAGAGCGACTGTCTCGTATCTTCTGTTGCTCCGTACCGGAGACCTCAGCTAACTCATGAGGGGCAGAAGAAACGAAATACGGAGGTGGAGGGCGATCTAGTAACAAAAAATCATTGTGCGGTTTATTAAGGATAGAATAGAGAGGTTGCCGAACATTGTATTGGCCAGTTACCTGTAATTTAGGTTCTTTCTCTTCTATCTCCTTTAAGTCATTTATTTCTTTCTTTCTCATTTCCAATGCTTTCACATATACATTCTTCCGCTGCTCTTTCTCAAGCAAGACTTGCTCACGCTTCACTCGTCCATGCACTTCTTTCTCCCACATTCGTACACAGTCAAACATATCTTGCCTAGACCTTTGCTTACACATACATTGTTCCACACACTCAATCTTTCGCAAATCAAATGACCCATACATAGGCCAACGTAACTCAGGATTCGCACAAGTGTATTTATTCCATAATGTGCTGCACATTATAGAAGAAAGACCATGTTTAACATACATATCTCTATTGGGCGTCCCCTCTGGGGGTGCCGGTTGCGATTCTTCCAGTCTCATATTGGTACCATTACAAAAGCAACACATCCTACGAAGTGCGCTAAAAACAGGCATGCCAAAAATAGTGCAGAATATGCAGTATTATAATCAAAGTAGCACTTAAAGTGCTGTTCAAATCAAAATTAAATTGGAGAAAATTCTCCTCATTACCTGCCTATATAAATTGCAATTTAAATATCAATTCAAAGGACACAAATTGACTAGTCACCCAAAACACAAGAGCCACAGTAAGTGGTGAAACAAAGGCATCAAAACCCACAGCAAGTGCCGTAAAATGGCTCTTACCAATCACAGGGCGTCCAGGTTCCAACTGCCAAGTTCTAAAATCGACCAAATGGTCACTGCACAACAAATTAACAAAAAGGATCTCAGTCGAGGACCGGTGCCACCTGGATGGTCAAATCAGAAAGAAGGGAAAAACGCCGTGGTTGCCAAGACTCGGGTCTCCTCAGGCATTGATTGTCCGTAGCGAGATCCCAATCCTTTGTCGCGACCAATCCATCAGGTGTCCGAGTCACCGATGAGTCCCTGTTCTGGTGCCAATTTGTCGAAGTAAGCCTCAGCAAGGCCTACTAGTGCAAGGGGTTCGCCCTTCTCTGCACAAAGTCCTCAGATCATACAGGAAGAAGTTGGCACAGAAACTGAAATAAAAGACAAAGTTTATTAAACCTCCTGAGGTGGTATCACAGTTCAAACAGCACCCTTCGGTAATGTTTGAAGTAGCACACTGAACTAAGAGAGCATGGTCCTTTTATTCCCACGCAGGGGCTAAAAGAAGGTGGTATCATTATAGAAGCAAGACTTATATACATAGAAGGTCATATGGAAATACACAGTTGACAGGTAGAAGGGACTAACAGTTTTCAAAGACTAGTAGACACATTACTGTTGGTTACTAATTACTAACAGCTGCAGACCTTACTGGTCATGTGCAAAGTGGGAGATGCTAAATATAACTTGTCACTAGACAGATTTTCAAGAGTAGTTAACAGGAAGGTAGGACAGAGCACATGGCGGGAACATGGCAGCATGTGGCAGAGATAATGGCTGCCATGAGTACAAAATGGATTCCGCGAAATGTTCACAAAAGCTGCTAAATACAAGATGTCTTCTGCTAATGCTTAATCTAATCGCTACTAAATTACAACACTGGTGTCCAAGTGTATACACAACATGGACTTTCAGCAGCGTCTCTTTCAGATCTGCTACCTTCCCCCACAGAAGTCCGTGTTTTATGGTATTGCCTTTGGAATCTCTGAACCCATTCTGGCACCAATAATGCAAATATTCATTAAAGGACTGGACACAGTAATATGAATCACAAATAATCAGCGTAGGCTGTGCCGGATCCATATGTTCTAGTGCCATCAGCAGAGCTTTTAGCTCAGCCAATTGTGCTGTACAGTCCCCTAAGGTCTGTGTAAAGGTGTGTAGGGGACAGAATTTATCCCCTTCTATATAGCCACTTGCGACTGAGCAAGCATCAGAATATTGATGTTTAGTTCCAATCGCCGGTAGTGCAGAGCCATCGGTGTACATGACTCTATGATATTGATCGATGGGCAATGTATTTGCTGGAACTGGATATTCTACTTCAAAATTGTAGGAATTCCTGAGTTTGTAACTTTGAGTCAAAAATGTAGTCTACATCAGTGGCTGTTAAACACGTAGCCCATTGTATCCAACGTGGATGTAGTGCTTTTGGGTTCAGGATGCTAGCTTTTGTAACAGACTCTATGGCAGGAATCGGAGAAATTAAAATAATGTGTTTTCCTTGGGCAAGAGGTCTTTTTTTAATAACAGCCATCTGCACAGCAGTGAGAATTTTTTCTATGGGAGCAAAGCGTTGTTCAGCTGCTGAATACAAATGTGATTTGTATGCAATCGGGACTGTCTCACCTTCATTAAATGTCACATAGGGGAAACCGATGGCCCCAGCTATTACACTGATGACCAAATGTGTTTTGTTGTCCCTTGTGTGTAAGTGTGTGCTTGTATGTCCAACTGTCCAGAATTTACTTGAAAAATCGGGATGTATTAAGTCATATAAAGGTTTATGCGTGTAGCATAATCAGGAATGTAGGTTCTGCCAAAATTTAGGAAACTCAACAATGACTGGAGTTTTTTGATCGTATTTGGTGGCTGTAATTGTGCAAATTTTTCTAAAAATGGTGGCGCTAGGCTCTTCCCTTCACTCTACAGCTTATATCCCAGGAACAGGACACTGAGGAAGGCAATTTTTGTTTTTTTAAAGTTAAATTTGTTGCCAAGTTCGGCATACCCTACAACAATGTGGGCTACCCATCTTAAATGTTGTAGTAAATCATCATCCATGAGATATATATATCATCTACATATGACAATGCTTCTGAGTCAATCTCGTGTAAAATGGCAGTCACATGAGCCGCAAACAGTCCTGGGCTGTTCTTATACCCCTGAGGCAAACAACAGAATTTTTTCCTAGCCTAGTGCGCTAAAGCTTGTTAAGTCCCTGCTTTCAGGCGCTATATTCTGGCAGAAGAACCCATTTGAAATGTCTAAGGTTGTTTTGTATTTTTTCCGCACTATGTTGCTCATTAGTCCAGTGCTATGTGAATTTTGTATAGCATGTGTACGTGTATGACGGTTTAAATGTCTGTAGTCAAAGGCTATTCTGTATGAGTGGTCCAGTTTAGCTACAGGAAACAAAGGGTTATTCATTGGCGAGACACAGGGTTCAATCACACCCTGGTACTCTAATTGCATTAGTATTTCTCTCACCGGTGCCCTTGCTTCATGTTTTATGGGATACTGCGGTTGTGGCTGAGGTTCACTTTTAATGGGGATGACATGGTAGGGGGAGTCCCTATCCCACCCTACGTGATTTCTGTATAACGCGGGTGCCTGTGCTAGAGCTCATTCAATAGAATAGGATTCAGCGAGTTCCTCTAGAACAAGTGGCAAGAAAGAAGGTTTATTTACATCTTCTCCATATGGGTAGGTACGGACAAAGTCAAGCGGACAATCTTGTTCGGCCAACAAGATGTCATACACTTTGACTATGCAATCCCAAAAGATTGCGTGTATTGTGCGTTCAATGTCTCCTTCTAATTGCATTGTTACTTTGTACACCCTATCAGGCTCGGAGACACGCATGTCCGCTGTTTCTACTTGTATAAAGTCATGAGTTGCTTTCACCTCCAGATCCTCTAGAAGATTCCGGCGAACTATTGTGACCTCTGCCGCGCTGTCTAGCAATGCTAGAGCCCAGTTCTTGTTCTTCAAGAGGACCATTTTCCTGTGTGGCATGTCGGACTGCGACTGCTGCCAATTTTTTCTTTTTAAATTGTTGTTTTAGTTGGACAATCTCTTCCTTTTTAACAGAAACCTCCGAAGAGCATTGTGATTCCTGTCTCGGTTTCACGTACTCTGTTCTTCGCTCTGGTCGCCCACCTCTCTCATTTCTCTTTTCCGATGAGTCCTGAAAGGAACGAGATTGGTGGGTATAAGTATATTGATATCTATCAGGCGTTTTAATATTATCTCTATTTCTGAGATTATACCTATTCTGTGGGGTCTCTGTACGTGGAGATTCTCCCCTTTCTTTTTTAGGCGTTTGTTGTTTTTTATCCCAGCGTTTCTTATTGCCCTCAGGTTGTTGTTTGCAGGTATCTTAGTTTGTTTTACCCTGAAATTGAGGTTTTTGTGGTCTAGCCCCTAGGCTATCTCGACAGATACTTGAATATGTTTCCGCTATTATTTTAGGCAGCTCTCGTTCTTGATCTTGTTGCGGAACGTCACGGAGCCGCATGCGCACTGCGAGTGCAACTGCTTCCCCTTTAAGATTACTTAAAATGATTGAATATACTGTGGCAAAGCTGCCCATCAGTTGCATCCCCAAATCTAAGGCCGGAGCAGCCACGTATTCATCTTGAATTTGTTTGAGCACTTCTCGTAGGTTGGCAAGTGTCGGTGTACCGTGTGCAGTTGTATAGAGCGCTGCAAATACCGTGCCCCAAGTATTACAGTTTTCAACTGTAGGGACCATCCCAAAGGGCAAGCACATCGTTAATATTCTATGTTTCTCCTGAGGTCCCATATGGGGAAATACTGCCTCCAGCGTATTTATTTTTTGTGCTAGCCAAAGCGGAGTCTCCTCTCATTTGAGCGGTACTTTACCCATAATCGAATGTACAGTCACCGTATTTATACCTGGTGTTACTGCATGTGGATATGTTGGAGCAGCATGTGCTGGGTTTGTATTTAAAGTTTGCATCACAAGTTGCACTAATCGTCTGTATATTGCTATTAATTCAATGTATAAGTGACGAACCTCAGCTACTGCTAAATTCCCAACTGCAGGATGTGGTGTATAATTGACTAATAAAGGCCAGGTAGGACCGTCATTACTTAGTGGACCTAACATAACTGGGAATTTTGTATGGGGTAGGGCGCCATCAAGCCAATTATTATGTTCTTGATAAGATAGAGGTATCTCTAAATATACGTACACTCTGTATTGTCCAGGCGCGTTCGCAACTGTATATGTGTGAAATGTATTTGTGTTCCCATCAACTGCTGGAAATGTGACCCAAGAGTAAAAAAGCTCTGTTCTATAAGCTGCGTGGGCGTCCACCACAAACGTGACTGGACCTCCCTGGGCCGTTAGGGCATTTGCTAATAAGTGTGCTGTGAGAGGTTGTCTCATGTAAACAGCTATTTGTACAATTTGGGGATTCGCCATGATGGAAGCACTGTGAGTTCAGAGAAGGCACACCAAGATGGGTTTTTCCTTTTAAAGTTCAAGCTTGAACAACCGCCATCTGTAATAGGATTACATATATGGCTGTGGTGGAAATCCTCAATACCACGGACGTCTCCGTATACGGCAGTGGAGTGTCATTATATAAAATGAGACTGAGATACTCTGATGGACCCGAAAATTAGAGCCTGACCAAACGTTGGCGGCGCCATGTCGCGTAAGCTCTCATTATTCTAATGAGACTACTGGATTTCGAGCAGCAAGATCGTCCACAGTGTGGGAGACTGAGTCTGACCCACGGTGGATGACACTTGTCGCTCCAAATCCGGGCTTTGCTCCGGCTAACAAGCAGTGCCACATCTCTCCCGAAAGGTAGAGACGATTTGACAGCCGAGCGCATGACATATTGGTACTTCTCAGGGAAGTCATGGTCTCTCAGGTCACAACCGGTTATCTCATACACAGTGCGGTCTCATATAAAAATGACAATGAAAGCAGTATAAGTTTTAAAGATTGATTTAATAAAACAACTGCATTTTGGATAGCAAAGCGTGAGCTGCAATAACCAGAATTATACAACACAACAATATTAAAATAGTGACGATGAGAGTGAAGCTTAAGAATAATGCTATCATAGTGCCAATGGGATCGATGGACTATTCCCTATCTAAATCATATTTCGAGCACAGCATGATAAGCTCTAATCCTGCCTTTCAGGTTCTCCGAGAGGACATCAACCCTCATACCTGAGCAAAGGCCTGTAATCTGCATCAGCATCTGCAACAGAGCATTCAGCATACAGTTGTGGTTCCCTGGCTGGAATCTCCCTCTTGACGTGTAATGGGACTAGAAAGTGTTTTTATAACTAACACAGCAGATGTTCTAAGAAAATGTCCCTACGTAAAGATGTGTATTTTCTACGAATGTTGGAGACTAAACTTCTACCATGTTTACCAGCAATGTACCAGACTATAGCCTTGACTGAAGCACAGGGTGATCAAGAATGCGTTGCTTGAGAACACAGTGCTGAACTAAGCAAAACAGTTTGATAGAAGAAATTAAAACAAGACTGTAAGACTGGTTATTGTAAAAATGACAATGCGAAGCTGCATTAAATATATCTAGGTCAAGGTGCACAGCGGCCTAGTGTATTAAACTAATGTGCATGGAGCTATACTTAAAATGGCTACACAACACCACCTGAGCCATTTTGAACCCCTTTGGGGTCAGTTTGAAGACCTCACTAAACCATCCAATGAATAGTAGCAAAGGGTAGTGTTTACAAAGTACAATTAATATGAGTTTATGATTTGCACTTACTGGGAATTTCCTCATTCATGAGAAATAGTGGCAATCCCCAATCCCTATCACAAACGTTGATCAGTGGGATACCCACACCCGTTAGTTGTCAAGAATGCACTGGAAGTAACTTATGGACATGCAACGTCCTGGGAATTAACTTCCTGGGAAGGACCCTGGAGTGGCTCAAATCCTGTAGTACAGTACTGAAACATATATTGCCATTTTGTTGCAGGAGGCATTTACTACACATATCATTGTGCAGCATCTTTTTAAAGCCAGCACACGGTAGAGCAAGGATATATACTGTCACAAGTCTTTATCAGCTGGTGAATTGTTTACAGACATCTATCATCTTCATGTAGAAAATGACTATCACCATTTCCTGACTAGAACAAGCCAAATGTAGTCCCAAATATAGCAAACCGCCAATTATCGCACATAATCCCACATGTAGAACACAGCTATGCACATTTTCTTTCAGCCAGCAATAAAATACAGTGCCAGGTATATGTAGCAGCAATGTACTACCCATCATACATGTAAAAATTTATTATTCCCATTTTCCTAATGGAAGCAATTAGAATAGTGTGGCAGATGTGTTCTGCATCCCTTTAAAGCTCAGGCATAAAACAGCTATTACCATTTCCATACAGGAACCATGCTAGTAATGTGGCTGGTATATGTACCAGCAATTGTAAGAAAATTACTCTTTTTGCATGATCATCCTTACATTTTTGGACTGATGCTGCTGGTTTTTCGACTCTGAGAGTTCAATGAAGCCTGCTAACCAGACCTCGGTGCCACATTTCTGACCCATGCAAGGTATATGTTGAATTGGATACACCTAATTGGCAAGCTCTAACTTACTAATACCCAGAGTACCCAGGGCATGTAAGCCAGGGTGTCCACTGTTTCTGCCACCCTTCATGTGACAAGACACAAAATGGCCCCCAGCCTGCCACTATGGAGTGTAAGGACAGAGTTCTCAATGTCAAGTTTGACTTTGCTATTTAAACTAATGGCAAAGCCAACCTGCCTCTTAACATTAGATGTAAGTCTCTCTTAAGGAAGGCCTAGAAAGCCCTATTACTGGGACTACCAAACTGGGTCATGTGAGGTATCAAGCTTATCATGACATTATTAAACCAGCCGATGCTGAGGTCAAAATTAATGTCACTATTAACAGTTGATCACTTCTATTCTAGGAAAGTGAACACTCTGTGCTCTGCTTGTCAAACAGCCTCACATGAGCACACAAATATAGTCAGCTTCCTAGCTGCCTGGGGCGACATGTGAATGACTTCCAGGATCAAGGAAAAAGGGAGTGACACAGTAGTGAGGTGTCACCTCCTCTGCTAGGCTGGTCACTCAGGAGATTATCCTAGAGGCATACTTCAAAAGGAAAACCTCTTGGCTCAATAACCTTGAGCAGTATACCTTTTTTTCCTTGTAGACATAATGAAGACAGGGCCTGAGGCAGGGAATGTCTCCCAAAACTGTGGGCATGGTAGCCACTCCTCTAGGGTGTGCAACCTTACTCCTCACAACCAAGGAAGGGCTGTGCCATCTTGAAGGGGACAAGAATGTTCCAATCTGGGATAGCCAGATGCCACACATCACAGGAACTTAAGTAGTAGCAGACCTAGTAGCCCCATTGGCTAGTGACCCCATGGCCCTATCAGGGCACTTTCTTGGGATAAATATGTCACCCCTTGCATGTTGACCCTCAGTGCTCGCTGGGTCTGGAAAGAGGACAAGAAGAAAAACACTCTGCACCCATTGGAAGCACACAAAGAGGGGCAGCAACCATGGAGCAACTGCACCAGCTGCACTTTGGGACAGTACAATTTGGACCATCTTCTGCATGCCTAGCTTGGGGAACAATGATCCCTGACCCCAGACTGAAGCAGAGATTCCAAGGGTCAGTTGGCTGTCCCCGCAGAACAGCACTGAGACATCAAAGCTGCAGGAGCCCACGTCACCTCTCTGGTAGCCACCACAAAAGTTTTGCCACTACCGGATGCCGGACACCCCCAAGAACAATTCAGAGATTGCTAAAAGGTGCACCCGTGTTTGCTAGACTCATGAGTGTTGGTTGTGACTTTATTTGCCACTCAACAAGGACCCCAATCTCCACCAAAGATTTACACCGTGTCCGCTGTGTTGCAGAAGCGCACAGTATGCATTGGCAGCCCTTGGAACCCTGTAAAGAGGACTTCATGGGACCCCAAACTCCATGGCCAGAGTCACCCCCACTCACCTATGAACCGAGGACTCAACCAGTCGTCACCCGCATGGACTGCACAGCACCAAGAGCATCCTTGAGCATATTTGAGCCTACATCTCTCAGCATCAGGACCAGTCCAGTTCGTCTATGGCGGTCATCCTGTAAAGTTTGGATCTTGCTCTACGAGTGATCTGGTGGCCAAGTAACTGTCCAAAGTTTCCTCTCTGGCCCCCTGGACTTCTGTCCTACCAGACTTGATCACCCAACTTCGGCTGGATTTGAGAAACTAATTTTCACAAACTTTTCAAAGGTTTCCAAAGTTTGTTGACCGATGCTTGTTTGTGGTTGTTTTTAAAGGTATTCATTCCTTTAAAAATCTATGGCGCTCATTCTGACCCTGGCGGTTATAGACCGCCAGGGCCGGGGACCGCGGATGCACCGCCAACAGGCTGGCGGTGCATCCAGGCCAATTCTGACCGCGGCGGTAAAGCCGCGGTCAGAAAAGGGAAACCGGCGGTTTCCCGCCGGTTTTCCCCTGGCCTGAAGAATCCTCCATGGCGGCGCTGCAGGCAGCGCCGCCATGGGGATTCCGACCCCATTTCCCGGTTTTGACCGCCAGAACCTGGCTGGCGGGAACGGGTGTCGTGGGGCATAGCAGACACTGAAAATCGCGACGGGTGCAACTGCACTCGTCGCACCCTTTCCACTCCGCCGGCTCCATTCGGAGCCGGCATCCTCGTGGAAGGGGGTTTCCCGCTGGGCGGGCGGACGGCCTTCTGGCGGTTGCCCGCCAGCCCAGCGGGAAACTCAGAATGACCGCTGCGGTCTTTTGACCGCGGTACGGTCTTCTGGCGGTTCCCGCTTGGCGGGCGGCTCCAGCCGCCCGCCAAGATTAGAATGACCCCCTATATCTCCTGAACCCTCTGCTGGATTTTGATGATCAAGGTCTCTAAAGTTATTAACAATATAAAAATGTAATCTGGTTTTCTAACCTGGTGTCTCATTCTGTTATTTGGTGTTGTTAAATGCTTTACGCATTGTTACTTTGCAAAGCCATACTACTCGCATCCACAGCTACCCAGGCTTGTGCACAAGGTTGAGTAAACATACCTGACTGGACCCAAGACGGAATTTGTAAGTGTACTGCACGGTATGGCTACCAAGCCATACCAGATATCACACCACAAATCCTCATGGCAATTTAATACCCATTACCATTACCATAAAATAAAAAAAAATCTGCAATTTCATACTTGGAACAATTCTAATACAGTGCCAAATATATTCAACAGCCATTTCACACATATAACACCCATGAAGAACACAGGTATGCCATATTTACTTTACCAGTTGTTAAAATACATTGGCTGGTATATATATCAGCCATTTAATACACATCATTGCTTGTGTGAAAAATAGTTATTTCTGTTTTACTAACAGGAACCATTAGAATACAGTGGCCATTTTATTCCGGAGCCCTTTTATGCCCACAACCAAAGCAAAAATAGCTATTGCTATATCATTACAGGGCCCATGACAATACAGAGACATGTATAGGTACCAGCCATTTAAAACCCATCATTCCCCATGTAGAAAACCACTATCAATATTACCTACCAAGAACAAGACTATTACAGTCCCTCATATTTGTAATGGCCACTTAGTCTCCATAATCCCAGTATAGAACACAGTCATGTCCATTTTCTTTCAGCATTTATTTAATAACTGTACTAGGTATTTGTAACAGCCATTAAACCCCTATCATCCCCCACGTAAAAAATAGGTATGCCCATTTGCTCAAATGAATCACTAAAATATGGTGGCAGGTATATGCAGAGCCACTGTAATTGTGAAATTCCCGGTTACTGCCTTATCAACAAAAAATGAATGTGCAGCATTTGAGACATATTTTATCCTCTGCTGAATAATCTGGTGTTTTAACAACAACTGTTTCTTACTCAAAAGGAATAAAAGTTACTAAAATGCAGAAGGACTTTCATAAAAGTTGGAAAGCTTTCTGTTGATAATTGCTGTAGTTCAGTGTCATACAGGCAATCTTACGGTAAATCCTTTGCTCACACAGTTTAAACATGTACAAATGACAAAAAGATATGGTAATCATACCTCAAAATGAGGTTCATAACATCACCTAATTTGCCTTTCTTTGTTACATGATTTAGTCCACCCTTTTGCATATAATAGTCCTCCCGTACTGCATAATCCTAGCAGTTTTTGGCATATCTAACATCCATTAAACACATAATTCCTCTTCAGCAAATATTTATTATCATTTGTGTACACAAATCATGAAAACATAGTTGCAGGTATTTGCAACAGCCATTTAACACCCATTGTACCCCACTATCCCTATTTTCTATCAGGAAAAAAATGAATGCCATGCCAATTATATGCAGTGGCAATTTAAAGCCCATAATCCCCCATGTGAAAAATAGGTATGCCCATTTCCACATCACGAATCACTAAATTACAGTGACAGATATGTGCAGCATCCACTTAACATGCATTATCCCCCCATGTAAAAAATCACCATGCCTGCTATCTCAAGTGGATAAAACATCATGTCAGAGATACGAATTCGACATTTGTCATGTAAACATTATCTATGCCCATTTTTGGAACAGGAACCCATACAAATGTAGAGGAAACTATATTGAATAGCCCTTTAACCTACAGCTTCCGCCATAATGAAAAGACCACACTACAGTGACAGGTATATGTAACAGTTATTTAACACTCACAATCCCCCAGGTAGAAAATTGCTATGGATACTTTCCCAAGAGTTATAACTAATATTTTATGCCTGTGACATGTAGGATCCAATTACACCCACAATCCCCCATGTAAACAGTATCTACTCCCACTTTCCTACCATTACCCTTTCATAAATAAGGGGCATGTATTCAACACCTTTTAAAAGACTAAAATTCCCTCTAAGTAACATAGCTATTACAACATCTTTACAGTATTCGTGAACATACAGTGTCAGGTATATGTAAGAGCCATTTAACTCCAATCATCCCCAAAGTAGAAAAGCCCAACCCTATTTCCTACCTTGAGCAATCCTAATACATTTTCAAATATATTCAGTGGCCATGTAGTGCCTGTGATCCCCCATGCAGAATACTGCTATGTCCACTTACCGTAAACATTTACTTAAAACCAGTACCAGGTGCATGCACCAGTCGTTTAACCCTGATCATTCTCATGTAAAAAATATGCATGCCCAGTTCCTCAACACATCACTACAGTACAGTGGCAGTTATAACTTACAGCCATTTAACACTCACCGTCCCCCATGGAGAAATCATTGAGGCCATTGTCCCAAGAAGGCAATGTGAAATACTGTGTACAAGATGTGTAGCAGCCTTTTATTCTCCACAATTCCCTCTGTAAACATTATCTATTCCCATTCTCCTGACAGGACCACTATAATATAGAGGACACTGTATTCAACAGCTATTTATAGTCCATTATCTGTTGTGAGTAAAATAATGACTACTATTTCCCTACAGCATTCATAAAAACACGTGGCAGTTATATGTGTAAAAGCCATATAATGCCCATCATCCCAATGTAGAAAATCCCTATCCCTATTTCCTATGTGGAACAATCCTAATAGAGTCCCAAATATAATAAATGGCCATGTAACACCCATAATGCCCCATGCAGAATACATCTATGCCAATTGACCGTCAACATTTACCAAATAACAGTACCAGGTATGTGTATCAGCCATTTTACCCCCATCAACTCCATGTATAAAAACGTATGCCCATTTCCTCAACACATGTCAGTACACTACAATGGCAGTTATAAGTTATAGCCATTTAACACCCATCATCACACATGTATATCTCATTATGGCCATTTTCTAATCCCATTTTCCAGACAGGATTGTTGCACCATAGAAAAAAATTGAGTTAGCAGCTATTTAATTCCCCAAATCCCCTATGAGTGAAATAGCTATTACAATTTCCTTATAGTAATCACATAAATACAGTGGCAGGTATATGTAAAAGTCATTTAACGTCCATCATTCCCATTACAGAAAATCCCTATCCCTATTTCCTACCTGGAACAGTCCCAGTGCATTTCCAAATATATTCAATGGCCATTCAACACCCCTAATCCCCAAGCAGAACACAGTTATGCCCATTGACCTTTAAGATTTGCTAAATAGCAGTACCAGGAATATGTAACAGCCATTTAGTGCCCATCATCCCAATGTAGAAAATCCCTATTCCCATTTCCTACCTGGAACAATACTAATGCATTCCTGAACAGATTCAATGGCAATAGAACACCCATAATCCCTCATGCCTATCAAAGCTGTGCATATTTTCTTTCAGCATTTACTAAATAACAGAACCAGCTATATGTAATAGCCATTTATTCCACATAAGTAAACAATAAGAATTGCTGAGGAGAGTTGTTTCACTTTGCCCGTGTGAGCTAAAACACCTTCTGATAGGTAAACAATAACAATTGCTGAAGAATGTTAACTTTCACTTTGCACATATAAGCATTAAACTACACTTTCCACAGGTGGACACTTAGGAAAATGCAGCCCATCATTCCCAATGATCCTTTTAGTAGGTTCCAATTTTGTGGGTATGTCACCTGCACTATGCATAACATGCAAGTGGAATTAAGAGACATTTTACAGAGTGCCACATACCTCTCTTGTGATTTGCAATGATGGTGGCCATCTTAGATTAATTGAGTATAAGTTCCTTGTCTTTCATAGCATTCTGTAGTGGGAAGTCACATCACTTAGGGCCAGATGTAGCAACAGAAAATTTTACGAGTTGCAAATTGCGAGTCAGACCGACTCGCAATTTGCAACTCGCAAAATTGTATGCAGAAAGGTGTCTCAGACACCTTCTGCGACTCGCTATGGGGTCGCAAAGACCCACCTCATGAATAATAATGAGGTGGGTCGCATTTTGCGACCCCATAGTGAGTCCATGCATTCACAGGGATGGTGTCCTGCTGAAGACAGCAGACCT
Source organism: Pleurodeles waltl (assembly GCF_031143425.1). Classification (NCBI taxonomy): domain Eukaryota; kingdom Metazoa; phylum Chordata; class Amphibia; order Caudata; family Salamandridae; genus Pleurodeles; species Pleurodeles waltl. The sequence continues at coordinate 408,421,948 of NC_090438.1, forward strand.
CCATGTCTGTGACTGCTTTTTTAATAAAGCAGTTGTTTTTTTAAATTGCAGCCCGTTTTCCTTAAAGGAAAACGATTTGCAATACAAAAAAATAATGAAACCATTTGGTTTCATTTTTTCAGAGTAGGCAGTGCTCCATTGGACCACTGCCTGCTCTGAAAAATTATTTTAGGCGACATTCACAAAGGGGCAGGGGTCCCATGGGGACCCCTTCTCTTTTGCGAATGAGTTACCACCCACTTCAAGTGGGTGTTAACTGCGAGTTGGTTTGCGACCGCATTCGCGGTCACAAAGCAACTCAGCATGGCGATGCGGTCGCAAATAGGAAGGGAACACCCCTTCCTATTTGCGAGTCGCATCCTCAAATTGCGAGTCGGTACCGACTCGCAATTTGAGGATGAGCATCGCGTTCAGCCTTTTGCATGCCGCAAACTGTGTTTTTCGCAGTTTGCGACATGCAAAAGCTTCCTACATCTGGCCCTTAGTTGCTACAGCCAGAATCATACTGCTAGGAGTTTTAAATGTATCACTCTTTGTGATACCTCCTCCTAAGAGATGTATTCTGAATACGTATCAGAGACCAAGGATTTAAACCTGGCTTTACACTTTAGCTAATTCATAAAAGAATGGATGCGTACGTAAACTAATTGTACAGGAGTACTATTTTACCTAGTCTTACATTACTTTGTAAGGGGCCCCATAATATAGTGATTACTCACCAAATGGGTGAGTATAATGAGACTCAATAGGAGGGATTTTCAAGGACCAGCAATAGCCAGATGGGAGAGTCAATAAGGATCCAGAAAAATTGAAACAATGGCTCAAAATAAAGATGAGACACAGGGAAGGTCAGGTGCAAACTAAGATGGCAGGCGAAAGAACCCAGCAAGACACACAGTTGCTGTGCACTGAGCAATTCCTCAGCTTGTCTTTTACACCCTGCCAGTCTTGAAGTTGAAGTTAATCACTTTGTGAAGTGGCACCATCTTAGTTTCAGAAGAAGTAGGTGATTTGTACACAGACAGCACCATCTTAGTTTGATTGAAATGCAAATCAATATATGATGGCACTGATGAGTTTTACATTGTCATCTCCATGTAGACAGATGTTCAAATATCTGATTACTCCCTAGGAATATGTAAACACCACCTCTTCCTTGTAGTTTAATGTGTCTTGTGCCACTGGTAGATCATACTGGTTAGGATTGCCCTTGGAGGAATCTGATGTTGGATAGATACCTGAACCAGCAACATAATTCATTGAGAGGATGTCTGCTGATTTATTATCAGTGTGTTTCCTACACAAACACTTGTACACTGTTGGGCTCCTCCAGCTCCAGGGGTTTTAAGACTGAGAAGCCTCCATGTGATGCACCTGCAGTTGCACCCGTCGCGATTTTCAGTGTCTGCTATGCAGACACTGAAAATCTTGTTGTGGCCCAGTTAGGGGGCCCCTGCAGTGCCCATGCCAGTGGCATGGGCACTGCAGGGGCCCCACGACACCCGTTCCCGCCAGCCTGGTTCTGGCGGTGAAAACCGCTAGAACCAGGCTGGCGGGAAGGGGGTCGGAATCCCCATGGCGGCGCTGCATGCAGCGCCGCCATGGAGGATTCCCTGGGGCAGGGGAAAACCGGCGGGAAACCGCTGGTTCCCCTTTTCTGACCGCGGCTTTACCACCACGGTCAGAATGCCCCGGAAGCACCGCCAGCCTGTTGGCGGTGCTTCCTCTGCCCTCTGCCCTGGCGGTGAGACACCGCCAGGGTCAGAATGAGGGCCTATGTGTGCAGTGCTTTGCCAATTTATTAGCTGACATTACTAAACCAGGGATACAGGTCTTAGGAATACTTGGTGCACGAACTTGGTAAGGTATCATTCTTGTCGTCAAATTGCGATTCACAAATAGGTAATCTCAAATTCAATGTATGAACCATTTGCAAATTGCAAATAGTTGCAAAACGGGGATTTTGCATGTGCAATTTACCATCAACTCAAAACAGGTGGAATCAGGTGCAACCTATATAAAAAGACCCAAAGTGCATCAGCCCTTTTCAACAATGGCTTCCCTCTATGTTATGGCGAGGAGTATGACAATTCTGGCAGGTTTGAGGAGAGGCAGAAGGAGACAGGAGCTCATTATAAGAGTGTGCATAACATTGTTTGCCCAAACAGAGGAGGACATTTATGACAAGTATAGGTTACATTCTGCTATGATGTTATTTCTAACAGCAGATTTACAACCAAAATTGCAGCAATACACACACAGAACCAAAGCAATACTCACTCATGTGGAGTTGTTATGTTCCCTTAGCGTCAGGAAGCTTTCAGAGGGTAATAGAATCAGCTGGCGGTGTATCCCAAAGTGCGCTCTCACACTTATTCCATGCATTCCTCAATGCAATGTTCACCAAAATCAATGAGCACATCAAATTCTTCAACACCCCACAGCACTTGCAGCACACAAAAATTCCATCAAGTAGCCCAATTCCCAAATGTCACTGGCCTCATTGACGGGACACATGTCGCAATCTGTCCACCATCAGCCAATAAATGTATATACTGAAATCAGAAATCTAGGCATTCCATGAACATGGTCATCTGCAATGCCTCACACATTATCACAGATTTAGTGGCCAGATTCACTAGTAGCACACATGACTCTTATGTATTCAAACACAGTAGAATCTACACAGCTACTTGGTGGAGAGTTTGGAGAAGGAAACCTACTTGGTAAATAAACACAGTACAATGGGCCAGATGTAGGAAACAAAAATTTAGCGACTCGCAATTTGCGAGTAGGTGCGACTCGCAAATTGCGAGTCGCTAATGGAAATGCAGGTACAATGTCAGTGTTCAAATAGCGACTCGCACCCGGAGACGCAACGCAGAGAGCGAGTCCGCTGTTTGCGAGGTCGCTTTTTGCGACCGTGCAAAAAACAAACTCGCAATTTGCGAGTGGGTGTCGCAAATTGCGAGTTGCTTGTAAATTGGTTGCAGGTGCTGCAGAACACTCCAGAAACCACTCTAGAACACTCTGGAAACACTTCCTGGCACATGATGATGACATCACAGCCAGGAAGTTTACAAATACACCTGGGAGGAGGGAGGACCACACCCTTTTTAACTGCTAAACTGCACACAGGGGAAACAGCAGCTGCAATGGAAGGAACTCCTAGAAAAAGAAAACTTTAATTCTCAGAGAAGGAGCTGGAGGTGCTATCAGCACTATGATGAATTATTTGGAAAGGCAGCCCTCAATGTGCCTGAAGCCACCAAAAGAGAACTGTAGCAGGAGATCCAGGAAAAAATCAACTCCCTGGGGGTGAGCCACAGGAGTGTTGAAGAAATAAAAAAAAAGGTGGTATGACCTCTGCTCCTGGACCAAGGAGAGGGTGGCTGAAAGGCTCCGGGAGATGAGAGGCACAGGAGGGGGACCATCTTCAGTACCACCACCCACACCCCTGGAAGAAAGGGTGGAGGAGACCCTGGAGCAGGAGGCAGTGTCTGAATGTGGAGACCTGGACACCTCAGAGCCCACCACATCAACCGGTGAGTACCATGTGACATGCCTGTACCCCTATCAATGCCATACCCCCACCCACCATGTACACAGAGGCATGCTCAACCAAGATAGCTCCATTTCAGGGTAGCAAACACAAGAATGATGCATTATGGGAAATGTAGTCAAGTAGGCAGTTCATAGGCAATTGTTTATTAGGAAGTGTGCAACAGATAGTAGACACTGACAGTCTGTTCCCCATGTCCCACAGGTCTCCCACAAGACACCACCACAACCCACAGCAGCCAGCCCCATGAGGACAGCGCAGGAGCCGCCAGCACTCCCACCTGTACGGCCAACACCATCCCTGTTATGTCCACACCTGCTGCAACTGTGTTCCAGGAGGCTGCGCCAGCAACAGGCAGGAGTGATACAGTTGAGCACACAGGGCAGCCACCGCTGCGCAGGCGACGCAGGTACAGGAGATCAGGGCTGCAGGCTGCGTCCGGCCGTCAACCTACCAGCAACAGTGAGGCACAGCTGCTGCGTGGTCAGCACCTGCAAAATAAGATATTAGGGCGGATTAGTGGTGTGCTGCACCGCTTTGTTAGAAATAACGAGGCCAGCATGCAGCATCTGAATTCCAGAATTGACATTATTGCCACAAACACTGGGGACCTAGCCCTGTCCATGAGGGATCTGGCGGCAGGACTACTGGCACAGGCCGAGGGTGGGCGGCGCAGGGACCGTCAGCTCCTACAAAGACTAGATAGGATGGCCACATCAATCGGCAGACTGGCTGTGAACACCACTGGCCTGTCGAGGAGGACAGTTGGCCTCCAGGTCGAAATGGGCCATTTTGCTGGAGATGTGGCTAGGGGCTTGGGCCGTATCACACACTTGATAGACTTAATGGAGGCACGGCATCTGTACAGGGGCACAGGGGAAACACCCCAGGACAGCGAGGAGAGATCTACAGTGAGCAGTGTCTCTGCCACTGACACCAGGGTGCTCCGGAGTACCATTACCAGGCAGAGCACTGCAGAAGCACCAGCGTCTAGCCAGGCTGGCAGGGGCCACCGAAGGACATAGACATTACCCTGTCCCTGTTGATGTGGCACATGACATCAATGTGCCCCATGCATGGTTTGCATTTAGATGACCATGAACAGTTATTATTTGTAAATAGTTGTATTTCTGCACGAATTAAATAGTTTTTTGGTTCCACTTAACAAATGGAGTTTTTGGTCAATAGGTGAGTATGGTCGGAGTTGACACGTACCTTCCAAAGTATTGGCTTGCGATGTGTTCCCGTCTCAGTCTGCCTTGATTAGCTATACTCCGATCCCCATGATGGCGATGTGGTTGCTCTTGCTCTTCATCCTCAGGATCTGGGTCTGCAGGGGTGAGAGGTAGCCCACGTCAGGTGGCTATATTGTGAAGGATGGCGCATGCGACCACAATTTTGAATGCTGTAATGGGGGTATACTGGAGGGCACCTCCACTGCAGTGGAGGCATCTGAATCTTGCTTTCAGTAATCCAAAAGTGCGTTCAATAAGGTTCCTGGTCCTCTTATGTGCATTGTTGTATCGCCTCTCACATTCATTGCTGGGTGTTAAGAACGGTGTCATAATCCATGGCCGTAGAGCATATGCACTGTCACCTGTTGGGCACAAACATTACACTGTTAGAAAGTCCTGGTTGGTGTGCACAGTGACCTGTCTGTATGTCTACAAGGTGTATGCAGCTCTACCTAGGAGGTATCTGTCTCCAAATTCCCCACGTTCCAGGCATTGGTGTATCCCACTGTGCCTGAAAATGTAGGAGTCATGGGTACTGCCTGGATACTTAGCTACAATGTCAGTGATGACATAATGGGCGTCACAAACAACCTGTATATTCAGTGAGTGGGTACACTTTCTGTTGCGGAAAAGATGTTCCAGGTTTGCAGGGGGGCATATTTGAATATGTGTCCCATCTACACATCCTATGACATGGGGAAAGTTGGCAATCCGGTAAAAGTCCAGCTTGGTGCTGTTAATTTCTGCCTCATTCCTTGGTAGGTATATGAAGTGAGACATGTGTGTGAGTAAGGCATCTAGGAATGCCCTGAGGAACCTTGACACTGCACTTTGGGATACCCCACCTGCCACAGCAATGACCCCCTGATAGCTCCCTGAGGCCAAGAGGTGCAGTGAGCATAGCACTTGCACATGCGTAGGGATGGCGCAGCCGCGCAGAGTCTGGTGTTCTAGCTGTGGTTTTAGTAAATCAATTAATTCTAGTATGGTTGCGCTGCTAAGGTGGTATTTATCGTATATCTCTTCCTCAGTTTGCTGAAAAAGAGTCTGCCTTGTTCTATATATCTTCTCCTGTCTGTGGCCCCTCCTCCTCCTCTGCTGGGCTGCGTGGACTCTCCTCCTCACTGCTATCAGGTATATCTCCGCCATCTTGAGTAACCCAGATGCCTTCTGGGTCTCCTTTTATACTTTGGTTATGGTTACCACCTGCTCTGAGTTAGTGGTAAATTGCAAGTGCAAAATGGGCTTTTTGCGACTAGTCGCAATTTGCGAGTTGCAATTGCATATGGTTTGCGACTCGCAAATTGCGACTTGCTATTTGAGGGTCGCAAAATGGGGTCGCACATTTTGCGAGTCGCTAACGGCTCGCATCGCTTTTTGCAAGTCGGAAATTGGGTTTTTGCATCCCATTTCCGATTTTGCACAGTCGCAAATAGCGATTCGGGCCATTTGCGACTCGCAAAACTTTCCTACATCTGGCCCAATGTACCTTAGTGTACAGATGAGGTTAGAGATGACAATGACTCAATATTCACTCCAATACATATGCAGTGTGGTCGTTCATCCTCACACTGTACCTCAATCCTGCTACACCAAGTAAATGGTGTTACAATGCTGCACAAGGTGTGATTGAGAGGGCAATTGGCGTGCTGAAGAGTTGCTTTTGGTGCCTGCACAAAAGTGGTGGGGCACTACAATACAGTCCTGAGACCTACTGCAAGAATGTGTCTACATGTGCTATGTTGCACAACATCACAACATTGAGAGGCATACCCCAGAAACCCTCAGATATGGAGTCTGACAAGGATGACGACCCATTACCACCCCATCATGCAGAAGGTGAATCAAGAGCAGCAGAAGGCAGACAACAATGTGCAGAAATCATGCACAATTATTTCTGAAGTAAGTAATGAACAGACCATGTAATGCACCTTATTTCTACAGGTATCACATTTATTGCATTAACTTCAGGTCAAATATGTGGGCATAAAGGGTAGGGAGTCCAAAAGCACTAACTGTACTTAAATCAGTTGATTATGATATAATATTCGGAGCCGGCTTCATCTTTGCTGGGGCTTTCCCGCTGGGCCGGCGGGCGATCTTTTGAAGATCGCCCGCCGGCCCAGCGGGAAAGTCAAAATGCTCCCCGCGGTCATTTGACCGCGGGCGGTGTTTGGGCGGTTTCCACCCGGCGAGCGGTGCCCGGCGAGCGGCGCCCGCCGCCCGCCGGGGTCGGAATGACCCCCATAATGACTGCAGTTACAAATACAATGAAGTTCTGTGTTTACCTGTATCTCACTCAACTAGACCTCCAAATGGTCAAATGCACATGTTGCCTCTCCAATGTGTTAGCGTCACTGTTGGTAAGATTCCATCATCCAAAGTGAAACTGATTTGCAAATCTCATCAGCTGCTTGAGCTAAATAGATTAGGGAAGCTACACACGTCATGTCAAATTCTCCAAGACCATGGTAACATAGTACAATAGGCCAACCTGCAACTTACGAATGTCTAATATCTCTGCTTACAGTAACACAAAACCTTTGGAGGTAGATGTCACACTTCAACCAGTAATAATGTACTTCTTTCATCAACAGTTTGAGCTGCCAATGGGCACACCAAGGCCGCAGAACAGACATCCACTACCTCCCTAGATGAAGCCTTCAGTGATCAAGACACTCCTGGATTTGTAGATGTGGAGGACAATCCTGGCCCATCCGGGCAATCTGGTCAGACGGCAACAGTGAATCTCAGTGTGGCCACTATGTCATCTCCCAACCCTGTTGCATCAACATCCCAGGAAATGATGTGCCCTGACCTGTGTACCTAGCACAGTTTTCACCATCTTGTGCCCCCCATTCCTGGATACTGAGGTGCAACTCGACACTCGTTACATCGAGAGTCCAGGACCCATTCGGAGAGGGCACCCTGGGGGTCATTACGACATTGGCGGGTGGCTACTGCCGCCTGCCAAGCAGTAACCGCCGTGCGGGCGCCAATGCGGCCGCACTCCCGCTGCCCCCATTACGACATTCCCGCTGGGCACAAACCAAGTTTGCGCCCGCCGGCCCAGCGGGGATGAGGCCGCAACATAGGAGCCGGCTCCTAATGGAGCCGGCGGTGTTGCGGCCATGCGACGGGTGCAGTTGCACCCGTCGCTCTTTTCACTGTCTGCTATGCAGACAGTGAAAAGCTGGCCGGGGCCCTGTTAGGGGGCCCCAGGACACCCCTTACCGCCAGCCTATTCCTGGCGGTGCAAACCGCCAGAAACAGGCTGGCGGTTGGGATGTCATAATCCCCAGGGCAGCGCTGCCCTGGCGGATTATCACCGCCGGGGCTAAAATGGCGGGAAACCGCCGGCCCCGGCGGTGCGACTGCGGCGCTACCGCCGCGTTCGTAATATGGGCCTCCGTACCGCCAGCCTGTTGGCGGTACGGACGCTACATTACCCCTGGCGGTCTCCGACCGACAGGGTCATAATGACCACCCCTGTGTCAAAGGTACAGACTCATGAGGGTAGGGTGGGATGCTGTGAGCCAGCGGAGTGAGGCCACCAGGGCTGCTGTCAGCAAGGACACCATCAGTCATGTCTTGGGGGGTCTATCAGGAGTCCCAAGTCATATTGGGCCAGTTGTTGACTGAACTCCAGGAAATGAAGCAGCTTCAGAGGGTCATGACTGAGAAAATGGATGTCCATAACAATGAAATGAGAACCGTAAAAGAGGTGCTGAGGGAAATCAACACCACCCCGAGCAGGGTTTTAACCCCATTATCTACCCCTTCCTGTGTGGTAACTACGTCATGACAAAGTACATCTGGGCAGCCACAGGAAGGGCGGTCCTGCCAGAGGCACAACCACCTACACACATCCCTCTCGCATCAGCAGCTGGCCCCTCCCCCTCGCAAGTCAGAATATCCAGCAAAGAATCTAATATGTGCAGATGGCAAGACACCCACCACTGCCAGCAATAAAACTCTTACTTAATGTCCTACTTTGTGTGTCACAGATACAGTCTTAGGACTGATCCTGAACCACATGCCATTTCCAATGGGAGGAATACTATGAACTTGGGACTTCCAATGGTGTGGGATCTACTCCAAAGATTTTATTCACCATGACTGCCCCCTTCACTTTACAATTTCGTCAATTTCTGTGACAAATATTTTCTGTTAGTAATGGCATTACAATAAATTTACCCATCACAAACACAATGGGGGTCATTACAACATTGGCGGTAAAAGCCACTTACCGCCGTGCAGAAGACCGCCAATACACAGCCACGGCCGCGGATGTCTGCCACAGCTATTATTACCCACATCTCAGAATCCGCCGAAATTCAGACACCCACACAAGTCCGCCACACCAAAGGTCAGTGATAAACTGGCGAAAACAAAACCTCCACCGTCATGCCAACAGAAACACGCCCATGCTATCACGACCCACGAATCCATGCAGCGGTCTTTCAACCGCGGTATTCCATTGGCGGTACACACACGAAATACACACACATCTCCAAAACACCGCCACATTGGACAATTCAAAATACACACACCTGATACACATACAAACACCACTCCCACACAACCAACACAATATAAAACACACACCCACATCACCCACAAACCCCTACGATCAAAAATTATTGACGAAGGCCAGAGAGACTGCACAGCATAGACAACCCCACCACACAGAGGCACACAACACCATCACCCACACAACATCCACGCACAAAACACCACACACCACTACACATCACCACACTCATCACCACATACACCATCCCACACATCACCTACACCACCCCATGGCACGGCAAGGACACCCCAGGTTCTCCGAGGAGGAGCTCAGGGTCATGGTGGAGGAAATCGTACGGGTAGAGCCACAGCTATTTGGATCACAGGTGCAGCACACCTCAATTGCAAGGAAGATGGGGCTATGGCGAAGAATAGTGGACAGGGTCAACGCAGTGGGACAGCACCCAGGAAATCGGGAGGACATCAGGAAGAGATGGAACTACCTACGGGGGAAGGTGCGTTCCGTGGTCTAAAGACACAACATCGCGGTACAGCGGACTGGCGGCGGACCCCCGCCTCCTCCCTGACAACTAACAACATGGGAGGAGCAGGTCTTGACCATTATGCATCCTGAGGGCCTCAGAGGAGTCGGTGGAGGAATGGACTCTGGTAAGTCAAATCTTAACTATCATATCCCCCACCCTACCTGCATGCTATCACAGACCCCCACCCTCACGCCATCCCCTATCACTTCAACTCCTCACTAATGTACTAATAACACAAACCACACATCCCAACACCAAGCCCTGCATGACACAACAAAGCATGGACACCCCTCACTAAAGCATGCCCACTGCACATACCCATAACACCCCCCAACCATCATCACACAAGCCCCCACGCAGGAATGCTAGCACTGGGGTACACGCTCACCCACCCATTGCACACCATGACACACACAGATGCAATAATCATGCTTTTACACCCCTGCAGGACCACTACCCAACGTCACCAGACAGGAGGGTCCAGACATCTCTACCCCACCCACAGAAGAGGCCCACAGTGATGACAGCAGCTCTGGCCAACTGGATCCAGATGACCAGCCCGGACCATCGTGGGCCTCGGGACAGTTGGTTCCCCTCGCACAGGCACAGCCCAACACAGACCTTCCACCCTCTGGAAACACCAGCACAGGACCCACCCAGCGGGCCCATACCTCCGTACCCAGGACACGTCAATCAGCTGTGTGTCCACCACTACAGGGATCCCAGGATAACCCACCACCCCAACAACAACAGGGACCTGGGGGCAGTGGTGGTGGTCACACGGTCCAGGGGACGGAGGCACAGGAACACAGGGGAACTGGGAGGGCTGCTGTGCGACAGGGGGCGGACAGGCCAAGGGAACCCACTCTCCACGAGGCCCTCTCCTCCATCATGGGAGCATACCACCACTCCCAGGAGACGATGGCTACGGTACTGGCCAAGTTTCAGGAGACCCAGCGGCTGCAGGAGGAACAGTATTTGGGGTTCAGGGAGGAACTCAGAACCATCACCTCCGCCCTGGGCACCATCGTAGGGGTGCTGAAGGACATACAGAACACCATGAGGGACACTGTGGCACTCCAAGGGGCCCCTGACACTAGCATGGGTGATGAACTGCCCACCACCTCCGCCGGCGCTAGTGGACAGGACGCCCCACCACAGGACCACAACACCAGCACCCCACCCCCTGCAGACGGAGAACCACCCCGCAAGCGGTCCCTGAGATCCAGGAACAGGACAGAGCACGATGGCAAGACCCCCGCCAAGAAATGAGACCACCCTGATTGTCATCCCACTGTCCCACTTTGTAACCCTGTCCATATTGTAACTGCCTCAGCTCCACTTCCTATGCTCATATGGGCAGTGCACCAGTGAGACTAATAGACTGGACTCTGCCATGGACATTCCTCCACCATCACCCCTCACCATTTTACCACCCCCTCCAATACTTAGCACTTCAATAAACACCCTTGAAGTACAAAACAATCTGGAGTCAGTCTGTGATTTTCAAAATGTGTATTAGCTATGCCAGTGACAAAATCCGTTCTCAAATGTAATGTCAACATACCTATGTCACACTTCACAAGTCCATGAAGAATGCAAGCAGATGACACACGTTGGTAACCACACCTGTGAAACCGTAATGGAAATGTACAACTCAGTTACCAAATACTGCTTGAAATTGACAGACAGGATAGAGGTAGAAGTGTGAAAGTACTTGTAGTAGGCAAGAAAGTGTTCTCACCTGTGTGTCACTGGAAATACTGCTGGATGACTGAGACCCTGTTGTCAATGTCTTCTTCCTCTGCTTCCTCCTCATCACTGTCCACAGGCTCCACAGCTGCCACAACACCGTCATCTGGACCATCCTCCTGCAGAAAAGGCACTTGGCGTCGCAAAGCAATATTGTGAAGCATACAGCAGGCGATGATGATCTGGCACACCTTCCTTGGTGAGTAGAATAGGGAACCACCTGTCATATGGAGGCACCTGAACCTGGCCTTCAGGAGGCCAAAGGTGCGTTCGATCACCCTCCTAGTCTGCCCATGGACCTCATTGTAGCGTTCCTCTGCCCTGGTCCTGGGATTCCTCACTGGGGACAGTAGCCATGACAGGTTGGGGTAACCAGAATCCCCTAATAGCCACACACGGTGCCTCTGGAGTTGACCCATCACATAAGGGATGCTGCTATTCCGCAGGATGTAGGCATCATGCACTGAGCCAGGGAACATAGCATTTACCTGGGAGATGTACTGGTCTGCCAAACATACCATCTGTACATTCATGGAATGATAACTCTTCCGGTTCCTGTACACCTGTTCACTCCTGTGGGGGGGGGACCAAAGCCACATGGGTCCCATCAATGGCACCTATGATGTTAGGGATATGTCCAAGGGCATAGAAGTCACCTTTACCAGTAGCCAAATCCTCCACCTGAGGGAAAACGATGTAGCTCCTCATGTGTTTCAGCAGGGCAGACAACACTCTGGATAACACGTTGGAAAACATAGGCTGGGACATCCCTGATGCCATGGCTACTGTTGTTTGAAATGACCCACTTGCTAGGAAATGGAGCACTGATAGCACCTGCACTTGAGGGGGGATCCCTGTGGGATGGCGGATATCTGACATCAGGTCAGACTCCAACTGGGTACACAGTTCCTGGATAGTGGCACGGTCAAACCTGTAGGTGATGATTAAATGTCGCTCCGCCATTGTCAACAGGTCCACCAGCGGTCGGTACACAGGAGGATTCCGCCATCTCCTCACATGTCCCAGCTGACGGTGCCTAGGAAGGACAACAGCAACCACAGAGTCAAGCAACTCAGAGGTATGTACCCACAGCTAGATAGAACACAAAACATAATCCAAAAAGATGTCTGTATGTGTGTTGAGTCCAGGCCTAGGTATGTGTGACGCAGTTGAAAATGAAGCCATGTGGGCCCCTGAAATTGCGGCTGCCTGACCTCTAAACTGGGACAATGGGATGTGAGGTAATTGTGCTGGCGTTGTACACCGTCGCGGTAGGCGGTCGAAGACCGCTGCGCAATGCTGCATTGGTTAACATTGGACCCTATGGGTCCCAGGAGCCAATGACGAAGTGCGCCGGCGGTGATGATATGCCATTTTCTATCTGTTGAATCATTCGATAACTGATCTTCGACAGGAGAGGACCTATACTGCAAGTGCTGCTGTGACCTCGGTCTGGAAGAGACAATGGCTTGTGCGTCTGGGGAAAGGGCCCCTGCCTTCACTGCACAGGAGTTGGAGAAGCTCATGGACGGGATCCTCCCCCAGTACATGCTACACTACGGTCCTCCAGACCAACAGGTGAGTACACAGGGAGCAAGTTGTATGGGCTATGCCTGGGTGGAGAGGGCTGGTTGTAAGAAGGAAGGGGGCAGAGTTCTGCGAGCATGAAGGACTGTGAATGCATGTGCCACATGGCAAGGGTAGGGATGTGGGTCACTCACTTCGACGGTGCAGTTGGTAATGACTTCTCTTCTCCCCCTGTACATGCCATGTAGCTCAGCGCCCACCAGAAGAAGGATATTTGGCGTGCCATCGCCAAGCACGTCCGGACCCTGGGGGTCCACCAGAGACGGAGCACCCACTGCCGTAAAAGATGGGAGGACATTCACCGCTGGAGCAAGAAGACGGCGGAGGCTCAGCTGGGGATGGCCTTCCAACGTGGGAAGGGTGCCCGTCGCACCATGACCCCCCTGATGTTCCGGATCCTGGCGGTGGCCTACCCTGAGTTGGATGGGCGCTTGAGGGCATCACAGCAGACACAAGGGGGTGAGTACAACATCATTCAGCAGACTTTGCGCGCAGAGAAGGTGTCTGAGTGGGGGAGGAGGGCTGTGGGTTTCCCTAGGCCAGGGCGAGTTCCGTAGGCTAGGCCCCTCCGTAATGCAGGCCATGTGGCACTCCACCCCACCTCTGTAGAGTGACAAGTACAGGTATACATGCCCCTGTGTCATCTATGTGTGCTGATGTCCACCATAGCCATGTAGGCCATATCCCAGGAACTGCATCAGTAGAGCCCAACAGGGCGGCGTAGTGCAGGGGGCTGCTGTGTTTGTATTGTCCGCCAACGGTAGCGGTAAGCCATGCACTCAACCGGTCTTTCTTCCGTCGCCCCCCCCTTTTTTGTGCTCTCCCTGTTCTTTTGTGCATCAGCATCATCAGGCGGAGGTACAGTAGCACTGGAGCACGAGGGAGCTGCGTCCCACATGGCCATGGAGGGCCACACCACGGACTCTGAATACACCAGTGGGACGGAGTTGAGGGGAGCTTCACGGCGGGGACCGGATCAGCAACCAGCGACACGGACTCGTCCTCCTATGGGAGCTCCCTTGTGGTGGCTGCAAAATCTGTGCCCCCCACTTCTACAGGTACAGCCGCCACCCCCCCTACCAGCACCGCCCTCCCAGCAGCCCCTCAGCCTTCGCCCCATGCCCGCTCACCCAGGAGGGGGGCATCACCTTCGCCCCTGGCACCTCAGCCCCTGCCCCTGTCACCTCTGCTGCCCTCAGTGAGGAAGCCATTGACCTCCTTAGGTCACTCATTGTTGGGCAGTCTACCATTGTGAATGCCATCCAGGGTGTAGAAAGGGAGTTGCAACACAGTAATGCATTCCTGGAGGGCATTCATTCTGGTCAGGCTGCCCTTCATCGAACCCTGCAATCTCTGGCCTCAGCACTGATGGCTGCCATTGTCTCTGTCTCTAGCCTCCCCCCTCCAACTTCCTCCACCCAGACCCAATCCCCTGTACCCCAGCCTATCCCAAGCACACCATCCGACCAGCCTGCACACACGTCAACACACAAGGGAAGCTCAGGCAAACATAAGCACCACACATCCCACAGGTACTCACACAAGCATCACACACATACAGACACAGCAACATCCACTGCCTCCACTGTGTCCCCCTCCTTGTTGTCTCCCTCCTCCCTCCCAGTGTCGTCTACACTCTCACTTGCATGCACTACCATTACAGCCACTAGGTCCCGCACCGGCACACCCACCACCACACCCCGCTCACCTGCATTCACCACCCCCACTACCATTTACATGTCCCCTGTGTCCTCTCCCAGTGTGTCTGTGACGCCCCCTCCCAAAGTACACAAACACGGGCACACACCCACCCAACATCCATCCACCTCACAACAGCCTCCAGCACATGCACCTGCACCCCAATCAACAAACGTTACGCCTCCTATAACCACCTCCTCTTCCTCCACTCCCAGACCCCCTCCAGCTACCCGTCCCAGTGTTCGTCAGAAACTTTTCCTGAGCAACCTTGACCTCTTTCCCACCACCCCCCCTCCAATTCATAGGTCCCGTACTAGCACCTCAGCCAAAAAATCTCCGGTACCAGTGGTGCCTGTTAGTGGTATGTGGAGTGCACCGGGCACCAGGGCAGCCAGTGTGACACGGAGCCACAGCACAGCCAGTCCCCCCCGTGAAGCACCAGAAGTTGGACAGTGCCCGACGGGATAGGGGGAAGACTCCAGCCGGCATAGCCGCTCACAATGGTCCTAGGGGGACTATCCACTCAGCTGTGACTCCTCCCAAGGTGGGGAAGAGGCAGAAGAAAGCGCCAAAGTCTGGGAAGAGCAGCACGGCGGAGAAGCCCGCCATCATCCCCGCTGCCCAGGAGGCCACCGTCAGCCCCATCGTCAGTGGCCAGGAGGCCACCGCCAGAGTCAGAGCCCAGGAGGGCAGTCCCATCGTCATTGGCCAGGAGGCCACCTCTAGAGTCAGTGCCCAGGAGGGCAGTCCCATCGACAATGCCCAGGAGGGCCCCGGCAGCCACAGCCCCGCTGGGCAATGAGGGACCGCCATGGCAAACACCGCTGCACAGGTCAGAGACAGCAAAGTCAAGCACCGCTGAACAGGGCAAGCACCGCTGAACAGGGCAAAGACCGCCATGGCAAGCACCACTGAACAGGGCAAAGACCGACATGGCAAGCACTGCTGAACAGGTCAGAGACAGCAAAGTCAAGCACCGCTGAACAGGGCAAGCACAGCTGAACAGGGCAAAGACCGCCATGGCATGCACTGCTGAACAGGTCAGAGACAGCAAAGTCAAGCACCGCTGAACAGGGCAAGCACCGCTGAACAGGGCAAAGACTGCCATGGCAAGCACCGCTGAACAGGGCAAGCACCGCTGAACAGGGCAAAGACCGCCATGGCAAGCACCGCTGAACAGGTCAGAGACAGCAAAGTCAAGCACCGCTGAACAGGGCAAAGACCGCCATGGCAAGCACCGCTGAACAGGGCAAGCACCGCTGAACAGGGCAAAGACCGCCATGGCAAGCACCGCTGAACAGGTCAGAGACAGCAAAGTCAAGCACCGCTGAACAGGGCAAAGACCGCCATGGCAAGCACCGCTGAACAGGGCAAGCACCGCCAACTCAAGCACCGCTAGCCCATGTGCGGCAGGGGCAGTGACGGAACTGGGACAGTCACGGGGAGAGTGATGCACTCTGGGCACCAGTCCCCCTCCAGAACCAGTGGAGAACAGCATCGACTCTGTCTGTCCTTAACAGGATGAAGCACTCTGGGCACCAGTCCCCCTCCAGAACCAGTGGAGAACAGCATCCACTCCGTCTGTCCTTAACAGGATGAAGCACTCTGGCCACCAGTCCCCCTCCAGAACCAGTGGAGAACAGCATCCACTCCGTCTGTCCTTAACAGGATGAAGCACTCTGGCCACCAGTCCCCCTCCAGAACCAGTGGAGAACAGCATCCATTCCGTCTGTCCTTAACAGGATGAAGCACTCTGGGCACCAGTCCCCCTCCAGAACCAGTGGAGAACAGCATCCACTCCGTCTGTCCTTCACAGGATGAAGCACTCTGGGCACCAATTCCCCTCCAGAACCAGTGGAGACTGTTATTGACTTGAGAGACTGTGGCTTTGCACTCCCCAGGATTGAACAGTGGGCAAGCCACCCACTGTAGAGACTTGAGAGACTGTGGCTTTGCACTCCCCAGGATGGTACAGTGGGCAACCCACTCACTGTAGAGACTTGAGAGACTGTGGCTTTGCACTCCCCAGGATGGTACAGTGGGCAAGCCACCCACTGTAGAGACTTGAGAGACTGTGGCTTTGCACTCCCCAGGATTGAACAGTGGACAAGCCACCCACTGTAGAGACTTGTGAGACTGTGGCTTTGCACTCCCCAGGATGGTACAGTGGGCAACCCACCCACTGTAGAGACTTGAGAGACTGTGGCTTTGCACTCCCCAGGATGGTACAGTGGGCAACCCACCCACTGTAGAGACTTGTAAGCCTCGCCCATGCATTTTGGGCCCAGTGGTCCACGGACATTGAATGGTGCATTACCTGCACTACTAATCGTGATGTATATTTTGTTGAATGTGTATATATATATCTGTATATATTTGGTTACTGTATTTTGATATATTACAATGGTTGTACTAATTTCCTTTTGTCTTTGCATTCTTCCGGGGGGTTTGGGGGTTGTTACTGTAATGTTTGGATATGCATTGATGTGTGTGTTGTAGTGGGTGAGGGTCGGGGTGGGGGTGTTGCGTGTGTGTGTCCCTGACTTTTGCCTCCCCCTCCCCTATGTCGTAGGTGCAGTACTCACCATTGTCTTCGGCGGCGGCGTTGATGATGATCGTACAGGAGCAGGAGACTATCGCAGGGAGTATTTGGAGTTCCGGCTCCATGGCGTCCTCGTTCCTCGTGGAGTGTGTAGAGGTGAGTGTTTTCCCATTGAAATGGCTGTTTCCGCCGTGTTTTTATCCACGGTGAATCCGCCCCGGAAAAGGTGGCGGATTGGTAGGTTGTGATACTGTGGGCGGTACTTTGTCTCCCGCCTGTCTGTTGGCGGTGACCGCCGCGCTGTTTGTCTGTACTGCCGTGGCGGTCGGAGTGTTAAAGTGGCTGTCTTTGTTGGTGGTTTCCGCCACAGTCATAATTCCCTTTTTTTTCCGCCGGCCTGTTTGCGGTCTTACCGCCGCTTTAACACCGTCCGCCAGGGTTGTAATGACCCCCAAAGTCTGCTGTCTCTGATTTCACATTTACCCATGTAGATATGTCAGACCACATGAAACATACAATGATTATCCAAGCTACTTGTGCAAGCAGGGAAATGTTGCATGTACACAGTGCCCAACTTAAGACTACAACCATTTCACACAAACAAATGCATACAAGTGTTGTGTCAAAGAAGAAATATTATTACATTGGTCAGCGCATACGCTGTAAATGTGTCTGAAAAATAGCAAATCCAATATGATTGAATCATACTGGATAAATGATAAGATTTACAGGAACAGATCTCTGGACCATGAAAAGAAGGGATTTATCAGACATTTTCCTGTAGAATAGGCAAACATTAAAGTGTTTGATGTCATCAGCTGGAGCCATATCGCCTATCACACAAAAGTAATCCAACATCATATCATGCAAGCCTCAGTCAGATGGAAGAACAACAGTTCCTCATCACAGGGTCATTACAGCCCAATGCTTCGACGTCTGGTAGTATGACACAAACAAAGGCCAGTGATGTGGCACAGTCACTTTGGCCTACAATGATGAAACACATCAACAGCTACATACAGAAAGAACATTTAGCCAATGTGAAGTGAAACTAACATGATTTTGGCCTCAGACTACATATTATCTGACCACATGGTGACGCACAAGATGCATCCGGGCCACCACACGACAAAGAACAAGTTCAATGGAGTCTTCTAAACTTCCATCCTATCACTGTGCAAACTGTTTTGGCACAGGTCTTCTATACCCAATGTCTGTGACCTACATTCCCTGGAACAATCCATGTCCAAGTTGTTGGAAATGGCCTTTCTGTAGGGTCACCTCAAAATGTTTTGCCTTCCACCTTCTGTTTTTCTGACTTAAGTTTTGCTGGCTTTAGGACTCTGCACACTTTACCACTGCTAATCAGTGCTAAAGTGTATATGATCTCTCCTTAAAACATGGTGACATTGGCTCACAACCAATTGGCTTATTTAATTTACTTGTAAGTCCCTAGTCAAGTGCACTACATGTGCCAGGGGCCTGTAAATTAAATGGTACTCGTGGGCTTTAGCACTGGTTGGCCACCCACATGTGCCAGGGGACTGTAAATTAAATGCTACTCGTGGGCTTCAGCACTGGTTGGCCACCCACATAAGTAGTCCCCTAACCATGTCTTAGGCCTGCTTCTGCAGTGACGGTGTGTGCAGTTTTGTTGCTACTTTACCTTGGCATTTAAAAGTACTTGCCAAGCTTTAAACACCCCTTTTTCTACATATAAGTCACCCCTAAGGTAGACCCTAGGTAGCCCATAAGGCAGGGTAACTAGGTAGGTAAAAGGCAGGATATGAACATGTGTGTTCTGTATGTCCTGGTAGTGTAAAACTCCTAAATTCATTTTACACTGCTGTGAGGCCTGCTCCTTTCATAGGATAGCATTAGGGCTACCCTCACATGCTGCTTGAGTGGTAGATCCTGATGTGAAAGGAGTAGCCAGGTCATATTTAGTATGGCCAGAATGGTGATACAAAATCCTGTTTAGTGGTGGAGTTGGATTTTATATTACTATTTTAGAAATGCTACTTTTAGAAAGTGAGCATTTCTCTACACTCAAATCCTTGTGTGCCTTCCAAACCACGTCTGGCTAGGTTCAGTTGACAGCTCCCTTGTGCATTCACTCAGACAACCCCAAACACTGGATGCTCAGTCACACTTGCATACATCTGCATATTGACTGGGTCTTTCTGGTCTGGGAGTATAGAGGGCTTGACACTTACATGTCAAAGGACATTTGCCTGCCCTTACACAAAGACTGTCACACCCTCTACTGGGTCCCTGGCAGACAGGATGGAACTGAAAGGGGACCTTATGCACTTCTACGCCACTCTTTGAAGTCTCCCCCACTTCAAAGGCACATTTGGGTATTTAAGCAGGGTCTCTGACACTACCAACTCAGACACTTCTTTACAAGACACTCTTGTCACAGACACTTCCTGGAGAAGAGAACCTAAACCAGAACCTGCAACCTGCCAATAAGAACTGCCTGGCTGCCCAAAGGACTCACCTGACTGCTTTCTGAGAAGGACTGCTGCCTTGCTATTGCCCTGCTGCCTTGTTGCTCTCTGGCTGTGCTGATAAGTTCTCTCCAAGGGTTTGGATAGAGCTTACCTCCTGTTCCCTGAAGTCTCAGGACCATAAAGACTTCATTCCTGCAAGAAGAACTCCCTGTGCGGCGGAAATCGATACACAGCATGCAGAAAATGATGCACAGCCTGGATTGCGGTGACAAATTCCCTGCACTCCGAACCAGAATGACGCTGCCTGACTTTGCAAGGAGAAGATCGACACAGTGCCAACGTAGCAACTTGAAATGCGATGCACGGCCCGCTGGATCGGCGCAAAACCAAGCCAGAATGACGCAGCGCGACGTCCTGAGAGGAATCGATGCAGTGCCTGCCGTGCGGTAGAAATTCCCACGCAATACCCACCGGATCAAGGCAGCCTCTGTGACTGTCCTGCAAGCGCCAGATTTCAACGCATTGTCCCTGGGGCGTCCGAAAATCCCACAACCCAGAGAGGATCCAAGTCCGCACACCAGAAATCAACGCAAAGCCTTCCATGCCTGGAAAATAAATGACACATCGCTGTGTGCGGCCCGAGAAATCGAAGCACACCTCCCTGTTTTTCACGCATCTCCTCCTCTGTAGCTCCTTGCGGAGATTTTAAATGGAAACCAGGTATTTTGTGTTTGCAAGAGACATTTGTTGTTTGTAAGAGACTACAGACACTTTATATCATTTTTACAGTGATATTTCAACATATACTTATTGCATCTTAATCGTTTTGACCTGCATCTTATCAGATAAATATTATATATTTTTCTAAACACCGTGTGGTGTGTTTCTGTGGTGCTATACTGTGTTATTGCATGATTTATTGCACAAATACTTTACACATTGCCTTCTAGGTTAAGTCTGGCTGCTCAGTGCCAAGCTACCAGATGGTGGACACAGGATAATTTGGATTGTGTGTGACTTACACTCACTAGAGTCCTTGCTTGGACAGGGGGTAACCTGACTGCCACCCAAGGACCCCATTTCTAACATAATATATATGTCCAAACACCATCACATACCTGACAATGCCAGAACTCTGAAATGGCCACATGAAGGTGTCATGGTGAAGGCACCTGAACAAAGAACAAAACAAGAAATATAGGTATAAAACTATACATATGACACACGTCACATAGCAAGCATCTTGAGATCAAAGTACAATACAAAAAATCTAACACAAACAAAGCATCATCAAGATATGGATGTGTCAAATAATACCTCAACACCCTTTGGCTGATTTTGCCTGAGCATCAGCTAATTATTTCTAAGAATTTACTATACACATTATTACAACTACAGTTCATTGTTCAGTCAAAGTCATGACCTCACATAACATGACCATCAGTCTTGCCCAGACAGCGAAATCTGGCCTTCAGGAGCCCAAAAGCCAACTCCACTATTCACCATGTTCTTTCATGGGCCTCATTGAAGCAGACTTCCCTGGCTTAGTTGGATTCTTCCGTGGCGCCAATAACCAAGGACTGTTTGGATATGTCTCCTGTTTAGGAATGAGACAAAAGTGCAACCACGGGTCACTCACATTATGATTGTAGCACCTGACATTGCTCACACAAAATCAGGACACATATGACTTACCACCCAGCCAGGCACTCTCTGGTCGCAGTTTTGACATCACCTGGGATATGGTGCTATACAACATTATAAAGGAATCCTGGGTTGAACCAGGGAATCGGGCACAGACATTTGAGATGTGGAGATCTGACAACAGACAACTTGCACGTTAATACAATGGACTTTTTTCCTGCTGTGATAGACTTGTTAACTGTCAAGGGGTGGCACCAATGCACTATGGCGGGCATTCCGACCCTGGCCGGGGACCGCGGGAGCACCGCCAACAGGCTGGCGGTGCTCCCAAGGGCATTCTGACCGCGGCTGTACAGCCGCGGTCAGAAACGGAAAACCGGCGGTGTACCGCCGGTTTTCCGCTGCCCTGGGGAATCCTCCATGGCGGCGCAGCTTGCTGCGCCGCCATGGGGATTCCGCCCCCCATACCGCCATCCTGTTCCTGCCGGCTTTGGCCGCCAGGAACAGGATGGCGGTATGGGGTGTCGTGGGGCCCCTGGGGGCCCCTGCAGTGCCCATGCCAATGGCATGGGCACTGCAGGGGCCCCCGGAACAGGGCCCCACTGAGAATTTCAGTGTCTGCATAGCAGACACTGAAATTCGCGACGGGTGCAACTGCACCCGTCGCACCCTTTCCACTCCGCCGGCTCCATTCGGAGCCGGCATCCTTGTGGAAAGGGGTTTCCCGCTGGGCGGGCGGGCGGCCTTCTGGCAGTCGCCCGCCCGCCCAGCGGGAAACACAGAATAACCGCAGCGGTCTTCTGATCGCGCAGCGGTATTCTGGCGGCTCCCGCCGGCACCGCGGTTACCGCGGCCGGCGGAGTCAGAATGACCCCCTATGTGTGCCTTCAAAGGTTCAGACTACGTATGGGAGGAGAGCAAAACCATAGAAGTTAGCCTTCACATTGTTTAAGGCCTCATATAGGGGGAACCTCATAAAGCTGTCAATGTGTTTCTTCATCTTTGCTGATAGGTCATCTCTTAACAGAGGACTGAAAACAGGTTGGTACATATTACCAGATATGGCCACTGTATGTTGGAAGAATCCCATGACCAGGAAGTGCAATACTGCCATGAGTTGAACAATGGGTGGTATGCAGGTTGGATTACTGTTTTCAGGCATCAGATCTGGCTCCGACTGACAACATAAATCCACAATTGTTTGCCTATTCATAGAGTACTGTGTTATAATGTGACGTTCTTCCATGGTTTCAAGCTCGGACAATGGATGGTTCACTGGAGTTTGTCAGCTGCTCCCTCTCCCAGTGTACCTATGTGTGAAAATACAGGAGTTGGAGCATTAGTCACTGTGTCCACAAGAACATACATTTTGAATAGCAACAAAATCATGTCTGGAAATGCATTACATCCAGTACACATCACAGCTGACAACTACACAAGGGTCAAGTGTGACCCCCATTGTTGTCAACACAAGTGTCCACAACATGGATTTGGGCAGCACCCAAATATTTTCTTCTCAAATGCTCCTTGAAATTTAACAGCCTATTCTGACCACCAAAAATACAGTCAGCGGCGGTGGACTGTGCACCATCGTCATATGCCATCTGTTCCCAGCAACACACTACACTGATGATTCTGTAGTATAACTTCCACAAGAAGGCTGCTTTAGAATGCTTGTGATGATCCAACACATATATTGATGTTGTGACCCATTAAACATGGCTAAATACTGTATTTCCAACAGCCAGAATGGTGGATGCCTTACTTACTTCACTGGACATTAGGAACCACCCACGGCCACCGTTAGAAGTTGATCACACAGTTGGCAGTTCCAACCACGGTGGACACAGCCATAGGCTAACATTGTTGCCTGTGATGGTTGCGGGCCAATGGCTGTGGCCTTTGGCTGTGATGACCGCGTACATGGCCTACATGTATGCCAGGGTCTGCAAATTCACTCACTTGACTCCTGACACTGCTGCCATCAACACCTCTACCACTTCAGCTGCTGTGTTCTGCCTCTGGGGACGATAATGCCAGGCGAAGCAGCTGAAGGGGCCCCTACCTTCACTCCTGAGGAGCTGGGGAGGCTGTTTTAGGAGGTTCCTCCCCCTGTATGGACAGTTCTATGGTTCACCAGAGGAGCAGGAATGAACCTCATAGGCATATTTGACTCTATACAACACCATCCTTTACTTACTCATAGTCTACATCGTACCTCTCTGTGCCAGTTAGGCTTTTTTGGGTGCCTGTTGTCACATTTTGTGTGCCATACATGTGGGTTGTACAGGTAGTGTAGAATAGTACCTTTGTATTTCAAATTAACATAGAGTTGTGTGATATGTGATAATGCCCAGATCCTCCTTGTGTTGCATTCAAATATCTAGGCAGGAGACTTTACAGCCATGCAATGACATATCTGTGGACATGTTGGGTGTAAATGTCAAATTACATATATGTGCATCATAGCATGAGCTGTGTATGTGCATTGTTTGAGTCGTTTGATGATCTTGTTAGCAATATGTATGGTGCCACAGAGCACTCAGTCCACATCTGGCCTTGGCAAAATATTATATGCGAACCTTATAAAAATCACTGTGCCCTTCAGAATGCCACACAAGTCACAACCCAAGGGATAGGCACATGATGTACTATTATATGTGGAAGTGATGGATCAATCAGGTAATGTTGTTTGTTGTTGTGGGTGCCATTTGGACCCAACAGTCCTCTCAGTGCGTCAGCCCAAACAACATGGAGTAATAGATCACTGTACTCATCCATGTGTCTGGTCAGTCTATTGTCATCTGTCCCCACAGGACACTTGTCTTCACTGTGTGACATGTTCTGGTGTCTCACTACTGTCTGTCATGTGAAGGTGCCATCATACATGTGACAAAGCATACATTTCCCTTTGGGTACAGTCTCAGATCAATACTTTTCCTTGATAACTAGTGATTGTCCAGTGACATCACTTTTGCAATCATTCCTTGTGGCTACATGTTAGCATGTGTACCTTTCACTTTTGCCATATCATTTTCACTGCTGTTTCATGCATGGTTTAGCTGTCTTCATGGGGTGATGTCTGATGCCCTCACATCTGTGGGCATGCCAACTTGTGTTTGGAAATGGATATATCTGATGAGGCTACAGTACTTGTTGTGCCACAGACAAGAGTGTGTCACCATTTATTGGTGGCTCACACATACTCTCACCCATCATTCCATGTAATTTGGCATGTAGACCTGCAGTAGCAATGAAGGACATAAGCGATATGACTATAGTTTTTACTCATGATGTGCTTTTACATTCCATTGATGTATCTTCATTTAACAAAATGCTTAGTACATGTTAAATGATGACGGTTCATCACCTAAGTGTTGACATTCATCAGGGAGTGAGTTGCAGAAATGCGTGAATCATATGTGGTTGTGTAAAACCTTTCATCCAAGGAAATCCCTGTTTGCATGATAAAAGAGACAGTGATCTGCCTTACCATTGGGCAACATGTTAAGGGCCTTCTACAGGTACTTGACTATCCCCGGGCCTCTGCAACATTCAATGGACGAGGCTTCTACTTATGCAATCAGAGTATGGTATTGTCTGTTGTATCACTCAAGAGAGGTGATTTCCCTGGGTTTACCAAATTAACTGTGGTGTGGATTTTGTGGATCTAGCTCCCTGACATTTTGCTCAACTTGTCTCAAGTGTACATTTGTGTGCAAGATGTGTTATCTATCTGGGCAACATTAGTATAACCTCCAGGAGTCCATTTAGACACTGTACTTATTGTAAGGTGACCATTGTTGATTTTTTCCATTGTGACATGGGTTTTTCCATGACACCTTCTTCCAGCTACTGTACGTCCTTCAGCAACATGTCTGGATTATTTGGCCATCATTTCTTCATGATGTGGGATTGGTTATATGAATATTAGCTGTGTGCATGACCATGTGTGGGATCTGTGGAACTGAATTTGGCATTGTCCTACAATTGTGTGACAACAGGTAACTGAGGGATGCTACATGGGGCACAACATTGAAGGAGATGAGGTCTCCTACTTGTTCAATGGGTGCTATGATTAAACACTTCAGCCATGCAATTAGAGTTGTGTGTGATTCCGAATTTCATGTGGGCAACTGTTGACAGTCCATGTAGCATGCATACATATGTTGTGGCAAATGTTCGAGTCACTTTGCTGGAGCACATGGCTGGTGGCTACTGTACTTCATGATAATGTTTACTAATCACAGCTGTTTTTCAAGTGTAATCAGGCACATGTAGTGACCCTACTATTCTTTGCAATTTTATCATCATCCTGGGCACGTGGAGGAGACAGGACAGAACCAAGTGGGGAAGCAGCTGGCTACGGTACCTCCAGTCATAAGCCAAACAACAAGGAGGGACCCAATGGCCGGGAGGGAGTGCCTTGGAGGACACAGGAGGACACAGGATTCTTGTTGTCATCTTCAGATTCTTACTCCAGTGGCCACTCCCTAGTGGTGGTGGACCCATCAGCAGCTGCTCCTCTTCCATCCTTGTCCACCGTCCCCAGTTCCATCTCTACCCTCCGCATTGCTCCCCACCCATTTGGACTTGCCCGCTCACCCAAAAGGGTGGGTGTCTACCTCATCCCAGGCACCTCACACCCTGTCCCTGTTACCCCTTCTGCCCTGAGTGAGGAGACTATTGACCTCCTGAAGAGTGTGTCTGGGGTTCTGACTGCCATTCTGAATGCCATCCAGGTGCAGGGCAGCGAGCTCCAGCAGATAGTTGCATACAGAAGGCATTCATAGTGCAATTTCTGACCTAAAGAGATCTTTTCAGGTGCTGGCCTCCTAACTGATGGCAGCCATCCACGTCTGACAATCCTACCCCCACTCTTACATCTTTCCCATCCAATGTTCCTATTTCTAACCTGTTCCAAGCACATTGACACATCCACACACACCCTCATCAACACAGAGAAGCAGCTCACAGAAACACAAGCACCACAAGAAACACCAGCTACAAGCACTCAACAGTCACTCATACACACCACAATAACACCCATTCCACAGACAGCACCCCCACTGACCCACACACCACAACACCCATAGCCACAGACACTACCTCAACACCCACAGACACAGACCTCACATCCATTATACCCACAAGCATACCCCAACACCTACAAACACAGCCACCACATCCACCGTACCCCAGATACCACTCCAACACCCACACACACACCCACCACTTTCTCCCTAACCCCAGATACCACCCCAACACCCATACACACAGCCACAACTCCCACATTACCCAGCACCTCTATCCCACCGACTCTAAAGAAACGCAAACACCCAAACTCACACATGCAACAGACACCACCCAAACCCAAGCATTCCTCAGAGATGCACAAACCAGTAGCATTAATACCAACAGGCAGGACAATCACTCCCTCAACCTCCTAACCCCTAACCCCTTCTGTAGACTCTAACTGTTTTCTCACAGAAAGTTTCCTTTTTGACCTTGCCCTTACCCTTGTGATCCCAACCCAAACCCCCAACCCATCCCTTGCACATCCAGGTCTTCCCCTGTCACACCTTTTACCCTGCAATCAACCATACCCCTCCCACCCTAAAGAACAAGGCCAGCCCTCCTAAGAAATAGCCACACCCACCCATACCAAATCTGATCCCACCCAAGAATGATCCCTGAGGTGCCTGCATGCCCACTTGTTGCCCTTTCCTGTGGAGGTCCTCTGGCAGTGACTGGACTCAAGCTATCAACTATACTGTGCATGAACATAAATATGGACTTGCCAATGGGCTTTAATCTTCATCATTTTCTCCCAATAAACCCAAGTTGTTGTATGTGGGTACACATTTGTCCTGCATTAATTTTCTACGTTTGTGTTGTTCCAGAGTAATTTGTGTTGTATGCCTACATTTGTGTGTGTTTCACCCTGATTGCTGATCCATTTGCTATGGGTGGCAAGATCTGACTTTGTGGGCAGTGCTAATGTCACCCAGGACAAGGGTAGATGTTCCCTGGATGTATATGTGTCTGGTAATCCAATTGGGGTTTCATTGCCTTTTGTTCTGTTTGATATGTTAAGTATTTCATCTTGGCTTGGCCATTGTCAGCATGTATTGTGTTAGATTTGTCCCGCTGATGTAGATTGGACATCTTACTCATGTGTGCAAGCTAGAGTTTTATTTGGCTACACATGGAGGGTGTTCAGTTGTGCTACCTTCCTTTACCTTTGACTGACCATGTGTCAATTTTTATTTGTGTATCTTGCACAGCTACTTTATCTACAGCTACTTTATCTACATGTGTGACCCCTGATGCTGCTGTGGTATTTGCTTTCTATACTTGCACGTACACTTTTGGCAAGTAGGCATGTAACTTGGTTATACTATTGGTTGTCCCTGAGGTACATGAAGGTCCAGCTTCTGTGAAAATGGAGTTTTAGGTGCATGTGCAAAGTGGAATGTGTCCCAGGGCAGCATCCTTCCTGGAGTGTCACTGATGCCCCCTTCCCTACTGTGCAGGCATTTTTTACATTGCGAGCTTTGGATATTTGTCTCACAAAATATTGTACATCCCATTGACCTTTCATTATGCTGCTAAGTGGGTAATATGTGTGGGTCCATCACAGGGATGTTTCATGGAATGTGTGTTTGGGTTAAATGTCACATCTGTACATATGTGTTCTCAATATCACAACAGTCCATCACATGCGAGCAATGTGAGGGTGTCAGTTTAATTATGTGTGATGTTGACACAATGTTATGTACACGTCACTGTCATTGAAACTGGGATGAGCAGACGTGTGTTTTTGTGGAGTTTGTTGCTGCAGTGCCAGTGACCTGCCCAAAGGGGGCGTCACATGGCTGTGTATGGTTCATTCATTGTGGACGATCTGATCGGGACATATTAAAACTGTATTTGGTCCACTTAGTGTAACCCACATACCTGGTGGATGGGGGTGTGCTGATCTTTTGTGGAGTTACTGAACATGGGTAGGTGTGTGATCTTACTGTCAGTTGCATCCATGGTGGCTTGTATTTTGGGCTTCATCTATAAGCAGCAGCAGCAAGACATGTATGAATGGCTCTATGGCAGCACAGAAAGTATGACGCTGATTGTAGATTAATTCCTGCCTTTTATATCCCTATTTCTGCCAGCTGGGACATTGTGGTTGGAACGCCACTGACATGTTGGCGGAAGCGAACATCATAATCTGTCTGATGGAAACACTGTCTCCGACAGCCTCATTGGCCTATCTTGCCATTACAGCAGTCTGCACTGCTGGCGGTTAGACCATTGCCACCACCATGGTAGTCCATGGACCGCCAAACTCGTAATTAGGACTTATGTCCTACTGAAAACGCACTGAAGAAGCTCATGGTAAGGTATTGTCAAGAAAATGATTTTCTCCTCTGTAAAAAGAGATTGCAGTTGTTCTTACTTTGCTGCTGGGTTGCAAAGTGACAAAACTAAGCAGAGAAACCTAGCTGTGCATGACAGTCTAAGACGGCCGGCCAAACTGACATGCGCACTTAGGTGCACTCACTCCACTCCGCCTCACCCCTTCCATGGCCCAGCCCTGCCCCTCCCTGCACTTGATATGCTCAGAGCCTGGAGCTGAAAAATAAAACAATAATCAAACATTGCTTTATTTTTCAGCTGCTGGCTCTGAGCTAGTGGGGTGACGCTCTTTCGCCATTGCGGAGGAACCGCCCCAGGCCTGCTCAGAACTGTGACCTTCTACTGTGGTCCCCTTCATGGGTATTCCCTGGCATTTGCAATGTTTTTCACATACTTAAAGGCACTGAGACTGGATGAATCATATAAATTATTCCAGAATTTGCTACAGGTTTAATCAAGCAGTCACATTTGTTATCTATTCTCTCTTAACCCTACATTTGCGGATTTTTCAACTTAGTAATGTACACAGTTCTTGGTTAGGAGAGAGGTGTCTGAGCAAGAAAAACTGGGTGGTTTCTAAACTGTCCTTACGTATCGCTAGCTGTTGAGTGATTAGACCATGTAGTCAGACTGCCCTGAAATGTATAGGCTAGATGTACTACTTTTTATAACTTGGTTTTCCATATCCCAGATGTCTTATAGGAACACTAATAGTGATATTGGTTAGTGTTTGTTTATTCTAAAGATGCCCTTTGTGCCCCAACATAATCCTATGCATCCATGCATATTCTTTAGAATATAAAATATGTGCTTTTGTTATGAATAGTAGACGTCCATCATTACTACCCAGATTTCAAAACAATTGACAATCTGAGCACCATAGGTTTTGTGATAGTTTGTTTCGAAAGTGCAATGAACGGTTTGAAAAATATGTGTTTGTGTTTTCTAATGCGATTTCTGTATATAGTGAAAACAATTTACTGAATAATACCCATCTAGATTATCTTTACAACCTACAATGACTCAATGTGCCTATGCTGCACACTTTATCCAAAGGATGTTAGCGTATTTTGACAATATTCTCTTAAATATATCCTTCTCTATTTACTTTTCCAGGCTGGCACCATCAGTAACCCAATGTCAAGGCAAAATAGCCTGCAATGCCCTACAGGCAGTTTTGAAACTTCCAGATAGATATTTTGTGCCACTTTGTATTTCTAGCCCAATCATACACGAGCACAAAGAGTTGACAAGTTTAAAAGATTTCCAGTTTATCTTCCCATTTAAATGTACAGTGAGTCAAGGATAGTTCGAGGAAAACAGATAGTTGTTGATATTTTATGATGCCATGTGCTCGTTTAGGATAGTTTTTCTGGAAGGCACTCTGAGAAGAATCAGTATTAAAATAAATGGTTGCCATTTATTTTGTATGTTTTCTGTAAGGTACAAAGCAAACACAAGGAGTCAGGAAAGGACAGATATCGCTTTGGCAACAAGAAAATCGTTTCATGTGGAAGGTCATCATACCAGTCTTCGTCTACCCAGTAAATCGCTGCCTAGTTGAACGTAAACAAGTGACCTGTGTTTAAAAGGTACAGAGGACTCAGTGGGGCAGCACGAATTATTTAATAAAGGTTTTTCTTTCAAAAAACCACATAACCCCATGCAATGAATAACATGACTAGGGGGGTCATTCTGACCCCGGAGGGCGGCGGGAGCCGCCCGCTTGGAGGGAACCGCCAGAAGACCGTACTGCGGTCAAAAGACCGCGGCGGTTATTCTGGGTTTCCCACTGGGCTGGCGGGCGACCACCAAAAGGCCGCCCGCCAGCCCAGTGGGAAACAGCCCTCCATGAGGATGCCGGCTCCGAATGGAGCCGGCGGAGTGGAGGGTGTGCGACGGGTGCAGTGGCACCCGTCGCGTATTTCAGTGTCTGCAATGCAGACACTGAAATACAAAGTGGGGCCCTCTTACGGGGGCCCCACGACACCCCTCACCGCCATCCTGTTCCTGGCGGGCGGAACCGCCAGGAACAGGATGGCGGTGAGGGGGTCGGAATCCCCCATGGCGGCGCAGCAAGCTGCGCCGCCATGGGGGATTCCCAGGGCAGCGGAAAACCGGCGGGAGACCGCCGGTTTTCCTCTTCTGACCGCGGCCGAACCGCCGCGGTCAGAATGCCCAAGGGAGCACCGCCAGCCTGTTGGAGGTGCTCCCGCGGCCAGGGTCGGAATGACCCCCTAAATGTACATTTTGTTTCAGGAAAAATATTTTGACCGAATAGAGTGTGAGTCGACATTGATAAGCTGTTTTTGTGCACCAAAACAAAAAAAATTTAATGTGAAACACAGCAGCATAAAAGCCCTTTTCAGCAAATTTCACTTCAGGAAAATCAATGCAAAGACTTTAATTCAAAATCTGTATCGTTGTTTCCTCTATCAAGTTTGTCACAAGTTGTCGATTTCCTCGACTACTTCTGCTGCCCTACAAATGTTCATGTTGTTAGTCCAAATGGACTCCACTTTGAAGAAGTATAGTTTCAGTGTTTAAACCTGTGAGATAACACTTAGTTCACCTGGGATAAACACCACCACTGCCTGCCACCGTCAGAGCCTGAACTATTTATAAAACTATTCCACAGTTATGTGGAAAGCCTGTCAGTGGCAGGTGAAGGGGAGCACCTTAGTCAGACATCATAATGATCTAACAGGCAGTAATAACACATGGACAGATGTATAAACGCATTTACTGGTCGCAAACCCCGTAATTCAGTAAATCAGTCAATCTCCACTCCGCCTCACCCCTCCCATGGCCCAGCCCTGCCCCTCCCTGCACTTGATATGCTCAGAGCCAGGAGCTGAAAAATAAAACAATAATCAAACATTGTTTTATTTTTCAGCTGCTGGCTCTGAGCTAGTGGGGTGACGCTCTTTCGCCATTGCGGAGGAACCGCCCCAGGCCTGCTCAGAACTGTGACCTTCTACTGTGGTCCCCTTCATGGGTATTCCCTGGCATTTGCAATGTTTTTCACATACTTAAAGGCACTGAGACTGGATGAATCATACAAATTATTCCAGAATTTGCTACAGGTTTAATAAAGCAGTCACATTTGTTATCTATTCTCTCTTAACCCTACATTTGCGGATTTTTCAACTTAGTAATGTACACAGTTCTTGGTTAGGAGAGAGGTGTCTGAGCAAGAAAAACTGGGTGGTTTCTAAACTGTCCTTACGTATCGCTAGCTGTTGAGTGATTAGACCATGTAGTCAGACTGCCCTGCAATGTATAGGCTAGATGTACTACTTTTTATAACTTGGTTTTCCATATCCCAGATGTCTTATAGGAACACTAATAGTGATATTGGTTAGTGTTTGTTTATTCTAAAGATGCCCTTTGTGCCCCAACATAATCCTATGCATCCATGCATATTCTTTAGAATATAAAATATGTGCTTTTGTTATGAATAGTAGACGTCCATCATTACTACCCAGATTTCAAAACAATTGACAATCTGAGCACCATAGGTTTTGTGATAGTTTGTTTCGAAAGTGCAATGAACGGTTTGAAAAATATGCGTTTGTGTTTTCTAATGCGATTTCTGTATATAGTGAAAACAATTTACTGAATAATACCCATCTAGATTATCTTTACAACCTACAATGACTCAATGTGTCTATGCTGCACACTTTATCCAAAGGATGTTAGCGTATTTTGACAATATTCTCTTAAATATATCCTTCTCTATTTACTTTTCCAGGCTGGCACCATCAGTAACCCAATGTCAAGGCAAAATAGCCTGCAATGCCCTACAGGCAGTTTTGAAACTTCCAGATAGATATTTTGTGCCACTTTGTATTTCTAGCCCAATCATACACGAGCACAAAGAGTTGACAAGTTTAAAAGATTTCCAGTTTATCTTCCCATTTAAATGTACAGTGCGTCAAGGATAGTTCGAGGAAAACAGATAGTTGTTGATATTTTATGATGCCATGTGCTCGTTTAGGATAGTTTTTCTGGAAGGCACTCTGAGAAGAATCAGTATTAAAATAAATGGTTGCCATTTATTTTGTATGTTTTCTGTAAGGTACAAAGCAAACACAAGGAGTCAGGAAAGGACAGATATCGCTTTGGCAACAAGAAAATCGTTTCATGTGGAAGGTCATCATACCAGTCTTCGTCTACCCAGTAAATCGCTGCCTGGTTGAACGTAAACAAGTGACCTGTGTTTAAAAGGTACAGAGGACTCAGTGGGGCAGCACAAATTATTTAATAAAGGTTTTTCTTTCAAAAAGCCACATAACCCCATGCAATGAATAACATGACTAAGGGGGTCATTCTGACCCCGGCGGGCGGCGGGAGCCGCCCGCCTGGAGGGAACCGCCAGAATACCGTACCGCGGTGGTCATTCTGGGTTTCCAACTGGGCTGGCGGGCGACCGCCAAAAGGCCGCCCGCCAGCCCAGTGGGAAACAGCCCTCCATGAGGATGCCGGCTCCGAATGGAGCCGGCGGAGTGGAGGGTGTGCGACGGGTGCAGTGGCACCCGTCGCGTATTTCAGTGTCTGCAATGCAGACACTGAAATACAAAGTGGGGCCCTCTTACGGGGGCCCCTGCAGTGCCCATGCCATTGGCATGGGCACTGCAGGGGCCCCCAGGGGCCCCACGACACCCCTCACCGCCATCCTGTTCCTGGCGGGCGGAACCGCCAGGAACAGGATGGCGGTGAGGGGGTCGGAATCCCCCATGGCGCCGCAGCAAGCTGCGGCGCCATGGGGTATTCCCAGGGCAGCGGAAAACCGGTGGGAGACCGCCGGTTTTCCTCTTCTGACCGCGGCCGAACCGCCGCGGTCAGAATGCCCAAGGGAGCACCGCCAGCCTGTTGGCGGTGCTCCCGCGGTCCCCGGCCCTGGCGGTATTTACCGCCAGGGTCGGAATGATCCCCTAAATGTACATTTTGTTTCAGGAAAAATATTTTGACCGAATAGAGTGTGAGTCGACATTGATAAGCTGTTTTTGTGCACCAAAACAACAATTTTTTAATGTGAAACACAGCAGCATAAAAGCCCTTTTCAGCAAATTTCACTTCAGGAAAATCAATGCAAAGACTTTAATTCAAAATCTGTATAATTGTTTCCTCTATCAAGTTTGTCACAAGTTGTCGATTTCCTCGACTACTTCTGCTGCCCTACAAATGTTCATGTTGTTAGTCCAAATGGACTCCACTTTGAAGAAGTATAGTTTCAGTGTTTAAACCTGTGAGATAACACTTAGTTCACCTGGGATAAACACCACCACTGCCTGCCACCGTCAGAGCCTGAACTATTTATAAAACTATTCCACAGTTATGTGGAAAGCCTGTCAGTGGCAGGTGAAGGGGAGCACCTTAGTCAGATATCAAAATGATCTAACAGGCAGTAATAACACATGGACAGATGTATAAACGCATTTACTGGTCGCAAACCCTGTAATTCAGTAAATCAGTCAATCTCCACTCCGCCTCACCCCTCCCATGGCCCAGCCCTGCCCCTCCCTGCACTTGATATGCTCAGAGCCAGGAGCTGAAAAATAAAACAATAATCAAACATTGTTTTATTTTTCAGCTGCTGGCTCTGAGCTAGTGGGGTGACGCTCTTTCGCCATTGCGGAGGAACCGCCCCAGGCCTGCTCAGAACTGTGACCTTCTACTGTGGTCCCCTTCATGGGTATTCCCTGGCATTTGCAATGTTTTTCACATACTTAAAGGCACTGAGACTGGATGAATCATACAAATTATTCCAGAATTTGCTACAGGTTTAATAAAGCAGTCACATTTGTTATCTATTCTCTCTTAACCCTACATTTGCGGATTTTTCAACTTAGTAATGTACACAGTTCTTGGTTAGGAGAGAGGTGTCTGAGCAAGAAAAACTGGGTGGTTTCTAAACTGTCCTTACGTATCGCTAGCTGTTGAGTGATTAGACCATGTAGTCAGACTGCCCTGCAATGTATAGGCTAGATGTACTACTTTTTATAACTTGGTTTTCCATATCCCAGATGTCTTATAGGAACACTAATAGTGATATTGGTTAGTGTTTGTTTATTCTAAAGATGCCCTTTGTGCCCCAACATAATCCTATGCATCCATGCATATTCTTTAGAATATCTAATATGTGCTTTTGTTATGAATAGTAGACGTCCATCATTACTACCCAGATTTCAAAACAATTGACAATCTGAGCACCATAGGTTTTGTGATAGTTTGTTTCGAAAGTGCAATGAACGGTTTGAAAAATATGCGTTTGTGTTTTCTAATGCGATTTCTGTATATAGTGAAAACAATTTACTGAATAATACCCATCTAGATTATCTTTACAACCTACAATGACTCAATGTGTCTATGCTGCACACTTTATCCAAAGGATGTTAGCGTATTTTGACAATATTCTCTTAAATATATTCTTCTCTATTTACTTTTCCAGGCTGGCACCATCAGTAACCCAATGTCAAGGCAAAATAGCCTGCAATGCCCTACAGGCAGTTTTGAAACTTCCAGATAGATATTTTGTGCCACTTTGTATTTCTAGCCCAATCATACATGAGCACAAAGAGTTGACAAGTTTAAAAGATTTCCAGTTTATCTTCCCATTTAAATGTACAGTGAGTCAAGGATAGTTCGAGGAAAACAGATAGTTGTTGATATTTTATGATGCCATGTGCTCGTTTAGGATAGTTTTTCTGGAAGGCACTCTGAGAAGAATCAGTAGTAAAATAAATGGTTGCCATTTATTTTGTATGTTTTCTGTAAGGTACAAAGCAAACACAAGGAGTCAGGAAAGGACAGATATCGCTTTGGCAACAAGAAAATCGTTTCATGTGGAAGGTCATCATACCAGTCTTCGTCTACCCAGTAAATCGCTGCCTGGTTGAACGTAAACAAGTGACCTGTGTTTAAAAGGTACAGAGGACTCAGTGGGGCAGCACAAATTATTTAATAAAGGTTTTTCTTTCAAAAAGCCACATAACCCCATGCAATGAATAACATGACTAAGGGGGTCATTCTGACCCCGGCGGGCGGCGGGAGCCGCCCGCCTGGAGGGAACCGCCAGAATACCGTACCGCGGTGGTCATTCTGGGTTTCCAACTGGGCTGGCGGGCGACCGCCAAAAGGCCGCCCGCCAGCCCAGTGGGAAACAGCCCTCCATGAGGATGCCGGCTCCGAATGGAGCCGGCGGAGTGGAGGGTGTGCGACGGGTGCAGTGGCACCCGTCGCGTATTTCAGTGTCTGCAATGCAGACACTGAAATACAAAGTGGGGCCCTCTTACGGGGGCCCCTGCAGTGCCCATGCCATTGGCATGGGCACTGCAGGGGCCCCCAGGGGCCCCACGACACCCCTCACCGCCATCCTGTTCCTGGCGGGCGGAACCGCCAGGAACAGGATGGCGGTGAGGGGGTCAGAATCCCCCATGGCGCCGCAGCAAGCTGCGGCGCCATGGGGTATTCCCAGGGCAGCGGAAAACCGGTGGGAGACCGCCGGTTTTCCTCTTCTGACCGCGGCCGAACCGCCGCGGTCAGAATGCCCAAGGGAGCACCGCCAGCCTGTTGGCGGTGCTCCCGCGGTCCCCGGCCCTGGCGGTATTTACCGCCAGGGTCGGAATGATCCCCTAAATGTACATTTTGTTTCAGGAAAAATATTTTGACCGAATAGAGTGTGAGTCGACATTGATAAGCTGTTTTTGTGCACCAAAACAACAATTTTTTTATGTGAAACACAGCAGCATAAAAGCCCTTTTCAGCAAATTTCACTTCAGGAAAATCAATGCAAAGACTTTAATTCAAAATCTGTATAATTGTTTCCTCTATCAAGTTTGTCACAAGTTGTCGATTTCCTCGACTACTTCTGCTGCCCTACAAATGTTCATGTTGTTAGTCCAAATGGACTCCACTTTGAAGAAGTATAGTTTCAGTGTTTAAACCTGTGAGATAACACTTAGTTCACCTGGGATAAACACCACCACTGCCTGCCACCGTCAGAGCCTGAACTATTTATAAAACTATTCCACAGTTATGTGGAAAGCCTGTCAGTGGCAGGTGAAGGGGAGCACCTTAGTCAGATATCAAAATGATCTAACAGGCAGTAATAACACATGGACAGATGTATAAACGCATTTACTGGTCGCAAACCCTGTAATTCAGTAAATCAGTCAATCTCCACTCCGCCTCACCCCTCCCATGGCCCAGCCCTGCCCCTCCCTGCACTTGATATGCTCAGAGCCAGGAGCTGAAAAATAAAACAATAATCAAACATTGTTTTATTTTTCAGCTGCTGGCTCTGAGCTAGTGGGGTGACGCTCTTTCGCCATTGCGGAGGAACCGCCCCAGGCCTGCTCAGAACTGTGACCTTCTACTGTGGTCCCCTTCATGGGTATTCCCTGGCATTTGCAATGTTTTTCACATACTTAAAGGCACTGAGACTGGATGAATCATACAAATTATTCCAGAATTTGCTACAGGTTTAATAAAGCAGTCACATTTGTTATCTATTCTCTCTTAACCCTACATTTGCGGATTTTTCAACTTAGTAATGTACACAGTTCTTGGTTAGGAGAGAGGTGTCTGAGCAAGAAAAACTGGGTGGTTTCTAAACTGTCCTTACGTATCGCTAGCTGTTGAGTGATTAGACCATGTAGTCAGACTGCCCTGCAATGTATAGGCTAGATGTACTACTTTTTATAACTTGGTTTTCCATATCCCAGATGTCTTATAGGAACACTAATAGTGATATTGGTTAGTGTTTGTTTATTCTAAAGATGCCCTTTGTGCCCCAACATAATCCTATGCATCCATGCATATTCTTTAGAATATCAAATATGTGCTTTTGTTATGAATAGTAGACGTCCATCATTACTACCCAGATTTCAAAACAATTGACAATCTGAGCACCATAGGTTTTGTGATAGTTTGTTTCGAAAGTGCAATGAACGGTTTGAAAAATATGCGTTTGTGTTTTCTAATGCGATTTCTGTATAGAGTGAAAACAATTTACTGAATAATACCCGTCTAGATTATCTTTACAACCTACAATGACTCAATGTGTCTATGCTGCACACTTTATCCAAAGGATGTTAGCGTATTTTGACAATATTCTCTTAAATATATTCTTCTCTATTTACTTTTCCAGGCTGGCACCATCAGTAACCCAATGTCAAGGCAAAATAGCCTGCAATGCCCTACAGGCGGTTTTGAAACTTCCAGATAGATATTTTGTGCCACTTTGTATTTCTAGCCCAATCATACATGAGCACAAAGAGTTGACAAGTTTAAAAGATTTCCAGTTTATCTTCCCATTTAAATGTACAGTGAGTCAAGGATAGTTCGAGGAAAACAGATAGTTGTTGATATTTTATGATGCCATGTGCTCGTTTAGGATAGTTTTTCTGGAAGGCACTCTGAGAAGAATCAGTAGTAAAATAAATGGTTGCCATTTATTTTGTATGTTTTCTGTAAGGTACAAAGCAAACACAAGGAGTCAGGAAAGGACAAATATTGCTTTGGCAACAAGAAAATCGTTTCATGTGGAAGGTCATCATACCAGTCTTCGTCTACCCAGTAAATCGCTGCCTGGTTGAACGTAAACAAGTGACCTGTGTTTAAAAGGTACAGAGGACTCAGTGGGGCAGCACAAATTATTTAATAAAGGTTTTTCTTTAAAAAAAACACATAACCCCATGCAATGAATAACATGACTAAGGGGGTCATTTTGACCCCGGCGGGCGGCGGGAGCCGCCCGCCTGGAGGGAACCGCCAGAAGACCGTACCGCGGTCAAAAGACCGCGGCAGTCATTCTGGGTTTCCCACTGGGCTGGCGGGCGACCGGCAAAAGGCCGCCCGCCAGCCCAGTGGGAAACAGCCCTCCATGAGGATGCCGGCTCCGAATGGAGCCAGCGGAGTGGAGGGTGTGCGACGGGTGCAGTGGCACCCGTCGCGTATTTCAGTGTCTGCAATGCAGACACTGAAATACAAAGTGGGGCCCTCTTACGGGGGCCCCTGCAGTGCCCATGCCATTGGCATGGGCACTGCAGGGGCCCCCAGGGGCCACACAACACCCCTCACCGCCATCCTGTTCCTGGCGGGCGGAACCGCCAGGTACAGGATGGCGGTGAGGGGGTAGGAATCCCCCATGGCGGCGCAGCAAGCTGCGCCGCCATGGGGGATTCCCAGGGCAGCGGAAAAGCGGCGGGAGACCGCCGGTTTTCCTCTTCTGACCGCGGCCGAACCGCCGCGGTCAGAATGCCCAAGGGAGCACCGCCAGCCTGTTGGCGGTGCTCCCGCGGTCCCCGGCCCTGGCGGTATTTACCGCCAGGGTCGGAATGACCCCCTAAATGTACATTTTGTTTCAGGAAAAATATTTTGACCGAATAGAGTGTGAGTCGACATTGATAAGCTGTTTTTGTGCACCAAAACAACCATTTTTTAAAGTGAAACACAGCAGCATAAAAGCCCTTTTCAGCAAATTTCACTTCAGGAAAATCAATGCAAAGACTTTAATTCAAAATCTGTATCATTGTTTCCTCTATCAAGTTTGTCACAAGTTGTCGATTTCCTCGACTACTTCTGCTGCCCTGCAAATGTTCATGTTGTTAGTCCAAATGGACTCCACTTTGAAGAAGTATAGTTTCAGTGTTTAAACCTGTGAGATAACACTTAGTTCACCTGGGATAAACACCACCACTGCCTGCCACCGTCAGAGCCTGAACTATTTATAAAACTATTCCACAGTTATGTGGAAAGCCTGTCAGTGGCAGGTGAAGGGGAGCACCTTAGTCAGACATCATAATGATCTAACAGGCAGTAATAACACATGGACAGATGTATAAACGCATTTACTGGTCGCAAACCCCGTAATTCAGTAAATCACAAGTTTTGTGACCAGTAAATACATTTTTTGAATGTACTAAACCCACTTTGTGATTTCGTTACCAGATTGTTGAATTGCTAAATGACTTAGGAAAACACACTGCATTGGTATTTGTCTCAGGTGTGGACAGGTTGTTCATAGAGTTTGTTTGGTGGAATGAGCCTTACAGGCTGGTGTTTCAGCCGAATTGACTGAGATGTCTGTT
Organism: Pleurodeles waltl; assembly: GCF_031143425.1. Lineage (NCBI taxonomy): Eukaryota > Metazoa > Chordata > Amphibia > Caudata > Salamandridae > Pleurodeles > Pleurodeles waltl. The sequence continues at coordinate 408,461,996 of NC_090438.1, forward strand.
TTGCCCCTGACCATTGACAGAGGCATCTGTGTGATAGGGCCTATATGATCTGAATGAGCAAGCCATGATGCCTTGCATCATCCTTTCTTGACAAACAAAGATGTGCGTTGTGCAACCTGGTTTTGGCTGAGTGTTTTAATTTTATTGAAGCCATTACCTGCCTTTCTATCAACCTAGAAATGTGTCCTCCATCTAACCAATATCCCCCACATAGATGATTTTTGCTGGGAAAAAATGATCTTCCTAAAGTACAGGGTGTGTCCATGCCAACGTCCATTCCTACATGTATGTCTGTCCAGCAATGCAACATTTTGTCCATAACATTAGGAATTGACATATCTTAGGGATATTGTTGATTTGGGAGAAATCTTCTTCAAAAGACATTTCTTCTCTCTAAAAAATTAAATAGAAGAGCTTGACCCGTGTTGAAGATAGTGAAGGAGAGTAAACTTGGCTACTTGTAGGAAAGTCCTGCATCGCCAGTACAACCAAGAACTTGCTGAGGCCAATCGCATAGTCCACCACATTCTTTTGAGGTGACTCAAAAATTCCTTCCCTCAATTCCCTCACCAAGGTGAGTGTTTGCCTTAAAAAAAAATAGGAATGAATCCTACCCCCTTCTGTGGAATTTCTTTGTGAGTAAACTAGAAACATGGAAGTAGAAGATTCCACTTCCTCCAGGGGTTCTCCTATAGAGTTCCCATCATGTTATTCAGGTTCTTAAGAACCTTGTTAAATCTTTCAACCAACCCACTGGCTTATGGGTGATAGGTGATGTAGAAGTATGGGCCACACAAGCTTGTTGCCTTGTGTCTTTCATAGATGAGGTACATATGTGTTCTATAAAATTGCTCTCTTAAGAATTTCAACTCTAGAAAAGGACATTAGGTGTGCCCAACCTACCACCCTTACAGTTGTGCTCCTCAATCACACTGCTACTAGACACGGGGGCCCATTTCACAAAGGTAAATGTAGATGTTTGGTCTAAACTGAAATCACAAAGGGCATTTATGAGTAGTATCTTTTGGTCTGCAGTCGGGACGTATCTCCACCCCCCAGTGCGGACATAAGGATATTACATAAGGAGAAGTGCAGACATAAGTATATTACTGCATAAATGAACCATCCACAACTGGTATTGACACATACAGTTCCTTGGTATCACCCCCTGACTTACCACTCAACTGGCAAGTCGTGCAGACCATTTTCTATCTCTGTGCATTCCTAACCAGTAGAACAAAGAGATCAACCTATCCAGGGTCTTTCTCGTGCCTCAGTCTGGCATCGGCACAGGGACAGCAAGAAATTCCTGTACACTTGGGGTACCACTAGCCTCTTGCTTGCTCCAGGCTCAGGACTCATTGGTTCACTATGAACAGGCTTAGGATTCACAGACTCACTGTAAAACAGGTCATTCTGTCAACCAACATAATGCCCTCCAACCACTTCTTTGTTGACTTGTTCTTGGACTTCCTTTCAAAACCCTAGAAGTGTAGGGCGTTCAACTTATGCCTGGTAGTATTCCTCCCAGGTAGCTCCTTCAGCAGCTAACAACCCTATTAGATTGGGTAGTGACCCAGACTGCAACACATGATCCACTTCAGGTGTCTCATCTTCCTTTTTCTTTGGAGAAGAGGAGAAGGAAGCCACAGCACCCTGCCCTATGGGCTGGAAAGGGTCTACATTATGGAAGAAATATGTTTTAAAATGGGAGGTATAGGTTTGGAAAATGTTTTCTTTTGTCAGGGAGACTTCTATGTGTGAGAAAAAGGAAGGTTTAAGCCTGGTAAAAGATTTAGGCCCATATTTATACTTTTTGACGCTAAACTGCGCTAACGCAGTTTAGCGTCAAAAAATTTAGCGCCGTCTAACGCCATTCTGAAGCGCCATGCGGGCGCCGTATTTATGGAATGGCGTTAGCCGGCGCAAGCAGACCGGCGCTGCCTGGTTTGCGTGGAAAAAAGCCACGTACACCAGACAGCGCCGGCGTAGGGGGAAAATGGCGTATGGGCGTCTTAAAATGGGGCAAGTCAGGTTACGTCGAAAAAATCGTCGTAACCCGACTTGCGCCATTTTTTTTCGACGCCCATCCCCAATCAACATGACTCCTATCATTGTAAAGATAGGAGTCATGCCCCCTTGCCCAATGGCCATGCCCAGGGGACTTCTGTCCCCTGGGCATGGTCATTGGGCATAGTGGCATGTAGGGGGGCACAAATCAGGTCCCCCTATGCCACAAAAAAAAAAAAAAAAAAAACTTACCTGAACTTACCTTAATGTCCATGGGATGGGTCCCTCCGTCCTTGGGTGTCCTCCTGGGGTGGCCAAGGGTGGCAGGGGGGGTCCCTGGGGGCAGGGGAGGGCACTCTGGGCTCATTTTGAGCCCACTTGTCCCTTAACGCCATGCCTGACCCAGGCGTTAAAAAGCGGCGCAAATGCGCCGTTTTTGGCCACGCCCACTCCCGGGCGTCATTTTTGCCCGGGAGTATAAATACCACGTAAAGGCCTTGGAGTCATTTTTTAAGACGGGAACGCCTCCCTTGCATATCATTAACGCAAGGAAGGGGTTCACGCTAAAAAATGACGCACACTCCGGGCACTTTGGCGCCCGAAGCGTCTAACGCCATAGTATAAATATGGCGTTAGTTGGCGTTAGTTTAGCGTCGAATTTGCGTCGAAAAAAATGACGCAAATTCGGCGCAACCAGAGTATAAATACGGCCCTTACTTTTCCAGGTCACAATGGCAGTTTAAGACTGCACTACAGGCTGCAGTGGCAGGCCTGAGAAATGTTTTAAAAGGCTACTTATTAGACCTGTCAGCCTTAGGTTTATCTTCTGCAAAACATTTAGCCTGTTTTCCTCCATTTTTCTGCTGAAGTTTGTGTTTGTCGGCCTTAAGACTGCTAACCAGTGCTAAAGTGTTTGTGCGCAGTCCCCTAAACATGGTTAAATTGATTTACGTGTGATTGGCATAGATAATTTAGTTATAAGTCCCTTGTAGAGTGGGATACTGTAATACCCAGGGACTGTAATTACATTCTGCTAGTGACGCTGCAGCCCATGTTGTGCATTTAAGTTAAGTAGCTCCTTCAAACATGTCCCAAACTTGCCATTGTAGCACAAATGCAGTTTTAATTGCCAACTCAATTTGGCAATATTACCTTCTTGCCAAGTTTAAACTGCTCTCTTATTATTTATATACATCACCCATGAGGTAGGCCCTGGGTAGCCTATAGGGTAGGGTGCATTGGAATTAAAGGACATGTGTTTTAAACTTTACATGTCCTGGTAGTGAAAAACTCCTAAACTCATTTATCACCACTGTGAGGCCTACCTGTCCCATAGGATAACATTGGCTTGCCTTATTACATTTAATAAGTGCTAACGTTTGACAAATGACAGATAAGCATTTCATGTTTGGCATTTATTCAATTGTAATAAAAAAATGCTCTTTAATATTAATATCAGAATTTAAATTAGAAGTTTGAAAATGACACTTGTTGAAAGTTGGAAATGTCCTCTTAGCCTTTTGGTGCCTGCAGACTGTCTTAGGTGACATGACTGGGTGTAACTAGCAGTTACATTTTCTGAATTCCTTAAGGATAGTCACACAATACAAGGCCTGAATGGGTCATCTGCTGGCAGGATGGAGGGGCGAAGCTTTGCACAGCCCCAAATACAACTATATATGCTGCTCTACCTTCACAAAAATGACTTATCACCTCCATATTGTCTCTTCAGCCTGCTTGGAGCCAGGGTTTAGAGATAGGGCCCTCAGACCCAATCTTTGGTTCACTTTAAAGACATGCAGAAAGACTCTCAGAGGATGGCTTACCTCTGTGGCCTGCTGTGTACTCCGCATGACTACTTTGTTGCACATGGAAAGACTGCTTTACTTCCTGGAACCTGCCTTGAACCTAGAGAGCCCAGCCCTGCTGTTTGAGTCCTGCTTCTTCACCTAAATCTAGGAGTATCGGAGTGACTCTAAGGGCTAGTTTGCTGACCTCCTGTTCAAAGCCTAAGTACCTAAAAGGTATTTGGCTAAAAACTGTTCTAAGAACCAATGGAAGACTGGGACCAACCCACTGGTCTGTCTGCCCAACTTGCATCACCGGTCAGCCTGACTTCACAGCTGCTCCTGCTATTCGCTTCTCTGCAGAAGAAAATCCTTTTCAGCAGTCTTTCCCAAATGGGTATCCAGTGTCCTGGAACTCTCATTGGCTACAACCTCCCGCTCTGTCCTGCTGGAAATTTTCATCTTCTATGAAAGTGACTAAGGGCCTGATTTAGATCTTGACAGATCTGGGCCAGCTGTCTCTTTTCTGTTGGTTTCTCCATCTGCCTACTAGGCAATCTGCCACTCTATTTTGATGCTTGCGGGTCGATGGATTTTCCTCCTGCATCATTGGTGCCATAGGCAAAAGTGGCTGTTGGAGGGAGTACAGCCAGTTTGTCCACCAGGCCAATCACAATGTGCCTTCCCACCGACTTAACTGTGGTGGGGAAACCTCCACAGCTGAGTAGGCAGATTGTAAGGTATACAAGGTTAAAACTTACTTTTTGGTATTTTTCAACTTCCCTTTTCATCATGATGCCGATCGTCCAAGTCCTTCCTTTGCTGCTGCTACTTGACCACAAAGCAAATCAGCCCAATTGTCACTGGAATCGAAGGTAAGCTAATTTTTTACATGTTACCTTTGAATTGTCTGTTTCCATTTTGTGTGGACTTGTGATTTTTGAATTCTCTCTTACAAGCAATACTTGACTAATGTGCAATGCATATGTGTGTAATGTGGCTGTTTAAGAAATTTAAAGAAACACACCTGTATAATGTTATTTTATTTACAAATTCGGTGCAACCTGCCTTCATGATAATGGACATCTACACAAAAATTTACAATTATCCTAAATTCAAAATGTGTCCACACCGGTGTAATTATTAATTCAACTCATATCCATATGCATTACACATTATTGAAATAATTTAAATGTAATAAAATGTAGAACTTGCACTGGACAATGCAAAATGTTTCTTTACAATAAATGTTGTGAGAAAGTCATATTTTTGGCCCTGATCACACCCAAATGTTTTGTCTGATACTGGTGGTTACTGTCTCTGACTGTATCCTGGGCACTGTTAACCAGTTCCAGGGTCAGTGCTCTGTGTAAAATGGTATATGCAAATTTGGTATAATTATAATAGGGTCCGACAACCTACTATTATGTCCCTAGTATATGCTATGACATGTAGGTTTAGGGACCCCACTGTAGATAGGGCACCCCTTGGTGCGTTGCTGTGGTCTCAGGTGTAATTGTGGAAGTAGGCCTACCTTGTTGACTACTTTTACATTAAAGGTAACCCCAAATTCGACTTTGGAATTAAAAGTATGTACAAAGTCTCAAACTGCCTTGTTTTTACATATGCCACCATAAGGTCTGCCCAAGATTCCCCATGAGTTGGGTGCACTGTAAATATAAACAGGGACTTTATAAAAGATGTTTTATAAGTCCTGGTGAGAGAAAAACAGCCAAATTCATTTCTCCCCATTGTAGTGCATTAGCTCCATAGGCTAACATTGGGAGGCTGTATTTAAAAACAATAAAGTCTCATTTACACTAGGAAATACCTAAATCTGTCAAGGCTGGTGTCAAGTGAAATGTTAGAATAAATCCAACAACTTTCCAAGGTTGTTTTAATTATAACTAGTACAGAGAAAAAGTTATAAAAATGTTTCTGAAAGTTACCAAAATCAGCCCAGTAGTGCTCTTTCCTGAGGGCTCAGTCTCTAGCAGCCAGAGCCAGGCTGCCTTAATGAGGTGTGAGGTGGCCTTGGCTGAAACAAAGGAAGCATCTGGAGAGAGGAGAACTGCCATAGCAGATGGCAGAGCAGGATTGGTTTAGAGTGGCCAAACTGATTTTCAAATGAGGGAATGCCACCTGGGACAGAAACAGGACCCCCCCATTTCCTACTTCCTCAGCCAGATAGGAGCCTCAATAATTAGATTAGAAGTGGGTCTGGGAATGGTGTGTTAGGGAAACTTAGCCACACCAGTGGCTTTTGGATTGGTTTTTCGGCTCTAAAAATGATTTTCTTTACTTTTAAACTTTAAAAAAATCATATCTGCGGTTCCCTGCATTGGATTTTTTGTCATTTTGGTGTCATTTGAAAGATAAAAATATTTCCTATTTTCATAAATTGTTTCCGGATGTTTATTGTATGTTCTGTTTTACTTATTTATACTTTTATTGATGTTAAATGCTTTACACACCTGTCTTATGATGTAAGCCTCACTGCTCGAGGGCTAAGCTACCAAGGGTGAGCAATGATTAATTTATACCTTGGCTGGACCTAGTGGGGAATTGTGGTCTATCGCTAACTGTAGGGACCTGCCTGCCCTTACCAATAACCCACTTTCCAACAAATGTCAAACTAATGTTAGTTCTAAACTTAAAACATTTTATATATTCATTAATGTCACATTTCCCCTTGTCTAGTGCATTTACTGTATATTATTAAAATTTAGATTTACAAAATGTTACATTTTGGTGTAAGTGTCCATCATCATGATGAATGCTTGCACCAAAATGTCTATGTCCATTGCAAATTCTTATCACTAATGTTTGCACAATACAAATATGTTATTTAACTCATATTTTCAACATTAACATTGTTACTAATCTATGACTTGTAAATGAATAATAATGTCAGGACAAGCTTTGTAGGGCAAAAATTATGCACTGCAACAGTCTGTGGTAGTGTTGCCCATAACTTGCCTCCAAAAAAACTGCCAAAGGGTAGTCTCTCTAGGAAGGGGCACCTAGTGAGCACAGAGCAGGCACCTCAATGATCTTTCTTGGGAGGGGTGGGTTTCGGCTTGACAGGGATTGGGGCCAGGTAAGACATGAAAGGCCAGATTTAAAAGAAATTGGTGCAGTGCGGTGCAGTGCCAAAATCAACAGCACTGCACCAGTTTTGAAATGCAGGGCTATGTCATATTCACAAGCATATATGGTGCAGCCCTGCATTTCCCCCACGCCGGCGCTAAATTAAGCTGCCAGCGCCAACACAGGCATCCTTGCACCATAGTGCAAGGATCTCTGCAATGCGGGTGTGAATGTTTATGTGCAGGAAGGGACACTTTCCTGCACATAAACAAACATCCATGGCATTTTGCTTCTTCTATGTGTGCTGCAGAATGCAACACACAAAGAAAAAGCAAAAAACGAGAAGGAATGAAAGCATTCCTCCTCATTTTGCCATGCTCACACCACCCCTAGTGTGGCATTATTTTTCTCGTAAATCTGGGACAGCATCAAAAACAATGGGTGTTGCAATGGAACACCCACTGGATCACCCATTGTACACCCCTCTGATGCAGAAAACTGTGTTGGGGGCCATATTTACAAGGAGGCGTAACGCTACAAAAAGTGGCATTATATCTCCTTGTAAATATAGAGCAGTGAAAAGCGTCACCGGAGCTAGGGCCTTTTGAATCTGGTCCAAAATTGGTAGAAGGAGAATGGGTAGGAGAGATGAGAGAGGATTGGATTTGAGGGGTAAAGGGAACTGGAGTAGGTGATCTTTGTGTGTCTGCATGTGGGTCTGGTGTATGTTGTGCATGTGTGGGTGTTTGATTTTTGGCAGGTGTTTGGTGTTCAGGTGAATGTATGCCTCTGGGAGGGCGTTGTTGTGGGTATGCTTTTATGTGAGTGTGTTTGTTTGGATGCGTTGAGGTGGTTGGTGTGGTTGTGGTATGCGTCTGTATGTTTTATAGTTGCATGTGCTTCTGGTGTATGTTTGGATATGTGTGTTTTGGCAGGTGTTTGGTATTCAGGTGAATGTGTGTGTTTGGGTTTGGTGGGTGTTGTTTTCCATGTAGGTGTGCTTTTGAGTGGGGGTGTTTGGATGAGTGTGCTGTTGAGGTGGTTGGTGTGGTTGTGGTGCTTGTGGGTGTGGTGCTTGTGGGTGTGGTGGTGGTTGTGGTGCTTTGAGTGTAGTGTCAATAGTGGGTGTTTGGTGGGTGTTTATTTGTCTTTCTTTGTGTGTTTGTATTTATGTTTGTGTGAGCGCACTACTTGTGTCTGTTGAAGTGAGTATCTGTAAAGAAGTGAGCGTGCTTGGGATACAGGCAGGACTTGGGATTTGGGATGAGAAAGGAACCTAATTTGGGGTACAAGGTTGGGCTGGCTGGGAGGCTGAAGCCAGTGAGGAGGCTGTTTTAGCAAGCACTATCTGCATGCCAGACACTGAAGTGTGAATGGCTTGCAGAAATGCAGCCATTTGTTACATTTGGCAACAAAGGCCCTGGATGCAATTCATGATCAAAGTCTGGCCTACAGAGATGCTGTGTAAGAGGTCAATAGCCTCCTTCCTCAGAGCAGCTGGGGGGCAGGGTGCGAGGTATGACGGTAGAAACCCCAGCCCTTTTAGGAGGTTAGGTATGGCCAACTGTGGGGAGCAAGAGTGGGGGGAGATGGGTCTGTGGGTGCCAAACAAGGATGTGGTTGGTAAAGTTCCTGTAGAGGGTGCCAACATTAGGGACTGGTCACTTGTGGTGGCCTCCAAAGAAGATGATAAGCTGGTGGCCTCTGTTCCAGTCCCTCACCCTCCATGCCACTGTGTACATCGGTGTCTGAGGTCTCACCACTCAATACACAGAGACCAGCTGATTCCCCGCCTACGTGGCCAATGTCCCCTTCACTTGCTCCTGAAGATCCTGAAGAGACATATACAATACTTTTATTGTACATGTGTAAATACAAAAATTTTCAATTTTCATATTTCAACTGCTACAATGCTTTCAAACTTAGGTTTAATTTACCAGTATCTCAACCATGTAGAGAACATCTTCAGAAACCATTTGGTCACAGTTTAGTAATTTCCCATTATTGCTCCTATAGACTTTTTTATCATTTCGCTTAACCATTTTCAATTTTCTCCAGGAACTGTTTAACACTTCTGAATGGATCTGATAGGCTTTTTTGAATACTGAGCTTATGTCACAAAAATCAATTTAAAGCAAACAAACCTTTTTACATTGTGTGTACAAGGAAAAACTGATTTATTTTCATTAAAAAATAAAAACATAAATCGAAGTGTATTAATATTTATTGCCATGTTGTACCAATATTTGGATAAACTAAAATCCCATTTTTTTTTTGCTTGGACATTTCACAATGGTAACACTTACTTCAAGTAACTTAAGTATATTTCAAAGTTAATTTTATGGATTCAGTACTTGAGTTGTTTATTAATTTATCACATCCTCTGTACTTACTAATGCTATTGAAGAAATTCAAAAATAATTTTGTTGGTATTTTCATATGACTTCCACAGCATAAGTAAATACATAGGGCTTGATACATTATTAATCAGCTTTAGTACAGAGCAAACATAATTTTACATGCAACTCTAAAAAATCTTAAGCTAGTTTCAGTTTGTTTTACCACAGTGGACAACATCTAAAATATGCTGGCTTTCACTGTAGGCGAAAATTGGTATAATATTACAGTAAAATTCAATACGCTGATTCATAGAAATTTTTGGAATAAATATTCAAATGCAAATAACAATATGCAACAGATTAAACCTTGATGCATTTCCCAAATTTCATAATGAGTCATGAATAGCGCCATGATTTTGAGTTTTAGAGATGGGATACTATAACATATGTGTGACAGAACATTAAATCTGCAAAAGTTCCTCTAACTCAACTATTTTTGTTCATCATTGATTTATCATCCAGTCTATCAAATTAATTTTTCAAAAAACAGACCAGCGTACATGCACATTTGTGGAGGAGTAAGAGATTATGTAAATCTGTCACTTTTAACATAAATTGATCTTTATTTTTTAGCATAAACATATTAGTAATATGTTTTAAATAAAAATTGTAGCCATTTATTCACTTGTTTCTCATCATTTTGGCTCACATTCTCACTATTGGTGGTTTATAATACCAACTGACTAATTTGACTTGGAACACCCACAATATCATGAGAGCATTTTATACCATGACACCTGTAACAGGGCCAACGTAACATCCTTCACACAGCGCATCAGACCTGACCAAATTATCAGTCGTGGCCTGTTTGGTTCAACAGTCCATTAAAACATCAGAAAACTGGATGTTTTTTTTTTTTGGCAGGCATATGTCTTTTCAAAACAGTCCATTGTTAATGATCAGAAACAGTGGCATCATTTTTCACAAACTAATATACTAAACACATCATCATACACTTTGTGAGAAACATACACCTTCAAGAACTCATTAGTTATGTGCCAACCTTAATGCTGATGCCATAATTTGTTGCTGTATCAAACAATAGTTATTTAACATGACAAACCTAAAAAAATAACTTACTCCCTTGATGCTGCTGTTAGGCTCTCAACTGCCCATCCAGCTGGTGAAAGGCCAACACCTGTATGCAGGCCATTAGGAGGTAATGGCACACCGCACATGCTTCCCATGTTGGAATGACTGGCCGAGCTGGACTTCAGCTGAATAATTGGCCCAGCATCTTAAATCCTTCCATCTCTTCCTGCAATGGATGCAGCACTGCTTGTAGACCCCCAAAGTCAGCACCTTCTTAGCGATGGCCTTCCAGATGGTCTTTTTCTGATGGGCGTTGACCTGTATGGATAAGAAAAGGGAAGAAAAAATGTGTTGTGAGTTTTTGTTTGTTTGTATTGATGTAACACATTTTTTTAGAAGGTCTCCAACATTTTCTGTAGTGAGAGCTAATTCTGATCAGTGAAAATCATCGTGAGCTGCTGAAGGCTAAACACCTTTCACATTGTTACCAGATAGCCCCATGCCCAGCTTCATTGACTTTAACCATAATGTTCATAGAGGCAGACACTATTGTTTGAACCAAATATTATGACTAAGGACACTATGAAAGGGCTGCCATGTGTGTCCGTGAGAGCGCAGTCTTTGGGTATGTATGATCATGTGTGAAAATGAATGGGATATATTTGTAGGCGTGACTGACAGCCTGTATTGTGTGTACTTACAACACAGAGCATGCCTTTTGCCATATGTGGTACCATTGGATGTATAACCCAAACATGCATTTTTCTTTACATTATGAGAAATTTAAAGTGCAGAAAAATAATCTGCATATGGGGCATTTTTCTGCATGTTAAATTTCTCTCATTTAAAAAATTGGCAGCATTTTTCTGTTACACTTATGGCACAGTGCCTACTAACCACTGGGAGTAAGGGGCCTGCTGTTTGTAAATGTGACACTGAAACAGAACAAAATTGAAATGAAGAGTTAACTTCATCATTATGGTAACTTTCTATCTTAATTTACTGCCATTCAAAAGCATTGAGAAACATCATTTGGTTCACAGCTCCACTACTAAATTGACAAGGACATTTGTTGAAGAGTTAAAAACCTCAGTGCTTCAGTTGTTCACCTCTGCGACTCAGATAAAGCCTGGGTCAAAAATCTGACTGAGCACTGCACATTATCAGGCCCTGCAATCTGCAGCCTTATGATAATAATGTAAAATGAACAAAGCCTTCCCTCAACTTGAAAATGAAAATATGTCATTGTGCTTATATAAAATTGACAGCAAGGCTGCAAGCCATTCTGAAGGTGTCAGGGAGCAACTTATAGCTGGCGATTCACTTGTTGGAGACACCTGACCTAGGCTGAGTGATTAGTGACATAGGTAAAAAAGCAAAAATCATTTTATTTGGTATGTCAAAAATTATACACATATGTTAATTTGTATTGCAAATATAATATATTTTCCCAATGAAAAGTCTGTTAATTTTGTAGATTTCACATGAAAATATTACATTGACAAAGGCTGCATATAAGCTGAAATGCATTGTGTGCCAGTAAATAGTCGAAGCAAACATTTGGAGTGCTGACTTCTTTATTCATTGGTTGAGGAGTGGGAACAAACATTGGATAAACCTATATATTTAGAACTATGCAACTCAAGAAAATAAGGTTTCAAACTCACGACCAAATTAATGTTGTGGTGTTGTCTAATTAGAAGGTGTTTCAAAATACAAACCATCATTTTTCTATTTGTTTTAAAAAGACCCAGAAATTCACTTAAATCACTACACTTCACTCAGCAACTGAAAGGGACATTCTAGCTTGTGTTTAAATAAAATAAAAAGTTAGTCAGAATAACATTTTCTTTTAAAATGTGTAACGGTTCCCCTGGTGAGCCACACAGCTGGATATAAAGGGACAGGACATGTATAGCCAGCAACTCCAGCCCCTTCGGCAAGAGGTTAGGAGCCCTAAAAACTGCTTTCCATTGCATCATTGCTCCCAGAAGTCAGAAACAGCAGTCAAACATTGGGGAACTGTTGTTGGCTGCAATGTTTGGAGGCAAGTGACCTCTTTTTACAATATGGCGTACACATGCACAACATGCACGATCATCAATGGAGACAGACGCATGCATTGGCTCCCCTACATTTCTGTCACAGACATTATCACATGGCTTTGCCCATTCTAGAGTTTCTTGCCCACTACCCAGTCAACTTCTGCCAATGAACATTTGATAGCAAATGTCCTGATAGCAAGGTCAGGCGCTCACCATCTTAGACAGTGAAATAGTGTTTTTGTGAATGTTAAGTGCATCACCACCACTCAAAATGGTAGCTAGTTTGTTTACATATACAAAATGCTAATGTTACACACTTTTTTAAACAAAAACACTGTTATGTAGTACATTACTGTGGTCAAATATGATAGTTTCCATGTTTTGTTTAACCCCTTCGCTACCAGGCCTTTTCCCCCCTCCTTTTTTTGCCTATTTGGAATAGTTCTCGCTTAGGCCCTCATAACTTTTTGTCCACATAAGCTACCCACACCAAATTTGCGTCCCTTTTTTCTAACATCGTAGGGATTCTAGAGATACCCAGACTTTGTGGGTTCCCCTGAAGAAGGCCAAGAAATAAGCCAAAATACAGTGAATTCTTTTTTTTTTTTTTTTATAATTGGAAAAAAAGGGCTGCAGAAGAAGGCTTGTGGTTTTTTCCCTGAAAAGGGCATCAACAAAGGGTTTGCGGTGCTAAAATGACTAGCTTCCCATCTTTCAGGAGCAGGCAGAGTTGAATCAGAAAACCCAATTTTTCAACACACTTTTGGCATTTTACTGGGACATGCCACATTTTTTACGATTTATTGTGCTTTCAGCCTCCTTCCATTTAGTGACATAAATGGGCATGAAACCAATACTGGATCCTAGAAACCTAAACATTTCTGAAACATAGACAAAATTCTGAATTCAGCAAGGGGTAATTTGTGTAGATCCTACAAGAGTTTCCTACAGAAAATAACAACTGAAAAAAATATATATATTGAAATTGAGGTGAAAAAAACAGCAATTTTTCTCTACGTTTTACTCTGTCACCTTTTCCTGCAATGTCATATTTTTGAAAGCAATAAACCGTTACGTCTGCTGGACTCTTCTGGTTGCGGGGATATATAGGGCTTGTAGGTTCATCAAGAACCCTAGGTGCCCAGAGCCAGTAAATGAGCTGCACCCTGCAGTGGGTTTTCATTCTATACCGGGTATACAGCAATTAATTTGCTGTAATATAAAGAGTGAAAAATAGCTATCAAGAAAACCTTTGTATTTCCAAAATGGGCACAAGATAAGGTGTTGAGTAGCAGTGGTTATTTGCACATCTCTAAATTCCGGGGTGCCCATACTAGCATGTGAATTACAAGTCATTTCTCAAATGGACGTCTTTTTTACACACTCTCTTATATTTGGAAGGAAAAACTTTAGAGAAAGACAAGGGGCAATAACACTTGTTTTGTTGTTCTCTGTTCCCCCAAGACTACAGATAAAAATGATATCTCACTTGTGTGGGTAGGCCTAGCAACCGCGACAGGAAATGCCCCAAAAAACAATGTGGACACATCCCATTTTTGACAGAAAACAGTGGTGTTTTTTGCAAAGTGCCTACCAGTAGATTTTGGCCTCTAGCTCAGCCGGCACCTAGGGAAACCTACCAAACCTGTGCATTTTGGAAAACTAGGGACCTAGGGGAATCCAAGACGGGGTGACTTGTGGGGCTCTCATCAGGTTCTGTCACCCAGAAGCCTTTGCAAACCTCAAAATTTGGCTAAAAAAACACATTTTCCTCACATTTCGGTGACAGAGAGTTCTGGAATCTGAGAGGAGCCACAAATGTTCTTCCACCCAGCGTTCCCGCAAGTCTCCCCGATAAAAATGACACCTCAATTGTGTGGCTAGGCCTAGCGCCCGCGACAGTAAATGCCCCAAAACACAACGTGGACATATCCCATTTTTTGACTGAAAACAGAGGTGTATTTTGCAAAGTGTCTACCTGAAGATTTTGGCCTCTAGCTCAGCCGACACCTAGGGAAACCTACCAGACCTGTGCATTTTTGAAAACTAGAGACCAAGGGAAACCCAAGATGGGGTGACTTGTGGGGCTCTGACCAGGTTCTGTTACCCAGAATCCTTTGCAAACCTCAAAAGTTGGCTAAAAAAACACGTTTTCCTCACATTTCGGTGACAGAAAATTCTGGAATCTGAGAGGAGCCACAAATTTCCTTCCACCCAGCGTTCCCCCAAGTCTCCCGATAAAAATTATACCTCACTTGTTTGGGTAGGCCTAGCGCCCGCAACAGGAAATTCCCCAAAACACAATGTGGACACATCCCATTTTTTGACAGAAAACAGAGGTGTTTTTTGCAAAGTGCCTGCCTGTGGATTTTGGCCTCTAGCTCAGCCGCCACCTAGGGAAACCTACTAAACCTGTGCATTTTTGAAAACTAGAGACCTAGGGGAATCCAAGCTGGGGTGCCTTGTCGAGCTCTCACCAGGTTCTGTTACCCAGAATGCTTTGCAAACCTCAAAATGTGGCTAAAAAAACACTTTTTCCTCACATTTCGGTGACAGAGAGTTCTGGAATCTGAGAGGAGCCACAAATTTTCTTCCACCCAGCGTTCCCCCAAGTCTCCTGATACAAATGATACCTCAATTGTGTGGGTAGGCCTAGCGCCCGTGACATGAAGTGCCCCAAAACAAAAAGTGGACACATCCCATTTTTTGACAGAAAACAGAGGTGTTATTTGCAAAGTGCCTACCTGTAGATTTTGGCCTCTAGCTCAGCCGGCACCTAGGGAAACCTACCAAACCTGTGCATTTTTTTAAACTAGAGACCAAGGGGAATCCAAGATGGAGTGACTTGTGGGGCTCTGACCAAGTTCTGTTACGCAGAATCCTTTGCAAACATCAAAATCTGGCTAAAAAACATGTATTCCTCACATTTCGGTGACAGAAAATTCTGGAATCTGAGAGGAGCCACAAATTTCCTTCCACCCACCGTTCCCCCAAGACTCCCGATAAAAATGATACCTCACTTGTTTGGGTAGGCCTAGCGCCCGCAACAGGAAATGCCCCAAAACACAACGTGGACACATCCCATTTTTTGACAGAAAACAGAGGTGTTTTTTGCAAAGTGCCTACCTGTAGATTTTGGCCTCTAGCTCAGCCGCCACCTAGGGAAACCTACCAAACCTGTG
This sequence comes from Pleurodeles waltl, assembly GCF_031143425.1. Classification (NCBI taxonomy): domain Eukaryota; kingdom Metazoa; phylum Chordata; class Amphibia; order Caudata; family Salamandridae; genus Pleurodeles; species Pleurodeles waltl. The sequence continues at coordinate 408,477,541 of NC_090438.1, forward strand.
CATTTTTGAAAACTAGAGACCTAGGGGAATCCAAGATGGGGTGACTCGCGGGGCTCTGACCAGGTTCTGTTACCCAGAATCCTTTGCAAACCTCAAAAAGTGGCTAAAAAAACAAGTTTTCCTCACATTTCGGTGACAGAAAGTTCTGGAATCTGAGAGGAGCCTCAAATTTCCTTCCACCCAGCGTCCCCCCAAGTCTCCCGATAAAAATGATACCTCACTTGTGTGGGTAGGCCTAGCGCCCGCGACAGGAAATGCCCCAAAACACAACGTGGACACATCACAGAAAACAGAGCTGTTTTTTGCAAAGTGCCTACCTGTAGATTTTGGCCTCTAGCTCAGCCGGCACCTAGGGAAACCTACCAAACCTGTACATTTTTGAAAACTAGAGACCTAGGGGAATCCAAGATGGGGTGACTCGCGGAGCTCTGACCAGGTTCTGTTACCCAGAATCCTTTGCAAACCTCAAAAAGTGGCTAAAAAAACAAGTTTTCCTCACATTTCGGTGACAGAAAGTTCTGGAATCGGACAGGATCCTCAAATTTCCTTCCACCCAGCGTCCCCCCAAGTCTCCCGATAAAAATGATACCTCACTTGTGTGGGTAGGCCTAGCGCCCGCGACAGGAAATGCCCCAAAACACAACGTGGACACATCACAGAAAACAGAGCTGTTTTTTGCAAAGTGCCTGCCTGTGGATTTTGGCCTCTAGCTCAGCCGACACCTAGGGCAACCTACCAGACCTGTGCATTTTTGAAAACTAGAGACCAAGGGAAATCCAATATGGGGTGACTTGTGGGGCTCTGACCAGGTTCTGTTACCCAGAATCCTTTGCAAACCCTAAAAGTTGGCTAAAAAAAAACGTTTTCCTCATATTTCGGTGACAGAAAGTTCTGGAATCTGAGAGGAGCCACAAATTTCCTTCCACCCAGCGTTCCCCCAAGTCTCCCGATACAAATTATACCTCACTTGTTTGGGTAGGCCTAGCGCCCGCAACAGGAAATGCCCCAAAACACAACGTGGACACATCTCATTTTTTGACAGAAAACAGAGGTGTTTTTTGCAAAGTATCTGCCTGTGAATTTTGGCCTCTAGCTCAGCCGCCACCTAGGGAAACCTACTAAACCTGTGCATTTTTTAAAACTAGAGACATAGGGGAATCCAAGCTGGGGTGGCTTGTCGAGCTCTCACCAGGTTCTGTTACCCAGAATGCTTTGCAAACCTCAAAATGTGGCTAAAAAAACACTTTTTCCTCACATTTCGGTGACAGAGAGTTCTGGAATCTGAGAGGAGCCACAAATTTTCTTCCACCCAGCGTTCCCCCAAGTCTCCTGATAAAAATGATACCTCACTTGTGTGGCTAGGCCTAGGACCCGTGATATGAAATGCCCCATAACACAAAGTGGACACATCCCATTTTTTGACAGAAAACAGAGGTGATATTTGCAAAGTGCCTACCTGCAGATTTTGGCCTCTAGCTCAGCCGGCACCTAGGGAAACCTACCAAACCTGTGCATTTTTGTAAACTAGAGACCAAGGGGAATCCAAGATGGAGTGACTTGTGGGGCTCTGACCAAGTTCTGTTACGCAGAATCCTTTGCAAACATCAAAATCTGGCTAAAAAAACATGTATTCCTCACATTTCGGTGACAGAAAATTCTGGAATCTGAGAGGAGCCACAAATTTCCATCCACCCAGCGTTCCCCCAAGACTCCCGATAAAAATGATACCTCACTTGTTTGGGTAGGCCTAGCGCTCGCAACAGGAAATGCCCCAAAACACAACGTGGACACATCCCATTTTTTTACAGAAAACAGAGGTGTTTTTTGCAAAGTGCCTACCTGTGTATTTTGGCCTCTAGCTCAGCCGCCACCTAGGTAAACCTACCAAACCTGTGCATTTTTAAAAACTAGTGACCTAGGGGAATCCAAGATGGGGTGACTTGTCGAGCTCTCACCAGATTCTGTTAACCAGAATCCTTTGCAAACCTCAAAATGTGGCTAAAAAAACACTTTTTCCTCACATTTTGGTGACAGGGAGTTCTGGAATCTGAGATGAGCCACAAATTTTCTTCCACCCAGCGTTCCCGCAAGTCTCCCGATAAAAATGATACCTCACTTGTGTGGCTAGGCCTAGCTCCCGCGACAGGAAATGCCCCAAAACACAACGTGGACACATCCCATTTTTTGGCAGAAAACAGAGGTGTTTTTTGCAAAGTGGCTACCTGTAGATTCTGGCCTCTAACTCAGCCGGCACCTGGGGAAACCTACCACACCTGTGCATTTTTGAAAACTAGAGACCTAGGGGAATCCAGGATGGGGTGACTTGTGGGGCTCTGACCATGTTCTGTTACTCAGAATCCTTTGCAAACCTCAAAAAAATTTGGCTTCAAAAACACTTTTTCCTCACATTTCGGTGACAGAAAGTTCTGGAATTTGAGAGGAGCCACAAATTTCCTTCCACCCAGCGTTCCCCCAAGTCTCCCGATAAAAATGATTCCTCACTTGTGTGGGTAGGCCTAGCGCCCGCGACAGGAAATGCCCCAAAACACAACGTGGACACATCCCATTTTTTGCCAGAAAACAAAAGGTGTTTTTTGCAAAGTGTCTACCTGTAGATTTTGGGCTCTTGCTCAGCCGGCACCTAGGGAAACGTACCAAACCTGTGCATTTTTTAAAACTAGAGACCAAGGGGAATCCAAGATGTGCTTACTTGTGGGGCTCTGACCAGGTTCTGTTACCCAGAATCCTTTGCAAACCTCAAAAGTTGGCTAAAAAAACACGTTTTCCTCACATTTCGGTGACAGAAAGTTCTGGAATCTGAGAGGAGCCACAAATTTCCTTTCACCCAGCGTTCCCCCAAGTCTCCCGATAACAATTATACCTCACTTGTTTGGGTAGGCCTAGCGCCCGCAACAGGAAATGCCCCAAAACACAATGTGGACACATCCCATTTTTTGACAGAAAACAGAGGTGTTTTTTGCAAAGTGCCTGCCTGTGGATTTTGGCCTCTAGCTCAGCCGCCACCTAGGGAAACCTACTAAACCTGTGCATTTTTTAAAACTAGAGACCTAGGGGAATCCAAGCTGGGGTGGCTTGTCGAGCTCTCACCAGGTTCTGTTACCCAGAATGCTTTGCAAACCTCCAAATGTGGCTAAAAAAACACTTTTTCCTCACATTTCGGTGACAGAGAGTTCTGGAATCTGAGAGGAGCCACAAATTTTCTTCCACCCAGCGTTCCCCCAAGTCTCCTGATAAAAATGATACCTTACTTGTGTGGGTAAGCCTAGCGCCTGTGACATGAAGTGCCCCAAAACAAAAAGTGGACACATCCCATTTGTTTACAGAAAACAGAGGTGTTATTTGCAAAGTGCCTACCTGTAGATTTTGGCCCCTAGCTCAGCCGGCACCTAGGGAAACCTACCAAACCTGTGCATTTTTTAAAACTAGAGACCAAAGGGAATCCAAGATGGAGTGACTTGTGGGGCTCTGACCAAGTTCTGTTACCCAGAATCCTTTGCAAACATCAAAATTTGGCTAAAAAAACATGTTTTCCTCACATTTCGGTGACAGAAAGTTCTGGAATCTGAGAGGAGCCACAAATGTTCTTCCACCCAGCGTTCCCGCAAGTCTCCCCGATAAAAATGACACCTCAATTGTGTGGCTAGGCCTAGCGCCCGCGACAGTAAAGGCCCCAAAACACAACGTGGACACATCCCATTTTTTGACAGAAAACAGAGGTGTATTTTGCAAAGTGTCTACCTGTAGATTTTGGCCTCTAGCTCAGCCGACACCTAGGGAAACCTTCCAGACCTGTGCATTTTTGAAAACTAGAGACCAAGGGGAATCCAAGATGGGTTGACTTGTGGGGCTCTGACCAGGTTCTGTTACCCAGAATCCTTTGCAAACCTCAAAAGTTGGCTAAAAAAACACGTTTTCCTCACATTTCGGTGACAGAAAGTTCTGGAATCTGAGAGGAGCCACAAATTTCCTTCCACCCAGCGTTCCCCCAAGTCTCCCGATAAAAATTATACCTCACTTGTTTGGGTAGGCCTAGCGCCCGCAACAGGAAATGCCCCAAAACACAACGTGGACACATCCCTTTTTTTGACAGAAAACAGAGGTGTTTTTTGCAAAGTGCCTGCCTGTGGGTTTTGGCCTCTAGCTCAGCCGCCACCTAGGGAAACCTACTAAACCTGTGCATTTTTTTTAAACTAGAGACCTAGGGGAATCCAAGCTGGGGTGGCTTGTCGAGCTCTCACCAGGTTCTGTTACCCAGAATGCTTTGCAAACCTCAAAATGTGGCTAAAAAACACTTTTTCCTCACATTTCGGTGACAGAGAGTTCTGGAATCTGAGAGGAGCCACAAACGTTCTTCCACCCAGCGTTCCCGCAAGTCTCCCCGATAAAAATGACACCTCAATTGTGTGGCTAGGCCTAGCGCCCGCGACAGTAAAGGCCCCAAAACACAACGTGGACACATCCCATTTTTTGACAGAAAACAGAGGTGTATTTTGCAAAGTGTCTACCTGTAGATTTTGGCCTCTAGCTCAGCCGACACCTAGGGAAACCTACCAGACCTGTGCATTTTTGAAAACTAGAGACCAAGGGGAATCCAAGATGGGGTGACTTGTGGGGCTCTGACCAGGTTCTGTTACCCAGAATCCTTTGCAAACCTCAAAAGTTGGCTAAAAAACAAGTTTTCCTCACATTTCGGTGACAGAAAGTTCTGGAATCTGAGAGGAGCCACAAATTTCCTTCCACCCAGCGTTCCCCCAAGTCTCCCGATAAAAATTATACCTCACTTGTGTGGGTAGGCCTAGCGCCCGTGACATGAAATGCCCCAAAACACAAAGTGGACACATCCCATTTTTTGACAGAAAACAGAGGTGTTATTTGCAAAGTGCCTACCTGTAAATTTTGGCCTCTAGCTCAGCCGGCACCTAGGGAAACCTACCAAACCTGTGCATTTTTTAAAACTAGATACCAAGGGGAATCCAAGATGGAGTGACTTGTGGGGCTCTGACAAAGTTCTGTTACCCAGAATCCTTTGCAAACATCAAAATTTGGCTAAAAAAACATATTTTCCTCACATTTCGGTGACAGAAAGTTCTGGAATCTGAGAGGAGCCACAAATTTCCTTCCACCCAGCGTTTCGCCAAGTCTCCCGATAAAAATTATACCTCACTTCTGTGGGTAGGCCTAGCGCCTGCAAAAGGAAATGACCCAAAACACAACGTGGACACATCCCATTTTTTGACAGAAAACAGAGGCGTTTTTTGCAAAGTGCCTACCTGTGGATTTTGGCCTCTAGCTCAGCCACCACCTAGGGAAACCTACCAAACCTGTGCATTTATGAAAACTAGAGCCCTAGGGGAATCCAAGATGGGGTGACTTGTGGGGCTCTGACCACGTTCTGTTACTCAGAATCCTTTGCAAACCTCAAATTTTGGCTTAAAAAACACTTTTTCCTCACATTTTGGTGACAGAAAGTTCTGGAATCTGAGAGGACCCACAAATTTCCTTCCACCCAGCGTTCCCCCAAGTCTCCAGATAAAAATGATACCTCACTTGTTTGGGTAGGCCTAGCGCCCGCAACAGGAAATGCCCCAAAACACAACGTGGACACATCCCATTTTTTGACAGAAAACAGAGGTGTTTTTTGCAAAGTGCCTACCTGTGGATTTTGGCCTCTAGCTCAGCCGCCACCTAGGGAAACCTACCAAACCAGTGCATTTTTAAAAACTAGAGACCTAGTGGAATCCAAGATGGGGTGACTTGTCGAGCTCTCACCAGATTCTGTTAACCAGAATCCTTTGCAAACCTCAAAATGTGGCTAAAAAATCACTTTTTCCTCACATTTTGGTGACAGAGAGTTCTGGAATCTGAGAGGAGCCGCAAATTTTCTTCCACCCATCGTTCCCGCAAGTCTCCCGATAAAAATGAAACCTCACTTGTGTGGCTAGGCCTAGCTCCCGCGACAGGAAATGCCCCAAAACACAACGTGGACACATCCCATTTTTTTACAGAAAACAGAGGTGTTTTTTGCAAAGTGGCTACCTGTAGATTCTGGCCTCTAACTCAGCCGGCACCTAGGGAAACCTACCAAACCTGTGCATTTTTGAAAACTAGAGACCAAGGGGAATCCAAGATGGGGTGACTTGTGGGGCTCTGACCAGGTTCTGTTACCCAGAATCCTTTGCAAACATCAACATTTGTCTAAAAAAACACATTTTCCTCACATTTCGGTGACAGAAAGTTCTAGAATCTGAGAGGAGCCACAAATTTCCTTCCACCCAGAGTTCCCCCAAATCTCCCGATAAAAATGATACCTCACTTGTGTGGGTAGGCCTAGCGCCTGCAACAGGAAATGACCCAAAACACAACGTGGACACATCCCATTTTTTGACAGAAAACAGCGGTGTTTTTTGCAAAGTGCCTACCTGTGGATTTTGGCCTCTAGCTCAACCACCACCTAGGGAAACCTACCAAACCTGTGCATTTTTTAAAACTAGAGACCTAGGGGAATCCAAGATGGGGTGACTTGTCGGGCTCTGACCATGTTCTGTTACTCAGAACCCTTTGCAAACCTCAAAATTTGGCTTCAAAAACACTTTTTCCTCACATTTCGGTGACAGAAAGTTCTGGAATCTGAGAGGAGCCACAAATTTCCTTCCACCCAGCGTTCCCCCAAGTCTCCAGATAAAAATGATACCTCACTTGTTTGGGTAGGCCTAGCGCCCGCAACAGGAAATGCCCCAAAACACAACGTGGACACATCCCATTTTTTGACAGAAAACAGAGGTGTTTTTTGCAAAGTGCCTACCTGTGGATTTTAGCCTCTAGCTCAGCCGCCACCTAGGGAAACCTACCAAACCAGTGCATTTTTAAAAACTAGAGACCTAGTGGAATCCAAGATGGGGTGACTTGTCGAGCTCTCACCAGATTCTGTTAACCAGAATCCTTTGCAAACCTCAAAATGTGGCTAAAAAATCACTTTTTCCTCACATTTTGGTGACAGAGAGTTCTGGAATCTGAGAGGAGCCACAAATTTTCTTCCACCCATCGTTCCCGCAAGTCTCCCGATAAAAATGATACCTCACTTGTGTGGGTAGGCCTAGCGCCTGCAACAGGAAATGCCCCAAAACACAACGTGGACACATCCCATTTTTTGACAGAAAACAGCGTTTTTTTTTTGCAAAGTGCCTACCTGTAGATTTTGGGCTCTTGCTCAGCCGGCACCTAGGGAAACCTACCAAACCTGTGCATTTTTTTAAACTAGAGACCAAGGGAAATCCAAGATGGGGTGACTTGTGGGGCTCTGACCAGGTTCTGTTACCCAGAATCCGTTGCAAACATCAAAATTTGGCTAAAAAAACACGTTTTCCTCACATTTCGGTGACAGAAAGTTCTGGAATCTGAGAGGAGCCACAAATTTCCTCCCACCCAGCGTTCCCCCAAGTCTCCCGATAAAAATGATACCTCACTTGTGTGGGTAGGCCTAGCGCCTGCAACAGGAAATGACCCAAAACACAACGTGGACACATCCCATTTTTTGACAGAAAACAGCGGTGTTTTTTGCAAAGTGCCTACCTGTGGATTTTGGCCTCTAGCTCAACCACCACCTAGGGAAACCTACCAAACCTGTGCATTTTTGAAAACTAGAGACCTAGGGGAATCCAAGATGGGGTGACTTGTGGGGCTCTGACCATGTTCTGTTACTCAGAATCCTTTGCAAACCTCAAAATTTGGCTTCAAAAACACTTTTTCCTCACATTTCGGTGACAGAAAGTTCTGGAATCTGAGAGGAGCCACAAATTTCCTTCCACCCAGCGTTCCCCCAAGTCTCCCGATAAAAATGATACCTCACTTGTGTGGGTAGGCCTAGCGCCCGCGACAGGAAATGCCCCAAAACACAACGTGGACACATCCCATTTTTTGCCAGAAAACAAAAGGTGTTTTTTGCAAAGTGTCTACCTGTAGATTTTGGGCTCTTGCTCAGCCGGCACCTAGGGAAACCTACCAAACCTGTGCATTTTTTAAAACTAGAGACCAAGGGGAATCCAAGATGGGGTGACTTGTGGGGCTCTGACCAGGTTCTGTTACCCAGAATCCTTTGCAAACCTCAAAAGTTGGCTAAAAAACACATTTTCCTCACATTTCGGTGACAGAAAGTTCTGGAATCTGAGAGGAGCCACAAATTTCCTTCCACCCAGCGTTCCCCCAAGTCTCCCGATAAAAATGATACCTCACTTGTTTGGGTAGGCCTAGCGCCCGCAACAGGAAATGCCCCAAAACACAACGTGGACACATCCCATTTTTTGACAGAAAACAGCGGTGTTTTTTGCAAAGTGCCTACCTGTGGATTTTGGCCTCTGGCTCAGCCACCACCTAGGGAAACCTACCAAACCTGTGCATTTTTGAAAACTAGAGACCTAGGGGAATCCAAGATGGGGTGACTTGTCGAGCTCTCACCAGATTCTGTTACCCAGAATCCTTTTCAAACCTCAAAATGTGGCTAAAAAAACACTTTTTCCTCACATTTTGGTGACAGAGAGTTCTGGAATCTGAGAGGAGCCACAAATTTTCTTCCACCCAGCGTTCCCGCAAATCTCCAGATAAAAATAATACCTCACTTGTGTGGCTAGGTCTAGCTCCCGTGACAGGAAATGCCCCAAAACACAATGTGGACACATCCCATTTTTTGACAGAAAACAGAGGTGTTTTTTGCAAAGTGTCTACCTGTAGATTTTGGCCTCTAGCTCAGCCGGCACCTAGGGAAACCTACCAAACCTGTGCATTTTTTAAAACTAGAGACCAAGGGGAATCCAAGATGGGGTGACTTGTGGGGCTCTGACCAGGTTCTGTTACCCAGAATCCATTGCAAACATCAAAATTTATCTAAAAAAACACGTTTTCCTCACATTTCGGTGACAGAAAGTTCTGGAATCTGAGAGGAGCCACAAATTTCCTCCCACCCAGCGTTCCCCCAAGTCTCCTGATAAAAATGATACCTCACTTGTGTGGGTAGGCCTAGCGCCTGCAACAGGAAATGCCCCAAAACACAACGTGGACACATCCCATTTTTTGACAGAAAACAGAGGTGTTTTTTGCAAAGTGTCTACCTGTAGATTTTGGCCTCTAGCACAGCCGTCACCTAGGGAAACCTACCAAACCTGTGCATTTTTTAAAACTAGAGACCAAGGGGAATCCAAGATGGGGTGACTTGTGGGGCTCTGACCAGGATCTGTTACCCAGAATCCATTGCAAACATCAAAATCTATCTAAAAAAACACGTTTTCCTTACATTTCGGTGACAGAAAGTTCTGGAATCTGAGAGGAGCCACAAATTTCCTCCCACCCAGCGTTCCCCCAAGTCTCCCGATAAAAATGATACCTCAGTTGTGTGGGTAGGCCTAGCGCCTGCAACAGGAAATGCCCCAAAACACAACGTGGACACATCCCATTTTTTTACAGAAAATAGAGGCGTTTTTTGCAAAGTGCCTACCTGTGGATTTTGGCCTCTGGCTCAGCCACCACCTAGGGAAACCTACCAAACCTGTGCATTTTTGAAAACTAGAGACCTAGGGGAATCCAAGATGGGGTGACTTGTCGAGCTCTCACCAGATTCTGTTACCCAGAATCCTTTTCAAACCTCAAAATGTGGCTAAAAAAACACCTTTTCCTCACATTTTGGTGACAGAGAGTTCTGGAATCTGAGAGGAGCCACAAATTTTCTTCCACCCAGCGTTCCCGCCAATCTCCATATAAAAATGATACCTCACTTGTGTGGCTAGGCCTAGCTCCCGTGACAGGAAATGCCCCAAAACACAACGTGGACACATCCCATTTTTTGACAGAAAACAGAGGTGTTTTTTGCAAAGTGTCTACCTGTAGATTTTGGCCTCTAGCTCAGCCGGCACCTAGGGAAACCTACCAAACCTGTGCATTTTTTAAAACTAGAGACCAAGGGGAATCCAAGATGGGGTGACTTGTGGGGCTCTGACCAGGTTCTGTTACCCAGAATCCATTGCAAACATCAAAATTTATCTAAAAAAACACGTTTTCCTCACATTTCGGTGACAGAAAGTTCTGGAATCTGAGAGGAGCCACAAATTTCCTCACACCCAGCGTTCCCCCAAGTCTCCCGATAAAAATGATACCTCACTTGTGTGGGTAGGCCTAGCGCCTGCAACAGGAAATGCCCCAAAACACAACGTGGACACATCCCATTTTTTGACAGAAAACAGCGGTTTTTTTTTTTGCAAAGTGCCTACCTGTAGATTTTGGGCTCTTGCTCAGCCGGCACCTAGGGAAACCTACCAAACCTGTGCATTTTTTTAAACTAGAGACCAAGGGAAATCCAAGATGGGGTGACTTGTGGGGCTCTGACCAGGTTCTGTTACCCAGAATCCGTTGCAAACATCAAAATTTGGCTAAAAAAACACGTTTTCCTCACATTTCGGTGACAGAAAGTTCTGGAATCTGAGAGGAGCCACAAATTTCCTCCCACCCACCGTTCCCCCAAGTCTCCCGATAAAAATGATACCTCACTTGTGTGGGTAGGCCTAGCGCCTGCAACAGGAAATGCCCCAAAACACAACGTGGACACATCCCATTTTTTGACAGAAAACAGAGGCGTTTTTTGCAAAGTGCCTACCTGTGGATTTGGGCCTCTAGCTCAGCCACCACCTAGGGAAACCTACCAAACCTGTGCATTTTTTAAAACTAGAGACCTAGGGGAATCCAAGATGGGGTGACTTGTGGGGCTCTGACCACGTTCTGTTACTCAGAATCCTTTGCAAACCTCAACATTTGGCTTAAAAAACACTTTTGCCTCACATTTCGGTGACAGAAAGTTCTGGAATCTGAGAGGAGCCACAAACTTCCTTCCACCCAGCGTTCCCCCAAGTCTCCCGATAAAAATTATACCTCACTTGTTTGGGTAGGCCTAGCGCCCGCAACAGGAAATGCCCCAAAACACAACGTGGACACATCCCATTTTTTGACAGAAAACAGCGGTGTTTTTTGCAAAGTGCTTACCTGTGGATTTTGGCCATTGGCTCAGCCACCACCTAGGGAAACCTACCAAACCTGTGCATTTTTGAAAACTAGAGACCTAGGGGAATCCAAGATGGGGTGACTTGTCGAGCTCTCACCAGATTCTGTTACCCAGAATCCTTTTCAAACCTCAAAATGTGGCTAAAAAAACACTTTTTCCTCACATTTCGATGACAGAAAGTTCTGGAATCTGAGAGGAGCCACAAATTTCCTTCCACCCAGCGTTCCCCCAAGTCTCCCGATAAAAATGATACCTCACTTGTGTGGGTAGGCCTAGCGCCCGCGACAGGAAATGCCCCAAAACACAACGTGGACACATCCCATTTTTTGCCAGAAAACAAAAGGTGTTTTTTGCAAAGTGTCTACCTGTAGATTTTGGGCTCTTGCTCAGCCGGCACCTAGGGAAACCTACCAAACCTGTGCATTTTTTAAAACTAGAGACCAAGGGGAATCCAAGATGGGGTGACTTGTGGGGCTCTGACCAGGTTCTGTTACCCAGAATCCTTTGCAAACCTCAAAAGTTGGCTAAAAAACACATTTTCCTCACATTTCGGTGACAGAAAGTTCTGGAATCTGAGAGGAGCCACATATTTCCTTCCACCCAGCGTTCCCCCAAGTCTCCTGATAAAAATGATACCTCACTTGTTTGGGTAGGCCTAGCGCCCGCAACAGGAAATGCCCCAAAACACAACGTGGACACATCCCATTTTTTGACAGAAAACAGCGGTGTTTTTTGCAAAGTGCCTACCTGTGGATTTTGGCCTCTGGCTCAGCCACCACCTAGGGAAACCTACCAAACCTGTGCATTTTTGAAAACTAGAGACCTAGGGGAATCCAAGATGGGGTGACTTGTCGAGCTCTCACCAGATTCTGTTACCCAGAATCCTTTTCAAACCTCAAAATGTGGCTAAAAAAACACTTTTTCCTCACATTTTGGTGACAGAGAGTTCTGGAATCTGAGAGGAGCCACAAATTTTCTTCCACCCAGCGTTCCCGCAAATCTCCAGATAAAAATAATACCTCACTTGTGTGGCTAGGTCTAGCTCCCGTGACAGGAAATGCCCCAAAACACAATGTGGACACATCCCATTTTTTGACAGAAAACAGAGGTGTTTTTTGCAAAGTGTCTACCTGTAGATTTTGGCCTCTAGCTCAGCCGGCACCTAGGGAAACCTACCAAACCTGTGCATTTTTTAAAACTAGAGACCAAGGGGAATCCAAGATGGGGTGACTTGTGGGGCTCTGACCAGGTTCTGTTACCCAGAATCCATTGCAAACATCAAAATTTATCTAAAAAAACACGTTTTCCTCTCATTTCGGTGACAGAAAGTTCTGGAATCTGAGAGGAGCCACAAATTTCCTCCCACCCAGCGTTCCCCCAAGTCTCCTGATAAAAATGATACCTCACTTGTGTGGGTAGGCCTAGCGCCTGCAACAGGAAATGCCCCAAAACACAACGTGGACACATCCCATTTTTTGACAGAAAACAGAGGTGTTTTTTGCAAAGTGTCTACCTGTAGATTTTGGCCTCTAGCACAGCCGTCACCTAGGGAAACCTACCAAACCTGTGCATTTTTTAAAACTAGAGACCAAGGGGAATCCAAGATGGGGTGACTTGTGGGGCTCTGACCAGGATCTGTTACCCAGAATCCATTGCAAACATCAAAATCTATCTAAAAAAACACGTTTTCCTTACATTTCGGTGACAGAAAGTTCTTGAATCTGAGAGGAGCCACAAATTTCCTCCCACCCAGCGTTCCCCCAAGTCTCCCGATAAAAATGATACCTCAGTTGTGTGGGTAGGCCTAGCGCCTGCAACAGGAAATGCCCCAAAACACAACGTGGACACATCCCATTTTTTTACAGAAAACAGAGGCGTTTTTTGCAAAGTGCCTACCTGTGGATTTTGGCCTCTGGCTCAGCCACCACCTAGGGAAACCTACCAAACCTGTGCATTTTTGAAAACTAGAGACCTAGGGGAATCCAAGATGGGGTGACTTGTCGAGCTCTCACCAGATTCTGTTACCCAGAATCCTTTTCAAACCTCAAAATGTGGCTAAAAAAACACCTTTTCCTCACATTTTGGTGACAGAGAGTTCTGGAATCTGAGAGGAGCCACAAATTTTCTTCCACCCAGCGTTCCCGCCAATCTCCATATAAAAATGATACCTCACTTGTGTGGCTAGGCCTAGCTCCCGTGACAGGAAATGCCCCAAAACACAACGTGGACACATCCCATTTTTTGACAGAAAACAGAGGTGTTTTTTGCAAAGTGTCTACCTGTAGATTTTGGGCTCTTGCTCAGCCGGCACCTAGGGAAACCTACCAAACCTGTGCATTTTTTAAAACTAGAGACCAAGGGGAATCCAAGATGGGGTGACTTGTGGGGCTCTGACCAGGTTCTGTTACCCAGAATCCTTTGCAAACCTCAAAAGTTGGCTAAAAAACACATTTTCCTCACATTTCGGTGACAGAAAGTTCTGGAATCTGAGAGGAGCCACAAATTTCCTTCCACCCAGCGTTCCCCCAAGTCTCCTGATAAAAATGATACCTCACTTGTTTGGGTAGGCCTAGCGCCCGCAACAGGAAATGCCCCAAAACACAACGTGGACACATCCCATTTTTTGACAGAAAACAGCGGTGTTTTTTGCAAAGTGCCTACCTGTGGATTTTGGCCTCTGGCTCAGCCACCACCTAGGGAAACCTACCAAACCTGTGCATTTTTGAAAACTAGAGACCTAGGGGAATCCAAGATGGGGTGACTTGTCGAGCTCTCACCAGATTCTGTTACCCAGAATCCTTTTCAAACCTCAAAATGTGGCTAAAAAAACACTTTTTCCTCACATTTTGGTGACAGAGAGTTCTGGAATCTGAGAGGAGCCACAAATTTTCTTCCACCCAGCGTTCCCGCAAATCTCCAGATAAAAATAATACCTCACTTGTGTGGCTAGGTCTAGCTCCCGTGACAGGAAATGCCCCAAAACACAATGTGGACACATCCCATTTTTTGACAGAAAACAGAGGTGTTTTTTGCAAAGTGTCTACCTGTAGATTTTGGCCTCTAGCTCAGCCGGCACCTAGGGAAACCTACCAAACCTGTGCATTTTTTAAAACTAGAGACCAAGGGGAATCCAAGATGGGGTGACTTGTGGGGCTCTGACCAGGTTCTGTTACCCAGAATCCATTGCAAACATCAAAATTTATCTAAAAAAACACGTTTTCCTCACATTTCGGTGACAGAAAGTTCTGGAATCTGAGAGGAGCCACAAATTTCCTCCCACCCAGCGTTCCCCCAAGTCTCCTGATAAAAATGATACCTCACTTGTGTGGGTAGGCCTAGCGCCTGCAACAGGAAATGCCCCAAAACACAACGTGGACACATCCCATTTTTTGACAGAAAACAGAGGTGTTTTTTGCAAAGTGTCTACCTGTAGATTTTGGCCTCTAGCACAGCCGTCACCTAGGGAAACCTACCAAACCTGTGCATTTTTTAAAACTAGAGACCAAGGGGAATCCAAGATGGGGTGACTTGTGGGGCTCTGACCAGGATCTGTTACCCAGAATCCATTGCAAACATCAAAATCTATCTAAAAAAACACGTTTTCCTTACATTTCGGTGACAGAAAGTTCTGGAATCTGAGAGGAGCCACAAATTTCCTCCCACCCAGCGTTCCCCCAAGTCTCCCGATAAAAATGATACCTCAGTTGTGTGGGTAGGCCTAGCGCCTGCAACAGGAAATGCCCCAAAACACAACGTGGACACATCCCATTTTTTTACAGAAAACAGAGGCGTTTTTTGCAAAGTGCCTACCTGTGGATTTTGGCCTCTGGCTCAGCCACCACCTAGGGAAACCTACCAAACCTGTGCATTTTTGAAAACTAGAGACCTAGGGGAATCCAAGATGGGGTGACTTGTCGAGCTCTCACCAGATTCTGTTACCCAGAATCCTTTTCAAACCTCAAAATGTGGCTAAAAAAACACCTTTTCCTCACATTTTGGTGACAGAGAGTTCTGGAATCTGAGAGGAGCCACAAATTTTCTTCCACCCAGCGTTCCCGCCAATCTCCATATAAAAATGATACCTCACTTGTGTGGCTAGGCCTAGCTCCCGTGACAGGAAATGCCCCAAAACACAACGTGGACACATCCCATTTTTTGACAGAAAACAGAGGTGTTTTTTGCAAAGTGTCTACCTGTAGATTTTGGCCTCTAGCTCAGCCGGCACCTAGGGAAACCTACCAAACCTGTGCATTTTTTAAAACTAGAGACCAAGGGGAATCCAAGATGGGGTGACTTGTGGGGCTCTGACCAGGTTCTGTTACCCAGAATCCATTGCAAACATCAAAATTTATCTAAAAAAACACGTTTTCCTCACATTTCGGTGACAGAAAGTTCTGGAATCTGAGAGGAGCCACAAATTTCCTCACACCCAGCGTTCCCCCAAGTCTCCCGATAAAAATGATACCTCACTTGTGTGGGTAGGCCTAGCGCCTGCAACAGGAAATGCCCCAAAACACAACGTGGACACATCCCATTTTTTGACAGAAAACAGCGTTTTTTTTTTGCAAAGTGCCTACCTGTAGATTTTGGGCTCTTGCTCAGCCGGCACCTAGGGAAACCTACCAAACCTGTGCATTTTTTTAAACTAGAGACCAAGGGAAATCCAAGATGGGGTGACTTGTGGGGCTCTGACCAGGTTCTGTTACCCAGAATCCGTTGTAAACATCAAAATTTGGCTAAAAAAACACGTTTTCCTCACATTTCGGTGACAGAAAGTTCTGGAATCTGAGAGGAGCCACAAATTTCCTCCCACCCAGCGTTCCCCCAAGTCTCCCGATAAAAATGATACCTCACTTGTGTGGGTAGGCCTAGCGCCTGCAACAGGAAATGCCCCAAAACACAACGTGGACACATCCCATTTTTTGACAGAAAACAGAGGCGTTTTTTGCAAAGTGCCTACCTGTGGATTTGGGCCTCTAGCTCAGCCACCACCTAGGGAAACCTACCAAACCTGTGCATTTTTTAAAACTAGAGACCTAGGGGAATCCAAGATGGGGTGACTTGTGGGGCTCTGACCACGTTCTGTTACTCAGAATCCTTTGCAAACCTCAACATTTGGCTTAAAAAACACTTTTGCCTCACATTTCGGTGACAGAAAGTTCTGGAATCTGAGAGGAGCCACAAACTTCCTTCCACCCAGCGTTCCCCCAAGTCTCCCGATAAAAATTATACCTCACTTGTTTGGGTAGGCCTAGCGCCCGCAACAGGAAATGCCCCAAAACACAACGTGGACACATCCCATTTTTTGACAGAAAACAGCGGTGTTTTTTGCAAAGTGCTTACCTGTGGATTTTGGCCATTGGCTCAGCCACCACCTAGGGAAACCTACCAAACCTGTGCATTTTTGAAAACTAGAGACCTAGGGGAATCCAAGATGGGGTGACTTGTCGACCTCTCACCAGATTCTGTTACCCAGAATCCTTTTCAAACCTCAAAATGTGGCTAAAAAAACACTTTTTCCTCACATTTCGGTGACAGAAAGTTCTGGAATCTGAGAGGAGCCACAAATTTCCTTCCACCCAGCGTTCCCCCAAGTCTCCCGATAAAAATGATACCTCACTTGTGTGGGTAGGCCTAGCGCCCGCGACAGGAAATGCCCCAAAACACAACGTGGACACATCCCATTTTTTGCCAGAAAACAAAAGGTGTTTTTTGCAAAGTGTCTACCTGTAGATTTTGGGCTCTTGCTCAGCCGGCACCTAGGGAAACCTACCAAACCTGTGCATTTTTTAAAACTAGAGACCAAGGGGAATCCAAGATGGGGTGACTTGTGGGGCTCTGACCAGGTTCTGTTACCCAGAATCCTTTGCAAACCTCAAAAGTTGGCTAAAAAACACATTTTCCTCACATTTCGGTGACAGAAAGTTCTGGAATCTGAGAGGAGCCACAAATTTCCTTCCACCCAGCGTTCCCCCAAGTCTCCTGATAAAAATGATACCTCACTTGTTTGGGTAGGCCTAGCGCCCGCAACAGGAAATGCCCCAAAACACAACGTGGACACATCCCATTTTTTGACAGAAAACAGCGGTGTTTTTTGCAAAGTGCCTACCTGTGGATTTTGGCCTCTGGCTCAGCCACCACCTAGGGAAACCTACCAAACCTGTGCATTTTTGAAAACTAGAGACCTAGGGGAATCCAAGATGGGGTGACTTGTCGAGCTCTCACCAGATTCTGTTACCCAGAATCCTTTTCAAACCTCAAAATGTGGCTAAAAAAACACTTTTTCCTCACATTTTGGTGACAGAGAGTTCTGGAATCTGAGAGGAGCCACAAATTTTCTTCCACCCAGCGTTCCCGCAAATCTCCAGATAAAAATGATACCTCACTTGTGTGGCTAGGCCTAGCTCCCGTGACAGGAAATGCCCCAAAACACAACGTGGACACATCCCCTTTTTTGACAGAAAACAGAGGTGTTTTTTGCAAAGTGTCTACCTGTAGATTTTGGCCTCTAGCTCAGCCGGCACCTAGGGAAACCTACCAAACCTGTGCATTTTTTAAAACTAGAGACCAAGGGGAATCCAAGATGGGGTGACTTGTGGGGCTCTGACCAGGTTCTGTTACCCAGAATCCATTGCAAACATCAAAATTTATCTAAAAAAACACGTTTTCCTCACATTTCGGTGACAGAAAGTTCTGGAATCTGAGAGGAGCCACAAATTTCCTCCCACCCAGCGTTCCCCCAAGTCTCCTGATAAAAATGATACCTCACTTGTGTGGGTAGGCCTAGCGCCTGCAACAGGAAATGCCCCAAAACACAACGTGGACACATCCCATTTTTTGACAGAAAACAGAGGTGTTTTTTGCAAAGTGTCTACCTGTAGATTTTGGCCTCTAGCTCAGCCGTCACCTAGGGAAACCTACCAAACCTGTGCATTTTTTAAAACTAGAGACCAAGGGGAATCTAAGATGGGGTGACTTGTGGGGCTCTGACCAGGTTCTGTTACCCAGAATCCATTGCAAACATCAAAATGTATCTAAAAAAACACGTTTTCCTCACATTTCGGTGACAGAAAGTTCTGGAATCTGAGAGGAGCCACAAATTTCCTCCCACCCAGCGTTCCCCCAAGTCTCCTGATAAAAATGATACCTCACTTGTGTGGGTAGGCCTAGCGCCTGCAACAGGAAATGCCCCAAAACACAACGTGGACACATCCCATTTTTTGACAGAAAACAGCGTTTTTTTTTTTTGCAAAGTGCCTACCTGTAGATTTTGGGCTCTTGCTCAGCCGGCACCTAGGGAAACCTACCAAACCTGTGCATTTTTTAAAACTAGAGACCAAGGGGAATCCAAGATGGGGTGACTTGTGGGGCTCTGACCAGGTTCTGTTACCCAGAATCCATTGCAAACATCAAAATTTATCTAAAAAAACACGTTTTCCTCACATTTCGGTGACAGAAAGTTCTGGAATCTGAGAGGAGCCACAAATTTCCTCACACCCAGCGTTCCCCCAAGTCTCCCGATAAAAATGATACCTCACTTGTGTGGGTAGGCCTAGCGCCTGCAAGAGGAAATGCCCCAAAACACAACGTGGACACATCCCATTTTTTGACAGAAAACAGCGTTTTTTTTTTTGCAAAGTGCCTACCTGTAGATTTTGGGCTCTTGCTCAGCCGGCACCTAGGGAAACCTACCAAACCTGTGCATTTTTTTAAACTAGAGACCAAGGGAAATCCAAGATGGGGTGACTTGTGGGGCTCTGACCAGGTTCTGTTACCCAGAATCCGTTGCAAACATCAAAATTTGGCTAAAAAAACACGTTTTCCTCACATTTCGGTGACAGAAAGTTCTGGAATCTGAGAGGAGCCACAAATTTCCTCCCACCCAGCGTTCCCCCAAGTCTCCCGATAAAAATGATACCTCACTTGTGTGGGTAGGCCTAGCGCCTGCAACAGGAAATGCCCCAAAACACAACGTGGACACATCCCATTTTTTGACAGAAAACAGAGGCGTTTTTTGCAAAGTGCCTACCTGTGGATTTTGGCCTCTAGCTCAGCCACCACCTAGGGAAACCTACCAAACCTGTGCATTTTTTAAAACTAGAGACCTAGGGGAATCCAAGATGGGGTGACTTGTGGGGCTCCGACCACGTTCTGTTACTCAGAATCCTTTGCAAACCTCAACATTTGGCTTAAAAAACACTTTTGCCTCACATTTCGGTGACAGAAAGTTCTGGAATCTGAGAGGAGCCACAAACTTCCTTCCACCCAGCGTTCCCCCAAGTCTCCCGATAAAAATGATACCTCACTTGTTTGGGTAGGCCTAGCGCCCGCAACAGGAAATGCCCCAAAACACAACGTGGACACATCCCATTTTTTGACAGAAAACAGCGGTGTTTTTTGCAAAGTGCCTACCTGTGGATTTTGGCCATTGGCTCAGCCACCACCTAGGGAAACCTACCAAACCTGTGCATTTTTGAAAACTAGAGACCTAGGGGAATCCAAGATGGGGTGACTTGTCGAGCTCTCACCAGATTCTGTTACCCAGAATCCTTTTCAAACCTCAAAATGTGGCTAAAAAAACACTTTTTCCTCACATTTTGGTGACAGAGAGTTCTGGAATCTGAGAGGAGCCACAAATTTTCTTCCACCCAGCGTTCCCGCAAATCTCCAGATAAAAATGATACCTCACTTGTGTGGGTAGGCCTAGCTCCCGTGACAGGAAATGCCCCAAAACACAACGTGGACACATCCCCTTTTTTGACAGAAAACAGAGGTGTTTTTTGCAAAGTGTCTACCTGTAGATTTTGGCCTCTAGCTCAGCCGGCACCTAGGGAAACCTACCAAACCTGTGCATTTTTTAAAACTAGAGACCAAGGGGAATCCAAGATGGGGTGACTTGTGGGGCTCTGACCAGGTTCTGTTACCCAGAATCCATTGCAAACATCAAAATGTATCTAAAAAAACACGTTTTCCTCACATTTCGGTGACAGAAAGTTCTGGAATCTGAGAGGAGCCACAAATTTCCTCCCACCCAGCGTTCCCCCAAGTCTCCTGATAAAAATGATACCTCACTTGTGTGGGTAGGCCTAGCGCCTGCAACAGGAAATGCCCCAAAACACAACGTGGACACATCCCATTTTTTGACAGAAAACAGAGGTGTTTTTTGCAAAGTGTCTACCTGTAGATTTTGGCCTCTAGCTCAGCCGTCACCTAGGGAAACCTACCAAACCTGTGCATTTTTTAAAACTAGAGACCAAGGGGAATCTAAGATGGGGTGACTTGTGGGGCTCTGACCAGGTTCTGTTACCCAGAATCCATTGCAAACATCAAAATGTATCTAAAAAAACACGTTTTCCTCACATTTCGGTGACAGAAAGTTCTGGAATCTGAGAGGAGCCACAAATTTCCTCCCACCCAGCGTTCCCCCAAGTCTCCTGATAAAAATGATACCTCACTTGTGTGGGTAGGCCTAGCGCCTGCAACAGGAAATGCCCCAAAACACAACGTGGACACATCCCATTTTTTGACAGAAAACAGCGTTTTTTTTTTTTGCAAAGTGCCTACCTGTAGATTTTGGGCTCTTGCTCAGCCGGCACCTAGGGAAACCTACCAAACCTGTGCATTTGTTTAAACTAGAGACCAAGGGGAATCCAAGATGGGGTGACTTGTGGGGCTCTGACCAGGTTCTGTTACCCAGAATCCATTGCAAACATCAAAATTTATCTAAAAAAACACGTTTTCCTCACATTTCGGTGACAGAAAGTTCTGGAATCTGAGAGGAGCCACAAATTTCCTCACACCCAGCGTTCCCCCAAGTCTCCCGATAAAAATGATACCTCACTTGTGTGGGTAGGCCTAGCGCCTGCAACAGGAAATGCCCCAAAACACAACGTGGACACATCCCATTTTTTGACAGAAAACAGCGTTTTTTTTTTTGCAAAGTGCCTACCTGTAGATTTTGGGCTCTTGCTCAGCCGGCACCTAGGGAAACCTACCAAACCTGTGCATTTTTTTAAACTAGAGACCAAGGGAAATCCAAGATGGGGTGACTTGTGGGGCTCTGACCAGGTTCTGTTACCCAGAATCCGTTGCAAACATCAAAATTTGGCTAAAAAAACACGTTTTCCTCACATTTCGGTGACAGAAAGTTCTGGAATCTGAGAGGAGCCACAAATTTCCTCCCACCCAGCGTTCCCCCAAGTCTCCCGATAAAAATGATACCTCACTTGTGTGGGTAGGCCTAGCGCCTGCAACAGGAAATGCCCCAAAACACAACGTGGACACATCCCATTTTTTGACAGAAAACAGAGGCGTTTTTTGCAAAGTGCCTACCTGTGGATTTTGGCCTCTAGCTCAGCCACCACCTAGGGAAACCTACCAAACCTGTGCATTTTTTAAAACTAGAGACCTAGGGGAATCCAAGATGGGGTGACTTGTGGGGCTCTGACCACGTTCTGTTACTCAGAATCCTTTGCAAACCTCAACATTTGGCTTAAAAAACACTTTTGCCTCACATTTCGGTGACAGAAAGTTCTGGAATCTGAGAGGAGCCACAAACTTCCTTCCACCCAGCGTTCCCCCAAGTCTCCCGATAAAAATGATACCTCACTTGTTTGGGTAGGCCTAGCGCCCGCAACAGGAAATGCCCCAAAACACAACGTGGACACATCCCATTTTTTGACAGAAAACAGCGGTGTTTTTTGCAAAGTGCCTACCTGTGGATTTTGGCCATTGGCTCAGCCACCACCTAGGGAAACCTACCAAACCTGTGCATTTTTGAAAACTAGAGACCTAGGGGAATCCAAGATGGGGTGACTTGTCGAGCTCTCACCAGATTCTGTTACCCAGAATCCTTTTCAAACCTCAAAATGTGGCTAAAAAAACACTTTTTCCTCACATTTTGGTGACAGAGAGTTCTGGAATCTGAGAGGAGCCACAAATTTTCTTCCACCCAGCGTTCCCGCAAATCTCCAGATAAAAATGATACCTCACTTGTGTGGCTAGGCCTAGCTCCCGTGACAGGAAATGCCCCAAAACACAACGTGGACACATCCCCTTTTTTGACAGAAAACAGAGGTGTTTTTTGCAAAGTGTCTACCTGTAGATTTTGGCCTCTAGCTCAGCCGGCACATAGGGAAACCTACCAAACCTGTGCATTTTTTAAAACTAGAGACCAAGGGGAATCCAAGATGGGGTGACTTGTGGGGCTCTGACCAGGTTCTGTTACCCAGAATCCATTGCAAACATCAAAATTTATCTAAAAAAACACGTTTTCCTCACATTTCGGTGACAGAAAGTTCTGGAATCTGAGAGGAGCCACAAATTTCCTCCCACCCAGCGTTCCCCCAAGTCTCCTGATAAAAATGATACCTCACTTGTGTGGGTAGGCCTAGCGCCTGCAACAGGAAATGCCCCAAAACACAACGTGGACACATCCCATTTTTTGACAGAAAACAGAGGTGTTTTTTGCAAAGTGTCTACCTGTAGATTTTGGCCTCTAGCTCAGCCGTCACCTAGGGAAACCTACCAAACCTGTGCATTTTTTAAAACTAGAGACCAAGGGGAATCTAAGATGGGGTGACTTGTGGGGCTCTGACCAGGTTCTGTTACCCAGAATCCATTGCAAACATCAAAATGTATCTAAAAAAACACGTTTTCCTCACATTTCGGTGACAGAAAGTTCTGGAATCTGAGAGGAGCCACAAATTTCCTCCCACCCAGCGTTCCCCCAAGTCTCCTGATAAAAATGATACCTCACTTGTGTGGGTAGGCCTAGCGCCTGCAACAGGAAATGCCCCAAAACACAACGTGGACACATCCCATTTTTTGACAGAAAACAGCGTTTTTTTTTTTTGCAAAGTGCCTACCTGTAGATTTTGGGCTCTTGCTCAGCCGGCACCTAGGGAAACCTACCAAACCTGTGCATTTTTTTAAACTAGAGACCAAGGGGAATCCAAGATGGGGTGACTTGTGGGGCTCTGACCAGGTTCTGTTACCCAGAATCCATTGCAAACATCAAAATTTATCTAAAAAACACGTTTTCCTCACATTTCGGTGACAGAAAGTTCTGGAATCTGAGAGGAGCCACAAATTTCCTCACACCCAGCGTTCCCCCAAGTCTCCCGATAAAAATGATACCTCACTTGTGTGGGTAGGCCTAGCGCCTGCAAGAGGAAATGCCCCAAAACACAACGTGGACACATCCCATTTTTTGACAGAAAACAGCGTTTTTTTTTTTGCAAAGTGCCTACCTGTAGATTTTGGGCTCTTGCTCAGCCGGCACCTAGGGAAACCTACCAAACCTGTGCATTTTTTTAAACTAGAGACCAAGGGAAATCCAAGATGGGGTGACTTGTGGGGCTCTGACCAGGTTCTGTTACCCAGAATCCGTTGCAAACATCAAAATTTGGCTAAAAAAACACGTTTTCCTCACATTTCGGTGACAGAAAGTTCTGGAATCTGAGAGGAGCCACAAATTTCCTCCCACCCAGCGTTCCCCCAAGTCTCCCGATAAAAATGATACCTCACTTGTGTGGGTAGGCCTAGCGCCTGCAACAGGAAATGCCCCAAAACACAACGTGGACACATCCCATTTTTTGACAGAAAACAGAGGCGTTTTTTGCAAAGTGCCTACCTGTGGATTTTGGCCTCTAGCTCAGCCACCACCTAGGGAAACCTACCAAACCTGTGCATTTTTTAAAACTAGAGACCTAGGGGAATCCAAGATGGGGTGACTTGTGGGGCTCCGACCACGTTCTGTTACTCAGAATCCTTTGCAAACCTCAACATTTGGCTTAAAAAACACTTTTGCCTCACATTTCGGTGACAGAAAGTTCTGGAATCTGAGAGGAGCCACAAACTTCCTTCCACCCAGCGTTCCCCCAAGTCTCCCGATAAAAATGATACCTCACTTGTTTGGGTAGGCCTAGCGCCCGCAACAGGAAATGCCCCAAAACACAACGTGGACACATCCCATTTTTTGACAGAAAACAGCGGTGTTTTTTGCAAAGTGCCTACCTGTGGATTTTGGCCATTGGCTCAGCCACCACCTAGGGAAACCTACCAAACCTGTGCATTTTTGAAAACTAGAGACCTAGGAGAATCCAAGATGGGGTGACTTGTCGAGCTCTCACCAGATTCTGTTACCCAGAATCCTTTTCAAACCTCAAAATGTGGCTAAAAAAACACTTTTTCCTCACATTTTGGTGACAGAGAGTTCTGGAATCTGAGAGGAGCCACAAATTTTCTTCCACCCAGCGTTCCCGCAAATCTCCAGATAAAAATGATACCTCACTTGTGTGGGTAGGCCTAGCTCCCGTGACAGGAAATGCCCCAAAACACAACGTGGACACATCCCCTTTTTTGACAGAAAACAGAGGTGTTTTTTGCAAAGTGTCTACCTGTAGATTTTGGCCTCTAGCTCAGCCGGCACCTAGGGAAACCTACCAAACCTGTGCATTTTTTAAAACTAGAGACCAAGGGGAATCCAAGATGGGGTGACTTGTGGGGCTCTGACCAGGTTCTGTTACCCAGAATCCATTGCAAACATCAAAATGTATCTAAAAAAAACACGTTTTCCTCACATTTCGGTGACAGAAAGTTCTGGAATCTGAGAGGAGCCACAAATTTCCTCCCACCCAGCGTTCCCCCAAGTCTCCTGATAAAAATGATACCTCACTTGTGTGGGTAGGCCTAGCGCCTGCAACAGGAAATGCCCCAAAACACAACGTGGACACATCCCATTTTTTGACAGAAAACAGAGGTGTTTTTTGCAAAGTGTCTACCTGTAGATTTTGGCCTCTAGCTCAGCCGTCACCTAGGGAAACCTACCAAACCTGTGCATTTTTTAAAACTAGAGACCAAGGGGAATCTAAGATGGGGTGACTTGTGGGGCTCTGACCAGGTTCTGTTACCCAGAATCCATTGCAAACATCAAAATGTATCTAAAAAAACACGTTTTCCTCACATTTCGGTGACAGAAAGTTCTGGAATCTGAGAGGAGCCACAAATTTCCTCCCACCCAGCGTTCCCCCAAGTCTCCTGATAAAAATGATACCTCACTTGTGTGGGTAGGCCTAGCGCCTGCAACAGGAAATGCCCCAAAACACAACGTGGACACATCCCATTTTTTGACAGAAAACAGCGGGTTTTTTTTTGCAAAGTGCCTACCTGTAGATTTTGGGCTCTTGCTCAGCCGGCACCTAGGGAAACCTACCAAACCTGTGCATTTTTTTAAACTAGAGACCAAGGGGAATCCAAGATGGGGTGACTTGTGGGGCTCTGACCAGGTTCTGTTACCCAGAATCCATTGCAAACATCAAAATTTATCTAAAAAACACGTTTTCCTCACATTTCGGTGACAGAAAGTTCTGGAATCTGAGAGGAGCCACAAATTTCCTCACACCCAGCGTTCCCCCAAGTCTCCCGATAAAAATGATACCTCACTTGTGTGGGTAGGCCTAGCGCCTGCAAGAGGAAATGCCCCAAAACACAACGTGGACACATCCCATTTTTTGACAGAAAACAGCGTTTTTTTTTTTGCAAAGTGCCTACCTGTAGATTTTGGGCTCTTGCTCAGCCGGCACCTAGGGAAACCTACCAAACCTGTGCATTTTTTTAAACTAGAGACCAAGGGAAATCCAAGATGGGGTGACTTGTGGGGCTCTGACCAGGTTCTGTTACCCAGAATCCGTTGCAAACATCAAAATTTGGCTAAAAAAACACGTTTTCCTCACATTTCGGTGACAGAAAGTTCTGGAATCTGAGAGGAGCCACAAATTTCCTCCCACCCAGCGTTCCCCCAAGTCTCCCGATAAAAATGATACCTCACTTGTGTGGGTAGGCCTAGCACCTGCAACAGGAAATGCCCCAAAACACAACGTGGACACATCCCATTTTTTGACAGAAAACAGAGGCGTTTTTTGCAAAGTGCCTACCTGTGGATTTTGGCCTCTAGCTCAGCCACCACCTAGGGAAACCTACCAAACCTGTGCATTTTTTAAAACTAGAGACCTAGGGGAATCCAAGATGGGGTGACTTGTGGGGCTCCGACCACGTTCTGTTACTCAGAATCCTTTGCAAACCTCAACATTTGGCTTAAAAAACACTTTTGCCTCACATTTCGGTGACAGAAAGTTCTGGAATCTGAGAGGAGCCACAAACTTCCTTCCACCCAGCGTTCCCCCAAGTCTCCCGATAAAAATGATACCTCACTTGTTTGGGTAGGCCTAGCGCCCGCAACAGGAAATGCCCCAAAACACAACGTGGACACATCCCATTTTTTGACAGAAAACAGCGGTGTTTTTTGCAAAGTGCCTACCTGTGGATTTTGGCCATTGGCTCAGCCACCACCTAGGGAAACCTACCAAACCTGTGCATTTTTGAAAACTAGAGACCTAGGAGAATCCAAGATGGGGTGACTTGTCGAGCTCTCACCAGATTCTGTTACCCAGAATCCTTTTCAAACCTCAAAATGTGGCTAAAAAAAACACTTTTTCCTCACATTTTGGTGACAGAGAGTTCTGGAATCTGAGAGGAGCCACAAATTTTCTTCCACCCAGCGTTCCCGCAAATCTCCAGATAAAAATGATACCTCACTTGTGTGGGTAGGCCTAGCTCCCGTGACAGGAAATGCCCCAAAACACAACGTGGACACATCCCCTTTTTTGACAGAAAACAGAGGTGTTTTTTGCAAAGTGTCTACCTGTAGATTTTGGCCTCTAGCTCAGCCGGCACCTAGGGAAACCTACCAAACCTGTGCATTTTTTAAAACTAGAGACCAAGGGGAATCCAAGATGGGGTGACTTGTGGGGCTCTGACCAGGTTCTGTTACCCAGAATCCATTGCAAACATCAAAATGTATCTAAAAAAACACGTTTTCCTCACATTTCGGTGACAGAAAGTTCTGGAATCTGAGAGGAGCCACAAATTTCCTCCCACCCAGCGTTCCCCCAAGTCTCCTGATAAAAATGATACCTCACTTGTGTGGGTAGGCCTAGCGCCTGCAACAGGAAATGCCCCAAAACACAACGTGGACACATCCCATTTTTTGACAGAAAACAGAGGTGTTTTTTGCAAAGTGTCTACCTGTAGATTTTGGCCTCTAGCTCAGCCGTCACCTAGGGAAACCTACCAAACCTGTGCATTTTTTAAAACTAGAGACCAAGGGGAATCTAAGATGGGGTGACTTGTGGGGCTCTGACCAGGTTCTGTTACCCAGAATCCATTGCAAACATCAAAATGTATCTAAAAAAACACGTTTTCCTCACATTTCGGTGACAGAAAGTTCTGGAATCTGAGAGGAGCCACAAATTTCCTCCCACCCAGCGTTCCCCCAAGTCTCCTGATAAAAATGATACCTCACTTGTGTGGGTAGGCCTAGCGCCTGCAACAGGAAATGCCCCAAAACACAACGTGGACACATCCCATTTTTTGACAGAAAACAGCGGGTTTTTTTTTGCAAAGTGCCTACCTGTAGATTTTGGGCTCTTGCTCAGCCGGCACCTAGGGAAACCTACCAAACCTGTGCATTTTTTTAAACTAGAGACCAAGGGGAATCCAAGATGGGGTGACTTGTGGGGCTCTGACCAGGTTCTGTTACCCAGAATCCATTGCAAACATCAAAATTTATCTAAAAAAACACGTTTTCCTCACATTTCGGTGACAGAAAGTTCTGGAATCTGAGAGGAGCCACAAATTTCCTCACACCCAGCGTTCCCCCAAGTCTCCCGATAAAAATGATACCTCACTTGTGTGGGTAGGCCTAGCACCTGCAACAGGAAATGCCCCAAAACACAACGTGGACACATCCCATTTTTTGACAGAAAACAGCGTTTTTTTTTTTGCAAAGTGCCTACCTGTAGATTTTGGGCTCTTGCTCAGCCGGCACCTAGGGAAACCTACCAAACCTGTGCATTTTTTTAAACTAGAGACCAAGGGAAATCCAAGATGGGGTGACTTGTGGGGCTCTGACCAGGTTCTGTTACCCAGAATCCGTTGCAAACATCAAAATTTGGCTAAAAAAACACGTTTTCCTCACATTTCGGTGACAGAAAGTTCTGGAATCTGAGAGGAGCCACAAATTTCCTCCCACCCAGCGTTCCCCCAAGTCTCCCGATAAAAATCATACCTCACTTGTGTGGGTAGGCCTAGCGCCTGCAACAGGAAATGCCCCAAAACACAACGTGGACACATCCCATTTTTTGACAGAAAACAGAGGCGTTTTTTGCAAAGTGCCTACCTGTGGATTTTGGCCTCTAGCTCAGCCACCACCTAGGGAAACCTACCAAACCTGTGCATTTTTTAAAACTAGAGACCTAGGGGAATCCAAGATGGGGTGACTTGTGGGGCTCTGACCACGTTCTGTTACTCAGAATCCTTTGCAAACCTCAACATTTGGCTTAAAAAACACTTTTGCCTCACATTTCGGTGACAGAAAGTTCTGGAATCTGAGAGGAGCCACAAACTTCCTTCCACCCAGCGTTCCCCCAAGTCTCCCGATAAAAATGATACCTCACTTGTTTGGGTAGGCCTAGTGCCCGCAACAGGAAATGCCCCAAAACATAACGTGTACACATCCCATTTTTTGACAGAAAACAGCGGTGTTTTTTGCAAAGTGCCTACCTGTGGATTTTGGCCATTGGCTCAGCCACCACCTAGGGAAACCTACCAAACCTGTGCATTTTTGAAAACTAGAGACCTAGGGGAATCCAAGATGGGGTGACTTGTCGAGCTCTCACCAGATTCTGTTACCCAGAATCCTTTTCAAACCTCAAAATGTGGCTAAAAAAATACTTTTTCCTCACATTTTGGTGACAGAGAGTTCTGGAATCTGAGAGGAGCCACAAATTTTCTTCCACCCAGCGTTCCCGCAAATCTCCAGATAAAAATGATACCTCACTTGTGTGGCTAGGCCTAGCTCCCGTGACAGGAAATGCCCCAAAACACAACGTGGACACATCCCCTTTTTTGACAGAAAACAGAGGTGTTTTTTGCAAAGTGTCTACCTGTAGATTTTGGCCTCTAGCTCAGCCGGCACCTAGGGAAACCTACCAAACCTGTGCATTTTTTAAAACTAGAGACCAAGGGGAATCCAAGATGGGGTGACTTGTGGGGCTCTGACCAGGTTCTGTTACCCAGAATCCATTGCAAACATCAAAATTTATCTAAAAAAACACGTTTTCCTCACATTTCGGTGACAGAAAGTTCTGGAATCTGAGAGGAGCCACAAATTTCCTCCCACCCAGCGTTCCCCCAAGTCTCCTGATAAAAATGATACCTCACTTGTGTGGGTAGGCCTAGCGCCTGCAACAGGAAATGCCCCAAAACACAACGTGGACACATCCCATTTTTTGACAGAAAACAGCGTTTTATTTTGCAAAGTGCCTACCTGTGGATTTTGGCCTCTAGCTCAGCCGCCACCTAGGGAAACCTACCAAACCTGTGCATTTTTGAAAACTAGAGACCTAGGGGAATCCAAGATGGGGTGACTTGTCGAGCTCTCACCAGATTCTGTTACCCAGAATCCTTTTCAAACCTCAAAATGTGGCTACAAAAACACTTTTTCCTCACATTTTGGTGACAGAGAGTTCTGGAATCTGAGAGGAGCCACAAATTTTCTTCCACCCAGCGTTCCCGCAAATCTCCAGATAAAAATGATACCTCACTTGTGTGGCTAGGCCTAGCTCCCGTGACAGGAAATGCCCCAAAACACAACGTGGACACATCCCATTTTTTGACAGAAAACAGAGGTGTTTTTTGCAAAGTGTCTACCTGTAGATTTTGGCCTCTAGCTCAGCCGGCACCTAGGGAAACCTACCAAACCTGTGCATTTTTTAAAACTAGAGACCAAGGGGAATCCAAGATGGGTGACTTGTGGGGCTCTGACCAGGTTCTGTTACCCAGAATCGATTGCAAACATCAAAATGTGGCTAAAAAAAACACGTTTTCCTCACATTTCGGTGACAGAAAGTTCTGGAATCTGAGAGGAGCCACAATTTTCCTCCCACCCAGCGTTCCCCCAAGTCTCCCGATAAAAATGATACCTCACTTGTGTGGGTAGGCCTAGCGCCTGCAACAGGAAATGCCCCAAAACACAACGTGGACACATCCCATTTTTTGACAGAAAACAGAGGCGTTTTTTGCAAAGTGCCTACCTGTGGATTTTGGCCTCTAGCTCAGCCACCACCTAGGGAAACCTACCAAACCTGTGCATTTTTTAAAACTAGAGACATAGGGGAATCCAAGATGGGGTGACTTGTGGGGCTCTGACCACGTTCTGTTACCCAGAATCCTTTGCAAACCTCAAAAGTTGGCTAAAAAACACGTTTTCCTCACATTTCGGTGACAGAAAGTTCTGGAATCTGAGAGGAGCCACAATTTTCCTCCCACCCAGCGTTCCCCCAAGTCTCCCGATAAAAATGATACCTCACTTGTGTGGGTAGGCCTAGCGCCTGCAACAGGAAATGCCCCAAAACACAACGTGGACATATCCCATTTTTTGACAGAAAACAGAGGCGTTTTTTGCAAAGTGCCTACCTGTGGATTTTGGCCTCTAGCTCAGCCACCACCGAGGGAAACCTACCAAACCTGTGCATTTTTTAAAACTAGAGACATAGAGGAATCCAAGATGGGGTGACTTGTGGGGCTCTGACCACGTTCTGTTACCCAGAATCCTTTGCAAACCTCAAAAGTTGGCTAAAAAACACGTTTTCCTCACATTTCGGTGACAGAAAGTTCTGGAATCTGAGAGGAGCCACAAATTTCCTTCCACCCAGCGTTCCCCCCAAGTCTCCTGATAAAAATGATACCTCACTTGTGTGGGTAGGCCTAGCGCCTGCAACAGGAAATGCCCCAAAACACAACGTGGACACATCCTATTTTTTGACAGAAAACAGAGGTGTTTTTTGCAAAGTGTCTACCTGTAGATTTTGGCCTCTAGCTCAGCCGTCACCTAGGGAAACCTACCAAACCTGTGCATTTTTTAAAACTAGAGACCAAGGGGAATCCAAGATGGGGTGACTTGTGGGGCTCTGACCAGGTTCTGTTACCCAGAATCCATTGCAAACATCAAAATTTATCTAAAAAAACACGTTTTCCTTACATTTCGGTGACAGAAAGTTCTGGAATCTGAGAGGAGCCACAAATTTCCTCCCACCCAGCGTTACCCCAAGTCTCCCGATAAAAATGATACCTCACTTGTGTGGGTAGGCCTAGCGCCTGCAACAGGAAATGCCCCAAAACACAACGTGGACACATCCCATTTTTTGACAGAAAACAGCGTTTTATTTTGCAAAGTGCCTACCTGTGGATTTTGGCCTCTAGCTCAGCCGCCACCTAGGGAAACCTACCAAACCTGTGCATTTTTTAAAACTAGAGACCTAGGGGAATCCAAGATGGGGTGACTTGTCGAGCTCTCACCAGATTCTGTTACCCAGAATCCTTTTCAAACCTCAAAATGTGGCTACAAAAACACTTTTTCCTCACATTTTGGTGACAGAGAGTTCTGGAATCTGAGAGGAGCCACAAATTTTCTTCCACCCAGCGTTCCCGCAAATCTCCAGATAAAAATGATACCTCACTTGTGTGGCTAGGCCTAGCTCCCGTGACAGGAAATGCCCCAAAACACAACGTGGACACATCCCATTTTTTGACAGAAAACAGAGGTGTTTTTTGCAAAGTGTCTACCTGTAGATTTTGGCCTCTAGCTCAGCCGCCACCTAGGGAAACCTACCAAACCTGTGCATTTTTTAAAACTAGAGACCAAGGGGAATCCAAGATGGGTGACTTGTGGGGCTCTGACCAGGTTCTGTTACCCAGAATCGATTGCAAACATCAAAATGTGGCTAAAAAAACACGTTTTCCTCACATTTCGGTGACAGAAAGTTCTGGAATCTGAGAGGAGCCACAATTTTCCTCCTACCCAGCGTTCCCCCAAGTCTCCCGATAAAAATGATACCTCACTTGTGTGGGTAGGCCTAGCGCCTGCAACAGGAAATGCCCCAAAACACAATGTGGACACATCCCATTTTTTGACGGAAAACAGAGGCGTTTTTTGCAAAGTGCCTACCTGTGGATTTTGGCCTCTAGCTCAGCCACCACCTAGGGAAACCTACCAAACCTGTGCATTTTTTAAAACTAGAGACATAGGGGAATCCAAGATGGGGTGACTTGTGGGGCTCTGACCACGTTCTGTTACCCAGAATCCTTTGCAAACCTCAAAAGTTGGCTAAAAAACACGTTTTCCTCACATTTCGGTGACAGAAAGTTCTGGAATCTGAGAGGAGCCACAAATTTCCTCCTACCCAGCGTTCCCCCAAGTCTCCCGATAAAAATGATACCTCACTTGTGTGGGTAGGCCTAGCGCCCGCAACAGGAAATGCCCCAAAACACAACGTGGACACTTCCCATTTTTTGACAGAAAACAGCGGTGTTTTTTGCAAAGTGCCTACCTGTGGATTTTGGCCTCTAGCTCAGCCACCACCTAGGGAAACCTACCAAACCTGTGCATTTTTGAAAACTAGAGACCTAGGGGAATCCAAGATGGGGTGTCTTGTCGAGCTCTCACCATGTTCTGTTACTCAGAATCCTTTGCAAACCTCAAAATTTGGCTTCAAAAACACTTTTTCCTCACATTTCGGTGACAGAAAGTTCTGGAATCTGAGAGGAGCCACAAATTTCCTTCCACCCAGCGTTCCCCCAAGTCTCCCGATAAAAATGATACCTCACTTGTGTGGGTAGGCCTAGCGCCCGCGACAGGAAATGCCCCAAAACACAACGTGGACACATCCCATTTTTTGCCAGAAAACAAAAGGTGTTTTTTGCAAAGTGTCTACCTGTAGATTTTGGGCTCTTGCTCAGCCGGCACCTAGGGAAACCTACCAAACCT
This sequence comes from Pleurodeles waltl, assembly GCF_031143425.1. NCBI lineage: Eukaryota > Metazoa > Chordata > Amphibia > Caudata > Salamandridae > Pleurodeles > Pleurodeles waltl. Next base: position 408,510,486 of record NC_090438.1, read on the forward strand.
GTGCATTTTTTAAAACTAGAGACCAAGGGGAATCCAAGATGGGGTGACTTGTGGGGCTCTGGCCAGGTTCTGTTACCCAGAATCCTTTGCAAACATCAAAATTTGGCTAAAAAAACACGTTTTCCTCACATTTCGGTGACAGAAAGTTCTGGAATCTGAGAGGAGCCACAAATTTACTCCCACCCAGCGTTCCCCCAAGTCTCCCGATAAAAATGATACCTCAGTTGTGTGGGTAGGCCTAGCGCCTGCAACAGGAAATGCCCCAAAACACAACGTGGACACATCCCATTTTTTGACAGAAAACAGAGGCGTTTTTTGCAAAGTGCCTACCTGTGGATTTTGGCCTCTAGCTCAGCCACCACCTAGGGAAACCTACCAAACCTGTGCATTTTTTAAAACTAGAGACCTAGGGGAATCCAAGATGGGGTGACTTGTGGGGCTCTGACCACGTTCTGTTACTCAGAATCCTTTGCAAACCTCAACATTTGGCTTAAAAAACACTTTTGCCTCACATTTTGGTGACAGAAAGTTCTGGAATCTGAGAGGAGCCACAAATTTCCTTCCACCCAGCGTTCCCCCAAGTCTCCCGATAAAAATTATACCTCACTTGTGTGGGTAGGCCTAGCACATGCGACAGGAAATGCCCCAAAACACAACATGGACACATCTCATTTTTTGTCAGAAAACAAAAGGTGTTTTTTGCAAAGTGTCTACCTGTAGATTTTGGCCTCTTGCTCAGCCGGCACCTAGGGAAACCTACCAAACCTGTGCATTTTTGAAAACTAGAGACCAAGGGGAATCCAAGATGGGGTGACTTGTCGGGCTCTGACCAGGTTCTGTTACCCAGAATCCTTTGCAAACGTCAAAAGTTGGCTAAAAAAACACATTTTCCTCACATTTCGGTGACAGAAAGTTCTGGAATCTGAGAGGAGCCACAAATTTCCTTCCACCCAGCGTTCCCCCAAGTCTCCCGTTAAAAATGATACCTCACTTGTGTGGGTAGGCCTAGCGCCCGCAACAGGAAATGCCCCAAAACACAACGTGGACACATCCCATTTTTTGACAGAAAACAGAGGTGTTTTTTGCAAAGTGCGTACCTGTGGATTTTGGCCTCTAGCTCAGCCGGAACCTAGGGAAACCTACCTAAAACATCTTATCCCATGGCAAGCAAGAGGACATTTGATTATTTTTGTTTTTGTTTTACATTTGGGCCATGAGAGCTTGGTAACTCTAAGAATCATCCCACTTGGAATGGTGAGGGCTGCACTTTTTTTAACTTTAGGACGCTGCCATGTAGACAAATCCACAAGACCTAGACACATCTGAAAACTAAACATCTAGTTGATTCCAGGGTGGTGTGCTTCACATGCAACCCGCATCATTTCCTTACCCACAATGCCGTGCAAACCTGCAACTTTGCTGGAAAGCACACATTTTTCCCACATTTTTGTGATGGAACCTTCCGGAATCTGCAGTAATCCACAAAATTCCTACCACCCAGCATTATCTCATCTATACCGATAACATTTCTGCTGCACTGGTCAGCCTAAAAATGTTTTTTTCAAACTGCCCTTTTGGACCCACTTTGGTTCACCCTCAATTTCGACGTGTTTTTAGCTCTTCCCTGTAACAAACACTTGGCCAACCTACACAAGTGAGGTACCATTTTTATTGGGAGACTTGGGGGAACGCTGGGTGGAAAGAAATTTGTGGCTCCTCTCAGATTCCAGAACTTTCTGTCACCGAAATGCCTGTGCATTTTTGAAAACTAGAGACCTAAGGGAATCCAAGATGGGGTGACTTGTGTGGCTCTGACCAGGTTCTGTTACCCAGAATCTTTTGCAAACCTCAAAATGTGGCTAAAAAAAACACTTTTTCCTCACATTTCGGTTCCATCACAAAAATGTGGGAAAAATGTGTGCTTTCCAGCAAAGTTGCAAGTTTGCACGGCATTGTGGGTAAGGAAATGATGCTGGTTGCATGTGAAGCACACCACCCTGGAATCAACTAGATGTTTAGTTTTCAGATGTGTCTAGGTCTTGTGGATTTTTCTACATGCAGCTTCCTAAAGTTAAAAAAAGTGCAGCCCTCACCATTCCAAGTGGGATGATTCTGAGAGTTACCAAGCTCTCATGGCCCAAATGTAAAACAAAAACAAAAATAATCAAATGTCCTCTTGCTTGCCATGGGATAAGATGTTTTAGTGTGAGGGGGAGAGCTGAAAGACTGTTAGCCCCTTCAGTTCGGGTGTGGGCAGATCCAGGCCCATACTGATTGGTAGCCACCACCCCACAATTTTTTTTATTTTTTTTTTTTATTCCCTGGCATCTAGTAGACTTTCTGTCCCCCCGGGGTGTGGATCTGGTGGGCAGAACAACTTTGGTCCCATTGATTTGGGGTGTGGGTATGGCCATACCCCCAACCTCTCATTTTGAAAAAAAAAATCTTCCCTGGTCTTTGGTGGGCTTTCTGCCCCCCTTGGGGGCAGATGGGCCTTCCATAATAGGCCAGTCTGCCCCCAAGGGGGCAGTTATGGCCAACAGTAATGTGACCCCATGGGGAGAGACCCTTGCCCAAGGGGCTGCCCCCTCCAAACAAAACACACACACACACACACCAATCCATGGTGTCTAGAGGCTGATAAATGGCCTAAATACAATTCCCCCCCCCAGGGGAGCGACCCTTGTCTAAGGAGTCACTCCCCATGCATAAAAACATAAAGTAAATAAAAAAATGTATATATATCCCCAGGGTCTAGAGATTTCTGCCCCCTCGGGGGCAAATCCGCCTAATTATACTAGGACGATCTGCCTCCAGGGGGGGCAGAAAAGGCCTAAAAATATTTTGCCCCTCCCCCGGGAAGTGGCCCTTGCCAAAGTGGCTGCTCCCCTTATGCGTTAGTATAAAAAAAAAAAAATCCCTGGTGTCTTGTGGTTTTTGCCCCATCGGGGGCAGATAGGCCAATCTGCCCCCGGGGGGGGGGCAGAAATGGCCTAATAATAATTACCCCCCCCACCCCACCCCCGCGAGCAACCCTTGCCTAACGGGTCGCTCCCCAAACATAAGAAAAATGAAAGTAGACAAAAATTATCCCTGGTGTATAGTGGTTTTCTTCCCCCCCGGGGGCAGATCGGCCTAATAGTATTAGGCCGATCTGCAGGGGGGGCAGAAATAGCCTAGAAATAATTTGCTCCCGAGGAGCGGCCGCTTCCCTTACTTGAAATAGCCCCCACAAAAAAATATTACCTGGTGTCTAGTGGGTGCAGAAATGGCCTAATAATGATTTGCCCCCCCACACCCGGAGCGACCCTTGCCCAAGGGGTCGCTCCCCAAACATAATTTTTTTTTTTTAAACAATAAAATAAATTATCCCTGGTGTCTAGTGGATTTCTGCCCCCTCAGGGGCAGATCGGCCTAATAATATTAGGCGGATCTGCCCCCAGGGGGGGCAGAAATGGCCTAGAAATAATTTGCCCCCAGAGGACCAGCCCTTGCCCAAAGGGCTGCTCCCAATACTTCAAATAGCCCTCAAAAATATATATTCCCTGGTGTCTAGTGGTTTCTGCCCCCACGGGGGGCAGAAATGGCCTAATAATAATTTGCCCCCCCTGGAGCGACCTTATTTAGTAAATAAAAAAATTTAAAAAATCCCTGGTGTCTAGTGGTTTCTGCCCCCCTTGGGGGCAGATTGGCCTAATAAAAATAGTCCGATCTGCCCCCAAGGGGGGCAGAAATGGCCTAGAAAAATGTTTGCCCCCAGGGGAGCGACCCTTGCCTAAGGGGTCGCTCCTTACAAATAAAAAAAAAAAAAAAAAAAAAAATCCCTGGTGTCTAGAAGGGTTTCTGCTCCCAGGGGGGGGCAGAAACAGGCAAAAAATAATTTGCCCCCCTGGAGAGCAGCCCTTGCCCAAGGGGCCGCTCTCCTTGTCATGTAAACAAAAACAAAAAATCCCTGGTGTCTAGTGGTTTCTGCCCACCTTGGGGGCAGATTGGCCTAATAAAAATAGGCTGATCTGCCCCCAAGGGGGGCAGAAATGGCCTACAAAAAATTAGCGCCCAGGGGAGCCACCCTTGTCTAAGGGGTCGCTCCCCACAAATAAAAATTAAAAAAAAATATATATAAATAATAATCCCTGGTGTCTAGGGGGGGCAGAAAAAGCCCCCCTGGAGAGTGGCCCTTGCCCAAGGGGCCGCTCTCCTCATTCATATAAACAAAAAAAACAAAAAAAAACCTGGTGTCTAGTGGCATTTCTGCTGCCCAATCACATCGCAATCCTCTCCTTCCAGGCTTCTCTGACCCCCTCCACGTGATCAAGCATTTCTCCTCCTGAGCTTCCAGTGCCGGTGGAAGGCCTCTGATGAGGTCAGCCCGCGAAATCGCGCTGATGTCATCAGGGGGTCACGTGGGCGGGGATGGATGGGGAAGCAATTCCCCTTCCATCCCTGCCTGGGGGAGGGGTGTGCCTGGCCATCGGGGGGAGGGCTAGCGCTCCCCCCGGGGGCCCATAGCAGGACGAGGTGGTCTCGTCCTGGGCACTCAAGCAGTTAAACTTCCATTGATGGAATTTATAATGAAAATTTTTTTTTTGTTTTGTTAAATGAGTATGTAATACATTTAAAATAAATTATTTACACATTTATGAAAAAAATCATAGATATGTCAAAAATGGTATTTTAAGTAACAAAATCACTAATAAATGTTGTGTATAGGTATGATATGAAACCAAATACATTTTAACAAATACATGACATTTGCATTAAATATCAAAGAAAGGGTTGCAAATTGTATAAAACATTGTTCTATTTTTTATTAGAAGCATATGAACCGAGGGAGTGGTAGAAGGCAACAGCCTCAAGTTTTTCATCCATTTCCAGACCTTGTCACTATGGAAGAATGGGATGTTATAAAAAAAATCAGATTGAATAAGCAAACTATTATTGATTTATATCAGCTGGAGCCAGAACTTCTGCTTCACAATAGGAATCTCACATCAACATCACTAATAGTGACATAAAGTCAGTACTACATTTTGTGGCAACAGAATCATTCCAATACACTGATTTGGTGGAATGACACAACCAGCATTCAGTGGGGTGCAACACGTTCTTTCTTCAGTGACGAGGCACATCAACAGCTTCATACAGTTTCCACAAAATGAGGATTTTGCTAATGTGAAGGGAAATTTTTATGCTTTTGGGTTGCCTACCACATGTAGTTGGAGCAATTTATGGCACACATATTGCCTTGGTGCCACCACATGACAGAGAACAAGTCTACCACAATAAAAAGCACTTCCATTCAGTCAATGTGCAAGTTGCCGGCTAACCTGATTTGTACATGTTTTCCAGGATGAACATGTGATTCCTTTGTACTACAGAACAACACCATACCACTGCAAATGTCACGACTTGGACATGAGAGGGCCTGGCCTGATTCATATAATGGCGGAGGGGTTAATCTGTCACAACAGTGACAGATATCTCATCCACTGAAATCTAAATCCCAATATTTCATAAGGGATTTAGATTTCAGTGGATGGGATATCTGTCGCCATTATGAAAGAGTAACCCATCCGCCAATATCGAAATCATGCCACTGGCTTGTTGGTAAGTACAGTCTCTCAATATATTTTTGATTAGTTTCAAATTTATTGATCTACATTAATAATACATTGTTTGCTTCATTTTATTTTTAAATTCAAATAGGAGACTAAACTTATCCTAACCAACCATGGTTGTTAGTACCGCTAAGGAATCCAACACGCTAGGGGAAGTCTGCTTCAATGAGGCCCATGGAAGAACACGGAGGCTAGTGGAGCAGGCTTTTGGGCTTCTAAAGGCCAGATTTCGATGTCTGGATAAGACTGTGGCAACCCTCCTCTACTCACCTAATAAGGTTTGCAAAATCACCATGCCATGGTGCATGTTGCATAACATAGCCCTGCGACAGAATATCCCATACAATGAGGAGGATACAGACCATGATGAGCCACCGAGTGAGGATGTTGAAATGCCAAATGAAGATGACAGTAGTGAAGAGGAAGGAATTGACTTGGGTCAAGACAGGACAAGGTCTTCACATTAGTGAAAGTATTTCTTAATACAGAATTACATTAAGTGATAAACCAGCTTTAATCCAATGAGGATAATAGTCTCTCATGGACAGTTTTTAGGAAGGACATTTGAAGGAAAATCCAGGGCAAATATGTTTCTTGAACAAAGTTTTGACAAATTGACTATTGTGTTAATTTACATTGTTCATCTTCATATGTTCTTAGAAAATCTGCCCTCAAAGTTCTTCATTTTTAATTTTGTCATGTAATTTAAAATGTAAAGATTTTTATGGTTTTATTCTGTTATAGGATCCTTCATCAAGTCATCTTCATTTCAACATTTCAAAGTTGTGACATTTGCAGTTATATGCTAATGTTGCAAAGTATAAAGGGAACATGGGTTGATCCTGTGAAAGACACACACAGACATTTTGGGTGCACATATCTTGTATAAGGGCAACTTGCACATTGATTGAATTGAAGTTTTCAAGATTTCATTAAACTTGTTTTCTGTTGAATATTGCCACCAAGCCAATATGTGCTGTTTAAATAGATCTAACCATATGAGATAGTCGACCCAAAGCATATTATTCTCCTTTCACACCGGCAAAATTAGAATTTTGTGTTACGTGTATGAAGTTGTTGATGTGTCTCAGCATTTCCTCAAGTACCTTGAAGGTTACAAATTTACTATGCAGCTAGATGTGCAGAGGGTTCAGAGATCCTTTAAAAAGTTAGAAAGTGATTTAATTGGTAAAAAGTTTAATATGTTCTGATATTTCTGAACAAAAGGAGGATTAACAAAACAAGTATTAGAGCAGAAGTGACAGGCCGTATTGTAGTCCACTTTATGTTCCTCTATAGATTGCATTTGTATATATATTTGAATGAAATCCCACTATATTTTATAGATGTTCTAAATGACTAACACTCCACAAATGTTCAGAAATACAGATATCCATTCTATGCCCAGCACTTCCTGGGAAACTCTGTTGCATCATGCAATCAGAATATTGCACACAAACTGTTAAATGCATTTTTCATGTGTTGATCGTTTATTTTTTGCATTTTGCATTCAGTTTTACTACCAGCTGCAATCTCTGCAAAACCTGAACTCAAAACTAAATGGAGCACAATATGTGGCTATTAGAAGGGAACACAAGTTGCACATGTTTCTGCTTTTAGTTTTGCACATACCTTTCTATTCTATTATGTTCTTTTCTTTTCAGTTGTTTAAAGCACAAGTTTATCTATAGGGGGTCCTGGTGCTAGGATACATGAAAGGAAATGGAAAGCATATTAGGTGACAGAAGTACTTATCAACTTATGGAGCAAAGAAATCATTTAAACCTCTGGCCATTTAAATGAGTCCAAACAGTAGGGAGAAATTTAGAGGCAAATCCACAAAAGCAATCAGTATTACATGAAGTTCAAATAGCCAACAAGAGAGTATATAACTACTAACAGATTTTTCACATAGGCTTGGGAACTATGGGTGTGGGGTACTTCTGCAACTCCCCCTAAATAACCATGCTGGAGTTCAGAGATGAATGGGTAATAAGGAGGCCTATTAACATTTAGTTTTTAACTTGTCACATTTGCTCTGCTTTCAAAGAAAGGGGTCAAATGTCATGCTCTCTTCTAACAATCCTAATCTTTGACATCAAGACTGTTCTTTACTCTTCTTTCTCTGACTACAAAGTTATAGGATTTTCTGAAGTTAACTATCTGCCATTCTTGCGTCATTACAAGGAGTGTGAAAGGAAAGGCTGTAGGATGTCAGTTTTTTCTCAAACACACAACAAAATGTAAATGCCAATACGTTAACTGTAACAAAACTTTATCAGCTGTTAAGAAAGAACAAATGATGCACTTTTTGTAATTTTGAAGTGTGATAGAAACAAAGATATTAATGGGAACAAAACAAATAAAGACACTTTACTTGGTAATAAACCAGGAATAAATATTTGATGATATCAGATCTCCACACATGATCGTTTGCTCCCTATGGGGTATATTTTGGAGCTGTTTGTGCCATGCTTGCACCTTGCAAAGTGGTACATGTGTGGCACACACCACTAAGTCATAATTTTGAAGCCATGCAAAGCCACTTTGCATGGCTTTCAATGGCTTCAAAAATATGAAAGAAGCAAGGCAGCACAAATCTCTTTGTTGCTTTACTCTTAAAAAGAAGAAAAAGCCTGTCACTATTATTTTTGTGCAGGAAGGTGACCCTTCCTGCACAAAACAATCCTGCATGCAACTAAGCACCCTTGCACCATGGTGCAAGGGTGCCTGCATTGGCGCTAGGCTGCCAAAGGGGTGCCAGCTCAGGGGGAAAGGGCAGAAATGTGCCATATTGTATAAATATGACATATTCCTACCCATTCCCTTTGACGCAGGGCAGCACAGCAAGGTGGCTAGCTGCGCTACCCTGTGCCACAAAGCTCATAAATATGGGCCTATGTACATAAACCAAAATATCAGCGCAGATTTTGTTGTATTTTAATGTAAAATGTTCATCTGTTGGAAATGACCTTCTTAAATGTGTACTCCCCCATATTTTGCCTTCTTTTCTGGAACCTGTTTTTATTGACCACATAACTCTGTGTATGTTAGCCCTTTATTCAGCAGTAAAGTACCTGGCTTTCCTTTTTAAACATGCAAAATTGGCATGCAGCTAATTCGCATATTTAATTTCCTTATGAGTCCCTAGTCTATATTACTACTTGCCCCAGGACATGTAAATTAAATGGTACTATTTGACTCACTGTGCCACCCACTAAAGAAGCACTTAATACCATGTTTTCAACTGCCATCTCCACCTGTCAAAATAAACTTTTTGCCAGACTCAAATTTTCTTTTTAATACTCTTAAATCACCAATATGGTGGGCCTTGAAAGCCCCAATCTCAATGTCCATTGTCTGTAAAAGTAGGGCAGATAGATTTAATGGTTTACATGGGCTGGCAGTGAAAAATCTTCCAAGTCGGTTTTCATTGTGATAAGGCTGGTTCTCCTATGTGTTAATACTGGTTTACACTATTTCTTTTAATATGTGCTAATAGTAATTTAAAATCAATTCTAATTATCAAATCAGATTTAATTTTATATTACTATTTTGCAAATGACACTTTTATTAGAGAGCTGTCATTTTCCTGCCTAAAACCATTAAATGTACCTGCCAGTGCCCATCTGTCACCTGGCCCCTGATGGCACCACTGAGGAGATATGTGTATTTCTCACAGACAATGGACAAATTACACTGGTTGTTGGGAGAGGGTCTCCTTCCTTGCCAGAATGGCTTGGGGCAGTGTCCAGCACCTTCCTGAGTTTCAAAGAATGTCTACTCTGTAACTGGTAAATGAAGCTCACACTTAGGCCTACCTCCCCTTTGTCTCTCTAGTCAAGCTGGCTCCAAATCAAGTAATAGGAGAGAAACTGACCATAAAAACTGACCATAAATGACACTGAACATAAATATGGAGCCCACAGTCCTCACCTCAGAACACTTTTGGAGCTGTGAAAAATTAGAAGAACTGCCTTGATGACCCATAGGAAGTCTGGATCTTCCTGTCTCAAAATTAGTACCCCAGAAGTGACTCCAAGGGTCAGTTGGCTGATCCTCTGTTTGAGCTACAGGGACACAACAGCTTCTAGAGGTCTCTCTCCCTGCAGCTGTTCGGCAGACCATTTCTAACTGGACCTGCCTTAGACTCAGCTGTTGGGCTCTGTTGGAGTGAGTCCTAATCCCCAAATGATGCCTCCCAGATCCTGGACCTTTGGCTGCTGTTAAAGTTAAAGTGTACTACTCCTGCTACCAAACTGCAGGAAATGGGTCTAAGAAACTTTTTTGCCATCTTTCTGCCTGGTGAACACCGGATGCGTCCTCGAAGCCACTGCTATCGATGCCAAATCACTGGTGATCCTCAATTTGCTGTTTTCTTTCAAAGAAGGAGAACTGTGTTTCAGAAAAGCTTTCAAGTCTGATGCAGCAGCTTTTGATTGACATCTATGCCTTCCTGGGCACAAACTTCAGATTTTGACCACTCTGAACCGTCCTGCCTTTGTCAGTGACAGCACAGGGATCACACTCTTAATCAGTTCACCATTGTTGAGCCCTGCTTCTGATCCAGCCTGGAGCTTGCCCCACCGACAGCTTGTCGATTACCACTTTTTCTCTATAAAAAATGTCTACGTCAAATGGTCAATTTTCTGCTGGTTTGAACCTGGTCCCTTTAGTCGACTGCCGATCTAACACAGTCAACCTTAACTGTTGACTTGTAAGTGGTCTAGTACACTTAGATACTCGCAGATGGCACTTTCTATTTTTTGGTACTATTTTTAATTTAAACTTTTAAAATTAATATTTCTGTTTCTAATTATTGGATTTTTGTCCACTTGTCAATTTATTAATTAAAATATTATCTTTTTTCTGCATTGGTTTGATACTTTTCTTGTGTAGTGGCTTTACTGTTTTACTGTCTGAGTGCTGTATAAAAACTTTACATATTGCTTATATGTTAAGCATGACTGCTTTGTACCAAGGTACTGGAGGGTTATGCACAGGTGTCTTTAGTAACTTCAGTGGTGCACTCTGATGGGGATTGTAGCTATTATTCAATATATTTGCAGGCTCTGGTGTGGAACATCAGAAAATGGTATGTGTTAGAACTTGGGTTTCTAGTTGTTAGACTATAAGCTCTGTAAAAGCAGGAACCCCCACTCTAGTCAGGGTAAGCTAGATGCACATTTAGAGCTAACCTGTGCTCACCCTCTGGTAGCTGTCTGGTAGCTTGGCACAGAGCAGTCAGGATTGTCTAAAGAGGCACTATGTTAAGTATTTGTGCAACACACACAGACAATAACACCATGAAGACACCACAAAAACACTCCAATAAGGGTTAGCTGAATAGATTGTATGTGTACAAATGCAACAAGACCAATATGACTAAAATGCATTAAGTAGAACTGGATCTATGAGATTTAGAAGAATAAATCAGAAGTAGTGCTTAGAAGTCAAAAGCACTTATAGGTTACTTGAGGTTGCGCAAGACCGGGGTAAATCAAAACTTCATGCTGACCATGATGGAGACCAGGCGGACTACAGGACACATCCAGGGCCTTCAGAAAAAGTACCATGGATGGTGGGTTGCGTTGATGTCGAGGGGTGATGTGAAAGCGATGCGCCGATTCTGACCCACGCAGTCAGAGGATGTGTTGTCATCAAGCCGTGCAGTTGTCGATGTATTCCAGGTGCAGTGTCGAATCCTTTGGGAGGAAGGGAATGTGTTACCGACGAGCCATGCAGCCAGAGATGCGAAGCTGAAGCTCCAGGGCTCTTGGTGATGCATTGATCCTGAGCCGTGCAGTGAGCGATGTAAAGTCCTTATCTTCCACGGCAGCAGTGATGCGTGTAGGAGGCTGGCCTGGTTTGTAGTGGGTACCTTGGGTACTTACACCTTATACCAGGTGTAGGAAAGTACCATCTTGCCTGGCATGTTACCCCCATTTTTACTTGTGTGTCAGTTTGTTTTTGCCTGTGTCACTGGGATCCTGCTAGCCAGGACCCCAGTGCTCATAGTTTGTGGCCTATATGTGTTCCCTGTGCGGTGCCTAACTGTATCACTGAGGCTCTGTTAACCAGAACCTCATTGTTTATGCTCTCTCTGCTTTTAAAATTGTCACTGCAGGCTAGTGACCATTTTCACCAATTCTAATTGGCACACTGGAACACCCTTATAATTCCCTAGAATATGGTACCTAGGTACCCAGGGTATTGGGGTTCCAGGAGATCCCTTTGGGCTGCAGTATTTCTTTTGCCACCCATAGGGAGCTCAGACAATTCTTACACAGGACTGCCACTGCAGCCTGAGTGAAATAACGTCCACATTATTTCACAGCCATTTTACACTTCACTTAAGTAACTTATAAGTCACCTATATGTCTAACCTTCACTTGGTGAAGGTTAGGTGCAAAGTTACTAAGTGTGACGGCACCCTGGCACTAGCCAAGGTGCCCCCCACATTGTTCAGGGTAATTTCCCCAGACTTTGTGAGTGCAGGTACACCATTACACGCATTAACTACATATCGATCAATACCTATATGTAGCATCACAATGATAACTCCAAATATGGCCATGTAACATGTCTAAGATCATAGAATTGTCCCCCCAAGCCAAATCTGGTATTGGGGTGCCAATCCAATGCATCCCGGGGCTCCAGCATGGACCCCTGGTACTGCTAAACTAGCTCTCTGGGGTTTTCTCTGCAGCTACCGCTGCTGCCAACCCTCAGACAGGTATCTGCCCTCCTGGGGTCTGGGCAGCCAAGTCCCAGGAAGGCAGAACAAAGGATTTCCTCTGAGAGAGGGTGTTACACTCTTTCCATTTGGAAATAGGTGTTAAGGGCTGGGGAGGAGTAGCCTTCCCCAGCCTCTGGAAATGCTTTGAAGGGCACAGATGGTGCCCTCCTTGCATAAGCCTATCTACACCGGTTCAGGGATCCCCCAGCCCCTGCCCTGGCGTGAAACTGGACAAAGAAAAGGGGAGTGACCACTCCCCTGTCCATCACCACCCCAGGGGTGGTGCCCAGAGCTCCTCCAGTGTGTCCCAGACCTCTGCCATCTTGAATGCAGAGGTGTGAGGGCACAATGGAGACCTCTGAGTGGCCCGTGCCAGCAGGTGACGTCAGAAACTCCTCCTGATAGGCTCTTACCTGGTTAGGTAGCCAATCCTCCTCTGAGGGCTAGTTAGGGTCTCTCCTGTGGGTTTCTCTTTAGATAACGAATGCAAGAGCTCACCAGAGTTCCTCTGCATCTCTCTCTTCAACGTCTGCCAAGGATCGACGGCTGACTGCTCCAGGACGCCTGCAAAACCTCAAGAAAGTAGCAAGATGACTACCAGCAACATTGTAGCGGCTAATCCTGCCGGCTTTCTCAACTATTTCCTGGTGGTGTATGCTCCGAGGGCTGTCTGCCTTCACCCTGCACTGGAAGCCAAGAAGAAGTCTCCTGTGGGTTGACAGAATCTTCCCCCTGCTAACGCAGGCACCAAACTTCTGCATCATCGGTCCTCTGGGTCCCCTCTCCTCTTGACGAGCATGGTCCCTGGAATACAGGAGCTGGATCCAAGTGACCCCGACAGTCCAGTGGTCCTTCTGTCCAAATTTGGTGGAGGTAAGTCCTTGCCTCCCCACGCTAGACAGTAATCCTGTGTACTGCGTGATCTGCAGCTGCTAGGGCTTCTGTGCACTTTTGCACGGATTCCTTCATGCACAGCACAGCCCAGGTCCCCAGCACTTTGTCCTGCATTGCTCAACTAGCTGAGTTGACCACCAGCTTCGTGAGACCCTCTTTTGTTGTGTTGAGACAACTGCCATGCTCAGATTTCTTGAATGCCTGTTCAAGTGCTATTGCGGGTGCTGACTGCTTCTGCATGGGCTCTCTCTGTTGCTGAGTGCCCCCTCTGTCTCCTCCTCCAAGGGGCAACCTCCTGGTCCTTCCTGGGCCCAGGCAGCACCCATTATCTTCAACAATAACTCTTGCAGCTAGCAAGGCTTGTTTGCAGTCTTTCTGCATGGAAACAACTCTGCATCCTCCAGCACGCCGTGGGACATATTCTGACCAAAGGAGAAGTTCCTGCCATCTTCCATTGTTGCAGAATCTTCGTCTCCTTCCCCCCGGACACTCGTGAGACTCTTGGACTTGGTCCCCTTCCTTTGCAGTTCCTCAGGTCCAGGAATCTGTCTTCAGTGCTTTGCAGTCAGTTGTTGCCTTTGCAGAATCCCCTATCTCGACTTTACTGTCTATCTGGGGTGAAAGGGTAACTTTACTCCTACTGTTCATGGTCTTGGGGTAGGGTATCTTGGACACCCTTAGTGTTTTCCTACACTCCCAGCGACCCTCTACACAATACACTAGGCCTTGGGTCCATTCGTGGTTCGCATTCCACTTTTGGAGTATATGGTTTGTGTTGCCCCTAGGCCTATTGTGTCCTACTGTATTCTATTGTGTTCTACAGTGTTTGCACTACTTTTCTAACTGTTTACTTACCTGATTTTGGTTTGTGTGTATATTTTGTGTATTTTACTTACCTCCTAAGGAAGAATATCCTATGATATACTTTTGGCATATTGTCACTAAAATAAAGTACCTTTATTTTTAGTAACTCTGAGTATTGTGTTTCTTATGATATAGTGTGATATGATATATGTGGTATAGTAGGAGCTTTGCATGTCTCCTAGTTCAGCCTAAGCTGCTCTGCTATAGCTACCTCTCTCAGCCTAAGCTGCCAGGACGCCAAAATTAGAAAACAAATAGTCATAGAACAATGCAAACAGTAGGAAATCCTATAGAATGAAATGGGAGAAAATAGGTCTAGGGGCAAACCAAACCATATACTAAGAAAGTGGAATGTGAATCACAAATTCCCCCCTAGGTAAGTGTAGTGTGTGCAGAATCACTGGGAGAGTAAGAATACAGTAAAGGTAAGTAAATTACCAGAGCCCAGAAAAGCAGGAGTAAGGTACTGCAAGTTTCCTTAGGACACACTACACCTCGTTTTTGGGATTTTGCAGCAGCCCAACCAAGTCTGCAAAGAACAACTGCTGGATTATTGGACCTGAAGACCTGCAAAGGAAGGGGACCAAGTCCAGAAGTCGAAAGAAGTTCCAGGAAGGACAGGATCCCCTGCCAACCCAGAAGAGGCAGCAAAAGAAGAGTCTCTGGTTAGTTAAAGACTGCCCAAATGCACCCTAGAAAAGTGCCAGCGGGTTTCTGTGTAATGCAAAAGATGACCCACGGTGTGAAGATCGTTGCAGATGAGATTTCATGTTATAAGGCACCAACAAGCCTTGGCTATGACAAAAGTGCATTTTGCATCAAAATGGCACTGGATGGACCCAGTAGGAACCTGGGGGCCTCAATTCTGTGTGAGGGGGAAGAGGGGGCTCTCATCACTTTAGAAAGCCCTCAGGATGCCAGCCTGAACCCCCAGGAGCTGCAGGACCTGGGATCAAAAGAGGTGCAAAATGCAGCTGATGCAGCACTACAAAGAAGGTTCCATGCCACCGGAGTCAACTCAGCAAGTTGAGCGTCACAGGGTGGGGTGCTGGGGACCTGGACCAGGCTGTGCATGAAGACATTTTGCAAAGAGTGCACAGAGGCCTCAAGGAAGAAAAGAAGACACAGTACACAGGGGTACCGTCGCTCTCAGGGGAGGCAAGGTCTTACCTCCTCCAAATTGCGTCAGCAGGACCTCAGGACAGTCTATGTCGATCATGTCCATACTCTGTGTTCTTAGGAGCATGCTTGTCACCGTGAGAGGATTCCCAGGGTACCAGTCGTCACCTTGGAAGATGCCTTCTTGGAGCAGGGGAGTGACTCCGTCACTCCACAGGAGATGTCTTCGGTCCTTCTGGTACAGGATGAAGACAGGGAGTCCCTAGAGCATGCGCACCATGGAAACTGTTCCAGTTGCTGACTTGGAGCTGAGGTTGCTATTGAAAAGTGTCTCTTGTAGACACTTTGATGCAGTTACAGCATTTCTTGGAGCAGGCTGCGGTTGAACCGAGGTCAGAAGAGTCTGAAGTTGTTGCAGAGGATTCTTGAAGGAAACTTGCAAGCAGAATCTGAAGAGAACCAACAGGAGAGACACTAAGTAGCCCTGAGAGGGGGATTGGCTACCTTATCAGGTATGGACCTATCAGGAGGGGTCTCTGATGTCACCTGCTGGCACTGGCCACTTAGAGCCCTTCAAAGTGCCCCCACACCTTGCAAAGCAAGATGGCTGAAGTCTGGGACACACTGGAGGAGCTCTGGGCCCCACTCCTGGGGTGGTGATGGACAGGGGAGTGGTCACTCCCCTTTCCTTTGTCCAGTTTCCCTCCAGAGCAGGGAAGAATGGGTCCGTGAACTGGTGTAGACTGGTTTATGCAAGGAGGGCACCATCTGTGCCCTTCAAAGCATTTCCAGAGGCTGTGGGAGGCTACCTAGGTAACACCTATTTCCAAAGGGAGAGGGTGTAACACCCTGCTCTCAGAGGAAATGCTTTGTTCTGCCTTCCTGGAACTGGGCTGCCCAGAACCCAGGAGGACAGAACCCTGTCTGTGAGGTGACAGCAGCTGTAGCTGCAGTGCAAGCCTCCGAGAGCTGGTTTGGCAGTACTGGGGGTCCGTGGTAGAGCCCCCAGGATGAATGGAATTGGCTCCCCAATACGGGATTTGGAATGGGGGGACAATTCCAGGATCTTAGACATGTTACATGGCCATATTCGGAGTTACCATTGTGAAGCTACATATAGGTATTGACCTATATGTAGGGCACGGGTGTAATGGTGTCCCTGCACTCACAAAGTTTGGAAAAATGGCCCTGAACTATGTGGGGGCACCTTTGCTAGTGCAAGGATACCCTCACACTTAGTAACTTTGAACCTAACTTTCAGCAAGTGAAGGTTAGACATATAGGTGACTTATAAGTTACTTAAGTGCAGTGTAAAATGGCTGTGAAATAACGTGGACGTTATTTCACTCAGGCTGCAGTGGCATTCCTGTGTAAGAATTGTCTGAGCTCCCTATGAGTGGCAAAAGAAATGCTGCAGCCCATATGGATCTCCTGGAACCCCAATGCCCTGGGTACCTAGGTACCATATACTAGGGACTTATAGGGGGGGGGGCAATATGCCAATTGAAATTGTTAAATGAAGTCACTGGCCTAGAGTGACACATTTAAAAGCATAGAGAGCATAAGCACTGAGGTTCTGTTTAGCAGAGCCTCAGTGACACAGTTAGGCATTACACAGGCATACTAATTAGGCCACAAAGTATGAGCACTGGGGTCCTGGCTAGCAGGATCCCAGTGAGACAATCAAAACACACTGACAGATAGGTTTTTATCTATGAGCACTGGGGTCCTGGCTAGCAGGATCCCAGTGACACGGTAAAAACATTCTGACACGCACTCACAAACAGGCTAAAAGTGGGGGTAACTATGCTAGAAAGAGGCTACTTTCCTACAATGTATCACCATTGAGGAGGGATGTGACTGATCCAAGCGTTGCATTGGGTTTAGGTGTTGCAGCACAGATGCTGACTTTCACCGGCACAGGACTGGATTGGCACCACTTGGCAGAGCTGGACTGACAGTAGACATAGTCCAAATGCTGGTTGCATGCAGTTTTTGATGTCCCTGAAACTGCATAAGAATAGGAGACAAGCCAGCAAGCCCTTGGAGTCACTCTAGGTGCAGGTGAGATGGGTCCAGTCTTTGTCCTCAGCACAGCAGAGATCAGCAGGCAGCAGGACAGCTTAGCAAGCAAAAATAAGTCCTCACTGGGCAGTAGTCAAGCAGAGTGACAATCCTTGTAGCACAGCAGTCCTTACTCCTGACAGAGTTCTGCACAGGTCCAGTAGTGTACTGTCTTGGTAGGGTCAGAAGGCCAGTACTTATGCCCAGCTCTGCCTTCGACGTGGGGGTGACTTCAAAGAAGGGTATTTGAAGTGCTCTGAGGTTCCTTCTTCCTAGCCCTGGCTCCAGACAATTGGTGGGGACAGGCACTCCCTATTTAGGTGTAAGTGTCAGCTCCCCCTCCCTTTTCCTGCCTGGGAAGGGCTATAAGAATGAGGATGAATGCAGATGAGTTTTCTGTCACACCCACCCTTCCTGTGTTTGTGGCTATCTAGAGGGAATGCACAAAGTATAGCTGTCACCCACCCCAGATATATATTGGAGGCAGTCTGCAAGGCACACAGAGAAGTAAGAGCAGAGAAATACCTATTTTCTAAAAAGTGGCATTTCTAAAAAAAAAATGTAATATTAAATCCAACGTTATCATTAAAGAGGAATTATCATTACCTTTTCAAAGACATGAAACATGATGCAGCTACTACTTTGTAATCATAAATTGCAGCTTAAACGTGTATTAAGGAAATCCCAATGCTAGCTTTTGAGAGGAGTATGTCTCACAGTATTAAAAAAACAATTCTGACTTTTTGTCATTACGGGGGTATGTACAACTTAAATGTACATGTCCTACCGTTTACTTACACAGCACCACTCCCTTAGAATTGACTTATGTGTAATACAAGGAGAGTTTAAGGCTTGGTAAGTAGATTTAAATGCCAAATCAAAGTGGTAGTAAACTGCACAAACAGGACCTGCAATGGCAGGCCTGAGACAGGTTTGAAAGGCTACTTTTGTGGGTGGAACAACCAATGTTGCAGGCCCACTAACAGCATTTAATTTACAGGCTCTGTGTATGAGGTATATCACTTCACAGGGGATGCACAAGTAAATTAAATATGCCAGCTGTGTATACACCAATGTTACCATGTCTAGTGGAGAAGCAAATGCATTTTAGCACTGGTCAGCAGTGATAATGTGCTCAGAGTCCGAAGGCCAACAAAAAACGACAGCAAAAATATGAGGCGAGGGGCAAAATGTTTTGGGAAAGACCACCCTAAGGCTGACAAGTCTAACTGTATGTCTTATGAGGCAGTATTTCTTAAGAACCATTGCAGAAAAGGGACATGCATTGGTGCAAGTGTGGTCACAACTAAAAGCTAATATGATGACTGAGAACGACACCTAAGCCTACACACACATTATATTTTAAACAGAAATTAAAGCTAGGCATTGAAACATACTTTTTCAACTACATCTCCTTTGCCAGCATGTAGAAGCAGGATGCATTATTAATTACTGAACTTTTAAAAATTGTATTTGATATGGGAATTCAAGTCATAAAACGGGTAAAAAATCGTTATGCTGTCATTCTGAATATGCAGAGATAGACAAACCATGTTAAATAACAATCTTTCCATTTTACAGAGTCTCTTTGAACAGTACTGAGCAATGTTTTATAATTTACATCTTATAAAAAATGGAGATCTGAGAGAATTTTTAAAACGCAGCATTTACATTCCCCAGTAACACTGTGCAGATTTATCAGGGATTTAATTTGTAGGCCTTTTATTATTCTCAAACATGCCATTATTTTAGAGTTAATTATTTTCAACAATCGCATGGATGCAACGTGGAGCAGAAGCAAATTCCAAAATCCGTCATCAAGTCAATTTACCTTTGGGATTTGCAAAAAAATCTGCAAAAGGAATGCAATAACATATGCTGATTTGTGCATAATAAGTGTTTCAGGTTATTCTTTTACTTCAGTTGATTGACAGTTTCCACTTTTATAAGCAGGCATGTTCACATGTCATGTTTAAAATTGTAATATTTGTCATGGTTGAGAACAGAGGATGATTGAGGGGGTCATTCCGAGTCTGGCGGTCTTGAGACTGCCAGACTTGGGGTGGCTGTTGGACCGCCGCAGTAGTGGCGGTCCGATCCTCCACATTCTGACCGAGGCTGAGCCACCATGGTCAAACCGCCGACACCGCCAGGCTGCAGTCAGCTTGTAGCCTGGCGGTCCTGGCGGTTGTAATCAGCCAGGGCTGTGCTGCAAGCAACGCTGCCCTCTGGATTTACGAGTCCCATTCCGCTAGCCTTTCCATGGTGGTTTACACCACTTTGGAAAAGCTGGCAGAATGGGGGTGCCCGGGGCTCCCTGAGGTCCCCTGCACTGCCCATGCACCTGGCATAGGCAGAGCAGGGGCCCTAATGCAGAGCCCCTTCACACGTTTCACTGCCCAAATTACGGGCAGTGAAATGCGCGATGGCTCGATTCCAAACATTGTTTCCGCCCACAGGCCCTGCAATGAACTTGGAACACGGCCGGCAATGTCCTGGCGGCACTCGCGGTCAGATGGCAGGTTGAGTTTGCGGGGTGGACTCTGCCGCCTTCCAAGTTCAGAATGACCACCTTAGTGTTTAGCCCAGGATGAAACAGTGTGGGCAAGTTAGAAAACTTTGAATACAATCGAGCCTTCCTGCCTCCCCAGTTATTAATTGAGTAATTAGGGCAGGCTGTTCAATAAAGCGTCCCAGTGCAGAACACATGCTTCAATGTGTGAGGCAAAAAATGTATGTGGATTTTAACACGAATCAATGAGTTTGTATATTCAGTTTGAACTTCAACGTTATCTTTGTTTCAATCAGCAGGCCTTACGTATAAGATTTGCGATATCTAATATCTAGCTTGTGGTCCAATCCTTATTTTATCAGACAAAAGTACATAAAATGATTGAGAACTAAAGTTAGTCACAGACAAGAAGGACACAAACTCATTAAAATCATAATCTCTACCGGCACGGACAAGATCGTGAAAATAGAAAATTATTTAAAAAGTTGTGTTTAAAATGTCCTAATCTATATTCACAGTATAAAAATGAAAGCTCCTGCCTCACAGCAACATCCGGCTTTAAGTATCGAAAACAGATTCAGCGACTGGCCATACGCCAGCAGGAGGAGCTTTGTCATCCAAATTTTCAAGTTATATGAGCAGGCGAATGTATTTTACATCTTACATATAGCTCAATATATTCAGAGAGATACACATTGAGAAGTATAATTGACACACAGAACTCAATCATTGTAGAGTAAAACATGGCCATTAAAAGTTTGAGTGTTACCATCTCGCTCAGCAGGCTAAATTAAGCACCAGTCAACATCAAGGATCCACAGCCACAGTTTAGGCTGGGAAAACAGAAACTGAGAAATAATGATTGATGCAATGCTTGAATTATTCCCAGCCATTGCTAACGGTTCCGGGCAGCATTGCAGTCTATTGGTCTGAAGAGTGCCTGTGCTATTACAGACAGTAGCCTGCTCTAGGCAAATCAACCTTCCTCTGTCCCAAAAGGAACAGCCAATCCCAGACTCATAGACCACGCTTTTCTCTAAACAGGATTGCAAGCTTGCAGGCCTGGTTTGGCCTTTTGACCTTCATTAGTGAGTTGCAGCTTAAGTTCGATGGCCATTATGATGGCAACCGAATTCTGGGCATGTGTCTGTGTTGTGTCTCTCAACGGATGAGGAGCAGAGACTTGTGAGTAGTCCCGATAGTTTAATTAGTACAGCAGTAGCGAGCCACGTGAAACGACCGGCCATTCTACCACTTGTCGAGCAACCCCACAATCTTTTGAAACTAAAACATTCCACCTGGAATACAGAACTTCGTACCACACAACCTTTTCACTACTATACGAACACCTTTATTACCTAGAACATTTATCCATTTTTTTCAAGAGAGACATAAGGCCCTATGAAACTATGAAGAAATGGTGAAAGTGGTTACACCTGGGAAAACAATGGAAACAAAATTGAGGCCAGAAATTAAAACAAAAAAGAATAAATATAAATGTAAAGTCCCTCAAAAGAGGTAAGAGGATAGAACCACAAGCATCCTATGGCATTACTCACTTAATTTCTCGAGTGAACGGTATACACGCCACTCCAACGAGGACATTCTCTTTTTTCTCCACTATCTTTTACACAGCTGTTACTTGTGCTCCGTGAATTACCCATATGCCTTTGTCACTCAACATTAGAACGGTTCTGATCCACTTTAATCAATCTCTCAAAATTCCATCAGTGACATCCTTTGACTCATATGGCATTGGCACAAAACTTTATCAATCACAAAAAGGTAGGGAAGTACTTTAAAAAATGTCTAAAATAATGCTAATTAATGTGCAAAGCAAATGATATTTAAAATGTCTGCTAAGTACAACAATTGTAATAAGCAACAATATTTAAACATGCGAGTCCTGAAACTCCGAAACCATGGTGTTATAGTTAGTAAAGCTAACCGAATTGTAGAGAAAGCACAAGGCCTTATCTTGACCTTTTGAGAGACTTTTTTTTCACAATGAATAGTTGTTGCACACAATGTTTTTCTTCTGGTTTATTCACATTTCTTCTTCTGAAAAGACTAATGTTAGCATGAACTTCTTTCTGGCTGAGCAGCAGGGGGAACTACAACCCCTGAAGACTAGCACAAAGTGAAGGAGGAGGGGCTTCCTCATCAGAAGCACTATTTAGCAAGTCCAGCAACTGAGTACATGGGACTGTTTTTCACCGAGCAGCAATAAGAATACAACCCCCCAGAGACAAGTGCGAGACCCAGGAGGAAGGACTGCCTAAACAAAAGAGCTATTTAGCATGCCCAGCAACCACATGCTTGTGACTGTTTGTGGCCCAGCAGTAGAGGGGACCACAGCCCCTATTTACCAGCACAGGACCCAGGAGGAGGGTCTGCCTAATCAGAAGCACTATTTAGCATGCCCAGCAACTGTGGGCATGGGACAGTTTTGGGCTGAGGAGAAGGGGGCACTACAACCCCCAGAGATGAGAACGAGGCCCAGAAGGAGAGGCTACCTAATCAGAAGTGCTATTTAGTGCGTCCAGCAACCACAGGCCTGGGGCTGTTTTTGAGTGAGCAGCAGGGGAGCTAAAAACCCCAAAGACCAACATGAGGCCCAGGAGGTGGGGCTGCCTAATCAGAAGCGCTATTTAGCGTGGTCAGCAATCGTAACATGGACATGTACGGGACATGTCTGGACATGTACATGGGCAAAGACCGAGCTAAGAGCAGGTCCGCCTGCCAATGTCAGAGCCTGGAAGAGTCTGGGCTGGTCCCTTTTTCTTCAGGTTTCATTTTTGGATAGTATTTAATTTAACTTTACCTGTTGTTTTGGAGCTTTTAATATTATTAGGTGAAGTCAGGGTATAGCTATTCCACTTTACTCGCAGATGATCTGTTTAAAAAAACAAGCGGGGAAAAACAAGATTATTGGTGCCCTAGTAGCTTCTTTTCCTCCTGTAAAGATCACCTACACTGATAGGATGCTGGGAAGTGCAATAAGGGTTATCAGCACAGAAATTGCCCTTACAGAAAAAATATTCTCTTTGAGTTTGGGCACCGGTTTTCCCCCTACAGAGAATCTAACATCTCCTGGCTCACTTTTTTGGCCCTCTGGCAACGCCCCAGCCATGGGTGACTCACATGAAAGGAGTATAGCTTCACCTGATATTAGCAGCCCCACAGCAACTGTCAAAAACATAGGGCAAGGCAGGGCACCCGGACCAAAATGACAGAGGTTGACACTCAAACATGTCATTCTGTGACACCAGCCTCACCCAATTCAACATCCTCGTTTAGGGTGGAAGCTGCGGGCAACCCAATACATAATGCCTTTATAATCAAGCTCATGACGGAGGATTGTTTTAACAAAATCAAGGTGCTATTCGAGGCCAAACATTCCTCTTTGATGGATTGTTTGGAAACTATTCAGCACATTGCTACAGTGGTCCTCATATCTGAGTTCTGATAAAGAGGGTCTTACTTCCACCTATTCCACATCTAAACCTTAACCTAATCCCCATATTGTGAATAATCAGAGAAAGGGGGGCTATTGTGCTGACCTCGTGGCTGAGGTATATTCCACTTTGTGGTCTTGTACAGCTCTCTTCCGGAGAGGCATTACCCATCTTAGAGGGAGCAAATTCAGCTGTAAATCCAGACATGACTGGACATGAGGTAATAAGGTCCACTCCCATTCCTAGTCAGATATAAATTAACCTTCCCCCTCCACCTGCATGTGTTTCCTAACCGAGTCTAGATGCAAGTACATTATGGATATTAAATTTTTAGTAGTAGCACCAGTAGTCATAATGATATTACTACGGACATATTTTATACCGGAGACAGAGAACCCTATCCCTCCACTTGCTCCTGTGACATCTACATACACAATAGATGAGGCAAAGTTAAGGGTGTCATTTGTAGATTACACGAAAGAAGATTACACAACGCATGTTTATTCTAGATTAGTTTAGTCAGCAATATACACACCCATTAGATCGAAAGGATTACAATGCCTGCAAACTTAACTTTGTCAAGTGCAGAAGGGGTGACATACCATTGCATACCTTTGACATAGATGATCACAAGTAGCATTTTAAATAGTTCTGTATATAGTCAGTAACATTTTGAATATTATTATCCTAATCATGCCATGATTCTTTCAAAAGTTCATTTACAAAGAAGTATGAATCTACATCCACAAGTGAAAAAAAATTAACACAACTTGGTGTTCTTTTAGATGCCAACATTTTAGATGAGGAAAGTGGGAGATTTTAAATAAATAATTGGTAGGATATAGTTCACCCATTTACTTCCATTGTAGCAGATGTATTTCCAGGTGGGCGACAGCTGAAATATAGCCATTTTTGATTGCAAAAATAGGGAGTCACCCGTCTGAATTGGTTCTATTGGCATGTATGCATTCACACTTATAGATACAGTTAAGGCGTATGAAAAGAATTAGATTTTTTCAATGAGACCATTAGAAAAAACAATTATCATGGCATTAGAAGAAAGGAGGACACACATTTCCCATGGTAAAAACTAAGCGGAGTGGGGCGTGGCTTCGGGCGTCAAGATGGCGGTCGCACTCTAAGAGTGCTCTGGACCCCTCCGTCATCCGCCGTACGAAGCTGCCACAATTCGCACTGCTGGCGCTGCCCTGGGGGCGCCCATCGGCTCCTGGACCCCAGAGATCCCCCCTGGAACCATCTTCGACATATTCGAGCCGTAATTGCACCAGCCGCGGCTGGCTCGATAAATTCAAAATGGCGGCCGGGACCGCGGCGTTCGGCTGAAACCGAGGTGGGAGGCTCCCCCGCTGGGACGACCGCTCGATGGAGGATGTCGGAGGCGCCGGCCCTGCGGTCCGGGACTCGGGCCCCTCGTGGGCCGACGAGAGGTGAACCGTGTTTGCGGTGAGGAGGAGGGCTCCTGACGACCTGGGCCCCGCTATGCATCTGCGCGGGGGCCCGGAAGAAACGTAGGATACCCTGAGACGCGAGGAGATCTCCTCCGTCCTGATTGATCGAGGCCCGGGAATCAAGGAGGGGCCGTGAGCACGACTCCGACCGCGCTCCTGAGGGAAGCTGACTCGCCCGGCGGCCGCCCCGAGTGGAGAGACTGCGCTGAGGACGCCGGCGCTCTGCGCCGAGACCTGGGCCCCTGTGGGTTGGGCCGTGAACACACGAGCGGCAGCTGAAGGACTCCTGGGGGGTCGGACCCTCTGTACAAGTATGCAAGGCCCCGAGAGATAAAGCAGATCTTAATAAAGAGGCTGCCAAGTGAGACATTCCTGCTCCCAATCACTGACTTTGAGCACCTGGGGCGGAGTAGGTGGCCCCTCAGGGATCGCTGGCATTAGGCCCTAGAGGGCGAGATAACTCCAGACCGGGAGGCAGGGAGCCCCCTCTCCCCCCCTCTCGGGGGAAAACAAAGGCACCCCAACGCGTGCTCGGCGGGGAAGGATCCCCCAATCAATACAGTACAATGGGCACTTGAATCCAGGATAGGACAAACCACACCATCCGGACTGATACCGAGAGACCTCTTTGGCCACTAGTCGCACTCTAGAGGCGCGGCGCAAGCAACGCTTTGACCGGCCCCGGACGAGGGGGAGCTGCTGGAGACGTCCTGGACTGTGGGGAGGACAAGGAATCCTGTGGGCCCCCGCTGACCTGGAGGCACGAGGTGAGACCCGACGCAGCTCTGGGCGGTCGCCGGACGGTGTGAGTTAACGGAGTGGAGAGGAGCAGTGCCTGTCAGACCCCGAGAGGGTGATTGTGCTGATGCCCACCGGCGCGTGCTCTGATTCCCCACTGGTGGACCCCTGTTGAAGCGGCCGGATGCAGAAACCTGGACGAGGTGGATCTGGGGGACGACCGGCCACCCCCAACTCCCCGAGACAGAATGGGCAAGGACAAAGCAAACAAACAACCCCCGACCTCCCAACAAAAGATCGACCAGTTCACGATGCCAGGGGGCCCCAGAAGAGAAGGAGAAACCGCCAGTGGAGGACCAACGCTTGACGGAGTGAGCGCCATCCTCCAAGCAATTCAATCGTCGCAATCGGCTGTGGAGGCCAAAATTGGGGAAGTGCGTGAGGACATGGGCCTTATCAGACAGGACCTCAGAAATGCAGTGACTCGAATTACTGAGGTGGAGGGCCGGGTCTCCCAGACCGAAGACGAGCTGGCTGGTCTTAAAACAAAAGTGGCCCAGCTACAAACACGTACCAGCGAGCTGCACCGCCGTGCTGAGGATGCAGAAAATCGATCGAGACGCAACAATCTGCGCTTTATCGGATTCCCGGAGGGCGCGGAGGAGGATAAAGTATCGGAATTTTTGGAGCACTGGATCAAGACTTGGATACCAGACCAGGCCCTCTCACCCTGGTTTGCAATTGAACGCGCTCACAGAGCCCTTGCACCGCGCCCCCCTCCGGGTGGCCCGAAACGCCCGATGATCGCACGTTTTTTTAACTTTAAAGATCGGGACAATATCCTTAAAGAGGCGAGAAGCCTAGAAGATCTTCAATGGGAGAACCACAAGATCCTGATATTCCCGGATTACACGCGGGAGGTTCAGACCCGCCGCCGATCGTACGAGCAAGTCAAACAGAAACTCAGAGCAATGCAACTCTCATACATGCTCCTCTTCCCGGCGCGGCTTAAGGTCATCATGGCTGGTAGGGCGCATTTCTTTGAATCCCCGGAGGAGGCATGGGACTGGCTGACTGAGGAGGGCGTTGGAGCCCGAAAGGGTGCCCCAAAGCAGGGAGGAGAGCCCGCTCGGGATAGACCCCCCCTTCTGGGGGGACCCCGAAGGAGCCGGAGGCGCACCAGATCTCGGAAAGGGATGCAGGTTGGTCTGGCCGTTTCTGGAAGTGGAGAGATGGCTGGAGACTCTGGCTCCCGGGTGGAAGGGATCTCTATCGAGTCCCCAGAAGGGCAGGCACAGATACAAGTCGAGGATGATAGACGTCTGAGCCAGTCCCCGGTGCTTGGCTGATCTGTTACACGGAGTCTTTGCTGTGACACATGGAGGGGATCGAGGGGAACGAACCGCCCTTGTGGGGCCCCTGGAGCGCGTCGTCGGATGATTCGGCGGCCCCCCGGGGTTCGCCCAACAAGACTTGAAGATTTTTACCTATGATTGCAGAATGATCCGACTGAATGGAGGGGTCCACCACTCCACTCCCAAGACAGTCTTACTGGCTGTTATGTTCTGGTTGGGGTCAGGGGCGACAGATGCTTCCTGGGTGGGAGTATGGGGTGGGGGGCAGTTGGGGGGTGAGAAGCTTGAGTTGGGGTTAGACAGTAGTACTCGGTCACATATTTACTATAGGTTTAATATTTCAATGTAATGTTTTAAGCGGTCATCCCTACATCCTCTGACAGACACCCAACAAGATATGACACCCGCGCAACTCACGCCTGGTCCTCACTGACACAAATCATCTCCTGGAATGTAAACGGGCTCTTAGATAAGATCAAACGATCTGCAGTTTTCAACACCCTCCGCAGATACTCCCCCTCAGTGGTCCTACTGCAGGAAACTCATCTCCTGGGAACTAAATGCCCTATGCTCACACGGGGAGGATTTGATAGGGTTTACCACGCAGGTTTCTCCAGGGGATCCAGGGGAGTGGCCATTCTACTTAGCCGCTCTCTACCTATGGTGATAACATCTACGCTGTCTGACCCGCAGGGCAGATTCGTGATCGCTTCAGGGATACTTTACGGTGCACCGCTGAACCTTGTATGCGCATACGCCCCCCCAGCGGGATTCGACGCCTTCTTACTCTCACTCCGCCAGGTGGTAGCGGGACTCCCCCAAGGAACCACGTTGATAGGAGGGGATTTTAATGCTGTTATGGACCCTAGACTGGATATATCCGGTGACATTACCGTTGGTAGGACCTCTCGGGCTGCGAGTCTTAGCGGATGGGTGGAGAGCCTCGGCCTCTGCGAGATATGGAGAACCTGGCACCCTAAAGAACGTCAGTACACACACACATCAGCTGCCCACCGGACTCATTCCAGAATTGATTTAATATTTATGCCTGCACTAGACGTCATCGGTGTCACGGGGACCGATATACTGCCACGAGGGGTCTCAGACCACGCACCTGTGCGAGTCCGACTGGGTGGGACAGACCCCTCCAGGCGCCCATTGTGGCACCTGAATGCATGGTGCTTACAAGATAATGAATATACCCTTGAAATAAGAGACCGCCTTGCTCAGTACTTTGAATTGAACTTGGGAACGGTCCAATCCCCAGGTATAATATGGGCCGCCGGTAAAGCCACAATAAGAGGGCATGCCAAGTCTCTTCTTCGTGCACGTGAACGTGCTCGAGACTCAAGGGTGTCTGCGTTGGAGGCTGAGGCGCTGAATCTGGAGCGCCAACAAACGACCTTATCCTCGGCCTCTATTCTGAGGCAACTTACTAAGACCCGAGAGGAAATCAGACACTTGGTCCTTGAGTCAGCAAAACACCTTTGGAGAGCATCGGCCGCCCGAATATATGGCTGGGGAGACAAGAATGGAAAACTCCTGCATTGGCTGGCCACCCGCCCCCTGGCCAATAGAATCATACCTGAAATTAGAGACGACTCAGGAGCTCTCGCTAAAACGCCCATCGAGATAGCTCAGAGCTTCGCCTCTTACTATGCACGCCTATACGCAGAGCACCCTCGACCCACCATTGAAAGGGACTCCCCCCTCCTGAACGACATAACTCTTTCCAGAGTCTCCCAGTCGGCCAGGAGTTGTATGGATGAGGCAATCAGCCTCACAGAAATAACCAACGCGATTGCCAACCTGGCATCAGGCAAGACCCCTGGTCCTGATGGATTCCCACCAGAGTTATATAAGAAATGCAGCGATATTCTGGCTCCACATCTGCTCAACATGTACGAGGAGGCTGAGCGGAGGGGACGCTTTCCTCCTGGGATTGATCTAGCGACAATAGTAGTGATCCCCAAAACCCAACCCCCGTCGCAACACTGCTCGGCATACCGACCCATTTCACTCCTGAACACTGAAGTCGAGGTACTAGCCTCAATCCTCGCCTCAAGGCTAAGAGATGCAATACCCACACTAGTGCATCCTGACCAATGTGGCTTTATGCCTGCCCGTAGCACTAGGCACTGTATTAGGAGATTACACCTAGCGTTGGCGCATCAAAAGACCTTGCCTCGAGCCCCTCTGGCTTTGCTTCTACTCGACTTCGAGAAAGCCTTTTACACGGTAGACTGGTCCTACCTCGAGAACGTCCTACAAAGCAACGGCCTTGGGCCCAGATTCCGAGGATTGGTGAAACTACTTTATTCTAATCCTACGGCACATGTCCAAGTAAACGGAGTAATCTCAGACCCATTCCCTATCGGCCGAGGCACCAGGCAGGGATGTCCATTATCCCCCCTGCTTTTTGCGCTAACGATAGAGCCTCTGGCGAAAATGCTAAGGGAAGACCCACTGATAGAGGGCTGGTCCTGGCCCGTCTGCCAAGAGGATCGCGTGGCACTGTACGCGGATGACGTCCTGCTGTACATTTCAAACCCGGCCAAAAGTGCCCCCCGCATTCTACAAATTCTAGATCTCTTCTCGGATGCCTCAGGACTGACCCTGAACCCTAGTAAGTCCCTGCTGGTTCCTCTCCATCATTCTCGAGACTGCATAGACTGGCAGCAAAACATTCCAATACGAAGAAATAGTTTTAAATATCTGGGCGTGCATGTCTCCTTGCTCCCTGAACTAGCATGGGAGCTTAACATTACACCATTAACCAAAAGAATAAAAAACGATCTCCAACGCTGGTGTGACCTCCCCCTTAACTTGTATGGGAGAATCGCTCTTTACAAGATGATGGTTCTCCCCAGACTTCTTTACCTCCTCCAGAACTTCCCTTACCCTATCCCCATGAGTTGGTTCAGGGAAATGGATTCACAAACACGCCAATTTTTATGGAATGGCACCCGTCCTCGATTGGCGCTTAAAACATGCCAGAGGGACGTCTGCGAGGGGGGATTGGGAATGTCCAACATCCATTACTACCACCTAGCAACGCAACTACTAGTGATAAATGATTGGGTGGGGGGTGGATGGACAGACCCGGCTTATCGATTAGAGCTCCAAACCATGAGTTATCCAAAGATCTTTGATGCTCTGTATGGAGGCCCGATCCCACGTGGGACCCCGGAGGTGACCGGGGTGGTACTGCGGGGTTGGCGGACGGCCCAAAAGCTGACAGGGTGGTGGGGACGCCTCACCCATCAGACTCCACTATGGCAGGGGAAACACTTAAGAGAGACAGCGAGGTTGGAGGGATTCCAGAGGTGGGACAACATAGGTATTTCTACACTAGGCGACGTATGGAACGGCTCACATATGTGCTCTTTTGAAGACCTCCAGAAAATGTTCTCACTAAATAAGACGCAATTCCATAAGTATCTTCAGATCCGCCACGCCTTGCTGACAGAAATCCGAACAGGGGATAACATACCTGAGTATAGCCCTATTGAGGCGAAAGCCCTGATGGGGAGCCTAGGTAGAGGAGGTGTCTCCCAGGTATATCGCTCGTTGATTGCTGCCACCGGTGCCGCCATGGAGGGACTCCGTCAGAGATGGGAAGGGTGGGTGGGTCCTATGGAAGAGGTAGACTGGAACGAAGCATTAGCAGCCCCACACACATTAACGATCACGACTCGTCTCCGACTAATACAGACTTATTATCTCCATATTGCTTACCTAACACCCGTCAGGTTGTACAGGGCAGGTCTCCGCGAAGCAGCCGACTGTCCACGTTGTAGGGACCCTGACGCTGACTTTTTCCACATGGTATGGACCTGCCCAATTATTAAAGCTTACTGGGGGGCTGTTACCATGGAGATCTCAACGACCTTACAGTATGACATCGAGTCGACGCCAATGTTGCTCCTATTGGGGATCATGGGTGACACCGGACTGAGGAGGGCGGAACGGACCTTTCTGGGGGTGGCGTGCTTAGTGGCCAAAAGAGACATAATGACGGACTGGAAAGCCCAAAACGCACCGGCTCTGACTAAATGGAGAAGAGGAGTGGACTGGTGTGCTCAACGTGAAAAACTCGTTTACGAGGCCCGAAGAAATATGATAAGATTTGGGGGAAATGGGAGGCCAATGCACTCAACCTCCCCACACTGTCGACTGTCTCAGCACCAGAAAGATCCTGAACGGGCTTCCCTCTCCCCCTTGAATGGGTGATATCAGGCATGGGATACTTTACAGGGAGACGCATAATCTTCGCACACAATGTACTGTCTGAAAATAGGGATTGACCATTGTTTGGTGCCCGTTGGCGCCTAATTACATGTATGTATTTTGTTTTATCTTTTGCAAAACCAATAAAAATATCTTTATCAAAAAAAAAAACTAAGCGGAACGCATTTTAATGAATGTTTGGAAGAAGGAAGATTTATTCAGAAAGAAAATGATCTATCCTAAACTGAAATTAGACAGAAGACTAAAGGGAAACATATGTGTTTAGAGAAGAAGAAACCAATTTGGAAAATGACCCACAGGAATTAGTAGTTTAGAACACACATCTTAAGTTATGGGAGGTTCATGGCAGATTTTGCAAGAAGAGACATTTTTAGCTTTACTGTCTCTATGACACCATCGCATAGATCTACCTATAGCATAAGTGATTGAACACAATTAGATGGAGACATTTTTGAAGCAATCATACCACACTGGAAGTTGTTTTAAATGACAAGAAAATTAGAAAGCTTACAACAGCAGTGGACAAATTGGCAACAAGTACCTCTAGAGCTTTATTAGTTGTTAACACAGAATTAGTGCCTGTTAGGGCAAGGTTTTACAGAATTGCACATTTTTATACATTTTACTCTCATAAAAAGGTGGAGTCTGCAAAATGCTGATGAAAGTGAGAAATCTTTGGAATTCACAAATAACATTTCTGTCTTAAACCCTGAGTTACAATCATTAGAAGCAACTAGTGCTTTAGAGAATTTAAGTCAAGGAGTTTCAGCTATCGGTAACTGGTTTGTTACTGCTAGAGGAGGAATTTTTTAGACATATATTTTCGCCAGTACTAGTAGTTGGCATTTGCTTATTAACTTTGTTTGCTTTATACAAATGTTCTAGTTGTTATTTTGATAAGGAAAGGAATGGAGAAACAAACAAGAAATACTAAAAGAATTAGAATCTGTAGAAACTAAGAATAAAGAATGCAAAAAGGATCTGCAACCGAAAAGAAAGGGAAAAGACTCAACAAAGGATGAGAGTGAACTCCTAAATATGCATTTGCGAAGACAATGTGATGCTATGATAACCATCAGAAAGGGGGTTTGGGGAAGCATTCCAGAAATGTTGAAAATAATGCTAAATAATGTGCAAAGCTAAAAATGTTCAAAACGTGTGCTAAGTGCAGATATTGTAGTAGGCCACATCACTTAAACATGCTAGTCTATACTGATATTTTTACTTCGAAAATGACTCATGTTGAAATAGACTTATTTAGACAGAGAGTTATGAAAGTTCACACATGGTAATTTAGGCCCATATTTATACTTTTTTAGCGCCGCATTTGCATCATATTTTGACGCAAAAGCGGCGCAAACTTACAAAATCCAATTGCATTTTGTACGTTGTGCCGCTTTTGCGTCAAAAAGCGGCGCAAATACGGCACGAAAAAAGTATAATTATGGGCCTTAGTATTGAATGGGAGGATGAATCATAAGAACATTGATGACATAATTACATGATAAGACATAGCTGCAGTCTTCAAAGTTGCTGTCTGAGGTTTATTGTGTCCCAATGAGAAGACAGGGAGTGCAAGCATTCCCATGGGTGCATGAGAAGCTGATTAGTCGACTAAAGAAAGAAAAATCAACATTAATTTGAAACACTGATTTTATCTGTCTGTCATAATGTGTGTTCCAAGAGTAGGACACCATAATCCACTCATCTTATTCCTCATTTGCCATATTCCTTCCCTCATATGCATAGGCAATCTACTGGGGTTCATGAGAAGTTGTACTTTGATTGTTTATTGAAATATTGGTCTGACTATGATGCTGAAGCTTAATGCTTTAGGATTGTCTCAAATTCAGAACTCTTTATGGGTTTCTGGACTGAAATATCTACCTTCTCTTTCTTAGAGGAGTGATTATTTTCTTTATGAAATACGCGCATGCATTTTATTGTAAATTATTCATTACTTTTTGGTTATTGATTCCTAACAAAACTATAATTTAATAAAGAGATTAATCAGTTTTAACCTGGGACTTTAATAAGGATGAATTACTAAAATATTTGAATAATTAAACCCTATAACTCATACAAAACCCTCCTAATTGACTGAAATAGACAAAAAATTATTGTGATAATCTAATGTGATGTACAGCTCCAGATTAATCTCACTCAACATCAAAGATCCATCTACCTAAGAAAGATAAAGCTGTGGGGGTTATCCCTGATGATGATAAACTGGGACATTGACTGAAACAATTCCAGCGCCAGCAAGGGTCTCCAAATTTCAATTCACCTTTCCAGACAAGACCAGGTTTTGTATGAATACTGTATCTCCAGTACTAAAAACTATATGATTCACCCGTCCCTCCAGAACATTAGCTCTTTCAATACTATCCAGTTAATCAATTATCACCTCTCCTTTTGCAATTTTAAAATCCAATCTGAGGGGATGCATAATTTAGAGCTTAGATTTCGTTCCTGCAATAGTTCCAATGGAGAGTACTTGGCAATTGAATACTGTGCACTGTGGTAAAACCACACTCAGGGGCATATTTCTACTCTGTTTGCGCCGAAGGTGCATCATTTTTTACGCACATTCGGCGCAAGCCTTGCCCCATATTCAAACTTTGACGCCCGCGAACACCAAAATTCTGCACGTCATTTTTTGGATGTGGGAAACCGCCTTGCGTTAATGACATGCAAGGTAGGCGTTCCCGTCAAAAAATGACTTAAACACCGTTGCGCCATATTTATCCAACCGCACAAAAATCCAGCACAGCCGGGAGGCGTAGTCGGAAAATGATGGACAGCCTAATTTGCGTAAAAAAATAACGCATGGGTCAGGACAGGCATTAAAATGGGGCAAACACACAGTACTTAAGGAAAACACACAGAAGCAACAGCAGAGCTCCAACAGGAAGACATGGAGGTGCTTTTCATCCAGCATGCATGCAGATGCAGAGCACAGGACCAACAACAGCAGCTTCTACAACACTAGCAACACTAGCACGGCCCCCAAAGGCAACGCAGAAGGCAGGAGAGGATATTCCGCACCAGGACAACCCTTCTGGGACTCGGCCAACTGGCAAGCCATTCAGCAGCTGCTGTGCAACATTGAGCCACAGTTGGCACCCAGCTTGCAGACACCTCATACCATTCCACTAGAAACCAAGCTGCTAGCTGTAATCCACATGTTGGCAAGTGGCTTGTTTCAAACCACTGGTGCCCTGGTTGCTGGGATCTCACAGCCCTCATTCTCTGCCTTCCTACCTAAGGTACTGGATGCCATCATCTCCCTCACACCCGCCACATCAGCTTCCCCAACACACAGCAGAAGCAGCAGGAGACCAACAGGGCTTCTATCAAGTCAATGGCTTCCCACACGTGCTTGGTGCCATTGACTGCACACATGTACGCCTTGTGCCACCTGCTGCAACCGAACATCTATACCGCAACGGGAAGCACACGCACTCCATCAATGTGCAGGCCATTGTCGATAACCGGGGACTGATCACCAACATCGTGGCAAAGTATCCTGGGAGTGTACATGATTCATTCATATTCCGCCATCAATTAACACTTCCAGGATGGACAATATGGGAATGGCCTACTTGTTGGTAAGTACAGAAACCTACTTATATACACACAGCACAGCAACCCTGTAGGACAAACAACACATACACCACTACATTGACACGTGGCCAGGTAGACAATGAGGTTGTGACACTGCTAGGCATGTGTGATATCCTGACCCATTGGGATACACACCCATGGACAAATGACAGAACCAAATAACAACTGATGCCACTGCACAGACACAATGGAACAATTTAAAACAACATAATGACTATGACATGGCCTCAACTGGCAGTACAACTTAGAAGATTAATCTTTCAATATCACATCAATAACACTCAATCAAATACCCTTCCAACCAATACGTACTGTGTAAGGGGTGTGTAATGTGTTTTGCTGCAGGTCAAACACCATGACACATAGCATGATGATGACTACAATGAAGGTGACATGGAATCATTGAGGCTGTACCAATATCTCACATCATTCCTGCTCTCACATTGCCCACTACCAATAAGCAAGTGGGCTGTGCGAAGAACACATATTGATGTGACAATATTGAAAGTGCACATTCCTACACATACGGATTGAGACAATTTCACACACACACAACAGATGTACAGGCATACGGACCTTCTGACACTTCAAATGCTAACCTCACAACCAAGTTAGCCAGCTGAACAAGAACCCGTTCAGTAGTATAGGCACACGTTAGAACCGGAGTTGACAGGGCAAGGGCAGAGAAATAGGTCTGTAGAGAATTTGTCACACATGTGAAATTTGTGCATAGTCTATTGTCAACACGTCAGTGCTGACAACGTATTGAGATGTGTTGTACATTGTCACCTTGCCAAATCTAAGGGTCTCACTGATGTTTAACTAATTTTATTGCATATGTGAAATTGGATGGGACGTCCAGGCCATATAGATGCAACCGTGTAACCACCACAATGGAATTGATTCTGTGTATGGAAGTATCATGTCACCCCCGGTTAAGACACATGGACACCCGTTTCACATGACATAATGCAGGGTAGTACACAATGTACTGCAACTCTACAAAAATACTGCTGACATCCGGTCAATCAGCCAAACACCCGTTCAGATAAGGAAACAACCCAATGCTGATGGTATATCCTTGAAGCCTAGGATTCCACACAATAACACAAACACAGACACAGATGAGTCACAGACAACAAAAGAGAACAACTGCCATGCAAAGTGATAATCATGGTGCAAGCAACATCAACATGTTCTAACTCATTTTCTCTTTCAGCTGATCAGGGGTATGGGATCTAGCCATGGATCATGACCCCATTTGCAAACCCAAGCACAGCGTCAGAGCGTGCCTATAATGAGGCACATCGGAGGACACGCACCATAGTCGAGAGGACCTTTGGCATCCTGAAGTCAAGATTCAGGTGCCTCGACATCACCGGAGGCAGCCTTCTATACTCACCAGAAATGGTGTGCAAAATCATTTTGACCTGTGCCATCCTGCACAACTTATGTGTAAGAAGGAACATTCCCCTATATGAACCCGACCCACAAATGCCTGAAGAGGAGGATGCTGTCTATCAACATGAGAGGGGCCATCGAAACACAGTTGCAGGATTGCGTCGGAGACAAAATATTGTCCAAAATGTCTTTTAACTCTACTCATCCATCACCACTGTCTTACCATATGTCAATAAACACCTATACTATTCACTATATTATGGTCTGGGTAATCATTTTTGCATACAATTATCCCTAACAATCAGAATCAGAGTGTAGCCTCATGAAGCATTGCAGAAATATAGAATAGGATACAGAAAAATCCACATCATATTTGATGGGTATGAATGTACACCCAACTACACACACACTGTAAATGACATATATCCTCTCCATTTCACATTTGAAGGGCAATATCAGAGGAGCACAGCTATTTGACACATACATGTCAGGAACATGGTTCATTTCAGCATATGGCACACAACTAAGACACCATCAGTCAATAAGGTAACAAAATGCCTCATACATGAGGCAGTGGAAGTGCTATAGCATTGGTGACAAGAAGGTATGACCAGACCCTTGACATCAGTAAGAGTTACATCAGCCATCTTTGCAAGCAGTATGTGTGACAAGAATTCCATATAAGCAGCAAATGGATAGCACTAGTGTCCCAGGTATCACTAGCATTGCTCACAAGACATCCCCTGCACATGCCAGCCCAGGTCTTAAGTCCTGCCACTGCCATGTTCCCTGTCTCACCCCAGCCTTCTTCAGAGTGCCCTGGAAATGGAATATGTGTACCCAGGTAATCCCTCATCTACACACACCCAGACTCACATTCTGAATCCGGTGTGCTTCCCTCTTTAGTATGGTATGCCATAGTCATTGTTCTTCTGTCTGCATGGACGTCTGGTTGAATAATCCACTGCCTTGTAGTCTGTAGGACCTGTAATCACCTGTACATTGCTTCCCATGTGAAAGGTACTGTTGGCCCTTTGAACTTGATTCTCACCTACAGGACTTGTGAGAGACTGAAGCTGCACACACATGTGAGCACCTCCATGCAGACCAGCCCTTCTCCGGATACACGATGCGGGAATCCTCGGTGGAGATTTTTACCTTCGGACTTAGTCTCTTTTTCGAGGTGAAAATCCTTCGACCGGGGTAAACATGGATCTTGATCCGACGTCCCTGGAGCCCTCCTCGGATACGCTGGCTGGATGGTCCCGGTCAACTTTTTACCTTCGGACTTAGGCCCTCATTATGACCCTGGCGGTGTTGCACCGCCAGGGCCAACGAGGGCGGGAGCACCGCCGACAGGCCGGCGGTGCTCCCTTGGGCATTCTGACCGCGGCGCTTTGGCCGCGGTCAGAAATGGAAAACCAGCGGTCTCCCGCCGGTTTTCCGTTGCCCATTTGAATCCCCCATGGCGGCGCAGCTCGCTGCGCCGCCATGGGGGATTCTGACACCCCCTACCGCCATCCTGTTCCTGGCAGTTCGCCCGCCAGGAACAGGATGGCGGTAGGGGGTGTCGCGGGGCCAATGGCATGGGCACTGCAGGGGCCCCCGTAAGAGGGCCCGCTAGTATTTCACTGTCTGCATAGCAGACAGTGAAATACGCGACGGGTGCAGTAGCACCCGTCGCACCTTCCCACTCCGCCGGCTCGATTACGAGCCGGCTTCATGGTGGGAAGGTCGTTTTCCCCTGGGCTGGCGGGCGGCCTTTCGGCGGCCGCCCGCCAGCCCAGGGGAAAAGTCAAAATACCCGCCGCGGTCTTGCGACCGCGGTACGGTATTTTGACGGCGGGACTTTGGCGGGCGGCCTCTGCCGCCCGCCAAGGTCCGAATGAGGGCCTTAGTCTCTTTTTCTGAGATTTTCTTTACCGGGACGAACCAGCAAATCAGGCTGGGTCGCGGTTGAGGCAAGCCGGCTAGAGTTGCCGTGGCGGGTCAGTCCCTCTATGGAGCTTTTTTACAAAAGTTCTCCAAAGTTCTCCAAACTTCTGGGGCTTCTCCCAGATGTCCTTTTAAGGTTCTTTTGAGGTCCACAGCTCACCCTAAGGGTCCAGAAGTTCTGAGATGGTCCTTGGGGGTGCGGACTACAACTCCCAGAATGCACCTGGTGCAAACTCCTTTTTGGACACTGGTCAGTGGTCAGCTGGTCGCTTTCTTCAGGAGTTGGTGCAGGGGACTCTGGTTAGCAATTTTTCACCTGTAGCAAACAGTGAGTCCCTCCTTGAGCTAGTTGAAGCCAGGCAAAGTCCTTCTTGTGGTGAATCCCAGGTGTGCAGCTGGTGCAGTCCTTCTGAGTGCAGGTTCCAGGTGCAGGCCAGGGGTCCAGCAGGGCAGTCCTTTTTCTTCTGTAGTTCTTCCTTGTTGGATGTGGTAGGGAACTGAGGTGTGGGTGCAGGTCTGCCAGTTTTATCCTTGCTCCTGGGTGAAAAGCAGGGGGGTCCTGGTTCTCCAATCAGGTGCAGGGTCCTTCCCCCTGTGATGACCACTTCCTGGGAAGTGTGGCAAAAATCAATCCCAGGAGGCAACATTCTCCAAAAATCCATCATGGCTGAATCTGATTTTTGGAGGTTACATCTGGCTGAGCCTACCCACTGGTGTGGCTAAAAATCATAAACACACCCCTCTCCTGCCCTCTCCTAATCTAATTAAGCGGGAATCTAGTTGTCTGGGGTTGCAGGATGTGGGGGTGTTGCTGGTTGCTCCAAATGTCCTTCTCTGCCTTTGAAGGCCAGTTTGGTAGCCCTCCCCCTTCCTGCCTCACCATCTGCTGAGGGAAGATTCCCTCCCACAGGCACATTCCTTTGTGTGAAGCCAGGCCACTTCACACCTCATCAAGTCAGCCTGGCCAGGCTGCTAGAGGCTGGCCAATCAAAGCACAGCAGCAAAAACAATGCAGGGCTGAAATTGGCAACTTTTCAGGTAAAGTTTAAAACTCTTTACCTGAACAAGTTATATTAAATCCAACAACTGGAAGTTGTGGGATTTATTATAACAATTAATTTAATACCAAACTCTTGGTATCCATCATGTAAGGGGACTTTAAAAATTCAAATAAAGTCTCTCCATTCTAGCCTATGAAGGCCATTTACTACAATAAGGGAAAAACGAATTTGGCTGTTTTTACCTCACAAGGGCTTATAAAACTATTTTTATAAGGTCCCTGCTTATAGTTACATGCCATCCAGCCCTAGGGGCACATAGGGCACACCTTAGGGGTGACTTATGTGTAAAAATAAGGTAGTTTAAGACTTTGGAACTACTTTTAATTCCAAAGTCGAATTTGCATATAACTTTAATTTAAAAGCAGCCAGCAAGGCAGGCCTGCCTTTAAAATGACACTGGGCACCTCAGCAGGGCACCTATGGGTGCACTAACTATACTGTTGTCCCTAAACCTACATGCCCTACCATATACTAGGGACGTATAGGTAGGTTAACTTAGCCAATTATAATTAGCCTAATTTGCATATTGATTTTATACAGAGCACAGGCCCTGGGACTGGTTAGCAGTACCCAGAAAAACCATCAGAGTCAGGAAAACACCAGCAAAAAGTGAAAAATGGGGGCAAAAAGTTAGGGGGCCTCTGCAATCAGCCCTGTTTTCTCACACTGTGAGATTAATCAGCACAGAGGGACTGATGTTCCTGGCTGCAGTGGGAATTCCTGATCCATTAACTTTGTCAGCACACCAAGGTTGCAGTGCCATAGCTTGACTATCCCCATGTGTGTTCTCAATTCCTCTTTGGCTTTCCTTCAATTCAGCTGTGAAGGATACTTTGTAAATGCAGGAAATGGCTCCACAGACTCATGCTTAGACCTGCACGTAACTGTGACAACATGGACCCCAATAATGACTCAGGCTACACATGGCCTCACACACTTGAACCGGACACCTTTGTGCAATTAACCACTGGAAATATGTGCACAAGTGCAGCTTGATCTGCTGGTCCTCCACTGCCACAGAAGAAACATGGCTCCTTTTATGACTCCAACTGTGGCATGACATGACATTTGTGGATAATATTTGGGACTCGGTGTCACAAACACCGTACCCACATAGCATTATCCAATGCCTGACTCATGGGTAGTAAACAAACGAGTGCCTAGGAAGTGGTATCCAACATTCCAGGAAATGTCATGGCTTGGTCTTGGAACATTCCCATGATCAACCGTCTTCTATCTATCCTGTGCAT
This sequence comes from Pleurodeles waltl, assembly GCF_031143425.1. NCBI lineage: Eukaryota > Metazoa > Chordata > Amphibia > Caudata > Salamandridae > Pleurodeles > Pleurodeles waltl. The sequence continues at coordinate 408,550,841 of NC_090438.1, forward strand.
GGTTTGTCATTGGTGATGCTTATGTCCCAAAAAACCTAGGAAGTTCACACAGCAATTTGTTGCTACATGTATGACATTTCCTTTCTCATTTGCACACTGAATAGCATCTTATGGTTGGACACATTGACTCCACATACATACAAGCAGATTTGAGAAAACGCGTCTTGTGATGTTCACACAGTAGGACAAATACATTAGTAAGAGCCAATTCACACACAATGACACATAGGCATTGAGTTACTGTATTGAGTTGCGTAGCCTTGCTATCCTCTATTGACGCAAAACATGCCAAAACTGGGTAATACCTATTTGTATTCCACACGTTTGGCCATCTATTGCGTCAGTGAAGAGGGCAAATCCGGTACAACAACTAGAGGATCATGGTCCGCAGTAGTATACGTGCCCATACACCGGAATGCACAATGTAGGTGCAATCAGCCTATCTCTGTATTGTCACACCTGTCATGTACTATTACAAATGAGAAATGACCTACACCCAGTCAAAGACAGAAATTTAGACTCATACACGTCAAAAAAACGCACATGCGTCAACAAATGATGCATATGCGTCAAAAAATTACGCTCATTGCCATGATACATCCATTGGCCCTGAGCGGTAATTCCCACACTGTACCCCATGAAATTGGTTAAGTATGAAACATATTTGAAAATATGGATGCAGGGTTATTTCTAAGCATGTGTGTAAAAAGAAAATGATGCACAGACTGTAAGCGCTATAATATTTTGACGCATAAGAATAAAAACGTCCCACATTTGAGGCAGGAAGTGATGTAATAGGATATCCTGTTTACTGAATTGGTACAGTGGGTGTACTTTCACTTTCACTTTGCAGTCTGTGATATTCCCTGACTGTGTGGCTGTATTTTGACTTGTCTCTCTTTGCATTTTGTGATTTTGGGGGTTCTTACAACTTTGGAGGAGGTATTAATTTGTCCCAAAAGTGACGGTAAAGTGACGGATATACCACCAGCCATATTACGAGTTCTATAGGATATAATGGACTCATAATACGGCTGGTGGTATATCTGTCACTTTACCGTCACTTTTGGGACGGATTAACACCTCCTCCAAAGTTGTAATAACCCCCTTTGTCTCCTGTGTGGTCTTTAAATTGTCTTTTTGTGTTTCCCAAGTGTCTGTGGTATCCTGAGTAAGTGTCTTTTTTGTCATTTCTGGTGTATAAATTTGTCTTTGTACTGTTGGGAGTCTGTTGTGGGTAGTGTTATTTTGGGAATAGTTGGGCTGTTTTAAGTTATTTTTTTTTTCATTTCCCTCTCCTACTTTCCCTTCATTCTCCTCTGTACCCCTTTATTCCCTTTTTTTTTGCAAGCATGTTGGGTAGGCCTCGTCTTGGCAGCATGGGCGAGGAGGAGCTGGGGGGATTTATTTGGCTGGTGTGCCACTTCCTACCCTTATTGATAGAAGCAGGTGGGCGTGTGATACAGGGGTATCACACAGAGGCAAGGAGGCTCCGGTGGGCAAAGGTCCTGTACCATCTCAAGCGAATCTACAACACACCGCGCTACGACCACCAGCTGAAACACCATTGGGCTGACCTGGTTGCCAGAGAGCAAGACCTGCTGGACCACCTGGGGATTGTGATTGGTGGCCCTGTTGGTGAGTACAATTCAGAGTAATGTGCACATGTAAATGCTCTGTAGTGACAGTAGCAGATTTGTTCATATGCTGCAGGCAATGTTTTTGGACATGTGGAATGCAAGTTAAACATACAGTTGCCGTGAGTTATACAATAATTCCTACACATTACTGTCATTTGTTGATGCAACAGCTGCACTAACTTACAAAACACAACAGGAGCCTGTAAATTAGTGCTTCCTTTACGTCAATAGATTATGCAAATGTGGCTCTAACATATGTTTTATGCATGGTCTGTGAGTGTACGAGGAAAGACGTTTTTAATCCAGATATTTCAAGAAATAATGGTGGTCATTCCAACCCTGGCGGTCAGTGTTAAAGTGGCGGCAAAACCGCCAAGAGGCTGGCGGTAAAAAAAATGCAATTCCGACCCTGGCGGAAACCGCTAACAGGGACTGCCACTTTAACACACCGCCCGCCACGGCGGGACAAACAAACGGTGCAGCGGTCACCGCCAACAGACAGGCGGGAGACAATGTACCGCCCACCCTATCACAACCCACCAATCCGCCACCTTTTCCGGGGCGGTAGCCCCGCCGACAAAAACACTGCGGAAACAGACATTTCAAATGGAAAACGCTCACCTCCATACACCCCACGAGGAATCTGGACAGCATGTAACCCGAACTCCACATCCTCCCAGCTATTGTCTTCCTGCTCCTCTACCAGGAGCACGAACGCCGGCGCAGAAGACAATGGTGAGTACTGCACCTACGACACAGGGGAGGGGGGAGGCAAAAAATTACGGGGACACACATATACGACACACCCACCCTCACCCACTACAACACACATCAATGCATAGCAACACAACACAGTTACCCCCCAAACCCCCTGGAAGAATGCAAAGACAAAAGGAAATGATTATAAACTTTGAAATATATTGTATGACTGAGTATAAAATATATCACACATCTAAAACTTTATATAAATAAATTGTCCAGTCCGATATGTGTATCAGGCATTGTTCGTGGGCCACTGGGCCAAAATCACATGGGCAAAGCCCACACAGGATACCTGACTCCAACGGAGAGAACACTGCAGGGGCATCAGATAGCAAAGCTACAGGCACCTCAGGGGGAAGGGAAGGGGGGCACCTCAGCCAGATGAGTCCACGACGCCAGATCCACGAGGGGCCTCCATGGCCACTGTTCCATCCTGGGGAGTGCAAAGCCACAGTCTCTCAAGTCTCTACAGTGGGTGGCTTGCCCACTGTGCCATCCTGGGGAGTGCAAAGCCACAGTCTCTCAAGTCTCTACAGTGGGTGGGTTGCCCACTGTGCCATCCTGGGGAGTGCAAAGCCACAGTCTCGCAAGTCTCTACAGTGGGTGGGTTGACCACTGTGCCATCCTGGGGAGTGCAAAGCCACAGTCTCGCAAGTCTCTACAGTGGGTGGATTGCCCACTGTGCCATCCTGGGGAGTGCAAAGCCACAGTCTCTCAAGTCTCTACAGTGGGTGGCTTGCCCACTGTGCCATCCTGGGGAGTGCAAAGCCACAGTCTCGCAAGTCAATATCAGTCTCCACTGGTACTGGAGGGGGACTAGTGCCCAGAGTGCTTCGTGCAGCCCTGCCCGACACAGATGCGGGCCTGCCCCTTCCGCCAATGGGCCAGCGGTGCTTGAGATGAAGGGCCCAGTTCAGCAGTGCTTGAGACGGCGGTGCCCAGCGGAGCAGTGCTTGAGACGGCGGTGCCCAGCGGAGCGGTGCTTGAGATGAAGGGCCCAGCGGAGCGATGCTTGAGACGGCGGTGCCCAGCGGAGCGGTGCTTGAGATGAAGGGCCCAGCGCAGCGGTGCTTGAGACGGCGGTGCCCAGCGGAGCGGTGCTTGAGATGAAGGGCCCAGCGGAGCAGTGCTTGAGATGAAGGGCCCAGCAGAGCGGTGCTTGAGACGGCGGTGCCCAGCGGAGCGGTGCTTGAGATGAAGGGCCCAGCGGAGCAGTGCTTGAGATGAAGGGCCCAGCGGAGCGGTGCTTAAGACGGCGGTACCCAACGGAGCGGTGCTTGAGATGAAGGGCCCAGCGCAGCGGTGCTTGAGACGGCGGTGTCCAGCGGAGCGGTGCTTGAGATGAAGGGCCCAGCGGAGCGGTGCTTGAGACGGCGGTGCCCAGCGGAGCGATGCTTGAGATGAATGGCCCAGCGCAGCGGTGCTTGAGACGGCGGTGTCCAGCGGAGCGGTGCTTGAGATGAAGGGCCCAGCGCAACGGTGCTTGAGATGAAGGGCCCAGCGCAGCGGTGCTTGAGATGAAGGGCCCAGCGCAGCGGTGCTTGAGACGGCGGTGCCCAGCGGAGCGGTGCTTGAGATGAAGGGCCCAGCGGAGCAGTGCTTGAGATGAAGGACCCAGCGGAGCGGTGCTTGAGACGGCGGTGCCCAGCGGATCGGTGCTTGAGATGAAGGGCCCAGCGGAGAAGTGCTTGAGATGAAGGGCCCAGCGGAGCGGTGCTTGAGACGGCGGTACCCAGTGGAGCAGTGCTTGAGATGAAGGGCCCAGCGCAGCTGTGCTTGAGACGGCGGTGTCCAGCGGAGTGGTGCTTGAGATGAAGGGCCCAGCGGAGCAGTGCTTGAGATGAAGGGCCCAGCGCAGCGGTGCTTGAGATGAAGGGCCCAGCGCAGCGGTGCTTGAGACGGCGGTGCCCAGCGGAGCAGTGCTTGAGATGAAGGGCCCAGTGCAGCGGTGCTTGAGACGGCGGTGCCCAGCAGAGCGATGCTTGAGGTGAAGGGCCCAGCGGAGCAGTGCTTGAGATGAAGGGCCCAGCGCAGCGGTGCTTCGGATGAGTGCCCAGTTCAGCGGATCAGTCCATGGCGTGGAGGTCATTCGCCACCTGACCTGTGGCTGGCTGCGCCTTCCTGCCCACCTGGGATGGGCCTGGTGGGGCCCTCCTGGGCTGCAGTACCGGGCCTGTTGGTGTCGTCCTGCCCACCTGGGATGGGGCATGCGGGGCCCTCCTGCACAGCTGGGCTGCTGGCGGTCTTGTCGGGCGTGCTGCCCTTCCCAGCCTTCCCTGGTCGCCTGTGGCCCTTCCCCACCTTTGGCGGTGTGCCAGGTGGCACCACACTCCCTGCCGGAGCCATGGTAGCGATTTTGGTCCCAGGTGTTTTAAACCTCTCGCGCCGGGCACTGACAATTTTGGCATGTTTTTGCGGCGGTGGGCTGCCCATGCCTTGGCTCCCTACTGAGCTGGCTGCCCTTGAGGGTGGGGGACTCCACAGTCCATGGCAGACTGTCTTCAAAGGGCCCGCTGTTGTGGTGGCTGAGGTTGGAGTCTTTTTAGATGGACGGGGTGGGGGAGTTGTTGGGAAGAGGTCAAGTTTGGAAAGGAAAATAAGTTTAGGAAGAGAGGGACGGGTAGGTGTAGTAGGTAAGGGAGTTGAGGAGGAGGTTGTGGTTGTAGGAGTTTGAAGTCTGGTGTATTTGGGTGCAGGTGCTTGGGCTGGAGGCTGTCGTGAGGTGGATGGCTGTTGGGTGGGTGTCTGCCTGCGTTTGTGTAGCTTGGAATAGGGGGTGGCATACACACTGGGAGAGGACACAGGGGACGTGTGAATGGTAGTGGGGGTGGTGACTGCACGTGTGCAGGGGGTTCTAGTGGGTGCGCTGGTGATGGACGTAGTGGCTGAAGATGTTGTGCATGCAGGTGTGAGTGGAGACGTGACAGGGAGGGAGGAGGGAGACGAGGAGGAGGGGGACACAGTGGAGGCAGTGGGTGTTGGTATGTCTGCATGTGGATGTTGCTTGTGTGAATGCCTGTGTGATGTGTGGTGCTTATGTCTGGCTGAGCTTCCCTTAGGTGTTGAGGTGTGTGCAGGCTGGTCTGATGGTATGTCTGGGATAGGCAGAGGTACAGGGGATTGGGTATGGGTGGAGGAAGTTGGAGGGGGAGGCTAGGGACAGGGACAATTGCTGCCATCAGTGCTGAGGCCAGAGTGTTGAACGATCGCTGATGGGCAGCCTGACCCGAATGAATGCCCTCCAGGTATGCATTACTCTGGTGCACCTCCCTTTCTACACCCTGGATGGCATTCAAAAGGGCAGACTGCCCAACAATGAGCGTCCTCAGGAGGTCAATGACCTCCTCACTGAGGACAGCAGGGGTGACAGGGGCAGGGCCTGAGGTGCCTGGGGCGAAGGAGATGCCCACCTTCCTGGGTGAGCGGTCACGGGGCAAACGCTGAGGGGCTGCTGGGAGGGCGGTGCTGGTGCGCTGGGTGGCGGCTGTACCTGTTGTAGCGGGGGCACGGATGTTGCCGCCACCACAAGGGAGCTCCCTTCAGAGGACGAGTCGCTGTCACTGACATCCGCATGAGTCCCCGCTGTGGAGCTCCCCTCGCCCTCCGTCTCACTGGTGAAATCCGAGTCAGTTGCATGGCCCGACATGCCCATGTTAGATGCAGCTCCCTCGTGCTCCGATGGCACTTCTCCTCCGCCTGATGACGCTAATGCACAAATGAACAGGAAGACAACAAAAAAGAAGGGGGGGAATAAAGAAATGTTGAGTGCATGCATTGGCGACACCGTTGGCGGACAGGACAGACACAGAAGCCCCCTGCACTATGCCGGGCACTTGGGGTCGACTACGCAATCCGTGGGATATGGCCTACAAGCCTATGGGCGACCTCTGCTCACATACATGACACAGGGCAATGAATAGCTGTACTTGGCACCCTACAGAGGTGGGGGGCGGGGCACAGGGCCATGCCTTACAGAGGGGTCTAGCCTACAGATATCGCCCTGGCCTAGGGATACCCACAGCCCTCCTCCCCCACCCAGACACCTCCACTGCGTGCAAAGTCACCAGGATTTGAGTGTACTCACCCCCTTGTGTCTGCTGTGATGTCCTCACGCGCCCATCCAACTCAGGGTAGGCCACCACCAGGATATGGGACATCAGGGGGGTCAAAGTACGACTGGCACCCCTCCCACGTTGGGAGGCTATCCCCAGCTGAGCCTCCGCCGTCTTCCTGCTCCAGCGTCAGATGTCCTCCCATCTCTTCCTGCAGTGGGTGCCCTGTCTCTGGTGGACCCCCAGGGTCCGGACGTCCTTGGCGATGGCACGCCAAATCCCGATTTTCTGGTGGGCGCTGACCTATGTGACATGTACAGGGAGAGAAGAATAATCATCACCTTCTGCATGCTCGATGTGAGTGGCCCCCCATCCCCACCCTTGCCATGTGGCACATGCTCCCATCTGTCGTTTGATGCATGTCTTAATCGCTCCCCTCCCCACCATCTTTCATCCACCCGACTCAACACAGGCATTGGCCACAAAGCATGGTCCCAGTGTACTTACCTGTTGGTCTGGAGGACCGTAGAGTAGCGCATACTGGGGGAGGACCCCATCCACGAGTTTCTCCAACTCCTGAGCAGTGAAGGCAGGGGCCCTTTCCCCAGTCGCATGAGCCATTGTCTCTTCCAGACCGTGGTCACAGCAGCACTTGCAGTGTAGGTCCTCTCCTGTGGAAGATCAAGTATCGAGTGATTAAGCAGATAGAAAATGGCGGTCACGCCCGTGGCGGTGCATACCGCGGCGGTGCGTACCGCGACCGCCGGCGCACATCGTCATTGGCTCCTGAGACCCATAGGGTTCAATGTTAACCAATGCAGCTTTGCGCCGCGGTCTTCGACCGCCACGGTGTCCCACGCCAGCGCATTGACCTCACATCCCATTGTCGCACTTCACAGGTCAGGCAGCCGCCATTTCAAGGGCCCACATGCCTTATTTTCTACTGCGTCACACATACCTAGGCCTTGCATCGACACTCATACAAGCCATTCAATGCATTGGGAATCGTGTTATGTGCAAGCTGTGGTTACGTACCTGTGGGTTGATTGACTCTGTGCTCGCTGTTGTCCTTCATAGGCACCGTCCGCTGGCACATGCGAGGAGATGGAGAAATCTTCCAGTGTACCGACCGCTGGTGGACCTGTCGACAATGGAGGAAAGACATGTCATACTGACATACAGGCTTGACCGAGCCACTTTACAGGAACTATGTACCCAGTTGGAGCCAGACCTGATGTCACCAATCCGCCAACCCACAGGGATCCCCCCCTCTAGTGCAGGTGCTGTCAGTACTCCATTTCCTAGCAAGTGGGTCATTTCAAACAACAGTGGCCATATCATCAGGGATGTCCCAGCCCATGTTTTCCAAGGTGTTGTCCAGAGTGTTGTCTGCCCTGCTCAAACACATGCGGAGCTACATCGTCTTCCCTGAGGTGGGGGATTTGGCTACAGTGAAGGCTGATTTCTATGCCCTTGGACATATCCCCAACATCATTGGTGCCATTGATGGGACACATGTTGCTTTGGTCCCCCCCAGCAGGAGTGAACAGGTGTACAGGAACAGGAAGAGTTATCATCCATGAATGTCCAGATGGTCTGTTTGGCTGACCAGTACATCTCCCATGTTAATGACAAGTTCCCTGGGTCAGTGCATGACGCGTACATCATGCGGAATAGCAGCATCCCTTACGGGATGGGTCAACTCCAGAGGCACCGTGTGTGGCTATTAGGAGACTCTGGTTACCCCAACCTGTCATGGCTACTGACCACACTGAGGAATCCCAGGACAAGGGCAGAGGAACGGTACAATGAGGCCCATGGGCGAACTAGGAGGGTGATCGAGTGGACCTTTGGCCTCCTGAAGGCCAGGTTTAGGTGCCTCCATATGACTGGTGGATCCCTAATGTACTCACCAAAGAAGGTGTGCCAGATCATTGTGGCCTGCTGTATGCTTCACAACCTGGCTTTGCGACACCAGGTGCCTTTTCTGCAGGAGGATGGTCCAGATGGTGGTGTTGTAGCAGCTGTGGAGCCTGTGGAGAGTGAAGAGGAGGAAGGCGAAGAGGACGACATAGAGAATAGGAACACTGTAATACAGCAGTATTTTCAATGACACACAGGTAAGAATCCACACTGGCATATTACATATACTTAACCCCTGCTACCTCTCTACTGTCTGTCCTTTTCCCCAGTGTATGGTAACTGAGTTGTGACTTTCCCTTCCGATTTCAGAGATGTGGGCCCCACTGCGTGACATCTGCTTTATTTCCCCAGAGGTCCCCGATGGGCCGGGCTGGTCATCTAGATCCAGGGAGACAGATGTGCTGTCATCACTGTGGGCCTCTTCTGGGGGTGGAGTGGACATTTGTGGACCCTCCTGCGCGGTGACGTGGCGTTTCGGGTCCTGCAGGGGTATAAAAGTATGATTATAGCTTCTGTGTGTCCCATAGCGTGCAATGGGTGGGTGCCCGTGTACCCCTGTGCTTGCATTCCTGTGTGGGGGCTTTTGTGACGGTGGTTTGGGGGGGGGATGGGTATGTGCAGTGGGCATGCTTAGGTGATGGGTGTCCATGCTTTGTGGTCGCATGCAGGGCTTGGTGTTGGGATGGGTGGGTTGTGAGGGTGAGACCTTTGCAAGGAGTAGGTGTGATGGGGATGGGGGTGAGGGTGAGGGTATGAGTTGGCATGCTGGTGGGGTTGGGGGGATGAAGTAGTTAAGATTTGACTTACCAGAGTCCATTCCTCCGCCTACTCCTGCGAGGCCCTAAGGATGCAGGATCGCCAAGACCTGCTCCTCCCATGTTGTAAATTCTGGGGGAGGAGGTGGGGGTCTGCCGCCAGTCCGCTGCACCGCAATGTTGTGCCTGGATACCATGGAACGCACCTTCCCCCGTATGTCGTTCCACCGCTTCCTGATGTCGTCCCGATTTCTTGGGTGCTGTCCCACAGCGTTGACCCTGTCCACTATTCTGCTCCATAGCTCCATCTTCCTGGCAATGGTGGTGTGCTGCACCTGTGTCCCGAAGAGCTGTGGCTCTACCCGTACAATTTCCTCCACCATGACCCTGAGTTCAGCGTCAGAAAATCTGGGGTGTCTTTGCGGTGCCATGGGGTGGTTTGGGTGATGTGTGGGGTGGATTGTGTGGTGCTAAGTGTGGTGATGTGTATTGGTGTGTATTTAGAAGTGCGTGGTAGTATTGCTGGGTGACAGTGAATTGCGCGTCTGGGTGCTCGGGTCTCTTATCTCTGTGCGTGTTCATGAATCTCTAGGAGTAGGGGTTTGTGGGTGATGTGGGTGTGTGTTTTATATTGTGTTGGGTGTGTGGGAGTATTGTTTGTATGTGTATCAGGTGTGTGTATTTCGAATTGTCCAATGTGGCAGTGTTTTGAAAATGTGTGTGTATTTTGAGCGCGGCGGTGTGTACCGCCAATGGAATACCGCGGTTGAAAGACCGCCGCGTGGATTTGTGTGTCGTGATAGTGTGGGCGTATTTCTGTTGGCGTGACGGTGGAGGTTTGGTCATCGCCAGTTTCTCGCTGCCCTTTGGTGTGGCGGACTTTTGTGGATGTCTGTATTTTGGCGGTTTGCCTGTTGTGGGTCAGAATGACAGTGGTGGTTTACCGCGGCCGTTTTATGGCGGTCTTCTGCACGGCGGTAAGCGCCTTTTACCGCCGAGGTTGGAATGACCCCCAATGTGTCCCTCAATTATTTGGGATACATGTCTGAACTGGATTCTGACACATACGTAACAAGTTAGAGCTGACCTCAGGTAACATCTTAGAATTATATTTGGACCTTGTTGTGCCACAATTAAATTAGGGATGGATGCCAAAAGTAATGCACACAGGTTCATATCTCAATGTTTGGTGCAACGTACCATAGCTGTGGCACATAAAATGAAGCAAATTATACAAATTGAGGGGTAACAACTGGCCCTCTGTACATTGTACCTGTGTGTTTTACATTGGTCTTAGTCCCAATAGCTGGGTGACTGATATTGCAGTCCTCCAGGAAAGTGGCTTTGCATGTCTCTCATGGGTGCACATGATGAGAGCAATACACTCCATGAACAAGTCTGCAAACAAAGGATGGGGCATGTTTGCCACCACATGATAGTTAGGGCCACTGCATGTGTGCAGATATGTGTGTATCACTCACTGGAGTGCCCGGGTCTGTACATGTTTGCAATGGTATGTTGGATGCAGTATCATCATGTCTGAGAGACTTGACTTTCTGATTCAATCTTGCACATAGTATTTGTATTTGGAAGTGTTGTACAGTGCACAGACATTGAGCACATTTCTCCCTTCCATGGTTTACAGGTGGACCTGCCCACTACATTATCGGAGAGGTGGCTCAATTTGCGGACCCAGACATCTCCAGTAAGTGTTGATATTTCTGTTCTGTGTTGTGTTTGCTGCTGTTATGTGATTGACTCCTGTGTGTTGGACACATAGCAAGGTGTTATGCGCTGGTCAATGATCGGATATGTTCCTTCAGTGGAGTATCATTTTTTTCCCATCTTTGAGTTGGGCAATCATTAGACTATAGTAATAATTTGGGATTGTAGGGCAGTCCTGTAGGCACGGCCATGTGAATAGGGATGACTTTTGTGGATAAAACTTAAATTCAGAAAATGTAGCAAAGGACCATATTTGTGATTTAGTCAGCAAGTCAGATCCTGATTCTCACAGAATAGGGATGCCAAAGTCTTACCCCCAGACTTCAGCTTCCCTATTCACTAATGAACATGTTTGACTGTATGTTTGACTTCCTAGCAGCATGTAGCTCCACATGCTGTGCTACGTGTATGAGGCACTTGAGTACAGTTGCCTAGGTGTGCATGCAGCTCATGGCCAGATATGTGCTTGCATCTATCTGCTTGTTGTAAGTCATGCATTACTGGTAGGAAATGATGTTGACAATTGTAAGCATTTCAAAACATAAGTGTGGATGGGATTGTCCAAGGTTTGGGTGTATCCTAGTTGGACACCCTCCTTACCTGTGGTGGACTGCCCAAACCCATGTACAGTGTCCTTGATGTTTGAAAGTATTTGTTGCTTGTCCCCCTCCCCCCCAGGCACAGGCGTAGGGTTGTAAAATGTGTACCTAGGACTGATGATCCACGTTTAATACACAGACATGGAACTCTGTAAGTTACTTGTCAAACCTAGGATACTCACTCATGATTAGTAACTGCATTCTATCCTGGCAATTCCATTTACAACTCGCAGATCTTGTGGCCCTTGATTGTCATCCAGAAGATAGTCATTAGTTGGCCTGTCACATGTGGAGGACTTGCAGCATTTTTTTTATTTGACAAATGGCTGAACAATGATACATAGATCATTCAAGTTGTTACCCATATTTTAGAGTATTGCTGTGCTGTTCGATAGGACATGTGAAGGCTGCATTGGCATGTACTTCCTCAGGAACAATCAGTGACCTGTATGATGATATGGGCTGTTTCTGGTACATTAGATGTATAGTCTGATTTACTTCTGGAGCCATATCACACAATGAAGTACCTAATGTTTGGTTGTATATTTGTTTTAACAGCTGCCAATATGAATCCCATCCAAATTTGGGGAAAGGGAAAGTATTTGTTAAATTCTTCTAACAATACGATTTCCCACTATCTCCCCCACCCCACTATCTATTACTGGTTACCAAAATATATCTTGTACATAGATGTCCCTCATGAGCATCAGATATAACCAAATTCTATTCATTGAAGTTATGACTCAGCTTCCTCTCATCAGAATACCTTCTTCTACAGACAACTCATCTACTATTTTAACAACATTTTGTAACAATGCTGTAAACACTTTTTATTTGGCCAACCTACTATTACCTTTGTTTGACAGTTAATAATAGAGGGTCTCTCTCATTTTCTCCCCTCCAAGCATCCTTCCTGAATGTGTTGGACTTTTCCTCATCATCATCAATTTAAAAAAAAAAATCAACTCACTTTTATCTTCCTTTCCCACTTTAAGTGGTTGAGGAAACCTTAACAAAAATCTGCCCTTCTATTTTCCCCACCTATGATGTGTTCTACATTGAATTGGTAATTCAATAATTTAGTCAGCAATTCTGCTAAGTCAGATGTATATTGCTTAACATTGGTTCGACTCAAAATAAAAACCAGTTGTTTATGGTCTGTCCTTATGGTGAATCTTTTTCTCCATACATTCGTAGTGAATTTTTACCAAAGCTCATCAACACGCTCAAGTTTCTCTCTCACTATTACTTATTATTGTAATTCACATTATATAATCACATGTGAAACATATCCAGCAATCACTTACTCTGTTCCTTTTTTCATGACAGTACAGCTCCAAGGTCTATATTGCTTTTATCAACAGTTATCAGGCAAGTCAGAATAGAATCGAAAGTTGTACTTTGATACAATAAAATACATTTTGATAACCTTGACCCCATTCCAACTCCATTCTTCTTTATCATATGTATCAGATTGTTTATGCTATACACATAGTCGGGTATGTGTTAAGCATAAAATTCAATCAGCTCCATAAAATAATTATAAACCTGTTTTGTCCATGGGGAGAGGTGCATCTTGGACAGCTGTCATCAGTTGTTGATGAGGAGCAATTCTTTTTTAGAGATAACAATGTCCAAGCATTCCACTCTGTCTTCAAGAAAGACACATCTATCTCTCTTCATTACCAGCCCTCTGTCGTGTAAAATTAACAATACTTAAAGTAAAATAGAGTCATGAGTACATTGGTCTCTTGCAAAACCAAATTTATTTTAGACCATTTCTGCCCCCCCTGGGGCCGGCTGAGCTAGAGGCCAAAATCCACAGGTAGGTACTTTGCAAAAAACACCTCTGTTTCTGTGAAAAAATGTGATGTGTCCACATTGTCTTTTGGGGCATTTCCTTTCGTGGGCGCTAGGCCTACCCACACAAGTGAGGTACCATTTTTATCGAGAGACTTGGGGGAACGCTGGGTGGAAGGAACTTTGTGGCTCCTCTCTGATTCCAGAACTTTCTGTCACCAAAATGTGAGGAAAAAGTGTTTTTTTAGCTACATTTTGAGGTTGGCAAAGGATTCTGGTTAACTAGGATGTTGGAAAAAAAGGACGCAAATTTGGCTTGGCTAGCTTATGTGGACAAAATGTTATGAGGGCCTAAGCGCGAAATGCCACAAATAGCCAAAAAAAGGCCTGGCACAGGAGGGGGAAAAGGCCTGGCAGCGAAGGGGTTAATTTGGGCAGAGGGTGACAATCAATTTATATTTCTCTGCCACAAAGTTTGCCTTTGGCCTTATGTGCTACTACTGATGATAAAAGTTGGAGGCAGAATGCTGCAGGCTCAATGACTCCTCTTTAGGAGAGACTCTCATGTTTTTTCCAAATCACTCAGAAATCTAAAGGGCACACTTTGCAGCTTGTATTTAATAGGTACGGCTCTCCTTTTTTTCTTAATTTTTAGTTGAAATCCTGAAATAATTCCAGTTCTCTTGTTAATTCAATGGAGCCTTTATGTACAATTTCTTCCAGCATGCTCTCTTCTCTGGTTACTAAAATGTATTCCATTTCTCCAGGTAGCAAAATCCTGTCAAAGAATCCTTGGTGAACCGTACTAAGATGATGAGGCCTTTGGCAGCCACACAGACATTTGCTTGAATTGTCATTCCTCTGAACTCTAATACACCTCTAAAGTAACCATTGAAGACCATTCTTCTTTCTTCATTGTATACCTGTGTTGTGTCTGGTGGCAGTAGTTCATTATCATTCCACATAGTATTAAAAAGATCCTACATTATTATTGTGATTTGTACACCAGGATCAACTAAAAAGTGTAGAATCTTATCTCCAATCTTGTTATCTTCATATGGATCAATACATTGCATTGGGTCACACTTTCTCACTCCTTTGAACTTAACCACTAGAACAATGCCTTCAATTTTTTCTGCTTGACTATCTTTTTAATTTTGATCATCAATCGATTCCACTTTATTAAAGATTTGTTTGTTGTTCTGGTACACACTGACATAGTAGCCCAGTGTGTTGCAGAATCTGCATGTGACATTTTTGCAGAACACAGTTTCACTCCTTAATTATTGGTTTCTTGTCCATAGCTCATGTTCTTTTGTTTATGAAGGTATTTTTGGTATCCTCAGTAAGTTACATTTTTTCAGCTTAGTAAGTATGAACTGAGCATAAATATGAGTTCTGACTTCTTTTCATCTGATTCTCAGACAGATTGATGAAAAATCTCCATAATCTTCTCTACTTTGATGGCTTCTGCTATAGGGAATATATAATACCTTTCATTTTATACTTGTGTCCCTTTGTTACTACAGTGCCTACTGAAAGGTTCTCTGACTAATTTATTCTTAAAGACTTCAAAACAGTCCACAAATAATTTATGCAAAGCTATTATATAGGAGTCAAGACCTTTCCCAAGATTTTACACTCTTTTAAAGAAAATTGTGACACAGTACCACTAAGCTTAGTGTTGCATCAAATTGAATCTATAGTATTTTAACTGCATGTATATTTTAACTGCATCATGATATTCATCAGCTAATTCTTCATCATGTGTTACTTTTGGTAAATATTTATAGATGGTTCTCCCTTCAAAGCATAAGAAATGCAAAAGAAGATATTTTTTCTGCTCATATCTGAATCAGGGTATCTCAGTTGCACTCAAATACATATCAAAAGCATCAGACAACTGTCTCCATAAAACTGTTGAATATCCTAGAGACTAAAGAAACAGTGGTGGTGTTTTTACCAATTGCATACTGTCTGTAAAACTGGTAAATCTAAGGCAAAACTTTAAAATAGTAGATAAGGTAAGGTGTTGTGTAGGCTCTCATTAGAATAATGAGACTACTGGATTTGAGCAGCAGAATCGCCTGCGGTGTGGGAGATTGAGTCTAACCAACTACAGGTGACACCTGTCGCCCCAATTCGGGGTTTTCTCCGGCTATCTAGCAGTGCCTCATCTCTACCCAAGAGCAGGGATAATTGGGCATTTGAGAGCATGACACAATGGATTCTTCAAAGAAACCGTGGTCACTCAGATCTCATCGGTTTCTCTCAGTTACATTGGTCTCACATACACAATGACGGACAGAGGCAGTGTATGTTTCAATAAGGTTTTAATGAAGCAACTGCATCTTAGATATTAAAACATGTACTGCAAGAACCAGGATGATAAAGCATGACCAGATTAAAATTGTGACAAGGAGAGTAAAGCATAGAAATAACGCTACCATGTTGTCACTAAAGTCAATAGACTAATTCCTACCTAGGCTATATTAGAGTACAGCATGCTAAGCTCTAGTTCTGCCATTCAGGTTCCCCTGGGAAGACATCATGCCCCATGCCTGAGCAAAGGCCTAAAGTTTGCATAAGCATCTGTAGCGAAGTGTTCAGCAATCAGCATACAGTCGTGGTCATCTGGCTAGAATCTCCCTCTAACGTGTATGAGACAGGGAAGTGTTTTTATAAAAAAACAGCAGATGTTTGGAGAAAATGTCCCTGTGTGAGGATGTGTACATTTCTATGAATACCAGAGATAAAGCATTACCACGTTTTACCAGCAACCTATCTCACTGCAGCCTTGAGAGAAGCACAGGGTGAACAAGAATGTCTTGTTTAAGGATGTAGTGCTGGCCTAAGCAAAGAACAGCTAGATAGAGAGAAATAAAAAAAGACCGCAAATGTGGCTATTGTTAAAATAATAAACGAAGCTGAATAAAGTACATCTAGGTTAAAGTGCAGAGCGGCAGGCCTAGTGTGCTAAAATAACGTGCATGAAGCTATAATTAAAATGGCTGCACAACAAAGGTAATCTTGAAACATTATGTAAGGCAATTAAGTTAAGGAAAAAATATACTTGCCTGTTCAAGACCAATGGTATACAGTATTGTGTTAGTAGACACTTCTGTGTGCATCTGTGAATATTGTTTAAACATTTAGCAGATTATGGTTTAAAATGTTACTTTCTTTTCCCATTGTAGGTGGTAAAGAATTTCTCCCCTAGGGTTCTGCTTTAAATGAGGTTAATACATCTTTTCAACCAGGGTGGGGGGTTGGAGAAATAGTTCAGTCAGAATTTTTTTAACAATTAGCAATGACAATACAACCCATGCGGTCACACAATGAAAACTCTGGTCTGAAATAGAGTTAAGGTGTTCATTATAAGCTCATACTCAAAGTCATGTAAACAGTTCTCAAAAGAAACTTATAAAGATACAGAATCACCATGGGTTGATCAAAGTGACAAAAAAGATTTAAACAAACTAACATCAAAAGGACTAAGCATTCGACAATGAAAATACAAATCAGCAACAAGATAATCTGATGAGTAGAAAACAAGCACTGTTCAGTTCTCTTAAGCATAAGGGCAATTTAAAAGTCATCTAAGCCTAACTAGCTAGTGTAAGGGAAAACCCCTACAGATTAGCAAGTCTAAAGTTAACATGAGGTAGGCTAAACACATATAAAAAAATAAAAAAAAATCAAAGGGAATTTGGAAAAATTACATCTGGGGCAAACGGTGACTAACCAAGTTTGGCAAAAAGTAAGTAAAAAGGGGAAGGCGTAAGCATTTCAGAAGATCAGTCAAGAGTCTTCTTCTTGAAGTCTGGGGAAAAATCCTAAGTCTCAAATAAACATTGGAAAGAATACGAGTCCAAGGAGATCCAGAAAGGAGTGAATAAGAGTGAGGAGGAGAGATGCTTAAGTGGGGTCTGGAGAGATACTGCCACTTATCCAAGTGGGGAAAGTATAATAAAGTCTGTAGTGCAGAATGATTCACTTATCATTTACTCTACATAACTAGGAAGGTGGAATTGTCCAATGAAGTTCATCCTGCGACATGGAACTGCAACATGGGGACATTTTCCCAAGTCCATCATGAGGAAAGCATCCTTCTTAGATTCTTTGTACGGGTTGAAACAATTGTATAGAACCATTTCCCCAATTCCTCAATGTACTGTGCTCAGGATAAGTTTCTCAAACTCACTATGTATAAAACAGTAGGACATCTATTTGCAAGCCAACATTTCATTGGAACAAAATCTGAAAAGAATGACATTTTAACCAGGATGAATAAACATTCTTCTACACAGTCAGAAAACAGGGTCTTGCAGGCATCACTTAGGCTAAGCAAAGTGAATTAATGTGGCACATTCATTTATATCAATTAAAGCACAATTGACATTCAAAATGTGAATTCAACATTAATAGGCTTTGTCAGTGTTCATGTTACAGTTTATTAAAACAAAAAAACGCTGTTAATACATTGCTTTAACTGTAGTGCAGAACTGCAATCTTTGCTTTTTACATGTAGGATTTAAAACATTTCTCCTCAGAAATCTATTGTCCCTTTAGATTAACATCACAGAGAATCACATAGATGTGAACTAACTGGCTATACATGAGGTTTAGAGCTATATTTCCAAACTCACGTTTAGCATCCTAAAGTTAATGCACATTAATATATCTTTCAGTGCATCACTTTACAACTAGCTTATTAAGACTTGCAAAATGCAAACTCTGTCATATAAAGATGATTATTGTAATGTCAAAGGTAGAAATAACATTTCTGGTACATCCTAGGTGTGTGACAACTCTATTGATTTGGAAAGTGTAAGGTGTGCATATCACTGTTATTACTATCATAATATTAGCTGTCTAAAGTTCCTCTGCTGTAATACTTTTACACTTGTGGTTCTGTGAGTGTATTACTCCAATCAGACAGGGGTTTTGTTGCTGACTCTATTGTGCTAGGCACTGACAAGCACTTGGTTGTGCATGGTCAGTGATGAACCAGTCTGAGGTGCTCATTCCGAGTCTGGTGGTCTTGAGACCGCCAGACCAGGCATGGCCATCGGACTGCAGCAGTAGTGGTGGTCCAATCCGCCACATTCCGACCATGGCCAAAATGCCACAGGAATACCGTCGACACCGCCACGCCGGAGACGGACTCCCAGCACTTGTAATCTGCCAGGGCAGCGTTGCAAGCAGTGCTTCCTGCCGGATTAAGAGTTCCCTTCCGCCAGCCTTTCCATGACGGTTCACACTACTGTGAAAAGCTGGCAGAATGTGGGTGTCGGGGGCCCACTGGGGACCACTGCACTGCCCATGCACTTGGCATGGGCCCCCCCTGCAGAGCCTCATCGCACATTTCACTGCCCGATTACGAGCCGTTGTCAATGTTAAGGTCCTCTTCACCACAGGGCCTGTTTCCGCCCAATGCCCTGTGGTGAAGACAGAATACGACAAGTGGTGTCCTGACGGCACCAGCGGTCAGGTGGTGGTTTGAGTTTCTCGGAATGAGGGCCTGACACTTGCATGATGAGCCTGCCTTCCACTGTTGTGCTTCACAAGAAATGTCAGTCAACATCAACATGTGACTAGGAGTTGCATAAAATAAAAAGAAATGCAATGCTCACCCTAAAACAGCCCCTACATGGCATTGAAGTGCAGCATGGCAATGGAGGTTTTATTCCAGCAGGGTCACAGCACTGCAGGTTCTTAGCAGACATGTTTTTGTGTCTCTCAAAGGATGAAACATGGAGACACATAAGAAGTCTAACTACTATTTGGTACAGCAGTATCAAGACACCTGACACAATTGACTACTCCACTTCCCGTTTAGCATCCCCTAGAATCTGTCCAACCCAAACATTGTGCTTCGAATACAGAATTCCACATCACACCACATTCTCACTTTCCACCCTAAAAATACCTTTTTTAACAAGCGCATAACACACTCTGATTTTGACTTAGATAGCACAAAAGTGATGGATGATTGATTGATTGATCAATCTTAGTCACTGTTTATCAATTTTGGCCACATTTCCAGTCAGCTGCAAGTTAGTCCACTTGTGCTATCTCAGACAGGTACCATCTACATGCAGGTCCCCCACCGTAAAAGGGACAATCAAGCCTGAACTGCTGGACCACACTCCGTCTGAATTTGTCTCTGGTTCTAACCTTAAAGCTTCGGGCCACAAAAACACAGCACCAACACTCATGGGGTCTTTCAAGGCACACTTGAACCAGTAGTGCATAGTATACCAGCAAAGACAGACAGCATGGCCCCTTCTGCACTATCATTGTCTATGTAGGATCACATACAGACTTTCATAAGATGGAAGAATGGGTGCGCTCGGGCTGGGTAAAATCAAATCAACCATTAAGCCCTGTAAAGCTTCTCTCACCCCACACACCCTCCCAAAGTGCACCCATTGCTGTACACCACATCCTAGATCACACTTACAGGTAACGTGACCCTTCAGAGCTTTTTGCCTACTTAACTATAGAGGGTTGGGAAAACAGAAGAGGTACACAGGCAAAATAATTCTCTCACTCACATAGGGTGTGTATGTTGGCCTGTCTCATTTTCTGTAAGTTCAGAGAGAATTTCTATATCTGATATTTGTTCAACATTTTTCTATACCAGAATTGTATCCTTTCATTACTGGAGCATTAAATATTTTCAAACATAATCCAATTGCCTCTAAGGCATATAGTTAAATGTTTTTGGTAACAATCTCAGGCGAAGATTTATTAATTGTTAAGCAATGCAGAACCTACCAATTTTTGGTGTGAAATGCATTTTGTACTGCAGATTTGTGTCACAAACACTAACCCTCCTCTATTATCTATGAACAAGGGGTGTAATAGGGCCCAATATGTAGAAATACCAACAGGTTTTCATGCAAAGTTATACCTAGTGAAATAATGTGACTTGGCTTTGAAGAAAACATTTGTGCCAAATGAACCAACATTTTCCCTGATTTACACTTTATCATTGTCATTGTACTCCATATCTCATACTAGGAGAAACAATGTGCTGAAAATTACCATATTTTGCATGGCATTCCCCCTGGATTATTGCCTTCTTTTGCTGAACCTGTTTTTGTTGGCCATAGGGTTCTTCACACGTTTCACTCCTGCTAGCCAGTGGTAAAGTGCTTTTGATGTCCCTCCTAAACATGGTAAAATCCACATATACCTAATTGGCACATTTAATTTATTTATAAAGCCCTGGTATATGGTACTACATGTCTACACAGCCTGTAAATTAAATGCTGCTAGTGGTCTGCACCACTCATTGTGCCATCCACTAAAGTAACACTGCAAACCATGTCTCCAGGCATGCGCCTGCAGCCTATGTGGGCAGGTTTTAAAACTGCCATTTCATCCTGGCAAAACAAACCTTTTGCCAGACATAAACTTTCCTTCTCATCACTTATAAGTCACGCCTATGGTAGGCCCTAAATGTCCATAGGGCAGGGTGCATAGCATTTAAAATGTAGGGCATGTATATGTAATGTATTAGATGCACTGACAGTGGAAAATCTCAAAAGTAATTTTCACTAAGGCAAGGCTGGCTCTCCCACAGGGAAACACTGAATTATACTATAACAACCAATAGTGCCAAATTTGAGTCTGAGAGCAGCTAGGAGCATAGCTCAATGGATATTAAACTTTTAGAAAGCAGCAGTTTACCTGCCTAAGCCAAAAGGGGCCTTTCTGCTAGTGTCCAATTTCACCTAACTGCTGATATCTCCCTTGTGGTGAGATGTCGATTGCTCCTAGAAAGAGGACAAAGCACGCTGGGCGTGCAGAGGTGTTTCTGGAGCAGGAGGTCCTGGTACCTGTGCCACACCCTTTACTGAGCTTCAAATAATGCTTACCTTGTCACTGGTAGATGTAGCACATACATAGCCATGCCTCCCTTTTCTCTTGCTAGTCAGTTTAGCTCCAAATCCAGTGGTGGGGGGAGCTGCACCAGAACTGGTTTAGAGTGTCCACAGGGGAGGGCTTGCCCATTATCGCCACACCTCTGGGGAGACATAGGGAGTTCTTACCAAGGGAAGAGGAGTTCTCCCATGTTGGATTTAGGTAGAAAGGTGCACTGTGGCATAGTTTACAGCCAAACACACAGGAAGTGCTGCAAACGTGGGTCAGGTCACACCTCTGGGCGGACATTTGCATATTCAAAACAGTAGAGATTAAAAGGTGAGGCATGGGCAATCAGAGATCACTTAGTGAATAGTCCACTGTGTTGGAGATCGTGCTGAACCGCCACTGACCCTCCATTCCATTTTTAATTTGATTTAACTCAGTGTCTCCAATTTCCTATGGAGCAGAATGGTGTTTGATTCCTGCACAACTTCATCATTATAAAAAAGGTTGCTACTCCTCTACTGTCTCTGATACTGACTTGTTAATGACTCCGTGCTAATAACTAAGGGTCTGATTAGGAGTTGGGTGGTTGAATTGCCACAGCCCCAATACAGTGGTGGTGAAGCGGCCATTGAGCCGGGGGCCTCACCACCACCGTATTATGATGTTTCCACTGGGCTGACCCATGGAAATGTTGTATTACAACATTTCTACTGGTCAGCCGGTTGAAAACAGTGCCAATGCCCTTGCACACAGCACCCTCGAAATGCACACTGTCAGTATGTCTGAGGTTGCTGGCACAGGGGACCCCTTGACAACATGGTTGTGGGAAGTGCAGGGCCATCCTTT
Source organism: Pleurodeles waltl (assembly GCF_031143425.1). NCBI lineage: Eukaryota > Metazoa > Chordata > Amphibia > Caudata > Salamandridae > Pleurodeles > Pleurodeles waltl. The sequence continues at coordinate 408,572,827 of NC_090438.1, forward strand.
ATCCCTCAGAACTGCCTTTCCACCAGCCTTTTCATTCAAAGGCTAGCAGAAAGCACTGCCATGGCTCACTGTGACTTTGACCGCCGCCAACTCATCGGGATCCCTGATACCGGTGGAGCCGGCAGTCTCATGGTGGTCCGTCCACCAGGATCATAATCTGGATCCTGGTGGTCGGATTGCAGTGGTCCAACCACCACCTCCAGTTTGGAGGTCTGTGGATGTGAGAAAACTGCCTCCTAACTTTTTGCTCACATTTTTCACTTTTTGCTGCTGTTTTCCTGACTCTGATGATGCCCTTGGCACTGATAACCAGTCACAGGGTATGTGCTCTGTGTAAAATGATTATGCAGATTAGGCTAATTATAATTGGATGTGTCAACCCACCTATATGTCCATAGTATATGGTAGTGCGTGTAGGTTTAGGAACCTCAGAAGAGGTGGTGGCCAGTGTAATTTTAAAGGCAGAGCTGCCTTGCTGGCTGCTTTTAAATTAAAGTTACCTACAAATTCGACCTTGGAATTAAAAGTACTGCCAAAGTCCTAAACAACCTTATTTTTACATATAAGTCACCGATAAGGTGTGCCCTAGGGGCCCCCAGTGTTAGGTGCAGTGTAACTATAAGCAGGGACTTTTTAGAGATGGTTTATAAGCCTTGGTGAGGAAAAATAGCCAAATTTGTTTTCCCTCATTGTAGAGAATAGGCCCCGTATGCTAAATTGGGGAGACTTTATTTTAAATTAATAAGGTTCCAAAAGGAGCTAAATATTTCTAGTTTGGTATCAAACTGATTGTTATAATACTTGCCATTGTTGAATGTAATATACCTAATTTTGGAAAAGAGTTTTAGAACTGTACCTGAAAGTTGCCAACTTCAGCTATGCAGTGCCCTTATCTGATTGGCCAGCCTCTGGCAGCCTGGCCAGGCTGTTTTTGATGAGGTGTGAAGTGGCCTTGGCTAAAGACAAAGGAAGTGCCTGGGGGAGGAGATCTGCCTCAGCAGATGGAACAGGATGGGGGGAGAGCACCCAAACTGGTCTTCAAAGGAGGGAAGGACATTTGGAGTAGCTTAGGGCCTCCCCTATTTCCTGCAATCCCAGACAACCAGTTGCCCCTTGATGAGATTAGGAGACGGCAGGAAAGGGGTGTGTTAAGAACTTTTTGTCGCACCAGTGGGTGGACTCATTCAGACGTAGCCTCCAAAATTCAGGCTCTGTCATCTTGGATTTTTAAAGAATGTTGCTCCATGGGACAGATATTTCTCACACTTCCCAGGAAGTGTTCATCCTAAAGGGTCATGGCCTGCCTGTGTTTGGACAGATGCCCCCTCCCTGGATTTCCTCCCCAGGAGCAAAGATAAATATGGCAGAGTTGCTCCCACACCTCAGATCCCTACAAGGAACAAAACAAAGAAGAAGAAGGACTACCCTGCTGGACCCCTGACCTGCACCTGGACACTGCACTCTGAAGGACTGCACCAGCTGCACACTTGGGCTCCACCTCCAAAATGACTTTGCCAGTCTTCAACGGCTTCAAGAAGGGACTCTTTGTAAGCTAAGAGCTGCCCAGAGTCCCATGCATCAAGTTGGGCAAGGAGAGCCTAGCTGACCAGGGTCCGTGGCCATTTAAGCATACTTACCAAGTGCATTCTGGGAATTGTAGACCCAACTCTCAAGGAGCAACCCAGAACTTCTGGAACAGACCAGACCAGCTGACCAGAATTCAGTGGTCATTTGAGTAGTCTCACCAGGTGCATTCTTGAAATTGTTGTCCCAACTCTCAAAGAGCAACTCAGAGCTTCTGGAACCTTGGATCAAGTTGTGGTAACTTCAAGGACTCAAAAAGGACCTCTGGAAAAAGATCCAGATGTTTGGAGACATTTGGAATAACTGTTAACTCCATAAGTTAAAGAAGTGCATAATGAAAGTTGTAGTCCTAGAACCCAAAAGGCACACCAGAGTCTCTGAACCCTTGGCTGGTGCTGTGGACCACTTTTCTGTATCAAGAAACACTTCTGAAAGTAAGTGTAACAGTGTTACATCATGGGTGGACTGAAGTCTGGACTTTGTCCCGGTCCATTGTGACCTTTTTCAACCCTTTGAGTGCTATTTGCCAACTATAATTAGCCTAATTTGTATTTCCATTTTAATCAGAGCACAGCCCCTGGAACAGTTTAGCAGTGCCCAGGGCACCATCAGAGTCAGAAAAACACCAGTATAAGTGAAAAATGTGGGCACAAAGTTAGGGAGCTACTGCAATCAGTCCAGTTTTCCCACAATGTTTTTAAATATGCACTGTCTTGCATTGCACTTATCCACTAACCCCATAACATTCCTATTTATATTGCCCAAAAAGCTGATATCCTCAAGGCAGTAGTTTCCTCAGAGAGATTGAAGGCTGTGAGTTTCAGATTTCCCAACAATCACTCTGGCACATAATGTTAAAACACATTATACGGCATGCAGGGTGCACAAGAGGGGCTTACGGGGCAGCAGCAAGGAAGGAACATGTGGATTGGTAGGGATACTAAGTGGGAGATTTTTTATTTTTTTTGTGAAATAACAAACATTTTTGAAGCATTTCCAAACAGAGAAAGAAAGAGTGTGTGTGTGCGTTTTTTTTTCTGTGTGTGTAAAAAACCTTTGTGGTGAAATTCGATAGTCACCCTACCATATCTGATTGAAAGTATCTGTACCCAGCTATTTATCACAAAATATATTTATTAGAGGGGTGAGGGGCTCTAAACAGCCCACCCTGAAGCTACAACCCTGTAAATTCTCTTTTTAGGCCTTTAGAAATAAAAATGGTAATTTGTCAAATTGCTGAGACCTATCTGTGAACTTTACATGAGTAGAATCTCGCTCTACTTAAAAAAAAATCCTCTCTTCTTTGGTCATCATTAACAACAAAGTCATCAATCCCAGCTTCCCAGAACACATGCCAAACAGCATCAGCTTAATCATTATCTCCCTATCCAGTGCAGCCGTTCTCGGGATCTTAAAAAACACAATCAGCGCAGCTCTACCTAAATAAAATTAATTGTATACATTGACAATTTAGCAACCTACAAATCTATCTTTGGCCTTCACTCTGTCACAAAGGTGTTTGAAACTATTGTCTCCATCAACTGTCCTCCCACTTGGAGTCAAACACCCTTTATGTGGCTTTCAGTCAGGCTTCAGACCTTATAGGACATGGCGACCACTTTATTAAACACAAAAGAGGAAAATTGTGAATTCCTGTTACCAGGGCCTACACTGTGAAATGAACCTACTAGAACCATCAGCCATCTTTGATAGCAATAGCACAGTTGGCCATATTTTAATTGAAGGATTGTCTAAACTTGCTTTCAATCAGTGGCATTTCTTTTTTGGGTTCATTCGCTTCCTGCATAGTTGTACTTACCAAGTCAAAGTAGTCCCCATCCTCTCCTGAATAAGATGACTTCATGGATCAGCTCTATCACAAATGCTTTTCAAATTTTAAATGGCTACCTGGCGATGTCTTGGACTCCTACAAGATATCACATCACATGCATGCAGATGATACATGATAACATCATAAGCTCACCATATCTCACTACGTTTATCAGATTCATCAGTCCATTATGAGTTATTTGCTGTGCCTAAACTGTGACAAATGAAATTCTGCTTCTATGGCCTGTCAGTGCTATAAAGTAGACTGCCTGCTGTTTGAACTGACAGACTCACACCACACTGGCACCTGAACGCCGACCTGCCTCCTAATAAATGAAAGTGCCAGCTTTAAAGCATGTCATGTCCACTTGCTGAACTACCATTGTTCATACCTTATCATCTACCAAAAGACGTAGGTGAGCAAACCAATGCGTGTTGGCGATTCAATTGTTCAGATACTGAAAGTATGACATCTAACCTCTCCACGCCACCGGTTCTCAGACAGCATAGTTGTACATTACAAACTCTCCAAATAAAATGTTATTAAATAAAATGCTATTAAATGCCACTATTCTGCTGCTCAATTTCATTCTGTGCATTACAGTAATGTTACCAGGTAAGATTTGTGAGTGATACACTGTAGGCCTATATATGCCTACAAATATGTGATGTGCTATATTTATGTCTGTAATATGCAAATGTTATATTGTTTTGTTTTCACCATGACAGTGATTCTATCGTTTGTATTACTATCAATAGGCTGAACAATTGCCATTTTTGCAATATCTAAAGCTCATGTGTGGCTCTTTGTATAATATCTGCAACCATTAAAAACTGTCAAGGATCGAGGAATAACCTGTTATCTATCCTGGAGAAGCGACACAGATTTGCTGGAAAACACTAGCCACCCTCTCCGCCACATCCCTACACTTGTCCCCGATGCCGGAAATGTAAATGGGGGAAGAAAACAAGGAGAGAGGAGAAGAACAAATAGCACTGAGCACAGGTGGCCTGCGTGTGGGCAAGATATGGTCTGCGCTGGGGTGTTTCTGAAAATGCGTTGTCTCTGTAATATAAAATAAGAAATGCAATCCTACCCCTAGCAGTGTGTGCCCCAGAGTCTCACTGTAGTGAGTAACTATAAATCTTATAGCCCAACCTTGCAATTCCCCTTTCCCTGCTTTAACTTCTGTGTGGTGAGGCTTCTATGCACGGTTTGTTCTGAGATCACAAACAATTAAAGAAGTCACTACTTCTTCCTACGTATCAAATAACTTTAGCCGCCCCCTTTCTGTGCACTCTGAGATGACAATCCTTGTGGTGTTTCATCACACATAAAGCTTCTAAGAATTTCCTGAAAAATTGCAAGGTTATAACATCAGACCGGTCCTCAATAGGTCCCATTAGCTTGAGATACACAACAGTTTTTTTCTGTTCCTGGTTTCCTCACTGGCACACCAGGCTTCTTATCTTTACTTTATCCTTTCTTTTACTAGGCTTCATTGTACGGCCCATTGTGGGGCAATCAGGGTATGTAATGAAATCGAGTAGCAGGCCATCCATTAGGTGCCTGTACGTTACCTTCTTTTGGCCGGGCGCAGGTGCCTGGGGCCAGCTAGTAATACCCTACCACTGTGTCTGCGTCAAGTTACTTTCTAGTATGAGGGCCTAGGGCCCCATACTACAGGGAGGTCGGCGGCTGCAAATAAAACAGATCAGATGAGTCATGGTGAGACGAGTTGACCTTTAGAGAGCGCACTCTGCAAGGCGTTTGGCATGGAGTTCCTTCTTCTGCTGAGCTTTCTGGGGAATGTGCACTGGGGTGATTTGGGCATTGCTTTTACAGCTTGACACACTCAAAATGGCAACCTGTCATGTGCTCATAGTCACTTTTCACAAGACTTCGTGAGCTGTTTGGGCTTGTTGTGGGGAAGGAGCATTAGCGCTCCCCTTGCTGCACAGTGCAAATGAGCAATGAACACAGTGAGTGTAAAGAGGAATCACGGGTATGTCTGCTGTGTGTGCTGCATGTGGGTTTCTGAGAAAAACCTTCTTGTACTTGCTTTTGTTGGTGTTGCTGCAGCCCGTCATGAATCTTTCTGCTAGTGAAAAATCATTTTTGATTACGGCTCTTTGGTCTTACACTTCTGACCTTTGCAGTACACAAAAGTGATCTGTTTTCTGCACTGATCTCAACTCGATGGCAGTGATTTGCATTTTGTCCACTTGCATCTAATGATCCGTGATGGTCAAGGGGTAAATGACAAACATATCAGTCAAAAATATTGTGTGATATGAATAGTGTGTCAAAAATATCACTATAAAATATTAGATGACAAATTATCGAAAATAGTTTTTTGTAAATCTAAACACGTTTAAACATGTATATAACATTGTTCACTTTAATATAGTTGCATTATCTATTGTTTTGTATAATTAATTATATATCAGTTATTTTAATTTTAGTTGTTAATATTAACACAAATGTTTTTTTTTTTTTTTAGAATAGTATGTAATTTTTAATGTGTAATTACTTTTTTTACTTGTAACTAGTTGTGTATTTTTAATAGCATCTTGTCTGGTTTGCACAGGAATATGGAGGGGAGTTATTTACATTTTGAAATATCTTGTTTTATTTCTTATGTTAATTAAATATTTAATTATTTATTAATCGTAAATTTGATTAACAATTATTTTAATTATTTAAATGTATTTTGCAATTTATAATGTGTATTTATTTTTGCATAGTTAAATGATTAATTTATGTATTTCAACTGTGATTGGCAGGGTTTGTAGGGAACAACGTGACTTAAATATCATTTTTGTGTATATTAGTTAAACACTTAATTGTTAATTAATTAAAAGATGTTCATGTAATTTTTGTTTTATATTTGTTATTTGAATAATTAGTGTATTTAATAACCTGTAATTCATTTCTATTATCTTTGTTTTATTTAATTAATATTTTAATGTTTTATGTTTTTTATTTATAATATATTATAATTGTTTTTGGTAAGTGGGAAAGGAAGACCATTTGTAGTTCATTTTATCTGTTATATTATTCTGGAATCACTCATTTTTTGCATTTATTTCGATGTATTTCTCTAGTATATATTTTGTTTAAAATATGTGTTATGTTGTCAGGTATTACAATGTTTGTTAAAAGATTATTAGGCTTTGGAATGCTATGTCAACCTTTACTAAGTACAAAACATTTAGAGTTGTTGCTTATGCTGGAGTGGGAATAGTAAACAGTAAATGTAACCCCTCCAAGTCCAACATTTTCCTTACTTTTTGCTTAGACTGGCGTAGGAATAGTAAAGTCTACAACTTTCCCTCTTGTTGTTGAGAAAGGTGTTGGAATTGTAATTTCACCTCCTCCGATGAATAACACTTTCCCCGATTTTGCTGATGTCGGTGTTGGAATAGCAAATCTAACCGCTCCAAAGCCTAACACTTTCCCTACTTTTATTTAGATTGGAGTGGGAATAGTAAATCTAACTCCTTGAAATTCTCACTCTTCTCCTGATTTTGCTTATGTTGGAGTGAGAATAGTGGATTTAACCCCTCCAAATTTCAACACTTTCCCTAATGCTGCTTAAATTGCATTGGGAATAGCAACTCAAACTCCTCCAAAGTATAACAACCCTTTCTAAAATTTTGCTTACATTGGTGTAGGAATAAGAAATCAGTCCCCTGCAAAGTCAGGCACTTTCTCTACTATTGCTAAGAGCGGAGCAGGAATAACAAATCCAACCCTTCCAACGTCCTACATTTTCTCTGATTATGCTTACTGTGAAATGGGAATAATACATCTAATCCCACCTAAATCTCACACTTTACCTACTGTTGCTTAAGTTAGAGAGAGAATAGTACTTGTTACACCTTGAAAAGTCCAACATTTTCCTATCTAACCCTTGAATGTCCAAAACTTTCTCTACTGATTTTTTAGGTTGGAGTTGAACTAGTAAATATAAGTCTTCCAAAGTCCAACACTCTAATGTGAATAGTAAATATAACCCCTACAAACACGAACACTTACTTTGCCACTCCATAACCAGTGGGAAAAACGTTCCCGGGGACAATCCTCTCCACTTCTGCCATACATCCTGTTTGCCTTACTGCAAAATATCCCACAGTGTACTGTTCTGAGGAAACTCCAACATGGTAGAATCTCTGTCAGTGAAGGAAGCTTGTGGGCCGGCCAGCAGTGTGTTTAGAGAAATGAGCAGCACCATTCTCTTCAGCAAAATCAAAATTGTTTTGATGTGTGCTCACCGTCTCTCTGGGCTGATGCCAAGCTGGCTATGGAAGAAAACACTTCTCTTCCTAGGTCTCTCCTCTTTACACATTACTATGAATAGAAAACCATCACTCATGTTCATGTGTCCACTTCAGGGTAATGATGTACCTGGACCCTTCCCAACTGTCTTTTCTGAGCTGACATCTGTCACATACCTCTCACACTTGCCTTCCCGTTAAAACAATATGCCATTGTTCCTCCTCTGAGAACAGTTTTTACTCCTCTTTGAGTGGAAGCACTGGCAAGGCCATCTGCCAGCAGAATAATGCTAATTAGCTCCTGGAGGCTCTGGCAGACAAAGGATAATTCTTTAGAAACCACTTTTCCTGCATGCACATTAAAAATCTGACTTGGGGGGCGTGGTTTTGCCGGTCTGCAAAATGGCAAATCTCTATAGAGCTCTGTCGGCAAACCACCAGATGTCCTTCATAACCCACTTGTCTGTGTGCCACTTAGCAGCTAATTCTGGCTGCACAGGACCTCCACGACATCAGATCCCTGAAAGGACCACAACTGCTGGAGGGCAGATCACTGCTGGGCTCGGCGAGGGCAGAGTGTGGCCTGGAGAGCTGGCCTGCTGCGAGGCTAGTGTGTATTGCACCCTGCAGACCTGGAGACATTGGACTGTGAGCAGCCCCGGCCTCCACAGCTTACCTCTATTTATCTCAAGCTCTTCCAGCTGTGACCTGGTTGATAGGAGCCGGCAGAGTGCCTTGGCTTTCTTTGCACACTGTACGAGGATGTGTCGCTGAGGTGACCAGCCCTGAGTTCGGCAGGCTGCCATGATGGCGAAGACGCAGATTGTAGTGGCTCGGAAGCCGCATGGTGAGAAGCGAAAACAACCTGGGGATTGGCCAGTGTATGCCACATAGGACTGTGGCTACAGGCCCACTACCTGAAGCTGAGAGCCTGTGAGTGGGGCCCTGGCCCTAAGATTGTACCCCCAGCACACTTGCCCCCAGAGTTCCCTCGGCAGACCTGTGCTGTGGGTGCCCCCTGTTGTGGTGTGCCCCGATGGATGCTGCACAGGTGCGGCTCCTGCCTGTGGCTCTGCCCCATCTGCACTAGTTTGCAGCAAATCACCTTCACTTTGGGGCAGACATATCAGCACTCAGCGCCTGGGTAGACACTATGGGCCTCATTCTGACCGCCAGGGTGGAGGCCGGCTGAAGCACTGCCAACAGGCTGGCGGTGCTTCAGTTAGTATTCCGACCGCGGCTTTGAAGCCGCGGTCGCCCAGCCGGGTCCGGCGGTTTTCCGCCAGATTTCCTCCGGCTGGTGGAATCCTCCATGGGGATTCCGACCCCCTTCCCGCCAGCCTGTTTCTGGCGGTTTTCACCGCCAGAAACAGGATGGCGGGGAACGGGTGTCATGGGGCGCCTGGGGGCCCCTGCTCTGCCCATGCCACTGGCATGGGCAGTGCAAGGGCCCCCTAACAGGGCCCCATACAGATTTTCACTGTCTGCTTAGCAGACAGTGAAAATTGCGACGGGTGCAACAGCACCCGTCGCACCCCTGCAACTCCGCCGGCTCCATTCGGAGCCGGCTTCCTCGTTGCAGGGCCTTTCCCGCTGGGCCGGCGGGCGCTCTTTTGGCGGTCGCCCGCCGGCCCAGCGGGAAAGCCAGAATGGCATCCGCGGTCTTCTGACCATTTGGCGGTTCCCGTTTGGCTGGCGGCACCCGCCGCCAGCCAAACTTGGAATGAGGCCCTATGTTTTGCACCTCAGTGCCACCACCATCTATGAAGCAGGATCAGTGCTCTGAAATGGGCCCCTGGGAGACATTGACCACCCCGCGATGGCTGCGGACTGGCATTTACCATGGCTCTGAACTTTCATAGGATTTGTGCCTGTCTCCTATGTTACCGCCCTGTACCAGTGACTGGTCGCTGGCTGCATAACTTTGGGGGTGCCCCCACATGGACTTTGCCTATGAATCTCTCCTTCTGGCCCCTCCTGGTGCCGCACAGAACAGAGCCTGGCTGGATGCCATTTACCCGATGAAATGGCCCATTGTCCCAACATGATGACGGAGGTTTCCACTATTAGTGACATTACTGCATGAGGCCACCATGGGATGCCCACGGAACCTGCTCATGCCCCCTGTTAAGAGACCAACTCAGTGTGTGGTGGTGCTCTGCTAGACTCCCGTTCTGGATCTCTGCTCATCTGCTGTACTCCAATCATACTGGCTAGAGACCCTCCTCATGGGCTGTTCACTTGGGACCTTTGTTCACATGGGGTGTTGAGGCCCACCGCAACCCAGTTTATTTGCTGGCATTATTTACCCCATCACTCAATCGAGCATGGGCAAGCACGTCGCTAAACAGTGAAAACTTACCTTTGAGGGCAAGTGATGCATCTGTCATGCTGAGGGAGGCTAAGCTTGAAGGTCACAATGGACCTTCCATAGGACAGCAGCTCACGGGAGACAGACCTCATAGAAATACCCCTGGATGTAAAAACAAATCTGAAAACCGTAGATGCCAAATTAGATCTCCTCATCACCCCCCTTGATCAGGTCAAACAGTGCGTAGATAAACATAATTCCAGACTGGATCACCTGGAGACCCGGAATTCAAACATTGATGATCTGCAAGCCAACTCCAAAGAACAGCTTCTCAGAATGGACAAAATCGTGGCCCTAATAAAATCTAAGAATGAAGACCTGGAGGCTAGATCTAAGCAAACCAATCTTCGCATCACGGGCATTCCAAAAGTAGCCCTGGCCTGCACAGTTTGCCTCTACATATCTCATGCTCTGCAGACTGTGACATGCCTTATAGGAGCCTGCGGAGCAACATGGCTTTCTCGGCATACTGAGCCAGGGTGTGGCACTTAGGTGAGAGGCCCTGGGTTTGGCTGGCTGCCATGAAACTGAAGATGCAGGCTTATGGCAGCTCAGAGGCCACATGGTGAGTAGAGGAAAGCAGCCTGGAGATTGGCCATTGTATGCCACACGGGGCTGCGGCTACAGGCCCACTACCTGAAGGTGATAGCCTCTGAGTGGGGGCCTGGTCCCAAAATTGACTGTATTCCCCAGCACACTTGTCCCCGGAGTACCCCTGGTGGAGCTGTGCTGTGGGGGGCCCTTGTTGTGGTATGGTCCGATGGATGCTGCACAGTCATGGCTCCTGTCTGTGGCTCTGCCTCACCTGCACTAGTTTTCAGGCAGTCACCTCCACTTTGAGGCAAACAGATCAGCACTCAGCACCTGGAAGGACTCTATTATTGGCACCTCAGTACCACCACCATCTATCAAGCAGGACTAGAGCTCTGAAACAGGCCCCTGGGAGACATTGACCACCATGGGATGGCTGCGGACTGACACTTACCATGGCTCTGAACTTTCATGGGATTTGTGCCTGTCTCCTATGTTACCGCCCTGTGCCGGTGACTGGTCGCTGGCTGCTTTACTTGGGGGGGGGGCCTCTATGTTGACTTCCCCTCTGGATCTCTCCTTCTGGCCTCCCCTGGTGCTGCACAGGACAGAGCCTGACTGGATGCCCTGAGCCCGATGAAATGGCCCATTGTCCCAACATGTTGGTGGAGGACCTCCACTAGTAGCGACATTACTGCAAGAGGTCACCATGTGATACCCACAGAACCTGCTCATGGCCTCTATTAAGAGAACCAACTCCCACTCTGGATCTCTGCTTGTCTGCTGTGCTCAAATCATACTAGCTAGAGAAACTCCTTATGGGCTCTTCAATTGGGACCTTTGTTCACATGGGGCGCATGGGCCCACAGTAACCCAGTTCATTCACTGTCACTATTTACCCCATCACTCAATCGAGCATGGGCAAGCATGATGCTAAACAATCAAAACATACCATTGAGGGCAAGTGACGCGTCCATCATGCTGAGGGGGCCAAGCTTGAAGGTCACAATAGACCTTCCAGACGACAACAGCTCACGGAAGATAGACCTCATAGAAGTCAGAAAACTATTGACGCCAAATTAGATCTCCCCATCACCCGCCTCTATCAGGTCAAACAGCGCATAGATAAACATGAGTCCAGACTTTATCACCTTGAGGCCCGGGTTTCAGACATCAATGATCTGCAAACCTACTCCAAAGAACAGCTTCTCAGAATGGACAACATCCTGGCCCTAATAAAATCTAAGAACAAAGACCTGGAAGCTAGATCAAGATGGACCAATCATTGCATCACTGTCATTCAAGAATGCACTTCAATTTCGAAAATTGAGGACTTTGTCAAGTCCATGCTCCGAAACCCCTTTTGCGACAGCCTTTCCACAGTTTTCATTGTGGAACATGACCGTAGATCTCTTGGCCCCCGGCTGTCCCCGGTCCGCCAGCTAGACCGATAGTGGCAAGACTATTAAATTACCGGGATTGGGATGTAGTCTTGCAGCTAGCCTGCAAGAAAGGTCCGATACAGTATGAAGGCAACACCACCTCATTTTTCCCAGACTTCACGCAGACAGTGCAGATGGCTTGCCAGCAATTTCTACCTGTTAAAATGCTGCAAAAAATGGAAATTCCATATGCCCTACTGTACCCTGCTAGGCTTTGGATCTGAGTCGAGGGTAAGTCTAATTTCTTCACAGATGCTCAATCCACATTGCAGTTCATCAAACTCACAACCAAAAAGCTCTGCTCCTCTGGAGGTTCACCTGGAGCTGCGGATCAGGCTTCACTGAGTTGCAAAGACTGAACTGCCATGATGGCTGCTTATTGCTGGGTCCCTGCTGTGCTCGTGGGTCTGCCTGATATTCTGAATCCTCTCTGAGTTGACCCATCCTGTGGCCCAGCAGGGCTGCTAAGCTGTGCACCCTAACATCATCAATTGCCCTGTTCTCACAATTATGCTTATTTACATACACAGTTTATATTTGTTACTCCTAGTTTCAGCCACTCTGCCAGTCATTGCCTGGTGTCACCCCATCCTTAGGGTTGTTTCCCACTGCTGTTCCTCTTATGTGGGTTTTGGGTTTCTGGGGATGGATGACTTTCTCAACCATGTTCAGGGGCTAGAGTGGGCACGAGCAGGATTGGGAATGGGGTATTGTTTTCTGAACTATGGTTTGATGTTCTGTTTGTAGTCTCAGCAAAACCCTCTCATAGAATACACCATTATTTGGTTACATACCAGTTATGAGCCTCTGGCTCATATCACCTTGCACGCACTACTGCTTTGGCCACCCTGAAGTGCCTAACTTGGAATGTCCGCTGACTGACTCAGTGATAGCAAAAAAGCCCACCTGGTCCACTCTTGCCTGCAGAGACACTACATCGACATATGCTTCCTGCAGGAAACCAACTTATCCGATCCTGGATCTCCCAGACTATGGCCCTCATTATGACATTGGCGGTAACTGCCGCCTACCGCCAGGGCGACGGCCGCCAACATACCGCCGCCGTGGCTACCAGCCATCCATGTGTATTATGACCGTCAACGGTATTTCGCCAGAAGGCTGGCGGAATACCGCCAACGGTCATGGCGGCGGACGGCGGTAAGGTGGCGCTGCTGTCAGCTGCACCGACACGCCAGCAAAACACCGCTCACCGTACCATGAGCAATGATACGGCCTGGCGGGGTTTTGCTGACTGGCGCTGCTGCTGACAGCAGCGCCGCGTCCCGTCTACAGCCGGAGGACCCTCTACAAGCAGGTAAGTCAGGTTCTCTGACGGGAGAGGGGTTGGGGTGTGTTGTGTCCGTGTGTGTGGGTGTTGTGTGTGTGGGTGTGTGTGTGTATGTTTTGGTATGTGTGCATGCGGGTTGAGTCGTGTTGAATGAGTGCATGAATGACTGAATGTGAGTGTCCGTGTATGTTGTGTGCTGTGAATGTGTGTGTGCAACAAAGTATGTTGGTGTGTGTTGCGGTGTGTGGGTATGTATGTATACATGCATGGGTGGATGTGGATATGCTTGTGTGCGTGTGTGTATATGGGTGCAACTGTGGGTGTGTAAATGTGTGGGGGGAGAAGAAGGAGGGGGTGTGGGGGAGGAGTTTGGGGATTGGGAGGGGGGCGTGGGAGAACCCTATCAGTGCCAGGGAAGGGATTCCCTGGAACTGATAGTGCCTACCGCCATGGTTTTTGTGGCGGTAAGATTGGCACAAAAACCATGGTGTATGCTGGGTCGTAATCCTGAGGGTGGGATTGTGACGGCCGCCGGGCTGGAGACCGAAGTCTCCAGCCCAGCAACCGTTACCAACCTGGTGGTCGGTGTGTTAAAGTGGCTGTCTGTGTTGGCTGTTACTGCTGTGATCATAATCCCTTTTTTTTTACCGCTGGCCTGTTGGCAGCATTAACGCCGCTTTAACACCGACCTCCAGGGTCATAATGAGGTCCTATGTGCCTGCAGATGGGATGCATCCCATTCATCCACATAATTCAACTACACCAGGGGTGTATCTATAACATTGCACAGGCGTCTTGTAGGAAAGTAGCCTCTTTCTAGCATGGTTATCCTCACTTTTGGCCTGTTTGTTTGTGTGTGTCAGTGTGTTTTTACTGTGTCACTGTGATCCTGCTAGCCAGGACCCCAGTGCTCATAGATAAAAACCGATATGTCAGTGTGTTTTGCCTGTCTCACTGGGATCCTGCTAGCCGGGACCCCAGTGCTAATAGTTTGTGGCCTAATGTGCATGCCTGTGTAGTGCCTAACTGTGTCACTGAGGCTCAGCTAACCAGAACCTCAGTGCTTATGCTCTCTCTGCTTTTAAATGTGTCACTGTATGCCAGTGACTTCATTTACCAATTTCAATTGGCATACTGGACCCCCCTTATAAGTCCTTAGTATATGGTGCCTAGGTACCAAGGGCATTAGGGTTCCAGGAGACCCATATGTGCTGCAGCATTTCTTTTGCCACCCACACGGAGCTCAGACAAACCCTTACACAGGACTGCCATTGCAGCCTGCGTGAAATAGTGCACACACTATTTCACAGCCATTTTCATTGCACTTAAGTAACTTATAAGTCACCTATATGTCTAACCTTCACTTGCTGAAGGTTAGGTGCAAAGTTACTAAGTGTGAGGGCTTTGTGAGTGCGGGGACACCACTACACGTGTGCACTACATAAAGGTCAATACCTCTATATGTAGCTTCATAATGGTAACTCTGAGTATGGCCATGTAAAATGTAAAAAATCATGGAATTGTCCCCCCATTCCAAGTCTGGTTTTGGGTAGCGAAATCCATGCATTCTGGGGGCTCCACCATGGACCCCCCCAGTACTGCCAAACCAGCTCTCTGAGGCTTGCACTGCAGCTGAAGCTGCTGCCACCTCACAGACAGGGTTCAGCCCTCCTGGGGTCTAGGCAGCTAAGTCCCAGGAAGGCAGAACAAATCATTTCCTGTGAGAGCAGGGTGTTACACCCTCTCCCTTTCGAAGTAAGTGTTACAGGCTGGGGAGGGGTAGCCTCCCCCAGCCTCTGGAAATGCTTTGAAAGGCACAGATGGTGCCCTCTTTGCATACACCAGTCTACACCGGTTCAGGGACCCCTTCTACCCTGCTCTGGCGTAAACTGGACAAAGGAAAGGGGAGTGACCACTCCCCTATCCATCACCACCCCAGGGGTGGTGCCCAGAGCTCCTCCAGTGTGTCCCAGACTTCAGCCATCTTGCTTTGCAAGGTGTGGGGGCATTCTGGAGGGCTCTGAGTGGCCAGTGGCAGCAGGTGATGTCAGAGACCCCTCCTAATAGGTCCTTAGCTGATAAGGTAGCCAATCCCCCTCAGGGCTATTTAGGGTCTCTCCTGTGGGTTCTCTTCAGATTTTGCTTGCAAGTTTCCTTCAGGAATCCTTTGCAACAACTTCAGACTCTTCTGATCTCGGATCAACCGCAGCCTGCTCCAAGAAATGCTGTAACTGCAACAAAGTGTCTACGAGAGACACCTTTCTTCAGCAACCTCAGCTCCAAGTCAGCAACTGCAACAGTTTCTACGGTGTGCACGCTCTGGGGACTCCCTGTCTTCATCCTGCACCAGAAGAACCAAAGAAATCTCCTGTGCAGTGAGGGAGTCACTCCCCTGCTCCAAGCAGGCACCTTCCAAGGCAACGGCTGGTACCCTGGGACTCGTCTCACGGTGATGAGCATGCTCCTAAGGACACAGAGGGTAGACATCATTGACATAGAATGTCCTGAGGTCCTACTGAGGCAATCTGGAGGAGGTAAGACCTTGCCTTCTCCAAGAACAATGGTACCCCTTTGTAATGTATCTTCTTCACCTCCTGAGGCCTCTGTGCACTCTTTGCAAAATTCCTTCATGCACATCCTGGCCCAGGTCCCCAGCACTCCACCCTGCGAAGCTCAACTTGCTGAGTTGTTCTCCGGTAGCGTGGGACCTTCTTTTGTTGTGCTGCATCAACTGCATTTTGCACCTCCTTTGAACCCGAATCCTGTGGCTTCAGGGGGGCTGGCTGGAATTCTGAGGGCTCTCTAAAGTGCTGGGAGCCCCCTCTTCCTTCTCACATAGATTTGAGGCCCCCAGGTCCCTCCTGGATCCATTCAGTGCCATTTTGATGAAAAATGCACTTTTGTTGTAGCTCAGGCTTGTTGGTGCCTTTCAACACAAAATCTCATCTGCAACAATCTTCACGCTGTGGGACATCTTTTGCATCATGCAGAAACCCACTGTCATCTTCCTAGGGTGCATTTCTGCAGTCTTCCGCTAACCAGGGACTCTTCTTTTGCTCCCTCTTCTGGGTTGGCAGGGGCTCCTGTCCTTCCTGGAACTTCTTTCGACTTCTGGACTTGGTCCTCTTCCTTTGCAGGTCTACAGGTCCAATAATCCAGCAGTTGTTATTGCAGACTTGGTTGGCTGCTGCAAAATCCCCAAAACGAGGTGCAGTGTGTCCTACGGAAACTTGCAGTACTCTACTCCTGCTTTTCTGGGCTCTAGGGTGGGGTGTTTACTAACCTTTACTGTATTCTTACTCTGCCAGCAATTCTGCACACACTACACTTGTCTAGGGGGGGAATTTGTGATTCTCATTCCACTTTTTTAGTATATGGTTTGTGTTGCCCCTTGACCTATTTTCTCCCATTGCATTCTATAGGATTTCCTACTGTCTGCATTGTTCTATGATTATTTACTTGGCTAAGTTTGGTGTCTAGTGTATATATTGTGTATAATACTTACCTCCAGAAGGAGTATTGTCTCTAAGATATTTTTGGTACTGTCACCCAAATAAATACCTTTATTTTTGATAACACTGAGTATTGTCTTTACTTGTGAATAAGTACTGTGTAACTATAAGTGGTACTGCAGGAGCTTTACATGTCTCCTAGTTCAGCCTAAGCTGCTCTGCTATATCTACCTCTATCAGCCTAAGCTGCTAGAACACTACACATTCACTAACAAGGGATAACTGGACCTGGTGTAAGGTGTAAGTGCCCAAGGTTCCCACTACAAACCAGGCCAGCCTCGTACAGGGCTTTCTTGGCAGCCATCTCACACTATTCTGGATCCAGGGGGTAGATTCCTAGTCCTAGCAGGATCACTATGCAGGCTTCCCATAACATTGCCCAATGTGTATAGTCCAAATGTGGATGATCCTGAGTTTTTCTCTGTGCTGGGGACCAAGATACAAAGCTTGGGCACCCCGCACTCATCGGGGATGGAGACTTTAACACCATCTCAGATGACCAGCTGGATAGATCCAGTCTCAGCACATGTTTTCACCCTAGCACCATAAGATATTGCACACAGTCACACATGATAGTCACTTGCTGGACGTATAGAGACACACATCCTCATGTGCGCAAAGGCACTTGCATCTCAACATATCATGGCTCCTGGTCATGACTGGACTTCTGGCTGGTGTCCCCCAATATTAAGGCGTGGTCACTCGAGGTTAACCATCTCCCACATACTCTATCAGACCAAGCCTCGTTCGTGCTAGAGCTCTGGGAGTCCAGCGCAGGTGTCTTCACAATGGCAGCTGCTCCCAAGCACGCTGCGGAATGGGGTATTCTGAGAGAAAATATACAAATAAACTGTTGATTTCTTTGCCTACAATGTGAACTCTGTGGATTCACCTTCCCCACTATGGGAGGCCTTCAGGTTCATCATAGGAGGCGCCTCTATAGTGAAACAGGCTGAGGTCCTGAGGGCCATCTGGCATACACTGGTCAACCTTGAACAAGAAATTCGTCCTTAGAGATCCAATATTTTCAGTTAAAAAACACCGTCTTGACCACTCTTTGTTCTAAATTGAATGATTTCCAAGAGGAGGCCATTTGGAAAACCTGTTACCTCCACCGGGATGACCAGGCGTGGCGTTACAGGGAAGGTGACAGTCCGGGCAAAACATTGACAGGACTGCTGCGCCCTCCGCATGCTGACACTTACGTAGCTGAACTTCTCAATTCTGACCTTAACCCTGTGTCCACTACACCAAAAGTGTTGTGAGTGACCTCCTCTTTTTATGCACAACTTTACACTGTGCAACCCCTACTCTTGCAGTGCCTGAACTTTTGGAATATTTTGATACAATACAGCTAGTGTGGCTTGACACCCCTCGTATACTGAGATTCCCCTATCACTACTGAGGTGATCATGCAGGTAAATGTGGGCCTCCTGAGCGGGAAGGCACCAGGCGGTGATGGGCTCCATACTGATTTTTATAAAGAATATTCCCCCCTTCTGGCTTCACATTTCCTGGCCCATGTTTCAGTACTCCCTCGACACAGGCTCCCTGCCCACCTCGCTGTGAGAGGCAATCATAGTAACTCTTCTAAAACTGGGCAATCCGGTGAATCAATGTGACTCCCACAGGCCACTCTCCCTTATTAACATAGACAATAAAATGTATGCAAAGGTGCTGGCCAATCATCTACTACCTCTTCTACCCACAATAATACGCCCTTAGCAGGTCAGGTTCATACCTGGATGTTCTATCTCCTATAGACTCTGCACCATTTTTGCAATCATGCACCACCTTGATCCCCGAGGTTTAGGCTGTGAAAGCCCTCCTGGACACAGCCAAAGCATTCAACACACTGGAGTAGGCATACCTTTTCCCCATCGTCACCTGTCTAGGCTTCAGCCCACAATTCACAAGACACATCCAACTTCTCAAGACCCTCCCTTCGGCTACGGTATGGGTTAACATGCTCATTTCTGATCCCTTTCTAATCATTTGAGGCACAATACAGGGATACCTATTGTCACTACTTTTATTTGCTGTTGCAATGGAACCCCTGTCAGCGCTTCTCCGCCAGCATCATGCATATTGGTGCATCGGTCTCACTTCTAGAGCATTGTTAGTTTCAATGTATGCACAATGGGATGAGGATCTTTCCCCAACCCTTACCGATACCCAGTGGCTTTACAGTGCGGTCAACTGTAAGATCTTTATCCCAATTTGAGAATCTGCCTCATTCACTTTTAATTCATCCACCACCCCTAAGGCTATTCAAAATCAAACCTGTCCCAGATAACCATTGCGTTAGATGCAATCATAAGCAGGCCTCCTTCATTCATCTGGCGTGGCACTGCCTGCAGGTCTTGTCCTTTTGGGACAAAGTCTTTCAAACTCTTCATGCCATCCCAGAATATTCTCCTCCGTTGGCCCCACTAGTGGCTCTTTTGGGTTATGTGAAGGAGATGCTCAATGAAAGCCAGCGCCTCACTGCCATGTTGCTTCTGGTAGCCAAATGGAGAATGGTCATACACCGGTGCAGAAAACCTGCCCCTTCCACTAGGGCTTGACTGCATGATGCGGCATAATGCCAGGAACAATTATCTGCCTTTTGGGAACAAATGCCTCCACAATCCTGCCAGAGATTTGTGGAAAGCACTCTTATCCAATCTTCACAGTGGAGACTCACTCTCGCCTACTACCTAGAACTTGGCTGCTGCTGAACATGTGACTCAAGGGACGGAAGGCCACTAATTCTGGGATGTCCTTCGGGGACACACAGGACAGCTCTCAGTGGATCTGGTCTTGACTTTTCCACCACAGTGGTCCCTCTTCTGCACCTTCTTTATATTCACTATCTCTTAGTCCACACTATCCAAGGCTCACATGCAGATTAATTGTTGCACTTATTTATTGTACTGACCTTCACTGTATACTGACGTGCCGTATTTCAACATGTAATCTTTCAGAATTCAGCTATGAGACGTAATCCCTTTCCTCTATTTTACTCCTTGTGTCTTCTTCCCCTTTCTGAATGTACCTATTATATTCAAAATGCAATAAATAAAATAAATAAAAAAAAATCTGACTTCACAATGAACTGGCTTTTAAAAAAAACAAAAAAATAGTGCTGGATTGATTCTGTAGCTTGTCGCAAACAAGAAATAGCAGGTTTACGATTTTATTCTGAACTCCAGCTTTTCTTATAGGACAGCTACAGCCCTTGAAAGTGAAAGTAACTTTTGGGGACTGGTCGCTGTAGGTACATGCCAACATTAAGTTTATGCTTGTACCTCTTTTAAATATTAGGCACTCTAACTTGTGAGCGACAAGGCCTAACTAGTGTTCTTTTGTATTAAAAAAGGTTCTTTTGACAGGTTAATTTGCAGGTTTCAACAGCATCGAAGTCCATCTGCAGAGGAAGGTTTTGTTTACCATCCTAATGGATGGCCCACGTGTGCTGCAATCCACACATGACATTTAACTTTTCCAAGCCATTAGTGTGTATTTCCTGACCATATTCTATGGCCTTACTAGGAAGTTGAATCTGCCAGTTAAGAAGTAATGATGTTTTAGGGGTTCCAAGCACTGGTGACTGGACAGCAATGCCATGGTGTGAAGAGGTTAAACACCAGCACCACCAATGGGGGTCATCACACAAAAAAGGGCTTGTTTACAGAAATATTAAACTATCATGTGCACTATTGTCACGATAAATTCTGCTTTACATAACAATGAATCACCATCTAGGCCAAGGAGGCAAGCAAAATGCCATTAACTACCAACATGTTAAGTGCTCTAAGACTACCATTTCACTTTATAGAAAACCCCATTAAAATAAGCATTAATACATGTGCTAGTGAGTAGGTGCCTTCAATAGATTATGAATTACCACCATTATGCTAGATCCAACACTACAATGAGTTCAGTAAATTGGCATTGATGCTTATCTTTTTCCAAGCATTACCATTATTATAGGAATGTAAGCAATAAAATGTAGGGACATTGTCATGGCATGGATCTCCCAATGTGCAAAGATCCAAAAATATAATGTCATGGCCATTAGTCTCCTGCAGAGGGTTGTATGACATTATCACGCATGATTTTACCACACGTCTTTACTTCATAGTTTTTAGCATGCATAATATTAACATGTTTTCACATTTGCTTACATTAAAAATACATTTACCACTCAAACGACTAACACACACACTTATGCCAATCATACCATTACTTAATTTTTTTTATAGTATTATACCTCCACAGTCCCAGAGTTTGACTACAGTGTGACACTGCCACCTACTGATGAACATCAGGAACAATTTCAAAATCAACCTAAATTCATAAATCTAAATGCACAGTAAACCCTAATATTCCGAATAAACATGTATATATATTTTTTTAAAATGGCAATTATATTATTTACAGGTTTACGTCTACCAGGAAAAATAAATACTAGTCTTCAAAGTTTCAAAATATTTATGAAACCTTAGCCTCTAAACAACCTGCATCTTGTCCCGGGAGTATATTTTTAATACAACATATAAAGTGCTATCAAATTGATACCCAGATAAAACAAATATTAACTAAGTATTAGTAAATATACCCACCCATTACCTCAAACCCTAAAAACACCCTTTGCACCGTACACCCTTACCCACCCGCTAAACCCCAAAACTACCCTAACAACCCGATACACTTACCATGCCCTAAAACCAAAGAAAACTTACTACTCAATTTCCTTACTCATCCCTAAACCTCAAAATCACCCTTGCCACCCATATCCCTTATCCACCCCTAAACCCTAAAAATACCCTTAGAACCCAACACCCCTACTAACATACTCTAAAAATATCCTTGCCCCTCTATAACCCTACTTATCCCTAAAACATAAAATCACCCTTACCACCCATATCCTTTGCCCACCCCTAAGCCATAAAAATGTTCTTACCACCCAATACCCTCTTCAACCCCAAGCCCTAAAAATAACCTTACAAATCAATAACTTTACCCACCACTAAACCCTAAAAATATTCTTACCTCTCTATACCTCTACCCACCCCTAAACTCTTGCTCGCTCTCTATATGTAATACTAATATATATATATATATATATATATATATATATATATATATATATATATATATATATATATATTATTATAGTTGCTATATTTATATTAGTATAATTAATATGTTATGTGTTGAGATATTTTATATCTATATGTGTATATATATAGATATATATATATATTTTTTAATGTACAATATAACTTATTTTAAAGCATAATTCTTACTTATAGTATTATCTATCTATCTATCTTTCTATCTATCTATCTACATATATATATATATATATATATATATATATATATATATATATATATATATATATATATATATATATATATATATATATACATATATATATATATTTATTCACTGAAAAAACAAACGGTTAAAGGGACATTATATTGTTATAGTTATAGTTAGGTTGTGAATTTACTCATACAAAACTATAGAAATTCAGCAGTATGTTTTTAGTTATTTCAAGTAACTATAACTCGCGCTCTAAGGTGATTGTAACTCACACCCTTGCCATGCACATTTTTCTTATTGATAATTTTATTGGAAATGTTGCAGTGATAATATTAAAGATGCCATAGAAGATGTCATCAATGATGTAATTTGTAGATTAATTACCTGTGTATGGCGATGGCATGAGGTATAGTTATGTTAGGGCACGAAACAATTGTTAAAATGTTTTTTTTCATCCAATCCGCGGATCTTTAGATCCCCAGGTGGATCCACAAATTTGTGGACCCACAGATCCACTGGAGGCTCCGCAGATCCAGAGAAAAACTGGAAAAAAAAATAACCACTGACTTTTACTTTTAGTATTTTATATACAGAAAAGTTACAGGGAGGTTATAGTTAAGCTCACATTTTAAATATACAAAACCATATAAATTCACCTGTTATTGTTAGAGTTATCTCAAGTAACTGTATTTCGTGCCCTAAGGTAACTATGAATCACGGCCTCCCCATACACTACTAAGTACCCCACATAATACTTCACTCATGACATCTTTGATAACATCATTGATAATATCAATGTAACATTTGCAGCAAAATAATTTAGCAGAAAACTGTGCATGGCGTGGGTGAAAAAATTAGAATTCGTTTTACAATATCACGCAAACCAGTAATTCATCTCACTAAATTAAGTAAGTAAGCAACAGACATTTTTAAAGCACATCATTCAATTCCCAGGTATCCTAGTGCTATAACGACCTTGCCTGATCATCAACAACAAAGACACATACTTATGCATCATCTTTCCTGGACAGTTCCAGATACAGCGCTAACTACTCTTTTGGAACGAGCTAGGTTTTAAAACCTTTCTTAAAGCAAGTGAGATTTGTGCTGGCTCTAAGGGGATCTGGGAGCTTATTCCACAATTGAACTTCCCGCACCTGAAAGTTCCTGACACCAGATCCCACTTTCCTACATTTTTGGGACATACGCTAGGATAGCAGACAAGGACTCTAAGGCCTTCATTAGGGCCTTGGTGGTCGGTGCAATAGTGGCGGTAGTACTGCCATATTATGACATTGGCAGCTTGGCAAAAGCCAAACCGCCAATGTTACACACCGAACGCCACGGCGGTAACAACCGCCGGGCTGGAGACTACAGTCTCCAGTCCGGCAGCTGTCACTAGGCCGCCCACGGCAATATGACCCAGCCCACTGCCATGGCTTCCGTGGCTTTTGTACCACCACGAAAACCATGGCGGTAGGCACTATCAGTGCCAGGGAATTCCTTCCCTGGCACTGATAGGGGTCTCTCCCGCCTCCCCTCCCCCCCTCCCCCAGAGCCCTCCCCCACCCTCCCCTCGCATCACCCCGAACATAAACACACATACACACACGGCAAAACACACATATACATACACGCATACCCATATTCACCCACGCATGCATACATCCATGCAGACACACACACACACACA
Organism: Pleurodeles waltl; assembly: GCF_031143425.1. NCBI lineage: Eukaryota > Metazoa > Chordata > Amphibia > Caudata > Salamandridae > Pleurodeles > Pleurodeles waltl. The sequence continues at coordinate 408,596,675 of NC_090438.1, forward strand.
CTGACATACATACATGCACAGACGCATTCACATATCACAACATACATGCACACTCACATTCATTCATGCACACACGCATCACACACGGCCCACACCCGCATGCAGGCAGACACAAACACCCCCCCACACACACAGCACCCCCCACCCCCTCTCCTGTCGGAATACCCAACTTACCTGCTTGCAGGGGGTCCTCTGGCAGGAGACGGAGGGCGGTGCTGCTGCCAGCAGCAGCGTCCACCAGCAGAACACCACCAGACCATATCATGTGTCATGATACAGTTGTTGGCATTCTACTGGCGTGGCGCTGCTGCTGGCAGCAGCGCCACCTTACCGCCATCCGCCGCCATGACCATAGCTGGAATTCTGCCAGCCTTCTGACGGAATTCCGGCCACAGTCATATTATGGTGGACAGCAGATAGCCATAGCGACGGTCTTTTGGAGGCCGTCGCCGTAGCGGTAGGCGGGCTTTTCTGACAGTGTTATAATGAGCCCCATAGCTCCTCTTTGTCCTATAAGGCTTACATTTTCTTTGTAGCAAAAAGAGTCCTGTTACTTTTGGGGCCTTGTAGACCACACGCATTGATTTAAAAGCAATTCTTTCTTTCATTGGAAGCCAGTGTAACTCTCTAAGAGAGCCTGATGTTGAGTCATATCTCGATTTATCAATTTTACTGCTGTTGATTGCACTTTATATAGTCTTTTAATTAGATAATCTGGTGTGCCCAGTCAGAGTGTGTTGGACCTGGCTTTTTGACAGGCACATCCCCAAACTTTTTGCCTCCTTCCTCCTATTTTTTCTGACCTGTTGTTGTTGGCTTTTGACCTCTGAGCACTTTACCACTGCTAACCAGTGCTAAAGTGCATATGCTCTCTGTGTAAATTGTACTATTGATTGGTTTATCCATGATTGACTATTTAATTTACCTATAAGTCCCTAGTAGAGTGCACTACATGTGCCTAGGGCATGTAGATTAAATGCTACTAGTGGGCCTGCAGCACTGGTTGTGCCACCCACCTCCGTAGCCCCTTAACCTTGTCTCAGGCCTGCCATTGCCAGGCCTGTGTGTGCAGTTTCACTGCCACTTCGACTTGGCATTTAAAAGTACTTGCCAAGCCTAGAAATCCCCTTTTTCTACATATAAGTCATCCCTAATGTGTGCCCTAGGTAACCCCTAGAGCAGGGTGCTGTGTAGGTAAAAGGCAGGACATGTACCTGTGTAGTTATATGTCCTGGTAGTGTAAAACTCCTAAATTCGTTTTTACACTACTGTGAGGCCTGCTCCCTTCATAGGCTAACATTGGGGCTGCCCTCATACACTGTTGAAGTGGCAGCTGCTGATCTGAAAGGAGCAGGAAGGTCATATTTGGTATGGCCAGAATGGTAATATAAAATCCTGCTGACTGGTGAAGTCGGATTTAATATTACTATTCTAGAAATGCCACTTTTAGAAAGTGAGCATTTCTTTGCACTAAAAACTTGTTGTGCCCTTCAATCCACGTCTGGCTAGGTTTAGTTGACAGCTCCTTGTGCATTCACTCAGACACACCCCAAACACAGGGTACTCAGCCTCACTTGCATACATCTGCATTTTGAATGGGTCTTCCTGGGCTGGGAGGGTGGAGGGCCTGCCCTCACACAAAGGACTGCCACACCCCCTACTGGGACTCTGGCAGACAGGATTGAACTGAAAGGGAACTTGGTGCATTTCTTAGAGACTCTTTGAAGTCACCCCCACTTCAAAGGCACAACTTAGTATAAAACAGGGCCTCTGCCCTACCTCATCAGACACTTGCTGGAGAAGAAACCTGAACCAGAAACTACATCCTGCCAAGAAGAACTGCCTGGCTGCTCAAAGGACTCACCTGTCTGCTTTCTCCAAAGGACTGCTGTCTTGCTGTTGCCCTGCTGCCTTGCTGAACTCTTGTCTGGCTGTGAAAGTGCTCTCCAAGGGCTTGGATAGAGCTTGCCTCCTGTTCCTTGAAGTCTCAGGACCAAAAAGACTTCTTCCTTTCACGTGGACGCTCCGTGCGCCGAAAATTTCGACGCACAGCTTGTTTCGCGGCGAGAAAAACGCCGCACACCGACGCTGATCAACGCGACGCCCTCGGGACGATCGAGACTTCGACGCACAACCTCGCAAGGACAAAGCCGCCCGACTTCCAAGGAGAAATCGATGCGACGCCTACCGTGAGTGCGAAACTTTGACGCACGGCCTCGCAAGGACAACGCCGCCCGACTTCCAAGGAGAAATCGACGCGACGCCTGCCGTGAGACCAAAATTTCGACGCACGGCCTCGCAAGGACAACGCCGCCCGACTTCCAAGGAGAAATCGACGCGACGCCTACCGTGAGATCGAAACTTCGACGCGCAGCCCCGCAGAACGACGCGCAGCCGGAAAATAAGCAGGAGAATCCATGCACAGACCCGGGACATCTGGTAATCCTCGCGATCCACAAAAAGAGACTGTCTGCGCGCCGGAAAACGACGCCCGACTTCCCCGCGTGGAAAAGAACGACGCAAGTCTGTGTGTGCTGAGCGGAAAACGACGCACACACCCCTTTTTCCACGCATCTCTTCTCCTGTGGCCCTCTGAGGAGATTTCCCACCAGAAACCAGGTACTCTGTGCTTGAAAGACACTGTATTGCTTTTTAAAGACTTAAAGACTCTTAATATCACTTTTCAGTGATATCTTTACAAATTCGTATTGCAACTTTGATCGTTTTGACCTACAATTATCCAGATAAATATTCTATATTTTTCTAAACACTGTGTGGTGTATTTTTGTGGTGTTATACTATGGTGTTGTATGATTTATTGCACAAATGCTTTACACATTGCCTTCTAAGTTAAGCCTGACTGCTCGTGCCAAGCTACCGGAGGGTGAGCACAGGCTGATTTTGGATTGTGTGTGACTTACCCTGACTAGAGTGAGGGTTCTTGCTTGGACAGAGGGCAACCTATCTGCCAACCAAAAACCCCATTTCTAACAGAGTGCATTACAATAACCAATTCTGCTACAGACAGTAACCTGAACCACTAGCTTTTTTGCTGGCTGAGACACAGTGACCCGATTTTCCTGAGGTTATGGAGTAATCCAAAGCAGGTGGCTTCAGTATTTTTATTAACGTGTGTCTCCATGGAGAGCTTATCATCCACATTCACTCCTGGTTTTCTTACTGATTGTGATATCTTTAGATTGTCTGTGCAGACAATCTTTAGATTGTCTGTCCCAGACCAGAAGATATTCAGGAGTAAATAAGGCTCTTTAGAGGGTATGCAATGCAAAAATTCAGTACCCCCTTTGAACTTGAATTAATTCTTCTTCAGCCAGCTTGCCATCTCTTTTAATCATGTACAAAACCCCTCTACTGGCGTGTGACTGTTGTTATAGGACTCAACCCAGATCCCTGGGGTACACCATGTTCTGTTAGAATCTGAGCAGAATAGGTAGAGCAAATGAGCTTGGGTCCAGATAAATAGGATTCAATCCATGTTAATAGTATTCCTTCCATCCCTCTCCCTCAATCTGGATAACAGTTTTTGGAGGTTAACAGTGTCAAACACAACTGACAGATCAAATACTATCAGAACCACTGTTTGACCTTTGTCAACCTTCATCCTCAGCTCATCCATAACTAGAATCAAGGCTGATTCCATTCCATGCTCTGGTTTAAAGCCAGGTTGTTTGTTTTCCAGAATGTTATGGCTTTCCAGATAACTTGATAATTTCTTGCCGACATATTTCTCCACTATTTTTACTAGATGGGAAGTTATAAAATTGGACTGCAGTTGCTAAGACCATTTGAATTTCTAGGCTTTTTCAGTAGCAACGTCATTAAAGCTTTCTTCCAGGCTTGTGGCACTAGGCCTGTCAGCAGGAGCTGACTACAAATATTTAATAGGCTCACGTATAGCTCATCCACCTGTTCTTTCCACATCAGGGCCTGATTTTGAAATTGGCGGATGGAAAACTCCATCTGCCAAACTCCCAAAGGGGTGGCCGCTGCCTACGCGGTGACCACCCCACTAGATTGATTATGGAAACCTGAGTTTCTATCTGCTGGCCAAGCGGGAAACAGGCTACAGCATTGTCTCCTGCTAATAATCGAGCAGGTGGCAATGCTGTAGCCTGCAAGGTGCACGAGCACCCTTGCAATGTTCACTGTCAGCAAAGCAGACAGTGAACATTGTGATGGTGCTGGCCATGGGGACCCCTGCACTGCCCATGTCAAGTGCATGGGCAGTGCAGAGACAGTGCTGCTTGCAGTGCTGCCCTGGCAGATTAGGAGCACAACCTATCACCAGACCCCTGGTATCCCTGATCCTGGCAGAGCATGCGGCCCCACTGCTAGGGTTGTCATATGGCACTCGGACCTCTGCATTGGTGGCCGCCCGACCACCATCCGCAAACCTGCCGGTCTAGTGGCCGCCAGGTTTCTTAATGAGGCCTACAATGTGGTATCAGGTCTTGAGCCTGAGGGGATAGTCTGTGCCATTGCATGAAACTCCTCCTCCTTTATTTGCTTTATACACTCCAGTTTAGTGGCTACTACATTTGTTTTTTCAGCCTGGTGTTCTCTTCTCCTATGGATAGGTCTCTTTCCAGTGTATCTGTATTTATGTCCTCTAGAATTTGCTCAATTTTCTTACTAAAAAAATCTTACAAATTATTATTACATAGTTCCTGTGAATGTTTTATTGTTTGTTTGATACAGTCGGGTTTTGCTATATCCCTTACTATGACAAATATCTTTCTCTGTCTATTGAATGCTTTTACAATTGTTTTAGTATAATAGTTTTCTTTAACCATTCCTATTTCAGTTCATTTTTTAGTTGTTTCTTATAATTTTCTGAATATTTCTTCTGCCACTGTCTCCCACGTTTCTTACATTTCATTTTAGTCTCTTTAATAGTTTCTGTATACCGTGCTGCTGATGGTTTGCGCTGCTGTGCAGGTTTCTTTTTAGGTATTATTTGGTCTAGGGATCCTTTGACTAATTCCTGTAAATATTAATATCTCTCATTGACTGTTGTCCTTTTACTGTAGCATTTTGTTGTTTCAAATATCCTTTCTTCTTCAATAATTCTTTAGTTTATATCACACTCTACTTTGTGCTACTTTCCTTGATAGGTTCTCTTCATCAATTGTTTTAATCCTTTTTATTTCGAAGGCTATTATTGCATGTACATGATCTGACCAGCTTAATGGGATCACATCTGTGATCTGGTCTTTTGAGGCAAAAAGCAGATCAGGAGTATGCCCCCCCCCCCTTGATGCTTTGGGGCACTTGTATGTTGTTCCAGTCTTATAATTTTACATGAACCTAAAAGTTCTCAACATTGGTGTAAGACCTGACAGCCTTAGGGTGATCACCCCTACCTTTTTGCCTGCCCCCTCCACTTTTTGGATACTGTTTTTGCTGGTTTTAAGACTCTGCGCACTTTACCACTGCTAACCAGTGCTAAAGTGCACATGCTCTCTCCCTTTCAACATGATGATATTGGATCATACCCAATTGGATTATTTAATTTACTTATAAGTCCCTAGTAAAGTGCAGTATATGTGCCCAGCGCCTGTAGATTAAATGCTATTAGTGGGCATGCAGCACTGATTGTGCCACCCACTTAAGTAGCCCCTTGCCCATGTCTCAGGCCTGCCATTGCTAAGCCTGTGTGTGCAGTTTCACTGCCAATTCGACTTGGCATTTAGAAGTACATGCCAAGCCTAAAACCCCCCCTTTTCTACATATAAGTCACCCCTAAGGTAGGCCCTAGGTAACCCATAGGGCAGGGTGCTGTGTAGACCAAAGGCAGGACATGTACCTGTGTAGTTTACATATCCTGGTAGCGTAAAACTCCTAAATTAATTTTTGCACTGCTGTGTGGCCTGCTCCTTTCATAGGAAAACATTAGGGCCTTCCTCCCATACTGTTTGAGTGGTAGCTGCTGATCTGAAAGGAGTAGGGAGGTCATATTTAGTATGGCCAGAATGGTAATACAAAATCCGGCTGAATGGTGAAGTTGGATTTAATATTACTATTTTAGAAATGCCACTTTTAGAAAGTGAGCATTTCTCTGCACTTACATCCTTCTGTGCCTTACAATCCAAGTCTGGCTAGGTTCAGTTGACATCTCCGTTGTGCATTCACTCAGACAAACGCCAAACACAGGATGCTCAGCCTTACTTGAATACATCTACATTTTGAATGGGTTTTCCTGGCTGGGAAGGTGGATTGCCTGATACTTATATGTCAACGGACAGTAGCTTGCCCGCACACAAAGGACTGCCACACCCCCTACTGGGTCCCTGGCAGACAGGATTGAACTGAAAGGGGACCTGGTACACTTCTAAGCCACTCTTTGAAGTCTCCCCCACTTCAAAGGCACATTTGGGTATTTCAACAGGGCCTCTGCACCTACCAACGCAGACACTTCCTAGAGAAGAGAACCTGCAAACAGAACCTGCAACCTGCCAAGAAGTACTGCCTGGCTGCCCATAGGACTCACCTGACTGCTTCTGCCTTGCTGTTGCCCTGCGGCTTTGCTGCTCTCTGGCTGTTCTGAGAAGTGCTCTACAAGGGCTTGGATAGAGCTTGACTCCTGTTCCCTGAAGTCTCAGGACCAAAAAAACTTCATCTCTGCAAGAAGAACTCCCTGTGTGGCAGAAATCGACCGGAAATGCGATGCACGGTCCACTGAATCGACCCAGCACCTGCTGTGAGTTATAATTTTCCACGCAACGCCCACCGGATTGATGCAGCCCCTGTGACTTTGTCCTGCCAGCACTGGATTTCAACGCATCATCCCTGGGGCATCTGAAAACCCCGCAACCCGAAGAGGATCCAAGACCGAGCACCGGAAATCAACGCAAAGTGTTCCCTGCGTGAAAAATAAATGACGCATCGCCGTGTACGGCCCGAAAAATTGACGCACGCTTCCCTGTTTTCCACGCATCTCCTCCTCTGTGGTTCTTTGCAGAGATTTTGAACGCAAACCAGGAACTTTGTGCTTGCAAGAGACACTTATTGCTTTTAAGAGACTAAAGATACTTTATATCATTTTTACAGTGATATCTCAACGTATACTTATTGCATCTTAATCGTTTTGACCTACATTTATCCAGATAAATATTATATATTTTTCTAAACACTGTGTGGTGTATTTTTGTGATGTTATTGCATGATTTATTGCACAAATACTTTACAACTTCCTTCTACGTTAAGCCTAACTGCTCACTTCTCAGTGCCAAACTACCAGAGTGGGCACAGGATAATTTGGATTGTGTGTGACTTACCCTGACCACAGTGAGGGTCCTTGCATGGACAGGGGATAACCTGACTGCCAACCAAAGACCCCATTTCTAACAATTGGATGAGGGTACTATATTCTACCCATATATTTAAGTCCTCTAGCACAAAGAAGTTAGCCCCTCATTAAAACTCTGGCGGTCGGTAATAAACTGGCAGTAATACCCCCCAACCAGCTTGGCAGTAACTACCACCAAATTATGACCATGTCGGTGAGAACTCAGATAGACAGCCACTTTACCATACCGACCACCAGGGTGGAAACAACAGCCACCACAGCGGTAGCCGCCTACAGCCAGGTGGAAGTCAGTGTTCCGCGCACCATATTAAGACACATCAATCCGCCACCTTTTCCAGGGTGGTACCAACGACATCAAAATCCTGGCGGAAACAGACCTCAGAAGGGAAAGTACTCACGTTTGGAGTCCCTGGGAAAAACCACGCCACCATGGAGTCCGAACTTCAAATATTCCCTATGATATTATACGTCCTGCTCCACCACGAACACCGAGGCCGGCAAAGATGGCAACGGTGAGTACAGCCGCCTAGCACACGGCAGGGGAGGAAAACAAGAGTGACACACACACGCAACACACACACCCACCCCAACACCATATACACAATCAGCTGCAGCACTAAAACATATTTACCCCGTACCCCCAAGGTATTATGAAAGGACTACAGGAATGTGATAAAGTGACTGTAATAATAACAACACAGTAGAAATACGAAAAGTCAATCTCATGGTATATACATATGTACAGTTCAAGGGACACTGCCCAGTCCTCATTGTGCGCGGGCCACAGGGCCACAGGCCAAAGTCCAAGGTCCTACTTGTCACCTGCACCAACAAGGAGAGAACAGGAGGCATCAGTTGGAAAATAGGCAGGCACCTCAGGGGGATGGGGAACAGTGGGGGGGACACCACAGCCAGCAGATGGAACAAAATCACTGGTTCTGGAGGGGGCACCATGCCCTGTTCTCTGTCCTGGGGAGTGCAAGACAACAGTCTCTCCAGTGGGTGACTTGCCCACATGCTCTGGAGGGGGCAACATGCCCTGTGCTTGGTCCTGGGGAGTGCAAGGCAACAGTCTCTCATGTGGGTGACTTGCCCACATGCTCTGGAGAGGGCAACATGACCTATGTGTGGTCCTGGGGAGTGCAAAGCCACAGTCTCACAGGTGGGTGTCTTACCCACTAGTTCTGGAGGGAGCATCGTTCCGGGTGCTCCTGATCCTGGGGAGTGCAAGGTTTTTTGTCTCTCAGCTGGGCGTCATACCCACATGCTCTAGAGGTGACAACATGCCCTGTGTGTGGTCCTGGGGAGTGCAAAGCCACAGTCTCTCAGGTGGGTATCTTACCCACTGGTTCTGGAAGGGGCATCGTGCCCTGTGCTCTTGATCCTGGGGAGGCTGGGGTTGCTGGGTGTCTAACTCACTGGTTCTGGAGGAGGCATCGTGACCTGTGCTCTTGTTATGTGGAGGCTGTTGTTGGTGGGTGTCTTACTCACTGGTTCTGGAGGGGGCATCGTGCCCTGTGCTCTTGATCCTGGGGAGTGCAAGGTTACAGTCCCTCAGCTGGGTTTTGCAGGGGGTAGGCCGCACAGCAGCCCATGGAGGCAGGACTACATACCATCTGCCGGCGGTGATGGCTGCTCAGTGGTGGTGATGCTGCTGGTGGTGGTGGGGGGAGGCACCAGCCCATCCCCTGCAGCCTCGGATGGCTGCTAACTGCTGGTGGTGGTGGTGCTGATGCTGCTGGTGGTGATGGGGGAGGCTCCAGCCCATCCCCTGCAGCCTCAGACGGCTGCCCACTGCTGGTGGCGGTGCTGCTGCTGGTGATGGTGGGGGAGGCTCCATCCCATCCCCTGCAGCCTCGGATGGCTGCACAACCATGGTTGGTGGTGGGGGCTCAGTCTGAGTCCCTGCACCAGGAACCTTGTCCTTCTTGCCTGCTGGTGCAGGACCCTTTCCCTTCCTGGTAGCAATTGAGGCAGGCTCCTTGCCCTTCTGGGCAGCAGCTGGGGCAGGCTCCTTGCCCTTCCGGGCAGCAGCTTGAGCAGGCACACTTTCTTTGGGGCTGGCTGGTGCCCTGGTTCCTTTCCCACCACAAGTGGGTGTGGAGACTACTTGTCCCGTGGACTGGTTGGCTGAGGTGCTTGGCTGGGTTTTTGCCACCCTGGCCAAACGTGAAGGACGGGGGGAGGGGTAGGGAAGAGGACAATGGTGGAGAGGAAAAGCTTCTTAGCGACATTGGGGCGGGAAGAGAGAAAAGGTTTGGGAGTGGAGGAAGAGGGAATGGTTGTGGGAGGAGTCTGTCTGCTGTGTTTGGGTGCAGGTGCATGGGCTGGATGCTGTTGTGAGGTTGATGGCTGTTGGGTGTCTGAGCGCTTGCGTTTGTGTACCTTGGGAGGGGGGGTGACAAACACCATAGGAGAAGACACAGGGGACGTGTGCATGGCTGTTGTAGAGGTGTCTGCAAGTGAGGTGTGTGTTCTGCTAGGTGTGGTGGTGATGCTGGTAGTGGATGAGGATGTAGTGCATGCAGGTGTGAGTGTAGCCCCAACTGGGAGGGAGGTGGAGGTGGAGGAGGAGGGGGACACAGTGGAGGCAGTAGATTTTGGTATGTCTGCATCTGGATGGTGTTTGTGTGAGTGCCTGTGGGATGATGTGTGGTGCTTGTGTTTGCCTGTGCCACTCTTGTGTGTAGTCCTGTGGAGGGGGTACAGTAGAAACAGGGACAATGGCTGCCATCAGAGAGGAGACCAGAGCCTGGATTGATCTCTGTTGGGCCGCCAAGCCAGTGTGAATGCTCTCCAGAAATGCATTTGTCTGTTGCATTTGCGCTGCCAACCCCTGGATGGCATTCACAATGGTTGCCTGCCCAACAGAGATGGATCTCAGGATGTCAATAGCCTCCTCACTCAGGACAGCAGGGCTAACTGGGGCAGGGCCTGAGGTGCCTGCGGTGAAGGAGAGGCCCACCCTCCTGGGTGAGCGGGCACGGGCAATTCGCTGAGGGGCTGCTGGGAGGGCGATGCTGATACGGGGGTGATGGCTGTACATGTAGGTCACAGAAGTGTCTGCCACCACCAGGGAGCTTCCATCGGAGGAGGTATCTGTGTCCGAACTGTCCTCTCCAGTCTCTGCCGTGGTGCTCCCCTTGCCCTCCATCCCACTGGTGCCCTCAGCGTCGGTGGACTCCTGGGTCCTGTGAGATGCAGCTCCCTCCATCACCAGTGCCTCTGCTCCTCCGCCAGATGATGCTAATGCACATAAGGACAGGATGACAAAACAAGAAGGGGGGAGAGACAAAGGAAACACTTGGTCAATGGCTGCACCAACACCACCCTTGGCATACACACAACCGTCACACACAGGGAACAGCCCTACGCACTATGCAATGCACTACATGTTATAATGCTAGCCACCAAGGCATGGGGAGGGACACATACAACCAAATGCAGCACACCTTGGACCCACACAGCCCTGACCAGTTGTGGATGCCTACAAGCGAATATGTGACAGAACAACTAGGTTCTAAACCACGACTGCTAAACAACTAAAAAGTCTCTACAACTAAGTACTGAACAACCACTGTCTGAACAACTACTGTGTCTGAATAACAATTGCCTGAACAACTAATATATATATATATTCTAAACAACTAATAAACCATAAAAACCAAAAGGAAAACCTTACCTTAAAATTAGTTGTTCAGGCAATTGTTATTCAGACACAGTAGTTGTTCAGACAGTAGTTGTTCAGTACTTAGTTGTAGAGACTTTTTAGTTGTTTAGCAGTAGTGGTTCAGGCAAGTAGTGGTTTAGACCTAGTTGTTCAGGATGTTTCCCCCTACAAGCTGGGTAGCAAGATTATCACTTCAGAACCCTGGCACCCCCCTACCATGCATAAGTAGTGATGATGGGCACTGTACTCACCCCCTTGTGGCTGCTGTGATGCCCTCAAGCACCCATCCAGCTCAGGATAGGCAACCACCAGTGTACGGGCCATCAGGGGGGTCAGGGTTCAACAGGCACCCCTTCCTCGTTTGGAGGCCATACCCAGCTGGGCCTCCGCTGCCTTCCAGTGTCTCAGGTCCTCCCACTGTTTCCGACAGTGGGTGCTCTGCCTGCCATAGACCCCCAGGGTCCGCATGTCCTTGGTGATAGCATGCCATATACCCTTCTTTTGATGGGCACTGACCTGTAGAGAAATACACACAGGAAATGGTATCAGTCAAACAGTCCTGCCTGTTACACTTATAGCCCACCATACTCCTTCACAATGCCATTTCCACACACAGGGCTCTGCACACAAGCTGCATGCCACCCAAGGAACATCCACCCACCCCACCTACACGAGGCCTTCACACACACCATTCCATGCAATCATGCCACATGCATCGTGCTCACAGTGTACTCACCTGTTGGTCTGGAGGCCCATAAAGCAGTCCGTAATGGGGTAGGACCCCATCCACTAGTCGCTCCAACTCCGCTGAGGTGAAGGCAGGGGCCCTTTTCCCAGTCACATGGGCCATGGTAGGTTCCAGATGCAGGTCACACCAGCACATACAGTGTAGGTCCTCTCCTGTTGACGGTTAGGTAGCAAGTGAGTGATCAGATAGAAAATGTCGGTCATGTCCGCGGCAGTGCATACCGTCACCGCCGGCGTACATCACCATTGGCCACTGTACCCCATAGGGCCCAATGGGAACCAAAGAGGAGTTGAAGGGCGGTTCATGACCGCCTCCTGCAACAGTGCGCAACATCAGCCGAAGTACCTCACTTCCGCCTGCCCCTCCACAAAGGACAGGCAAACACCATTTCAGGGAGAGGGGGGCAGGCACTGGATAATAACTGCGTCACAGTTCAAAATGGGGCATACAGAACAAATACCACTTATACATTGCAAATCAACATCATGCATTGTACAATTGTGGCTACAATGTTCAGTTTGTGACTGGCTTCTCACTCTGGTGCCCCATTGATTGCTACCACTGCAGATGAATAGGAGGTGGAAACACCCCCGTGTTCAGAACCCTGGTGGACTTGGCAACAATGGATGACAGGCACATTATCCTCACCTATAGACTTGACAGGGCCACAATCACGGAGCTGTGTGCCCAACTTGAGCCTGACCTGATATCTACTATCCGTCACCCCACTGGGATCTCCCCTCTTGTGCAAGTCCTATCTGTGCTCCATTTCTTGGCAACTGGTTCTTTCCAAGTGAAAGTGAGCTTGGTAGCAGGAATGTCACAGCCAATGTTCTCAATAGTGCTAACAAGAGTGTTGTCTGCCCTGATTAAACACATGTGCAGCTACATTGTTTTCCCCCAGGTTGAAGATTTGGCCACAGTGAATGCTGACTTCTATGCAATAGAACATATCCCCAACATAATTGGGGCAACTGATGGAACACATATTGCATTTGTCCCCCTCCCCCGGCAAAATGAACAGGTGTTCATTGATCGAAAGAGTTTTCACTCCATGAATGTGCAGATGGTGTGCTTGGCGGACCAGAACGTCCCATGTCAATGCTAAGTATCCATTGTCTGTGCATGATGCCTTTATCCTGAGGAATAGCAGCATCCCAAATGTGATGGCCCAACTAGAGAGGCACCGTGTGTGGCTAATAGGTGAGTCCCGGTTCCTACCCAGTCGGTGTTGGTGTATGGGTATGGTGTGGGCCATATAGGATAGTGTGTCGCTAAATGTTGTCCCTCGATATTTGCAATAGACTCTGGTTACCCCAACCTATCATGGCTACTGACCCCTGTGAGGAATGCCAGGACAAGGGCAGAAGAACATTACAATGAGGCACATGGGCAAACAAGAAGGATTATCAAACGTACCTTTGACCTCCTGAAGACCAGGTTCCGGTGCCTCCAAGTTCTATGCAATGGGACACATCCCCAACATAATTGGGGTGATTGATGGAACACATATTGCATTTATACCCCCGTCAAAACGAAAAGGTGTTGAGAATCGTAAGAGTTTCCATTCTATGAATGTACAGATGGGGTGCTTGGCAGACCAGTATATCTACCACATCAATGCTAAGTATCCTGTGTTGGTGCATGATGCCTTTGCCATGAGGATATAGCAATAGAATGTGATTGCCCAAGTACAGAGGCACAGGGTGTGGCTAATAGGTGAGCCCTGGTCCCCACCCAGTATATGTTGGTGTATGGGTATGGTGTTGGCCATATAGGATAGTGTGTGGCTAAATGTTGTCCCTCAATATTTCAGGTGACTCTGGTTACCCAAACCTCTCATGGCTGCTGACCCCTGTGAGGAATGCCAGGACAAGGGCAGAAGAACATTATAATGAGGCACATGGGCGAACCAGAAGGATAATAGAAAGGACCTTTGGCCTCCTGAAGGCCATGTTCCCGTGCCTCCATCTAACAGGTGGATACTCATGCTACTCACCCAAGAAGGTCTGCCAGATAATCGTGGAATGCTGCATGTTGCACAACCTTGCCTTGAGACGCCATGTGTCTTTTCTGCAGGAGGAGGAGGCTGGTGATGGCTGTGTGTCAGCAGTGGACTCTGTGGACAGTGAGGATGAGGAGGCAAAGGATGAGGATGAGTACAACAGAGCCACAGTGATTTGACAATATTTCCAATGACACACAGGTGAGACAGTGGTACTTCACATTTCATTGTCATTATTTGGATTGTCTATGGCACTGGCCTGTTGTTATTTCCCACTTCTATGCCCACTCACTGTACCCTTTGGCAACTCATTTTGCAGATGTTGGTGCCCCACTATTGCTCCTGGTGTGATCACTGCAGCCAACTACAGGTCTTTACTATGTGAACATTACTGTACAGTTGAATTGCAATGTTTGACCCTTGTTAAACAAACACATACTTAAAACATTTGACATACTCCATACTTGAAGTTTTCCAAAGTGTGTTTATTGAAGTGATAAGAAGAAGAGGGGCAAGTGCAATGGGATGGGGTGATGATGGAGGAAAGTCCAGGATATTGTTCCAGCCTATTTGTAGCACAGGTGCATTGTCCAAGAGGACATAGGAAGGGGAGCAATGGCAGTTCAAGGCGGACAGGGTGGCAGAGTGGGACACAAGGGTGACAATCAGGAGAGTCTCATTTTCTGTCGGGGGTCTTGGCAATAGTCTCTGGCTTCTGGTTCGCAGGGAACGTTTGCGGGATGGTTCTCCTTCTGGATCGCAGGGAACGTTTGCGGGATGGTTCTCCTTCTGCAGGGAGATGGGTGCTAGTGGCCTGTTGGTCCTGTGGCGGGGCCTCCTGTCCACTAGCGGCAGCGGAGATGGAGGGCTGTTCAGTAGTCAGGCTAGTGTCAAGGGCCCAGGTGGTGTGTCACTGCCTCCCTCATACTGTTGGCCAGATCTGCCACCACCCTTGCTATGGAGACCAGGGTGTTGTTGGTGGCTTGCAAGTCCACCCTGATCCCCTGCTACTGTCCCTCCTGCAGCCACCTGTTCTCCTGCACAGTGTGCTCTCTCCAGCCTGGCACTGTGTTGGCAGGCTGGAGAGAGCAGGCGCAGGCTCCCAGTCTGCCTGGGAGCGCTCTGAGCAGCATTAGGATTGGCCTTAGGGGAGGCTGGGAGCCTGTATCTGCACTTAAGGACGGAGGAGCGGAGCAGCGCGGCATTACGGTAAGTTTTTTATTTTATATATTATTATTTTTTATTTCTTCCCTGCCACACGCCGCCCCGCCCCTTTTCCCTCACACAAGTCGCCACTGATCTCATCATTGGATGAGACTTCTTGTCAGGCCGGCTTTTGATTCAGCAACATTGACTTGCTTTTCCGGGGGGCTCCAGTCAAATCCTAGAAGTCTTGTTGATGGGGATAAGCTTCATCAGGACAAAACTGAAATTCAGCTCAGGTCATGGTTTGGCAGCGGGGGCTTCACTCTTTTCTATTGTCCAGACACCTTATGGACTTTAGGCTTCAAATGGTCCAAAAAACAACTCCAAGGGTCTAGGTGCTCTGAAATGGTTCCTTCAAGTTTCAACCACAACTCCTACAATGAACCAGATCAAATTCTTAAATGTCCACTGTACACACTCCAGGCTGTGGACTTCTTGTAGATATGGTGCAGGGAAGCTCTGCTAACCTTTTGCTTTCATGGAGTGCACTCCTAAATCCTTTTAGAAGGAAGACGTCAGGGCAGCCCTTCAGAGAGCAATCCTTTGGGTGCAGACGAGGGTTACAGAAGAGCAGTCCTTCTTCTCCTTTTAGTTTGAGGCTGCAGATGTGAGTTGCTATACAGCTTTCACATATTTATTTAATGATCTGGGGGGACAAGCCAGTGGGCATCCCTGTCCAATTTAATACAGGGTGTGTGAGTACAAAGCCTCTTTCTAGCATGAGTACTCCCATTTGTGGCATGTTTGCCAGTGTGTTTTTACTGTCTCACTGGGATCCTGCTAGCCAGGAGCTCAGTGCTCATAGTTTACACCTTATTTGTCAGCTTGTTTTTACTGTCTCACTGGGATCCTGCTAGACAGGACCCCAGTGCTCATAGTTTGTGGACTATGTGTGTTGTCAGTATGCTTAGCTGTGTCACTGGAATTCTGCTAACCAGAACTCAAGTGCTTATGCTCTCTCTGTGTACCAAATATGTCACTATAGTTTAGTGACTCCATATTCCAATTCTGATTGGCACACTGGACCCCCCCTTATAACTCCCTAGTATTTGGTATCTAGGTACCCAGTGCATAGGAGTTCCAGGAGACCCTTATGATGTTCTGCAGCATTTCTTTTGCCACCCATAAGGAGCTCATACAAACCTGTCTTCAGGACTGCCACTGCAGTCTGAGTGAAATAGTGCACATACTATTTCACAGCCATTTTTCACTGTTCCAGGTTACTAAAGGCTAGGTGCAAAGTTACTGTGTGTGAGGGCACCCTTGCACTAGCAAAGGTGCCCCCACGTTGTCCAGGGCCGATTCCCCGGACTTTGTGAGTGTGGGGACATCATTATAAGCCAGTATTACATATATGTCAATACATATATGTAGCTCCACACTGGTAACTCCAAATATGGCCATTTGAGGTGTCTAAGATTGTGAAAATGAACCCCCAATCTAAATATGGTACTGGGGGGCCAATTCAATGCACCCTGTGGTCTCCACCATAGACCCCCGGTACTCCCAACCCAGCTCTCTGAGGTGTCCACTGCAGCCCCAGCTGCTGCCACCTCACAGACAGGTTTCTGCCATTCTGGGGATTGAGCAGCTCAATCCCAGGAAGGCAGAACAATGCATTTCCTTTGGGAGAGGGGTGTTACACGCTATCCCATTGGAAATAGGTGTTACAGGCATGTGAGGGGTATCCTTCCAGAGCCTGTGGAAATGCTTTAAAGGGCACAAACAGTGCCCTCCTTGCATAATCCAGTCTACACCAGTTCAGGAACTCTCAGTCCCTACTCTGGTGTGAAACTGGACACTCCCCTGCCCATCACCACCCCAGGGGTGGTGCCCAGACCTCCTCCAGAGTGTCCCTGGCATTAGCCATCTTGGATTCCAAGTTGTGGGGCCCTCTGGGAACATCTGAGTGGCCAGTGCCACCAGGTGACTTCAGAGACCCCTCCTGATAGGTGCATACCTGGGAAGGTAGCCAATCCCCCTCTCAGGGCTACTTAGGGTCTCTCCGCTGAGTGTTTCCTCAGATTCCGTTTGCAAGATTCCTCCAGGACTCCTCTGCATCTTCTGCTTCAGCTTCTGACCATGGGATCAACCACAGACTGTTCCAGGAACCGCTGTAACTGTAACAAAGTATCTAGGAAGGCTCCTGTGACCTGCAACTTCAGCTCCAGCCAGCAACTGCAACAGTTTCCAGGATGTGCACACTCTGCGGACTGCCTGTCTGCACCAGAAGAACCAAAGGAGTCTCCCGTGGTGATGGAGTCACTGCTCTGCTTCAGCAAGCACCTCTCTGCAATGACGACCCATACTCTGGGACTCCTCTCCTGTCAACGAGTGTGATCCCTGATAACACAGGTGGTAGACCAAAGAGACCCTGACTGTCCAAAGGTCCAGCTATTCAAATTTGGTTGAGGTAACAGCTTGCCTCCCCGTGCAGCAACAGTACACCATTTCTTCTGCAGCTCCTTGGGCTTCGTGCACTTCTTCCAACAGTGCTTCGTGCACATTGTAGCCCAGACCCCCAGCACTCCATCTTGTGATGCACAGCTCTCTGAGATGTTCTCTGGCAGCGTGGGATCCTTCTGTGTACTGCTGCGACAACCGCCCTTTGCAACTCCTTTGCCCCCATGTGCTGGTACCCCCGTGGGTGCTGCCTGGTCTTCTGGGGGCTCTCTGAAGTGCCGAGAGCCCCCTCTGTCTCCTCAGTCCAAGTTGAGACCCCCAGGTCCCTCCTGGGTCTGGGCAGCTCCTCTTTTGATGCAAAACGAGTACTTGCGTGAACCAAGGCTTGTTGGCGGAATCCAGTGATGCAAACAGCCTGCATCCAACAACTCGTTTTGGGACATATCTTGCACTAAGCTGGAACCCGTAGCTATCTTCTTTGGTGCATTTCTATACTTTTCTTCCAACCAGAGAATCCATTTGTGCACCTTCTTCCAGGTGGGCAGGGGTTCCGTTTTTTCCTGAACTCTTCTTTGACTTCTGGACTTTGTCTGTTCTCTCCACAGGTCTTCAGGTCCAGGAATCCATTGTTGGTTGATTGCAGTCTTGATCATTCTTGCATAATTCTTCATCACGACTTGTAGTGTGTTCTGAGGAAACTTGCTGTAATTTACCCCCGCTTTCCTGGGCTCTGGGGTGGGGTACTTTATTTACCTTTGGTGTTCTCCTACACTTCCAGTACCCCTCTACACACTGTACTTTCCTAGGGGGGAATTCGACATTCACACTCCACTATTTTAGTATATGGTTTGTGTTGCGCTTAGGCCTTTTGCAATCTATTGTATTTTCTACTGTTTGCACTATTCTATGACTGTTTACTTACCTGATTTTGGTTACTAGTGTATATATTGTGTATAAAATTGACCTCCAGAAGGAGTATTGCCTCTAAGATATTTTTGGCCTTGTGTCACTAAAATAAAGTAGCTATGTTTTTGGTAACACTGAGTATAGTTTTTTATTGTATATTTGTACTGTGTGGCTATAGTGGTATTGCAAGAGCTTTGCATGTCTCCTAGTTCAGCCTTGACTGCTCTGCTACTGCTATCCCCAGACAGCATAAGCTGCTAGACACTGCCTACATTTCACTAATAAAGGATAACTGGACCTGGCATAAGGTGTAAGTACCTTTATTACCCACTACAAACCAGGCCAGCCTCCTACAGGGTGCTACCCCAAAGCATGATAGCTTTCTCCAAAGTGCAGCATATTCTTGCCCCACAAAGCACTGTACTTTAAAAATTCAAGAGAATGGATTTCTCTTTAGCAGAGTAGGACCAGGCTAAACCTATGTACTCGTGTGGCTCATTTCCATTATCACTCTCCTTCTAGACCAGAGTAGGACCAGGCTAAACCTTCCTACTCATGTGGCTCATTTCAATTAACACTCCCCCTCTAGACCATCTTCAAATTCCATTCCTAGACCTGCCATCTGTCTGGTGGGTACATGATGAAGGGTATACCTGGCTGGCATTCCTTTTTGTCCTGTTCTTTTTGTTCTCTTTGAAGTCTAGTTTTATTTACTGAGCCCCCTTTCTGGCGTGTACTTTGTAGCTGCAGAACTCCCCCCTACCAGCTAACCTCTGCTCAATGAGCTTATCACCTCAATAAAGCAGACTGGCTAATCCTGTTAGGAAGACTAAAGAGATCTGGCTATAAGGCTGAATTTCGGTTCACAGAAAAGAAAGTCATATAACCTATTTTCTGTAATAGTTATGACAAATTCAACAGTGGCAAACTGTTGGATTTTTTTATTATAATCTTGTGAGACCTTGAATGACATTTTTAGCTCCCTACTAGCAATATTTATACTTAAATAAAATATTCATATTTTAACCTATGCAGCTAGGTATCTACAATGGGAAAAAAGAAATGGGCAGCTTATTCCTCACCGTGGCATATAAAACATCTTTTATAATGTCCCTGCTTATAGTTACATGGCACCCCACTCCTGGGGCACCTAGGGGAGACCTTAGGGATGGATTATGTAAAAAGCAGGTAGATTACCACTTTGGAAGTACCTTTAATGCCAAAGTCGAATTTGCATATATTTTACTTTTAAGACAGCCTGTAAAGCAGGCTGCCTTTAAAAGTGACAGTAGGGAACATTGCAGTGCTTATTTCAGTGCAGGAAATCTACTTGGCCTCTGGACCTCCCTGCCCTATTATATACTAGGGACTTATAGGTAGTTTGATTCCCCCTTGCCTTATTATATACAAGGGACCTACAGGGATCTGGCATTGCCAATTGTAGTTATACTTAATTACCATATACCTTTTTAATCAGAGTACTGGCCCTGGGCCTGGTTAGCAGATCCTAGGGCACAGTCAGAAGTCCTAATTAAGAGTCTGGTGCACCTAGGAGACTGCCGTCTCTATCAATATCGGTGATCCAGTCAGGCTGACGCAGGTACAGGTTGCAACCAGCCAGGGCAGCACTGCGTGCAGTGCCACCCTGCTGATTACAACCTGGTTCTCCGCCAGCTTTTTCATGGCAGTTTCACTGCCATAAAAAAGCTGGAGGAGAACAGGTGCAGGGGGTGACGGGGGCCATGCACTTCCCATGCCCCTGCCATGGGCAGTACAGGGGTCCCCCTGTCCAGCATCCTCGTAATGCACACTGTCTGCTGTGCAAACAGTATGCATTACAAGGGTACTGATGCCCCCTGGCGCATGGCAGCATTGCCACCGGCTCAATTAAGAGGCGGCAACAGTGCAGCTGCCACTTTTCCGCTGGACTGATTTGTGGAAACCTTGGTTTCTGCCCATCAGACTAGTGGGAAAGTCATAATGGAGCCGGCGAGGAGGTTGCCACTGAGTGTCAGTATCAATCAAAAAACAATTAAGTTAACAGGGCTAAAAGGATGACTTTCTCACAAGCTTGAAATGCGACAGTGTGAGGCCTAACATGTTTACTAATCCTCGAAGGATACTACTCTGTAACTTGTAATAAGAATATAGTTGAATAATGCAGGAGAGGTTTGAAAATGCAGCTGTTACCTAGACATGTTAAATAATACAATGTATGTATTTTTCTTTAATCAAGAGTGATAAATGTGCCTTGAAATAACTGTAAAGGAATGTGCTAATTGGCTGAATGTGTTTTAAATCTTGAATCAGACCTTTTTTTAGTTTTGACAAGCATAATATTTCTTATGCAGGATATGTCTTTTTACAACATTCGTAGTTATGTAGAAAGAGTAATTATTCTGAAGTTTTATGTGCTTAAAATGTTCAGCTTGTAGGTGTCAATTTGAGATGTTTGATTTAAAGAATGGGACATTACTTTCCAAATTGATTGACTGTATTTAGAGGACACTTTCATGGTTACTAAGTGGGAGGTTTTTTGTGGTATAAACTATGTACAACCTATCAAACTGTAATGAGCAGAAGTTATTGATTTCAATGTAATTTGAAGACCTTATTTGCAGCTCCACACAATTTTGCATGAACATTTTGTTTTTTTTTCTGAGAATATCACAGCTAATTAGGACTACCACTCACTTCAAGGTTGATACCTCACGTGAAACTCATAGAGCCACTGAAAGGTGATGAAGAATGACAAACCTGGTATATGTTTGCAATTTGAACAGCCTGTAAGGACAGATGTGCCGTTGCCTTCTCTCGGTTCATTGTCGCCTTGCCAGTCTCACACAACTAGAGAACAGCTCTAAAATGAAAACAGTGACTAACAGCAGCTCTGTGTTTTAATTTACACCTTCACACTACTTTCTCCAGAATATAAAACATGACGTTTCTAAAGTCCCTTTGTTTCCTGTTAATTTACCATAATGTGATATTCTGGGCGCGCTGAAGTAAGCAAGTAGTTTTTGCAAATTACAGTTTGACAATAAAATCTTCAGGCTTAGAAAAAGTGTCCACAAGAAACAGTATGGGCCTGAATGCGATCTTGGCGGATGCGATACTCCATCACAAACGTGTCTGCTGTATTACAAGTTTCACTATAACCTATGGATACAATTTTCATTTTCTTAAAAAATGAAGCGAAAACTTTTCTTTTTTTTTGTGATGCATCCTATTTTCCTTTAAGAAACCGGACTGCATTACAAAAAAGATTCCTTTATTGAAAAACAATCACAGACATTGTGGACTGCAGGCCCCAGCAGGCCACCATCCCTGTGATTGTGGTAATTTCCAAATGAGACCCAAAATGCGACCTGCCTCATGAAAATTAATGTGGGAATCGCAAACAATGTTAAACACAATGTTGTCCATAGCAGTCTGCGATTTCCTAATAGCAATTCTCAAATATTCGTTATTAGGAAATTGCAAATGTCAAGCTATATACATATGGCCCATATTTACTAAATATGGACTGCAACTGCTCTCTCATGATGCAAAATGTGTAGCATAGGATTTGTATGGTATTTTCACTGCACCTTAAATTATACCACATTTTGCATATGTAAAAAGCTTTGGAACTGATTTTGGGTTGTGATGGAGTGGTTACCTTGTCACAAAGGTTACAGACATCCTGTCCGGCAAAATATAAATCCCACAGGATATAATGGGATTTTTATGTGGTGGATGGGATATCTCTCACCATTGAGACTGAGTAACCCCTCTGCAAAAACTCTAAATTAAGCCCTATGTCTAGATAACTTTAAACCATTTTGCTGAATGGATGTGTGCTCTGTAGAGCAACACACATGCAATGTGTATAATGTTAGTAAAAAAATATATTTCCCATTTCTAATGCCTGCCTCAAGTAGGTATATTTATTTACATCAAGCCCTGCCTGACAATTTTAGTAGGCAGTTTATCTTTCCATTATAAATATGGGTATTAGTGTTTGACTTTCAGGTACCACTCATGTAAAGCCCTCATTGATTCAGTGACATAAAGCAGCACAAATTGTTATTTGTGCTGAAAAAACAGCACTTTTCCAGCACAAAAAAAAGTTTTGCACTGGAAAATAAATATATTTTCAAGATATTGAATGGATGCTGAATGTTGTGAGCTTGAAGGGTGGAGCAAAGTGAGGCAGTGGAGTAGTAGAGTATGGGAACCAGGGACATAGCTTTGGGGGGGGTGTAACACCCCCCCAAATACATGCATTTGTTGATAAATTGTTGGGTGCAGATGCTTTCAGTTGGGTATGGAGAAGGTGTCTGTCAGGTTTCACACGTATTTTTAACACACACATGCACACACACACACACACATACAGACACACACACACCCACCCACACACACACAGAAACACAGACATACTCTCTCCCTCTGTTTTCTGACTTCAGAAATGTTGAATATTTCACAAAATAATGGTCTTTCTCTCACTTAGTACACACCAATCCACATTCCTCTCTATTTCCACTGTCTCTTAAGCCCCTCCCCTGCGCCTTGCTTCTCATGTAATATTTGTTAACACCATGTGCCAGTGTGACTGTTGGGAAATCTAAAGCTAACACCCCCCAATCATACTTATCAAGCTATGCCTCTGAGGGTAACTGAGCTGTTTTGCTTAGCAGACCAGAAAACCATAAAGTTGGGCCTGGGTTGGGCTGACCCAAACACCACCCTCCGAGGGACCTCATCTACAGGCCCCCGGCCCCTGAGAGCAGTTCAGCAACTCCATCACCGACATCATCAGTACACACGTTCTCGCATCCACTGACTACATAGGGGG
This sequence comes from Pleurodeles waltl, assembly GCF_031143425.1. Lineage (NCBI taxonomy): Eukaryota > Metazoa > Chordata > Amphibia > Caudata > Salamandridae > Pleurodeles > Pleurodeles waltl. The sequence continues at coordinate 408,619,783 of NC_090438.1, forward strand.
TCATTATGAACCCCGGCAGTTCAGACCACCATGCCGGCGGCGGATGTAAAGACCGCCACCGGCATGGCGGTCTGAACCACCATATTATGAACACAGTGGGGGCCGCCTATGGTGGCCCTCCTCCACTGCCAGGCTGCCGCTGACAGGCAGCCTGACACTTGAGGGAATCATTTTCCAACAGGGCAGCGCTGCCCCTCGGATAATGATCTCTTCTGCCACCAGCCTTTCCCTGGTGGGAAAGGCTGGCTCCAGGGGTGCTCCAGGGCCCCCCTGGGGACCCCTGCACTGCCCATGCACTTGGCATGGGCAGTGCAGGGGCCACTGTGCAGTGCCCCATTGCGCAGGTCACTGCCTGATTTACGGGCAGTGATATGCGCGACGGGTGCAGCTGCGCCCGCCGCACACCAACATTGATGGCGGCTCCATTTGGAGCAGTTGTCAATGTTATGGCCCAGTGGGGAAAACATTATACGGCTGGCGGGGGGTAGTCATGCTGGCGGTTTTCTGTTGACCGCCAGCGCGACGAGATCGTAATGAGGGCCATAGTCCTCAGGGACTTAAACTTCCACCTTGAGAACACCAATGACAACAACATCTCCGCCCTGCTTGACAACCTCTCCAACCTCGGCCTCAAACAGCTCGTCATGACACCGACCCACTCCGCAGGACACATACTCGATCCTATTTTCTCCTCATGCAATCACGTCTCCTTCAGCCACACCACTGAACTCCACTGGACAGATTACCGCTGCATCCACTTCTCCTTCATGAAACCCACAACACACCACCACCCACAACAGATCCCACATAGCAGTTGGAACAAGGTCCCAGAAGACCAACTTATTGCGACCCTCTCCCGAACCCACCCATCCACACCACCGACACTGACGCTGCTGCCCACAACTTTAGGCAATGGGTCAACACCTGTGCCAATACTCTCGCCCCAATCAAGAATCCCTCCAACAGATGCACCGACAGAAAGTCCTTCTGGTTTACCGCCGACCTCCATGAATCTAGCAAACCTGCCAAAGACTCAAAAGAAAGTGGCACCAAGATCAGACTGTGGACAACCACACAGCCTTCAAAAACGCCATCTGCAGATGCCACCAACTCATCTGAGGTGCCAAGAGAACTGCCTTCAAAGACCGAATCAACAACAACGCACATAACCACACGGAGCACTTCAACATCGTGAAGGAACTCTCCAATCCCAGCTCCAACGCCAATGAGATCCTGCCATCCCAAGACCTCTGCGACTCCCTAGCCTCCTACTTCCACCGCAAGATTGCAGACATCCACGATAGCTTCAGCACCCAGACCCCCCCGGCAACCACCAACACCACAGATTCACCTCTGACCAACCTCCTGCTCTCCTGGACCCCGTCAATGACAATGACACCACCGAAATCATGAACACCATCCACTCCGGCTCTCCATCTGACCCCTGCCCTCATCACATCCTCAACAAAGCAAGCTCCATCATTGCACCCCAACTGCAGAAGATCATCAACAGCTCCTTCAAGTCTGCCACCTTCCCGGAGAGCTGGAAATACGCAGAGATCAACCCCCTCCTCAAAAAACCCAAGACGGACCCAAAGGACCTCAAGAACTTCCGGCCTATCTCCCTGCACCCCTTCCCAGCAAACGTCATTGAGAAGGCTGTCAACAGACAACTAACCCGCTTCCTTGAGGAGAACTGCACCCTGGACCCTTTCCAATCCGGATTCCACAGCAACCACAGTACCGAGACCGCCCTCATCGCTGCCACCGATGACATCAGAACCATTCTGGACAACGGCAAAACCACGGCCCTCATCCTCCTGGACCTCTCGGCTGCGTTTGACACTGTCTGCCTCCACACCCTATGCTCATGCCTCAGCAGTGCAGGAATCCACGACAGAGCCCTGACTGGGTCACCTCCTTTCTCACCGGCAGAACCCAGAGAGTCCGCCTCCCTCATTCCGCTCGGAGGCCACCGAAATCATCTGCGGCGTACCCCAGGGTTCGTTCCTCAGCCCGACCCTCTTCAACATCCACATGGCCCTGCTCGCTAACATCACCCGATCCCACGACCTCAACATCATCTCATATGCCGATGACACCCAGCTGATCCTCTCCCTCACCAAGGACTCCGCCAAGACCAACCTCCACAAAGGAATGAAGGCCATCGCCGAATGGATGGAGAGCAGCTGCCTCAAACTCAATTCCGACAAGATGGAAGTCCTCATCTTCAACTCCACTCCCTCTCCATGGGATGACTCCTGGTGTCCTGCCACTCTCGGAGCCGCTCTGACTCCCACCGACCATGCACGCAACCTAGGATTCACCCTTGGACTCCTCATTATCCATCACGCAGAAAGTCAACGCCATTTTCTCCTCCTGCTTCATCACCCTCTGCATGCTCCGAAAGATCTACAAATGGATACCCACCGAAACCAGAAGAACAGTCACCCAAGCCCTCGTAAGCAGCAAACTGGACTACGGCAATGCCCTCTAAGCAGGAACCACAGACAAACTCCAGAAGAGGCTGTAACGCATCCAGAACGCCTTTGCACGCCTCATTCTGGACATCCCCCACCACTGCCACATCACAGACTACCTGAGAAACCTGCACTGGCTCCCAGTCAACAAGAGAATCACCTTAGAAGTCCTTACCCATGCTCACAAAGCACTGCACAACACCGGACCAGAATACCTCAACAGACAGCTCTCCTTCTACACCCCAACCTAGCACCTCCACTCTGCCGACCTCCCCCTTGCAACCGTCCAACGCATCCGCAGAACTACAACCAGCGGTAGATCATTCTCGCACCTCGTCGCCAAAATATGGAAAACACTCTTCCCACCCACCTGCGCCAGACCAAAGACCTCCTTACCTTCAGGAAGCTTCTCAAGACCTGGCTGTTTGAGCAGTAGCAGCACCCTCCTCCATTCTCACCCTTTCGCAGTGCCTTGAGACCCTCACAGGTGAGTAGTGCGCTTTACAAATTCCTGATTCATTGATTGATTGATTGGGTCCGAGTGCCGATGGAGTACTGGAATTAATTGACCTCTAGTGTGATCACTCTCACTGGCATTGCGCTCTGCTCAGAAACACACCTGGTGCCATAACTCTGTGAGTATTTTGTCAGAATGTGTCGAGATTTGTGTTGACAACTGTTACTGTGTCGGTTTGGGTCAGAAAAAGGGGAGACAGAGTCTAGGCCTGAGTTCACACTAGTGTTAATCGGAGCAGGACTGGAGAACGAGTGTGGAGAGCACTGTGGTCGCACAGAACCAGTCTCCTTGTGTCCCTATCCTCTTGCTGTTTTCGCACCATGATTGGTTGAGTTAACTGCTAGCCACTGGAGTATTCTGGAGGTAGATTATCTATGGGGCACTCAATCTATCATCTCAGTTCTTATTAAATCTGAAATACTAAATACAGAACCTCACAATAGGACGACGGAAGCGACTAACAAACTGCAACTTGAATTGTATTGTTTTGGCATGTAAGTCAACTTTTTAATAATCATTTTAGTCATTTACTTCAAAAAGAGGTTGTTACCTGACCTATAGCAATTTTCACAGAAGATGTATGCTTCTATTTAAAGCCTCAAAAGTGGCCAGTGGTCCTGCAATTTATACCCATAATTTTGATAAAGGCCCCTCTCCTTATTGGTTATCTGATAGGATCATACTCTACAATTGGTTTAATGTCCGATATGAATGTATTCAGTAACTATCTCGGTTATCCTAAAAACCCTGCTTTCTATATTGATTTTCCAATAATAGGAATAGGATCATGGAGTTAGAGAGAAGATCTAGTGTATCTTAACAAGGCTAATGGTAGAATACACTGGAAGTCAAATAAAATCACCAACCTTAAAAAAATCGATTTAAGAGCTAATTTGGATAGGCAAGCCTTTTATGATGATTCTCTTAAAAAATATGAAGGTTTATAATAAAGTTTTTGTGGTTAAGTTCAGTTGGCCACGTAAGATTGCTTCCCTGAGAAAGTGTTCTTCAAATGTTATTTCCTTGAATAGGACATAAATAGGCTAATTAGGAGAAAATTAGGCCCGTATTTATACTCCGTTTGCGCCAAATTTGCGTCGTTTTTTTCGACGCAAATTCGGCGCAAAACTAACGCCATATTTATACTTTGGCGTTAGACGCGTCTAGCGCCAAAGTATTGGCAAATAGCGTCATTTTTTTGCGTGAACGCGTTCCTTGCGTTAATGAGATGCAAGGAAGGCGTTCCCGTCTAAAAAAATGACGGCGACGCAAATGCGTTGTATTTATACTCCCGGGCAAAAAACACGCCCGGGAGTTGGCGGGTCAAAAAACCCCGCATTTGCGCCACTATTTAACGCCTGGGTCAGGGTAGGCGTTAAGGGGCCTGTGGGCTCAAAATGAGCCCACAGGTGCCCTCCCCTGCCCCCAGGGACCCCCCCTGCCACCCCTGCCCACCCCAGGAGGACACCCAAGGATGGAGGGACCCACCCCAGGGACATTCAGGTAAGTTCAGGTAAGTATTATTTTTTATATTTTTTTACTTTTTTTTGGGTGGCATAGGGGGGCCTTATTTGTGCCACATGTAATAGGGTGTGTGTACGGGACACATATACAAATATGCCCTCCTGCAAATCTGGAATATCTGTTCCGCAACCGGAAGTGTACCCACTCACTGAACATCCATGTGGTATGTGACGCCCATTATGTCATCACTGACATGGTAGCCAAATTGCCAGGGAGTACTTATGACTCTTACATTTTCAGGCACAGTGGGATACACCAACGCCTATAACGTGGGGAGTTTGGAGACGGATATCTATTAGGTATTGCTGACTACACCCTGAAGCCATACACACAGGTCACTGTAGAAACCATCGGTGCCTTGCTAACATTGCTTATTTTTGCCAAACAGGTGACAGTGCATATGCGCTACGACCATGGATTCTTACCCCGTACCTAACACCCAGCATTGAGAATGAGAGATGATATAACAGTGCACATAGGAGGACCAGAAATGTCATAGAGAGGACCTTTGGACTGTTAAAGGCAAGATTCCGATGCCTCCACAGAAGTGGAGGTGCGCTCCAGTATGCCCCAATACCAGCTTTCAAGATAGTAGGCGCATGCACTATCCTGCACAACATTGCCACCAGACGTGGGCTACATCTCACACCTGAAGACCCAGATTCCGAGGATGACAAGCATGAGCTACCACATCGCCAGCCTGGGGATTGAAGCATTGCAAATCAAGGCAGACAGAGACGGGACCACATTGCAAACCAATACTTTGGAAAGTACGTGGCAACTGTCACCACACACACTAATGTCACACACAGAGCCCAGTTGTGAGGTGGATCAAACAATACTTTTTAATAAGTGAACCAAATAGCGAAATAACTGTACTGTTGTGAAGGGGCTGTAAATGTCCACCCTCAATGAGGACACGTTCACTCCATGTGCCTCATGTGTCCTGTAGTGCTTGGGCCTAACACCTCCTCCTGGTACGCCCAGCATGGCTTGTGCTAGGTGGGTCAGCAGACCCCTGATGTGCACTGCCACTCCGCAAGACACGTGTGTCTGTGGAAGATGCGCTGCTGATGGTGGACCCCTTCTCACTGTCCTGAGGTGTCTCAGCCGTGCCCCTAGCCACCTGTCTAGCCTCCAGCATGTCCACAGCGTGGCTAATGCGACCCAGTCCCCGAGCCACATCCCCTGCAAAGTGGCCCAAGTCCACCTGCAAGCTCACAGTACGTCGTGACAGCCCTGTGGTGTTCACTGCGAGACGGACGATGGATGCAGCCATGCGGTCCAATCTCTATACCAGTTGGCGCTCAGGGCGCCTTGCACTCTGTCTCTCTGACACCAGTTCCATCACCAGTTGCCGTATGGATAGTGCAAGGTCACTGACATTGTCATTCAAACGTGTGTTCACTTCTGCCAGGCCATTTGTGAAATTGTGCTCCATCCTTTGCATTGCCCCAGAAATGATTCTCATCTGCCTTGTTTGCAGGCCCTGACCAGATATGAGGGATGCCTCAACTGCAGATATGGATGCGTCACCTATATCCTCCTGGGACACTGCTTGGACATGGAGTCTGCGACGCAGTGGTGTTTCGGGGTCTTGCTGTCTCACACTGTGGCTGGGACCAGGTGCTGTGTCTCTTTCCACCATGTCCACTTCTTCAGCTGGAGGGAACTGTGGTGGTGTGGTGCTGGGCCCTGTAGTGGCTGCTGCAGCCTCCTGCCTGTGGGCTGCTTTCTTCACCCTGGACGGTGTGGCTGGTGGGGGTGTCTTGTGGGAGACCTGTGTGGACATAGGGAACACACTGTCAGTATCGAACATCTGTTGTATGCCTCCTAATAAACAGTTGCCTATGAGCTGAGTACTGTACTACATTGCCCATAATGCACCATTCTGGTGGTTGCTAGTCTGGAATGGAGCTAGATTGGTTGTGCATGCTGCTGTGTACTGGGTGGGTGGGGGTATAGCATTTATAGGTGTACATGCATGTTTCATGGTACTCACTTTTTGATGTCCCTGGCGCTGACGTGTCCAGTACTCCCATTCCTGACACTGCCTCAGGCTCCAGGGTCTGTTCCACCAGTTCCTCCATGGCTGTGGGTGGTGGGACGGTGGATGGGCCTCCTCCTGTGCCCCTCATCACCCTGAGGCGCTCTGACACCCTCTCCTTTGTCCTGGAGCGCAGGTCGTACCACCGTTTTGTGATTTCCTCTATGCTTCTGTGGCTCACCCCTATGGCATTGACCCTCTCCTGGATGTCTTGCCAGATTCTCCTCCTTTCAGTGTCTGGGACACTCACGGCAGCCTTTCCAAACAGCTGGTCATGGTGCTGGCAGCATTCAGCACCTCAAGTTCCTTTTCAGAGAATTTCAATTTTCTCTTCCTGCCTGCACTGCCTGAGTTTTCCATTGTTGCTGCTGTTCCTCCAGGTGGTTGCTCAGCAGTTAGAAAAGGGTGTGGTCCTCCCTCCTCCCAGGTGTATTTGATATCTTCCTGGCTCTGATGTCATCAGCAAGAGCCAGGAAGTTTTTTTCGAACTGTTTTGCTGCACCTGCATGCAATTTGCGGCACAGTCGCAATTTGAGATACCCACTCGCAATTTGCGAGTTCGTTTTTAGCGTGGTCGCAAAAAGCGACCTCGCTAACAGCGGACTCGCAATCTGCGGTGCGACTTCATTTGCGAGTCGCAAAATGAAGTTGCAAAAAGCGACCTCGCTAGCAGCGGACTTGCAATCTGCAGTGCGACTTCATTTGCTAGTCACAAAATGAAGTCGCTTTTTTTTGTTGGATCCCATTTTGCGAGTTGGAAATTGCGAGTTGCAATTTTTTTGCTTCCTACATCCGGCCCTATGTTCCTTTTTGTATTTATATTAGGTGGTGCATTTTATTTTCAATTTGGGCGTTGGGGTGATTTTTTTAAAAGATCCGTCTAGGTAGGAGATGGATTTGTAGCATAGTCCTATACAAAGAATGGCCACTTGGCCTTGAATCTGTCACTCAATATCATGAAATTTGGAAAATTATGCTGAATCGTAACAGTATTTTGTTCAGCTCTTGTTCCATTTATTAATCAGTAAATAGGACGTTGTATTCCATGTGAAATGTGTGTGAAGAAATTACAATATTTTGGGCCACTTGGCCTTAATTTTGGCTTTATATATCATGTATTTTGAGATTTATTCTGCATCTTTTAAGTATTTGGTTAAGCTCTTATTCCTTTTATTAATTGGGAAACAGGACGCTGAGATGTATGGGTAATGTAGGTGAAGAAATTAAGATGTACAGCCTATACTTTTTTGTAACATTTTTTGTAATGATTTCTTTATTCCAAGGGGTACTGTCAAAATCACTGACTTTTTACTATTTTCTTTGTGTAATTATTTTTGTTTTTAAAGTTGGTGATGCAGACAGTGCTTAATTTGTGCTTGTTGTTTCCGGTGCTGAGCACCAGCACTTATTTTTGAGGGCTGGTGCTTATTCTTCTGCCTCAAGCATTTGCTGCGAGCAAAAGACACATATGGGAAAGATGGAGGAAGAGAAAAACGAAAAAGCGTCAGAAAGGTAGAAAGCAGAAAGCTGCCAGACTGAGCTGAAGGGGCAAGGAATGGCTTTCAATGGATTGAAGAGGCCCGAGATGGCTTCAGGATTACCCTGCCTCAGTATTTCGTGCTCGTACATTTAAATGCAGCAGCCGCATGTTTAAGAGGAGGGCTTTGGGCACTGGCACTTTTTTATTTACAAATTAAGCACTGGGTGCACACTGTTTTTTGTATTGGCTGAGATGAAGATCTCTTCGAGATCAAAACGCGTTGCCATTAAATAAATATTTCTGCAAATAACTGGCCACGGAGTGTGGGTTTATTGGTATCCATAATCATGCTACGGCACCGTCCTTGAATATACTGTATATGTAGGTGATGAGCTGAGAATTGGTGAGGAGAACATTGTCTTGTCTTCTACATGCAGATGACATTGTTGTTATAGATTAAACCCACACGGGCCCACAAAATTGCTTGTTGTGTTTGCAACAGTATGCTGAAATCCACTTCTTAAAAAAACCCATATATCTGAAAAAGTATGGTCTTGATTTTTAAGGTTAATAAATTGTGGAAGAAAATCCATTTTAAATGCAATTTGGACACAGACATCTTAGAAATTGTGACAAGTTACTCCTGCTTGGGGAAAATGTTCTCACATAGCTTAAACAAGGAGGATCATATTGCGCATACTTGATAGCAAAACAAAAGCTCATGCTAACGGACTAATGGTGTTTTATGATGCCCTAGACCGAAAGCATTTTGTTAATTTATCAATAGTTTATCATTTAAATATTCCTTCGTTTTTATTATGCTTTAGGAATAGTTGATGTTACAACGTGGAGTGTGGTTGAGGGTCAAATATTGGAGGAAGGTTTGTAATTTTAATTTTGCTGTGCATCAGTTTGAGCGGATGCTTTCATGCATACATTATTGCTGTAGCTAAGATGCCTTTTCATAGGTAATTTTAGCTTATAAAACGCTATTTATTTCCGTTTAGCCCAAAGAAGGGAAATAATGCCACAACTTCTTATAAATTAAGGAGTCCACAATTGTATCTAACCTTGAATCTCTACCATGGCGTTCGTCGTCTGTTTATGTTATTGGGAATGACCATACTCCCATTGAAGCCTTTAACAGGCATATGGGGAATCACTCTTTTCAAGAAAGTATTTGTCAATTATCCTATACTTTGTTACAAGATCTAAATCATTTATTCTTTTTATGTCCTACATTGCACTTTCCTCGCAGTTCCTTTTTAAGACCTCTGTTTTTGAAACATAATGTATGTTGTGTTGCTACTGCTCCACAGTTGTTATGTTTTTTTTCGGAAAATCAAATGACTTGCATACAAATATATATATATATTTTTAAATTGTACTGAACATGTATTTTGATTTGTTAAATATCTGGAGTGCCAAATCTTTTTTTTAAACTTGACTTGACTTTTTCAAGATTTTGCACCACAATGCATATTTTGCAGCAGTGTGAAGTCATTATGAATCTGCTCCTGAGTCAGATTTTTTTCTCTGTCTTCTATTCTCTTAATGGTTTTGGCAAAAAAGTGTGTGGTTTTTGCAGGGTCACCCCCATACTTTTTGCCTTCATTCCTCCTACTTTTTGCTGAATTCATTTTGTTGGCTGCAGGGCTTTGTGCACTTTACCGCTGCGAGCAACTGCTAAAGTGCTTCTGCTCTCTGCTCAAAACATGGTAATATTGTCCTATATCCAGCTGGCATGTTTAAAATACTTATACATCCCTAATAAAGTCCAGTACATGTGCCCAGGGCCTGTAAATTAAATGCTACTAGTGGACCTACAGTGGAAGGATTGTGCCACCCACTTAAGTAGCCCTTTAAATATGTCTTTGGCTTGTTTTTGCCTGCCATGTCAACTTGGCAAAATAGACCTTTGCAGCCCTAACCTTACTTTTTAATACATATGTGTCACACCAAAGGTAGTCCCTGGACAGCCACAGAGGGCACGGTGCAATGTCCATAAAAGGTAGGACATTTTCTTTTAAGTTGTCTTGGTAGTGAAAAACTACTAAATGCATTTTTCCCTACTGCAGCACCTATGTCTCCCATAAGACAGCAGTGGACTTGCCTTATTAGATGGTGTAAGTGTAATTTCCAAGTGACAAGAGATAACTGGTTCATCTTTAGTGTTTCTGGAATCCTAATTTAAAATCCTAATTTATAGTGAAGTCAGATTTTAAATTACAGTTGTGAAAATGCCACTTTTAGAAAGCCCTGTGTTGCCTGAAGTCTGTCTCTGGTCACATGACTGGGTGTAGTTGACAGTTGGGCTTTGTGCATTCCTCCTAGACAGACACACATACTTGGAACGTAGGTGTGACTAAATGCCCATCACTGGTAGAATGGGTGGAAGGAGTTGGGCACAGCCCTACTTACACTTGAATAGTCTGTATCCTGCCTCAACACAAAGGGCTGCATACCCTCTGTAGTCGGTCTGCAGCCAAGGAAGGCAGGGCATCCGCACACCTCAAAGCATGCCTCTAGAAGCTTCTCTCCACTTTAAAGGCACAATTGTGTAGAAAAGCATGGCCCCTGAAACCACCACTTTAGTACACTTCTGGACCTCTTGATACTCTGCTGGGAAGAGAGACTGCCATGCTGCTATAAGTACTGCTGCTTTGCTGAACTCCTGCTCTGAAAGAACTGCTGCCCTGCTGTCCTGTCCTGCTGCTTGTTCTTGCATGGGGAAGAAGAACTGAACCTGCAAATTTATCTTAAACTTAAGACCCCCAGAGTGACTCCAACGGCTAGTTTGCTGGCCTCCTTTTCTGAGTCTTAGGACTTGTAGATTATCTGAATGAATGTAACCACTGTAGACAGCCTGATAACATTGGAAATGTGGGCATACTAATGTGGTGTGCACACAGTCTTCAGGTCTAACTTCAAATTTTGGAACTGGGCCCTTAGACATCAGGTCTTTACTTTGTAGGCTCAAGCAAAGAGTCAAGCGGTATATCTTCTAACTTACCCACATGCAACATATGTGCTTTGACCAAAAAGCTGACTTCTGTTGTGATGTTTACCGGTCTAAATTTGTACTGTAGAATGTACTCCCAATTAAGTGCTTACGCTTGAAAGCACAAACTTGACTTTGCACCGCAGCATGAGTCTCTTTATCTGGTAGAAAAGTCAGACTTAGCACAAGCAACACCAATGATACAATTGATAGGCACCCGTTGCCAAATGAGGTGCTGTGTTACTTTCTACCCTTTGTGCAGTGCAGGGCTGCAATTTTTACTGCAATGGTCACTTGTGTGGAGGACAGTAACACTGGGTCAAAACCTTTCTATTCACTAATTTAATGGTATTCAGTTAATCAACTTCAGAGGGCTGTGTTGTGTCAACCTCAAAATATTGTCTCTCACTCTTCTGAATGATGCTCACATGGCCAGGATTTTTAGCATGTCATAGAATTGGCTGATAGGATAGAATCACACTCCAATCCCCAATATATGGACATGTACAATTATTGGTATGTTATCATATATGATTATTTATTATACACTATTTGTCTGCCCATAATGCAAATGGGAATGATTGGAAATATTATTAATAGCTCAGCAAGTAGTTTACACATTAAGGCAATAGTTAGATACACCTCAATTTTATCTCATAATACATCTCCGAACAATCAGCCTAACCCCCACTTAAGTTACATCTAGCTGTTTAACGGAATAGTATAAGTATTGATTTATACATATATGCCAAGACACTTAAAGTGCCCCACATGTACCTTATTATGCAACTGGGCATATGAAGTAAGAACTCTGTATTTTCTCATGCCTCCAGCAATTTTGCTATGTGACTAGCCCTGCACCAAACACCAGTATTTTATATACCTTTCTTATTCATATTCTTCCAGGAAAATATAAGGGACCAACTTGCATATACTTCCAAAAAAAGTGAACACTATTCTTCTTGAAATATTAGCAAATATATGCAAATGCCCATTGCTATTCTATTGCCTCTCCTTTCTAAAACTTACCAAGGCATTCCTCCTCAAAGGCCACATTTCAGCTGACATGTTTATTGAAGAGGTTTGGATAGTGGAAACATTTCTTTCTTTGAATAGTTAATTTGAGCCTAAGAAACTATGACAATAAGGAACATACTTGTTTTCATTTGCATGATTGCAATAACTTTTTAGAAAATAAGGACTCCTGTTTTAAAGCCTTATCTTCTATCTTTTAACTGTAATGCATTCAATGCACATACAATGCACATGCTTACATACAACATGGGAAATGTTGTTTGTAACATTACAAAACACATAAAAAGCTATGACATAATAGTCAACTCATCTAGCTTGAAAATTGTCATGCTTGGAGATGTTTTGCTCACATGTTGCTTGCATACTTGTGACTTGATGAATATGTTTATTATTCAGTAATCTATATATTATTTATAGTGAGTATTAAGTGTCTGAAGGCTTGTTTAGGCTTTTTAGGACCCAAGAATTCTCCAGTTTCTGGGGGAAACTCCAAACATGGAGTACAATCCCTAGTTTAGTTTCACCCACAAAGTTGTTCTTCTTCATTTGTCAACAAATGTTGTGAATTCCAGAAATGGAGCCTGTAGAAGTCTTAGAAACGGTCCTTTCAAGAATGGTGGTCTAGCCATAGGGTGCTATTTGAGGTTCCTAATCAAATCTGTAGTAGTGTATTTTCGTGTATTGTCATTTTCTGTTAGAATCACATATATAGAGACATTTCTAGGTGATGGATGAGTCACAACACAGAAATTCCATTATCTTTTTCTGCATTTATTCAGGTATTTATTTTTAGTAACTTACACTTCTACTGGACTCTACTTCAGGCTAATTGTTCTTCGTTCTTTTTTTCCCTAATGTCTGAGATAAATCAGTGTCTTGCTAATCTAGTGACACTGGAAGAAGGTGTGTGGGTTTCCCAAAGATCTTGCGTTATTTCAGCAAATGTTTGGGTCATAATGAGGCACTTTGAATTATTTTTTACAGCAGCTTTTTGTTTGATTATAGGTAGTCAAACATTAAATTTCATTTACACATGCAGAAAATGTCTCTTCAAATATTCTTTGTGCTTCTCTGAAGCATATCTCTAAAGGGGTTCAACAAAAAAGTGTGAGGATGTTTGAAGTTTGGTGAGACTTGCTGAGGTTTAGGAGATGCTAAAATTAAAGTGCTTATTACAAAGCTCTTTCACAGAAGTGAGTGCTGCAGTGCCCTAGTACCATTCGATTTACAGGCCCTGGGAATATGCAGTACCATTTCCTAGGAAGTTAAAAGTAAATTAGATGTGCCAATGAGGTGTAATCCATTTTTACCATGTTTTAAGGAAAGGGCTCAAGAACTGTAGCACTAGTTAGCTGAGGTAAAGTGCACATTGTCCCAATGGCAATGAACACAAGTTCAACAAAGCAAGACAATGAAGGCAAACTCTTGAGGGACTATTTTGCCAAGGGTGTCAGGCACAGTTGCACAAAGCATTTCCTAGCAGCATTCTTGATAAAAAATTCATATATATTTTTAGCAAAAAAAGATTAATAGCACATCATATGCTCACACTGCAGAAAATATAGGGTCTGATTTAGATGTTGGTGGTAACGGTCTCACCTTCAACTTTTCAGCTGGAAATCTACCTACTCCATGCCAGTCTGGCGGGTGTATTTAGATGTTGGCAGTCCCACAGATCAAAGCCTGCATTTAAACTGCTGTCTCCATCAAGAAATACCGCCCACGTCGATGGTGGGAGAAGGAAAAGGGGAGGCCAGTGGTAACCCAAATACCCTTCCCACTGTGCAGATTTGGATTTGCCTTACCACTAACAAAAAAGTGGTGGTCTGACCTCTGTGTCTGAGTTGGCAGATTGGAGGAAAGGGGTCACAATTCACCTTTTTTTCCCATTCCACCCTCATCTTCGACTGGAGGTGACTGGACAACACTTGTTGTCACTGCTGCCACCGACCCATGGAGAAAACATGACAAACATGACCCCCCCCATGAATGGACTCGAAGGTAAGGATGCCAAATTACCAGGGTACATTGGGTGGGCACTGCACCGGAGGTTGGGACCACTACAGGCATATACATGTTGCAATAATCTTTTTATTCACTGGGAGATAAATATATATGGGACACGAGTGGGTCAGACACCGATGGAGACACACTGCTACACAACACATATCACACGCATACACAGCTGTCATTGTGGTGCCAGTATTTATGTGGCTCGCACCACAATGATAGTACATTCACACTCCTCAGTTGTGTCCATGTGTACACATTGTCAGGGGGCCTGTACCCATCATGCTGTGGCATGAGTTGTGTATGTGACTCAGTACATGTATGTGTGTATGCAATGCGATTGGCTGGGTGAGGTGGAGGGAGCTGGAGTGGGTTCTGTGGTTATGTCAGTATGTGTACCACTTGCATAGGGCATTGTTGTGCTGTGTGTTATTTTGCCACATGCAACATTCAAGTGGGTGTTGGTGTGTGAGGGCCCCGATGTGTGTAGTTGTGCTTGTGTGTGAGTGTGTTTGTGTAGATGAAAGTGTTGTCATGTTGGTTGTTGTGGTTGTGTCATGTGTGGGTGTATAGTCAATGGTGTGTGTATAATATTTTCATGGATGTATGTCAATGTGTGTTTTTGGCATTTATGTGTTGCATTGCGGTGGAATGACAATGGAAGGGGTGTGTATGTGGTTTGTTGTGTCAATATGTGATGCAGGGGGACACATGTGGTAAAGGTGCAGTGTGTGTATTTCACTTGCCTGTATTTTACAGCCACTGCCATTGTCTGATATCCATTTGGTTCTGCCGTCTCCCTTTATCAGCGAACCACCACCAGTTTTTCACTTGCAGATCTAAATACGGCAGACACAACACTGATGACTTGACAGTCTTCTCTGGCCTGCCACTGACATGGCTTGGCTGTGCGACCGCCAAGATCTAAATGAGGCCCTCAATGTTTATCTGGGCTTATGTTGAAAAAACAAGCATCATCCAAAACATTTTATGAAATAACTTGAAGGGACATGGAATTCACAATTAAATGTCATAAGGTAGAAAGGATGGGCTGTTAAGATTCACGTTTAGATAATTGTAATGAGGGTGTATTTTCCAACATAATATTATAAAGCCAAATTCTGTGACCAAGTAACCTGTGTGCATGATGAAGTATAAATAATGTGAGGATATTGTACTATGGCATATATAAAGTATTTTGCTTTATAGATGTTTGAATAAATAAACACTAATGATTGCCATCTTGAATTGCATTTTTCTGGGTTTACCTCCCGGGTTCCATTCTGATGTCTTTGCTGTACTTTAGAAATTTTTAAATAAAAAAAAATATTAATATTCTGCAGACATTTCCCAAGGCATGGTACTGCTTTGGGCTAATTTTAATTCTTGCAAGAGAACAATTGTGATAGCAGCACTCTGTATGTTGTTTTTGAATCATAGCACTGTGTTTCTGATGGTCATTTTTTATCTTGTCTTTGCATTTGAGATAGACATTTCAAAATATATGGCCTGCAGCTTCAGCCTGAACAAGTTCTGCTGTTTAACAAATTTATTTCTGTAGTGCACCGATGAATTTGCCTAAACACAATATGTAGATGTGTAACATATTCATGCTTTATTTAGCTAAGAAAGGCTAATCGTAGATTGATTTTTCTATCTCATGCATCAATTCATAACCATCCTCTTTGTTTGAATGTTTTGGTTCCCCAAATTCTTACCATGTTTTTTTCGTGCAACTATAAATCCTCCAAAGCAAAAGATCAATCTTTATTTGGGGAGATCTGACTCTCCCCTAACGGCCGGTGATGCTGTCTGTGGATCAATTGCAATTGTGCACGATAACTTCTGGCAGTTCTCTATTTTCAACTAACCATAATGAGTGCACTTTGTTACAGTCGCATATCTTGTGAATTATATGGTCAAATAGTGTGCACAAAATATTGCTCCTGGAGTTAATGTAACTATGATCAAATCTTTTGATGAAGGGCAAGATCTGCCTTGTCTGTTAATCCGCCATGAGGGATATAGATGCCCTCATGGTAGCCATGGCCAGCACAGGGATGAGCACAGCGAATGACACAGTCTTCTCTGCTAACCAAGACTCTAGTGCATCAGAGTGGGAAAATAGGAGCAGATATTTTTTAGATTAGTTCTTCCTCCTGAGGAGGGGCTGAATGGTGAACCTACAGCCACACAAGAAGGCATGGAGATCAAAACGGTGTGGAGGTGACAGAAAAGGAAAAAAGAAAGAATAACAGAGTAAAAAGAAATGATAAACCAGGGCCCATGGGAGTAGGCAAAGGGGCTCAAGCTTTGGAAGAATGAATTTGGGTAACAGCACAGTTATACATTTGTCAGAAAGGGCCCTTACAACTAAGAAGCATAATGTTTTGCGCTTTGCACTATCATTCTGTCCCACAGGCAGATTTAAATATGTAACCACTAGGACTGACCTTTTTAAGTTAATCAGCCTTTGAAATTGTTGAAGTACTGTAAGACCAATGCAACACCTATGTCTAAGAAGGCACCCAGGGTCGACCTCCAACTCCCAACAGATTTGAAAATAGTAGATGCCGATTTCCTCATCACATTGGTTGAAATGCAAATGGTGAGATGAATGTGTCAGATATTGAATATATGTTACATGATCAGGTACTGTTTTTGATCACAGTGTACTCACTCAGTTCAAGACCAAATACAGGTTTATCCCCATGTTAGGCTTTGACATGATTGATGTCTTCCATGGAAATGTGGTCAGTGACTTGAAAAAACGTAGAACCAGGGATAACAGATAACGTTTTCTAGAGTCAAAAGCATTGTTATTTGTTCAGCAGATAAGGATGGTAATGTAGTTGGACTGTGATTTCTTCCTGGAACAACAGCACATTTTACAGAGGTCTTCAAAAGGGAGTTATCCTCAATAAGTTTTAGACAAAGCTGTACACAGGATCAGTGAATGTTCCAGGGATAAGGTGTCACATAGGTTCTCATTATGCTAATGAGGCTACTGGATTTGGGAGACAGGATCAGATGGATTGTGGGTACTAAGTATAATTCCACACCACATGATGCCTGTCGGCCTAATCTGGGTTCTCTGGCTAACTAGCAGTGCCTCATCTCTGACCGAGAAGATTGTGGTAACCTGGCACATGACAACAAAGATCCCTCAGGGGAATCGTGGTTGATCATATCCCACCCTTTTCCCTCAGTTACCAAAAGTCTCATACAGGCAAAGACTACAGAGGCAGAATGTAGTTCAATAAGGATTTATTGAATTAACTGCATTTTAGATAAAAAGGCATTTATTGCAATAACTAGGATGATAAAGCACCATAAAAGCAAGCATGTGACTAACAGAGTAAAATACAAGAACAGTCCTACCATACTGTCACTAGGAGTGATATATATATATATATGGCAAAAGACTTTGTCACTATCTAGCTCGGCGAGGATAGCACTGTGCTAATCCTATGCTTAAAGACTTTGCTAGATAAGCAGACATTTGAGGTGAGCAAATCTAGAGTGTCGCTGGTGTTGCAGGGTGCTCCTTACTAGAGCAGCTCTCCACCTAAAATTGGGAACTTCCCAGAGTTCTCCTTTGTTTTTTTGCATATATATATATATATATATATATTTCTCCTGCCTACACTATGTTTGAGCACAGCGTAATAAGCCTAATCTGCCCTTCGGGTTTCCCCCCTGGGTACATTATCCCTCATTATCCCCCATACATGGAGGAAGAAGGCTGTAGTCTAGAGAGACACTGTCCCCATGTCGGTCAGGGGTCCAGCCGTCTAAGCAAGTAGTTGCAGCGAAACAATCAGCATGCAGTTGTAGTCATCTGGCTGGAATCTCCCTCTAACGTGTCTAGGGCAAAGGGGTGCTTTTATAATAAAACAGCTGACATTCTAAGAAATAGTCTCCACGTGTGAGTGTGTGTTTTTCTGTGAATGTTGGAGACACAACATACCACATTTGTCAGCAACCATATCTAACTGTAGCCTTGGAGAAAGCACAAAGTGAAACAATTGTCCTACTACCAACATGATGCTTTCCTAGACGAAAGTACAATGAGATAAAGAAAGTAAAACAGCACCGCAATTGTGGCTATTGCTAGAAGAATAAAGCAATGGTGGATAAAATGTAACTGTATTAAAGTGCACAGCGGCAGGCCTCATAAGCTAAAGCAACGTGTCTACGATGTGGCTAAAATAGCTATACAACACCCTCCCCTTGCCAGTCATAGGTGGTTTAAAAGCTCAAGGTAAAAGAAATGTAATAATCTCTTACGCTAAAAAAACATATGTGTCAATAGTGACAAGTTAAGAGACACTGTGGCAGAAAAAGGACAATTTGAACAAGTGATGAATAAAACCTAAATTCAATAGTCAGTGTCACTTTGGAAATCACTAACTACATCCGGGACAATTGAAGCCAGGAGGCTTGCAACTTCAGCAGGTGGTAGAATAGCCAGATCCTATCCAAGAAAGCCACAGAGCACTTGTGTTCCAAAGCCTGAGCTCCAGCTGAGAATGCAGGATTCCCTGTTAAACCCTCCATGTAGCTAGAAGTCATGGAATCCAATGAAGGCAACTAATAAACGGCTTCCCGTAGCAAACACACCCTCAACACACATGTCTGATAATGATCCATCATCAAGAACATCAACAGATCAGCCTGCAATGAAAGTAAGTGCTGCGGAGAAAGACAAACTTTCAGTGCACATTTAAAGAGGCACCAGAGGCATCGAAACACAGGCTGCACACAATCCAAAACCGGTCAGAATGACCTGGTTGTTCCTGGAGTGGTGCTCCAAAATACTGCATCACGCGTTCGCAACACAGTTCTGCTGGCGGAAGCGCTTTCAGTACTCCTTGCTGTGACGGGACAGCCATTGCGCAGAAAAAATAGCAACAGCAAAATTCTGCCTATTTTAGCCAAAGTAATTGGAAATCCCTCAAAAACACTTGAAAATATTGAATGTATGGCTGATGGTATTAAAATGAATATAGAGGAGGAGGTGTGAACAAAACCAGAACCAAAAGCGTTAAAAAAGTGGGCAATTCCAGTAGTACTGGACGCATTAAATATTCGTTCCACATGTTAATCAAAGTGTCTCGGAAAGTTTGTAGTTAGAAGGGACTGAATCTCCGCTGATGACCTCGTAACCTGAAGCGCATAGGTCTCGCGTGCAGATGTAAGCGCCACATGTTTTTGAAACAAAAAAGCCTTCAGGGCCAGATTTATACTTTTTATACTGCGCAAACACAGTTTGCGTCGAAAAGTTTAGCGCTGACTAGCGCCATTTTTTAACGCCACCTGGGTATCATATTCATACTATGACACTGGGTGGTGCTATGAATAGGTTAGAGTAATTTTTCCTGACGCTAACCATTGTGCCTTGTCGTAAGGCAAAATAACGTTAGCGGCAGAAAAATGACTCTAATCTGGTTTACGACATGTAAATACATCACAACACAGAAATGCACTATTTTTGCCCTCGATAGCATCAAAAAGTGACGCTAACAGAGCAAACTGTGCTAAGGAGAGGCAAGATGGACCCACAAAGCCAGGAGAGACCACAGGGAGACCCCAGATAACCAGGAACCAGCCAGGAGGACATTGCAAAGAACCAGGGGAGAGACAAGAAAAAGAGGAAGTGTTGTTTCAGTGAAGAGGAGCATGAAACACTGGTGAGAGAGGTGACGGGCACCAATATCAACTCTTCATCACCTCTAAATTGCCAATAGGAAGGAAAGAGGCAATTTGGCAGCAGATTGTGGACAAGATTAACAGTGTGGCAGAGGTCAGGAGAACTGTCACTGAGTGCAAGAAATGCTGGCATTACTGCAGGCGGCGTACACAGAAGAAAATGGCTAGGAATAGGAAGGCAGCACTGCAGATCGGAGGTGGGAGTCCAGCACCACAAGAGGACCTGGACAAGATGGAGGAGATGGTTGCAGCAGTCATCCCGGAAGAAATCATCACTGGTATCGCAGGACAGCACAGACTACCAGGAAACAACACATATGCAGGGTAAGTTGCATGGGGGACAAATATGCCAAAATGTCAAGTGCAAGAAGAGGAGGCACATATCTACTGCACAATGCATGTTGGCCCTGCAAACCTTGCAGTGGAAAGGGCAAAGAGGCAGGGGATGGGACCCCCTGCACTACCCATGCCAGGTGCATAGTCTGTGAAGGGGCAACCAGGGGCACAGCACAACACAACACCAACAACCTTTTCATGGGGGTACACCGCCAAGCCAAGGCTTGTGGAAATGCTGAAGCAGACCAGGAGGGTAGGGTAGAACATAAAACTGGTCTGGTGTCACAGGACAGCTGGTATTGCCAGAATGTAAACTGCAGGAAACTGCCCAGTGCCAGGCCATTGGACGAAGGGGCATTCCCCATTGACAACAGTTGCCACTACCACCTGTGCTGTTGGCACTGGTCATTTAGGAAATGGCAGTTAGGTGTCCATTGAACAAACACACTCTAAATGAGTGTTCAGTACGACTACGTGATCAATCCACATCAATCCCTATCCAAGTGCAACTCCTGTCAACTGGTCATGTCCATAGACTCAATAACCATCAGGCACTGTTGCATACATTATGAAGGACACAGCAATAATCACATACCCATGCTGGCCATCCCTGTGCCTGTGCCACATTAGCTGCAATGCCACCATGCAGCATCTCAGGTATCATAGTGCAAAGACAACGGCATCGAAGGGGAGGACATATGTGTGTAGAAATGTGAACACATCTGCACAGTCTCAAGAGAAAATTGAACTCTGCCAGGTCCATCAGTGCAATGCAATGTAGCACACATATGCAAACATCAACATGAGGAACTTCCAATGGTGACAAGTGCATTGTCTCCTGGCAATGTCATGTATAGAGGGGTGCTAGGTCTCAGCACCACAGAGGTGTATGTGAAAAATTAAAGACTGGGACAGGGCCATATTTTCATGTGTGGTGCTGTGGCATCAGCACACCAACACCCATTGCAAGGCCTCACCATGCAAATGGAAGAATAGGGAGGGTTGATGAGGACAAGAAGGTGGCAAGCCACAAATTGGACAGAACCCACACCTAGAAGATGTGACACAGACAACTGCGCAATTTGCCCTTCCCCACATGTGACATGCAGGTCGGGCATAGGGCTGAGAGACTGCACACATTAAGTACAGGAACAAAGCATGGGAACCAAGATGACAATGTGCCACCAATAGGAAGTCAGAAACATCACATATCAACTGCCACAACACAGACACACTAATTTTACAATATCTC
Source organism: Pleurodeles waltl (assembly GCF_031143425.1). Taxonomy (NCBI): domain Eukaryota; kingdom Metazoa; phylum Chordata; class Amphibia; order Caudata; family Salamandridae; genus Pleurodeles; species Pleurodeles waltl. The sequence goes on from NC_090438.1 coordinate 408,641,177, forward strand.
ATTGCAGAGGACGATGGTTCTCCTGTGGATCTGCCTGCCCTGGACTACCCTGATGACCTGGATGACCAACTGACAACAATCAGCCAGGAAACCCTCCAAGATATCCTGAGAACCCTCCAGACACCACCTCCAGACACTAGGAGGACCATTCATGTAAGAGCTTTCCAGAGGCACGTCCCACCACCCTAATAGTACTACCTGCCAGCTCAAGCACAGCTGAGGACTCTGATGACACAGGGACCACCTTTGAGATGACAGTTGTGGGAATCCAGCGGGAGCTGGCCAAGGAGGTGTGGGTGGGGATGCAAAGTATGGCAGCAAGCCTTGAGGGTATGCACATGTGCATCATATTGGCCACTGAAGAGACAGCAGCCAAACATGGCACACAATTCCTACTCCATGGAGTCCAACAGTGTGTGAGGGACCTAACTACTGCCGTGAGGGAGCAGACACAACACCTGCTCTCCCAATCTTGCTGCTGCATGCATGACAACAAGCAGGACTCCATGCACCAGGAACTGGCCTCCCTCATGGCAGACATGGCTGGCTACCACTGGGATGTTGCTGCTATACTCAATATTCAGTAGCTCCTCCTTGCTGCAGTGATGCCTCATGTAGTTCATATGTGTCAATGTGACAGCTCATTTGGAAGTGGGAATGAACATGTCAAAGGATCTGGATGCAGGACAGAATTCCCAGGCCAACAGACAATTGACACTGTACACTCATGCAAAGACCCTCCTGAGACCCAAGCATATGACACATGCAGAAAGGGAGTACCCTAACGTTTATTATATATGTTTAAAACTGAACTGAAAACTATGTTAAACACCTATCCTAACCTAATATATCCTACCTATACATTACCCATGTTAGAAATGGGGTTTTTGGTTGGCAGTCAGGTTACCCTCTGTCCAAGGAAGAACCCTCACTCTAGTCAGGGTAAGTCACACACAATCCAAAATTATCCTGTGCCCACCCTCTGTTAGCTTGACACGAGCAGTCAGGCTTAACTTAGAAGGCAATGTGTAAAGTATTTGTGCAGTAAATCATACAATAACACCATATAACACCACAAAAATACACCACAGAGTGTTTAGAAAAATATATAATATTTATCTGGATAATTGCAGGTCAAAACGAATAAAGATGCAGTGTGAAATTGTAGAGATATCACTAAAAAATGATATAAAGTGTCTTAAGTCTTTAAAAAGCAAACACAGGCCCTCATTACGAGCCTGGCGGTCTGTGACCGCCAGGCTCGCGGTTGGCGGGAGCACCGCCGACAGCCCGGTGGTGCCCCGCAGGGCATTCTGACCGCGGCGCTTTGGCCGCGGTCAGTGCAGGAAAACCAGCGGTCTCCCGCCGGTTTTCCGCTGCCCGTTGGAATCCTCCAAGGCGGCGCAGCTTGCTGCGCCGCCGAGGGGATTCCGACCCCCCCTACCGCCATCCAGTTCCCAGCGGTCCGCCCGCCGGGAACCGGATGGCGGTAGGGGGGGTCGCGGGGCCCCTGCAGTGCCCATGCCACTAGCATGGGCACTGCAGGGGCCCCCGTAAGAGGGCCCCTAAATGTATTTCACTGTCTGCTGCGCAGACAGTGAAATACGCGACGGGTGCAACTGCACCCGTCGCACAGCTTCCACTCCGCCGGCTCGATCCCGAGCCGGCTTCATTGTGGAAGCCTCTGTCCCGCTGGGCTGGCGGGCGGCCTGAAGGCGGCCGCCCGCCAGCCCAGCGGGAATGTCAGAATTACCGCTGCGGTCTTTCGACCGCGGAACGGTAACCTGACAGCGGGACTTTGGCGGGCGGCCTCCGCCGCCCGCCAAGGTCAGAATGAGGGCCAAAGTCTCTTTCAAGCACAAAGTACCTGGTTTGGAGTGGCAAATCTCCGCAAAGGGCCGCAGAAGAAGAGATACGTGGAAAAATAGTGTGTGCATTGATTTCTCCCCAGCACACACGGACTTGCATCGTTATTTTTCACGTGGGGAAGTCGTGCGTCGTTTTCTGGTGTGCGGACAGTCTCTTTCTGTGGGTCGAGGGATTACCAGATGTCCCGGGGTCTGTGCGTGGATTCTCCTGCTTGTTTTCCGGCTGCGCGTCGTTCCGCGGGGCTGTGCGTTGAAGTTTTGCTCTCACGGCAGGCGTCGGGTCGATTTCCCCTCTGGAAGTCGGGCGGCGTTGTCCTTGCGAGGCCGTGCGTTGAAATTCCGGTCGCGATCAGAGTAGGTGTGCGCAATTTTCTCACCGCGGAGCAAGCTGTACGTCGAAATTTTCAGCGCACGAAGAGTCCAAATGAAAAAGAGAAGTCTTTTTGGTCCTGAGACTTCAGGGAACAGTAGGCAAGCTCTATCCAAGCCCTTGGAGAGCACATTTACAGCCAGACAAGAGTTCAGCAAGGCAGCAGGGCAACAGCAAGGCAGCAGTCCTTTGTAGAGAGCAGTCAGGTGAGTCCTCTAGACAGCCAGGCAGTTCTTCTTGGCAGGATGCAGATTCTGGTTCAGGTTTCTTATCCAGCAAGTGTCTGATGAGGTAGGGCAGAGGCCCTGTTTTATACCCAAATGTGCCTTTGAAGTGGGGGAGACTTCAAAGAGTGGCTAAGAAGTGCACCAGGTCCCCTTTCAGTTCAATCCTGTCTGCCAGGGTCCCAGTAGGGGGTGTGGCAGTCTTTGTGTGAGAGCAGGACCTCCACCCTCCCAGCCCAGGAAGACCCATTCAAAATGCAGATGTATGCAAGTGAGGCTGAGTACCCTGTGTTTGGGGTGTGTCTGAGTGAATGCACAAGGAGCTGTCAACTAAGCCCTACCAGACGTGGATTGTAAGGCACAGAAAGATTTAAGTGCAAAGAAATGCGCACTTTCTAAAAGTGGCATTTCTAGAATAGTAATATTAAATCCAACTTCACCAGTCAGCAGGATTTGGTATTACCATTCTGGCCATACTAAATATGACCTTCCTACTCCTTTCAGATAAGCAGCTACCACTTCAATGCTGTATGAGGGCAGCCCCAATGTTAGCCTAGGAAGGGAGCAGGCCTCACAGTAGTGCAAAATGAATTTAGGAGTTTTACACTACCAGGACATGTAAACTACACCGGTACATGTCCTGCATTTCACCCACGCAGCACCCTGCTCTAGGGGTTACCTAGGGCACACATTAGGGGTGACTTATATGTGGAGAAAGGGGAGGTTTAGGCTTGGCAAGTACTTTTAAATGCCAAGTCGAGGTGACGGTGAAACTGCACACACAGGCCTTGCAATGGCAGGCCTGAGACAAGGTAAAGGGGCTACTTGAGTGGGTGGCACAACCAGTGCTGCAGGCCCACTAGTAGCATTTAATCTACAGGCCCTGGGCACATATAGTGCACATTACTAGGGACTTATAAGTAAATTAAATAGTCCAATCAGGTATAATCCAAGGTTGCCATGTTTAAAGGGAGAGAGCATATGCACTGGTTAGCAGTGATAAAGTGTGCAGAGTCTAAAAGCCAGCAAAAACAGTGTCCAAAAAGTGGAGGGAGGCAGGCAAAAAGTTAGGGGTGACCACCCTAAGGCTGTCAGGTCTAACAACCCACAACTGGCCCTAACTACCCTATGCTAAGCTTACTCACCACATTTAACAACACACTCTAAACATTGCCCCCTCACCCCCCTCATATCACGGGACACATGCAGGACAACATTTACTAACCTAAACATGTACTATATAATCCTAAACAAATATATATATATTTTTAGTTTTACCGTATAGATTTTTTTTTAAACACAAATGCCCCAGTATTACACCCAACCTACTGACCCACAAACTAACATGTAATAATATGAAAACCCACCCTCCAAACCTACTTATCCTATCTAAACAACAGCCCTAATCTAACCCATCACTAACCCCCTTAAACCCACTATAGAACATGATAAGAAATGAGGAGGGAGGGGATTGAACTAGGGGTGAAGGGAGGCATCAGTTCAGAGGTTGGCCCTCTTGAGTGTCCTCTTGTTGACCTTCAATCTCTTTGTATTGCGGTCCACCTCCTTTCTTGGGCTGTCCAGCTTCTTGAGGACCTGTTTCATTTCCCTCTGTAGGTCCTTCATTGCCGACATGTCCATTGCAGCAGGCGCCGTGGACTGGGGTGTAAATGTTGAGGGTGATGCAGGTGGGTCAGATGTGACTGTGGCAGCTGTAGCCCACTGTTTAGGTGTGGTGCTCGGTCCACTCTTTGTGGCCAATGCGGGTCCCCCCTGGATGAATGCCCGCCATTCCTAGTGGCTCACTCTTTTCAATAGTGTTGTGCCATCTTGCGGTACCCAGACTCCATATCCAGTATGTGGCGATAGCGCACTGCCCTCTTCTGGAACGCCCTGAGTTCTGCAACATCCATGTTGGCAGCTGATAAGTTGAGACAGGCAGCCATCAGTGTCATCATTGTGTGATGTATGTACAGATGATACTCTAACACTCTGCCTCGATTTGCACATGCACTCCCAATCACATTCCAGATAATACAATGTCCCTGTTGAATGTAACGGCAACACTGCCTACCCATCATGTCATTGACACCAAATCGATGTACAATAAGAGTTGGAACCAAATAAACCAATCTGTGCATTGATTTAGTGCAATGTGTCACAATGCAAAGGCAGCAACTACTTCACATGGGCCAGGCCCACTAATCTTCATCATCTGAGTGAACTTTGAAGCACACAACACCAGTAACTAGTAGATGTCATTTGGAGTATGGTATGCAGTTGCTAATCATAAGGGATCAGTGTTGATTGGGACACATGCAAGCCTGAATAAGATGATTGTCATCTACATTGTGACCATCACATATACCTACATTAAGGTTATTCCCCTACCCCTGTGCCTTAGGGGTGATGGGCATGCAATCCATCATCACAACTGTTGAGGTCAACCACGAAGGCATGTACACTTATACATGGATTTAGGGAGTGGAACACATGTGAGGAGGGCTGCCACCTAGAAAGCAGGGACCCATAGGTCATTCACACCTACATTCCTGTGTCCAGATGTGGACACCCATCAACACCTGATCTGCCAACACAATTCCCTAAACACCCACATTGATGCTAACACACATCTGGCCTTGACCTGCATGCACGCCTATTACATACCACATAAGTGTCACGTAAATGGAGTACAACTTATGGGGCTACATGCTGGGGGGCAGTTACCTACCCAGTCCTACATGTACATTACAATATAGGGATGCACCAATTTGTGTGGAAAACTGGTACATCACTGTATTGTGAGAATGACAAAGTGCCAATATACTGACACTGGTGCACTTCCAAGTCACATGTGAGCCTAAATGTGGCTACTAATCACCTTGTTCACATGCTGCTGCCTATTGCGCAGCACAAGACTCCCAAGATACAATTCTCTGCTTGTGAATGTGTAACCCTTTCACTGAACACAATGTCACCATCCAGCCTACTTTGATATCTGATCAAGTGCCAGCTCATCATATCTAGCATTGAGTGCAACACACAAGAGTCACTCACACAACAGCTGCAATCACTACACAGGACAGACATTATCACACTTACTGGGTACATCTGGTTCCTGAAATCTTACCACTTATCCGATGGTCACTTGTAAGACATGGATGGAAATACATTCTCAATCTCATATCACTGTCACTACGAGTGGACAACATATCACAGTGTTATAACATTTTTGATGAGTGAGCCAGTGATCTTGCATGAAGACAGTACAACAGACATACCACTGCAAACTCATATTGACACTCCAGTGATTGAGAGCCACACATTTGCACACATGCACTCGACCTAAGACTCATGTGGTGGTAAACCCTACAACAACCATATGTGGCCAATCCATTTAAGATGGTTCTCCATGGCATGATTTGTATTTGGGCGAAAAATGGATGGCACTTCCCTGGTACACTGCAATCAATCAAAAAAATGCATTAAGCGCACTACTCACCCGGTAGGGTCCCAAAGCGCTGTGGGGGGGGGGAATGTGGGGATGCCGATTACTCCTCAAAAAGTCATGTCTTGAGGTGTTTTCTGAATGTCAAGAGGTCCTGGGTCTTGCATAGGTTGGTGGGGAGGGAGTTCCAGGTCTTGGAGGCGAGGTAGGAGAAGGATCTGCCTCCGGAGGTGGTGCGTTGGATGCGGGGGACTGAGGTGAGGGCGAGGTCAGCAGAGCGAAGGAGACAAGTGGGTGCGTGGAAGTTCACTCGTTCGTTGAGGTAGGCTGGTCCAGTGTTGTGGTGGGATTTGTGGGCGTGGATGAGGACTTTGAAAATGATCCTTTTGCTGATGGGCAGCCAGTGAAGGGATCTGAGGTGGGCAGAGATGTGTTCATGAAATGGGAGATTCAGGATGAGATGTGTGGCTGCGTTCTGGATTCGCTGGAGTTTCTGCTGAAGCTTGGCTGTTGTACCAACATAGAGGGCATTTCCATAGTCTAATCTGCTGCTGATGAGTGCATGGGTGACGGTTTTTCTGGTTTCTACGGGGATCCATTAGAAGGTCTACCATAGCATGCGAAGGGTGTTGAAACAGGAGAAGGTTATGGTGTTGAATTGCTGGGCCATGGAGAGAGATGAGTCTAAGATGATGTTGAGATTGCGTGCGTGGGTGGAGGGTGTTGGGGTGGTCCTAGGGCAGTGGGCCACCAGGAGTTGTCCCATACTGTCTTGTTGGGGCCAAAGATGATGATTTCTGTTTTGTTGGAGTTAGGTTTGAGGTGGCTTGCTGTCATCCATTTGGCAGTGTCGAGGAGTCCGGCGTGGAGGTTTGTCTTGGCGGTGGTAGGGTTCCTGTTGAGGGAGATGACGAGCTGTGTGTCGTCTGCGTACGAGACGACGGTGATTCCGTGGGGGCGGAGGATGTTGGCAAGCGGGGCCATGTAAATGTTGAAGAGGGTAGGGCTGAGGGAGGACCCTTGGGGGTCTCTGCTGATGATCTTGGTTTCTGGGGACTGGAAGGGAGGGAGGCTGACTTTCTGGGTTCTTTCGGCGAGGAAGGAAGTGAGCCAGTCCATGGCCTTGTGTCAGATTCCTGTGTCGAAAAGGCGTGCGCGGAGGATTTGGTGGCAAACAGTGTCGAAGGCTGCGGAGAGGTCCAGGAGGATCACTGCGACGGTCTCGCCCTTGTCAACTCTGGTTCTGATGTCGTCAGTGCAGACGATGAGGGCGGTCTCAGTGCTGTGGTTCTTGCAAAATCCAGACCGGGAGGCGTTGAGTGCGCTGTTTTCCTCTAGGAAGTGAGACAGATGGGTGTTCGCTATCTTCTCAGCGACCTTGGCGGGGAAGGGGAGAAGAGAAATCGGACGGTAGTTCGTGAGGTCTTCCGGGTCTGCTTTGGGTTTTTTGAGGAGTGCAGTGACTTCAGCGTGCTTCCAGGTGTCTGGGAAGGTGGCAGCGTCGAAGGAGCTGTTGATTACGGCACAGAGCTGGGGAGTGATGATTGGGCTGGCCTTGTTAAAGATGTGGTGGGTGCAGGGGTCTGTGGGGGAGCCTGTGTGGATGGAGTTCATGTTTTGTTCGGTTTCTTCATCGTCAGTGGGGGTCCAGGTGTGAAGTTGGTGGGATTCGGGGGTGTGGTGTTGTTGGTCATGTCGGTGGTGTTGGTGGTGGTGGTGATGGTGGGTGCAGATGGTGTGAAGGTTTGGCAATTTGCGATGATAAAAAAAGCTTTGTACATGAGGCCCTAAGTGATAGTCGTACATGACTCAACAAACCTCTGACCTGCATTGTTAACATGTCTAGACATGTGGACTCCATCTCAGTACAGGGACACTAACACTTCGTTCTGGTTGCATTCAACCTGGCCACAAACATTGCATGCAGCACGCCAGCACATATGCTACTGTACACATATGTCAATGTGATACTCACCAACAGGGCCACCGATCACCATACCCAGGTGGTCCAGCAGATCCTGCTCTAGCTGGTGCTCATTATGGCTGGTATGGTACACCCTCTTCAGGCAGTGGAGCACTTTGCCCCACCGCAGCTGACTCACCTCTGTCTGATACCCCTGTATCACCCTGCCACCCATCTCAAGCATCATAGGTAGGAAGTGGCACACCAGCCACACGAAGCCCCCAAGCTCCTCATCCCCCATTAGTGTCAGCCTCGCCCTTCCTGACATGTTGCTCAACCACAATTTCAAACAGTAAATAGTGAAAAAATTAAATGACAATAAATGAAACTTACTACCCAAACTTAAGAACCCCAACTAGCCCAACTAATCTAATACCCAGACAGACACCCCACAGTATAAATACAAAACTCCTCCTCCCTCATAGACAACCTGACCAACCTCGGACTCAAACAACTGGTCACAGCACCCACCCACTCAGCAGGACACACACTTGACGCAATCTTCACCTCAAGCCAATACATAAACTACACCCACACCACCGAACTCCACTGGACCGACCACCACTGCGTCCACTTCTCCTTCAGAAAAAAAAACCCCACACACCACCACCAACACACCACACCATACCGCATGTGGGACAAGATCCCCACAGAATGCCTGAACTCCGAACTGGCTCATAACCTCCCCCCCACACCAACGACCCCAACACCGGGGCCCACAAACTCTCTAAATGGATCACTACCTGCACAGACACACTACCCCCCTCAGAAAACACATCGCCACCCGCAACATCAAGATCGCCCCTAGGTTCACCCCCGAACTCCAAGACTCCAAGCGCAAATGCCACCAAGCGGAGAAAGCCTGGCGACAAGAACCCTCTACAACCAACTTCTCCACCCTCAAAACTTCCATTCGCACCCACCACCAACTCATACGCACCACCAAAAGAGCACACTACAAGACACGCCTTGACAACAATTCCCAAAACAGCAAAGAACTCTTCACCATCATTAAAGAGCTATCCAAACCCAAAGCCAGCAACATAGACCCCACACACACACAGCCCCTATGTGACACCCTCTCCAACCACTTCCACCACAAAATCCTGGACATTCACAACAGCTTCATACCACACCCACCCACCAGACACAACCCTCACCCGCCCAACCCAAACCCCACTCATGACCCCCCACCATACTCACCACCTGGGCCCCAACCACACACGAAGAAACCGAAAAAGCCATGAATTCCATCCACTGCGGATCCCCCTCCGACCTCTGCCCTCATCAGAACAAAGCCAGCCCAACCATCGCCCCCATACGCCGTGACATAATCAACTCCTCATTCGACACCGCCACCTACCCAGACCTCTGGAAGCACGCAGAAATCACTGCTCTCCTAAAAAAATAAAAACGACCCAGAGGTCCTCTTCAACTACCGCCCCATCTCTCTCCTTCCTTTCCCCGCCAAGGTCGCCGAGAAACTAGTCAACGCCTGCCTATCCCACTTTCTCGAGGAAAATAACACACTAGACCCCTCCCAATCCGGGTTCCGCAAGAAGCACACAACGGAAACCGCCATCATCGCATGTACTGAAGACATCAGAACCAGAGTCGACAAGGGCGAGACCGTCACACTCATCCTCCTAGACTTCTCCGCGGCCTTTGACACTGTCTTCCACCACACACTCCGCACACACCTCCACAACACAGGAACCTTAGACTGGCTCACTTCCTTCCTCACCGACAGGACCCAAAAAGTCCGCCTCCCACATGGGATGACTCCTCGTGGCCCACCGCCCTAGGCCCCGCACCCACCCCTGCAAACCACGCACGAATCCTCGGCATCATCCTGGACACCTCACTCTCCATGACCCAGCAAATCAATGCATAAACCTCCTCCTGCTTCCACACACCCACACACTGAAAAAATCCTTCAAATGGATTCCCACAGAGACCAGGAAGACAGTCACCCATGCACTCATCAGCAGCAGGCTAGACTACGGTAACGCCCTCTACACCGGCACCACACTCAAACTCAAACGCAAACTCCAGAGAATCCACAGCACAGCCGCACGCCTCATTTCTGGACCTCCCCCACCACGAACAAATCTCACCACACCTCAAATCCCTTCACTGGCTCCCCATAGACAAGAGAATCACTTTCAAGATCCTCATCCATGCACACAAATTCCTCCACAACACTGGCCCAACCTACCTCAACGAAAGAGTGAACTTCCAGACTCCCACCGGCAACCTCCGATCTGCGGACCTCGCACTAGCTACAGTCCCACACATCCAACCCACCACCACAGGAGGCAGGGCCTTCTCATACCTTGCCCCCAAAACCTGGAACTCCCTCCCTACCAACCTCCGCAAAACCAAAGACCTCCTGCTCTTCAGAAAAAACCTCAAGACATGATTGCTCGAACAATGACCCATCCAAGTCCCCCCACCAAGAGCCTTGAGACCCTCACAGGTGAGTAGCATGCTCTATAAAAAAAATTAATTGATTGATTGATTGAAAATGAAATACAGAAAACTACACAAAATCACATACACTGGTAAGAGTAATAAACAGATTTCATGACAGACACAACAAGAGAGACACCACAAAATACAATATTCGCTTAAACCCACCAGCAACACCGAGACACAGCCACACAGTCAACAAATGCATAGACTGTAAAGTGAAATTGAAAGTACACCCACTGTACCATGCCTGTAAACAGGCTTTCCTATTCCATCACTTCCTGTCCCCTTGCGACACGTTTTATGTCATGCGTGTAATTTTTTGGCACATAAGATGTTTCTGTGACTACTTTCAATGCATTAACTATATGTGCGTCAATATACAACGCATTATCTGTAGGCTTCGATTTCACTGGATATCCACATGAATCTAGTGCTCATGTGGAGTTCACACTAAGGGCCCATGTATCGGTAGTTTGTGTTTGCGGGTCTTTTCGACTCATTAGAGTCAACATTTTTTACTCTATCTGTGATTGCGTAATTTTATTATATTTACCATTGATGCACCCTCTATCAACATGCAAATAGGATGATATGGGCTGCAGTGTGTAATATAGTGTATGGCCACATGTGGTAGAGCATGCAACTTTGTGAGTTGGGTGTGTATGGTTGTAACAACGATGTGTGTGTTTCTGAAGGAACGGCATGCAATACTTTGGACGTCATGCATATGTGTGAATGTGTACCAAATGTGTGTCCACATCAGTGTTCTATACCAGTCATGGTATGTGTTCGTGGTATGTGTTGACTCATGTGATGTGTGTAGTTGTTTGACTTAGAGGACATTACATTTCAGATGACAAACACAACTCAGGCATCATTGAGTATGGTTGATGAGTGCTATGTAGGATATGTTACCCCTCATGTGTCACTAATTGTTGGTTATGAGTTCAACATCACTTTTTTGTGGACTACACAAATGTCTGACACGTGTACATGTTTGGTATGTACTGTGTTTGAAACACTGTGTCTAAATCCCACCCATAAAATGTTTTGAACACATCAGTTTGACTCATTACAATTAGCTATGTTACTTGTGTTGCTGTGGTGGATCTGCTGCTCTAGCTGCGTGTGTTCACATACTTTCAGATGTGCATTCCACAGAAGTGTCCAGTCAAAGTGTGTGGGCATGTGTACCCTGTGTCAGAAATAGGCTCCATGGCAGTGGCAGGACTGATTTCCAGGGATGGACTGCACAGGGCAAGTGTTGTGAACATTGCTTGTCATACCTGGGACAATCATGCTATCCATTGTCAAAAATTATGCCCCCCCTTGTCACACAAGCTCCTTGCAGACATTGCAAGTGTCACACTTAGTAATGTCAGCAGTCTGTTTATACATTCCTATACTTCTGATATTTCACATCCACTACCTCATGTAAGGGGCCCTTATTTACCTTATGATTGGAAATGTCATAGTTCTGTGTCATGTGCTACAGTTGAACATGTTGGCAACGTGGATGTGACTCATATGTTGTGGTCCATTGATTGTGTCCTTCATTTGTGACATTCAAGTGTCTTTTTGTTATGTGTGTGATGGTTGCTGCCTTATCATACGCATCACATGTGATGTTGCATCAGAAGTAGTTAGATTTCTATTTGTAACTTGCTCCCTGAAGTAATACTCACATTCCTAATGTACATGTGATGGAGAATGAAGACACCAGACCAGGATTGTGTGATCAAGTAACGTGTTTATTTACATATCTTAACAAGGTGTGTGAAGTGACTATAAAGTGAAAATGTTGTGTACAATTAGCTGTCTGGGGCGCATTCCTGCAGCTGTGTTCTGCTGTTTCCACTAATTTTCCCTGCCACCATCCTCCGCCTCCTCCTTCTGAAGCAGTTCTGATGGAATGTTCATCCTCACACACATGTTGTGCACGATAGCACAGGTCAGTATAATTTTACAGTCAATATGTGGGGCATATAGGAGGCTGCCTTCTGTGATGTCCAGCTACCTGAATCTGGACTTCAGGATGCCAAAAGTCCTTTCCACAATGGTGCGTGTCCTCCGATGTGCCTCATTATAGGAACGCTCTGCTGCTGTGCTTGGGTTGGGGAATTGGGTCATGATCCATGGCTGGATCTCATAACCCGGATCCGCTGCAAAAGATAATAGGAGTGAATATTTTGTTAGTGCTTGCAACAGGAATGTCATGTAGCATGGCAGTTGATATCTTGTGTTTGTCTGTGACTCATGTGTGTTTGTGGTATGGTGTGAGTTCCTGGGTTTCTGTGAGGTCTTCTCAGCACTGGGTTGTTGGACATGTGTTTGGCTCATGGGCCTGGAATCTATGATTTGGTTTCCTAACTGTTGGTCAGTAAGTATGTGCCATGTGTTGTGTAGTGTCCCGTATGTATCAGTTTGCTTTCACTGGAGGGGACATGATACAGCCACACACAATGGGTTCAGATGTTTTTGGTAACATGGTTGCACTACATGGTCTGGACATCCCATCCATTTAGACGTGTGTCATTGCAGATGAAATACAACACTGGGGCCCTTTGAATTGGGTAGGTGACAATGCACAATACATCTCCATACGTTGGCAGCACTGAGCTGTTCAGTATTGACAATGCACGATTGTTCCAAGGCAAGCCTTGGTTGTTCCCTCTGCCAGTTACTCATCTGCAAACGGTGCACCTACCGACCTTATTCCAGTGAACCTGGCTAACTGCCTTCTGGAGGTGGATGTATCTGTGCAGGAAGGGCCAACTCCCTGTATCTGTGCAGGAACTGACAACTCCTTGTACATATGCTTTTTTGATGGAAAATTGTCTCATTCAGTGTGTGCAGCATTGTGCAGTTTGCATTGGAGACAGAATAATATGTGTTCCTAGCACAGTCCACTTCCTTATTGCAACCTGCAAATGGTACCCCGGTGGTGTATGATGTTGGGACTGCCTCAGTATTTCTGTGTCACCTATGTCTGAGTCAGCATCATCATGCTATTTGTCTCATGGTGTTAGACCTGCTGCAACAGACATTGCACACCCCTTCCATGCTACATACTGCCTGGGAGGGTGGCCCATTGACTATGTGGCTTAATGTAATTGTAGTAGTTCATCTTCCAGGTTGTACTTACAGTGCAGGACATGTGATTGTCACTGTGGGCTTTGACATTGGTCCCTTGGTGCTCTAGAGTGGCAGCTAATGTTTGTGGCAGCTGTCAGTTGTCCAGAGGTGTTTATCGCATTGTGTCAAGGTGTACAACATAACTACTAGTGTCACGCCTCAGTGTCACCCTGCCCACGTGTCAATGTAGTGGTGTATGTCTTGCATGTCCTACAGGATTGTTGTGCTCTGTGTATATTGCCAGGTTTGTTGACTTACCGTCAAGAAGGCCTTTGCCATATTGTCCGTCCTGGAAGTGCTGATTGATCCTGCTGTGCAGGAATATGAAGGAGTCATGGACACTCCCAGGATACTTGGCCAAGATGTTAGTGAACAATCCCTCGTGGTCAACTATGGCCTGCATATTGATAGAATGCGTGTGCTTTCTCTTCCTGAATAGGTGCTCTGTTGCTGTAGGTGGGACGATCCAGACATGAGTGCAGTCAATTGCACCAAGCACATACAGGAAGCCATGGATTTGACAAAACCCCTGTTGTATCTCCTGCTGCTTCTGCTGGGTGTTGGGGAAGCTGATGTGGCAGGGTGTGGCAGATACCTGGAGTTGATTTCCTCAGGAGCAGAAGATTGATCCTCTATCCCAACCCAGACTACTCACAACAAAATTAATCTCTGTATTGAGCACCCTGGAAGGGGAAAGGGGAAGGGGATTTAGAGAGACTGCCTCAGAGACGCTGTTTCATCAAGACTCAGACTGCCACCTCACATCTGGCTTAACTGGAGAATGGCACCTGAAAGATTATAGTCACAATTAATAGGGACACACTAATATATACTACTGTTCTTTCTGATTAACTAACTGCTACTTTTCTCTGAAAAACAATGTTATAATCACTCATCCTGAGCTCTCTGGGAATGTTGCCTCTCTCTGTTTGTTTCAATGTTTGTTGTTGAAAATGAACTTCTTGAAAAAACTCTCTCACTTTAATTAGAAGAATTGTCCTCTTCTCAACTGAGATATTTCTGAGTATCTTTTCCTCAACACGTTTTTTCTTGCTCAATATATATATATATAGTGATTTCTTATTTTGATTGCAGATGAAGAGGAATAACCTTCTAGTTAACTGTCTTTTAATTAACTTCTTTGTAATGTAAATAAACGTATTTATTTTCCCGCTATAGATTTCTTACGTTCTGTTGTTTATATCTGCCATGCTTTATTATTTGAGTTGTTGATATATCTTCTTAATATTCTTGAATAGTCGTATATTCTCTTACCACCGGATCTTCGGAAACCTTAAAAAAAGTTTGTCTCAGAATTTGCTCTCAGCTTCTTGAGTTATCATTCGCTGCGGTGCTAGTTTTCTCTGCCAATATTCTTGCGAAGTTGAATTTTCCTCACGGAAATGTTTCCTCACAAAAAGCACTCTTCTCTGAACACCTGACTCCTGTCAGATCACAGTTGAAGTGCGAAGCTCTCAAGTAGCGCGTGCGTATCATAGCAACTAGAGTGAATGCAACACTAGAACTACAACTTAACTGTCTGCCTATGCATCGGCAATCTTGGACTCCTGTTCAAGACTTCTTCCTTGTAAAAAGCACAACACGACTTGGCAAATCTTCCTCCAACTTGAACAATGCTGTCTCCACTAGGGATACTTCTTCGCCTGCATCTTGATTACTTTCCTTGCACCTTTCATGGGTATGGCAGGATAGGTTTAAAGGGTCTTGACAGGGTGTGAGGGAGATTATGGCATCTAACACCTTGGGCAGGAAAGCCAAGAATGAGGGCTGTGATACTCCAGTGACCAGGGCACCCATTGTCTGGAAGCAGTCACTTCCCAATATATGCAGGACAGCTAGCAGCTTGGTCACAGGTGGTATGTTGTGTGGTGTCTGCAGGCTAGCTGTTAGTTGTGGCTCAATATGGCGCAGCTGCTGTTGTATGGCTTGCCAGTTGAGTCGATAGCTCCGAATGATGTCCTGTTCCCATAGGCCATGGAGGGTTGTCCTGTTTCTAAAATGTCTCTCCTGCCTTCTGCTTTGCCTTTGTGGGCCGCGTTGGGGTGGTGGTGGCTGCCACAGTTGGTCCTGTACTCGGCGTTGTTTTGCAAGCTGCATCAGTAGCACCTCCATGTTGTCCTGTTGGTCTGTAATGTTCCTTGTGTGTGTTTTCCTTAAGTAGTGCATCATTTTTGAACTGTTGGATAAATATGGTGCAAGGGGGTGTTTGAGTAATTTTTTGGATGCAAACGCCTACCTTGCATCTCATTGAAGCAAGGTGGTTTCACGCATCCTTAAAATGACGTTAACTCCATATTTTTGACGCTGGATTTGCATTATTTTTTTAAATGATGCAAATCCGGAGCTAACAGAGTATAAATATGGGCCTTAGTCTGCATAACTTGTCAAAATTCACATCAGAATTAGCAATGTGAAGCAAACGTCTGCTACTCCTTGAAGCTGCGTAGGGAGAAAAAGGACATTCCTGCAAACATGTAACAATTTGGGAGACCAAAATGAATAAGCTATTCCGGCTCACATTCCACAACAGCTCTCACTGTTGAGGAGCTGCCATTTGAGAGCACCTGGAAATCCAGTCTAATCAATGGGACTTGGACTCCCTTCTAATAACAAACCAAATTTGCTGTGGAGGCATTACATGCCTCGTGCAAGGACAGCTGTTTACAAACCATTGAATGGCTCACAGAAGCCTCACATTCACTATCGATAAGACCTCTTTCATGCTATTGAAACATTTGTTTGAGAAAGGAAGCTCCCACACCTCATGTGTGTTACTATCTCCCAGCCTTTCGTAAATGCCCACTGGAATGTGTTTTAAACAGGATGTAAATTGAAATGGGCATATTTATAA
Source organism: Pleurodeles waltl (assembly GCF_031143425.1). Lineage (NCBI taxonomy): Eukaryota > Metazoa > Chordata > Amphibia > Caudata > Salamandridae > Pleurodeles > Pleurodeles waltl. Next base: position 408,657,532 of record NC_090438.1, read on the forward strand.
CCCCATGTATTAGCCATTCATCAGATGGTATTTCAGCCACAGGCAGCTTTTCTAACTTTTGAATATTCAACATGACATGATTGCTTCTTTCTTAACCATTGTTTGTTGTTGACGTGTTAAATTAAATGTTGGAAAAAATCTCCCTTCCACTCGTGTGTTGCCAGGAAACACAACTTGCTTTCAATGTTTGTAGTGTCCATCCTAACTGTATATTGGATCTTAGCTGACTTTGTCCATATTGCAAAAATCATACATCACTCTGTACTATATCTATTGCACAGGATACAATGTTATTCAAGGTGTATATTCGGTTGCACAATGTGGTAATCACATTATCTACAACGGCTAATGCTTTCTGTAGACTTTCCTGATCCATTTACCTTAACTGGGCGGCTGCTCCTTGCTGAGAAAGCTTCCATATTTCATTGTATGCAGCATATAAGAAGCGTTTTCTGCATTGTCTTCTGGGGCCTAAAAGGAAATCCTGTAAATCTGTGTTATTGAACAGGAGACGTAAATATTATTTGACAGCATCCAGCAAGGAGCCCTTCAACCATTGCTGGCATAGTTTCCTTACACTATGGCCCTCAATATGACATTTGAAGTACATTCCTAATGTCTCCTCAGTGACTGCCACCAACATACCGCTGCGGAGGTGAACATCCGTCTGCCAGATTATGACACATACACAGAAAACTGACAGAAAACAGCCACAAACACAAATCCACCAGACCCACTGGTCTGGACTACCACCCATACCGTTACGCCACCAAAACAACCCCCTCCAAATAATGATCCATAAATCACCACAGCGGACATTCAACGGTGGTAAACCATTGGCAGTGCACAGCGCCATGGTGGATAAGGCCACCCAAATACAAAACAAGACAACATTGGCCAGAACAAAAAACCCACACACCCAAAAACAGCACAATAAAACACACACCCACATCACCCACAATCCTTTGCCAACATGACAAAACGGCTACACTTTGCGACATCAATCCAAAAGAGAACTGTACACACATATCACCACTCACTCTTCATCCCACATGCACCACACACCCCACCACATCACACATCACCCTCTGAACAACCAACACACACCACACAACACCCATGTCCCCACAAAGTCACCCCAGTTTCACAGATGAGGAGTTGCAGGTCATGGTTGAGGAAATAGTCAGGGTAGAGCCACGGCTGTTTGCAGCACAGGTCTAGCAGATATCCATTGCCAGGAAGATGGAGCTATGGCGGAGGTTGGTGGACAAGGTGAAAGCCTTGGGACTACATCCACGCACAAGGGATGACATAAGGAAGAGATGGAATGACCTACGGGGTAAGGTGCATTCCATTGCAGCAAAGCACCAGCCTGCCATCCATAGGACAGAGGACAGGCGGTGGACCCCCACCTTCTCCCCCACAGCAGACAGCATGGGAGGACCAAGTCTTTGCAATCCTGTATCCTGAGGGACTCACTGGAGTAGCAAGAGAACTAGACTCTATTGAATCAACACCTACTACCTATCACTCCCCCATACTTGCATGCCACCATGACCCCTCACCCTGACACCCATCCCCCCATGCCATCCCACAGTGTACCACCACAATTAACAAACCTAAATGCCAAGCGCAGCATGCCATACCCACTGCATGCACATCCCTTCCAGCCCTGCATGTACACCCACCACCAATGCATACACAGCATGGAGAACTGACAATCCCACAATCCATCACCATACACAAACAAAGGTGGTAGGGCAACAGCAAAATATAGGAGGAGCTGGTGATGCAGAATATGCCACGGACATGTGGCATAATACACCACTTATATCCCCACAGGTGCCACAGCCAATCTCAGCAGCGTGGAGGTGCCACGGCTACTCAGTCCCCCACCAGAAGATGCCCCCAGTGATGACAGCAACTCTGGAGCTCTGGAACTGGATGAACTCCCTGGCCCATCAGGAACCACTTGTCAGTTGGCTACCACACCCAGTCCACTACAGAGCCTCCCCCTCAGAATTCAATATTACAGCAGCCACCCAAAGTCCCCAGACCTCTATCCCCAAGACATGTCAATCAGTATTGCGCCCAACTGTAGAGGGACCCCACTCTACACCTCACAGACAAGACAATGAGGGTACTGGAGTCAGTGGCAGTGGGCACAACGTTCAGGGGATACAAGCACAGGGAGCTACAGCTGTTTGGAGGACAGCTGTGCACCAGGGGGAGGACAGGCCCAGGGAACCAACTGCCCAGGAGGCACTCGCTGATGTCCTGGGGGCTTACCAACAATCCCAGGACAAGATGGGTCAGGTGATAAATATCATGCAGGAGAACCAGTGGCTGCAGGGGGAACAACACCAGGAGATCAAGCAAGAATTGCAAGCCCTGAAAACCACCATGGTCTCCATCGCAGGGGGTGCTTGGTGATATGGCCAACATAATGAAGGGCTGCACAGCACACCAGCGGGCCCCTTCCACTAGCCAGTGTACTGATCAGCACTTCACATCTGCTGCAGCTAGTAGATGGGAGGCCCTGCACATGGCCCACAGGCCACCAGCACCCCTACCCCTGCAGAAGGTGAACCACCACGCAAACTGTCTCTGCGACCCAGACTGACACCAGAGACACTTGGCAAGACCACCACCCGAAAATGAACACCTCCTGAATGTCCCAGTGGTGTTCCACTGTGTCACCTTTTCCACTTTTAATTGCCATTGCTCCCCTTCCTATGACACCTTGGACACTGGACCTGTGCTAGAAACAGGCTGGCCCACTACACTGGACTATTCCCAACCATCACCCCACTCTATTGCACTTTGCATTGTATAAACATTTTTAATATACACCCTTGGACACAACTTGAGTAATAGAGCTTTATCTGAAGGTAATGTACAAATGTATTGAACTGTAGTGAACTGCATGATCCTGTGAAAATGTCCAGTAATATGTTGATCTATCCTACAAATGTGTCTCAGCAGTCTGTACACATCACAGCATCACACTGATTTACCCACAGCAACATCTGCAATAAGGGAAGGCATAGGGGACAGTCATTTGGGATGCAAAGGTAATGACTAGCATAATGCTATAGCCACACAGCACAACACTGAAACGGAGAAATGTTTATTTCAACAGTCTTACCTGAGTGTCATTGGAAGTACTCCTGGATTATATGTGTCCTGTTGTCCGCATCCTCCTCCTCTTCCTCCTCATCACTGTCCACTGCTGCCACAGCTGCATTGTCACCCCCCTCCTCCTCCTGCAAATAGGGCAAATACCATCTGAGGGCCAAATTGTGCAACATGCAGCACACAACAACAATCCTGCAGACCTTCTCAGGGGAGTAGCATAGGGATCCACTTGTCAGATGGAGACACCTGAACCTAGCCTTCAGGAGTCCGAAGGTCCTTTCAACTATCCTCCTGGTATGCCCATGTGCATCATTGTACCTATTCACAGCCACTGTTCTCGGATTCCTGATAGGGGTCAAGAGCCAGGACAGGTTTGGGTAACCAGAATCACCTGCAAGAAGTGAGGGACACACATTAGCCGTGCACAATGGCATGGGGTATGACTTCTTAAGGCATACACTGACATACATTGGGTAGGGACTCAGGCTCACCTATAAGCCACACTCTGTGCCTCTGTAGTTGTGCCATCTGCTGTGGGACACTGCTATTCCTCAGGACAAAGGCATCTTGCACTGACTCATGATACTTGACAGTGACGTGTGAGATGTACTGGTCAGCAAGGCACACCTTCTCGACATCGAGTGAGTAGAAAGGCTTCCTATTCCTGTACACTTGTTCATTGGCCCTGGGGGGGTCTAAGGCAATATGGGTCCCGTCAATGGCCCTAATAACATGTGGTATGTGAAATTGCATAGAATACTGCCTTCACAGTGGGTAAATCAGCTATCTGGAGGAATGTGATGTAGCTGTGTTTGAGCAAGGCTGCCAAAACCCTTGCAAGCACAATAGAAAACATTGGCTGTGACAATCCTGCAGCCAAGCCCACTGTCATCTAGAAAGAGACAGTTCCCAGGAAATGGAGCACTGATAGTACCTGTACATGAGGGGTTATTACTGTTGTGCAACAGGTAGCAGATCAGGCTCCAATTGTGCACACAGTTCTATGATTGTGGCCCTGTCCAGAAGATAGCTGAGTATGATGTGCCTGTCCTCCAGTGTAGCGAAGTTCACAAGGGGACTTTACACAGGTGCTTCCCTCTGCCTCGTAATCCTCCACAGTGGTTGGTACCTAATGGACCCAAAAATAAGAAGGGAGTTACAACAGGAACCATGAACACACTACAGCAGTGTACACGGAGCATGCATGTATGTTGGGCATTCAACTACAATGACGCACTTATTAATCTGTACATGTGTACTAGCATTACAAAATGGCAACCACTTGTCCTTATGCAGGGACAGCTGGAAGTGACCTCACCCCGCTGGTGTTTGCGTCATAGCGGGAGGCTGTGTGCAAGGCTGTGCAATTCCTCATTGGCTAACATGGGCCTCTATGGAGTATGGGAACCAATGATGAGCAATACCAGCTGTGACGGTGTTCACCACCACGGACATGATCGCCATTTCATTTCTATCCCTTCACTTGATTCCTGACTTTCCACAGGATGACATCGCCACTGCGTGTGGTGCTGTGACCAGTGTCTGGAATTTGCCATGGCACGTGCAACAGGGGAAAGGGCCCCAGCCTTCACATTGGAGGAGTTGAAGAGGCTCGTGGATGGTGTCCTACCCCTGCATGGGCAGTTGTAAGGGCCTCCAGGACAACAGGTGAGAACACCATGGGTACGTTACATGCAACATGGCTGCATGGAGATATGTGTGTGTGCTGGAAATTTGTAATTTCGGGGGGTGTGGCTGGTAGCAGTGCTAATGCAGGGGTATGGGTCATGTGTGTGCCTGATGAGGGGCAAATGCAGTTTGTAGACCAAATGTTTGACAGGCTGCATTGTCTGGTTCATGGTGTCCCACTGCAGGTCAGTGCCTATCAGAAGAAGGGGTTATGGTGTGCCATTGCAAAGGATGTGCGGTCCCTGCAGGTCTATAGCAGACAGAGCACCCACTGCAGGAAACGGTGGGAGGACCTGAGTTTTTGGGCAGGAAAACTGCATAGGCACAGTTGGGAGAGCCTCCTTATGAGGGAGGGGTACCCCTCAGAACCTGGCCACCCTGATTGCCTGCATATGGGCTGTGGCCTACCCAGAGCTGGAAGGGCACTTAAGGCATCTCAGCAGCCACAAGGGGGTGAGTACAATGTGTTTGACAACAATCTCTGTTGCCTGGTATGGGATTTCGGTATAGGGTACTAGTCAGTGGATACCCCAATATGCCAGTTTGAGAATTGCTGTGTGGTACAGCTTAGGTTAATAGGTTGAAATGCATGTTTTTGATAGCCAGGTAGCTGGCTTTCCATGGCAGACAGGGCTTAGTTGGTCCCAGTTGGTGTGTAGCTGGCAGGGTTTGGCTCCTACCTGCTGTGGTACTAAGCCAATGGTATGCCAGTGGGTCCATATTGCCCATTCCCAGTCTCAGTGTGTGACAGTGATGTTTATGCCATCTGTGCTCTTGGTGCTGTGATTGACCCTGTGCTCCCTTTCTTTCTCACCCTCTCTCCTTTTGTCATCCTGTCCATGTGTGCATTAACATCATCTGGCGAGGGAGCAGAGGCACCGGTGAGTGAGGGAGCTGCAGCCCAAGGGACCCAGGAGGCAAAATCCACTGGTGTCGAGGAGACCAGTGGGACAGAGGGCGAGGGGAGCACCACAGCAGGGACAGGAGCTGATACCACCGACTCTGATTCCTCCTCCAATGGGAGCTCCCTGGTGGTGGTGGGCCCCTCTGGGACCACCTCAGCTACAGGTTTTACCACTACCCCTGTACCAACACCGCCGTCCTAGCAGTCCCCACTAAGTTGCCTGTGCCCGCTCACCCAAGAGGGTGGGCATCTCCTTCGCTCCTGGGACCTCAGGCCTTGTCCCAGTCAGCCCTTGCCCCAGTCAGCCCTGCTGCCCTCTGTGATGAGGCTATTGACCTCCTGAGATCCATCCCATAGGGCAGTCAACCATAGTGAATAGCATCCAGGGGCTGGCATCCCAGATGCAGCAATGCAATGCCTTCCTGGAGGGCATTCAATGTGGCTTGGTGGCCCTACAGAGATCGTTTCAGGCTCTGGCCTCTTCACTGATGGCAGCCAGTGTGCCTGTTTCTTTTGTCCCCCCTCTAACGACCACTTCCCAGTCCCAGTCTCCAAACCACCAACCAATCCCACGCACTCATTCAGAAAAGCATGCACACAAAACATCAAACAAGACTCGCACAGACAAACAGGCAGCACACTTCAGTACACAAGCACTCACACAGCCAACACACAGATGCACACACAACATCATCCACTGCCTCTACTGTCTCCCCCTTCTCCTCCTCTGTCACAGTCACATCCGCACTCACACCTGCATGCACTGCATCAACAGTCCCTGAACCTGCCACCTGTACAGGCATGCCCACAGTCACCAGAACAGCAGACCCACAGACATGCACCCCACACACCACATGCACAGTCACCACCACTGCCATCACCACATCATGCAGCACATTACTTCACTTGCAGAAACCACCACAACATCCATCCACACATCGTGTTTGTCCTCCCCATCCTGTCTGCTCCTCCCTCCAAGACACACAAACGCTCTCACTCAGACCGCCAACAGCCATCTACCTCACACATGCACACTGTACACACACCTGCACCAAAGTCCAGCACACCTCCTCCTCCTACAACCACTCCCTCTACCTCCACTCCCATCCCTCCTGCCACATCCTGCCCCATTGGCCCTTAGAAGCTTTTTCTTGTTTGCCTTGAACTGAGCCCAAGGAGGTCCCTCACAAGACCAAGGCCAAGGAGGCCCCTAACAGAACTAAGCCCAAGGAGGTCCCTCACAGAACTAAGCCAAAGGAGGCCCCTCACAGAACTAAGCCCAAGGATGCTCCTCACAAAACTAAGGCCAAGGAACACTCTACAGAACCAGTGGGCAAGGAGCCCCCTCCAGTACCGGCGGACAAGGAGCCCACTCCAGAAGCAGTGGGCAAGGAGCCCTCTCCGTCACCAAAGGGCAAGGAGCCCCCTCCATCACCAGAGGGCAGGGAACCCCCTCCAGAAGCAGTGGGCTAGGAACCCCCTCAGTGACTAGTGTGAAAGGAGCCCCATCAGTATCTAGTGGACAAGGAGCTCCCTCCAGAACCAGTGGGTAAGGAGCCTCCCAAGAACCAGTGGGCAAAGAGCCCCCTCAGTAACCAGTAGGCAAGAAGCCCCCTCATTAACCAGTGGGCAAGGAACCCCCTCCAGAACCAGTGGGCTCTGAGCCCCCTCGAGAACCAGTGAGCTAGTAGACCCTTCCCAATGAGAAGCAACCCCCACCCCTCCACCCCCCATGGTGCCTGCCCATTTTCAACATGATGCCTCTGAACAGTGGAGTCCTGATGTTGTCAGAAGTCACGTTGGGGCTTGGACTTTGTCCTGTGGGCATTTGAGACTTTGAACTGGCCTTTGGGCCTGCATGTACATATGCAGTTGTATATGTTTTTGGATTCTGAATTTTCATCCAACATGATTACAGTGGTTGGATCAGAGGTCTGTGTCCTGTCTTTCTTTGTTCCTGGGTACTATTATAGTCGATTTATCTGCAGCGGGTTCTGGCTGTGTGATGTGTATGGTGGGTGTTGTGCGTGTGTGTGTCACTCTCCCCTCCATCTCTCTCTCCTTTGTGTGCTAGGTGGCTGTACTCACAGTCATCATCTCCGTTGGCGTTGGTGCTCCAGGATGGCCATGGCATGGTACAGCAAGGGAAGATTTGCAGTTCTGGATGCATGCCGGCCGAGGACTCCTCTGTGTCCCTGGAGGTGAGTGTCTCCTTTTAAATGATGTTTTTACGCCAGGCTTTTGGTGTTGTTGTTACCGTCCTGAAAATCCTGGTGATATGCTATTTCATAATATGGTGGGCAGATCCTTGTCTTCCGCCTGCGTGTAGGTGTCTACCACTGTGTTCAGTGGTGCTTGTGGTTGGTGTGGTACATTGGCTGTCTATGGGAGGGATCACCGCCATGGTCATTATTTGGCTATCATTACCACCGGCTTGGCGATAGTACTATTGTCATCTCTGGCGTGGCGGCAACATGACCGCCAAGGTCATAATAACCACCTTTATGTCATCACTATTCCCGAGTGTTCTGAGGACACATAGCGAGGGTCTGGCCTATTAGTTCTAACCTCCCCCTAGGAGTTAACAAAACGTGTATGACACCCATTGGTGTCTACAAGCCACAATAACCACCCACTAGGATGCAAAAATTATGTGTTAAATGAACCATTTTGGACCCATTCATTGAGCTGATCTTAAGGCACATTTGTATACTTTTGCCACTTGTGAAATTTTGCAGGGGTGGGAATACTGGGCACATTCAATTCCTTAATGTTTGCTAATCCTAAACAGTTTATTTGTTGTACTGTTTCATTTAGAAATATCATTTGAACAGGAATCAAACATGCTCTAAATAAACCTTCTTTTCCTCTTATTTGGCAATTTTTTGTTCCCCACACACTCTTTAAGTCAATTGACTTCAAGCAGTACTCGTAGCCTTCTGTAGTCAATCTGGAGAAAAAGGAATCAGAATACATGAATTTTGTATCTGTCAATAAAACCTGTTGACTTTCCATTTCTGACAGTTGAAGATAATATGACTAAGCATTTTTAACAATATGCCCAGAAAAATATACACATTTTTCAGTATACATTTTAGAACTGCCTGCTGGTGGAGTTGGGCAGTGTTCCCATTGTGTATATTTAAAAATAGTCTTTGGGGTAGTTGCTCTGTGAATAAAATGATGTCCGTAATAATTATAACAGAACATAGCCCCATAACTTCTTTTAAACTGGTACACATCTTCATTTTCAAATACTGTATAATATTTTAGATCAGACATCATACCATCAACAGTTTTCACATCCCAATCATCAGAAACCACTCTGGGTGTGATTACATCTGTTATAGAGAGTTTGAATACATATGGTATTTGAATGACCTTAGTAGGCCCATATATATTGAATTATACTTTATCCCAAACAATCCCATCAGAAATTGGTATGGATGTAATGTTCACTAGGGACAAGTCTCTGCGAATTTTGTGTGATTAAAAATGTAGTTTTAGGAACTCATCCACCAGTTCAACAGTAGAGCGTTCAGGAAGAAAATGACCATGCATAAGGAGAAAGAAAACAATAACAAACCCAGTCCAAAGGAGGAAGGCAAGTACAGTCAATAAGAGCCATAGATAAATCCATGGCCGAATGAAAAAGTTAATTGTAAGCCAATGTATCAGCTCACGTGCTCCTGACAGTTCTGTTGCAGTAGAGGCAGATGCGTCACTGAAAGTGTCATTAACGTCGACAAAATAACCAGAATATGTTCATGCACAAACTGAGGCTGTGTTTTGAAGAGGAGAACTTGCTGAAGACTCCTTTGATGGTTCATAGTAAATTATGACATCCGTTTGTGTGGAATTTGTAAGAAATTGCTCATTATCATCATCACTAATTATAGAAGTAGTTGTAAGTGGAACCAATGAAAGCTCATTTTTCACCCTCTTCAAGCTTGGGGAGGTGTCAACATTGCTGTTGAAGACTTGTAGGGGAACATCCTGGTTTGTAGTGGGAGGGATTCTGGGACTACCCAGGAGTCTCCTAGGTCTGCATGCAGGATCGGCTGCATGGTGTAACTTGACATTTTTGATTGAGACAAAGCAATTTTCTTCAGAGCCAGGCAGTGCTGGTAGAATCACAATTCTGGTACCCTGTATTCCCAGAACTGGAACCGGTGCACGATAAGAAGGACCAAACTTCATTTTCACAGCAATCTTTTCACCCACCAGATCCCCAAGTTTAGGAATCCAGCTGGTAGATGTTACTGGTCTATCCCTGATTCCAAAGGAGGAAGCATAGGTTGATGCGTTGTCATCACAGGACTGTTGTAAGTCCTGCAAGAGAGTGAAACTTTCATTTATGTCAAAAGGTGTATCTGCCGCCTCCATGCCAAGACCATCAAGGTCTAGAACATACATTTGAGTATCAAAGAGGCATTCGTTTGATGTACACCCACCCAGGGAACTTCTGGGCACGTTGTTAAGTGCTCTCTGGAATCCATATAGGTGTGTATGCCAACTACGACCAGTGCCTAATACTCTAGCTGTAAAGGATTGCTTTACATTTTAGTTTCTTCACTCCATGACACTATTTCCTTTGGGGTGAAATGGAGATGAATAATGCAGTTGGACCCCTAACAAAGCCATAGTATCCCTGTAAGCCCTTGAGGCAAAATCAGGGCCCGGTCTGAGTGGAAAGCCACAACAGCATATGTACTGATTAAGACTTGCAAATCTTTAATAACAGTTCGAGCATCAGCCAAGCATTGTGGCCAAACCCATAGAAATCTGGAGCATGTGTCAACAGCAGCTAGAATGTATTTGTATGCACTATCTGGTGTCAGGGGACTACAATGGTCCAGGTACACACATTGTAAAGGTTTGTTGGAAATCAGGAGGGGTGTCTGCAGTGGGCGTTTCTCTGTGGACACTTTTATTTGCTGGCAGATGTCACAACAATGGACATACTTCTTGGTCTGTTTGTAAAGACCTGGCCACCAATAGCATGATTGTAATATTGAAATTGTAGCCACCACACCAGCATGGGCAGAAGCAACTCCCTCATGCACTGCTTTTATTAATTCAGGTCTTAGGTCTTTATTGGGAATCACTCAAACTCCCACACCTGGTATCTTTACTTGTGCATCAAACAAGCCTGCCATCTGGTAGGAATATTTAGAAGGATATGCTTTAGGTAGGGGCGAACTGTCAATCCAAGCTTTTAGGTCTGTCAGTGTTTCATCATCAAATTTCAGCTTAGAACGAGTTAATGCAGCAACAGAAGCCAGGGCTACTGCTGATTTGGCTGCTTCATCAGCTAGAGTGTTGCCTTCAAAGTGTATTCCAACATGCTGATGTCCTAGTGTATGCACAACATGGATTTTAGGTAGTGTTCCTTTTAGCTCCACGACATTCCCTCACAGAAGTCTGTGTTTAACGGTGTTGCCATTTGAATCGCTGAACCAGTTTTGCCACCAGTAATGCAGATATTCACTGAAGCACTGGACACAATAGTACGAATCACAGATGATCAATGTCATCTGCGCAGGATCCGTATGTTCCAGTGCCATCACCAGAGCCTTGAGCTCTGCAAGTTGTGCAATGCAATCTCCTTGAGTCTGCATATAAGTATTTTGTGGATGGAACTTGCCATCTTGCTGGTTAAACTGAACTATCAGTGTACGAGATTCTATGATATTGTTCGATAGGCAATGTATTTGCCGTAACTGGGTACTCAAGTTCGTACTGTAAAATTCTTGGGTCTGTAATTTGAAGTTAAAGACATAATAAACATCAGTGGCTGTCAGCAACGTCGCCCTTTGAATCCAACGTGAATGTTGTGCTTTAGCGTTTGGAACGCTTGCTTTGGTAACAGCCCCAAGGGCTGGAATTGGGGATATGACCATGATACTCTTCCCCTGGGCAAGAGGTCTCTCTTTAAGAGCCGCCATCTGGACAACAGTGAGGATTTCCTCAGTGGAAGCAAAGCGTTTGTTCAACTTTGTAGTGTAAGTGTTATTTTTATGCAATTGGGACGGTCTCACCATCTCACATAGGTGAAAACAATGGCACCAACATTTAATATGATGACCAAATGTTTTTTATAGTCTCTTGTGTGCAAGTGCTTTGCTTCAAGAATATCTTTTTGCAAAGATTTTAGAATGCGTGTGTGTTCGAATGTCCAAATTTTACTAATAAAAGTAGGACATATGAAGTCATACAATGGTTTAATGCTTTGTGCATAATCTGGAATATGTGTTCTGGCAAAATTTAAAAGGCCCAAAACTGACTGGAGCTTTTTAATTGTGTTTGGAGGTTGTAACTGTGCGCACTTTTGTAAGAATTGGGGCATCAGGACACTAAAGAAGGCTATTTTAGTTTTTTTTAAGTTAAATTTGTAGTAGATTTTGGCAAATCCTACAACAATGCAGGCTACGCATCTTAAGTATCGCATGAGGTTTTCGTCTGTGAGATAAATGTTATCCACATATGACAATGCCTCACAGTCAATGTCGTGTAGTATAGATGTCACATGAGCTGAGAACAGTCTTGGGCTGTTCTTGTACCCCAGTGGGAGTCAGCAGAATTTTTGTGAGAGCCAAGGGCACTAAAGCTTATTAGGTCCCTACTTTCAGGAGCTATGTTTTGTTAGAAAAACCCATTGGATATCCCTAGGGTCCACTTGTATGTTTTGTGCACTATATTGTGCATAAGTGCTGTGCTGTGCTGTGTGCAATTTGTATAGCAAATGTTTTTGTGTGACTATTTAAATGTCTGTAGTCTTAGATTATTCTATATGAATGGTTGGGTTTAGCAACTGGAAATAATGGATTATTCGTGGAAAAGTCTGAGTGTTCAATGACACCCTGGTACTCCAATTGATTGAGGATTTCCCTCATGGGTGGTTTTGCATCATATTTTACAGGGTATTGAGGTTGGGGTTGGGATTTTATTGGTAGTACGTGGTTGGGGGAATCTTTGTCCTATCCTATGTGATTGGGATATAATGCAGGTGCCTGTGCCACTGCCCAATCAATGGCATGCATTTCAAAGAGCTTTCTGGGAATAAGGGGGAAACCCTTTTATTATTTGTGGAACATACACAGTCCTCCTCTGGCTTATTTTGGCCTCGGGTACCCCATCCCATGTGCCTGGCCTTAAACTGTGTCTTATTAGGGGAGGGGGTGGTGCATCAAAATATCTTAGGTCTGATTAGGGGAGGGGGCCTGCATGGCCCCTTCTCCTGCCAAATTCAGCCCAGGGACCCCATCCCCCTGGGGCCTGGTCATGTTACCTGGGTGCCCTGTTAGCAGTGTTGGGGACTGCGGGGGAGCCTGAATGCCTCTACGGTCCCAGGCAGCTCCCATTCGCATTGCTCTCACACACACATGCAGCTCCCTGTGTGTAAGAGCAATTCTTGTGTCTGTTTCCCTGCCCTAGATCTCTGTGGGCAGGGGAACAGATGAAAACTCTGCTCCCAGTAAGCAAGAGCTGTTTGACAGGTCTCGCTTTCTGGGAGCTCCATTGTGTTTGCTCTGACTTAGAGGAACTGTTAAAGCTCCTGCCAAGTCAAAGCAAACAACTATGTCCTGCGGGTGGGCACCCTGGGACATAGAAGGAGCTGGCCCTGGGGAGTGGCAGTCCCCAGGGCCATATATGGCTCCTGCAGGGGGGTTGCATTGCCCCCTCCTTTGTTGTTCCCCTGCTGGTCCCAGGTGGGTGGTGGTTTCCAGGGCTCTATATGGTCTGGGAAAGGGGCCGCACAGCCCTCCCACTTTCGAAACATATTTTCTCCCTGGGAGCTGGTGGTTCCCAAGGCCTGGGGGTTTGTAAGACACCCCCCAATACTATCCACTTATCCCTGGGAGGTGTTGATCCTCGGGACACAGGGGTCCTTGGGGCCCCTTCATTACTGATATTTTGGCCTGGAGAGGTGGTGCTCCTGGGGCCCTAGGGGGATCCACACAGCCCCCCTATTACTATGATTTATCCCCAGGGAGGTGGTAGTCCCCTGGACTCAGGGCCCGGGTGGTCCCCCATTACTGAGGTTTTGCCCTGGGGAGGTAGTGGTATCTGGGTCTCCAAGAGTCTCAGGAGGGGATCTCATGCTTCCTCTCCTTATTGTTTTAAACAGTGCACCCGGTACCTGGCCCACCCGGGTACTTCTTCGGAAATAATTTTCAATTTTCGCCGGATCCACGGAACCACCACAACTCTCTGTGAATTTTTTTGCTTTTTTGCCCTGGCGGAGTCCCTCTGAGATCCCTGCACCAGAGCTAAGGGGTCGGGTTGTGCCCACTCTTGCCCTTTTTCATTTTTATATATTTTTTTCAGGGTCTCAGCTGAAGCCACATATTAAGGTAGCTATCAACACTTCCTGGTTGAAGTGTTGGCAGCCAGTCGGATCTCAGACCGAGATTGGGAGGGTTCTCAGAGCATTTGCGTCGCCATATTTACACAAATTTGTGGTTTCTTTAATATTTAAAAAAACTACTGACCAACTAAAACAAAAAAAAAAAAAAAGAGCACTTTCTCTCTCTCTCTCTCTCTCTCTCTCTCTCTATATATATATATGCATATATTTATATTTGTATATATATATAAATATTTTTTTTTTTCTGAAAAAAACAGAGGTTACAGGGACCTTATAATTGGGTTCTAAATTTACTCACACAAAACAATAGAAATTCACCAGTCATAGTTAGAGTTATTTCAAGTATCTATAACTTGTGACCTAGTGTAACTATATCTCTCACCCCATCATGCACAGTTTTTTCTTCAATAATAATTTTAGTGCTAATGTTTCATTGATATTTCTATTGACGCTATAAAGGTTGTCATGAGTGCTGTAATATCTGTAGTGATGAGCAGTGCATGGCAAAGGCAGAATTTATAGTTACCTTAGGGTGCAAGTTATAGTTAATTGAAAGAACTATAACTGTAACTGCTGAATTTCTATGGTTTTGTGCGAGTAAATTCAGAACCTAAGTATAAAGTCCCTGTAACCTCTTTTTTTTCAGTGAATTTCTATTTTTATTAAATTTTATTTCCTAACTATAACATCCCAGTAACCTTTGTTTTTTTTGTGAATTTCAATGGTTTTTTAAAAATGTAAAATAATTTTCATTACTATACATTAACTTAATCCACCACCTCACACGGCCTTCGGTCAAGCATAGTTGGGATTGACCGCAGGGCCTGGCCTTTTGCCAGGCGCTGTAGCCAACCCTCTATAGCCACCCAACCCTGTGCTGTGCACGCCTGAAGGCTGTGCATGGCCTGGGTTGGCCACAGGGCCTGCCCCTCTCGGTGTGAGAATAGGTGTGAGAAGATGCCTCTGGTGCAAGATCGTCTTTCTGTCTGTGTGTGAGATTCAGTGTGAGAGGGTCTCTGTTGGTGTGAAAGTGGGTGTGAGAATGTCTGTCAAAGTGTGAGAGGGTGTCTGTGAGTGTGAGAGTGGGAGTTAGAGTGTCTCTGTGACTGGGTGAGTGAGTGAATGTGTGGATCTGTGAGTGGGTGTGTGAGAGTCTGAGTGGGTCTGTGAGTGAATACATTAGTTTGTGAGTGGGTCTGTGACTGGGTGCATGAGTGGCAAGTGATTGTATGAGTGGGTCTGTAAGTGGGTGTGCAAGTATCTGTGTGGGTATGTCAGTAGCTGTGTGAGTGACTTGGCAACAAATGAAACTCATCTTCCCTTTTATCCAACAAAAGTCCACAGTTTTATACAAAATATCAACCCAAATGGAGTACTTTCTGCCTCCATGGGTAAATGTCGAGTATGTATTTTACACTGCAGCTGTGTAGTGGACCAGAAGGAAATGTCTCCAGCAACCATGTGTGTTTGACAATATGATTGAGAACTCATGCTTCTTTTCTCGAAAATTCTGGGATAACATGAATCTTCCTATAGAGAGGACAACAAGACTGCAAAGATGCACATCTCCACCAAGCCAGGGTCCTTCCTCCTATCTACATATCGTAAGTGCTTCCTTGTTTTGTGGCAATCGTCTCATTTTCCCTTATCATGAAGAAGACGCCACCAAAATCAGTGAGAAATGTACAGGGGGCCCTTTGTTAAGCTGTCCATCATTTTAATAAAAGGGGGAAGCCCTTTTATTAATTATAGAATTGGGGAAGGGGACATGTGGCCACATCCCCTAGCTGATTTTGGCACCAGGTACCCCATCCCCTGCCCCTGACCTTCAACTATATTAT
The DNA here is from genome assembly GCF_031143425.1 of Pleurodeles waltl. Lineage (NCBI taxonomy): Eukaryota > Metazoa > Chordata > Amphibia > Caudata > Salamandridae > Pleurodeles > Pleurodeles waltl. The sequence continues at coordinate 408,673,475 of NC_090438.1, forward strand.
GTCTTATTAGGAGAATGGGGCGATGCTGCCCCTCCCAGCTGATTTTGGCCCCAGGGACCCCATCCCCCAGGATCCAGCCTTAAGATATATTGGGGGTCATTCCAACCCTGGCGGTCGGTGTTAAAGCGGCGGCCAAGCCGCCAACAGGCAGGCGGTGCAAAAAATGGAATTCTGACCCTGGCGGAAACCGCCAACACAGACCGCCACTTTAACACTCCGACCACCACGGCGGGACAAACAAACAGCGGTCACTGCCAACAGACAGGCGGGAGACAATGTACCCCCCACCCTATCACAACTCACCAATTCGCCACCTTTTCCGGGGCGGGAGCCCCGCCGATAAAAACACGGCGGAAACAGACTACGAACAGGAAAATGCTCACCTCTACACACTCCACGAGGAATCTGGACAGCATGGATACAGAACTACACATCCTACCAGCTCTTGTCTACCTGCTCCTCTACCAGGAGCACGAACGCCGGTGCAGAAGACAACGGTGAGTACTGCACCTACGACACAGGGGAGGGAGGAGGAGAAACACACACATACGCGACACACCCACCCTCACCCACAACTACCTACGCATCAATGCAGAGCAACAACTCAGAGTGACACCCCCACAACCCCCCCGGAAGAATGCAAAGACAAAATAAATTGATCATGAAATTCAAATATATTGTAAGGCTACTTAAAACTTTTTTTTCAAACATCTATAACTATATACACATATGTAAATTGTCCTGTCCAAATTGGGTTTCAGTCATTGTACGTGGGCCGATGGGCCTCAACACATGGGCAAAGCCCACACAGGAGACCCGAAGCCATTGGAGAGAACACTGCAGGGGCATCAGATGGAAAACTACAGGCACCTCAGGGGGAAGGGAAGGGGAGGCACCTCAGCCACATGAGTCCACGACGCCAGATCCACGAGGGGCCTCCATGCCCACTGTGCCATCCTGGGGAGTGCAAAGCCACAGTCTCACAAGTCTCTACAGTGGGTGGCTTGCCCACTGTGCCAAAGCCACAGTCTCACAAGTCTCTACAGTGGGTGGCTTGCCCACTGTGCCATCCTGGGGAGTGCAAAGCCACAGTCTCACAAGTCTCTACAGTGGGTGGCTTGCCCACTGTGCCATCCTGGGGAGTGCAAAGCCACAGTCTCTCAAGTGGATTACAGACTCCACTGGTACTGGAGGAGGCATGGTGCCCAGAGTGCATCGTGCAGCCCTGCCCGACACAGATCCGGGCCTGCCCCTTCTGCCAATGGGCCAGCAGTGCTTGAGACGGCGTTGCCCAGCGGAGCTGTGCTTGAGACGGCGGTGCCCAGCGGAGCGGTGCTTGAGATGAAGGGCCCAGCGGAGCGGTGCTTGAGATGAAGGGCCCAGCGGAGCGGTGCCTGTCTTGAAGGGCCCTGTTCAGCGGTGCTTGTCTTGAAGGGCCCTGTTCAGCGGTGCCTTTCTTGAAGGGCCCTGTTCAGCGGTTCTTGAGACGGCAGTGCCCTGTTCAGCGGTGCTTGTCTTGAAGGGCCCTGTTCAGCGGTTCTTGAGACGGCAGTGCCCTGTTCAGCGGTGCTTGTCTTGAAGGGCCCTGTTCAGCGGTGCTTGTCTTGAAGGGCCCTGTTCAGCGGTTCTTGAGACGGAGGTGCCCTGTTCAGAGGTGCTTGTCTTGAAGGGCCCTGTTCAGCGGTTCTTGAGACGGCGGTGCCCTGTTCAGCGGTGCTTGTCTTGAAGGGCCCTGTTCAGCGGTGCTTGTCTTGAAGGGCCCTGTTCAGCGGTGCCTGTCTTGAAGGGCCCTGTTCAGCGGTTCTTGAGACGGCGGTGCCCTGTTCAGCGGTGCTTGTCTTGAAGGGCCCTGTTCAGTGGTGCTTGTCTTGAAGGGCCCTGTTCAGTGGTGACTGTCTTGAAGGGCCCTGTTCAGTGGTTCTTGAGACGGCGGTGCCCTGTTCAGCGGTGCTTGTCTTGACATGTGTCTCCAGGGCACCATATCCAGCCAATATATGGAGTTCACTCGCCATCTGACTTCTCGCTTCCGGGGCCCTCCTGTGCTAGAGTTCCGGGCCCGTGGGTGTCCTCCTTCACACCCGGAATGGGGCTGGTGGGGCCCTCCTGGGCAGCTCGCCTGCTGCCGGACGTGTCAGCCGTGCTGCCCTTGCCATCCTTCCGTGATTCCCTGTGGCCCTTGCCTCCCTTTGTAGATGTGCCAGGTGGCACCCCACATCCTGACGGTGCCAGGGTAGTGGCTTTGGAGGCTGCCGTCTCTGGCCTCTCGTGCCGGCCCTTGCCTTTCTTGGTTTTCTTCCCAGGGGGTGGGCTGGCTGTCCCTTTACTGCTGGCCGATGTTGCTGCCCTTGAAGGTGGTGGACTCCAATATCCCTGTACTATGGACCTTGTAGGTCCAGGGGTTGTGGTGGCTGAGGTGCTGATTGAACTCTTACGAGATGGAGGGGGTGGGTCAGGTGATGGAAAGAGGTTAATTTTGGACAGGAAAAACTTTTTAGGAGCAGTGGGAAGGGTAGGTGCAGTGGGTATGGGAGTGGAGGAAGAGGATGTGGTTGTAGGAGAGTCAAGTCTGGCGCCTTTGGGTGCAGGTGCTTGTGATGGAGGCTGTCGTGAGGTGGATGGCTGTTGGGTGGGTGGCTGCCTGCGTTTGTGTGGTTTGGAAGAGGGGGTGACAGACACACTGGGAGAGGACACAGGGGACGTGTAAATGGCAGTGGGGGTGGTGACTGCACGTGTGCGGAGTGTTCTGGTAGGTGTGCTGGTGATGGACGTAGTGGCTGATGATGTTGTGCATGCAAGTGCGAGTGGAGACCTCACAGGGCGGGAGGAGGGAGACGAGGAGGAGGGGGACACAGAGGAGGCAGTGGCTGTTGGTATGTCTGCATGTGGCTGTTGCTTGTGTGAATGCTTGTGTGATGTGTGGTGCTTATGTCTGGATGAGCTGCCCTTGGGTGTTGAGGTGTGTGCAGGCTGGTCTGTAGGTTTGTCTGGGATAGGCAGAGGAACAGGGGAGTGGGACTGGGTGGAGGAAGTTGGAGGAGGGAGGCAGGAGACAGGGACAATGGCTGCCGTCAGTGCTGAGGCCAGAGCGTTGAACGATCGCTGATGGGCAGCCTGACCCGAATGAATGCCCTCCAGGTATGCATTGCTCCGGTGCACCTCCCTTTCTACACCCTGGATGGCATTCAAAAGGGTAGACTGCCCAACAATGAGCGTCCTGAGGAGGTCAATGACCTCCTCACTGAGGGCAGCAGGGGTAACTGGGGCAGGGCCTGAGGTGCCTGGGGCGAAGAAGATGCCCGCCTTCGTGTGCGAGCGGGCATGGGGAGATCGCAGAGGGGCTGCTGGGAGGGCGGAGCTGGTGCGCTGGGTGGCGGCTGTACCTGTTGTTGCGGTGGGCACGGATGTTGCCCCCACCACAAGGGAGCTCCCTTCCGAGGACGTGTCTGTGTCGCTGATGTCTCCACGTGTCCCCGTTGTGGAGCTCCCCTCGCCCTCCGTCTCACTGGTGAACTCCGAGTCGGTTGCATGGCCCTCCAGGGCCATGTGAGATGCAGCTCCCTCGTGCTCCGATGCCACTTCTCCTCCGCCTGATGATGCTAATGCACACATGAACAGGAAGAGCAGCAAAAAAGGGGGGGGGGGGGAAATGAAGACATGTTGAGTGCATCCATTGGCAACACAGTTGGCGGAGAGGACAGACACAGAAGCCCCCTGCACTACGCCGCGCACTTGGGGTACACTACTCAATCATTGGGACTTGGCCTATGGTCGACAACTGCACACATAGGTGACACAGGGCCATGGATAGCTGTACTTGGCACCCTACAGAGGTGGGGGGGCGGGGGCACAGGGCCATGCCTTACGGAGGGGCCTAGCCTACAGAAATCGCCATGGCCTAGGGATACCCACAGCCCTCCTCCCCCACCCAGGCGCCTCCACTGCGCTCAAAGTCAGCAGAATGTGTTTGTACTCACCCCCTTGTGTCTGCTGTGATGTCCTCACGCGCCCATCCAAATTGGGGTAGGCCACCGCCAGGATCCGGGACATCAGGGGGGTCAATTGACGACTGGCACCCCTCCTAAGTTGGGAGGCCATCCCCAGCAGATCCTCCGCGGTCTTCCTGCTCCCGCAGCGGATGTCCTCCCACCTCTTGCGGCAGTGGGTGCCCCGTCTGTTATGGACCCCCAGGGTCCGGACGTCCTTGGCAATGGCACGCCAAATGTCGATTTTCTGATGGGCGCCGACCTATGTGACATGTACAGGGGGAGAAATAACATTATTATGATTTTCTGCATGCTCGATGTGAATGGCCCCCCATCCCCACCCTTGCCATGTGGCACATGCTCTCATCCGTCGTTTGATGCATGCCTCAATCGCTCCCCTCCCCACCATCTTTCATCCACCCGACTCAACACAGGCATTGCCCCCAAAGCATGCTCCCAGTGTACTTACCTGTTGGTCTGGAGGACCGTAGAGCAGCGCATACTGGGGGAGGACCCCATCCACGAGTTTCTCCAATTCTTCTGACGTGAAGGCAGGGGCCCTTTCCCCAGTCGCAGCAGCCATTGTATCTTCCAGACCGAGGTCACAGCAGCACTTGCAGTATAGGTCCTCTCCTGTGGATGATCAGGTCTCGAGTGATTAAGCAGATAGAAAATGGCGGTCACGTCTGCGGCGGTGCGTACCGCGGCGGTGCGTCCCGCAACCGCCGGCGCAGTTCGTGATTGGCTCCTGAAACGCATAGGGTTCAATGTTAACCAATGCGGCTTTGCGCCGCGGTCTTCGGCCGCCTACCGCCACGGTGTGCCACGCCAGCGCATTGACCTCACATCCCATTGTCGCACTTCACAGGTCAGGCAGCCGCCATTTCAAGGGCCCAGATGGCTTAATTTCTACTGCGTCACACATGCCTAGGCCTTGCATCGACACTCATACAAGTCATTCAATGCATAGAGAATCGTGTACTGTGCAAGCTGTGGGAATTTACTTGTGGGTTGATTGACTCTGTGCTAGCTGTTGTCCTTCCTAGGCACCGTCCGTTGGGACTTGCGAGGAGATGGAGGAATGTTCCAGTGTACAGACCGCTGGTGGACCTGTCGACAATGGAGGAACGACATGTCATTCTGACATACAGGCTTGACCGAGCCACTATACATGAACTGTGTACCCAGCTGGAGGCAGACCTGATGTCACCCATCCGCCAACCCACAGGGATCCCCCCTCTAGTGCAGGTGCTGTCAGTACTCCATTTCTTAGCAAGTGGGTCATTTCAAACAACAGTGGCCATTTCATCAGAGATGTCTCAGCCTATGTTTTCCAAGGTGTTGTCCAGAGTGTTGTCTGCCCTGCTCAAACACATGCGGAGATACATCGTTTTCCCTGAGGTGGGGGATTTGCCTACAGTGAAGGGTGATTTCTATGCCCTTGGACATATTCCCAACATCATTGGTGCCATTGATGGGACACATGTGGCTTTGGTACCCCCCAGTGAAAGTGAACAGGTGTACAGGAACAGAAAAAGTTATCATTCCATGAATGTCCAGGTGGTCTGTTTGGCTGACCAGTACATCTCCCATGTAAATGCCAAGTTCCCTGGGTCAGTGCATGACGCGTACATCATGCGAAATAGCAGCATCCCTTATGTGATGGAACAACTACGGAGACACCGTGTGTGGCTAATTGGTGACTCAGGTTACCCCAACCTGTCGTGGTTACTGACCCCAGTGAGGAATCCCAGGACAAGGGCAGAGGAACGCTACAATGAGGCCCATGGGCGAACTAGGAGGATTATAGAAAGAACCTTCGGGCTCCTGAAGGCCAGGTTTAGGTGCCTGCATATGACAGGTGGATCCCTAATGTACTCACCAAAGAAGGTGTGCCAGATCATCGTGGCCTGCTGTATGCTTCACAACCTGGCATTGCGACGCCAGGTGCCTTTTCTGCAGGAGGATGGTCCAGATGGTGGTGTTGTAGCAGCTGTGGAGCCTGCGGAGAGTGAAGAGGAGGAAGACGAAGAGGACGACACAGACAACAGGGACACAGTGATACAGCAGTATTTTCAATAACACACAGGTGAGAATCAACAACGGCATTTTACATTTACTTACAGTCTCCTGCCTCTCTACTGTCTGTCCTTTTTACCCAGTGGATGCTAACAGAGTTGTGACTTTCCCTTCCAGTTTCAGAGATGTGGGCCCCACTGCGTGACCTCTGCTTTGTTTGCCCATGGACTACAGCTGTGTGACAGTGGTATGTTGTCATCACAATGTAACTGGTCATTTTTGCACGTTTATGTCTAATACATATTTTCACAAAAACAGGCAGACTCGAGATTATTTGTGTGCAATAAGTGTGTTTATTTAAGTGCTCAATTTTGGGAGATGGTTGAAAATCGGTGATGGGTGATGGTGGAGGAATGTCCATGGCAGAGTCCAGATTCTCAGTCTCACAGGTGCATTGTCCATATGCCTGTGGAAGGTGGAGCAGGGGCAGTTTAAGGTTGGACAGGGTGACAATGTGGGACAGTGGGGTGACATCAGGGGGTATCCTTTCCTGGCGGGGGTCTTGGCATCCTACTCTGTCTTCTTCCTAGATCTCAGGCACCGCTTGCGGGGTGGTTCTTCTTCTGCAGGAGGTGGGGTTCTGGTGGCAGGTTGTTGCTGTGTCGGGGCCTCCTGTCCACTAGCGCTGGCAAAGGTGGTAGGCTGTTCCTGGTCCATGCTAGTGACAGGGGCCGTTTGTGGTGCTCTTGGTCCCGCAATGTGGTGACAATCTGGTTGAGAGCCACAACGATGGTGCCCATTGCGGAACTAATGTTTCTCAGTTCTTCCCTGAACCCATTAAACTGTTCCTCCTGCAGTACCTGGATCTCCTGGAACCTGGCCAGGACCGTCGCCATCGTCTCCTGGGAGTGGTGGTATGCTCCCATGATGGAGGTGAGGGCCTCGTAGAGAGTGGGTTCCCTGGGCCTGTCCCCCCCCTGTCGCATAGCAGCCCTCCCAGTTCCCCTGTTTCCCTGGGCCTCTGTCCCCAGGATCGTGTGCCCGCTACCACTACCCCCAGGTGCCTGTTGTTTTTGGGGTGGTGGGTTAACCTGGGTGCCCTGTAGTGGTGGACACACCGCTGATTGACGTGTCCTGGAGACAGAGGCATGGGCCCGCTGGGTGGGTGCTGTGCTGGTGTTCCCAGAGGGGGGTAGGTCTGCTGTAGCCAGTGGCTGTCTGAGGGGAACCGACTGTCCCGAGGTCCCCGATGGGCCGGGCTGGTCATCTGGGTCCAGGGAGACAGAGCTGCTGTCATCACTGGGGGCCTCTTCTGGGGGTGGGATGGACATTTCTGGACCCTCCTGGGCGGTGTGGTGGCGTTCGGGTCCTGCAGGGGTATAAGAGTATGGTTATTGCTTCTGTGTGTGCCATAGCGTGCTATGGGTGGGTGCCCGTGTACCCCAGTGCTGGCATTCCATTGTGGGGGCTGTTGTGACAACGGTTTGTGGGGGAGATGGGTATGTGCAGTGGGCATGCTTAGGTGATGGCTGTCGATGGTTTGTGGTGGCATGCAGGGTTTGGTGTTGGGATGGGTGGGTTGTGATGGTGAGACATTAGCAACGAGGATGTGTGATGGTGGTGGGGGGAGGGTGGGGGTATGAGTTGGCATGCTGGTGGTGTGGGGGGGATGAAGTAGTGGAGATGAGACTTACCAGAGTCCATTCCTCCGCCTACTCCTGCGAGGCCCTCAGGATGCAGGATGTTCAAGACCTGTTCCTCCCATGTTGTAAATTCTGGGGGTTGAGGTGGGGGTCCGCCGCCAGTCCGCTGCACCGCGATGTTGTGCCTGGATACCATGGAACGCACCTTCCCCCGTAGGTCGTTCCACCGCTTCCTGATGTCGTCCCGATTTCGTGGATGCTGTCCCACAGCGTTGACCCTGTCCACTATTCTTTGCCATAGCTCCATCTTCCTGGCAATGGTGGTGTGCTGCACCTGTGTCCCGAAAAGCTGGGGCTCTACCCGAACTATTTCCTCCACCATGACCCTGAGTTCTGCGCCTGAGAACCTGGGGTGTCTTTGGGGTGCCATGGGGTGGTGTGGATGAGGTGTGGGGTGGTGTTTGCGGTGATGAGTGTGGTGAGTGTAGTGGTGTGTGGTGTTTTGTGCGTGGTTGTTGTGTGGGTGATGGTGTAGTGTGCCTCTGTGTGATGGTGTTCTCTATTCTGTGCTGTCTCTCTCTGGGCTTCTTCTCTGATTTGTGGTCGTAGGGGTTTGTGGGTGATGTGGGTGTGTGTTTTATAGTTAATTGGGTGCGTGGGAGTGTTGTGTGTATGTGTGTCAGGTGTGTGTATTTCAAATTGTCCAATGTGGCTGTGTTTTAGAGCTGTATGTGTATTTTGAGCACGGCGGTGTGTACCGCCAATGGAATACCGCGGTTGAAAGACCGCCGCGTGAATTCGTGGGTCGTAATGGCATGGGCGTTTTTCTGTTGGCGTGACGGTGGAGGTTTGGTCATCGCCAGTTTAACGCTGGCCGTTGGTGTGGCGGACTTTTGTTGATGTCGGGTTTTTGGCGGTTTGCCTCTTGAGGGTCAGAATGACCGTGGCGGTTTACCGTGGCGGTGTTGTGGCGGCCTTCTGACCGGCGGTAAGCGCCTTTTACCGCCGAGGTCAGAATGACCCCCATTATGTCTTATTTGGGGAGGTGAGCCGGGGGCCTTTTCCATGGCCAAGTTCAGTCCTGGGGACCACATTCCCCTGGGGCCTGGCCATGTCACCTGGGTGCCAGCAGCACTGGAGAATGAGGGGGTAGCCTGAATGCACCCACAGTCCCAGCCAGCTCCCATCGGCTCCCTGTGTGTATGAGCAATCCTTTTGTCTGTTTCCCGACCCACATCTCTGTGGGCAGGGAAACAGATGAAAACTCTTCTCCCAGTAAGCGAGAGCTGTTTGAAAGCTCTTGTTTCCTAGGAATTGCATTGTGTTTGCTCTGACTTGGAGGGAACTGTCAAAGCTCCTGCCAAGTCAGAGGAAACAACTATATCCCGGGGTGGGCACCCTAGGACATAGCAGGAGCTGGCTCTGGGGGTGGCGGTTCTCAGGGCCATATATGGCTCCTGGAGGGGGGGTCACATGGTCCCCCTCCTTTGATGTTTACAAGCTGGCCCAAAGGAGGTGGTGGTTTCCGGGGCTCTTTATGGCCCGGCCAGGTGGCGGTACAGCCCCTACACTTTTAAAACTTATTCTGGCCCTGGGAGGTGGTGGTCCCCTTGGCCTGGGGCCTGCAAGACCCCCAATAGTTTCTACTTAGCCCTGGGGAGGTGGTGGTCCCTTGGGCACCGGAGTCCATGAGGCCCCTTCATTACTGCTTTTTTGGCCTGGGGAGGTAGTGGGCCCTGGGGGTGATCCACACAGCACCACATTACTGTGATTTAGCCCCAGGGAGATGATGGTCCCCTGGACTCGGGTGGTCCTCCATTAATGAGATTTTCCCCTGGGAAGGTTGTGGTATCTGGGTCTCCAAGAGTTTCAGGAAGGGGCCTGATGCTCAAAACAAGCTTGGACCTGTTTTTTCTTTTTTTTCCGGATCTGCGGAACTATCACTACTCCTGGTGAAAATTTTAAAAAATGATTTTTTCCCTGGCAGGGTCCCTCTGGGATCACAGCACCAGAGCTAAGGGTTCAGGGTTCACAGAACATTTGTGTCCCTATATATATAAATTTGAGTTTTCTTTGATATCTGAAAAACCTCTGACCAACTACACCAAATTAAAAAAGGGCACTTTCTGGACCATGAGCTATCTTTCTGCCAAATGTGGTATAATTTCATCCAGAAGTTCGGGCTATAGTCCTGTTCAAAAACCCCATCTGAATTAACATGGGGAAAATGTACTCCCCCCTTCTCTCGGCGCCCACTTTAAAGATCACCCGGAAACTTTCAAGACAGCAGCTGAAGTGAGTGTTGATTTCTTTTTTTATTTCGTGAAGATTCATCAACAAGCACCAAAGAACACTTTTTCTGTGGAAACATGGTCCTATATATATCTATCTATCTGTATCTCTCTCTCTCTCTATATATATATATATATGTATATATATATATATATATATATATATATATTTTTTTTTTTTTATTTAAAAAGAAATCACTGAAAAACCAAACGGTACAGGGACGTTATATTTAGGTTCTGAATTTACTCGCTCAAAACCAGAGAAATTCAGCAGTTATAGTTATGGTTAACTGAAGTAACTATAACTCCCACCCTAAGGTAACAATATCAATGATGCCATAGAAGGTGTCATCAATGATGTATATGTGGAGTAATTAGCTGTGCATGGAGAAGGCACAAGCTATAGTTAACTAAGGGCATGAGTTATGGTTACTTGAGTTCACCATAACTATAATTGCTGAATTTCTCTGGTTTTGTACGAGTAAATTGAGAACCTAACTATAACGTCCCTGTAAACTTTGGTTTCTTCAGTGTGTTTCTACGTTTTTTATCATGCACAGGCGTAAGTATAACCAGCGCCACGCGTGACTTTTGGCTGGGCACTGCAGGGGTTGGCCGACAGCCCGGCGGGCAACCCTTCTACATGCACCTAAGCCAGTACGGACTTTGGCCATGCACAGCATGAGGTTGGAGGCAGTGGTTGTTTGTTTTCAGTTTTTCTCTGTATCTGCGGGTCCATAGATTTGTGGTTCTACCCGGGATCCAGGGATCCGCGGTTAGGATGAAAAGAAATATTAGGACAATTTTTTCCTGCCCTAAGGTAACTATATCTTGTGCCTTCACCATACACAGCTAAGTACTCAAAATATTATATCATTGATGACATCTTATATGGCATCTTTGATATTATGACTGCAGCATTTGCAATAAAATTCTCACTAAGAAAAATGTGCATGGCAAGGGTGTGAGTTATAGTTACCTTACTGCACGAGTTATAGTTGCTTGAAATAACTCTAACTATAACTGCTGAATTTCTATGGTTTTGTATGAGTAAATTCACAACCTAACTATAATGTTCCTGTATATATATATATATATATATATATATATATATATATATATATATATATATTTATATATATGGTGGTTGCCAGTAGGTAGGTATATTTAGGTTCATGTTCATGTTTCAATAGAAAAAGCTCCAAAAGGTTAGGGGTAGGAAAAGGCGGGGTCAAAATGTTGAGTTTCCTATGTTCATTACCATGTGAACATTGAGCACGACTAGAGCCCGTACCACTGGACGGAATTACACCAAATTTGACAGAAAGCTAGCTTTCGTTAGGCAGATTGTGTTTTTTGTTACTTGGTGTAAATCCATTCAGTAGTTTAGGAGTCCAAATTTGTATATTTGAGGTCGCAAAGACTTTGCGGATCATAACTAGACAGTGCAAGGAAATCCAGAGCTCTGTGTGGCTGCCAGCACTTCAACCAGGAAGTATTGGCAGCCATTTTGGGACTCGGCTTCAGCCGAATTCCACAAGACAAAGCATAAAAAAGGAAAAGGGGTAAGGGTATGTAGGAGGCTGGACTGGCTTGTAGTGAGTACCAAGGAGTACTTGCACCTTGCACCAGGCCCAGTTATCCCTTATTAGTGTATAGGGTGTCTAGCAGCTTAGGCTGATAGATAATGGTAGCTTAGCAAAGCAGCTCAGGCTGAACTAGGAGACGTGTGAAGCTACTACAGTACCACTTAGTGTCATATGCACAATATCATAAGAAAACACAATACACAGTTATACTAAAAATAAAGGTACTTTATTTTTATGACAATATGCCAAAGTATCTTAGAGTGTACCCTCAGTGAGAGGATAGGAAATATACACAAGATATATATACACAATAGCAAAAATATGCAGTATAGTCTTAGAAAACAGTGCAAACAATGTATAGTTACAATAGGATGCAATGGGGAAACATAGGGATAGGGGCAACACAAACCATATACTCCAGAAGTGGAATGCGAACCACGAATGGACCCCAAACCTATGTGACCTTGTAGAGGGTCGCTGGGACTATTAGAAAATAGTGAGAGTTAGAAAAATAACCCTCCCCAAGACCCTGAAAAGTGAGTGCAAAGTGCACCAAAGTTCCCCTAAGGACAAAATAGTCGTGTTAGAGGGAAAATGCAAGGAAAACACAAATCAGCAATGCAACAACGATGGATTCCTGACTGAGGGTACCTGTGGAACAAGGGGACCAAGTCCAAAAGTCACAAGCAGCTCGGAGATGGGCAGATGCCCAAGAAATGCCAGCGGTTGGTGCAAAGAAGCTCTTACTAGGCTGAAGAACTGTGAATACTGCAGGAACGACAAGGGCTAGAGACTTCCCCTTTGGAGGATGGATCCCCCACGCCTTGGAGAGTCGTGCAGAAGTGTTTTCCCGCCGGATGGACGCCAACAAGCCTTGCTACATGCAAATCGTGTGTTTGGCGTTTTTGGGCGCTGCTGGGGCCCAGGAGGGACCAGGAGGTCGCAAATTGGACCTGCAGAGAGAGGGGACGTCGATCAAGACAAAGAGCCCTCACTGAAGCAGGTAGCACCTGGAGAAGTGCCAGAAACAGGCACTACAAGGATGCGTGAAACGGTGCTCGCCTAAGTTGCACAAAGGAGTCCCACGTCGCCGGAGACCAACTTAGAAAGTCGTGCAATGCAGGTTAGAGTGCCGTGGACCCAGGCTTGGCTGTGCACGAAGGATTTCCGCCGGAAGTGCACAGGGGCCGGAGTAGCTTGCAAAGTCGCGGTTCCCAGCAATGCAGCCCAGCGAGGTGAGGCAAGGACTTACCTCCACCAAACTTGGGCTGAAGAGTCACTGGACTGTGGGGGTCACTTGGACAGCGTCGCTGGATTCGAGGGACCTCGCTCGTCGTGCTGAGAGGAGACCCAAGGGACCGGTAATGCAGCTTTTTGGTGCCTGCGGTTGCAGGGGGAAGATTCCGTCGACCCACGGGAGATTTCTTCGGAGCTTCTGGTGCAGAGAGGAGGCAGACTACCCCCACAGCATGCACAAGCAGGAAAACAGTCGAGAAGGCGGCAGGATCAGCATTACAGAGTTGCAGTAGTCGTCTTTGCTACTATGTTGCAGGTTTGCAGGCTTCCAGCGCGGTCAGCGGTCGATTCCTTATCAGAAGGTGAAGAGGGAGATGCAGAGGAACTTGGCTGAGCTCATGCATTCGTTATCTAAAGTTTCCCCAGAGACAGAGACCCTAAATAGCCAGAAAAGAGGGTTTGGCTACCTAGGAGAGAGGAAAGGCTACTAACACCTGAAGGAGCCTATCAGCAGGAGTCTCTGACGTCACCTGGTGGCACTGGCCACTCAGAGCAGTCCAGTGTGCCAGCAGCACCTCTGTTTCCAAGATGGCAGAGGTCTGGAGCACACTGGAGGAGCTCTGGACACCTCCCAGGGGAGGTGCAGGTCAGGGGAGTGGTCACTCCCCTTTCCTTTGTCCAGTTTCGCGCCAGAGCAGGGGCTAAGGGGTCCCTGAACCGGTGTAGACTGGCTTATGCAGAATTGGGCACATCTGTGCCCAACAAAGCATTTCCAGAGGCTGGGGGAGGCTACTCCTCCCCTGCCTTCACACCATTTTCCAAAGGGAGAGGGTGTCACACCCTCTCTCAGAGGAAGTTCTTTGTTCTGCCATCCTGGGCCAGGCCTGGCTGGACCCCAGGAGGGCAGCTGCCTGTCTGAGGGGTTGGCAGCAGCAGCAGCTGCAGTGAAACCCCAGGAAGGGCAGTCTGGCAGTACCAGGGTCTGTGCTACAGACCACTGGGATCATGGAATTGTACCAACAATGCCAGGATGGCATAGAGGGGGCAATTCCATGATCATAGACATGTTACATGGCCATATTCGGAGTTACCATGGTGAAGCTACATATAGGTAGTGACCTATATGTAGTGCACGCGTGTAATGGTGTCCCCGCACTCACAAAGTTCAGTGAATTGGCTCTGAACAATGTGGGGGCACCTTGGCTAGTGCCAGGGTGCCCTCACACTAAGTAACTTTGCACCTAACCTTTACCAGGTAAAGGTTAGACATAGAGGTGACTTATAAGTTACTTAAGTGCAGTGTAAAATGGCTGTGAAATAACGTGGACGTTATTTCACTCAGGCTGCAGTGGCAGGCCTGTGTAAGAATTGTCAGAGCTCCCTATGGGTGGCAAAAGAAATGCTGCAGCCCATAGGGATCTCCTGGAACCCCAATACCCTGGGTACCTCAGTACCATATACTAGGGAATTATAAGGGTGTTCCAGTAAGCCAATGTAAATTGGTAAAAATGGTCACTAGCCTGTCAGTGACAATTTGGAAAGAAATGAGAGAGCATAACCACTGAGGTTCTGGTTAGCAGAGCCTCAGTGAGACAGTTAGGCACCACACAGGGAACATAGACATGCACACCTATGAGCACTGGGGCCCTGTGTGACAGGGTCCCAGTGACACATACATATAGGCCACAAACCTATGAGCACTGGGGTCCTGACCAGCAGGATCCCAGTGACACATAACAACCATACTGAAAACATGGTGTTTTCACTATGAGCACTGAGGCCTGGCTATCAGGATCCCAGTGAGACAGTGAAAACAGTGACAAACACCCTGACATACACTCACAAACAGGCCAAAAGTGGGGGTAACAAGGCTAGAAAGAGGCTACCTTCTCACACAACCCCCCCCCCCCAAACGAAGGACAATAAGGCTAACCTTGGCCAGTTGAGACTTTATTGTCTAAGTGGTGATAAGTAGAGAGTAGCTCTGCAATAGACTGGTTACTCCCTTTATCATCCACTATATGGTTACTTCCCTGTGGGGATGTAAACCACCCTGTTTGAAGTTTTTTAGCTAAGCAACAATGTGAAGATGTATTTTCAGAGTTTCTATCAGTAAGTTTTAGTTTAGAGCAGTGGGAATTGTCCACTGAACCTATTTGTAGTGATGGAAATGCCAGACAGGGATGCTGTCTCAGAAAAGCCATAGCTGGGCAAAAACTTTGTCCATCTGGCTGGAAGAGAGAACAGGGATGCTGTTTCTCTTGAGTTGGAGCAGGGCAGGGTTGCTGTCCTATGAGCTCCACACTAGGGCAGGGATGCTGTCCTAAGTGTTGTGAGGTAGTGCAGGGTTTCTTCACTAAAGTTTCTCTGGGAGGGTTGGAGGGATGCTCCATGTTAACTAAAATGGTGCTGTTTTTCTCACCAATGTTAGTTATCCCACAGAGAGGTACTTCCACCTCAGGGAGTCCAGCTTTGCCAGCTGATGATTCCCTTGGAACAGGTGCCACCCCAGGAGATGTTTCTCCCACCACAGGAATAGTATCCTGAATGGTAGGGTGGTTAGGGGATACTGTGATACCCTTTTTACCTGTTGATGGAGAGGGATCCTGAGTTTTCAGGCCTTCTCTCCTTTGCTTTTTCATTTCACTTGAAATGAGAGGGAACAATTCCTCAGGGATGCCCAGCATGGCTGCATGGGCATAAAACTCTACATCAGCCCAACCTGAGGCCTCTAGGTCATTACCTAAGAGACAGTCTACAGGTAAGCTAGGTGATACCACCACCTGCTTAGGGCCAGTAACTCCACCCCAACTAAACTGAATTATAGCTAAGGGAAGAAACTTAGTGGAGTTATGGACATCAATAATCTTATACTGTTGTCCAATGATGTGTTGTTCAGGAGGCACTAGGTTTTCAGTCACCAAAGTGAAACTGGCACCTGTGTCCCTGTAGGCCAAGGCCTCAACACCATTTATTGAAACTGTCTGCCTGTACTTATCCATTGTAAGGGGACAAGCAGCCAGTGTGGCAAGGCCAATGCCACTAGGTGTGACAGAAACTGTCTTGGGACTGATTACATCAGTTTCCACTATGGACCCATAAGTGAACCCAACTACACCCTTTGCTTGACTGTTGCCAGCAGTCCCACCACTAGTACCACTACTGCTAGGGGCACTAGAGCTTGATGTATTAGTGGTGGTAGGCTCAGGGGGTTTACCTGGACAGGACTTATCCCCTGGCCTATGGCCTCTGTTTTTACACACAAAGCACCAAGGCTTTTTAATGTGTGCAGGTTGGGAAGAAGAGGAAGAATTTGTTTTATCCCCACCCTCTGAAGAGTGTTTAAGATTTGAAGTGGGATCTTTGGTTTTACCCTTATCCCCATGCTTATCTGGAGATTTTTCACCATCTTTCTTCTTATTGCCATCTTTGCCATCTTTGTCACCCCCTGTATGAACTTTTCTGTTCACCCTTGTTCTGACCCATTTGTCTGCCTTCTTTCCCAATTCTTGGGGAGAGGTCAGATCAGAGTCTACCAGGTTCTGGTGCAACAAATCAGACACACAATTATTAAGTATATGCTCTCTCAGGATTGTGTTATACAGGCTTTCATAATCAGTAACTTTACTGCCATGTAACCACCCCTCCAAGGCCTTCACTGCCTGGTCAATGAAATCAACCCAGTCTTGTGAAGACTCCTTTTTGGTCTCTCTGAACTTTATCCTGTACTGTTCAGTGGTTAAGCCATAACCATCCAGGAGTGCATTCTTAAGAACTTGGAAATTATTAGCATCATTTTCTTTTACAGTAAGGAGCCTATCCCTACCTTTTCCAGTAAATGATAGCCATAGGATAGCAGCCCACTGCTTTTGAGGGACATCCTGTACAGCACAGGCCCTCTCAAGTGCAGCAAACCACTTGTTAATGTCATCCCCCTCCTTATAAGGGGGAACTATCTTGTGCAGATTCCTGGAATCATGCTCTTTTGCAGGATGACTATGGGGAATACTGCTGCTGCCACCATGGGTATCTAAACCCAACTTCTGTCTTTCCCTCTCTACTTCTAAAGACTGTCTATCCAAATCCAGCTGTTGCTTCTTGAGCTTCTTGAGCTTCAGTCTGGTTTCTTCCACTCTCAATCTATTGAGCTCCCTTTCTAACAATCTGTCATCAGGGTGGGTGGGAGGGACATTTCTAGATACAGAGGTATGATGGGAATGAACAGAAGGAGACCTGTCCCTTACACTGCTTTTGAGGGACATCCTGTACAGCACAGGCCCTCTCAAGTGCAGCAAACCACTTGTTAATGTCATCCCCCTCCTTATAAGGGGGAACTATCTTGTGCAGATTCCTGGAATCATGCTCTTTTGCAGGATGACTATGGGGAATACTGCTGCTGCCACCATGGGTATCTAAACCCAACTTCTGTCTTTCCCTCTCTACTTCTAAAGACTGTCTATCCAAATCCAGCTGTTGCTTCTTGAGCTTCAGTCTGGTTTCTTCCACTCTCAATCTATTGAGCTCCCTTTCTAACAATCTGTCATCAGGGTGGGTGGGAGGGACATTTCTAGATACAGAGGTATGATGGGGATGAACAGAAGGAGACCTGTCCCTTACAGAGGGCACCCTAACAGCTTGGCTACCAGCATAATGTGAGAGCACATCATCAGTATGATGTGATTCAACCTCTGTACCAACTATGCTAGACTGTCTAGTAATGGGCAGGCTGAGAAGTTTCTTTCCTGAACCTTTTCCTGGGGGAGTCCATGGATCAGATTGAGAACCATTAGCTACTTTTTCTACAGATTGGGCACTTATGGCCTTATCCTGTACTCTAAGCATATTAATTAACAGTTCTAAGGAAGGATTCTTCCCTACACTCAAACCTCTCTCTATGCAGAGACTCCTTGCTCCTTTCCAGCTAAGGTGATCATATGCAAGTTTGGACAGTTCAACTTTTTGGCCTGTGCCAGACATTTTTAGAGAGAGTTAAAGTGATAGACAAAGAGAAAAAAGTTTTCAGAACTTTTTGGAAAGACAGAAAAAAAACTTTTTAAACTTTTAAGAACTTTTTGAAAGTTTAGAAGTACTTTTCAGCACTTAGAAAAGAGTGAAAAGAGGAAATGCAAAACTTTTTGGCTATGTGTATATACACTGACCTTGTTTTGTATATTTTTCTCTTATGAAAAGTACAATGACAAGAGTGGTAAGTAGTCTCAAAGCACTTATCCCACCGCTGCACAACCAATGTAGGAGGCTGGACTGGCTTGTAGTGAGTACCAAGGAGTACTTGCACCTTGCACCAGGCCCAGTTATCCCTTATTAGTGTATAGGGTGTCTAGCAGCTTAGGCTGATAGATAATGGTAGCTTAGCAAAGCAGCTCAGGCTGAACTAGGAGACGTGTGAAGCTACTACAGTACCACTTAGTGTCATATACACAATATCATAAGAAAACACAATACACAGTTATACTAAAAATAAAGGTACTTTATTTTTATGACAATATGCCAAAGTATCTTAGAGTGTACCCTCAGTGAGAGGATAGGAAATATACACAAGATATATATACACAATAGCAAAAATATGCAGTATAGTCTTAGAAAACAGTGCAAACAATGTATAGTTACAATAGGATGCAATGGGGAAACATAGGGATAGGGGCAACACAAACCATATACTCCAGAAGTGGAATGCGAACCACGAATGGACCCCAAACCTATGTGACCTTGTAGAGGGTCGCTGGGACTATTAGAAAATAGTGAGAGTTAGAAAAATAACCCTCCCCAAGACCCTGAAAAGTGAGTGCAAAGTGCACCAAAGTTCCCCTAAGGACAAAATAGTCGTGTTAGAGGGAAAATGCAAGGAAAACACAAATCAGCAATGCAACAACGATGGATTCCTGACTGAGGGTACCTGTGGAACAAGGGGACCAAGTCCAAAAGTCACAAGCAGCTCGGAGATGGGCAGATGCCCAAGAAATGCCAGCGGTTGGTGCAAAGAAGCTCTTACTAGGCTGAAGAACTGTGAATACTGCAGGAACGACAAGGGCTAGAGACTTCCCCTTTGGAGGATGGATCCCCCACGCCTTGGAGAGTTGTGCAGAAGTGCTTTCCCGCCGGATGGACGCCAACAAGCCTTGCTACACGCAAATCGTGCGTTTGGCGTTTTTGGGCGCTGCTGGGGCCCAAGAGGGACCAGGAGGTCGCAAATTGGACCTGCAGAGAGAGGGGACGTCGAGCAAGACAAAGAGCCCTCACTGAAGCAGGTAGCACCCGGAGAAGTGCCAGAAACAGGCACTACGAAGATGCATGAAACAGTGCTCGCCGAAGTTGCACAAAGGAGTCCCACGTCGCCGGAGACCAACTTAGAAAGTCGTGCAATGCAGGTTAGAGTGCCGTGGACCCAGGCTTGGCTGTGCATGAAGGATTTCCGCTGGAAGTGCACAGGGGCCGGAGTAGCTTGCAAAGTCGCGGTTCCCAGCAATGCAGCCCAGCGAGGTGAGGCAAGGACTTACCTCCACCAAACTTGGGCTGAAGAGTCACTGGACTGTGGGGGTCACTTGGACAGCGTCGCTGGATTCGAGGGACCTCGCTCGTCGTGCTGAGAGGAGACCCAAGGGACCGGTAATGCAGCTTTTTGGTGCCTGCGGTTGCAGGGGGAAGATTCCGTCGACCCACGGGAGATTTCTTCGGAGCTTCTGGTGCAGAGAGGAGGCAGACTACCCCCACAGCATGCACAAGCAGGAAAACAGTCGAGAAGGCGGCAGGATCAGCGTTACAGAGTTGCAGTAGTCGTCTTTGCTACTATGTTGCAGGTTTGCAGGCTTCCAGCGCGGTCAGCGGTCGATTCCTTATCAGAAGGTGAAGAGGGAGATGCAGAGGAACTTGGCTGAGCTCATGCATTCGTTATCTAAAGTTTCCCCAGAGACAGAGACCCTAAATAGCCAGAAAAGAGGGTTTGGCTACCTAGGAGAGAGGAAAGGCTACTAACACCTGAAGGAGCCTATCAGCAGGAGTCTCTGACGTCACCTGGTGGCACTGGCCACTCAGAGCAGTCCAGTGTGCCAGCAGCACCTCTGTTTCCAAGATGGCAGAGGTCTGGAGCACACTGGAGGAGCTCTGGACACCTCCCAGGGGAGGTGCAGGTCAGGGGAGTGGTCACTCCCCTTTCCTTTGTCCAGTTTCGCGCCAGAGCAGGGGCTAAGGGGTCCCTGAACCGGTGTAGACTGGCTTATGCAGAATTGGGCACATCTGTGCCCAACAAAGCATTTCCAGAGGCTGGGGGAGGCTACTCCTCCCCTGCCTTCACACCATTTTCCAAAGGGAGAGGGTGTCACACCCTCTCTCAGAGGAAGTTCTTTGTTCTGCCATCCTGGGCCAGGCCTGGCTGGACCCCAGGAGGGCAGCTGCCTGTCTGAGGGGTTGGCAGCAGCAGCAGCTGCAGTGAAACCCCAGGAAGGGCAGTCTGGCAGTACCAGGGTCTGTGCTACAGACCACTGGGATCATGGAATTGTACCAACAATGCCAGGATGGCATAGAGGGGGCAATTCCATGATCATAGACATGTTACATGGCCATATTCGGAGTTACCATGGTGAAGCTACATATAGGTAGTGACCTATATGTAGTGCACGCGTGTAATGGTGTCCCCGCACTCACAAAGTTCAGTGAATTGGCTCTGAACAATGTGGGGGCACCTTGGCTAGTGCCAGGGTGCCCTCACACTAAGTAACTTTGCACCTAACCTTTACCAGGTAAAGGTTAGACATATAGGTGACTTATAAGTTACTTAAGTGCAGTGTAAAATGGCTGTGAAATAACGTGGACGTTATTTCACTCAGGCTGCAGTGGCAGGCCTGTGTAAGAATTGTCAGAGCTCCCTATGGGTGGCAAAAGAAATGCTGCAGCCCATAGGGATCTCCTGGAACCCCAATACCCTGGGTACCTCAGTACCATATACTAGGGAATTATAAGGGTGTTCCAGTAAGCCAATGTAAATTGGTAAAAATGGTCACTAGCCTGTCAGTGACAATTTGGAAAGAAATGAGAGAGCATAACCACTGAGGTTCTGGTTAGCAGAGCCTCAGTGAGACAGTTAGGCACCACACAGGGAACATAGACATGCACACCTATGAGCACTGGGGCCCTGTGTGACAGGGTCCCAGTGACACATACATATAGGCCACAAACCTATGAGCACTGGGGTCCTGACCAGCAGGATCCCAGTGACACATAACAACCATACTGAAAACATGGTGTTTTCACTATGAGCACTGAGGCCTGGCTATCAGGATCCCAGTGAGACAGTGAAAACAGTGACAAACACCCTGACATACACTCACAAACAGGCCAAAAGTGGGGGTAACAAGGCTAGAAAGAGGCTACCTTCTCACAGGGTACATCCCAGGGGCTTAATGCTAATAGAGTGCAGGGGGCTGCACGCCCCCCACAGGCCCAGCGACCACCACCTCATCGGGGCACATTTTAAAATCAAATGTGGTGGGGCTGCCTGGCCCGCTACAGCCCCAGGATGCACCACCTCTCTGGGGTGCAGTTACTAATTGAATGCGGGGGGCTGCTTAGCCCCTGCCCCATCTCCTGGGGACCTCCCCATGGCACAAATAAAATGTAATTTGAGTTATTTGAGTCACTGTGAAAATTGCCCTAAGGTACCAATAACTTGCACTCTTTCCATGCACTGCTAATCACCAAACAAATTACAGCACTCATGACATCCTTGATAACTTCATTGATAATGTAATTTTAACTTCTGCAGTAAAATAATTGATCAGATAACTGTGCATGGCAGGGGTGCAAGTAATAGTTACCTTAGGTCACAAGTTATAGTTACTTGAAATAACTGTAACGGGAATTTCTATGGTTTTGAACGCATAAAATATGAGCCTAACTATAATGTCAGTGTACCTTTGGTTTTCTAAGTTAATTTTTATGTTTTTTTTTTTCAATTTCCCCATAATGGGATGGAAGAGAGAGAGAGAGAGAGAGAGGGCGAGAGAGAGAGAGACTACACAAATATAAGAAATTATCAAGTTATACTAATACCCTGACTTTACACTTTACAGAACACCTTCAAATTATCATAACTTACGTACCTCCATACACAGAATATCGAACTCAGTAACCATACTACATTAACTATAACTCACGCTTTCTCCATGCACTGCTTATACTTTTTCATCTTATATCACAAATACCATCTAAAATTATAGCATTTACAACAACACTTATAACATTAGAAATTACACAATTTGTGACAAGAAAGTGTATGGTGAGGTGGCAAATTGTAGTTATTGTTCTGTGGTTTACCTTCAGTTTTTTCATTGAATTGTATGTGTTTGAAATCGTAGAGTCCAGTGTTCTCGCGTTGAGTGTTGTTGAGTAGAGTATCGTACAGTAGAGTGGAGGAGATTGTTGTACAATGTAGTGTTGTAGAGTGGAGTATATTAGAGTGGAGTGGCATAGCGCACAGGTGAGTGAAATGTCTTAATGTAGAGTTCCGCGTTATATAGAACAGTGTCTTGGAGTACAGTAGAATGGAGAGATTGAAAGTACATTTGAGTAAACTAACGAATTGGAGTGGGGTTTTGTACTGTACAGTGGATTGATGTGTCAAAGAGTATAGGAAAGTGTCATAGATTACAGTTGTACAGTGGAATGTTGGGCCATAATGTGGAGTAGAGTGTTGTGCAGTGCAGTATAGGGATATAGAGTTTAGAAACGTGAGGTATAGTGTAGTAGAGTCTTGAAGAGTGGCATAGAGTGGAGTGGAGTAAACTGAACTGGTGTAGAGTGGAGTATCGACTGGTGGCATAGAGTGCGGTAAAGATCCATGCAGTGTAGTAGACTGGCACAGTGTAGAGTGAAATAGCATGTTCTAGAGTACGGTGGGTGGAGTGGAGTTCAGTGAACTGTTGTTACATATAGTGGAATGAGAACTAATAGAGTTGAGTGGTGTGCCATACATTGGAGTGGACTGGAGTGTTGTAGAATGTTGAAAATTAACATGCAGTGGAGTAGAATGGATTATCATAGATCGTAGAGTGGAGTTACAGAGACTGTAGTAGAGTTGAAAGTCAAATACTAGTACACGGTAGAGTGGCATATAGTGCAGTAATGGAATACAGTGGAGTAGCCTGGAGTAGTGTCTCATAGAGTAAAGTGTACTAAAGTGGGGTGGAGCAGGATAGAGGAAATTGTGTAGAGTGTTGTACAGTGGCCTAGAGTAGAAGGCTGTAGATTTGCATTGACAGAAGTGCACTGTTACACCCTGGAGTGCTATAGGATGGGGTAAGGTGTATGATGGTGTGGTAGACTGTCATTGAGTGGAGTACATTGTCATTGAGTGGGAGACAGTAGAGTGACATGGAGTGGAGTTTGGTAGAGGCATATACTTAAATAGCATAGAGTGGAATGGTGTGGAATTGAGTAGCATAGACTGAAGTAGTGCAGAGAGGAATGGTGTGCAGTGTAATAGCATGCAGTGCTGTTGTGCAGAGTGGAGTTTCATAGAGTGGAATAGCATAGAATGGAATGCCCTAGAGTGGAGTGGTGTAGAGTGTACTTACATAAATTGGAATAGTGCAAAGTAGAGTGGTGTAATGTGGAGCAGTGTAAAGTGGAGTGGCATTCACTGGAGAGGAATACAGAGGAATAGCGTTCATTGGATTGGTATAGAGTGGAGTGGCATAGAGTGTAGTGTAGTAGAGTGGAACACACTGGAAGAGCGTGCAGTGGATTGCCATACAGGGAGTTAGCATACAGTGTGATAGCATACAGTAGAGTGGTATACAGTGAAATAATATAGAAGAGCAGCATAGAATGGAGTGGAGTACAGTGGAGTGACGTTGACTTGAGTGACAGAGCGCGAAGTGGGAAAGAGGTAAATAGCATGGAGTGCCGTAGAGTGGAGAGGATGCAGTGGAGTGTCGTGGATTGGCATGGTGTACAGTGGAGAGGACTAGAGTCATGTGGGGTATGGTGCAGTTGTGTGCAGTGCAATAGCATATAGTGAAGTGGTTTAGAGTGGAGTAGGGTAAAGTGGAGTACCGTAGAGTGGAATAGCATATACTGGAGTGACATAGAGTAGAGTGG
Organism: Pleurodeles waltl; assembly: GCF_031143425.1. Taxonomy (NCBI): domain Eukaryota; kingdom Metazoa; phylum Chordata; class Amphibia; order Caudata; family Salamandridae; genus Pleurodeles; species Pleurodeles waltl. The sequence continues at coordinate 408,697,348 of NC_090438.1, forward strand.
GGTACATTGCAATGACATATATTGGAGAGGCATTCAGTGGAGTGGCCTAGAGCAGAATAGTGGAGAGTGGAGTGTGGTAGAGTGCAGTTACATCCATACATATAGAGGAGTTGTATAGAGTGGCATAGAGTTAAGTGTCAAACAGTGGAATACTGTTGAGAGGAGGGGTGTACTGTATAGGTGAGTACAGTGGAATAGCAGGTATTAGAGTGGTTTTGAGTGAAGTGGGATACAGTGGAGTCCCATAGAGTGAAATACTGGAGAGTAGAGTGTGGTAGAGTGCAGTTACATAGAGTAGAGTAGCCTATAGTGGAGTGGCGAGTAGTAGAGTGGGGTACAGAGGAGTTGCGTAGAATGGAGTGGTGCACAGTGGAGTAGCGCAGAGGACAATAGCGTACAGTGATGTGGTGTAGAGTGAAGTGGTGTAGAGTGATGTGCCGTAGAGTGGAATAGTGTAGAGTAATGTATAGTGGTTGCACATAGTAGAATAGCATATAAAGGAGTGATGTACAGTGGAGTGAGGTACAGTGAAGAGTCATAGACTGTAGTGGCATATTGTGGAGTGGTGTAGAACAGTGGTTCCCAACCTGTGGTCCGGGGACCCCTGGGGGTCTGCGAGGCCTCCTCAGGGGGTCTGGGACTGCTTAGAAAATTAAATAATATTAACACATTAGGTCCCCAGCTTTCCGTAATGACTCAATTGGGGGGTCCCCGGATTCCAGTAATAATTCAGTGGGGGTCCTCGGGTTCCAGTAATGATAAAGTGGGGGTCCACAGAAGTCAAGAGGTTGGGAACCACTTGTGTAGAATGTAACAGTATACAATGGAGTGGCATAGAGTGCAGTGGGTAGAGTGGGCTGGTATAAAGTGTAATAGCATACAAAGGAGTGAGTGGCAAAGAGTTTGGTATCATGCAGTGTAATAGTATAGAATGGAGTGGTGAAGAGTTTAGTGTAATATTTTAATCAGAATGAAAGTGTGTGAGCGATGTAGATTTAGTGTGGCAGGAATATAGGTTATAAAGTGTGAATGGTATTTTTTTGGTAGTGGGAGTAAATAGTTTGATTAGTGTTAAAGTGTGATGTGGTTGTATAGCGTACCACCGTAACTTCATGGTATTCCACAGTACATCCCAAGGACAAGGCGGCATATGATTGACTAATGGCTGTCAACTGGAAAACATAAAAGGCAGCCATGCAGTTTTCATCAAACCTTGGTTGCATTTTATTTAGGGACTTAGATATAGGTAATTAGTAGTTGTGTTAGATGTGGCATCCTTAATGTGGTTTTCCCCTAACTGTTTGCCCTCTGATCTCCTGTTTTTCAGACTTCACTTTTGCTGGTTTTAGGATTATGTGCACTGCTAGCTAGTGCTAGAGGCCAGGAGCTCTGTACTCTAAACTTGGCAACATTGGCTTCTCCACAACTGGCATTTTTAATTGACTTGCAAGTCCCCAGTAAAGTGCACTATGTGTGCCCAGGGTCTGTACAATAAATGTTTCTAGCGGGTCTGTAGCACTGATTTTTCCTCCCACCACAGTAAGCCTTCAAACATGTCTTAGGCCTGCCACTGCAGAACCTGTGTGTGCAGTTATAAACTGCCATATCGACCTGGCTAGTATACCCACTTGCAAGAAGCAAACCTTCTTTTTTATACGATATATATTGCCCCTGAGGGAGGCCCTAGTAAGCCCCAAGGTTGGGGTACAGTATATTTAAAAAGTGGGACATGTACTTTTAAGTTCGTAAAACGGTGGTCAAAATACACACACACATACAAAACAACACCACATTGGACAATTCAACCCTTAGGACCCACACCATACCCATACCCTAAACATCCACTGGCTGGGAACCAGGGCTCACCTATTAGCCACACCTGGTGCCTCTAGAGTTGAACCATCACATATGTGATGCTGCTATTCCTCAGGATAAAGGCATTATGCACTGACCCAAGATACTTTGCACTGGCATGGGAGATGTAGTGGTCCGCCAGGCACACTATCTTCACATTCATTGAGTGACAGCTCTTTCGATTTCGGAACACCTGTTCATTTCTCCAGGGGGGGACAAATGCAATACGTGTACCATCAATTGCCTCAATAATGTTGGGGATATGACCCATTGCATAGAAATCAGCCTTCACTGTGGCCAAATCTCCCACATGGGGGAAAACAATATGGCTGTGCATATGTTTAATCAGGGCAGACAACACTCTGGTCAGCACTATTGAGAACATTGGCTGTGACATTCCTACTGCCAAGCCCACTGTCACTTAGAAGGAGCCAGTTGCTAGGAAATGGAGCACTGATAGCAATTGCATAAGAGGGGGGATCCCAGTGGGGTGACGGATAGCAGATATCAGGTCAGGCTCCAATTGGGCACACAGCTCTGTGATTGTGGCCCTGTCCAGTCTATAGGTGAGGATAATGTGCCTGTCCTCCATTGTTGCCAAGTCCACCAAGGGTCTGTACACGGGGGATGTCTCCATCTCCTATTCATTCGCAGTGGTTGCAATCTATGGGGCAGAACGGTGAGCAGCTGGTCAGTATCTCATATTTCCAAACACTACACTTCATTGACTGTTGTGATTGTAACAGCATATTATTGGATAGGTCCAAATGGTGCTTACATGTACTGTGACACAGTTGGGTGCCATGGCCTGCCCCCTCCTGAAATGGCATCCGCCTGTCCTGTATGGAGGGACATGTGGAAATGAGGTAATTCTACTGACATTGTGCGCTGTTGCGGGAGGCAGTCGAGAACCGCCGTGCAACTTCTCATTGGTTATCATTGGGCCCTATGGGTTAGAGTAGCCAATGGTGATGTACGCTGGTGGTGACGGTACGCACTGCCGCGGACGTGACCGCCATTTTCTATTTGTTCACTCACTTGCTACCTGACCTTCAACAGGAGAGGACCTACACTGCATGTGCTGCTGTGACCTGTGTCTGGAATCGACCATGGCTCATGTCACTGGGGAAAGGACCCCTGCCTTCACCGTAGCGGAGTCAGAGAGACTGGTGGATGGGGTCCTACCCCAGTACCGAAAGCTGTATGGGCCTCCAGACCAACAGATGAGTACACTGTGAGCACGATGCATGGGGCATGAATGAATGGAGTGCTGTATGTGAAGGCCTCGTGTGGGGGGGTTGGTGGAAGGGCCCCGGGCATCGTACTGCATGAATGTGTGGCCATGTCTGTGTGTAAGGGGATGTGAAGGGCTAATATCTTTCCCTATGTCCATTTCCCTGCAGGTCAGCGCCCATCAGAAAAAGGGTATATGGCATGCCATCATCAAGGACGTGCGGACCCTGGGGGTCTACGGCAGATGGAGCACCTACTGTTGGAAACAGGCCGACATTGCAGGGTAGGTCCCATGTTCGGCAGGGTCTGATGTAAACTTCCTCCAACCAAGCTAGTAGGCATCCACCACTTGGCAGGAGTCTGTGGGTCTCAGGTATGCTGCAATTGGCATTAGGTGTTGATGTCCATGGGCTGGTGACTAGCATTATGACTGGTAGTGCATTGCCTAGTGTGTAGGACTGATCCCTGTGTGTGTGTGTTGTGTACCCCAACGGTGGGGCTGTTGGCGCCATTGACTAAGTGTCTCTTCCCCCTCTTTTTGTTTTGTCACCTTGTCCTTATGTCCATTAGCATCCTCCAGTGGAGGAGCAGAGGCCGCGGCGACGGAGGGAGCTGCATCCCACAGGGCCCAGGAGGCCGAATCCACCGACGGTGAGGGCACCAGTAAGACGAAGAGCGAGGGGAGCACCACGGCCGAGACTGCAGTGGACAGTTCGGACAGTGATACCTCCTTCAATGGAAGCTCGCTGGTGATGGCGGAAACCTCTGTGCCCACCCCAACTACAGGTACAGTCACTACCCTCTGTGTCAGCACCACCCTCCCAGCAGCTCCTCAGTGAGTTTCCTGTGCCCGCTTACCCAGGAGGGTGGGCATCTCCTTCACCCCAGGCACTTCAGGCCGTGCCCCAGTTAGGCCTGTTGCCCTGAGTGAGGAGGCTATTGACCTCCTGCGATCCATCCCTGTTGGGCAGTCAACCTTTGTGAATGCCATCCAGTGGCTGGCAGCCCAAATACGCCAGACCAATGCATTCCTGGAGGGCATTCACACTGGCATGGCGGCCCAACAGAGATCAATCCAGGCCATGGCCTCCTCTCTGATGGTAGCCATTGTTCCTGTTTCCAGCCTCCCCCCTCCAACTTCCTCTACCCAATCCCATTCCCCTCAGCCCCAACCTATCCCAAGCACATATGCAGACCAGCACACACAAGACAACACACAGGAGTGGTTCAGGCAAACACAAGCACCACACATCATCCCATAGGCACTCACACAAACACCATCCAGATGCAGACATACCAACATCCACTGCCCCCATGGTGTCCCCCTCCTCCTCCTCCTCCTCATCCACCTCCGTCCCAGTTGCACCTACACTCACACCTGCATGCACTGCATCCTCATTCCCACCATCACATCACACCATCACCAAATGGCCCTCACAGGCAGTCACCATCTCCAGATCCATGAACATGTCCCTTGTGTCCTCTCCCACTGTGTCTGTGCCCCCTCCTCCCAAAGTACACAAATGTAAGCACTCAGACACCCAACAGCCATCCACCTCACAACAGCACCAGCCCATGCACCTGCACCCAAACATAGCAGACTGACACCTCCTAGTACCACGTCCTCTTCCTCCACTCCCAAACCTTCATCCTCTTCCCGCCCAAATGTCCCTAAGAAGCTTTTCCTCTCCACCGTTGACCTCTTCCCTACCACCCCTCTGTCCTTCACATCAGGCCAGGGTAGTCAGAACCTAGGCGAGCACCTCAGCCACCCAGTCCACGGCCACAGTAGTGTCGATAGCTACTCCAGGTGGGAGAGGATACCGGGCATGAGGCAGCCACACTGAAAGGGTGCCTGCACCAGGTGCTGCAAGGAAGGCTTAGGAGGCACCACCAGCTGCGTCAAGGAAGGGCAAGGAGACACCCCCAGCTGCGTCAAGGAAGGGCAAGGAGGCACCCCCAGCTGCTTCAAGGAAAGGCAAGGAGACACCCCCAGGTCCTTCAAGGAAGAGCAAGGAGGTACCCCCAGCTGCTACAGGGAAGGGCAAGAAGGTACCCCCAGCTGCTAGAGGGAAGGGCAAGGAGCAATCCCCGGCTGCTGACAGGAAGGGAAAGGGGCCTGAACCAGCAGGCAGGAAGGACAGGAGGCTTGGTGCTGGGACTCATTCGGAGCCCCCACTACCAACCATGGTGGTTCAGCCATCCGAGGCTGCTGGGGAAGGGCTGGAGCCTCCCCTCACCACTGGCAGCACCACCACGAGCACCGCCACCAGCACCACTGCCAGCAGCCCCAGTGGGCAGCAGTCTGAGGCTGCACAGGAAGGGCTGGAGCCTCTCCCCACCACTGCCAGCACCACCACCAGCACCATTGCCACCACTGAGCAACCGTCACCACCGGCAGACAGTGCATAGTCCTGCATCCATGGGCTGTTGTGAGGCCTGGCTCCTGCAAATCCTGTAGGTCTGACACCCAGATGAGAGACTGTGACCTTGCACTCCCCAAGATCTGCATCACAGGCACAATGCCCCCTCCAGAACCAGTGGAAGAAGCAATCCACTCACCCCATCCTCCACAGGATGATGCTCACTGGGCACATTGCCCCCTCCAGAAGCAGTGGAGAAGCCATCCACTCACCCATCCTCCACAAGAAAAAACACACTGGGCACAAAGCCCCCTCCAGAACCAGTGGAGAAGCCATCCACTCACCCCATCCTCCACAGGATGAAGCTCACTGGGCACAATGCCCCCTCCAGAACCAATGGAAGAAGCCATCCACTCACCCCATCCTCCGCAGGATGAAGCTCACTGGGCACAATGCCCCCTCCAGGAGCAGAGGAGAAGCCATCCACTCACCCCATCCTCCGCAGGAAGAAACACACTGGGCACAATGCCCCCTCCAGAACCAGTGGAGAAGCCTTCCACTCATCCCATCCTCCACAGGAAGAAACACACTGGGCACAATGCCCCCTCCAGAACCAGTGAAGAAGCCATCCACTCACCCCATCCTCCACAGGATAAAGCTCACTGGGCACAATGCCCTCTCCAGAAACAGTGGAAGAATCATCCACTCACCCCATCCTCCACAGGATGAAGATCACTGGGCACAATGCCCCCTCCAGAACCAGTGGAGAAGCCATACACTCACCCCATCCTCCACAGGAAGAAGCACACTGGGCACAATGTCCCCTCCAGAACCAGTAGTGAAGCCATTCACTCACCCCATCCTCCACAGGATGAAGCTCACTGGGCACAATGCCCCATCCAGAACCAGTGGAAGAAGCCATCCTCTCACCACATCCTCCACAGGATGAAGCTCACTGGGCACAATGCCCCCTCCAGAAGCAGTGGAGAAGCGGTCCAGTCACCCCATCCTCCACAGGAAGAAACACACTGGGCACAATGCCCGCTCCAGAACCAGTGGAACAAGCCACTCACTGACCCCATCCTCCACAGGATAAAGCTCACTGGGCACAATGCCCCCTCCAGAAGCAGTGGAGAAGCCATCTACTCACCCCATTCTCCACAGGAAGAAGCACACTGGGTACAATGTGCCCTCCAGAACCAATGGAAGAAGCCATCCACTTGAGGGACTGTGGCCTTGCATTCCTCACGAACAAGCATTGGGCAAACCACCCACTAGAGAGGCTGAGGCCTTGCACTGCCCAGGACCAAGCAGTGGGCAAACCACCCACTTGAGAGACTGTGGCCTTCCACTCCCCAGGATCAAGCAGTGGGCAAACCACCCACTTGAGATATTGTGGCCTTGCACTCCCCAGGACAGCGCACAGGGCATGCTGCCCCCTCCAGGAAGAGTGGTGTTGTACCATCTTCCGGCTGAGGTGACCCCCATTCCCTGTCCCCCTGAGGTGCCTGTGTATTTTTGACCTGATGCCCCTGCAGTGTTCTCTCTGTGTTGTTGCAGGAGTGAGGTGGGGCCTTGGCCTATGTGTTGTGGACCTGTGGCCCATGGACATTGAGGACTGGGCAGTGTCCCTTCATTTGTAAATAGTTATATACGTTTTGATTTTAATGCACTTATTCATAGTATTTTATTGTATTACACTCACTTTCTTCAAATCATTTTGTCCTTCCATTATTCCTGAGGGTTACGGGGTAGGTATGTTATATTGCTTCTTCTGGTTGTCTGTATGGTGTTGGGGGTGGGGGGGGGTGTAGCGTGTGTGTGTCACTCTCTTTTTCCTCCCCCCTCCCTTGTTTACTATGCGGAAGTACTCACTGTGGTCCTCTTCACCGGCTTTGGTGTTCATAGTGTAGCAGAAGGTAGACAAGCATGGGAAAAATTTACAACTTGGGCTCCATGGCGTTGTGGTTGTTCCCTGAGTCTCTACAGGTGAGTCCTTTGACTTCTGAGATCTGTTTCTGCCAGGCTTTTGATGTCGTTGGTACAGCCCCGGAAAAGGTGGCTGATAGGCCGGTCATAATAGAGTGGGCAGTACATCGTCTTCCACCTGGCTGTTGGTGGTTACCACCATGGTGCTTATTGATTCCACCCTGGCGGTCGGTGTGTTAAAGTGGCTGTCTGTTTGAGTGGTTTCCACCGTGGTCATGATTCCATTTTTGTTACTGCCGGCCTGTTGGCAGTATTATCGCTGCTTTATCACTGACCTCCAGGGCTGTAATGAGGGCCTTAATCTTTAAAAATTAATATCTCAACTTCTACCTAATGGATTTGTGCAACATTTTAATTATGTGTTGCACAAATACTTCATACATTGCCTCTTAAGTTAAGCCTTACTGCTCTGTGCCAAGCTACCAGAGGGTGACCACACACTAATTCAGGGTGTGTATCTGACTTGCTCAGACTAGTATTGTGGTCCCTATTTAGACAGGGTGCATACCTCTGCCAACTAGAGACCAAGGGGGTCATTACAACCCTGGCGGACGGTGTTAAAGGTGCGGTAATACCGCAAACAGGCCGGCGGACCAAAAGAGGGAATCATGACCCTGGCGGAAACCACCAATAAAGACAGCCACTTTAACAGCGCGCCCGCCACAGCGGTACAGACAAGCAGCGCGGCGGTCACCGCCAACAGACAGGCGGAAGACAATGTACCGGCCATAGTATCACAACCCGCCAATCCGCCACCTTTTCCGGGGCTGATTCACCGTGGATAAAAATACGGCGGAAACAGTTCCTGCAATGGGAAAACGCTCCCCTGAACACATCCCACGAGGAAGGAGGAGTCCATGGATCCGGAATTACAAATCCTGCCGGCCCTTGTATTCCTACTCATCTACGAAGAGCAACGCCGGCGCCGGCGAAGACAACGTGAGTACTGCACCTACAACATAGGGGAGGGGGGAGGCAAAAGTCAGGGGGACACACACGAAACACCCCCACCACCACCCTCACCCACTACAACACACACACCAATGCATTCACAAATATCACAGTAACAACCCACAACGCCCCCGGAAGAATGCAAACACAAAACGAAATCAGTTCAAACATTGTAATGTTTCAATATACATGTCTCAAATATATACAGAAACATGATAAAATCATTCAAAAGTACTGTATATACATTATGAGAAGTAGTGCAGATATGCACATATCAATGTCCGTGCACCACTAGTCCAAAAATGCATGGGCGAGGCCCACACAAGATACCTGTCCACAAACGGAGAGAACACTGCCGGGGCATCAGAGAGAAATACAACAGGCACCTCAGGGAGAAGGGAATGGGGGGCACCTCAGCCGGATGAGTGCAAAGGCAGATCCACGACGGGGCTCCATTCCCATTGATGTATCCTGGGAAGTGCAAAGCCACAGTCTCACAAGTCTCTACAGTGGGTGGTTTGCCCACTGTACCATCCTGGGGAGTGCAAAGCCACAGTCTCACAAGTCTCTACAGTGGGTGGTTTGCCCACTGTACCATCCTGGGGAGTGCAAAGCCACAGTCTCACAAGTCTCTACAGTGGGTGGTTTGCCCACTGTACCATCCTGGGAAGTGCAAAGCCACACTCTCTCAAGTACATAACAGCCACCACAGGTTCTGGAGGAGGACTGGTGCCCAGACTGGATTAGTCTCCCCGTGACAGTTCCTGTCCCGTCACTGTCCCAGCTGCACATGGGATAACGATGCTTGATCTGGCGGTCTTTTCCTTCTTCAGCGGTGCAGGCCCTGTTCAGCTGTGCTTTGCCATGGCGGTTCTGGACTGTTCAGCGGTGCTTTGCCATGGCGGGCTCTGGACTGTTCAGCGGTGCTTTGCCATGGCGGTCTCAGGACTGTTCAGCGGTGCTTAGCCATGGCGGTTCTGGACTGTTCAGCGGTGCTTTGCCATGGCGGTCTCTGGACTGTTCAGCGGTGCTTTGCCATGGCGGTCTCTGGACTGTTCAGCAGTGTTTTGCCATGGCGTTTCTGGACTGTTCAGCGGTGCTTTGCCATGGCGGTCTCTGGACTGTTCAGCGGTGCTTTGCCATGGCGGTCTCTGGACTGTTCAGCGGTGCTTAGCCATGGCAGTTCTGGACTGTTCAGCGGTGCTTTGCCATGGCGGTTCTGGACTGTTCAGCGGTGCTTAGCCATGGCGGGCTCTGGACTGGGCATTGGTGTGTGGCATGACGTTCTCTGGACTGGACATTGGTGTGTGGCAT